>NC_060149.1:536496682-538907185 GCF_021461385.2 Schistocerca piceifrons
CATAATGTCTTTATTCAGTATCTTTTTATTTATATCACAGGTGGCAAATTTTGCCTTCACTATCGTTCACTTCTTTTAACAAAAACAAATTTTATTGAGTATATAGTAAAAAGTGTTGATTAAAGACAGTTTTACAGGAAAAATGGGTTCAATCCCTTAGTTGAAAGGCTTAGAAAATAACCATTGCTAGCAATTTATGCACCTTTCCAACAGCAAATTCATCTTTATGGTGGCCAGTGGTTCATCTATATGCTACTATCTAACATGCTACGCCAGTTTCATAGCGTTATGAAACAATAAGAAAAACCTGGTACCAGTGCCAAACCTGATTATATGTTTATGAACTATCTCATGATTTTAAGCAGTCAATACAATGAAAATACATCAAACTGTGTAAAATTAACTTTTATTACATAGACACAGATATCATTGTAATGTATTGTACAATACAGTGGAGGGTGTATATACACAATAAATTTCAATAAGAGTATAGCACCACTGAAAATAAATGCAGGAAATGGAACTACATCAGTGTTATAGTGATAGCACAAATAAAATTCAAAGCAAGTATGGAAAGTAAAAACACACTAATATGATGTCTATCTCATCAACATTAAAGAGTAAATAATTAATGTGTATGTTATTACTAATTAATGAAAGAGTTTTCTAAGTATCAAGTACCTAAGAATATGCATTACAAAAAATGAATTGGCAAAACTAACTGCAGTTTGCAGTCCCGTCCCAGAATGCATGGGCTGCAGAGGTTACATTTGCAAGCATCTAAAGAAGAAGTTCATGCTCTGATTTCAAACTACAGAAATGAAAATATTTCATATATATAAATATATATGTGTGTATGTATATGAGATAGACAGAGAGACTGAGACAGAGAAAGAGAGAGAGAGAGAGAGAGAGAGAGAGAGAGAGAGAGAAGGGGCGGGGAGGGGAGAGTAGATAGAGAAACAGAAAGTTACTTACTTTGTCCTGTTCATAAATTAAACAGAAAAAATGAACATATTTATTTTATTGTACATGTGAAGTGTAACAATTTTATTCTAAAGTACAATGTACCAATTTAAGACACAATTACTTTCATTACGGGATTAAAACTAGTTTACATATCATGTAAATGTTAATTAAGCTATCATTGTTAATTAGGTAACACAAATGTTAATGTAGATAGCTAACTATGTACAATTCACCAGTATTGAAAACAGTTTGTGTGTTTAAGATCACCACATAGACACTAAAATTCAAATGTAGTATGTCAAAATGTTTTTGTAATGATTTATGATGAAAGGAGAGCCATAGCTGCAATCAAATAGCAACAATTCACTCAGAAATAGTATATCATGATCTTACTGATACAGGCACATATTTCTGCATACAAGGATCATCCTTAAAATAAAATTCGATCCTCAATGCTTACTTTAAGTCTTAAGTTCTGAATATGATTCAATTAATGACACTTCCATGACCAATTTCATCTCCTCTGCTAAGACTTTATTTTACTCATAATGGAAAGAAATATCATATCATGTGCAATGGAGAAAAAATCCAGAAGCTGGTAATTTGTTGTTGTTATAAAATTAAAATTTGTCTCTCATCAAATCATTGTTGTTCAATAGTGCTGTAGACTTTACTTGCAAATGTAATGTGAAAACTACACAAAATACAGGAATTTTAGAATACTCATAGAGAAAAATTGAGAATAAGTAAAGTGATTTCATCTTTTCAGTCACAGTATAAAGAATTAAAATTTAATTTATAGCTTTCTATTCATGATGAAATCAAATAAAAATAATGCTACTACATATGAACGAAATCATGTTAGCACATTTCTGCTTTGAAAGTTAAATTTTTTTCAACAATAACATTTCAATGGCCACAATATGTTAATGGTATTATATTGCAAGTTCTATTATCACAAATTTGTGCACATCATATCTCTTCAAAGATGTATGTTAAACTGAGGTCCATTTTAATAAAAACATGTTTATCCAGTTGCATTCTCTCAAACTGCAATTTATTCTCATTCTGGCAACTATCTCTCTACTCAGAATTTGTATTCCTCATTTATAGTCACTGAATTATTTATAATTTTACACACATTATTCTTTATCAAAACCTACATTTTCATCTATACCCTGTAAACAACTGAGAAGTACATGGCACAGAAAACTTCCCGCTGTACCACTTACTAAGTCAATTTTGGGCCCTCCTTTAGTGAGTTCAATAGCACATGATTTATATGTTCTTTAATGATGTTCCTTACACTAGCACAAAATTTTGATCCCAATGTTTTTAAATTCACCTTTCATAAAAAGTTAATAAATAGTAATAACCAAACCCTCTAGTCCCCAGCACTATGGTGCTGTTTATGGATTTTGCATAGGAATTATTCACTTAAATGTGTCTGTGGGCACTGTGGACAGTATTCGTGTTTCAGATTTCAGTACAGATCTGTTTTTAGGTATAAGTTGGCGTCATCTCACAGACTCATGTTTAGTAAGATAACAACATATAATTTTAATTTATTTCACCAGATTACATAGAACCATGTGAGCAAAACCCACTTGTTCATGGAACTGGTCAAAGAAAGGTAATTAAGAAGAAAAAAAATGGAGCAGTAAATTAAAGAAGCTATATATTACGGTGCAAGGTTGTAAACTAAACTGAGCAGCCTAACTACAGAACAAAAGGAGCACAATAAAAAGATACTTTTTAACTAAGATTTGAAAATCTTGTGTTTGGTCAACAATTATTTTCAGTTCTGTTGGAAGTATATTGAAAATGAAAGCTGCAGATTTCTGCACAGCTCTCTGTACAATGTTGAAGATGAGTTACCCCACGGCAAATATTATACCATCTAATTGTTAATGGGTGAATGTGGGATTTCCTTTTGAATTGGCATGCATGTTAATTGCAATCTCCATGAGTGAGTATATGCAAAGAGTTGGCAAAATTGGAATTACAAGATGCTTGAAAATTGATTTGCACATAGGGATTATGTTTACATGGTAAGTGTATAACTTCTTGATAGGAACAAAGTTTGCATGTGAGAACTAAAGTTCAGTGTATAAATTTTATTAAGTAAAGCTGATGATCAGGATTAAGCTTATCTCAAGGTTATTAGAAAATGGGTCATATGCAGACTTGAGAATATAGTGAAAAAAAATCTCACCTTTTAACATGCAATAAGCTGTGTGGACCATGTATATTCTCAATTTTTCGATCTTATTTGAAATGTTTTACACTCTGATTGCATAGTAGTATATGTTGTGCTAACACAATTGATGCCTGTGATTAAAAAACAAATTTCATAAAATTACTGTACTACAAAAAGATACAGCTTTGTCTGTGTAAATATATGTTATCATAATTGTTCTATTGCAATGTTGAGTGAATTTCATTTTCTGTAAATTATTTTTGATTTAATGTTGTATGTTCTATGCTTCAATCTTAGTAGGACTATATTTTTACTGTTGTACCTTGGAATGATGTTAACTGGGTGCGAGTTGGTTGTATATTGGCTGGCGGGAAGCAAGGGAGGAGGTATGTAAAGATTTTCAGAGATGTGTACAAATGAAATGTATTTTGCTGAGTGAACAGTGTAAATTGATGGCAGCAAGGCATCTAGGACTATTAAAAATGAAAATTACATACGAATCAGTTTGTCATCTATGATATTGCAAGAAACATGGCAACCTATAGGGTGTCCATACCTACAAGAGAACCTGGCTTCCAGACAGAAGAAATTCAAGAAATGGATTTAAGGAAATCATCAAAAAAAGAAGATCGGTATTTTTTCTTTAAAACTAACACTAGACTCAGTCAATATTTAAGTACTCCATGAACAATTATTACAATTAAGGGTCATCCAATGTCTCTAACAAAGGAGGTCGTAAAGACTTCAATGCCTTGGAAGGGCAATTCCAGCATATTATCTGAAACAACCATGAGAAGAATCACCTAAGGACTCAGACTCATAGCTCCTAAAGACAGCATAGTCATCAGTCAAGATTAACAGATGACACACAGTCCAGTAATAACACCAGTAACAAGCATGAATTTATTTCTGCTAACAGAAAGAAAAGTATGTTAGACTAGGCAATCACATAATAGTGCACAAAACTTTAAAAACACCCTGTAAAAGGATAAAATCCACATTGAATTTATTTGAGCCTAATGAGCCTGAGAAAAATATTGAGATTTCTGCAACAAAAATGAAAAAAATCAAATCATAAACCGAAATCTATAGTAAATGAAAATCGCAACTCACAGACATATGACAAAAATACAATACCAATAAAGCTAATGAGAAGGAACAGTAACAAACAGAAGCCACTAACAAAGAAGGCAAATGGAATGGTACATGTGAAAACTTCAGTCATGCAAAATAAAGATCCCAGGGAATGAAATGATCGTGTGGCATTGTTGGGGGAAGGCCCCATCCAAGGGGCGTTCGGCTGCTGGGTTGCATGTCTTATTTCAGGTGATGCCACATTGGATGACTTGCATGTCGGTGATGATGAGAGGATGTTTAGGTCGACACAACACGCAGTCCACAAGCAGGGGAAATCTCCAACCCAGCCAGGAAGTGAACCCGCGCCCACTGCATGGTAGGCAAACATGTTACCACTCATCTTAGCATGGATGAAGGAAAATCAGCAGAAACTCAAAGTTTGAAACATTTCATTTTGTAGGTTTCAAATAAAAGAAAGAAAGTATGTGGAATTTTTCTTCATTTATTCAAGACATCTAAGACAGCCTGTTTCTCAGTTCTGATAAAGAATATATAGGAAGTTGGTATTTGTCAACTGGTAGCAAACTGGATGCCATAAAATTCAGAAACAGGGGACAATATGTAACCAACAAAAATATATATAAGTCACAAGTTACAAGCATAAAGCATGATGTATACCAATGAACCATAATGCAACCTATCGAGTCCAATTTATTTGTAAACAATGTACAAATGTACAAAATGTTATTTCCCATACAGACATAGATATATTACAGATCATTAATAAAAGACTGAAAAAGGTAAGAGAGAAAAACTGGCACAGGAGCACATCTTTCACGGCCAGATGTATATGAGTCAGACAATGGAGAATGACATAAATACTGTGTAAAACAGGCATGGTTGAATTTACACATGATCAGTAGGACTATCCTCATCAGAGATAAAACTTAACTATTGACTGTTACTTGTCATGATGCCATATACTTCTGGAAAAGTCTACATTGGAACAAGAAGCAGGAAAACAAGACTGAAAGAACACAAAAGACTTTGCCAACTAGGGAAAACACAAAACTGAGCTATAGCAGAACATGCTTTTCAGTCAGGAAATCATGAAGTGAAGTTTCCTGAAACCAAACTTTTATGTAGAGTGACAAATTATTATCCACAGCTATATAGCGTAGCAATGGGAATGTATAAGGATGGGGATAATTTCAACAGAAAAGGAGAGGCCATAAAACTTAATGATATGTTGACAGTGCTCTGCAGAGTTGATAGATGAGTTTTTATCTTTGATAGGTGACAATCAATAGTTAAGTTTTATCACTGGCAAGCATTATCCCTGCTGAAATGGAAATGCCGTGTGGCCAGGGCCTCCTGTCGGGTATACCGTTTGCTTGGTGTAAGTCTTTTGAGTTGACGCCAAGTCAGCGACTTGCGTGTTGATGGGGATCAAATGATGATGATGAGGACAACACAACACCCAGTCCCTGAGCAGAAGAAACCTCCGACCCAGCCAGGAATTGAACCCAGGTCATTAGGTATGACATCCCATCACAATGACCACTCAAGTACCAGGGGCGGACATTATGTCTGCTGATCACATGTCAACTTGACTATGACCATTTTACACAGTATTTATATTGCTGTCTGATGTTTAGCATGTCTGTCAGCAAGTCTCAGTGTCAACAGGGACACCTCTCAAAATGTCCTGTGCAGCTCTGGCCAAATTCCAGGAACCAAAAAGTTTCCTGGATCACAGCCATACAACATGGAAGACTCGCCAGCAGCAGGAGCAGGAGGAAATACAGGTACAAGAGGTGCAAAAGGACTCCTGCACATTTTGGGGGAGAGGTTTATTAATATGGGGAAGATATACTTGAATAATGGAGCCTCAGAAAAGGAATACTGGGAAATAGCGTTTGATTAGTAGTTTAGGGCAACCATAACAAGTGAATAAAGAGTGGACTGGGAAATCAGGGGCTGATAAACTTGTTACATTTTTATATTTAAATCAGGAAGTGGCAGCAAGAATTACAGGCGGAAGGACAAATTGGAGTGGACTAGGAGAAGAAGTAAAACAATAATTTTGCTTGAATCCTATCCTTACCAATCTGTACTTAGAGAATATGATGGAATAATGACTATTACATGACAATGGGGTAAAAATTGGAGGAAGAAAATATGGTTCCAGAATGAGATTTTCACTCTGCAGCAGAGTGTGCACTGATATGAAACTTCCTGGCAGATTAAAACTGTGTGCCCGACCGAGACTCGAACTCGGGACCTTTGCCTTTTGCGGGCAAGTGCTCTACCATCTGAGCTACCGAAGCACGACTCACGCCCGGTCCTCACAGCTTTACTTCTGCCAGTATCTCAACTCACAGGAGAGCTTCTGTAAAGTTTGGAAGGTAGGAGACGAGATACTGATAGAAGTAAAGCTGTGAGGACTGGGCGTGAGTCGTGCTTTGGTAGCTCAGATGGTAGAGCACTTGCCCGCGAAAGGCAAAGGTCCCAAGTTCGAGTCTCGGTCAGGCACACAGTTTTAATCTGCCAGGAATTTTCAAGAAAATATGGTGTTTGAGATTTGTGGATCATATGGTTCTTTGAGCAATGGAAGAAAACGGGTTACAGGAAATAGTGCATTGTATTGAAACTAGAGAAAATGATTGCAGATAAACTGAAACCAAAATAGCAATAGCAACAAGAGTTTCTGCAGAAATACAGAAAAATTTGATGAAAAACAGTAAGCAGCGTTTTCTTGGAGTAGCCTTCTGTATAGTCCTGAAACATTGATGGTGGAGCTCAGAAACCTCTAGCAAGGCTAGAGGTTTCTGATTAGTACATGTAAGTAGGATGGATAAGGTGAAATTTAAGATTTTCTGAGAAGAGTGAGAGAGCATAGACAGCTACTGAGTGCAATAAAAAGAAGAAAACAAACCTATATACAACATTTATTAAGGAAGGAAGCCAAATAATAATAACACTATTAGTTTCTTTGTGTTAAAGTGTTTTGCATTTAAATTAGTGTTAAGTTAGTGTCATGTTTTGTTGTTTAGTATAATCATGATGATGGAGACAGGGATGATGATGGTGATATTTTTGAAATAGTTAAACATTATACAAGTTAATAATGGCAGTAGCTGATAAATACTCTCCTTTAGTCTACTACAATTATAATAATTTCTTCTTGTGTGGAATTTTTCCCCATAACAATACAATGTTTACCCCAGGCCAGGGACAAAGACCCATTTGCTTCATTAGAAACATTTTGTTAAATACAATACTAATTCATCTCTCCTGAGTAGTATATGGGACCAATGAACAGAAAAATTTTTCTGTGTGGGCTCTGCTTTCTTTTATTTTGATATGAGTGTAATTTCTCTCCACACAGCTGGAAGCCAATAAAATATTTTGGCAATCACAGGACAAGCTGGTGACTGAAATTCTGTGAAAGAATCTTTCTGTGCTGAAAAGTACCTTTGTTTCAATGATTACCACCTGAACTCACTTATCATATCAATGACACTCTTTCTACCCATCTCATGATAATATAATATTAGCTGCCTTCCTCAAACATTTTTTATGTACTACACACATAATGTGTTAAGGATCCTATACCATGCAGCAGTATTTCAGAAGAGGATGGATAAGCATTGTTTATTTAGTCTCTTTAGTAAGTTAGTCACATCTTCTAAGTTTTTTGCCAATAAAACAAATCTTTGGTTACATTTTCCTACAATATTTCCTATATGACAGCTCTAATTTAAGTTGTTCTTAATTTAATCTATAGAGACATTTCTGAATTAATGGCCTTTACATATTTGTGATTCCTCATGTAAACAACATATACTGATATTTTTTTAGTTCTCATCTGAACGATCTCACATTTTCCCATAGAAGTATATTTATGACATTGTTAACACTAGCATAATTTTATCTGCCTGTTTGAATCCATATAACACAGTGCATCTCACCAGTCTAGGACCAGACTACATTATTTATAAACTAATATATTTTTTGCAGATTTTATTCATGTCTAAACCAAAATTGTGGTCTTCAAATGACTCTTAATACAGTACACATAAACTGAAATTTGAAGCATTCGAGGGTAGCAATCTGAATGTTTCTTGCACTCTATGATGATAACAGTATATGCCTCACAAGCTGAAAAACGTCTGCACTGGTGAGAATTTGCCAACTGGTGAAAATAGCTTGTTTTCAGTGCTTGCATTGTCATGTAGTATGTCATTACAAAAGCTGAACCTTTTGTTTGATGTACATGATTGTGACAAAAAAGGACAAACTGTCTTCCTCAGCCTGATTCTAACAGTGTTTATTCTCTTGGAATAGCTAAGTGTGAACAGTTATTTGTACTCCTGAACTGATGGTCACCTCCCACTGGTGGTTGTTTTACTTAATTTAATGTAACTGACAGATAATTGCTCTCACACTTGGTTAAGCCTTTAGCAAATGTTTTATGAATTACCTGTGGCTTCAACACCTTATGTACGGGAAAAAAATTTAATAGTTCCAAACCAGAAAGATGATGAATGTAATCTAATGAATGTTAAATGTAGCCTGCAAATATGAAGGACATTTATTGAGTGCACTAGTGAAGCCCAAGTGGAAATTATGTCAACAAGAATGTTCCACATGGTAGTGCTTCATTTATTGTGCACCACAAGTTCCTTTACAGAACAAAATTATACAACTGAAGGTGAACAACAGGATATTCATAAATGATACAGAAACAAGTGTGCCAGCCTGGCCTATATTCAAGCTATAAGGATTTGATACACTTTTGGGTAAGTTCCTCAATCCACAAAAAAGATGTCCTCAACCTGGTTGAGTGAACTATAGTAGACAAAGTACTGGCAATAGTCACAGCTAAAATATGTGATTTTAGTGAAAACAATTTAGTGGAAAATTTTGCTTTAACAAGTTCCGTGCTGGACTATGAAGAAACTACCAAAGACTAGAAAGAAGATCACTCTGTTATGACATCTGAACTAGCACAATACCAAAAAGAAATTACCTAAATCTGTTTGGAGTGGGCGAAGTGATGTATCAAATGGAAAACAAGCTGGTCATACAGATATTGTGTGAAATGCTGGGCATAACTGTGATAACAGCAGACATTTGCAAGAGTAATTGGGTGGTACAAAAAGTATCAAGTACTAAAAAACCGTGACCATAGCTACAATGTTTGTGTCATATCTAAAAATGGTGCACAACTCATGCCACAAGAAATGTTTAGCAGTGACATGGTTAACAATATGACAAGTTTTCACATACAAATGCCTAAAGATATTGAGCAATGTCTTATACCTTCTTAGTCTTCATAATGTATGGACCCAGCATGACAGAATAATGAACACTACAGCAGGCAGAAAGATAGCTTCTATTGTCAGGGAATAGACTAACATAAAATAAAAAATACACAACATCAACTGTATACTTAACACTGAAACCAGTGTAATATTATCTGCTCCCTGAAAAACTATTATGCATTTCTATTAACTCTATAACTATGTTTGTTCTTCTAAATCCATCTAAGGTCTTTGTTATATTCCTCTTTACTGCCATTCTTACTTAATTTTAGTTGCTTCTACTCCTCCTGTAACTACTTGCCTTGTGATTATATGTATATTTAGAGCAGTAGCACTATGTTTATTAATCTTTTCCTTAATTGCTTTACTGATGCATCTTCTTGGTTATCTCTGCTTTTAATTTCTAACTGTAAACATCACAAGTGCTGCATAATTATTATTTCAAACATATTGTAGTTTTGTATGCTGATCTTACAATTATTGAATTATTTTCTTTTGCTGACAGCCCTGGTCCAGCAGCCCATTTCCCTCTTTCTCTTTGTTCTGATCTGTATACTCTATTGCCAAGTACATTAATTTTTTTCTATGTCATCACTCTTGCTCTCTCAAAGCAGAATGTTTAATTCTTTCACACACATCACTATCTTAGCCATATCTCCTCATACCAAATGTTGATTCTTTATTTCAAACTCTCTGTAATCAACCATAACTCAGAAATCTCCTCTTTCTTAGTCATATATAAGATTCACCTTGACAGCAAAGATTTTCAGTCACACCTCAGCTATGGTTTTTCTAAGTAATATGGGTCATTGTCCTCTACTACAGGTATGTGTGCTCATATCAAAGTATTTGCTGCAAGTAGGGAGAAAAGATGTTTTGCAAGTATTACTCCCATCCATGTAGTTCAGAAAAGCTAGTGATTGGGAGGAAGGACCCAGGTGGCATGACTGTGAATCAGACAGTGATATGAAGCACGCAATGCACACAGAATGTTCTGGGACAGGGTGGTTGACATTGAACCTGGCCACAGTTTTTCAGTGGCCATTCATTCAGGTGGACAGCTGACTGATCGTCATAAACACATAAAATGTTGTACAGATATTAAAGCAGAGTTGATACATAACATACCCACTTTCACATGTGGTTCTATCTCTAATAGGATAGGATAAGCCTGTGCCAGGACACTCTTCAGACTGTATGGCACCCTTCTCTGTCAACCTCTTTGTAGGATACCTAAAGGAAATCTTCTTAGCTACCTAGCCAACAAGTCACATTTTATGTCAGCATGAAAAACTAACCAACTGTCCACTCAAATGAGTCAGCAGGTAACTTTGACCAATAGCACAGCTGACCACTAAATAATGGAACATGCTGCTGGGTACAACATGCTTGAGCCCAATGGCTGGTTCATGACCATGCAATTTGGATACTACGTCCTTACACCTGCTTTTCTGAACTATAGATTAAAAGCTGTCCTCCCAACACATCCTTCATTCTCATAATCCTGCTGGACTCAATCTCCCCTAACCCCTCCCCACATGCATCTCCATCCTGCCCCAAGACCCTAACATCACTTATCCTGTACCCATACCCCTTTCTCCACAATTTCCCCTACCTCTGTTTATCACTCTCCCCCAACCCACTCCTCTCAGACAATATCATCACTTGCTGCAGAAACTCACTGTGGCGCTGGTACCTATGTCACATTTCTATTCCCTGTACCTGATTGTTGCCTCGCCCTCCTGCATTCCTATCCTGTGCACCTGTCCTGCCTCCCTCCAAGCCATGATCCACATTTCCCCAACCTCCCCTCCCACTTTCCACCCCCTTTCTCCCCTCACTGGTTCCATTCAAAACAATCCTTCGCCCCAGTCAATTGCGTACTCAATTAGAACAATATAGCCTTACAGGCACACTTCTACACTTTTGTCTGGTGTGTGTGTGTGTGTGTGTGTGTGTGTGTGTGTGTGTGTGTGTGTGTGTGTGTGTGTGTGTACCTTGGCTCAAAGTAGGATTCATCTGAAAAGTAGCTAGTCTTCATTTTTATGTATGAGACTGTCAAAAACTCAACAGCTTAACTATTTCGTGAGCTGATAACTTTACTTCCGAGTTATTTACATTCATACCAGAATGTCCATCACCAAATCAACAGTGATAACTTTCACATAGCACACTGACATGGCTTAAAAACTGCTTGAGAAACAGGTAGCAGTTTCTATTGGAATAAAAAGTTTCCCTGCAACAATTTCTCTCAGGAAAGCCACAAGGGCCAGTGCTGGGTGGACCTGAAGTAAATATCATTTCTATGCTGATGAAATCCAAATTTAGTTACATGCCATTTCTGTAGATAACAGTATAGATGATTTATGTCTTCTGTGTTCAGATGGTCACAAAACCTGGGATTTAGAGGTAATAAAAAGAAGTTCTAAGTAATTGTAGTGACCCACCAGAAACTGAATAGTCTGAAATTTCCCAAACAAGTGTTCCTTTTTTTTCTTGGTGTTAATGCAATATTGTATCAGAATGTGGTGGACAAGTTGGTGACACTTTGAATGAGCACCTCTGCTGGGTAGAAAATACTACTACCATGTCCCCAGAAGTTCCTAACCATACTTAGACAAGATGCAAACATTAAACTTGAGCAATTACTAATACTATCAAACCCACTCTATTGCGATTTAAATCCATCTTGACAAAAGAAGTGAAAACCTAGATTATTATAGACATCTAGTAAGCTTGTGTGGGCCACATTTATAGCAACTGTCTCTCTGAGCTTGTCAGTGTTTCATGCACCCATTTAAGATGGTTGTGGCTAGATGGATAATTTAACTGGAATATGCTATGGCTAAATCTTTGGTTACACCAGTACCTAGCACCACAGTTCAGTAACTTGTCATTGCATCATAAATACAATACAAGGCCTCATTTGTCTAGTATGCAACTAGTGTCCATTCATAAAACAGAAACATTTGCAAACTCTTTCCCCATTCCTGTTGTCTACCTGCAGAACAAGTCACCTATGCAAAATTCTATGTCCTGTAGTTTTTATAAAAGGCTGAAGAACTTCGTTTCATGAATATCACAGTTGTTCTTTAAAATGTAACACATATGAGCATTTATCTTTCTCAAACAGTAGTGCAAATGCTTGTATGTACTCCCAGCTTTGATTTTTTCTCATATGTATATAATTCACTCCACTTTCTTTCCCATTCTCTTCATTACTTGTGTACTAACATGTTGCTGCCCCTGTCTCTTTCCCATGCATTTCTCACGTCTAATTCTGGCAGTGCACACATTTTAAACCTATCTGCCTATAATTTATCTTTTACTATACTTTTTTCCAAGTGAATGTAAACTAGTTCATATTTTGCCTGTAGATATTACTATTCCCTCTATTAATGTCATAACTATTTTAAAGTATTGAATTTCATATTAGATGTAAGAACTCCTACAATGTGACTGTCATCATGAACAACTGCAAAATATGAAGAATACTCGATTGGATATAAGAGAGGACCTAATAGCTCTACTCTTGCCTGGATTAATGAATCAATAGATTAAAAATATAAAAAATATCAGATCTAATAATTGGGTTTATTAAATATCTCAGTTAAAGAATTCACCACCACTAGAAGATACAGTTGCCACTGAACAAAGCAACTAAATGACATATGAGAGAAGATAGCATCATCTTTGACAGCTAATCATCCTACAAACTGTGAAGTCAAGAATAAAATTATATGTCTTTGACTTCTGCTGCCATTGAGTACACCATGTTCACACCATGATCAAATGCAGCATCTTGAGATATCTCTCACACACTCTCAGTTTGGTACACAATTTATGAACTATGGGGACTGTAACAGAATGGAGTCTTTGCCACATATATGTTAATTCAGTACATTATACATGAATCATGTTCCCCAATTTCCTGGACTAACTATGAGTAATTATTAAGTAAAGGAATAAATCATATAAAAGTGAAAGTTCTGAAAATGAACAATGGCAGCTAATGTTTGCATTTCATTGTACATCCACTATTACAGGTTTTGTTCTGTCTTACAGTCTTAATTATTCTTCATGCTATGCACATTCAGTTTTTAATTTTCATATAGTTGGCAAGCAGTGATTTATATGGAAAACATAACTAGCACTCAGTTCCAATAATATTTGTAACAGAACAGGATTACACTCTTGTCTGTGACTGAATAAGGATAACATGAAGCTAAGTTGATGGCACACAAAATTAAAACTACAGACAAATCTCTTGTTTCCAAAAATTTAGTAAATTTTATTGATTAAAATTAAGATGGGAAGTGTAAAGAATTTGCAGTGAAATGTGGTTGCCAATCTGAAGGAAGCAGATGTTAACAGTCTGAAATTGTTGTCAATTTCAAAGCTTATCTCAACTACATTCTTTTGCCATTTCTGTTTTCTGATTCCTTGTACCACATCACATGTCTTGCTGTATCTATGCATGTGGTTCAAAGGCAGAGTAAAAAAGTGATCCAGTTTGGGTTTGAGCCCATAAACGTTTGGTTTTGAGCAACACATCTTGCTCCTAGACCATCACACCAGATGCAAGTGAGATCCAACTTGCTGCATTCTTGAGAAGCTGCAGTTCTCTCAAGTTACTGTGACTTTGTTTGGTAGCAATGGTTTCTTGTTCACAAATTAATTTTAATTCATCATAATTCAGACATTCCTATGAAATATTTGTAAATTATACACAAAATAATCCTCATTATTAGTCAAAACTGCATCAAAATCCCTACAGCAGATCCTGAGATTGCCCTGTATGTACAGAGGGATGCACACAAGTGACTTCAGTGTGTAGATAGAGAGATGAATGACATTAGAACAGAATTGTAGATTACTAAAGGTATGCTCAGGATGCCATCAATTATGTGTTATGTCAAACATCTTGGTAGTTTCATAAGAAGCTCAATGTGAGCCTCTTAATACCACAGATTAATTTTATCAGTGGCTTTAGAGTATATTACAACATCTACATCTACACCTAAATACTCTGCAAATCACATGTAAGCACCTGGCAGGGGGTTTATCAAACCATCTTCATCATATATGTTGTTGCTATTTCACTTATGATGTTATCAAAATGGTTCTGAATGTACTTCATCTGAGGAAGGAAATTCATTTCTCTACAGAGAGTCTTAGAAAATTTCCATTTGTTTGGTGTATGTGACTTCCTTAACCATTTACGACTTTAGCAGATTGTAGATTTACAACACGGCACAATTACAATTACTTTGGCTTCGCACTTCAATGTAATTTACAGAGTATCCATGTAGATGTAGATGTAGATGTTGTACTAAGTGGCAAATCCAAAATGAAATGTAGCAATATTATGAAAAGGAAAGTTGCTACTCACCTTACAGTGGAGATGCTGAGTCACAGATAGGCACAACAAAAAGACTGTCACAAATAAAGCTTTTGATCATTAAGGCCTTCATCAACAATAGACTTAGACACACTCACACACACAGACACATGCATGCAACACAACTCATGCACATGACAGCAGTCTCAGGCAGTCTTGAGTGTGGTTTCAGTTGCCTGAGACTGGAGTTGAGTGTGTGAGTTGTGCTTTGTGTGTGTGTGTGTGTGTGTGTGTGTGTGTGTGTGTGTGTGTGTGTGAGGGTGTCTACGTCTATTGTTGACAAAGGTCTTGATGGCCGAAAGCTTTATTTGTGACAGTCCTTTTGTTGTGTCTACCTGCGGCTCAGCATCTCCACCAAACGGTGAGTAGCAACTTTCCTTTTCATAATACTGTTAAAAAACACTTAGTGGTAGTGAGATATAGGATGTGGCATATTGTTTGGTGAAACATAGTATTTCACATGCATGAAAGAGGGCAGAGGCAAGTTAGTGCCCATCAATGTGGATAATTTTGGTGCTGAAGAAATTAAATGGTCAAAGAGAATGTTATTTGCAAGATTGGAGATTCCAGATGAGAAAGATTGCCACACTGGGGCTGTTGGCTATAATGAGGCACACAGGATATCACAAGAACTACATGAGAAATTGAAGCATTGTAGGGGGACAGATATGACCTGTTGGAGGACCTGTTGCTAGAATTACAGCATTTGCTTTTTCTCCAAGGGCCATTGCCTGTTACACCAGTAACACAACACAGGATTCTGCTGGCAAACAAATCAGCTATGTATTGGAGCTCATACAGAATTCCATGATAGCTGCAACCCATTTTTGAGGAATTTATAAACCAACAGACGGCTGATGGAATTGTATTAGCCCCTGTGGGGCAAGAGCTGTGATTTTTATTTATTTATTCATCTGTGGAACAATAAATATTGTATGGATGTCGTCAGTTTACAACACATGAGCACACATTTACATTCACAATGAAACAGGTTTCTCATATTTTGTGTAGTTTTTATAACTAGTCATATTATAGTCATATTATACTGGAGAAGTCTATAGATGGCGCAAAACATATTGGTTTTGCTGCGATAATCATCATTGGAATAGTAAGGCTAAGGCAGATTCCTATCAAGTTCCAAACATTACAGAAATAATATATAAACTAGGGCATGGCAGTACATCTTGACAATGGACTCAAGGAGTGGATTCAGTCAGTTAGAAATAGCTTTGGAAGAATGACTGAAACAGTGTTTCAGCACCTCAGGGACACTATCAACAAATAAAGGTGCTCTTTGGGTTGAAGAATGCATGGGCAGTATTTCTATGGTTGATGGATGGAGTGCTAAAGGGACTGAAACTGCATCAGTGTTTCACATATCTTGATGATATATTTATCTTTTCAAGGGATATGCAAGAGCATAGACAACATCTGAGGGAAGTGTCTGAGAGGTCACAAGTAGCCCACTTGATATTTGGCACAGAAAAATGTCACTTTACACTGGAAGAGGTTAACTATCTGACCCATATCAATAGTAGGGACAGTATGAGGACTGATCAAAGCTTAATACAGGCAGTGGAACAATTTCCAGGCAACCAAAGAATTATAATCTTTCCTCGGTCTCACAAATTATTGTAGAAAGTTTGTGAAGGGGTTTCCAGATATTGCCAGGCTATTGACACAGTTGCTAAATAAGGGGATTAAGTTTGTATGTTGTAAGAGTGGTAGGAAGCATTTGTCAAGTTGGTGTTGGTGTTTCAAGACTTTCAGAAGGATTTCATATTACCATGTGAGTCATCAAATCATGCTCTGGGATGTGTTTTGAGCCAGAAGATTGATGGGCAAGAACATCCTGTTGCCTATGCATCAAAATAGCTGAATGTGATCAAGAGGGATTTTTCTACAACAGACAGAGAAATGGTTAGCTTGATGTAACGAGAAACATACTTCCTATGTTATCTGTACGGAAGGGAGTTCAAGGTAGTGATGGACCATACTACTCTGAAGTAGTTACTAGGTTCAAAGCACTGAAGCAGTAGACTGATAATATGGGCATTAAAACTCAGTGAACTTGAGTATGAATTAACCCACAAACCAGGAAAGAAATAAGAAACATGAAAAAGCAGGTGGACGAAGCAGAAAGAAGCCTGTAATACACATGCAAAGGCATGACCTTGGGAGAGGTGAAAGGAGAATTGCCTCAAGAATTAGATCTAGTGGTCGAGCCAAGCAGCCAGAACTTGCTGTTATGCTACTATAGAGCTATGGCAGATGTAACAACAGTTACTGCTCAGTTTTACATATTGATGAAGGTACCAGTAGCAAGCAAGCATCTGCTGTACAAGTGTTATATGGTACACACTTATCTGGTTAAGTTAGGAAAATTTGGGGACTTTATGCAAGTAAGAGAAGAAGGGATGCTACTATTAGCAGAAGAGGGGATCAGCATATGGTGATGACCAAGGGTGAGTTCCAGCAATGCCAAAATATTGTAGTCGTGATATGCCTATCTTGAGAAATTGCAACAAGTAGGAGTGCATGAACCATGCAATTCTTCAGGTGTAAAAGACGGGGATGTCGTTGCAAAAAAGATGTGACCAAATCAGAACCATATTTGGAAAAGGCAGGTTTACTTTGGAAATACTTGGTGTACAATGACATAATGGTGGTTGCTATTGATATTAACATGGGAAACTATGGGGGTGAGATATTTGAAATTACAAGGTAGCAGACTTGGACTGTTGATCAACAGGACCATGTGTCACATTATGGGACCCATGTGTCATTTGCCCACTACTGTAATGAGAGTTTCTCTTCCAAATGTGACACTGCCATAGCTGTACTGGCCAGATGAACCTCTAGCAATATTGTCCAAACAAAATACTACCTTCCTTAACAATACATGGGAACCTAGCATGCTCCATTCAGTAAGCCTAATAATAACAGCCCTAGAGGAGCAGATAACTATACAGCAATTGAGACAGCATGTGGGACAGTACTGGTATGGTAGATGCCATGTAATCACATTCTTGAGTGTTGCAGTTCCTAGCACCATAGTGACTCTGATTTTGCTCTTTATAACTTTCATGTATCTGAAACAGTGAGCTGCATAGAAGGCTAATAAAAGTTTTTGTAGACTGGATATCATGAGCGAGAGATTAAACACAGATTTATGGAGTCAGAGATGAACACAGCAACTTGCATAGTAGTTAAGAGTAGCCAATTTAGTGTTGAGTATTAGTTTTGTGGATTACGGGTAGAAGTAATTGCAACAGAGAACCAGGCTGGGGTAATTACTAGACTTTAACAAAAGTAGTGATGAGTAGCATGAAAGTGCCATGGAGCATTGCAATTTTTTGAAAACTGAAGGTCAAAAGCCGCAAGTCTGATTATATGTGGGTCACAATAACAGACACACAAGACAATTGTGCTGTGAGGATAGCCAAGCTTAGTGGCAAATGGCAGTGCACAGGGGCAACTGTGTGGCAAAGGTGTAGTGTCAGCTCACCAGAGTGAGTTCTCTTCCTATGGCAACATGACTAGGTGTCATGTTTTAGTAAAACAAATGAGCATTGGAGGCATAGAAATACGACTGGGTTTTAAGGCAGGGATCATTCATCATTGGACGCCAGCAGTACCATCACGACACCAGAATGACACCAGACAGCAAGATGAATGGGCTCTGCCAGCTGCAGCCATGTGTTCAAGACTTTGCCTCAACAGCATGAGGCACCAGCTCCTCAGCATTGGCAGGGGGAACATACTGTCCATACAATAGCCACAGGCAGGGTAAACAAAGAGAGGCATGCATCAAGATGAATAAAGTTCATTGTAATTGCTACCAGTGTTTGCCCTAATTCTCACGGTCTGTCATCACCCCATTCTCTCCCCCTCCCCCCCCTCCCCCCCTTCAAAATCCCGCAGTGTGCAGCATCTTGCATCATAAAGTATGTTGTACTGTGAGGGGTGAAAAGCAGCTCAGAAATGGCAGCCCATCATGTATTACTGTTGGACAAGATGCATGTGGTCCAGATGCTAGTAGAGATACATACAGATGGAAGCTTCATAGCTGAGAGTTCCCTAGGAGACTATTAGGTGTTAGACAGGAAAAATGCTAGGGATTTAATTTTAAATAATGATGGTATTATGTTCTTCAACTGGAGAAGGTGTAAGACACAACATTTTATTAAAGGTTACAGGAGAACTATCAAACACAGTAGTTGGAAGAGATAAGAAATGAATAAACTGAAATTCTAATTGCAAGTGAGCCACCAAAAAGTTTTCTTGTGATAGAATATGAGCTCAGACAAAGAGAAAGAAATGTGTGAATCTCACAAGATTGTAAAAGAATGGCACATTTCTGCAGATGTAATATGTAAACTACAAAATGAAAGATAGTATTCTGTGGAAAACTTAGTTAACATAAATATGTTTTTGAAGGCAGCAGCAATAGAGAACTAACAGCAGGGAAGAAAGTATGTCACTTACTCTTGACTAATAACTTACTTTGTAGGTTTTTAAAACAATTATAAATAATTATTATTGATATTATTTGAGAATTCCCTCAAGTGATAACAGTACAAGTTATTTATACAATTATTGCAACATATGGAAAAAAAATATGTAAATTGGTTAAAAACTATGGTGCGAAAACACTTTATTTAACATGTATCCATATTTAGGTTATGACACATTTGACATGCCTGCCATCATTGGCCATTATGTGGCACAGATGAATAGCAAAATTCTGCATGACCCACTGAAGTGTCGGAACATTGATGCTGTCAGTGACCTCCTTAATGACTGTTTGCAGCTCAGTAATGGTTTTGGGGTTATTGCTATACACCTAGTCTTTAATTCAGCCCCACAAAAAATAGTCATATGTGTTCAGATCTGGAGAATATGGCTGCCAATCAAGGCCAATGCCTGTTACCTCTGGGTACCCCAGAGCCAGATTGCTGTCCCCAAAACGGTCCTCCAGGACATCAAACACTCTCCTGCTTTGATGGGGTCGGGCGCTGTCTTGTCGAAATCAGGGTCACTTTGGATAATGTGGATGAAATCATCTTCCAAAACCTTCATGTACTGCTTGGTAGTCACCGGGCCAGCAAGGAATGACACACCAATTATTCCACACATGTAAATCTACATCTACGTGATTACTCTGCTATTCACAATTAAGTGCCTGGCAGAGGGTTCAGTGAACCATCTTCAAGCTATCTCTTTACCGTTCCACTCTTGAACAGCGCTTGGAAAAATTGAGCACTTAAATTTTTCTGTGCGAGACCTGATTTCTCTTATTTTATCATGATGATCATTTCTCCCTACGTAGGTGGGTGCCAACAGAATGTCTTCACAATTGGAGGAAAAAACTGGTAATTGATATTTCACGAGAAGATTCTGTGGCAATGAAAAACACCTTTGTTTTAATGTTTGCCACTCCAATTCACGTATCATGTCTGTGGCACTATCTCCCCTATTTTGTGACAATACAAAACGAGCCGCCCTTTTTGAACTTTTTCATTATCATCCGTCAGTCCCACCTGATACAGATCCCACACTGGACAGCAGTACTCCAGAATAGAGCAGACAAGTGTAGTGTAAGCAGTCTGTTTAGTAGATCTGTTGAACCTTTTAAGTGTTTTGCAAACGAATCACAGTCTTTGATTTGCTCTACCCACAACATTATTTGTATGATTGTTCCAATTCAGGTTATCTGTAATTGTAATCCCTAAGTATTTAGTTGAATTTACAGCCCTCAGATTTGTATGACTTACCATGTAATCGAAATTTAGCGGATTTATTTTAGCGCTGATGTGAATAACTTCACACTTTTTTTTATTCAGGGTCAATTGACACTTTTTGCACCATACAGATATGTTATCTAAATCATTTTGCAATTCGTTTTGGTCATCTGATGAGTTCACAAGATGGTAAATGACAGCATCATCTGCAAATAATCTAGAAGGGCTACTCAGATTGTCTCCTACATTGTTAATATAGATCAGGAACAATAGAGGGCCTATAACACTTCCTTGGGGAATGCCGGATATTACTTTTCTTTCACTCAATGACTTTCCGTCTATTATTACGAACCATTACTTATTAATTTATGTGGTATATATCTCTCAGTTGTCATAGATACTATCTCTTTGAAATCATTCAACATCTTTTCTACACTTACGTGATCAGATCGGAAGGAGTGGAGAGTGGAGACTGTCTCTTAAAAATGCGTTAAGAACATTTTTATCAGCTTTTTTAAATAGATGCACTTTGCGTTTCTGTTTGATGGTTGTGGGCCTTACAGTATTCAGCCTAGCAGCCTTGTGGTCGCTAAGTGACAGGTACATTTACTAAAAGTTTAACTATAAATGACAAAACTCAGCTCTTTGAATTGATCATTTCAATGGAATAATGTCATAAGACTATTTTTGGATTGGACTTCAGACTGAGAAAGATCAGAGCTCCAGATTCAACATCTACATCTACAACTGTACTCTGCAAGCCACTACAAAGTGCATGGCAGAGGGTACATCCTGCTGCACCAGCTATTAGGGTTTCTTTCTGTTCTATTCGCATATATCATGTGCGCCATAATTTATCTTATCTTGTCCTTACGATCCCTATGTAAGCGATACATAATGAGTTGCAATATATTCCCAGAGTCATTATTAAATCTGGTTCTTAAAACTTTGTAAGTAGCCTTTGTCACGCTAGTTTACATCTATCTTCAAGAGCCTGGCAGTCCAGTTTCTTTAGTATTTTTGTGACTCTCTCCAACGATTAAACAAATCTGTGACCAGCAGTGCTGCCTTTCTCTGTATGTGTTAGTCTTGTTGTTAGTCCTGTTTGGTATGGCTCCCACACACTCGAAAAAATATTCTAGAACATATCACAAGTTACTTAAAAGCAATCTCCTTTGTACACTGACTGCGTTTCCCCAGTATTCTACCAATAAACGGGTGTCTACCACCTGCCTTACCCATAAATGAGCCTATTGCATTTCATACACCTACAAAGTGTTACAACCAGACGTCTGTATGAGTTGGCCAATTCCAACTGTGACCTATTGATATTCCAGTCACAGGATACTAAGTTTTTCATTTTGAAAAGTGCACAGTTTTACATTTCTGAACATTTAAAGCAAGTTGCCAATTTTTGCACCATTTTGGGATCCTATCAAGATCTGAATGAATATTTATGCAGCTTCTTTCACACAGTGCTTTATTATAGATAACTGCATAATCTGCATAAGTCTGAGATTACTGTTAATATAAATGCACAACATGAACAGTAAGGATCCCAACACACTTACCTGGAGAACACCTGAAGTTACTTCCACACCTGATGATGACTCTTTATTCAAAATGACATGCCGTATCTCCCTATCAAAAATTCTCAATCCACTCACAAATTTCATTTCGTACCGTACCTTATGTGTTAGTACTTTTGACAATAAGAGTAGAAGTCATATTGAGGCAAATGGATTTCAGACATCGAGAAATTCTGAAGCTACTGGTACGTGGTGACCTTGATAGAATGTCTTCAGTATATCATGTAAGGAAAATGCAAATTAAGTTTCATATGATTGATGTTTTGAGAACCCATGCTGGTTGGCATGGAGGAGATCAAATACTACCCTTTTTGTAAACCTTTGTGACCTGTACATCCTTCCAATTGCTGGGCACAGTTTTTTGTTTGAGGGATCTATGATAAACAATAGTTAGAAGAGGGGGCTAACTCAGCTGCAAATTCAGCATAGAATTTGACAGGGATTCCATCGGGCTCTGGAGCTTTGTACAGTTTTAATGATTTCAGCTGTTTCTCAACACAACTGACACTAAAACTTATTTCAGTCATCTTTTCAGTGGGGCAAGGATTAAATTGCAGTAGTTCTCTGGGCTTTCCCTTTGTAAATGAATATTGGAAAATGAACATTTTACAGGGTGAGTCACATAAGACGTAACACTCCCTTTTATTTTGTGAATGGTTACACATATTGAAACACAGTTCTTGGCAAACATTAGAACGTCAAGTGGCATGTATTTTTTAGTTTCGTTAATGTTTTTGGCGCTGATATAACGCAGATATTGAAGCAAGTACATTTTCTTTAAATGTAACTATACACTTTTTATAACTGCATCCGACAGCTCTTGAGAAGACAGTTACAGTGACACAGCATTCGTTAATGTTAATG
This sequence comes from Schistocerca piceifrons, assembly GCF_021461385.2. Taxonomy (NCBI): domain Eukaryota; kingdom Metazoa; phylum Arthropoda; class Insecta; order Orthoptera; family Acrididae; genus Schistocerca; species Schistocerca piceifrons. The sequence goes on from NC_060149.1 coordinate 536,519,857, forward strand.
TGGATAAACCTCTCCAAAAAAAAAAAAAAAAAAAAAAATTCAAGAAATTTTCTACAATTGGAGAGCACAGTAGCCAGAAATGGGATTTGCGGTGCAGACACCGCCAGACACAGCTCTCGTGCTATGCTGTGTCAGAATGTAGACACATTTGCCTGTTTATTTGTCTGCACTGCAGGCCACTCATTTCTGCATCAACATTCGTTATGTTCAGACAAGTACAACAATGAAGAGAAGTTGGATATACTACTTTTATATGGTGACTGTAGTAGAAATACTGTATAAACAGTACCGCTGTATGGGGCTATCTAACCGGATCGCCAATGTCCGACGCATCAGGCAATTGCACAAATTATTAAGACACTAGAGTCAACAGGCTGTTTGAACGTCAAAAAGAGGAAAGAGAGGAGGCAGCAACCAACAGAGAGCATGAAAAACTAATCTGGCTACTACGCTAATGAATCCGCATAGTCGTAGAAGACATACTGCAAGGGAATTTGGAATCAAATCCCCAGAAAATTGTTATTCGCATCCTGAATCGACAGAATTTCCATCCCTATCACCTGCCACAGCCTCAATCACTTGACGACCATGATTTCAAACATCGGAGTGAATTTTGTCAGTTTGCCCTTTAGCACCTGAGAGACAGCCCTAGGCTCTTCCAGTAAGTGCTCTCTACTGATGAAGGTGTCAGGAGTATAAATCCTGGATGGCTGATCAGTGGAATCATGTCTTATAGTCCAATGAGTCAATATTTTCGTTGTTTTCAACATCGGGCTAGGTTTGCATCAGGAGAGTAGTGGAACAACAAGGACATCACCCCACAATCCATTGTATCATTCGAGTTGGCGGGTTTTGTCAGGAAGATAAATCAATTGGGCTACTTCCACTAACCTAACCCCCTCCCCCAGAAAATGGTGGGACATTCAAATACCAACAGGATAATGTATCACACCACAGTTATCTCCACTAACATAAGAAAATGGCAGGAAAAAGGTCACATGGGCTACCTCGACTAACCTGTCATCCGACTGCCACGTCTTCCTAGGAATTGGCGGGAATTTAAAATTCCAACAGGATAATGCTTCACGCCTCTACTAACTTAAGAAAATCGTGGGAAACAAAGCTCACCTCCAATAGCCTAAGTCATCCGGCTGCTCCCTCTTACTAGGAATTGCTAGGAAAAGAACTCAGCCTGCACTGGGCTGCTGGAGAAAGGAAGGAGTGTACTTTATTTATTTATTTTGAAACAATTTATTTAGGGATGGAGTATATTTATCACACTGATATAAAACTCACACTCTGACATGCAACACAGCCTACAGACATGAAAAGCACTAAAAAGACTCTGCAAACATGCTTGCTAATTGTCAACTGTCGAAATCATGCACTAGTCTTTATTTAAACAATTTGAGCCACTACCACTACCCAGTGTGTGTGTTCGTCACTGGGTCCAGAGCCCAACTGACCTAGTATACAGTACCACCACCAGAGGGCTCTGTCATCCGTTCTGTGACATAATCCACGATGGCGGCCACGACGTGAGCTGATGACGCAAGTCCCATTAGCCAAGATGGCGGCAAACAATGTGTTCACCATGAGGTCAGGACCTAGTACACAGTACCACCACCAGAGGATACTGTCGTCTGTTTATTAATGTAATCCAAGATGGTGGGGGGAAGTGGTGGGAAAATGATTCTGACTGTGCTGGACATGAGTTTTTATTTTGCAGGATGTGTCTCCACTACAAATATGTAGAGTCCAACTGACCTGATACACAACACTGTCACCAGAGGGTGCTGTCATTCCTCCTGTGATGTAATCCAAGATGGTCTGGGGTGGCAGACAATGGCGGGATAAGGACTCTGCCTGTATTAGACATAAGTCTTTATTGTGCAGGCAATCTCCCCACCACGAGATCTAGAGTCCAACTGACCTAGTACACAGTACTGCCAACAGAGTGTACTCCCATCCTTCCTGTGATGTAATCTTAGATGATGGTCTGGAGGGGGAATATGGCGCGAAAATGAATCAGCCTGCGCTGGGCTGCTGGGGAGAGTGAGGAAGGAGTGTACTCTATTTTTTTGGAACATTTTGTTTATGGATGAAGTAAGTTCTTGCTATTTTCGAGTATATAGTCAGTATTATGCTGACATCACAGAACTCCAAGACACTCTCACGCCGGCCTCATACACGAGATGCCTCTGGCCACATGTGTCATTACCTTTGATGACAGAGTAGCACAGGGTGCATTGTTTCCAGCGCGACATGAGAGATGCATCTAACCCTGCTTAACTTCCCAGTGTGACTGACACAAGTGCATGCGCATACCTACAAACACTTGCAAGCACATCTAACAAGGTTCTTAATCTTATACTGATGTCACATGACTATGTAAAAAATAAGAACCGAGTCGACCTCACGGAAATTGTATAGTGTTCTGGGAATAGTTAATGCTCGCTTTCTTGATGTTACAGCTTGTATGCAGGAAAATTCTTGCCCTAACAGAACCTGTTTACGAAAATAACGCGGAATAACGTCAAATGCAGTCTTCCTCATGGCCCTAACGTGCTACCAGATCCATCACTTGTTACCCTTCCTGCTTTCATCACACAAAAATGTTCCATCCGCTGTGTCGATGCTCCTATAACTCAGCACAAGGTGTGTGAATGAATCGAGCATTATGGTTGGCTCTTATCGAATTTACCTGCCTAATTGCTGTTGCTGAATGAGTTTAAATATAGAGGTCGTCAATCACTTTCGGAAATCAGTTTGGAAACTCTCCAAAATGCACCCAAACTCTTCTAGTTCCCTTATGTTGTAACTGTCTTTTATTTAAAATCATCCAGTTTGTGGCATGTTATGGTAGCCATCGTAATAACATGATTTACACCATGCAATGTCTAGTTTTCTGTGAGAGGCCGTGGATCAGAATGTGTTAATGTAAGTTTAGAACCTGACACAGGTCTCGAAGTCATGGCAGCAAAAGGAAAATGTTTGGCGTTGTACAGAAGTGTGTTAGAAAACAGTGTTTCAAACAACTAAACATGACCAGAGGGAGCGTCTTTTGCGACTTAGTATAGTTTGTGGGATACGATCATTCGTATAGAGTATAGATGATCAAACTTTGCAGCTATGCATCATTGCACCAGCATCGGTGCCTAGATGACTTCTATCTCGGATGAAGTTAGAGGAGCTTTCACAGTTCATAATTTTTTTTTTTGTTGGGGGGTAGAGAATAATGATGATAGCATGTCGGGCTGATTGATTTGAATGGATGCAGATCTGGTTTGGACTGTAGTATCTGTATCTAGTTTGGAGACATACCACACTGCGCGCATTTCCACTGAATATTCAAAACACGGTCCTGTTCCACTAACTCGGGTCATCCTGCTTCTACACGGGTTGCAGGAGGTGGCGGATATGTCTTTCTCCAACTTCTGCTCAGTTCTGGACTAAACTGGAACGATCTCATGCGGAAAGCTATAGAAATGGGCGCAGGTGCAAGGTGTATAGGAGGTGACTAAAATCACGTTGGAATTTTACTGTAGCAGCTAGGTTGGGGAAAGGTGAATCGTTTCGAGATATGGGAGTGACAGAAATAAGACTGAGTAGTGGTTGTAATTATTAAAGGAAAGGATCCAACGCAGGTATGTGCTTGAATGGAAAGACCTGATTCCAAATCATGGACGTCGTTTCTAGTGGATAGCGTAACACTAGAGATTTGAGAAGCTAGTGTATATTTCTTACAACCTCAATAAGCTTACGATTTACTAGTGTTTGTGATCCTTCTCAATCAGTTATCGTCTATAACTCAGTGGATATATAGCAGAACCTCTGACATGGTATCGAGACAGAATACATTACACAAACTGGATAAATATCTAGCGGCGTGAGCTCGTCGCAAATACCTATTTCATACAATGTTCCTTAGGCAAATCACTTTCAAAATTCAGAGAGTTTATTACGAGGTAATATTGAGGGCTATGTGTAAGCCCGCTGCTGGTCTGCTAATATACACTCCAGCCATCACCATCATGGCTTTTGTCCAGATAGAAAAACCACCTCATTCAGAGGTAGTGTCGTACCTCAATTTATAAAGGCAGTATAGCTTTTAACATGGATACTTGTGTGTACCTGTAGAAATATGACCGCTTGTGACAGTAACATACAGTAGTTGTTGGGATCGTGTTTTTTTAGCATCTAGAAGATTACGTCTCTCTTTCTAAGACATGTAAGGAAAACGTATGAGACATGTCCACCCATGGTTTATTTTCTCTCAGTATTATTTTGTACCACCAGAGATCAGTTATTGACGAAGTATTATACTTAGTAGTAGGGGCTGTGTGATATGTTCATGTTGAGCATCAGGCTTATAAAGTATGTGTTTGTGTTCTGACATGTGCAAAGGAAATGACTATGTCCAGTTGCAAGGAATGTATGGATTTGATGTGGGGTACTGTGATAGCAAGGGAAGAGTACGTCTAGTCATAAGAATGGTACTGACATTTCTATTTCCAGAGTCACAGCTGTCAACAGAGTGTATTTCCGATACTTTGCTCATTATCGAATGTCGTTCAACTGAGACTACAATCGTAACATTTAGTTGTAAGTACAGGGATAAAATATATATGTGTGACTGATTTCTTCAGATAAACATTCCACCTGTGTGTGCTTGGCCTGCAGTGCTGGTGACCTGTGGGGGGTGATTCACTTTTCCCATTATTGGTAGGAGCTGTCAGACTGGAGATGTCTGTTGGAGTGTAAAATGTAGATGAAATAACTGTGTTTTCCTCTAGACGACCAAATAGCGAGCTAATACTTAGTATGTGTTAGATAGCTTTCGTGATTGTGTGGAAATTTGACAAGATTGAATATGGAGGTGTGTTTGTGCTGGATCATTATTTCCTCCCATATAAATTGTTTGGTTGACTGCTTCTGCACATTTCACGCTTTTATTTCATTGAGGGGAGATCGATTGTGGTGTGTGCATCTAGCATGTGGAAGACACATTTGCCAGTCCTCTAGACATGAGGAACAATAGCAATCGGTAGGATGCTGCCTAGTTTTTGATATCGAGAAGTACCAAGACAACGGTATAACATTATGGTGAACCGTGTTTGTGCTGAGGGGAAAGAAGCCCGAATTTTTAGAACAGTTCTGAGAGCAACTTTGGTTCACTGAGGGTGCTCTTGTGGTGCATTGGGGGTGGATGACTTGTGAGTGTTGGCTGCGGGAAAATATCTAGTGTTGTGAGGAGTACATACGGCACTGTCTGTCTTTGTGGTATATGTATGAATGATGTAAAAGGGATGATTTTGTTTGGCACAGGATACGAATTGTATGTTTACTACATCGACATAGTATGCGGTGATATATTGCTGGGTTGGAGATCAGTTTCGAACACTAATATTCAAGCTCCTGCCCTCTGTGGGAGAGCAGTGTAAATGAGTAAGAGCCTTTCCTTATTTGACGATATGTATGGTAGTTTGTAAGATTTAATTGCCTGTGCAATATGGCGATCTGTGTAAAATAACCGCTGAAAGTCTTGTCTGCAGAAGGAAAAAGGCGGACAGTGCTTCGATACTGGCAGCAACAGTAATTTGGTAGGTAAATTCGATAAGAGCCAATCATAATGTTCGATTCATTCATATCCTTTGTGCTGGGATATAGGAGCCTCTACGTAGTGGAGGGAACACTTGTGTGTGTTGAAAGCAGGAAGGGTAACATGTGATGGACTGGGTAGAACGTTAGGTCCGTGAGGAAGACTGCATTCGATGTTATTCTGCGTTATTTTCATAAAAAGATTCTGTTAGGGCAAGAATTTTCCTGCATACAAGCTGAGACATCAGGAAAGCGAGCGTTAACTATTTCCAGGGCACTATACAATTTCAGCGAGGTCGACTCGGTTCTTATTTTTGTTATAGTCAAGTGACATCAGGATAAGATTAAGAACCTTGTTAGATGTGCTTGTGAAGGTTTGTAGCTACGTGCACACACCTTGTGGTGTTGCGTCAGTCATGCTGGGCAGTTAAGCAAGATTAGACACATCTCTCATGTTGCACTAGGAACAATGCCCTCTGTACCACTCTGTCAGCAATGGTAAAGACACATTCTGCCCAGAGGCATCTTGTGTATGAAACCGGCATGAGCATGTCTAGGAGTTCTGTGACGTCAGTATAACACTGACTGTGTACTCGAAAATAGAAACAACTTCTACCTGTGTCTAGTGGCAGCTCATGGCTGTGGTGGCTCGCGAACCCCTGGAGCGTCTGCGCCCCTGCCCGGTCGCGTCAACAATGGTGCCTAAGTGAACACGTATTTCAAGAGGAATTTCTCAGGGGTCAAGGATAAAAGGGATGCCACCACCTCATGCGTGAGGGACCCTAACAGGCGTCTGTGTGTAGTTTGACAGCTGATGGCTGCTTCACTTCGTGGGGGCAGCCACTAACCTCCTGTTCGGTCCAGTGGACAGGGTGTGGATGGCAGTGTTTGCATGAGTTGATTGCGTGTCTGTTGCATTATTTTGCGAGCAGGTATATAGGATGTGCTATGCATTACTTGGACAGTTCACGTTTTTGTGCCTGCAAATCAGTGTACTGTATTATTTAGGAGTAGTTTGCTGGTCTGTATTGAAATTATTTCAGAAAATTAGAAGTTGTTTGCTTGTCTGGAGAGTGTTATTTAGAAGTAGTTTACAGGTCTGCAGACTGTGACTGTATTGTGACCCCAGGCACATCAGAGCCAATGTTTTGCATCAGTGTGATAAGTATACTCCATTCATAAATAAAATGATCCAAAATAGAGTACACTCCTGCACTCTCCCCAGCAGCACAGCGCAGGCTGAGTCATGGATCTAGTGGTGGAAACACTGCCTGCAAAATAAAAACTCACGTTTAGCACAGGCAGAATCATTTTCCCACCATTCCCCCTCACCATCCTGGATAACGTCATGGAATGGATGACAGTGCCCTCTGGTGGTGGTACTGTATACTAGGTCAGTTGGGCTCTGGACCTGGTGGCGAACACACACATTGGATGCTGTTGGTGGCTCAAATTGTTTAAATAAAGACTAGTGCACGATTTTGACAGTTGACGATTAGCAAGCATGTTTGCAGAGCCTTTTTAGTAGTCTGCATGTCTGTAGGCTGTGTGACATGTGAGAGCGTGTGTTTTGTATCAGTGTGATAAATATACTCTATCCCAAAATAAATTGTTTCTAAATAAATAAATAAAGTACACTCCTTCCTCTCTCCAGCAGCCCAGTGCTGGCTGAGTCCTTTTCCCGGCAATTTCTAGGAAGAGGTATTGGTCGGATGACTTAGGTTAGTGCAGGTACCCCAAGTGACCTTTTCTCCTGACATTTTCTTAGGTTAGTAGATACAACCGTGGTCTAGCTGTTGGTATTCGAATGTCCTGCCATTTTCCGGGGGAGGGGTTTAGGTTAGTGGAAGTAGCCCAATTGACCTATCTTCCTGCCAAAATCAGCCAACTTGAATAATGTCAAGACCATGTGACATGTTTACACTGATCAGCCATCCAGGATTTATGCTCCTGACACGTTTTTCGCTTCTTTGCGTTATTGCTGTCGCTAATGGTTTTGGTATAGCAGCTCATACATGAATATTCACTTTGTGGGATTCTTAGCTGGCAGAGTCGATAGATACAGGGTCTCAAAGATGGCTGTTGAGCTCTGCATTCACCTTATCCACCGCAGTTTTGTGTTGTTTAGACACAATCTGTGTTAGCGTACGATGATCTCTGTCATTTAGTTTTCATTTGCGCCCACTATTACGTTCACACAATGATGTCTTTCCAAGTTTTGTATAGGCTTCATGACTTTTTAAACAGTTGCTCCTGAAACATTCAATAAGTTGATGGACTTGGTTACTGATGCTCTAGCTAATGGAGCCCCCACGATTAGCCCTCTTTGGAACTCTATTTCGTCTTTCACTGCATGCCTAGTCCATACTGAACACACACAGTCCATCATGACACATGCATTATCTGCATTGTTGCCCGTCAAACACAATCATACCATTTCTGTCACTGTTCACATTATTTTGCCTATCCCTCTATTATCTGATTAAATTTGAAATATTGTACCAGACTATGTACTTTTCACAGATAACTTGAAGATGGCAATCATGCTGACATTGGTGCATAGTAATAAACAACATAATCAAACACAGCAGCATCTTGGTTTCACGACATAATATACTATGTCCTTATATGATATATACAACATAGCAGGCCCAGATGAGCACACATTTGAAAATGGAGTTTAGCATTTCTTCATTTGTTTTGTTACTCTCAATTTCAGTTCCTGTATCATTTGTGAGTAACTGGATACTAATCTTGGTGCTACTAACAGCCATTACATGCGAGCAGAAATTTGTGGGTTTGTGAAAGATCATTTGACATTATTCTCCTTCGGTTGTCACTGAAGGCTATAAGCACTGCCCTCTTGACAGCCAAACGTGTTCCATTCAGCACCTCTCTAGCTATATTCCTATGCTTTGTTTTACACCTATTATGCGGTAGTCTCTTTTTCTGTAGAAGTTTTCTTACTGCATTACTGCGCATGTATGTTATAGAGAGTCCCTCCCATTATGAACTGTCCTACTGGATATACATCCATCCAGTGCATATTCAGGTACTCTTCTGAAATTGAGCCACAGTTTCTGAAGGAGCCTACATGCTCCTGCCCTTCCTGAAATTTTCAAATTCCTCGCAGAGATATGATACTACTGCTTTTTTGTGTGTTTTAATGAACATATATGTCTTTCTACTTGTTTTACTAATGCTTTGTGTTTCGATGCTGATGTCTTCAAACAGGGTTGTCTATATGTTGCAATTAGATCTAATATATTTCCACCACGAGTGGGGTTCGGAACTATCTACTCTAGGCAGTTTTCAGAGAAGATATTTAGTAATGTTTCACAACATGTGTTGTCACACCCAGCACTAAAAGAGCTGTAGTATTTCCAGTTCATTGCTGAATAATTAAAGTCTTCATCAATGATTACATTATAATTGGGGAATTTACGTACAAGTGAACTGAAGTTTTCTCCAAAGTTTTTTGTTACATCATCAGATGAGTCTAGTGAGCAACAGAAGGCTCCAGTTGCTATTTTATGCCCACTCTGATACTAAATCTTGCCCAAAATGATCTCCCATGTACCTTCCACTTCTATTTCATCTACTGTAACAAAACAATACCTCCAGATGCAACTATTCCAAGAATCACACGAAATAAAGATTGCTCTGGATGGTTGTTTGAGACTGAAGAGGTTTTATCCTACTGTCATCAATCAGACAAGTTCCAGTCATCAATCAAGATGCTCAGTTAAATTGTCAAGCTTTTGCTGATTTTAAAAACCTACACAGACTTTCAAAAGAAGTCTACATACTAAAAATAAGCATGGCAGGTGCTCAAGAAGTGCTTTGGAGTACCAACTGTCACAAGCAGCCTCAAATCATCCTTAAATGTATGTAGACAGGAAACGCTGAAAAATTTCAGGGTGTGCATCTCAGTGCAATTGGCCAGTAATTATGCTCCACTGATACTACAGACTACACAGTAAAGGAAGTTGCTGTTGAACTGTCAATAGGATCTGACCCGACAGGAATAGGGTCTGACAATTGTATGATGCATTCAAAATGAGTGAAGAAAAGACAGACCAAGTCTTCACAGTAAAACACCACATCAACACAGGGAAGCAGTCACCAATTAGCTCTTTCTCACACAGAGTGTCGCTGGCTGAACAATGAATAATTGAGGAGGAAGTTGAGAAATTGTTGCAGGGTGACATCACTGAACCATCGGAAAGTTCTTGGTACTCTCCATCAGTCCTTGTGAAGAAGAAAGATGGCTCATGGCATATCTGTGTCAACTATGAATGACTGAACAAAATTAAGAATTTACAAGTCTATCCACAGCTGTGCATTGATCACAGTCTAGCCTGCTTGAAAGGAGTAAAGTGTCTCTGAACTAAGACATGCAAACTGGCTACCGGCAAATTGAGGCTGATGAGCTTCACAAGAAAAAGGCAATGTCCATAACAACTGATGGCCACAATGAGTTTAAAGCTATGCTGTTTGAATTGTGTAATGCTATATATATGTTTGAGTGTATGATGGAGTACCTGCTCCGACACATTAAACACACAATGTTTCTTTGCTATCTGTATGACACTGCAACTTTTCTTAAGACACTTGAAGAATACCTAAGCTAACTGGCAACTGTACTGCACAGTTTGTTCAATCTGCAAGCACCTATATGAATCTGAAAATGTCCTGCTTCATAGCCAAAGACATGAAAATCTATTGAATGGCGGCAGAGATCTTCTCAATCCAGGGAAAATAAGAGCATTCACAGATTTCGTGACTCCTCTGAACATTCATGATTTGAGAAGTTTTTGCAGAATGTATTCATCCTACTGCTGCTTCCCTTGCAAGTACTGCCACATGGAGTTGTCAAATGTTTGACGGTTGAGGTGCATAAAATGTCGTTCCTAATCCCTGACCAGTTGCTAGCAGCTCTCCAGTTCTAGCAGTGTATAACGAGAATGCTGGGACAGAAATTCACCCTGACATAGTGGTCATGGGAGAAGGGCAATTCTACTACAAATCAAGGAAGTCACTGCAAAATAAAGGTGATAGCTGATACTCTCAGTTTACTTTACAGAAAGAGATGAACTAGTCTGCTATCGAGAAAGTGGGCTGTGCCATTGTTTGAACCGTGAATAATTTGTTAGGCTGGATCACCATTCTGTACACTGGATGTCTAGCCTAATGGATATGTAAGGCCATCTGTAGAAATGGTCAATGAGAATTTAGTAGTGTGGCACAAAGTGGTTTACAAAAGCTGACGTAAACATAAGGACACTGATTGGTTTTCAAAGAACGTTTCGCAGAACACTGTAGCATGGATTGTTACTACTGCAGTAAGTAAAATGGCAGCTCAATGGTCGGTAATTCAAACAGTGCTGAAAAACCTCAGAAGTCTTGGAGAAGGAGAAAAAGACCAAAGGACAATTCCATTGTATGAGAGAAACTATGGTACAATGCAGCAGAAATTTAGACATCATGTGTATCAGTGTAAGGAATGTCAGTGACAGAAGCATGTACTGTAATTACATCTGGGGTCTCTGATAAAGATTATTACTGTAGCAGCACCATTTCATCTAAGTAAAATCATTCTCTTGGGGAGGTTCCCAAATTTGCCAAACAGGAATCAATAGATAATAATCTGCATTGACCTTCTCAATCATTACACTGTCAACAACAGTGTAGCCGAAAGTGTTCACTCATTGCAGCAGCAATACAGTTTGCACAAGAAAATATACAAGCTAACAGGACAATTAAGTCTTGCCCCTTCACCAGTGTTACCTGATTCTTCACTCCAAGATTCAGATGGGGAAAAATCTGTCAGAACAGACAAAACAGTAAATAGTGAGGCATACAATAAAGTTCCGAACCGAGATGTTAAAATGTCAAGAAAAGCAAAAAACTTCATAATTTATGTTGTAGAAAACTTAACCACTGAAACAAATTAAACTGAACAAAGACGACTGTGCTGTGATCATAGGAGGTGCCAACGATGTATACAAAAATGAAAGGAAATCCGCATTGCAGAATTACAGGAAGTTATTGCCACAACTGCACCAAACCAATGTTGTGATAACTAATGTACTGGTATGGTATGACCTTCCAGATTGGTATTATGTAAATAGGGAAATAGAGACTCACAATACAGTGTTACAGAAAATATGTAAAAAATAGCTATGTACGCTTGGTAAATGTCATCTGGCTGAACAGATATGAACACGCACAGCATGGACTTCACATGAATACGAAAGGTAAATTAAGATTAGTGAACAAAATAAAAAGTCTCTGTGCCCTGTTTTGCAAGGAGAAGGAACCAATCCCCTTAAATTACAATCATGATTCCTTTTGAGAGAAGAGGAACACTTCAGCAGTGTTTCAGCAACAAAATCTACAATAAATGATAAGGTGACATTACAAATAGGTATATATTTGTGTTAAAGAAAATTATGTAGAACAACTAGAACTGACAAGTAGAGTAAGTGCACTGGATAATTCTGAAGTAAACTTATTAACAGCTTGCACTGAAACAAGCCTAATGTTCCTCCATGCAAGTGTACAGCCTTAAAAAAATAAACTTCTGGAACTCCAATTCATTATAAATGAATACTGTTTATCATATAGAGAACTAGAGTTAAGTGTACCAAATGGCTATCATTAGTTACAAGCTACAACATGACAAATATGAAACATTGTGGTGTGTCTATCTATATTACTAAAACTCTAAAACTAAACTATGAAATTATAGATGTAAGCGTACACTGAGTAGAATCTAACTCTGAAGTTGCAGCAGTACTGTTGCCAAAATTGGAAAGTATATTGCCCTCCCAACCACAATGATGATTTATTTGTAGAAAGTCTTCAGAAACTTGTAATCATGTTACTTAAGTATAATAATTGCAGAGTTTTAACATTTGATGACATTAATATAGACATTAGAATTTGGAGTAGAACTGTAAGCAACTTACTCAGTACTCTAAGGTCACTAAGTTTTTACTGTATAAATGACAAGCCCACAAGACTGAATGCATGTTTGGATAACATTATCTGTAATTTTCACACCAGCGGATGTCAACTCAATACAATCAAATTAGGTATATCTGACCATGAACGATTGTGACTAAGAATTCCCCTAGATTATGAAAAAGATAGTAGCCAGGAAAAAATGATCAGACCTATTAGTGAACAGAAGCTAAACAATCTAAAATCTTGATTAACAGGAATAGACTGGAATGAATTACTTACTCACGATATGGATGTTAATCAGTCAGCCAAAAGATTTTTAGCAGTGGCAACTGAGATCTTTGAAGAAGTATGCCCTAGATATTATAATAAAGATAACAAACATAACCCCCATTCTAAGCCAGTCTAAAACAGTGGTATACACCACAACTAAATAACTTAAGAATTTAGAAGCTCCTGTAAACCATAGATCACAACATAATAAAGCTGATAGGAATAAATACAAGATCATAAAAAGGCGCTACAGAACTGCAATCAAGACAGCAAAATGCAAGGCCTATGATGGATACATTCTCAACTGTTCAAATAAATGTAAAGCTGCATGGGAAGTTCCCAAAACTGAAATAAATTGTCAAAAGAAAGATTGCAGCATTGCAGTTCCTCCTGATACAGTAAATAAATACTTTGCCAATCCTATACCAGAAACCAACATCAAGGAAGATGTAAGTGAGGACAAAGCACTGCTGCCACCATTACACAATAAACCTACTGAATATTTTGAATGGAGCCATGTAACTTGCTGACATGTCATCAAACCTACTTCTAAACTCAGTAATTCCTGAACAGAAGATTACTATGGCTTTTCTGATTTTCTTATTAAACAAATAAGAAAAGAGATAATAAAGGCCTTAACAAAATGAATAAACAAAAATTAACAGAGGGAGTGTACCCAGAATGTCTAAAAATATCCATAATCAAGCCAGTCCATAAGAAAGGTAGCACATCATCACCTAACAATTACTGACCCATTTCACTAGTCCCAATTACTTCCAAGATAACAGAGCACTGTACGCACCAGCAAATGAACCAATATTTGAACATAATAACCTAATCTGTCCTGTACTGTATGGCTTTAAATCTACCCTCTCTACTGTGAAAGTAGTTGACAGCATTATAACAAAAGTATATGACTGTTCTGAAAATAAGTCAGCAAGTTGTGTGACACTACTGGACTTAAAGAAAGCCTTTGATGCAGTGTCCCATGTTATCCTAATAAGAAAGCTACAGTATTACAGAATTGGGGAGAAGTCCCTCCTTCTACTACAGTCATACTTAAGTAATAGAAAACAGTTAGTGTGTGCGAATAGACAAAAATCAGATTCTTTACGTGTTAAGAAAGGAGTACCACAAGGGTCTGTTTCGATCCCTTTCTGTTCGTAATAAGTATAAATGATCTGCATTTTATATTGTCCTGTGACACTGTACCACATGCAGATGGTAACACATTAATAGCTCAGAATACTAAGATGGATGAGTTACAGCTGAATGTAGCAATAGCAGTAGATGTGTGTTCCTCCTGGTTTCAGGCTAATGCACTACACATAAATAATAGCAAAACAGAGAACATTGTATTTAGTCTGAATGCCCCCAAGAAGAAAAAAAAAAAGTGAAACTTCTTGGATTCAGTATTGATCAAAGTTTAAGCTGGGGTACACATACGGATAAGTTATGCTCCAGACTCGAACATGTGATTTATCAGCTGTACAAATTGAGAAGCCATGCAAGTGAAACTCTGCTGCTCTATGCTTACTTTGCTTTCGTCAGTTTTCTTCTGACATATGGAATTTTGCTATGGGGAAACTCACCTGGATCTAAGACTGTATTTAGATGGTAAAAAAAGGCTATCAGTTGCATTGAGGGACTCACACCATGAGAATCATGTAGATACTACTTCAAGGAGATGAATATTATATCAGTACCTAGTCTGTATATTTCTAGTTGCCTTGAATACATGGAAGAAAACCTGGATAATTTGACCTTAGAATGTCAATACACCATCATAGCACTGGACAGAGACATGCAATTAACAAGCCCCATGCCAGACTAACAAAGATCCACAATAGCTATAAATATCTTGGTGTTGCATATTTTAACAAACTATCTAAAAATGCCCACTCAGTGCTCCTGAATAAATTCAAAAGTGTAATAATGAAGTGGATGAAAAGCAAAGGCTTCTAGACAGTGAAAGAATTTGAAGAATGAGTAATAGATGATTTGGAATTTTGAGATGGGACTACACCAAATTATAAATGGTTATATTTTATGAAGCTACCAGTGTGGTATGTTGAGTCACTGTGCCGTATTGTATAAGGCAATATAGAGATAAAATTTATGCTTGTCATAATTGTATACAGATTATTAAGATACAAAGAGACTAACATGATGTAAATGTACTTTTATGAAGTAGTTACCTATGTAAAAGCCTCCTTGCAACATAATTAGGCAAGGATAATTGTAAAATTACTCTAATGCTGCAACTATAAGACATATAATGACACCAATTACATGTAAACACGTTCAAAGGTGAATAATATATTCTATTCAAAGCTGTGCCAATTGCTGAAGTTCCAAAAATTGAAAGGTTTCTTATATGAGACATCAGTTTGAAGCATGGAAAACCCATTGTGATGATGTCTGACTGTGTATATGTTTTCTGGCTGAGAATAGTAGCAGAGGTGATATCACCCTGTGACATTACCCACAGGATGACATCTCTCTACCTTCCACAGAAGAATGATGCTTTAATAAGTCGTTGGCAGACATGAGCTTCGTGTATATTGATTTCAAACAGAGAGACTGACATACAATACTGCCCACTATTACATTCAAATACAATAAAACAAAAGGCTTCACACTATTCTTTCTGCTCCTGGTTGCAAGGATTCAACGTAACATTGTTTACACTTAAACTGGATGATATTCAGGTTGACTACATGAAATACCTTAGAATCAAGACTGAATATGCAAGACAGACAGCTTATGTGGTGACTCTTCTTTCAGACAAGTCCGAAAGAATGGAAATCATTTTGATCCTGCAGCCACTACGAATTAAGGCACAAATGAATTAATGACATTAGCTGCCAGTGGGCACTGATTAAGTCAATGGGGTAAGCTGAAAATTTGTGCCACACTGGGATTCAAACCTGGGTCTCTTGTTTGTTAGGCAGATGTATTGACTGTGCCATCCAGAGAAAGTTGTCATCATAAAATGGTTCAAATGGCTGTGAGCACTATGGGACTTAACATCCGAGGTCATCAGTCCCCTAGAACATAGAACTACTTAAACCTAACTAACCTAAGGACATCACACACATCCATGCTCAAGGCAGGATTCAAACCTGCGACAGTATCAGTCACGCAGCTCCAGACTGTAGCGCCTAGAACAGCTCGACCACTCCGGCTGGCGTTGTCATCATAGCTGCACTGACTGCACTATCATGCCTACCAACAGACTCAGATTCTCAGCTTATTAACACACTACTGATGAAGTGTACTTTTTACATTACCCTCATACCTCAGCATTTTGCTGGTTCCCATAAGAGTACGAGTGTGGTGTGAATCTACAATAAAGTGATCAATTTGTCTTCCTCAATGTCAGATGAGAATTTTCAACTGTCTTCATTGATTTAATCATTGAGCACTGGCAAATAGTCATTACTTCATTTGTGTCAAGACAGATGGCTCTGATACCTTCCTTGGACACCAAAGTGAACATCTGAGAGCACTATTATGGCAAGCATCGAATGGTGAGATACAGCTTGGGAGATTTGGTATGATTTTTACTCCTGTGCAGAAAAAGTTACTATCGGAAAAGTTTCTAAAATTCAACTTTGGGCCATATCATACCCCATATTGCATGCCTGACATCACATATTAAGCTGAGGTTTATCATCTTTCACCAAAAATACAAAAGCACAGAGAAGTCATCCACATCCTCTGTATGAATCGCCACTACAGTCTTCAAGTGCAGATCGATTACAGGTGCTTATCGTTCAAGGAAACCAAAGGATCACTTGATGATTGTGAACCTTTGATGGGATGGCTAGCTTTGATGGTCATCACAGTGAAGAGCATGTGATAACATGACCTGAATGATAGGATCCCCCAGTGCTTCCATACAGATGACCTTTGACAAGATCTAGATGAAGGATATTGCATTCTGTTCCAGTGAGAAATTCTGAAACAGTGAATAGCTGTTTCTTCAGGAGAGGGAGCTATGCCACAAGCAATACAGTTAGTGTCACTGGCTGGACTGCTGTAGGCCACTACTTCACACCGATCACCGACAAATACAGGGCTGTTGAAAAAGAAACAACTGATTTCAAACATTCGTTGCTTCCAAACTAAAAAAAAATAGATACACAATTCCAACATCCCTGGAAAGAGGAAAGTTCAAATTTATATGCATTCAGTGTGAGCACTGTGTGTTACATGACAAATATCAAAACAGTGACTCATTTCCTGCCACATGTGAAGCAGCTGGTTTTGCTAAGCACTTCCGACTTTATGCAAATGTCACCATTCCATGACATTGGATTGGAAGAGGATGAGCAGAAGATGAACTTCATTGCCCCGACCTCCCAGGACTCCAGACCTCACACATTATGACTTTTATCTGTGCAATTATGAAAAAGATACGTTTTAGTCCCCCTATACTTGACACTCTTGAAAGTCTGCAACATCACGTTGTAACCAAATCTTATTTATGTAACTCTGACGCAGTCTGTCCAGTCACGACTAGTAAATGACGCAGACCTAGTAATAAGGTAATTATAAAGAATTCAATGTTGGGAGGCCAGCTGCTTTGTGTGTGGCAAGAAATGAGCCAAAGTTTTGAAATTTGTCATGTAACACGGTGCTTACATGGAATGCTCAAAAATTTGAACATTTCTCTTCCGATGAATGTTGAAATTGTGCACCTATGATTTGTAGTTTCGAAGAAATAAATGTTTGACATCTGTTCCTCCTTTTTGAACACCATAGCTCTGGAGGCTATTTGTTATTTATCATTTATCATTTCTGAAAGGTTCTAGAAAATTTTTATGTCGCTAATGTTTCCATATTCTGCAATACTCAATTTTTTTATAATTAGCAGAGCTCACCACTCATGAGTCGGTTATGTTCAGTCTGTATAATGAGGTACGTAACGAACGTGCTTTCAGTGCTAAATGTTGTACTTCATCGATGACAATGCTTTCGCATTTGAAGTGAATTGTAGTTGCTACATGACATTATTATACCAAGTCTTAATTACAGGTTTTGGACAAATAATTGCAAACACCATGAGAAATACATGCTTGAACATAAATTCAGATGCTATCAAAGTGTGTGTGTTGCATTGCTGTATTTTAAAACCAATTCCATCTGTGTAATATCCTCAATAGGTTACAAGTGTCAGTAGTGGCCAGAACAGTGTTATGTGTAGCTCTGATTGCATTTTGTTGGAGCTAAGTGAATTTGAACATTGGCAAACTGTTGGTGCTTGTATGGTGGGTGCTTCCGTAACCAAGGTACCCCAAGTATTTGGTGTTACAAGAGGCTCCATATCGAATATTTGTACCAGATGCAGGGAAACCAGAAAAATACCATTTGCTAAGTCTCAACATAGACAAAAGTGTGTGTTGACTGATTAAGACACCCAGTGGAGATGAATGTGATGAAAACATGAAGACCACAAATGAAACTCACTGCAGAAGTGAACGTTACAATTGGGAACCCTGTCAACACCAACAAACATGAAGGGTAGTCCATGGGCAGGGAATTTCAATGCCAGCTGGAATTCTAAAACCACATATCAGTGATGCAAATTCCCACAAAAGGAGAACACGGTGTCAAAGCCATAAAGCCTGTACAATGCAGCATTGGAAGAAAATCATTTGATCTGAGGAGTCCTGTTACACACTCTTTCTAACTTGTGGGCAGGTTTACCTCCCATGGTGAAAAATGGTGAGGATTCAGCGATGATTTGAGCAGTCATGTCATCGTATTCCATGCATCCCATTGGTGTCCCGTAAGGTTGAATTACCACCAAGGATTATGTGACCATCTTGGAAGATAAAGCTGGTCCTGTGGTACGATGTTTCTTCGCCAGTGGTGATGCTGTGTTCCAAGACCACGGAACCCACAGTCACATAGCTTGCATCCTCCAGGACTGGTCTTATGACCATGAATTGTCACATCTCCCCTGGCTACCATAGACATTACATTTCAATATTATTGAGCCTTTGTGGTCTACTATGGAAAGCAGGGTGCGTGATCGCTATCCATCGCTATCATAGTTTCCTGAACTTGCCACTGTTTCCAGAAAGGATGATAAAAGATCCCTTGAAAACCACACAGGATCTGTATTCATCCCTTCTGAGATGACTGGAAGCTGTTTCGAATGTCTCCAGTTTTCTTATAGTGTATTAATCATGGTAATGTGTTGTCTTTTTGGTATTACCATATTTGGTCCACCCCCTGTGGACTGACACGTCAAAACTACAATAAAGCCCATATTTGAATGCAAGGTCATCAAGGAAGCACAATACTTATAACTGAAAGCTTGTCTATTACTGACACTTCCATGCAGTCAGAACTGAACTGACACTGTGGATGGGGAATTTAGCTATTTATACTAACATATGGTATTCCACAATGCTGATATTTACATTATCATTTACTACATAATACGCAAACATTACAAACATGATATTTCAAGAAAAGATAAATACAAAATAACAAAATAATTGCTGGTGGTCAGGTGTGAATCAGCTGGTGAGACAACCCTCTTCACCACACTGCATGGACGAGAGTTACTAGCATTGCTCCTCTCATGGAGATACAGTGACCCACTCTGTCAGACATCCTCATTGGAGCGACTACAGTGCCATGGATCTAAATCTTGTCAGTGGTCCTATGCATGGCAGTGATGGCAGATTTTTGAATTCTGATTGTGCTGTTACAGCCTCTTCACTGTGATGAGCATGAAAGTTAGTAACTCCTGTCAAAGCTTTACAATCATTGAGTGGGTCTTCAGTTGCCTTGAAGCACCCATTGTTGATCTGTACCTCATGGTGGTAGTGAGGTTTCATATGGAGGACATGAAAGATGTTTCTGAGTTATTGTTTTTTTGATGTAGGATCATTACCTCTACTTGATATGTGACATGTTACAAGCAACAAAGGATATGATATGGTCCAAAGTAGCACTTAGTAACTCTTCCAACACTCCCACTTTCCACAGAGGCCTAAGCCTGGGAGTCCAGGGTCCATATGCAAGCGAGCTGTCCTTCTTCTTTGGTGCTGATGATAACTTGTTTAACATAGTCATTCTGAGTACTGTCCAGATGAAAGGGAAACAGTATCCATTGTCATTTTAGCCTTGTGACTGTGCAGCAGAAAGAACAGTGTGAAGTCTGTAGTGTCTTGCTTTGCTGTGTGGCAGCTGTACCACAGAAATATGCAAATGGCAGAACAGCAGTTCACAGCTAGCTCAGAGAGAGCTGTACCATTAAACAAAGTGTTGGTAGTGGTGTGATGTGCATAGGCATAAGGAAGGCAAATGCAGCGTGAGCTGAGCCATTGTAGTGGCAGACTGTGAATTCCTTAGTCTGAGTCATCAAGCCAAGGCCACATGGGCCGAAGTTAACGTAAACTTACCGGCACACACTTGGCATTAATTTGTCACTGTTCATGTCATTTTCTCATGTCAGTGAGAGACATGGTGCACTACAGGTCAAGAATAATGAATTCATTAGTAGATTTTGCAAACTGCAGACCACGTGGCTCGAGCTTGCTGTGAGCTCCACTTCAGTGTATATGTGACTTTTATTTAACGTCATTCACTTTGTTTTCTCACAATCGCGAAAGACGTAGCACACCTCAGTCTGAGCAGGAGATCGGTTGCCTTCGAGAGGGACACGAGGCCACTGTTTTCCTGCGAGTAAGCTCATAACACTGGCAGGTGTACACCCTCCAGAACAAGTGTTCAAGACCTGTGATGCAAGAAAGCTGTAGCTCTTAGCGGTAATGACGTTAACCACTACCACATTATGGTCAGTACATCAACATTAACAAAAGGAACTCGGCTGTCAGCTGACTGTGTAATAATTTGTGATGAATAAATGTATATATAGACAAACAGGCTCTTTCTCAATTCCCATTACCATAGCATCCTTCCTGAACATAGTGCATGGGTGCAGCAGTAAAGCCCACTCATCACACAACTGAGCTATAAACGATGACATACACGTATTCCCGCTTCAGCCGTACTGTATGCAAATGTCACTATAGGCAGTATTGGGGATGGTGGTATATAAAGGCCACCCAACAGTGAGGTCATCAGCGGATACTCAGTATTGGATCAAAATTTCTCTATTTGATACCATACATTAAACCTTATCTACCAACTTCTTATTGAAGCATCCTATGAGGACATTTATCTTTGGATGGTAGGCAGTTGTTACCCTGTGAGTGATGTCGCAATGTGAAGTTACCACTCACAGTCTTCTAGTCTAAACTAAAAACTTTTCCATTATAAAGAGCATATGCTTTAAACATGTTCTTCTACAAAAAATGTTCTATTTATGGAACTTCAGGAGTTGTCACATCTTTGGTGACAACAGAGCACATTATGAAGTCCATGTAGACTGTCATCCATTGGTCCCCATTTGCCGACTCCTGGTATCTTCCCAAGGTATCAGTTCCAGCAATTGCACGGCACAGTTGCAGGTGGGATTGGTAAAGTATCAGATAACATGGAGGTAATTGTGGTATGTGCTTCTGATGGTGGCTTTCCTTAAAGTGACTCATATAGTGTCTAATGGATCTGTAGAGATCTTTTCAGTGATGCCTGTATCTGATTATGTCTATATACTTCCTGAATCTCAAGTGCATCATATAAAGCATCATGGAAATATTTCAGAATAGCTGGCCATAGATGAGCTGGAAAGATGAGCCCATTTCCGCCCCATTGGATAATATTTCCTCTAACACAATGTTTCACTTATTAATTAGAATTCTCTTTTGGTCGATTCCTCCTTCTTCAATGCTTCTACGGTTTTCAGCAGTGTTGTATATTACCTGTGTTCAACAACAACGTCTTCATTCAGTGATGACAGTGATTTATTTCATGCTTTTGTGTCCTGCCAAAGTATTCCTTGAAAGGCAGTCAGTATCTTCATGTTTCCATACAATTTTGTATACCACTGTGACATCATATTCCTGAAGCCCCAGTGCACATCGTTCAGGAATAGTCGGCTTTGCCGAGCAGTAGGTCTCGTAAGTGACGTGCTTTAGTATTAATCGCCAGTATTACAAGCACATTATAAGAAAGTCCTCCCGTCACGAATGTGCCAAGGAGAAATAATATCTGCAGCTGGTCTTATTTTCTGTGACTAGGGACTGACTCTTCCACTATTCAATAAGTGCCTTGAGATTTTTATTTCTTGGGCACCAAAACAGGTCTATTTCAGATTCAGATGGAGGCCTACAGACTGAACAAACTGGAGTGCAGTTGTCAGGAAGCTTAGGTGTTCAAGTGTATTAAAAAAAGTGACAGTGTCATCTGGATAGTAAAGACACGCTGTTCATTTCAGGTTTCGAAGTAGATGGTCAGTCATACACTCGAAGGTATATGGAGCATTACACAGATCAAACAGCATAACTTTAAACTCAAAGAGACCATTGCGAGTTATGAAGGCAGTCTTTTCCCAGTGAAAATCATCACTCTCAGCTTGCCAGTAGTCAATTTGCATTTCCATAATTGAGAAGTACTTTGATACTCTGTAGCAGGCTAAAGTTCCAGCAATTCACAGCAATGAATAGACATATATTTTTGTGATTTTGTTCGGTCATCAGTAGTTGACACAGAAATATCATAAGGCATTCTTCTTCTTCATAAGGACTGGGAAGAGTACCAAGAACTTTCCAAAGGTTCAATGATGTTATCTTGCAACACAATCTCCATTTCCTCCTGAACTACGCATTGTTCAACGAGTGACGCTCTATGTGAGAACTGACTAATTGGTAGGCGATCCCCAATGTTTACAGGATGTTTTACCATTGGCCACTTGGTATGACCTTAGTTCACATCATATTTGAATGCATCATATGACTGCCCCAGAATGGCAACACTTGGTGACTTTGTTCCTCAGTCAGACCAGACTGAGTAACTCTCTCTACTGTGATGTCTGTAGTGTTAATGGACCACAATTCTTGGTCAATGGCACTCAGATGTCCATCCTAAACGGTTATGGCTATTCCTATCCACATAACTGCTCGTGCCAATTAGTGATCCAAATTCTCCTTGAACACCTTCAAGTTTGTCATGGTCACTGGCAGGTAGATTTACTTTGTCAGCCAGTGTAACTTTTTGCAAATGTCAGAAGCTTCAAAGTTGAAGCGCACGTCTCTTGACTGACAACTGGAATTTGCCTTGTTGATAATGGAGGGATAAGAACATTTTCAAAGGCAAACAACTGCCCAGAGCAATCTTTGTTATGTGTGCTTATTGGAATGATTTCATCAGCAAGGATCTCTGATACCCACAGTCTATGACTGCTTGTGATGCATGCAAGAAGTCACATTCAAGGATAACATTATGACTGCATTATGTTTAAAAGACACATTTGAAGGGCTACAATTTTTCATTGGTAGTTGTTTGAGAAATAGGTTCACCTGTTAGCTAGACATATTTCCCATTTGTGACTTTCAGCGTGATCACAGTCATATCATGGAACATAGTCTTCTGTAACTGATGATAACAAGCATTTGAGACTACAGAAAAGCAAACCCTTGAGTCGACTAGCAGGTGGACAGGTTGGGCTTTGATGACAACATCAATGAAATTTCCTGCTATCTTGGTGACTGTCATCCACGGAGGATTTGGAACTGTGGTAGGCTCTTATCTACACATGGTCATCTCACATAATTTTCCTGAAGTCAGTATCTAGGTGTGTGACTGGTATGTCTGTAGGATGATGGGAAATGGCTATGGCATGTAGGGGAGTGAATGATATAAGAAGAGATGGAATCAGAATGATTGGAATACAGCAGTGGGATAATCAGACAGGAGAAATAGTTGACTAGAGTAAGTTCAGACTCACTGGTGTATGATTGCTTGAAACTTAGTATTCACACTGGACAGATTTGGAAGTAACTTTTTAAATTTTCATCTAGGCTTTTTCTAGGGATGATGTCTGCCAAACAACTGTTCAGTCATCTGAATTAGCAAAAAGTGGCAAACAGCAAATTTGTTACCTTCTTACAATATATTCTGCACAGTAAAATCTATATTATCTAAACAAGTGGTTTATGATACAAGATATCTGCACACTCCTCACATACCTCTTTCCTGAGACATGTGCAGATGAAAAATAGAGTTTAAGTGTGTCCCAAAGTCACTTAATCTTTATAGACCAATGCTCATCTTCTTCCTACATTTAACCCCTGCTTATATCTCTCTCTTCAAGATTCCTACTTTCTCCTCTCCTATATACAAACATCTCAGTGTCATCTTCTTTGGCAGTCCTCCTTCCCTTCATCATCCATATAACATGCTGAGAGGGGAGTGTTATATCTGGAGGATAGTGCACCTAGGAACAAAACTTCTATTTCAGGGCTAGCTAGAGGCCTAAGTCTGAAATGTATCCCAAGGCACAACACTCTCTGTTAAAGTTTAATTTTTTTCTAAAAACATATTTATGTGATTCTCTTCTGCATTAATACAGTTGTTCTTTTGTTCCTGTGATTTCTTATGTTCTGATACACCCATCTTTCCGTATATTTTCTGCTCCCTCTCTAGTTCCATCTTGTCTTACTAAACATGTCCTGGCTTCCAACACTCCTTCATGTAGACCACAATTGACAAGTTTTACTGTCCCCTCTTATAGAGCACATCTGTATCATGTTGTGTCTATGTATTTAGTGGTTCAGTAGTTGTTTGACTTTGTGATCATTTTAAAACCTACATTTCTGTGGCAGATGTACCTATTATCTCAGAATGTTGCAAGTATTCTTATTGATGTGTCATCATGATGTAATGAATCTTTTCGCAACACACCTTGCACACTGATAAAAAATAAAACAGTCA
Source organism: Schistocerca piceifrons (assembly GCF_021461385.2). NCBI lineage: Eukaryota > Metazoa > Arthropoda > Insecta > Orthoptera > Acrididae > Schistocerca > Schistocerca piceifrons. The sequence continues at coordinate 536,544,559 of NC_060149.1, forward strand.
GACACACAAGAGTTTATTAGAAAAATGGAGGGCATTCTGTATCCAAATCTACATTCATGCTAGAGGAAACCACTGTGAAGTGCATAATAATAACAGTGGGAACTTCCCATTTTACTACACGCTATAATTTTTTCCTGTGCCTTTTACATATTCAGCAGGGGAATAATGACTGTTTGTATGCCTCTGTGTGCACTAAAGTTAATATAGCCTTGCAATTATAGTTACGTAGGGTGATGTAGCAAATTGCTTGATTTCTTACTCAACACTCTTTATCAAAATGCTGCAAGTGCCATCTCACAGGATAACTGGAGTCTGTCTTCAAATGACCTCCCTTCAGCATATATATGTCACTTTTCCATGTGTGAAACAAGTGTGTAACTATTTGTAATACACATCTTTGTTTACATTCAATATTATCCTTAAGTACTCCTTAGTATGGCTGTAACAATCATAAACAATGTTCTACTATTAATCCCACATGTGTTTCATAAGCAGTCTCCTCTGCAGACTTACTATATTTTCTCAGTTTTCTACAAAATGAACTGTAGCCTACCTCTTACAACTGATCCCAGGTAATCAGCATACTTCAAATCCCCACAAATTGTTGTACCCAGATGTTTATGTCATTACTCCAACATGTACACCAGATGAGTACACTAATTAAAGTTCAGGAAAATTATTGTTTAATGTAGAATCCAGTTCACAGAGCAAACTGGCATTTTATTTATAAATACCTCATTACCACAAGTACAGGTCACATGCAGGATGCCATAAAAATCCTTGGTCTAGCCATACCCATAGCCTATAATTAAATTACCACTGGGGTGCATGAAAATAATTGAAATCATTCATTCTCAGTGCCCCATGCTTCTCAGTAGTCAGTAAATCACTTAGACAGGAAAAATAAGATTTTAGTGTGTGTGTTTTTTAATGACTCCAGTGTGTGTGTGTTTTTGTGTGTGTGCACATGGAAGAGCGAGAGAGAGAGAGAGAGAGAGAGAGAGAGAGAGAGAGAGAGAGAGAGAGAGAGAGAGAGAGAGAGAGAGGGGGAGGAGTGTGTGAGAGATATGAGAAATGAGGAGGGGAGACACAGTTTATAACATCATGGGAGAGGGAAGATGACTGGAGGGAACAGAGATTGAGGTAAGAATGGTGCAGGCATATCCAAGATTTTGCTTTTATCTCCCCAGTATCCAAATACTGACTCATTACCTCCTCTGTTGTCAAGAAGGAAAAATCTTTGTTTACACACTCCAGTGTCCAAATTCTATCAAACTCAGTGGAAGTTAATACAGTAAGTTACTGTAATTTTACTGACCTTTCAGTGGACTGGAAATATCACTCATATTCATCTCTCAAGAAAATGATAAATCATTGCATCTTTGTCAGTACTTTCATTGAATGTTATTTAGATGAATGGAATGAAAGTGTAAGTAATACGTTATTCTGTGAAGTCACACTTCAAATGTTCTCGAATGGTTGCAATGCAACAACCACTGTGAGGAAAGTGCATTTGTGAATTTAACAGAAACATAAAGATACTGTATAAAAAGAAATCAATATGTAAGCTACTACTAACACAAGAAGAACAGAAAGATGGCATGCTAGGACTTGATGCATTTTTGGTAATTTGTCTATCAAAACCATATTGACAAAGAGTGGAACAGAAATTAATATTAGCACATTCCATTCAACACTCACCGATCTGTAAGCCTTTTCATCACACAGCCAACATGTTGACAGGAAAGAAGAGAGATAAGACCACCAATTAGTAACAACAAAAGGAACAACAAGGCATTGGTTGGTGAACTACAGTATATTTCCACACAGTAACTAAACGTGACACATTAAACATTGATTTAATGGGTTCTGCATTCGCTTGTTGCCTATAAACTGTGGAATTTTTTACAAATGTACAATAAGTATGGGAAGTTGTGCATGAAGTGTATACGGAACATTGTTCAATAGAAATATCTATTTCCATTGTGAAGCAGGATGCCAAATTTCTGTTCACTCATACTGACCTTCTGTACAACATAAGTGAATATGACACCCGTTCTTGTAGTTGTAAACAACATATAATAGACTGTAAGCAGGCATCCCTAAATATGTGACAGTTGCTTGTATACTGATACAGAAAGAAATGGTGAAATCATACTCCATTTTTTTCACAAACAACCAGTATATATTATGTGCTGTATTCTCCACAGTTTATAAACCTTTTAGTGCAGGTACAACAATTCAGGTCAACATCAAACATGCTAATAAAAGAAAAATGGGAATATTGGGATAATACTGAACTCATTACAGAAATGTGTAACAGAGACTGTAAGGTAAAAATACAGAAAACATTAGAAATTATTGTCACAGAGAAAATTTCTGTAAGGTAAGTAGTTGAATAGATGGACATACAAAAGTAAAACTTCTTTAAAAGTAACAGGATAGCAAAACTTGATTCATAGCAAATGTTTGAAAGCCCACAGATACAACATGCAGAATTAGAGACAGTTACAAAGAGGCACCAAGTATACATATTTATCATTCACAGTGCATTTGCCACAGGTATGCTACAATGCAGAGGTAACATACACACACAGATATAATGAAACCAGAAACAAGTTTTGTTCATCTAATTGTCACTGTCAAATAAGTACAAACTAAAGCCACAGAGTCAATTAAACTTGCTATTACATTGGCTACAAACACAAAAATAATTTATAGAAAGGGGGAGAAATATCAGATTGAATGTAACATCACTGAAGAGCAGCATAGTAGATGAAAAAGAAAGAAATTTAAAAAATACTAACAATTATTGGAGGCATTTATTTACTTTTAAAGTTACTGATTAATTGACATAGGTGGAAAATCCAGTAAGTAACTGATCATAGGAGCTATTTGCCAGTATAAGGGAAATAGGAAAGAATTACAAAACACACACACACACACACACACACACACACACACACACACACACACATTGTGACTCATTGTACCTGGGCCACAGATACAAAGTAACAGTCTTTGCTGGTGTTGGTAGGGAGGCAGAATGGGTGGCAGGGATATGGTACAATGGAGGGAGGGAGGAAGAGTAACATAGAAGTTAGGAAAGTGTGTGTAAATCTGGAAATTCAGGCATCTGTGGATAAAGTTAATGGCATCCTTTTAGGAGCACATTTGGAGGCCAATGAAAGAAATGCTAAGATAACAGCATATGGGAAAAATTGGACACAAAGGAGCAGGAATGAGAAAAAGAAATAAGAAAAAGAAACAAAGAAATTTCTGAAATGTGTTAGAGTAGTCAAGTGTAAGTGTGAATAGGAAAATAGCATGAGGGCAAAGGTGATAGTGGGTGGCTGTTGGAATGAAAAATGTATTGAACAGACTGTTCCCTCCAGAAAAAAAAGGTGGGGAAAGAGTAATCTGGTTTGGGGAGGGCGGGGGGGGGGGGGGGGGGGAGGGAGGAGGAAGAATCATGACGGTACAGGTTTTTGAGCATCTGTTACGCACACAAGACCTTGGTCCACTAACCACTTTCTTCCTGTTTACCATAACACATTTACTCTTGATCTGTAACTGCATCTCCTTTGAGAAAGAATCTACAAATTAACAGGCAGTTGCAGGCAAAATTCTATGCCAATATATTAATGGGAAACCCAGAGCAATTTTAAACATCTCAAGTAGTTCTTAATCTTTTACAATATCTCTTGGATTGGGGTTCAGAATGAAGATACTTTACCCACATTCCTCGAAGATACCAAAACAGCCTCATCAATTATTTTTTTTTATTTCTCAGTTTGTTAGTCAACTTTCTTGACATTGATCTCCAACGCACTTATGATTCTAAGAACTTCTATCAACATTAAACACAACAATACATACACTGATCAGCTAGAACATTGTGGCCACTGACCTACTATCAACATAAACCCATCCAGACAACAGTAGCATTACCTGGTAAGGAGTGACTGCCTGTCAGACATGCATATGGTGCATGTAGTAGCAATGAGTGTGCTGTCCATGAGTAGACTCAGGAAGGCATGCGATCTACCTGAGACTGACTGAGGGCGGATTATGATGGCCTGGAGGCTTGGCATGACCAATTTGGAAACTGCAAGACGTGACAGATATTTGAGGAGTGCTGTAGTGAGTGTCTTCAACACATGGCAAAACCTAGGTGAAACCACATCTAGGTGTTGTGGGCTTCAGTGGCCATCCCTCATTAGAGATGTCAGATGTCATAGGCTGTTCAGACTGGTAAAAAAGGACAGGTAGTGAAGTGTGGCAGAACTAACATCAGACTTTAATGCTGGGCAGAGAACAAGTGTATCTGAACAGACAGTGCACCAAAAATTCCTAATGATGGGCAGCTGACAACCAATGCATTAGCCAATGTTAATACTACGGCATTGACAACTATGACCAAAATGGGCACTGGACATTGGCACAGTGGCAAAGCACTGCACAGCCTGATGAATCCTGATACCTTCTTCATCACATCATGTGAGAGCGTGAGTCCATCGTCTTCCAGGAGAACAGTTTCTGGAAAGCTGTACTGCAGGACAGATACCACCTGGCAGCAACTCCATTACACTCTGGAGAACATTCACGAGGGCATCCTTGGGTCCAGTGGAGCTACTGGAAGGCACCATGATGGCCAAGGAGTATGGTACACTGGTAGCAGACCACACACACCCCTTCATGATGATCATGTTTCCCAATCGCAGTGGCATTCTTCAACAAGATAATGTGGAATGTCAAAAGGCCAGGAGCATGGTGGAGTGGTTTGTGGAACACTGTGGTAAGTTCCAATTGATGTACTGGCCCTCACTTCACCAGATCTGAACCTGATCCAACACATCTGGGATATGACTGAATGTGGCACTAGAACTCATCACCCCTACTCCCCAGATTGTAATGGAATTAGGCAACTTGTGTGTGCAGATGTGGTGGCAGTACCCTCCAATGACCTATAAAGGTCTCATTGTTCTCATAACATGATATGCTGCTGCTGTTATTCATGCCAAAGGTGTACATAATGACTATTTGGTAGGTGTTCATAATGTTGTGGCTCATCAGTGTACACTTCAACATCTACTTCAAATTCCATAGTAAAAAGGCCTTATATACCACAATGACACCTATATACCTCACATCTGCAGTGACAAACAAGTCCTCATGCATTACATAGAATCTAACACCAGGGCAGTCACAGATCATGCCATCAAGAAACGAATTTCCTATGTATTAATCCACATAACAATAACACACCTCATAGGCACCATTCCAAAGAGCCATTGATAACAGTCTGTGCATCACACAACATTACCTACAGTTACCATCATGAAGTCACATAGTTCACCATAGTTTTCCTATGTCATATTGTGCGTTAAAATGAGCAATATCCTCCCCATTATCAATCTCGTCCCTCCCAAATTTATATTCCACTGTCCATCATACCTACTAACACTTCTGAAAGTTCATGCGCTATTTATTTTCCCAGCACCCTGCCCTATGATTCATGAAGTCGTAACTGCCATCTGCCTCACATCTCCTATGCAGCAAGCTACGTAAATTTAATTAGTAACTGTGTTTTTCTTACTTGTCACTTCTTTTTCCATGTGTTTTTAATTTTAGGAAGCTTTAATTTTCGAGTACCAGTAATAGTGTTCCATAGATTTCATGTATGTTTTGAATACAATCCAGAGACAGTTAGTGCTTATTTTAATTGTTTCCAACAAGAAGTGTCTAGTAACCACAGTTTAGTCAGCTGCCTTCAGTGAATTAGCAGTCTAGTTAAATGTTGATTACTTAACTCTCTACAGTAAATTATTGAATTATTAGGATGGATAGGATGTGTGACTGCTGTGTACAGATGCAGGAGGAGTTGGCCACTGTTCGTGAACAGCTGAGCATGCTGATGGCCACGGTCAGCTGTCTTCAGGCTGCTGCCTTGCAGTGTAGTGGCAGTGGGGAGTCTGATGCATACCATGGTACATCCCAGGTGTTACATGCTTCACCCACTGTCCCTGCTGTCAAGACATCTTCGAGGGTACCGGGTGCAGTTGGGCCACCCTCTCCGCAAGGGGAATGGCTGGTTCAACGGCATTCGTGGTGCATGAGGTGGAGGGTCAATGTGGAGGCTGGCCATGTGGCATTGCCCATTCTACCTGTGAGTGGACATGTGACCGCTCCTTCAGCAAGGTCGAAGCAGGCACACAGGGGAAGGTATTTATTAGTGATGGGGAGCTCCAATGTTAGGGGGCTGATGGAGCCCCTTAGGGAAATAGCAGAAAGGTCGGGGAAGAAGACCAGTGTTCACTCTGTCTGCTTGCTGGGGGGGGGGGGGTCTCATCCGAGATGTGGAGGAGGCCCTGCCAGCGGCGGTAGATAGCACTGGGTGCACCTGACTCCAAATTGTTGCTCATATCAGCATCAATGACTCCTGCCGTTTGGGTTCAGAGGTTATCCTCAGTTCATACAGGCGGTTGGCAGACTTGGTGAAGGCAGAAAGCCTTGCTCGTGGGGTGGAATCTGAGCTAATGGAATTCCCAGAACCGATCATGGTCCTCTGGTTTGGAGCCGAGTGGAAGGCTTAAACCAGACACTCAGACAATTCTGCAGAGATCTGGGGTGCAAATTTATCAACCTCCGTTATCGAGTGGAGAAATGTAGTGTCCCCCTGAATAGGTCGGGAAGCGCTGGAGGTGGCTACAAGAGTAGCGGAGTACATGTGGAGTGCACATGTGGGTTTTTTAGGTTAGAGAATTCCCTCCCTAGACCTGACAAGACGCCTCCTGAGACGTGACAAGGTAGCAGTATGCATAATGCAACAGGGAATGACAATATTAATGTGGTAATAGTAAACTGCAGGAGCATCTATAGAAAGGTCCCAGAACTCTTCTCATTAATAAATGGTCACAATGCCCACATAGCATTACGGATGGAAAATTGGCTGAAACCAGATGTAAACAGTAATGAAATTATAAACTCAGATTGGAACGTATTTTGCAGAGACAAGCTGGACAGTGAAGGGGGAGGCGTGTTTATAGCGATAAAAAGTGCAATAGTATCACAGGAAATTGACGGAGACCGAAATGTGAAATAATTTGGGTGAAGGTCATGATTGAAGCAGGCTCAAACATTGTAATTGGATGTCTCTATAGGCCTCCTGGCTCAGCAGCTGTTGTGGCAGAACACCTGAAGGAAAATTTGGAAAATATTTTGAGTAGATTTCCCGACCATGTTATAGTTTTGGGTGGAGATTTTAATTTACCAGATATAGGCTCAAACGTTTATAACGGGTGGGAGGGACAAAGATTCCTGTGAAATTTTTTAAGTGCATTATCTGAAAACTACCTTGAGCAGTTAAACAGAGAACCAAGTCGTGGCGATAACATATTAGACCTTCTGGTGTCAAACAGACCTGAACTATTTGAAACAGTTAACGCAGAACAGGGAACCAACGATCATAAAGTGGTTACAGCATCGGTGATTTCAGCCATAAATAGAAACATTAAAAAGGGTAGGCAGATTTTTCAGTTTAGCAAAAGTGACAAAAAGTAGATTTCAGAGTACTTGACAGCTCAACACAAAAGTTTTATCTCAAGTACAGATAGTGTTGAGGATCAGTGGAAAAAATTTCAAAACCATCGTACAATATGCATTAGATGAGTATGTGCCAAGCAAGATCATAAGAGATGGAAAAGAGCCACTGTGGCACAACAGCTGAGTTAGAAAACAGCTAAGGTAGCAAAGGGAACTTCACAGCAAACATAAATATAGCCAAAGCCTTGCAGACAAATGAACTCCAGAGCAGCTCTCGCATCCTACCAACCTCATCCGCGCAGTGGGGCCTGCTGTTTCTCTTCAGCCCAAGTAATGTAGATTATGACTCTTTACTACGGTGCTACAGTTTTATACTTAACATGGCCAAACTTTGGCATACAGTAGTTTAGTGTCACTCGCTTCTGAAGAAGGCCAAATTATTTTGACTGAAACCTGGGTAAAGTTTGGTTCCTATTTGCAACTGAGGTTGATGTGTTACATGTTCTTTCAGGAAATATCATATTTAATACTAACAACAATCAAGTCTTAGTGCCTGGTATGACAGTAGCCATGTGTGTGCGAGTTGTGCTTGTATGCATCTATGTCAGTTTTCTAATTCCAATGAAGGACTTAGTACTGAAGTTGAATATTTATAGGAGTCTTTTTCATTCACTTGTCTGTGACTCATTGCCTCCCCTATGTGCTCAGTAACAACCTACCTTAGCCATTATCTTGTTATTCCATACTGGAATTTCCATTGTTTTATCAATAGATTTGTTTCATTTGGCCTAGGAGAATTTTTTCCAAGTGGTCTCAATGTACAAAATTTTCTTGGTGTTCAAATCATGTCATGTTTGACTTAAAACTCAAGCATTCATCAATATTCACATGGTTATGACGATGAAGATAGTGCAGATAGACACTAAAAACCTTGAGTTATTGATCTCATATAATGTGGATTGAGCTCCATGATAATTTTATACATTTTCTTCGAACAGTTTGACTATATTTTTCTACGATGTTTAACAAATGATTAACAGAGATGTGATTCTACAGTTTCTCCCAGTGTATTTCTTGCTTAAACAGTCCACAGGTGTACTGCCAGTCCATAGTGTCCAACAGGCACAATATTTTGACAATCAGACATGTCGCCAGCATCGTGTGCTCTGATCCCCTCCCCTGCAAGGCGTTCTCTCTGTGGTCTGCACTTGTGGCCATGCATTGGCAGTTGCTGAGACACTGACGTCGGCGTTTGTGGGAAGACTTATATTGGACAGATGATGCACACCATCGAGATCGTTGCCAAGAACATCAGAGGCACACTCGACTTGGGTACCCTAACTAGTTGGTGGTCATAGAGCACTGTTTGTCTGAAAATCATGAAATGGACTACCAACATACCAGCGTCTTGGCACAGACATCTAAAAGCTGGGACAGCCTCATTAGAGAGGCTATCAAAACTCATACCAGGGATGGACTCATCAACCAAGATGGCAGCTATAACCTTAGGAAGGCCAGGGAACCAACACTGAATCTAATTAAAAATACACTCAGCAAAGAAAATGAACAGGCGACCATGACGGATGAGGCAATTACACCGACGCTACCACAGATGCTGACGCCAGCATCTCAGCGACCGCCAACGCACAGCAGTGGACACAGACTGTGGAGAGAATGCCTCACAGGGGGAGGGGTTTAGGATTGCCGCCGGCCCTCAGGAGCTCAGTTTGTCAGTGCACCTGATGATGGCGACATGTCCCATCGCCGAAATGTTGTGAACGTTGGACACTGTGGACTGGCGGTATGCCCATGACCTTTCTGGTTAACAGAGATATTTCTTGTTCTGTAACCTGGATCTTGTTTTAGTACATTTCATATGTTGTAGCTCAAATTTTATGGTGTATATTATTACTTTCTTATATGATCTTCCATCTGGCACAGTGTTTAGCATGACATGACTGAATGTGACATATCAAACTGGTGACAAAATTTGATCATGTAGTTTTAAAATGTGCTTTGAACTTAGTCAGCTCAATAACTGAAGGTTTCTCATGAGTTGCATTTCTATTTGATTTCACTCAGAAGAGAAAGTACCCTTTGGATGTTTATGAGAAATACAAAACTAACAGACCAAATTAAACAACAGAAAGTTCAGGATGGACTAACAATAAAATGGAAATGGTAGATAACACCCACAAATGACAGTGGCCATATTTGTGAGATTTGTGCCTTTGTGTATGAGTATGAGTTTTCTACTTCTGATGAAGGAGATGGTCCAAAAGCTCAATTTTTGTGCCAAAATAACAGACTAGAATGACAAGAAGAAAACTGGTAGTTATGAAACTATCTGTCCATGGTTAGAATATGATAACATTTAAAGCATCCATCACATACTCATAATGAGTGGCCACAACAGTGGGATCATGGATTTACTTCAAACTTTGTACACCTTTTATAGGCCATCAAAACAGTCTAATGTGCAAGTAGTAAGGTGCACTACTCTGACAATTCTGAGAAAACTGCAAGATGAATTTTACACTTCTGTTATGTAACTGATGTCTCCTGTGCATAGGTGTAGGATGTCAGAGTTTGTGATGGTCAAGTGGTTAGCAATCGAGTTGTGTAAGACAAATCATGTGTAAGGCAATGGTTTGACTCCAGCTCAAACCTTCATTTTGTACTACAACAGTAAATTCTGTGATATTCAAAAAATTTGCACTTACACTATTCATTTTTCCAACATTAGCTAGATCTTACTGCAATGCAGGTTAACTGCCAAAAGGGCCCTATGTGTCTGCAGCTCCAAGCATTGAGGTTCAAAGTAGTTCCAGTTATCTAACCAGATTGCATGTATAAGGATTTCACAAATCATGACAGGCATACATTTTCAGGACACCTCTATGTGTTTCTTCATTTACTTATCAATAGTTATAAATATATTTGTTCTGATAATTAAATTTAATTAAAAATAGTAAGTAGTCAAATAACATAAAATGCATTAAAACTTCATGCAAATACATGTGTTATTGTTTTTTTTTTCAGTTGTGTTGCCTCTCAGATGTCATATAAATAAAATAATAAGAGCAGTGATGAAAAAAATATAGAATAAAAATTAAGTCTGAGTGAGACTCAGACTGTTGCCTAATATAAATCTGCATTAGGTAGCTGAAATGCTAACCACTTTTTTGGTCTCATTTTGTTCATTATTATTCGTTGCATTTGTTCTGGGCAGATATCCCATGACACTCATTCAAGTTAATTGTTGATCCATTCACTCAGAGGGCAGCTAACCCTCTGACCAAACATTGCTGAGCTACCTTGCCAGCATCCTTGTGACCTCCATGAACTCTAACATTGGGCACATATGCACGTATACATAAGCCATGGAATAGATGTGTAAAACTTCTTGTGTAGTTTTCTTGGAATTGCAAGAGTAGCTCACCTTATTACTTACACACTATGTAGTTTTAATGGCCTACTGAAGGTGTACAGAGTTTGAAGTAAATCTGTGGTCTGTGGTCTCCCCTTGTCAGTATTATTGACACAAAAATATTGTTTCCATACATTTTGTTAGAGTGTGAGGCCATGAATGGCAGAATATTATTGCATTATTTTTATGTCTGGGATGCATCAGTTATAAGTCTACCTTCATACCAAACATGTCAGGATTCAATGCTGCAGATGTGTAAAACACAAGAACAGTGTGTAAAACTCAAGACAAAATTATGCAGAAAGTGTGAAACATACTGAAGAAGTTTTCTATGAATATTTCAATGGACAAGGAACTCTTTTCATGGCACCATAGATTTGCCTAATTACAAGTTAAATAAGTGAGCTATGTAATTTATCATGTGCATGTGCTGTTCTCTATGTTTTTTCTACTGTAGAAACTGTTATGAATAAAATGAAACTATTATATTAATTGATAGTTTACATGATCTTCTGACTGTGTTGTAGCAACTGATGTACAAAAAATAAATATGTAAGTTCACTGGATAGTTCACCTGATCTTATCTGACAAGTCAGAGAATTACTAAAAGTAAAACATTCACATTTACTGTAATGACAGCATAATCTTCAGTTTTTACTGGTGTTACAGGCAAAAAGACTTCTGGCATTTCCTGATCAATCAGTAACTTAATTTGCTCAAAGTACCAGATGATATTTTCATACACATATTACAACCCACTTTCTAATCTTCTTTCATTTACTTCTTTCTGTTCTTTACAGACATTCATTCAGAACGATTTGAATTTCACTTGTTCTCGACAGGAAATTACGTGTAATTTTGCAATACCACCCAAATACAGTGTGATATATTGATTGGAAGTATATATTTCTATACCTCTGCTGACCTGTTCAATATATCACACAAACTCTCAATGCTGATATCAGTCTGTAAATATTACTGTGCAATAAATATTGAGCATATGAAGGTTTCTTAAGGCAGTTTACTAAAATTAGAACACAATATTTTGTTGTGCATTACGCAGATATTTGACCATATAAAATGGGAAAGAATTCCATAAAAATTATTCATATCTACATGTCAGCATCAGTTAGGAGTAAAAACTGTGGTCTTCCATTTCAGAGGAGTAGGAACTTTCAACATGCATCACAGAGATTGGTTTATGGTACATTTTTGCAATCACTTTTTGTCAATGTTCTATTTCCTATAAACATATGACACATCATCCTACTGAAACAATTTTTCATCTTTTTTGGTCTATAATGTTTCACTATCAGCTGATGATCTGCTTTAATTCCTAAGGTCATTAAATTCCTGGACAACTTCATTGGACTGAACAGCTGCATTAGATAACTGTTACAGAAACTTCTGACACACTTTCCAACCTACACATCCCAGGTGCAGTCTCAAAGACCACTAGTGTTTATTGTTATTAATGCATAGGGGTGGGATAAGAGACTACAGTATTTTCTAGTTGTTATTTCAGTGGTCTGCTTTATCAGTAGCCACTTGAATGTTATTTGGAGCTATACTTCTACCACATTTTCCGTGTTATAGTTGGAGTCAGGAATGATGGTGATCGACTTGGACTTATTCTATGCATGTATATCACTCATTCTTCGACAGCAAATGAGAGTTCAGTAGTGATCTGGGCACTCTGCTGTGAATTCCATAGCCAATTAGAGCATTAAAACGATCATAGTGGATTATTTAGTTACTTTTTATTGTAATTGTTGTGAGTTGTCATCGCTGATGGTAGTGGCAAGTGACAAATTCTACACAAGCGAGCAAGAGATACCATTTGCAGGAAAGCATGTGTTGATGTATTAGCATGACCATTGCCTGGAACTGGCAATGATGTAATCCCTGTCTGTGGCTCGACATGTGCGAGCCGCCATCGTTCGTGAATCGGACTATAGCAGTGTCTGAAACCACATGTGGGATGTTGCATTATGAATTCAGTAGCCAAGCCTTTGTCTGCTGTTCTTGTTATGGACCCTGCCTTTGAGGATACATTTTAAAATCATTGGAGGTCAGTTCAGGAAGTTATGTAGGGCCAGATAGTGACAATGAAACTGAAAGTGAACATAATTGAGAACAGGAACAATGAGAAAGTGAAGACGAAATTATTTTTCAATCTGTGAATTCCTCTGTATTTTTTTTAAATTTTTAATCAGAGTTTTCTATGTTTTATTATTACATTTACCATACAAAATAAAAATATAGGAAAAAAGTAAAGTTTAGTGTGCAAGGTATTTGAGTTTTCATAGCATTAATATTTTCATGTAATATCATATTAATTTTGTGAAACTTGTGGCTTGCTTAAATGTACTTTTACGTAAAAATAAACCTTAAAATTTATTAGAATATGTTTTTTTGTGTGGTATTAATCTAATCTTTTTACATAAAAAACTGAACTTTTCTCACTGAAATTGCCAAATGCAATTTTTATGGCTATTTCAATATTGTGGTCTGTCATGCCCATACCTGGGACACTTTATGACAAAAAGTTACCTGGGAACTAAGAGTTATATATGTTACTAGGGCACTGATTTATTTTATATTGCCCATAAGGATATATTTACTGCAACATTATAAATAGCATGGAACATTCCAGCATCAGTTACTTCAACAACAATGAAATTATAAAATGTGACTGCATAAGCCCATAGTGCAAGAACAGATTGATGTGTCCTTGTACAAAGATGGTGCCTGGATCACAAACTACCCTTCTTCAGAAAGAAAAGGTAAAAAGAAAGACTCTGAGGACAGAAAGTGAACTGTTCTCTTAACTACCAATGATTGTCAGTCACACTGAGTGCTTGTTCTTTTCTATAATTTCAACAAAACAAACATTTCTGTTTGATTATGCTTTTATTAATGAAATATTGGAAAATAATTAGCTTATGTAGCACCCTTGTTAATAAACAGACTTACAAAGTTTCATCATAATATTCTAAAACATTCTGCACTTTTTGTATACACTAAGACGACAAAAGTCATGAGATAGCAATATGCACACATACAGATGGCAGTAGTATCATGTACACATGATATAAAAGGGCAGTGTATTGGCAGAGCAATCATTTGTACTCAGAGAACGTGATGAGAATCAACAGACTTTGAACGTGGAACAGTAATTGGAGCTAGACAGTGGGATGTTCCATTTCAGAAATCATTAGGAAATTCAATATTCTGGAATCCACAGTGCCAAGAGTATGCCAAGACTACCAAATTACAGGCATTACCTCTCATCATGGACCACAAATTGGCCAATGGCCTTTGCTTAATGAGCAAGAGTCAGTGCTAAGGGCCAAACAAAACTGCATGAAATAACTGCAGAAACCCATGTGGAATATATGAACAATGTATCTGTCGGTAACAAATGATGGTAGTGTTTGAATATGGCACAGACCACATGAAACCATAAACTGAAGTTCTCAACAAGGCACTGTATGAGCTTGTGGTGGCTCCATAATGGTGTGGGCTGTGTTTACATGGAATGATGGGGGACCTCTCGTCCAAATGAAATAATCATTTACTGGAAATGTTTGGAGTCCACTTGCAGTCCATTTGCAGCTATTCATGGCATTCATGTTCACAAACAACAACAGAATTTTTATGGATGACAATGCCCATGTTAGCAGGCCACAATTCTCTGCAGTTGGTTTGAAGAACATTTTAGCCAATTTGAGTAAATGATTTTACCGCCCACATTGCTCAATATGAACCGCATTAAACATTCATGTGATATAGTGGAGAGGTCAGTTCATACACAAATTCCTGCACCAGTAACAATTTCATAATTATGAATGGCTTTAAAACCAGCATGGCTCAATATTTCTGCAGGGGACTTCCCACAATGTTTGATCCATGGCACATCGAGTTGCTGCAATATGCTGAGCAAAATGAGGGTTGACTCAACATTGGGAGGTAACCCATGACTAGTGTCATTTCAGGGTAGTCATACACACTGCAACCCAACATATTGCATTATACTGTTGAAAGCTAAAGCTTCTACATACACTTTTCAGCCTGATTATACTGCACCATTCTATCTTGCAGTATATGACTTTTACAGTTCAGTTGTTTCAATTTAATTTTTGTGCAAATTGCATCACTAGGTTTCCTTATTAAATAAAGCAATCACAAAACAAACGGTAAGTGACATTGGAATGCATTTAGTGACCTATTCAGTGTATGCATCTTTTTGTTGGAAATGTCATGTAAATTGTTTCTATGTGTGTTAAGTGAAACATGGCATGGTGGGGCAAAACCGACAGCTAAATGGTAGGGAAAATCTGACCACATATTTCCTATCACTTATGTGTATGGAATTATTTATTTATGTAAACAAAGTGAATTTTTGTTTATTTTTAGGAAAATAGTACGAAATTACAAACGAAAAATGACAAAATGCAGTCAAAACGATATTTGCCGAGCAGTTGCTGCAATGCAAATGGGACTGTCTTTACGAGATGTCACTCATGATTTTAAAATTCCGAGATCAACATTGCTGTTGCACCGCCGTGCAATGAAATCATCTTTTTTCAATTAAAATTTACGTTCGTTTAACTTTCAGTACATTTAGTACTCTAAACATTGTTTTCTTTAATACATTTTGTTCATTTATGTAAAGAACATAATTGCTTATAATTATTTACAAAAAAACTGTTCATTTAGAACTATTGCTGTGCAAAATCAGCCAAACAAATAGAGGGTTGGATTTACCCCACCATTTATGCAAATGGCAAAAATGGACATTTCTTAAAATATGGATATCTCAAAAACTATTGATGGTATAACAAAAATATTTTGCGAATAGTTGATCCTTTATATTACCTATCATTTAATGTATATGATGTTAAGATCCGACCTCGGATAAGGGTTTTATAGCCACAAGAAATTACTAGGTCGGATTTACCCTACCTTGCACTATTTCTTTCATCTTTTAAATTTTCCTTCTTGTGAATTATTGTCACCTTCAGTTTGTATTATCTGAATTTATTTTCAGTTTATATGTTCAAAGAGACAATACATTATACTGCAACATACCATGTTCAACTATATCTCACCTAAATGATGAAATTATCACTGAAATATAGTGAAGTGTTCGGAATTTGATTCGGCGTTTGTATATAAAAATGTTCACATGGCTCCAAAGGATAACAGTCATATTCCAGGTTCTATATCAGTGCTGCTTTACTAACCAAGTGACATAGATAAATATGTGTAAACGTAAATAACTAGGAATAGGGAAGTGTATTCTGTAACAGTATGTTACGTTGAAGGCAGGGCCACTGCAAGTGCATTTTCCACACAAGCTACATATCAACTGTTGCACTGGTTATACCTTCCAAAAGATCCAACCTTTTTATAGCCAGAAAGTCAAAAATGTGTATTTTATGTGTTGGATACTGGACTAGCTGTTTGAGGCAGCAGTCTATTCAGAATTACCTCACAAGAATGTTCATCCTTTTCACCAATAATAGAATTATGCATTTAGCATTCAATATTGGTATTGTGACAGCCTTTCACCAAACAGCAGTCTTAGCAGTTCTGTATACCCCTAGCTCGGAATAGCCATCTGCTAACGCAGCAAGTTCCTCTCTGTATGTGTTACCTCAGCTCAAGCTGTTCAGCCTGCCATGTGACAAGATAATTGCACACTATGGTCGCTAGCTACCAGTAGAGAACAACAGCTTGGTCTGTAACATTATGCTAATGAGTTTCAGGATGAGACAGTCAGCTGGATTGGCATCAGTTCCATGATTGGTAACTAGATGTGTTCCTTGACGGCATGTGAGAATTGTTCTTTGTGCAGCACCTATCATGCCTTGTTCTGCCACTTGGGAATAAACTCATAAGTTAGGTGAGAAAACATTCTTACAGTACTGACATTTGAAATGTTTGTAAAGATTTTTGGAAAGTTATATACAGCAGGGAAAATGTTAGAGTAGATAAAAAACTGAAAGGATCATGTGGAAGATGTAACTTTCAGCATTACAAATAAACCCTACGGGATTCAAATTGTTTTAAATCCATGCTGCTGGCCATTAAAAGAATAAAATTAAGAAGTCAGCATGCAAAAAAGGTCATATTGTCTTAAAGTGTGATACATGTTGGGATATGTAAATGATTAGTATCTCAGGGCAGCTGTATGACGTATGTGGGAGTAATGCCATTTACATTCTACATGTAAGGATTTCAGGTTTCTCATTCAGAATGCATTTGAGTTTTGACTGCATGTGACCTTGTCTGAATATTAAATCAATGAGTTCTGGAAGACCACACTCAGTGATGTCTGTGATCTTTACGGCCCCCTTTGACTAGAGCATCAGAAGACACACGCATTGTTCACTCTACCATGCAGGATCATATAGCTGTACCTTGATTAAGAAAATGGTCTTTGCAGTAAGACATATAACCTAACAGATTACATGACAGTCTGGAGCTCTACGTTCTGTCATCGTGGTGATCCTTTGTTGTGAAGTGAGGTGTGTCAACATTTGTGGACCAAATGATAGCAATGGACACAGGAGTGGCAACTACATCATCTCTTCAGACAAATGCCAATTCTACATATAGCATCAGCAAGAATATATAGGTCTACGGAGTTTTTCTGTATATGTTATGAGGTGCTATTTTGTAGACTAAACAGTCATCTCTGGATTGTATAGCTGGTGAGCAAGACAACAGGTGCTATATTTGTGAAATGTTATGGCTGTTGGTTGTGTCCTATCCTTGAGATCCCTGTGAAATTACATTTTAATAGTATATCCTGACCTACCACAATACAGACTGTAACCTTGGCCAGTATGTTGCCCAGGTTTCTAAGCAATGAAAACATTGGATCATGAGTTGCTACAAGGCTGGCACACCAGCATCTGCCAGCTGTTAATGAACTCTGGCAAGGAGTTGTAGCATCATGAAATGACATGATCATAACTGTCAACCATGCTCAATTCAACTTCATGCCAAACCACAGAAGAGCCTTTTTTGCTGCCTTAGTTAGCAGATCTGTCCACTAAGTTTTCTACCCTGTATACCCACAAATTACTGACAGATTGATGGATTGTACATTATATATTCCTACTGTACCTTGTATCCACAGTAAGTAAAATTTTGTTATTTGCTATCCTTTCTGGTGTAACTTTAATGGCCAACACTGTACAATGAGTGAAGACATTATCTTTTCTGTTACATGGCTTTGATCCAAGCACACAATGAAATTAATCATGGAAAGCAAATTGCAGGATCCAAATGATGGTTATATATTATTTTTGTTGTTATAAACTCTTAGAAAACCTGTATTGGAAATCCCCTGTTTTTGCATTAAATTCAGCTTGGTTTATTTTTTGCAGTCAGCATAATAATTAGAGAAAAGGATTAACTTTGGCACAAACCTGATGTTAATGATAACAACAATGATTATAACAAATACATAAGGACTCAATGCAAAGATACAGAATGAAATAAAAATAAGCAATGTGTAGAAAAATTTTCCAACATACATAATTAAATATATCATCATACTGTCAGTATCTGGTTATTATTCCAGTATTACTTAAAAGTATTGCTGCTATCACCAATGAGCTGTTATTAGGACAAATTACAGTTGCTACTTACCTTTAGCACACAAAATGAGACATACTCTTCCTATTTTATTTTTGAGCATTCATATACTCTCACAGAAGCCTACTTGTGAAGTTGAGAATTGTGAATTATACTTAATAAAATATACAAAAATCAAGTTAAGTAATATTGTATAGCAGAAAAATCTATTTCTTATCACAGTGCCTCTCTACACCTCAAGAACATACACTTCTGTTACAGGAATTGGAGAACAGGTGTCAGAATCTCTGTCTTATTATGCTCCTCTATTTTATGTATATTTATGCCTATTTTATCTAGTTTCAGATTTTCATTTTTATCAGAAGTCACTTCAACACTAAGGTAACACAGTAGTGGATAATTTAGAAATAAGAAGAAACATAGTATTAATGTTAACTCCCCAATCACAGTCTGGATATTTGCAGAAACTCATAATTTATTTTTATTTCACTAGCAGTATCTGACGATCAGTAGATCTGTGAGCCACAGTCTCTCTATGTTTTCAGTGTAGGTACTGCTGACTGTTCCAGATAATGATTTCCAAATCACTTTTTGTACTTTGAATTGCTTATTCATTTGTCTTTGATTTCCAGTGTTGTTCTCAGAGTTACTCCTACTTCACTGTGCAGTTTTACAATATTTTTGTTCAGTAAGTTGTACGGACCTATATGACAACAGGTCTTTTCCAGTTAAGGTAAACTGATTTCTGATTTAGTTACAAAAAGGAGAAGCAGTGGTACAACAGAAGTGGATAATATGTGTTAATTAATGTAATGCTTCAGTTATGGTGACCTTAGATATCTAATCATAAAGATTACATGGACCTTTATATTCAGCCCTTGAAACATGATCATTCACTTCTATAATTTGTTTTATTAGGGAATGAGTGCTTGGACCAAAAAGTCTCAGAATGTTGCTGCAAATGTATTGAAACAGACAGACTGAGAATGAGAAACCTAATGTAAATGCAGGCTTTTTCAGTGAATTTCAATAATTAAATGTTCTTGGGGTATCAAATGAATCAAGGCATTGTTCTGCACCAGCATTTTGACAAGCTTCATACTTGTCATCTTCAGAGGCAGTGTCAGGTTCATGTCCAGTTTGTACTTGTAAAGCCCTTAGACCACAAGCTCCTCTGCCTCATTGGCAATGGCTGGGCCAACTGCAGAAGTGGTGGCATGGACAGTGTTGGGGAGGACTCCAAGAATGTTAGAGGGTTTGGTGTCATGTCCTGGTGTGCCTGTCTATTCCATTGGCTACCTTCACTGCTTTCACATCAGAGCACTCTTGAGTTATTCTTCCTAGTGTTATATCCCTTCTGGAGCTCACTGGGAAACCACTATTCTAGTTCATGAGGTCATCACGGCCATGTATCTTGTGTATCTTTATTCCTAACCAATGAGAGGTAAATGCTTATGATATTGTTTTTCTCTTGTATCCTGGTAATCTTGTCTGTGGGCAGCCCAGTATACATTATATCTTCTTCAGAGTGTCTTTTTTCTCCTTCTTGCTTGACTGGAGAGTGCATCTTATCTATGTCCCTGAGTAGCTGTCCTTGCAAAAGATTTCCCTCAGATGCTGCAAATCAGTGACTAGACTCTTCTTGTTGCATATGTCTCCTGCTCTGTGCACCAAGGTGGTGAGTACAGATTTGGGTTGGGCTGGATGGTGACAGCTACTGACATTTATATGCAGGAA
The DNA here is from genome assembly GCF_021461385.2 of Schistocerca piceifrons. NCBI lineage: Eukaryota > Metazoa > Arthropoda > Insecta > Orthoptera > Acrididae > Schistocerca > Schistocerca piceifrons. The sequence continues at coordinate 536,564,885 of NC_060149.1, forward strand.
CATGTGTGTTTTTTTCTGAATATGGAATTTCACAGTGTGCCATCAGTTATCTGCTTCATTAGGATATTGATTTTCTTCTGTATCTATGGTGAACTTTATATTGTTGTTTGCTGTTAAGATGGTCAAGAAATTCCTGAAGGTTTTCTTCAGCAAGTGGCCACTTCAAGAATGTGAATATTGGTAGAATGCATTTGGTTTCAGATGCATGGGTTTGAGAATCATTTCTATGAAGTGGTCCATATAGAGGTTTGTGATGCCTGACAAAAGGGGGGATCCCATAGTGACTCTGTCTAATTGCTGGCATAACTTTCCATCACATTGGAAATGGTTGGTACTGAACATGTGGTGGAACAGTTGCACAGTGTCTTCATCAATATTTCTCTCTAGTAATGTCAAGGAGCCCTCTTGCAATACACATGAGAAGAGAGACATGAGATCAAAAATGACCAGGTGATCACCCTTCACCAGGTGTATTTCCTGAAGCACCTTCACAAACTCAATTGAGTTTTTGACGTGGTTTGTACAGTAACCCACAAGAGGCTCTAGTAGCTGTGCCAGGTGTTTAGCTATTCTATATATTGGTGAATTTATTGTTTCCAATAGTGTAAGTAGCAGAACTTCCTTCTTGTGTATCTTTGGGAGGCCATATAGCCCTGGTGGTATTGGTGCTCTGGGTTAGAGCCTTCAGACCATATCCTTGTTCAATCCTGAGTTTTTTAGGAGTGAAATGGTCTTCCCAGTCATAGCTGGTGTAGAACTCTTTCCACTAGCTAGTAAGGTGGATCTTGTAATAGCATTTCAACCTTCTGCCAGTAGTCAACTGATCGTAGCACCACTGATGCATTGCTTTTTTCAGCTGCTGTGTCTTTGTCTTCTCAGAGGTCACATATCATGCTGAATTCAGCTGACAAGATGTTATTTTTCAATAAAACAAAATCATCAAAAACTTGGCAGAACATAAGGAAATATGTGACCTCCAACAAGACAAAGGCACAGTCATCACAGCAGCTGATGAAGGCAATGTATCAGTGCAGGTACGATCAGTTGATTACTGGCAGAAGATTGAGACACTATTCAAGACCAAGCTTACAAGACAGTAGTAAAGAATCCTACACCATGATGACTAGAAACATCATCTCATTCCTGAACCACTCAGTATGGACAAGGATATGGGCAGAAGGCTATAGCCCAGAACACCAGCCCTCCAAAGATACACAAGATGGGTATTCTGCTACATCCAATAATGGACATGACAAATTCACCAATGTATGGAGTAGATGAACAGCTTCTAAAGGCTATTATGGGTCACAGAACACACCATGTAAAAAACTCAACTGAATTTGTGAAGGTGCTTCAGTAAAAACATCTGGATGAGGGTGATCTCCTGGTCAGTTATGATCTCACATCTCTCATCACAAGGAGTTCCAGTAGAGGACTCCTTGACATTACTAGGAAGACACTTTGATTTAGACATTGTGGAACTGTTCTACCATGTGCTCACTACCACATACTTTCAGTCTTGTAAAATGTTCTACCAGTAGTTGAAAGAAGTGAATATGGGATCCACCTTGCACCACACATATAAAACATCAAGGAAATGACTCTGCGAACCATGCATCTGGAATCAAATCCATTCTAATGATATGTGGATGACACATTCACAGTGTGACTCCTTGGTGAAGAAAACCTGAAGGAATTTCTTGGCCACCTTAACAGCATACTCGAGAATATAAAGTTCACATGGAGGTAGAAGAAAATGAATGCCTGCCTTCTCTCAATATCCTGATAAGGAAGAAAACTGACAGCACACGGGGACATTCTGTCTATAGAAAAATACACACACAGATCGGAAACTAAATGTCAACAGCTGCCAACAACCAGCACAATGAAAATCTGGGCTCACAACCCTGGTGCACAGAGCAAGAAACATATGTGACAAGAAGAGTCTAGCTATCAGTTTGCAGCACCTGAGGGAAGCCTTTCACAAGAATGACTACTCAGAGATGCAGATAAAATGTGCTCTCCAGTCAGGCAAGAAGAAGAAAGAAGACTATCTTGAAGCAGATATAAAACATCCGGCGTACCTTACATGTGCTGGGCTGCCCACAGACAAGATCATCAGGATATTGGACAAAAACAATATTAAAACCATTTACCCCTCATTGGCTAAAATCAAAAATAAGCTTGGCTCAATGAAGAACAAACTACAATTATGGATACCTGGAGTCTACAGCAACAGGGGTGAATATGGAAACCAATACATCAGCCAGATGCAATGGTGTATTTCACAGCACTACACAGAACATGTGAGAAGTATTCATCTCAGCAAAACAGACAAATCAGCAGTGGCACAGAACAGCCTCAACAAAGGTAATGTGTTTGATTTTGAACAGACAGAGGTTTCGTGCTGGTCAAACAGTTTCTAGCACCCAACCATCAACGAGGTAGTGGAGATGCAGGTCCGTGATGATATTGTCAACCAGAACAGTGGTTTCCAACTGAGCACCACATGGGTTGTATAGTTTGCAAGAATACATCAAGAGCACTCTGATGTCAAAGTGACAAATGCAGTGGATGGAACAGACAGGCAGCTTTGAGACCTGATGCTATATCACTCCAACAAGCCGGAAGACCCCCACCAACACCTGTAATTCTGCCCCTGGCATCCATAGTATCCCTTCTGGAAATGCCTGACTGTCCCAGCCATGGTAGATGAGGCAGAGAAGCCTGCAGTTCAGCAGCTATAAAGATATGAGCTGGAAATGAACACAGCACTTTGCCTGAAGTTGAAGAGTAGGAAACTTGTTCAAACATGTTTTGGATTTACAGCTGGTTGTCATTTAATGCATTCCATGATATTTCAACTTGGCACTTGCCACTTATCCTCTGATGTGAATTAAATTTGTCAAAACTTGTTGAAATGTTGCCGCAGCATGACACCTTTAACACTCCTCATGACTCGAGATTGTTTCATCAATCAGAAACCAAGATTTACAAAATTGTTAAGGCTTTTGTGGCCAGTTGTTCACAAACTGCCTATTTGCTTCTGTCTCGGGTTCTTCAGCTGACATTCCTCTGATGATTTTACTGATGTTTCGCCAGCACAAGTGGCTGGTATTGTCAAAGCTTCACCCTCCATTGCCGGTGGTGAACTGGAGCTGACCTCGCAGCCGCAGACTATATGTACCTGGTGCGCCAACATCCAAGGGCATCTCCGCGGTCATTTCCAGAGCAGTTCTCCTCTTGCTACCTGTGACGGTCATTCTCTGCAGTACGGGAAGCCAGGATCCATTTACCTTAAGGCTTTAATCTTCTTGTTGAAGCTGTTCCCGTGTTTGTGTATTTCTACAGCTTCTCTAAACAAGTGGGTGTGATAGTGCTTCTCTACAACCAGAACTTCTGTGTTGGAGAATTTTATTACATGGTCAGTCTCACTCAGCTCGTGCTCTGCCATGGCCAATTTCTCCACCTGCCACAACCTGCCATGTCGCTTATGTTCCTTATTCCTGGTGTTGATTGATCGCCCAGCCATTCTGATGTAAACTTTTCCGCATATGCATGGTAAGCGGTGTATTCCTGACATTTCAAGAGGGTCCCTTTTATCCTTTGCCAATCTAAGACGTTCTTTGATCTTCCTTGTTGGTTTGAAAATTGTCTTTATGCTATGTTTGTGTAATATCTGTCACTCTGGGAATGTATGGCAGAAAGGCTGTACCCGACATTTCTTTTCCTGATTTCTTACTTCGCCGAGTGTTTGGCTCTGTTACACTTCTAATATAATTTGTGGAGTACCCATTGCTCCTCAGAACACTGTCCAGATGTTGCATTTTGCATTTGAGTTGCTGTGGCTCACAAATTCATCTTGCTCAGGTTACGAGCATATGAATCATGCTTCTTTTCTGGCTTGGGTGGTGGTTTCATAGTTTGTGCAGGTGTGTTCATTTTTGGCACATGTTATGTCCCAGGTTTTCGTCGTCCCTTGTGACCAGCATGTCTAGAAATGGTAGTTTTTGGTCCTCTTCTACTTCCACTGCAAATGGAATACGTAGAATAGGTAGAATCTTAATTCTACCATGTCATATAATGAATTTGAAAGAAATTTCTTAAATAAATTTAGGTCAGAATCTGAGCAAGCTAGGATTAAAAGTCAGTTTTGGAATGGTCAAATGTATAGTGAAAGTGTTGGTAGCTTTAAGTGTTTCTGTGAAAAGCAATTGAGGAAATTAGTACACTTAGATTAAACTTTTGATGAACTGATACAAATAGATGCCTTAAAAAGGAGATTACCAAAAAGAGTACAGTGGGAGTTGATTTATGGACCGGATGATTCTGTATATCAGTTCTTGAGATACGTAGATAAGATGGATAGAGCTTTTGAGAGAAATGAGAGGTTAAATAATGGCAGATTTGGAAATCAACCATCTGGGGGGGTGGGGGGGGGGGGGGTGGAATCAAAGCAGGAATCAGGGCAGGAGTGATAATGAAAATCAAAATAATACTAGTGGTTACAATAGAAGTGATAATAGATGGATCAAGCATAGTAATGGGAATAGAAACAGAGGACATGACAACAGGGAGAGACCTTGGGAGAATAGTAACAGACAATTAGATAATCACCAATCAAGATGAAGCAACTGATGGATGCCTCATTGGGAGGCTGTCAGTTTAGGGCGAGAAATAAGTACCGAAATCAGGCTAAACACCACTGGCCTAGAGACATCAATAATAGTTATGTAAGACAGAGTAATTGAAGATATCGGAGTGGAAATGACAAAACTAATGTAAAAAGAGCACATCAGATAAGCAAATTACAGTTTGACAGTAACTTCTGGGAAAGTATGAATAAAAGTGTTGAAGACAGAAGTGTTACTATCTGTAAGAATGTTGAAGAGGTTCTGTTAAAGGAGGAAACTATCTCAAATCTATATAATCAGTGTGGTGAAGAAGTTTACAAAGAAAATTTTGGTTCTGATTGTAATCTTGATGAATTTTAATTAGGTAAATTAATGGAGGAAGAATTTATCCCTGTTAAGCACTTAAGTGATGATACTTGTACTGGTGCACTTGTCAACAATTCTGAGGACCATTGTAAAGATGTTGTAGAAGCGTCTAGTATTGGAGACGATAGCATGTGTGGTAATGTTGATAGTGAAAGTGTCAGTAGTAATGATGAATGGGAGGAAGAATTAGACAGCATGGTGTATATGGAGGTTAAAGAAGATTTAGTTAATGGTGAAGAAGATGATGCTAGTAGTATTTGTGAAGAATATGAGAACCAGATTGTACCAATGCAAACTGGGAAGGTATCATCAGATAAGGAACACGTGGACAGCCATTACGATTTAGATGCGATGCTAGAAACTTTTTGTGATACTTACAAGGGTTATAGTGACCGTGACAGAGTAAAAAGCATCATCAAGATTATTTGTGAAGAACTGCATTCCAGCTGGAAAGGTAAAACCAATCAGCAGGCTAACAGCGGGATCAGTTCTGGGAAAAGTAGACAGTGTGTAAAAAAGGGACATAACACCAAGCAATCCTCTGTTGTAGCTCTAAGTAAACTACAGACAAGTAACAGAAATTGTGCAGACAAAAATGGTGTAAATGACTTGGACTTTAGAGAGATTTAGGATGATTTGTTGCATGAAGATGAGGAAAGCTGGAAGGAAAAAGTTTTAGGTTGCCCATATATAAGTATAAAAGTTGCAAATTATGAGGAAGTTTGTCTCTTAGACACGGGCAGTCCTGTTTGTGCCATTTCTGAAAAATTTAGAGACCAGATAAGACATTGTGTTGACTTTGAAGAATATCCTGTTATTGGAATCAAAATAAAGGGAATAACTGGTGGGCACAGCAAAGTTGTAATCAGGCAAGCCTTAATATCTTTTGCCATTAATGATGTACAGTATAACCAAGGATGTTTAGTAGTCTCTGATATCAATGAAAATATTTTGTTCAGAATGAATTCGATACAAGGAGTAACTGCAGGTTTTGACTGGAATAATGAGAAGTTAAAACTTACCAATCCAAAGACACATGTAACATATGTGACTGAACTAACCATCCAAAATTGCCTAGAGAACAAGTTTCGAATTAGAAGAGTGATTTCTGTAAATGAACAGATTAAATTTAATGAGGAAGGCAAAGAAGAAGAATGCAGTGAAGACAAGTATGCTGAATTAGTGTCCACCAAACTAAAGGAAGCTGGGAGTCTAGATAAAGAACAGACAGATCAATTAGGTGGTTTGTTGTGAGAGTACAAAGATGTGTTTAGTGAGAAACCTTGGAAAGTGAAAAAGTATGAGTGTAGACTTAATCTAAAACCTTACAAACAATTTTTTTATCAAACCATATGGAGTACCCATCTCAAAAAGAAAAACTGTGGAGAAAGAACTACAAAAGATGGTGGAATGGGAAGTAATTGAAAGGTGCAATAGTGCATACAATAACCAATTAGTGATAGTTTCCAAATGTGACAGTAGAGTAAGACTTGTGCTTGATTCGAGACATTTAATCAAATACCTTGAGATGGGAACCAAACACCCTGAGAACATAGACAAGTTATTACATAAATTTGAACATATGAAATACATGTCTAGTTTAGACTTAACAGCGGGTTTCCATCAGGTACCACTGAAGATTCAATCTAGGAAGTATACTGCATTTTTGTACAGAGGAAGATGCTATTGCTATTGTATTGTACCATTTGGTTTTATGTATCAGTTACACAATTTATCCGAGCATTAGATTTTGTTCTGGGAAAAGAACTGTTAAGTAAACTAGTCCTTTATGTTGATGACATACTTGTAACAGGAAAGAGTTGGGAAGAGCGCATATGTTTGTTGGCTGAAGTATGTCATTAAAACTAAAGAAGTGCAAATGTCACTGAGAAAGAATTGTTAGCAGTCTATTGAGCTTTCACCAAATTCAAAAATTACTTATTAGGACATAAGGCTTTAATCCATATACAAGAGTGTACTTTGCATCACAACATGATAACCAGGTGGGCACTATTCCTCCAGCAGTTCAACTATACAGTACAGTACATAAAAGGTGGAGAAAATCTAACTGCTGATGCTCTATCAAGATTGCCAATGGGAGGAGAGGGTGAAAATACGAGTGATGAGTGTGACAGGGAATTTCGGATTATGTATCTAAAAGGGGTCAAACATGTGAACGAAATCACAAAAATTTGTAATGACATCTGTAGATATCAGAACCATGATTCCAACTGGAAGTTACTTAAAAGTTAGCTGGGTAAGAGAGGAAACGAGAAAGTAGAGCAGTATTACAAAGTGCACAAGGGTATACTTTTCAGAAGATACAGTGCAGACAGTGATGCTTGGAGATTGTGTTGGCCAGAGCAGTATATTGAAGTACTGATAAAGTATGTGCATGAGAGTTTCGGACATTGTGGGACACAGAAATGTATCCAAAATATCCAAGAAAATGATACTTTTACAACATTGCCAGGAGAGTGAGGAAGCAATTATCTACATGTGACAGGTGGCAGAGGATAAAAGTTAATAATCAAACCTGCAAAAGGATTTATGCAAAACATCATGCCAAAATAACAACTGCAACTTGTAAAAGTTGATTTTTATGGATCATTGCCTAAGGCTAAAGGAGGATTTTGGTATATATTTGTCATGGTGGATCTTTTTTCAAAATTCATTAAACTATATCCATTAAAGAACGCAAGTAAGAACATCATTTTGAAAATTAAAAAAGACTTTTTCACAAAGGTAGGAAAACCAAAGAGCATACTTTCTGACAATGGAGCACAATTTACTTCTAAACTTTGGAAAGCATGTGTTGAGGATGAGAACATAAACTATATCTCAAATCTGCTTACCACCTGTCAAGCAATCCGGCTGAACATTACATGAGAGAAATAGGGAGATTATTTAGAACTTATTGCAACAAAAATCATATAATTTGGATAGAGTACGTAGACAGCTTTGAAGATATACTGAACAACTTACAGCATTTGTCTACTGCGTTTTGCCCCTATGAAATAATGTATCACAAGAAACCACCGAATCTGATCAATGAATTAATTGAATTCTCGGCATGTAAGGGTATGAGTCCACAGGATAGAGAAGAAAGAATTAAGAAAGTAAAGGAACAACAAGTTAAATTGAGGAAAAACAGACAAGATAAGAATTTGCAACTTTCAAATTTTGCAACCGATGATCTGGTCCTCGTGAAGACACATGAAAAAACCAAGGGTATATGCAATGAATTAAAGAAATTCTTTGACATCTATATTGGTCCATTGAAAAGCTTATTGTGCACCTAAATGCATACAGGCTGGTGTGTCCAAAATCTGGAAGGTTATTTGGTTTACATAACATAACTGAACTGAAACCCTATGAGCAAGTGTCGAACACCAAGAAAAAATAAGACGATGTAAAAGCCCTCAAGAGGACACCACATCTTTGTGTCGAGTGCGTTGCAAGCAATAGGTCTCTGAGTTATGTAGTATTCTATTTTCTTCCTTTCATTTCAGGATGCTACTTCTTCTATGCATCTATAAACTTGCAATGAAGTTATCTCTTACTGTAAATACTATCCATTCTCTGTAGTATAAGTTTTCTGTATGTAAAATGAATATTGAGTGACATTATTTTAGGAATAATTTGAAAATGTAAACTGTGTACTAAATTTGGCTTTCTTACAGTAGTGTTTGACCAATAATTTATAATTATCTCGTAACTCTTAAGGTGTGTAAATAATGATTCTTTAAGCATTTCAGACAATAGTTACTACTATAACAGAAACATAAGTGAGAAGGACATTTTCAAACCAGTTCATGAGAAATGAGTTGTGTAAAACATAGTGAGACAGTTAGGACAGCTTTGTAAAGATGAAGATGATAATAGGTCAAAGTGTGTACTATGTATATGATAAGTATTGTAAGTGTTGTTAATAAACTACTATCTGGTCATCACGATCTGTGGACAATCTGTATTAGTAAGTAATGTTTATCTATTCTATGCATGTCATTAGCTTTATTAACCTGTGATGATATTCAGAAGGTAATTGGTGGGACAATATATAGTTCTGGAAGTAAAAGACAATTTTCTAGATACATGTGTGTGTGTGTGTGTGTGTGTGTGTGTGTGTGTGTGTGTGTACTGTACAGTGTATAATAGTTACAGATAAGTTAATGTTAGCATTTTCTTGACAGTACAGAATTTGGGAGTATATAAGATAATGGAGATTCTTGTATTTGATTTTTGGGAAGGGATACGATGAAGTAGTTCAAAGGTGGTTCTATGAGAATTACAAGCATGGTCATGATTTTATGAATTTGCTAATGAGATGTTCAAATGGACAATGTTATTAATGTTATTCAATGGACAAGCTTCACTGTGACAAAAGACTTTTGTGAAAAGTATGTCATTACAAGATTGTGTGATGAGGAACAGTCTGTGAGTTTATGTTTGATATGATAAAGAGTTAAGTGAGATCTGGGCGGTCAGATATTTTGTATAGTGGAATATACTGAAATACTAATTAAAAAGAAAGGGTACTTATATCATTTATTTTTGTTAGTGGACTTTAATGTGTCTATAGTTAAATCCTTACAGTTTAGATACGCTTATCTTTGTGTGATTTTGTTTATAAATATGCTAACAGTATAGAATAATATGTGAATAGGTTTGATATATTTATACCTGATAAATAACCTTAATTGTAACCTACATGAGTACCTCAAGTAAGGAGTTCATCCCTGTTCCTACCTAGAGAACTGTATCCGAGATCCTTATCTGACCTGGAAGTAAACAACTAAAAACTGTAAAACTAATAGTGAACTGTGCTATTGCAGCATAGAGAATGCCAGAAAAAGAGGGGTTGCATACACAAGATGGACTGCACAAAAGGACCGATGATTGTGAGCTGCCAATTCCTTAAGATGTGTGATGTGAACCAGTGACTGGACTGAGAGCTAAAAAAGAAAGAAAAAAACCAATTTCTTCTATTAACACTAATAACATGAAAATTCAAATGAATTGAAAATATGTGATTTGGTAGTACCAGATCATGTATAAGTATTTAGCAACCATTCATCCAAGTAATACTTGTAAGAGTTGCTGGGATGCGAGGGGGGGGGGGGGGGGGGTTAATACTACATACAGCCTCTCCCAAGATTATTAAGAATTGTCTGCTACCGCCTTTTTTTTATATGCATCCATGTATTTACTGTATGATTCAGTGCTCCCTAAGGCCTTTTAAGTGCATCTTTATAGATATCATTCAGTTTGATTTGCCAAAAAACCTATTATTCTCTGTAAACACATCTAGAAAATTCTGGAAGGACGGACTTTATTGTGATTTTCAATAGATTGTTGTCGTTGACAAAATTATATACATATGCCAAATTATATATCAAATCGAGAAATTGAAGTAATAAATATCTAGCAACAAATAGTAAGAGTCTGTGGAAATGTTGGCATAAATAATTAATGCCTCTAATTACCATAACTACAATTGGCACATTAGTTAACACTAAAAATCATTCCAATTCAAATCAAAATAACAATTATTATCCAGTGATGCAAATTCATTCACTATTCATTTTTATGTGATTTATTGTAATTAATGATGCTTGTAAATTACACAGATAATTACCTCTTGTTAGTTTCACTACCCAAATTTACAAAACTCTGGCATATAAGACAACAAATGTGTACTTAATTTATGTAATCTGGCGAAGCATGATGTGTATACTTTGAACTAAAGTTAGCAACAAAATTCATAAAATCACTAATTCAAAATTAAAGTAAAATCAAAATCATTGTTGAAATCAGATTGTAAATTAATTTTCACACAAAAGACCAAAGATAATAATAAAAAATAATATGTTATTCTACATTAAATATTATAATCTGTACAAATGTAACAGCAGTTACGTCAGATGAAACTGTTTTTAACTGGTAGTTATGTTTTGTAATAAATTAACAATGTATCAATTGTTAAAAATTGTATTTAAAGTGAAGTCAGTGGTCAGTCAGTCAGTCAGTGTGTTTAGTTTACCTCAGGAGTCTGTGCAGTTTGGTTGTCAACTAATATCAAAAAATAATTTTGTGAAGCTTGAAACTTTTGTGATGTTCTTTTCAGTCATCAATGAACCAGGCAAATGCAAAGTTAAGTAATGTTAAAAAAAAAATAGGTTCGTTACATCTTCCTTGTAGAAACAGATGTGATAGGAGTCCCATGGGACATCCTTGCAGTCTACCCATACTTTCAGAAAGTAGGGTCTCAGAGGGTGCACTGTCTATGACTCAGTCACTGTGATTACAGAACAGCAGGTAACTATGAAAAAGTACACAAAATGACATTTCAGGACAGAAGCTTTGGCTTCCAGCAACAATAACAGGCAGTAAACAATCAGATCTACCTGAGTAACACCCTTGATTCCAAGTACATGGTTCTCTTGACGAGCTGATAATATTATATAATGGATTCATTAGCACAGAACAGTTGTTACAGCATATTTAGCAATACTGCAGCCAGTACCAGTGTCAGATCTCCTAACTCCCTCCCTCATTTTTTGTGGGAGTAATGTCCAGCCTGGATGACTGTTATTCAGGTAGGGAATTGTAACTTCACATTTACTGGTGAGGTCATCTATGCCACTTTCCCTTTGGAACTTCCTTCACTGTGGTCATCACTTGTATGGGTTCTGTCCACCATTAGCAGAAAACTATCTGTCAATCCTATCCCCAATCGATTGCATACCAAGCCAATGGATCAATCACAAGTTTTGACCAAACTAATGTGACACCATACACTAAAAGGTGGATGGTATAGGAATTAAAAAAAATAGTGTGCAAGGTGTATATAGTGGTACTGTGCAAGTAGGCACAGAAAAATGTAGTTAAAATAAAAGCACTTTTTTTTTCAGTAGTTCAAGATATTCAGCAGCAGCCCAGAATTGAGAAGAACAAATTCCTCAGAGGGGAAAGAACTGTTGCAGTGTCAGTCTTACAGAGGCAACAGCAGAGAAGATGGGCCAGGCAATTCCATAATTTTGTGGTTGTGTACTGCAGTAATGCTGACTTTATATTCTGCAATGCAGTGGTGAAACTTAGCAGTGGGCTGGATTGCTATATACTGTAGCATAAAGCAATATTTTACAGCCAGCTACACAGGGGAACAGAGAACCTGTCACAATTTGCCAAGCCATGGCAAGTATATATGCCACAATTTCAGCCATTAGCTTCATTCCATTGGCACAGTGGATTCATTTGGCATAGTCTCTGCACTAGACATGAGTCAGATGTGCAACCAAGCAACTACAGCTTCACTGAGCAGCACTATCAACTAGATGAAGCTCCTTGTCTATGAGCCATCAGCAATCGCTGATGGTTCCAGGCTTTGAATGTCTACTGAGGTGAGGCCTCTCACTGATTGCCATCACCAGAGACTCCTGGGTCCATCCTGGGATGTCTACACATCTACCTTTAGTTGTGGGTGGAGTACACCATTCCAGCCACATTATTGCAGGGCCACAATCTCTGCCAAACACTGTTGTGCTGTTTCAGCATTCTGGTGCCTCAGTGGACTCATCCGTTGCTGCTAACCAAGGTCAGAATCTAAGCCACATCTATTCACCAACTGCATGAGAAACTTTGAATAAAATATAGTGTTTTATTGAAGCAGCAGTATTGACTCTGTACTCTCATGAATACTTGAAGATCACATCCCACCAACCTTCTGCACATGTCATTCTTGGCCCATATGAGATCATCCTGCAGTACTGGTGTCAGTGTAGAGGTCAACAAAAACATGACACCATCACAGTACTTTGAAAATTTGATTACATTAATAACATGAAGACTATCTACAGATCAAAGGATAAATAAATGTGGCCTGAATTACCACATATAGTCTCCTGATATTTTGTAACAGAGGTAAATTTTGTAATATTTCAATATGTAAATTTTTAGCAGGAGATCAAATCATACTGTTAACAATGGTTGAGTGTCTTTACTTGTTGACAGTTCCTTAATACAATAGCATTCTTAGTTCAGGAAGAGTCTTATGGCTATATTACCAAATAGTTAAAGGAAAATGACAGATAAATTAGCTTTCTAACATAATAGAATCTTGTAAAACTGTGTGGAATAAATTTAAGGTGATGTGAAAATATTTCAACGAAAACTTTCAAAGATAAGTGTTCTTTGCCTCTTTCTCTCTCCCTACTACCTCTCTCTGTCTCTCTCTCTCTCTCTCTCTCTCTCTCTCTCTCTCTCTCTCTCTCCTCTCCCTCTCTCTCCCCCTGGCTCTCTCCCCCCTGTCAATCCAATAAAAGGTTTTACAAAGTAACTTCCCTTCCAGGCCAATATTTTTTTATAAAACATAAGGGGTGATCAAACACATCTCATTTGAGGGCATTGCTGCATTGTATACGCAATGTAGTGTGACTCCAATGCAGATATATAAGCACCAATATGTAGGGAAGTGATTTGTGTGGCATTCGTGTCTTTCCAAGGTGAGTGTGGTAAATGCATAAATATGATCTATGGCAGTGTTATTACCAAATGTGTCCAAACAGGGCTTACACAATGTGATTATTTTCTAGGTTGTCAAAGGACTAATACTGGTAGAAATTCATTGGAGAATAAAGAATGTGTATAGGCAGCATGGCTGTTGAAAACCATCATCCAAGAAAACTGTGAGAATGAGTGTTGCTACTTCAGGATAATGCGTGTCCTCATATTTCAAATAATGTAACACAGTAGTTACACATACTGAAAAGAGAGACACTCAAGCAGCTGCCATAAGTTCTGACACCTCCTCATTTGATTATCATGCATACAGTTCCTTCACAAATGCCTGGAAGGGTCAATGATTGACAAAAATGTTCAGCAGGCAGTTATAGACATCTTCACACAGCAGGCCATAGTGTTTTATGAAATTGGTGTCTTCACTCAAGTGTATCAGTTGGACAGTTGCCTCAATGCTCAGGATGATTTTGCCTGGTTTACATATGATTCTGGACTGTATGGTCTCAGAGTGGAAACTTTTTGATTGTTCCTTATACGAAACTGTTATCAAAAATAAATTTTGTTTCTAGGAGAGAAAGGCTACATATAATACTGGTGGACATTGTAGTACAAAACAAACTTGCACTAAACTTCTATGATCTCACTAAAAGAATTCTGAGTTGAGTCAGCTGAGTGAGGTGGTGCAGTGGTAAGACACTGGGCCCATAATTCAGACCATAATTCTGGTCATCCATGTTTTGCTTTTTTGGATTTTCCCTAAATCATCTAAAGCAAATTTGGGATGGTTCCTTTGAACTTAGATGTCTAATATACTTCCCCTTTGTTTCCCAATCCCAGCTTATGCTCTGTCTCTAATGTCGTCATCAGATACGGTATGCTTACTACTTATATCCATTTTTGATTTGCCAAATCCAATCTTGTTGTCTGCAGACAAGGTACTGATGGTATTAGAGGTTATGCTCTTCTGTTGCTTACTTCATATCTGTGTAACACAAGGCAGAGAGTAATCATCTACTGAAATGTATGTAATTCTGTAAGGTAAATTAGGATACATTGTGATTCACTTCACAGAGGAGACAAACAGCCACAGCTGTAGGATATTATTATGCTATTGGATGAAGTCCTATACAGATGCAAACACACATACACATGCATTATACACACAGAACTTGCAAACAATGGCCACTGTCATCTCCTGCAGTAAGAACATGTGGTTGTGAGTTGTGTGTGTGTGTGTGTGTGTGTGCGTGTGTGTGTGTGTGTGTGTGTGTGTGTGTGTCCACATATGGTGAAGGACTTAATACAGTAGCTTAATAATATCCTAGTCCACTTTTAAATATGGCTGTTTGTCACTCAGTGTCTCCTTTATGTGGTGAATGGCAACAGATTGTAATTCATATTGTTGTAATTTTACCCTGGATTTTACATTGTTCAAATACAGGATATTGTGAGAGTTTCTAACCAAAGGATATGAATTCTACAGGCAGCAACTTTGGAGTCACTGGTTTCTTGGGTGTTTTGTTTCACCTTTGCTATGTAACTGAGCTTCAGTATAGTCTTGCTACCAACTTCTGCTAATACATCTGAACTTGTGCCCATGATTGTATTACTAAAGTCACGCAATTTCATTCTCTTAGCATACCAAAGTTATTCTGCATACCCAATCATATGGACTTGCTAGAATTTTATCACTCTAAATACCATAATGCAAGTGTCTGTCAGTGTTCTATTTTATATCCTGTTCTGCTCCTAAACTATGTTAATGATTCATCCAATAATGTAAACATTCTATTGCTTTCATTTGCAGATGATATGTTTGTATCTCTAAATAAACAAGATACAAAGAAACTACATGACTACTTCTTCATTACACTCATTACTGATGAAACAGCGTTCCACTTAAACGGGTTATATCTGAAAAGCTCTAAAACTTTTATGGTACTGTTGTGGACAACACGGTTGTGCAGCCAAGAATTAAAAACTAAATTATAAAAATAACCAAGACAGGTAGAAGTGGACTTTCATGAGTTCCTGTGAGTAACTGTAGAGAAGAACTGAACTGAACTTTAACTAAAGCACACATGTTGCATTACTGGCAATTTTTGAAATGCAACAATTATGCAAATTAATTGACATGACACTACATGGAAAATGGCATGTCACTGCAGTCTGAATAATTATAAAGATATTATATCCTGATTTGGCTAAGCTCACATAGAACTATGTAACATAGAATTGTGGGGAACTAAGAGTTGTTTATTTAACAGTTTGTCGTCCCCAAGTCCATTCACATATTGCTGGTTTCAGTTTACAAACAACTCATTTTTAGTTATGTTCTTGTTACAAAGTATCTGAACAGTTCAGGAGCTATACGGTTAACACACATCAAAGAAGGCTACTTAGCTATTAAAATAATAAGCTTGTAATGGAGATATACTTGAAAATGGATTGTTTGCAATTCAGAACTAGTAATATCTGATTAGACATTGCAATCCAAGATTGCTAAATAAAATTTAGTTACTGATACAATGGCAACAGTTCTCTTCATGACATAAAAACCTAACTCTTGTGAAAATGTGTATTACATATAGATGAAAATCATGTAATGCATTTTAAAAAATCTCAAATCATTAAGGTTTCCCTAATTACAATAATATGAAACAGTAGTGTATTTGTACAATGAGGAGTGTTTTGAGTCAGTCACAGGCTTTTAAAAGTCATTACAGCAGCCAATTTCAATGTGGTTTTAGGAGGTTCCATATAATTATGTAATCAGTTGCTAGCATTTAGTTACAAGTCATTCAAACTGTTAAAAAAGTAGCTTCAGACATGCATTTTGCTCAATTTTCATTGAAAATTAAACAAAACAATAGAAACTTAAGGTAGCAATATTAACAATGTAGGAAAAGACAGCTTGCTACTTACTGTAAAGAAGACACATCAAGTTGCAGACAGGTACAATTTAAAGACAATCATATATAGCTTTCGGCCACAGCCTTTGTCAATAAAAGAGGCACACAAATGCACCATTCTGGTGTGTGTGTGGGCACATGTGTGTGTGTGTGTGTGTGTGTGTGTGTGTGTGTGTGTGTGTGTGTGTGTGTGTGTGTGTGTGTGTCTTTTACTGAAAAAGGCAGTGGCCAAAAACTATATGTGAGTGGTTTTTTAATTGTGTCTGTCTGCAACTTGACGGGTCTTCTTTACGGTAAGTAGCAATCCTTCTTTTCTACATTATTGAACATAAAATAATTTATGTAACATAAAATACAAAGAAATAAAGCAATAAATCCTTTCATCAACACATGTTAAAGTCTGCAATAAAATAAATTCTTATGAGTAAAATGACAAAAAAATAAGTTTTTTAAGGTTTATTTCACTTTGAAGGGAGTTAATATTGCATTCCTTCTCGTTACTTTTGTTGCTAGCCAACAGGTTTTTCTCAACCATTCTGTTTTTTTTTTTTTTCTAATTTTCAGTGTTATACTAACATTATTGGTAAGTGAGTAAAAATGTTCTTGTTTCAATGATGAGAAGCATAAAAATTTTAAATCACTGAAATTACTAATGAAATAAGCATACCACTTTGGTATCAAAGTAATTCATCTTAAAACCCTTGAAATACAATACATTTTCTGCATATTCTGCCAGTTTTGTTACTTATGGCTCAATAGATTCTAAAACTACTTGAAACACTTATATCAAAAATGGAAATTTTAGAATGTTGCCTTCTCTTTGACAATTTTCTGTGGATACCTGTCCACTGGGAAAATAGTGGTAGAATAGAGAACTACAGAGCATCCATAACTAGGGGTGCAAAGTCAATAAGTCATTTTTTATTCCTTCTGTTATGTCTATTTGTACCATAATTCAATTGAAAAGAACTCAGGATACTGTATTTCTGATAAAGAATTAATATGTCATACATGCATATTCACTACTTTTAACTCAGCTTTGTGATAAAATATCCTATCTTAACATCCCAATGTCACCCAACATTATTCTCTAGCTTCCATATCATAGCTGCTTCAGTCAATCTTCCTTATCTCTTATCTCTCTTACTTCACAGCCTTGCTTTTCATTTCCATTTTTAATTTATTTTTATTGCCATTCTGAAGTTCAGTTAAGTAATGATATAAAAGAAAAGTGTCCAAGTTACCAAAATGATACATTTACAGCAATATATATGTATGTTATCAGTGACAGTAATGTGTATATCATATGGGTATAGCAAAATTTGACAAGTTAAGAGAAATATGAAACAAAAGGAATGGGCACGGCATGGTTATTGTAAGCAAAAATCATGTTATATCTCAAATATGACACTCATTTAAGCCAAAACCTCATGCAGAAAGACTGCATAAATGAAGCCATCACAGTGTTGATATGTAAGATCATATATCTGAAATATGAAACAATATCTACACATCTACATATACCATATATTCTGCAAGCCCATGTGAAGCTCGTAGTCTGTGCTTCTTAAAATTGTGCCACATGTTAATGTTTCTTCCCAGTCTAATTATGAATTGGTTTCAGGAATCTGAATACCTAAGATCCTCTGTGCACCCTGTAACTAGGCCAATCTTATCCTTGAATTTTCTGTTGGATCAATACAGAAGGAGCTGAAGTATATGTCTAGATTCATTGTTCAATACAGATTCCTAAAACTAAATAAGACGTGGAGTGCTTTCCCAATAGCTGGGCTGAGACGTGGGCTGAAGTTTGTGTTAGGCAGCTGTGTCAGCCACAATACTGAGGTGTTGTACTGGATAACACATCTGTCTCATAAGTAGAAGACCTGGGTTCAACTCCTAACCATGACAAATTTCAACTCATTAGTTCAGCCTCTATTCTCACTGTAAATAGGAAGTGTTTCACAGGATTATTGGCATCTATCTTTAAGCTATCTGTGAGTTCAGATTTTTCAGCATTTCCATGATTCTTTTTTGTGTGTCAGAAAACCTGTGGCTTCTCTGAATATGTTCATTGTCATCTATTTGTCCTATGGGTATAGATTCCAAACACCAGAGCAGTACATTAAGATGCAGTGCACAAGTGTCCTCTGAACAGGATTCTTTGATGGCTGACTTCATTTTTTCATTTTCCGAATATTCTGTCAATGAAC
This sequence comes from Schistocerca piceifrons, assembly GCF_021461385.2. Taxonomy (NCBI): domain Eukaryota; kingdom Metazoa; phylum Arthropoda; class Insecta; order Orthoptera; family Acrididae; genus Schistocerca; species Schistocerca piceifrons. The sequence goes on from NC_060149.1 coordinate 536,583,530, forward strand.
CAAAGCCTTAACTTATCTTACCTGTTGTGATAACTGTGTGACCATTTCATTTGATACTCATACAAATTTTATATCCAAATATTTGAGTGAGTTTACTCTCAGTCCCATTGTCACTCATTGATACTGTAGTTACAGAATACTGATTTTCTGCATATTGTGAAGGGTATAAAGTTAAATTTCTGTACATTTAAAGCAGTGCTTGACTTCATTCAGGCTGGGTGTGCATGCCACATTTGGGCCATGGCTCAGCCTGTCTTTGCTTTTATCATTCTTCCTGGTAGTGCTCTGTTCAGTGTGAAATTTCATTTGGTATTGTGGTGTGGTATTTTTTGGTTGGCACAACACTCTTCAATCTGACAGAATTGTGGCATCAGTACTGTTTACCCTTTTCTATTTGTTTGTAGTATGAAGGACATTCACAGGTGCAATTGGATATTTGCACAAAAAGAGGCAGCCTAGTGAACTATTATCACAAGCCTTTAAAATGAGTGGGAATGAGAGAAGAGGATGATGAGGATTCTCAGCATATATTATGGAGTTGCATAAGCAACAGGTACTGCAAACTAACTACTAATTCATATTACAAGACCATACAGATGAAAGGAGAATTATATAAATGCAGGAAATGAAGCAGTAAAAGGAATGTTTAAAAAATCAGATTGACAGGAAGTGTAATATAGCTAAGCAGGAAGATAAGTGTACGGACTTTTAAAAGCATACTGATAGATACTACCAACAAGAAAATTAAAGCGGCGTTTGGGGGAAAAAGATGCAGCCATATGTATATCAAGAGCACAGATGGAAAACCAGTCCTAAGCAAAGAAGGGAAAGCAGAAAGATGGAAGGAGTATATACCGCATCTATACAAACCATATGAACTTGATGGCAATGTTATAGAAATTGAAGTGGACATAGATGAGGATGAGATAAGAGATATGATACAGTGAGATGGATCTGACACAGCTCTGAAAGATAAGTTGAAATAAGGCCCCAGGAGTTGACGATATTCCGTCAGAACTTGGTTCAAATGGCTCTGAGCACTATGGGACTCAACTGCTGTGGTCATCAGTCCCCTAGAACTTAGAACTACTTAAACCTAACTAACCTAAGGACATCACACACATCCATGTCCGAGGCAGGATTCGAACCTGCGATCGTAGCAGCAGCGCGGCTCCGGACTGGAGCGCCTAGAACCGCACGGCCACCGCGGCCGGCTTTCCGTCAGAACTACTGAGAGCATTAGGAGCGCCAGCCATGACAAAACTCTTCCATCTGGTGTGCATGATGTATAAGAGAGGCGAAATCCCCTCAGACTTAAAGATGAATGTAATAATTCCAATTCAAAAGAAAGCAGTTGCTGACAGGTATTAAAATTGCCAAACTATCAGTTTAATAAGTCATGATTGCAAAATACTAACACAAATTCTTTAAAGAAGAATGGAAAAACTGACAGAAGCCAACCTTTTGGTAGATCAGTTTGGGTACCAGAGAAATGTAGAAACATATGAGGCAGTACTGGCCCTACGACTTATCTTAGAAGGTAGGTTAGGGGAAGGCAAACCTATGTTTGTAGCATTTGTAGACATAGAGAAACCTTTTGACAATCTTGACTAGAGTACTCTCTGTGAATTTCTGAAGTTAACAAGGGTAAAATGAAGGGAGTGAAAGGCTATTTACAAACTGTACAGAAACCAGATGTCAGTATAAGAGTTGAGGGGTATGAAAGGGAAGCAGTGTTCGAGAAGAGAGTCAGACAGGGTTGTAGCCTATATGCACTTTGTTCTACATTTGTAGGCATGCAGAAAGTGAAGCAATGAGTGGTATGAATAGCAAAATTTGTGATGTCACATGCATTATTCCACTCTCAGTTGCAACAGTGGTTGATGGAATTGATCAGAGTATGGAGACCTTACATACTACTGCAAAGTAGATCAGCTAAGTCAAGGGGAACATCTGAAACAATTCGCTGTTTAAAAATTGCTATTGTTGAATTTATGAAGGAAAAAGTAATGCAGGAATGAAAAATGGAACATCTAGAATTGACTGTTGACTTCACATTTTAAGTGCGCTTGACTGTACAATTACCACAGAAAGACATTTCAGGGAGCAAAATAACTTATTTCTGATCTGATGGGGACACACTTAACAAGATAATCACATTATAGAAGGGACACTTTCTGACAAGCACAGTCCAGTTCCTGAAGATTCCTGCTGTTAAAAGAAAGACAAGGTTTGAAGAATTCACTGTTTCATTGAGAGAATTACAGGGACACACTGTCAGTCTTACATCTGTTTCTGAGCAATTTATGAGACCATTTTCTGTTTCCGTTGAAAGCTCCCCTGTGCATGTGCTGATGTATCTAATTGACCTGCAAGGTAATCCCCATTTTAATCATAAATCCTTTTGTGTTAAAACTATCCAGGATGTCAGGGTTAACAGTGCTGATGCCACAATTCTTATGGACTCAAGGGAGTTGTGCTGACTGAAAAACACCAAACTGCAATACTAAATGAAATGTTATGCTGTACAGTGTTCTTCCATGAAGGAATCAGCAAAGCCAAGACATTCTGAGCTGTGGCCTGGACACCTGGTCTGCATGAAGTTGGGCACACTGTGACTGACCGTGCTTTCAATGTGCAGAAATGTAGCTTTGTGCACTTCACAATATGCAGGAAATCAGTATTCTGTAACTACAATATTGATGAGTGACAATGGGACTGAGTGTAAACTCATACAAATACATGGGTGGAAAAATTTGTATGGGTCTCGAATGGAATGCTCACATAGTTGCCACAACAGGTAAAAGCAGGTTAAGACTTTGATTCATTAACAGAATATTTGGAAAATGGAGTCAGCCTGCAAAGAAGACTGCTTAGGAAACTCTTGTGTGCCATGTCTTAATATATTGCTCTGGTGATTGGAATTTCTACCAGATAGGACAAACAGATGATACTGAACATATTCAAAGACATGTAACATGATTGGTTACAGGTTTTCTGACTCATGTAAGAATATCATGGAATTGCTGAAAATCTGATTTCACAGGTAACTTGACAATAGATACCAATAATCACATGAAACATTTCTTGTTTAGTTTTACGAACTAATATTGAGCAAATAATCTAGAAGCATACTTCAGCTCCTTCTGTATTTATCCAACAGAAAATGGAAGAATGAGCTTGGCCTAGTTACAGGGTGCACAAAGGATTTTAAGCATTCATTCTTCCATAGCCGATTCATGACAAGAATGGGAAGAAGTATTAAATTGTGTACAATTTTAAGTAGCCTGAACCATGAAATTCATATAAATTTGCAGTATATGTATGTAGATGTGAAGTTATTGTTTCAGGTATCAGGTATATGATCTAGTGTATTAACACAGGTGTTCATGCAATCTTTCTGCATGAGTTTTTGGTCTAAACAAGTGTCATATTCAAGATATACCCTAATGTTTTACTTACAACGAAAGTGCATATAGCTATTCTGATTCACCATCTTATATATAAAGTATAAAATTCCCTTTGCTTCACATTTCTCTTGACTTGTCTGCTTTTGATAAACACATTTGCCTCACTTTCAGTATTATGCTCATGACATACACATATTTTTTCAGTAAATATTTTTAGAACTTGTCCATTTTTCATTTATATCACTAATTAACTGAGCTGCTAGCTTCCAAAAAACTCAGACACTTTTGTTTTTTGTCATTGGTTAATTGAATCAGTTCAGCTTACAAGAAAAATATCACATCTAAGTTCTGTAAAATGTGATAATGGCTGGATCCATTATTAAACATTTTAAATGAATACTTGAGTTTGATTCACAGGATTAATGCAGAGTCTATCAAAAAGACCTTGAAATCATGCATAAAAGGCACTTTAAAGTTCAGTAGCATAATAAAAACATAGTCCCACCAAACTGAATATTCTCATCCTTACACAGAATACTGTTGTTGTTGTTGTTGTTGTTGTTGTTGTTGTGGTCTTCACTCCTGAGACTGGTTTGATGCAGCTCTCCATGCTACTCTATCCTGTGCAAGCTTCTTCATCTCCCAGTACTTACTGCAACTTAAATCCTTCTGAATCTGCTTAGTGTTTTCATCTCTTGGTCTCCCTCTATGATTTTTACCCTCCTCTTCTCCCCAATTCCATTCAATACCTCCTCATTAGTTATGTGATCTACCCATCTAATCTTCAGCATTCTTCTGTAGCACCACATTTCAAAAGCTTCTATTCTCTTCTTGTCTAAACTATTTTTCATCCATGTTTCACTTCCATACACGGCTACACTCCATACAAATACTTTAGGAAACGACTTCCTGACACTTAAATCTATACTTGATGTTAACAAATTTTTCTTCTTCAGAAACACTTTGCTTGCCATTGCCAGTCTACATTTTATATCCTCTCTACTTCAACCATCATCAGTTATTTTGCTCCCCAAATAGCAAAACCCATTTACTACTTTAAGCATCTCATTTCCTAATCTAATTCCCACAGCATCACCCGATTTAATTCGACTACATTCCATTATCCTCGTTTTGCTTTCGTTGATGTTCATCTTATATCCTCCTTTCAAGACACTGTCCCTGATCTTCCAGGTCCTTTTCTGTCTCTGACAGAATTACAATGTCAGTGGCTAACCTCAAAGTTTTTATTTATTCTTCATGGATTTTAATACCTACTCCGAATTTTTCTTTTGGTTCCTTTACTGCTTGCTCAATATACAGATTGAATAACATCTGGGAGAGGCTACAACCCTGTCTCACTCCCTTGCAAACCACTGCTTCCCTTTCATTCCCCTCGACTCTTATAACTGCCATCTGGTTTCTGTACAAAGTGTAAATTGGCTTTCGCTCCCTGTATTTTACCCCTGCCACCTTTATAATTTGAAAGAGAGTATTCCAGTTAACATTGTCAAAAGCTTTCTCTAAGTATAAAAATGCTAGAAACGTAGGTTTGCCTTTCCTTAATCTTTCTTCTAAAATAAGTCGTAAAGTCAGTATTGCCTCACGTGTTCCAATGCAGAATACTACTGACTACTAAAAACTTTCCAGAACTCCATGTGTTTCACTGCACAATGACCATAAAGAAAGCTTTCAGTTAATTATGTATACATAGTCACTGTTTAGGATAAAAAACTTCCAAATCCATAGAATTTTTTTATTTAATATGAAAAAGAACAAGATTAAGAATGAAGTAATGAATGAACTTCAACAGTTTTTCCTGGTTGCTGTTTTTATCCATTATTTTTCATTCTATGCTGCATTTAAAATTTTTGTATCATTATCTTTGCTGTATTGTTTCTCAGTTCATTATGAGGCGCTGTATTTTGGCGCTGACCTCCTGTTCTGGTGTTCTGTTCAATTTCTTGTACGTCAAAGGAACATCATATGATTACTACAATGTTATTACCCATTTCTCCTTATTCGCTGACATCCTGAACTCGCTACTTTCCAATGAATGTCCTTATCCAATAGTTTTTTTATTAACTAATATATTGATTACACAAGCCTACAAAAAGTTTTAATTACTTTTTCAATGGTAATATCTTCTTCTTGTGGTTTCTAGGCTCTGGATTTGCATACCTGACCCCATTTTTCTGTCATGCACAGTTTTGTCAAAATTATATCACTATAAATTGAAAATTGGTGAAGCAAATGTAATTAGAATGAAAAGTAATTAAAATTTCCAACATAACCAAAAGTTGTATTGGAGTATGAACATAAAAATTCCTCTTTATTATATAGGAACAAAGCCTCCTCTGACTTACATTTTCTTTCTCTCTTCTTTATAAAATGTATAACAGAAATTGTTCTGCAATGAACTGGCCAGTGTAAATCTTGGTAAAGAGACCAATGGTAGTCTGCCATTACACCGGATTCCAGAAAGTTTGATACTATCTTTCCATTATTTTGGTGTTTACCTTGTTACTCACTAACATTGCCCAAATCCTTAAAGGGAGAAAAATAAAATTGACTGTTTGAAAAGCGAATTGTGAGACTCATAAAAAAGCTGAATTTCTTTATCTTTTCTATCAATGTTCGCTAGAATAAAAATATAGTATTTGTTCCTTTGTTGCCTAAGAATTTACTAACTGCTTCCTTGATTGATACTGAACTCTGCCTGTCACATTCATGTTTCATTCAAAGTTGGAATTGTACATCATTGTTTTAAAAATACAGATTTGACAAACATGAATTGTTTTGATTTGGCTTCTGTTAGCTGAGAAACAATTACAGATGTATTTGGAATACTCTCCTTCCTTGGGTAAGGCATTCACAAACAATTTCATTAGGCCCAACTTCATTTGTTGAGGAAGGAACAGAATTTACTTTGGGTTCATGCAGTACATGAAAAAATGTAGTCCTTTCCAGTTTATTTTACTCAGAACTATAACTGGGCTTTTATAATGTTTCTTCATATGTTGAGGGAAGGAAAAATGTATTACCACTGTGCAACAAAGAATTATTTCAGAAGAATCTATAAAGTCTCTGCTACTTCTTGTTATATTCAATTGCATATTTGTTCATCAGAGCAAACTACCTGAGTATTGTGTGAAATCTCTGTCTTCTTTGAAGCATTGAAAAAACATCTGCCCTCATGTTTTGTACACATAAAATTTTGTTCTGTTGTTAATAAGTTCTTTTCATTCTGCTCAAGATCAAGTACTTCAACATTTTCATTCATTGGGCTTAAAAACCTAACTGAATTATTTGGCCAAGTTTGAGTAAAGAACTTTGTTTTAAACTGTCCTCTGATATTTCTAAAACAGAAACTAACAACATATGTAACAAATACTTTCAAGACAACTTTTACATCAACAACTAGCCATTATAATAAACACATGCAGTAAACAGTAGCAAAAATTAGCTTATATTGGAACTAAAATAACAGTTTCAGATAAATAAGGAAACCCAAACAGCCTGTCACAGTGGTTGTGATATGCACTAACAGTGCAACCACAGATGTCAAAATTTCAACTTCATGTTATTAATAGAAATAGTAAATGAAGTATGTATCATAAGAATTTCTAAAATAGGTCCATTTTTTAATTAATGAGTGTTAATTTTAAAAACAGAGTGGGTGATATGACTTTTTATTATCATACTATGTTTCAAAACACTAAAAACCACAGTTGCACACAATTTTCATTGACAATGATTTCTCACTATTAGCTTTTATTATTTTTAACATTCCTTCCTATTTGCTCCAAACTGCCATTCTAGAGATTTAGATACTTCTGTTGTTATTATGATGTCTCTTTTCACACATTTTGTGCTTTTATTATATCAGAATATTATTATCCTTTCATAACTTTAATCTCAGGTCTATTTTCCAGGCTGAAGTTAATCTAAAACTCCTCCCACTTATTCTCCTTAACAATAATATCCTATACTTCTAGTTTAATTCTAAATGTGCTTCCACCAGAAACCTACAATTCTCTCCTGCAAACATAGCCTGAACAATTTCTTAAAAATTTCTTAAATATGAGCACCATCTATAAAACCTAATATTACCAAGAATCATAAGGTTCAGGAAAATTATAGTGTCCTACATTGCTTTTCAAATGTTCTTTCCACTTTTAAAGACAGAATAAATGGAATTGACAGTAAAGCATTATAGGCCGTGAGACCCCCATCTAGTGTTGTTCAACCAACTGGTGCAACCCGTCTAGTTAGGAAATTTGCAAGTCTTTGTGATAAAGATGATATGAAATGATTAGGACAATGGAAACACCAAGTGACCCAGTAACAAATATTTCTGGCATAGTCCAAAAATGAACCCATAGCTCCACAATGTAGAGGAAGCAATGTGAACATCTAGACCAAGCATTGCAGTTTTTGCTAAAGATTATTTTAGCAAAGTCCTGACAAACTATATTTAATTTAATCTGAAGCTAGTTTTTCGTTTTTGTTGCCATTTGCTGAGTATAATTATTTTCTGACCATGTTTTTGGTTTTTATGTGGCTTGTGATTAATTTTTTGGGTCATTTTCTTTATAGATATAGTTCTATTGGACACATAGTATCTAATTAAGAATAGAAATTAAACATATAAGTAGTTTTCCTGAAGCACAGAGACACATTGGTTCAAAAAATGGGTGAAATGGCCCTGAGCACTATGGGACTAAACTTCTGAAGTCATCAGTCCCCTAGAACTTAGAGCTACTTAAACCTAACTAACATAAGGACATCACACACATCCATGCCTGAGGCAGGATTCGAACCTGTGACCGTAGTGGTCACACGGTTCCAGACTGTAGCGTCTAGAACTGCTTGGCCACTATGGCTGGGCGACACATAGGTTACTGACTGTCATTCATGCATTCAGATTTTCAGATAAGGATGTGGAAGGCAATTCTCCTTCCACTATATACTGCTTTCTACAGAGATTATTCATTGTTATCTGGCATAACAGTTATATACCAACAAAATAAATGGGTCTAAATCACAATAGCATAGAGATTTATAGCTGGATAACATATTTAATAAGCAATTTTGCTGAATACATGATGACTGCAACACTAATTTTGCCCATTGGTGCACCCACAGTGTCAGGTAGGAAAATCAGGAACCATCTGCTTTAAGGTTGTGACCCTCCAATCCTTTGTAAGACTCAGTGCCCCCTATCAACCTGCATCCACTCCTGTCAATATAACCACTCACCCCACTTACATTACACTCCAGGTACAATGCAGTCAGCAGGGTCAATGAAACCACGCAGGTGTGTATGTATGCATATGCTGTATGCATAAGTGTTTTCTGTAATACTTAACAGTACAGAAATACATCACCCAAAAGCTTAGCAATGTTTCAGTCTCATTTATATGACCATCAAGCACTCAATGCCTCAACTACACAGTGAGTTGTTACTTCAAATTAAACTGATTATCTAGACTTGAAAATTAAAAATTCATGTCAATAGTAATGTAAGAAGAAACTCCCATTGTAAACTGGGCTCCATTCTTACAGCATGAAAATTATTGTTTTCTCTGTTTATTAGAAATATTAAGCAAAAAGCATTGTAGATATGCAACAGCTACTTAATACAACTAAGAGATCAGCTGATTTGCCTCATGTAGGAAATGTTCTGCTGATTTCTTTATACTCATTTTATAATTTTTTTATTAAGGAGATTATAGCACTTTAATTGTCAACAAAATATATAGAGGCAGTTTAGCGCAGCTACTAATTACTTCTTGCAAATAATACACTGAAAAGCCAGAGACAGGTACTGGTGGAAGCAAAGCTGAGAGGACAGGTCATGAGTCACGCTTGTGTAACTTGCTCAGTTGAGCACTTGCCCACAAAAGGCAAAGATCCTAGGTTTGAGCCCCAATTCAACACATAAATTTAACCTGCCAAGAAGTTTCAACTCATTTAAGTGTTCCACACACTTGAAGGTTCTGCCTTAAGATACGATCTACATAAAATATAGTATGAACAGAATAAAGAACCAATGAAACAACTAGTCAGTAAGTGAAAAGCAATTGTAGGAGCTACTTCATACCTACATTTGTCAAACTGTAAGGATAATATGGGTGAAATAAAACTTTCAATGTTGTATTCTTTTAGAACTTGCAAAAATACAAAGGAGTTACAGGTTGTTTGGGTCCTCACTCCACAATAGATCAAATATTGTATGTTTATGTAATTTTCTCTCCCTTTCTGAAAGGAATAGTTTTGTTTTGCACCTAACTGTGAGAAATGAAACAGCAGTTATATGATCACTTACACCATTCTGCTTAATGCACGGTCACTGATCGAAGTAGAGAAAGATAAAGTTAGTGTGAATCATTAGCTCATGAGTGACATACTGTTGGTGCTGTACTTTCTTTGTGGTCTAAAAGTGATTCATTATCTTAGACAACAAAATGAAGGTGGAATATATTGGCTCATGATCATTTAAAACCTTATGTGCTGTCAAAAATCCAGCAAGAACTATATAATCTGTATGATGATAGCATTTTGCACTCTTTACTCTCAAAAAATCATTTACTGTCTATATTTTTCTTTGGCTTGAAGACAAATTATTTAAGTAGGAATGCTTCTCCCTTGTAGTGAATATAAAAATTATATTTTTCGTCTGATAGGAAGCCTTCTAAAGATGTGCTGCAATCTCACTACAAAAACTGTATCATATTGTGCAGTATCCACATTAATTCAACCAAAATCGCCCTGCATTGGATTTCTGCTGCCTGCAATTTCACTACCAAGGAAAGCATTCTCAGTGATGAATCTGATAACAAGATGCAAAAGCTGGGTTTCAGGCCATCAGTTATTGCCGAAAGTAAAGGGACAATGGAATTACTGAAGAAAATATTCTATAAAATTATAGCATTAAAATAGTTTTGTATGAGACTGGACACATTTTTTCTGTCAGCTAAGAGTAGTTATCCCTAAAAAAAATAAAAATAAATAAAAATGAAGGGAGAACTTTTGTACAATGACGTTGGATCTACTTTGATGTTTTCCATGTACAGCTGTGTACTTGGTGACATGAGTAACACTTTACAGGACCATCATCAAAGCAAATAGTTTACAAACTGTAACCAACTTATGAAGCTGAAAATCTGTTTGGACCAGTGCTCATTACAATAGTTAACACACACCATTGACCAGTAGATCATTTTATAACCAATTATGACCTCATTATTTCAGCAGACAGTATAAATGATCACCACTCAGATCATTTAGATCACACTTAAGTGCGATAACTAAATAGAAAATCCAAAGAAAGAAAAATGTAAGAACAAAAGAGAATACTTTCTGCAGACAGTGTTAATATATTTTGATATAGTTTAAATCAAGATACCAGGAATCTGTAATTACTATCTTTCTTTTCAACTATAAATTAAATGTGTTCTTAGAAGTTGTGGTCAAGCACATAAACAGTGCCACATCATTAAAAAAGATAACATCTTTAAAAATCAGTATCTCAAAGTGTAACCTATGCTGCTAGATGTTAAAACAAAAGAACTGAATGAAAAATTGAAAACATTTGTATCCTGCACATACCTCCTAACTTTGAAGTTGGAAATTTTGCTAACCAGTAAACATAATTGTCTCTTTGTGTTATATTACTAGCCATCAAACTAAAAAGTGAATTACTAAGGAAAATAACCAGGCCAAGAATAACTGAAATATTAAATGAAAGATGGTATTAATTAGCAATAGAGAGTCAGATGTTGCCATGGCAGTATGGGACGAGATGTGCTTTATCTACTTTGGAGCTTCAGCTATCCTGGTTTTCCAAGTTGCCATGAGCTTAACTTTCTTTGTCAGTGTGGTTTCTACTAACATCAGTAGTAATATCATTAGGGATAAAGTAGTTAATCTGTGAACAGGGTGTCAGCTCCTGTAAATATTTTCTATAAGTTTTGTAAAATTTTCAGCATCTACTACAAGGAAATTATTATATTTTGTTTTATTTTCCATTTCCTGTAGTACTTCGTGCAGTGATAGCAAACTTTTGCTGCATATCTAGGAAAAACAACTCTGTTGTAATATTTATATGCTATTTATGTTCAGTGAGTTGTCATTTACAAAACATGGAATATGTACCAAATAACTGCAGAGTTATTCCAGTTCAATTGCACAAAAAAGACATGAGAACATACTTTTAAAAAGCTGTTATCAACACTAGAAGAGCATTCCTTGCTGGACTAGCATCCTGGCAGAAAAGATATCACAGAGAAACCATTGAGATATAGCTTAGGAGATTGCATCCAGAAGTAATCATTTATTCTGTATAATGGTGGGTGCTGTTTTAAATTTCATAGCAAATTAAAAGTGTGTGCTCAACTGTGTATTGAACCTGGAACCTAGTCATTTATGATTAATACTTTAACCAATTGAAATACTCAGCCATAACTCACAAACTGTCCTTGTGGATTTACTTCTCTTGGTACATCAGCCTTACTTTCCAAGTTTCACAGACATTCTCTGGCATTTATTGCTGGACTAGCAGTTTTGGGAAGAAGAATATTCCAGAGAAATAGATTAGCCATAACCTAGAGTAGTGTTTTCAAAATAAGTCATTCACTCTCCAGTGGTGCGTGTGCATTGTTTTCTAATTTCCATGAAGAATGCTCTTACCATCTGAGCTAGTCAAAACAGTGCAGATTCTGGTACAGAGTGAAAGATTCATTTAGGAAAGAATGCTCTAAGGCATGGTTAAGCACCTGCTACACAGTACTGTTTCTTCCAGGAGTGCTATCACAGCACAGTGAGCAGGAGACCTTCTGTGAAGTTTGGAAAAAGTGCAAGAGAGGTACTCACAGAAATAAAACTGCGATGAGTGGTCATGAGCTGTAACCAGACAACAGAAACATTGTTCACAAATGGTAAGGTTCAAAGATCAATTCCCAGTATAGCACATAATTTTAACCTGTCAACGAGTTCCAAAGAAGGAATATCTGCAATTATAAGTTCAGCACCTGAAAGAACCTGAACACCTCAAGGAAGTATATACACTAAAATTCTTTCATGCCAAATTTGTACCCTCATTTTTAGTTTTTAAATGTATTAATAATAAAATGTAATTCCATAGACGCAGACATAATTTGATGTTTTCTACATTTAGCCTGATGTACACACATATCTATATTACTGACACACTGTATCCAAAATTAGACTTCACTAATACATATTTCAGATACATTTAGTTTGATTAATTTTTGTGACCATTCATTGAACATTAGTATTCCTTTGAGAAATATTTGTCACAACTTTTCACTGATGTCACAAACTTCAGGATACAACCTATATATAAAAATTCCCCTGCTTCTCCTACTGTAAACTGCATATTTTAAATAATGGAAGAGTTAAATTTAGCAACTTGCCATATAGTCAGGGACTGTGCAGCTGATTGGCTCATAAAAACACTGAAAAAGTAGATCGGCTATCTGATGATGTCATTCGTCAGCTTAACTAGTACAGAGTGCACTTATCCTAATTAAACATGCATGTGACTTTCCAGGCTAATTACATTGTACAAAAGTTGAGCTGTAGTGTTGGTACAATGTAACCAGCCTCAATTAAGTAACTCCTCTAGAGTTTGTGTGTGTACATGTATTCTGTATAGTTAGCTCCAAAGAAGGACAATATTTAAAATCCTAGGAACATTTTAAGCCTCATACATATGCCTATTGAGCACTCACTGTCTCAGCTATACAATGAGGTGTTACTTTTATTCCCTCTATTATTTATATTTCACTTAGAACTTTCTATTCCCGTACATACACCAATTATGTAAAAACTATACAGTTGTATAACACCAGAAATTAAATATGTACTGGTAAATCAACACTTCATTGAAAACATTTTATAAACTATTCCTTTTAATAGAAAATAATCTATTTGAAATGGCTAAATGTGCTTATGTAAAAATTCACAAAAAAGTGTATTTACCATAGTGCAACCATAAATACATGAAACATTCCGCCACACAGAAGCACCCATGCACACACATACACATCAAATAAGCATTGAAATGATCTTGCAAACAATAATTTTATTTGTAAATTATCTCTTTAATTCTCAGACAGATTTAATATCTATGTCATATAAGAACATTCAGTTCATAATAGCAAAGAGTTAAGATGAGAAGCCAACTTTACATACCTGTCCAAACTGATGTAAAGACCAAGGAGAACAAACTACTGAAAAATGTTACTATACTATATGGTAATGTAGTGGCTACATATTAGTGTAGTTACTTTTAATGTCTATGACCATGACTGCACATAAACATTAAATGTAGCCATACCTCTGCATAATGCTCTTCATTTTGTTGGAGGAGGTCAACACATAATTCAGCAAGATGAATGAGATCTTCTAATTTTTTTCCAGGGGATACCACAATCTCACCACTTAAATCATCTGTAATTATAGAAAAAGCTCATGATACAACCTCAATTTCTGGTATATTAATTTAATCATCTGTTGCTTTTCCTTCTGACATAAAACAATATATGTTTGTGTAACTAAGTATTATCAAGAGGTCAGTATGGTCAGTGATCAACACAAGCATCATAATTAGTGATCTGAAAACAACTTTTTGTTACAAATGTGTATTCAGCAACACAATAAAATCTTTAGAAAGTGCTGTTTTCTGGGTATAAGGCTACATGCTAATGTACATTTCTGTGCCTTGTGTTTCATCTACTAATGCTGGAGTCATCCTGAAAGGCTATAAAGCCATGTTTAGCTATTTTTAGATCTAAACAAGCTGATCTTGCAGAGTAATGTATACATAGGTTGGAAATTGTTGGGTTGCAACATCATACAACTACAGACAAAGAGTACAGAACTGGTGACATTATTATGCTGCCTTTCACTGCACCATTGTCTGCATATTAAGTCTCCTGGTAGAGTCTACTTGCAAAAATAATTGGGAAATGAATTCATTGCAACATGGGACTTGTATATCCAATTTCCAAGATTTCCAAATCTTTCATTATTCACCTTTTAGTATACAGGGTGGTCCATTGATCGTGACCGGGCCAAATATCTCATGAAATAAGCATCAAATGAAAAAACTAAAAAGAAAGAAACTTGTCCAGCGGTTTTTTAAATAGGAACCCCAATTTTTTATTACATATTCGTGTAGTACTTAAATAAATATGAATGTTTTAGTTGGACCACTTTTTTCGCTTTGTGATAGATGGCGCTGTACTAGTCACAAACATATGGCTCACAATTTTAGATGAACAGTTGGTAACAGGAAGGTTTTTTAAATTAAAATACAGAACATAGGTATGTTTGAACATTTTATTTCGGTTGTTCCAATGTGATACATATATCTCTGTGAACTTATCATTTCTGAGAACACATGCTGTTACAGCGTGATTACCTGTAAATACCACATTACTGCAGTAAATGTTCAAAATTATGTCCATCAACCTCAATGCATTTGGCAATACGTGTAACGACATTCCTCTCAACAGCAAGTAGTTCGTCTTCCGTAATGTTCGCACATACATTGACAATGCACTGATGCATGTTGTTAGTCGTTGTCAGTGGATCACAATAGCAAATATCCTTCAACTTTCCTCACAGAAAGAAATACAGGGACATCAGTTCCGGTGAACATGTGGGCCATGTGCTTCGACGACCAATCCACCTATCATGAAATATGCTATTCAATACCTCTTCAACCGCACATGAGCTATGTGCTGGACATCAATCATATTGGAAGTACATCACCATTCAGTCATGCAGTGAAACATCTTGTAGTAACATTGGTGGAACATTATGTAGGAAATCAGCATACATAGCACCATTTGCATTGCCATCGATAAAGTGGGGGCCAATTATCCTTCCTCCCATAATGCTGCACCATACATTAACCCACCAAGGTCGCTGATGTTCCACTTGTTGCAGCCATCATGCATTTTCCATTGCCCAATAGTGCATACTATGTTGGTTTACGTTACCGCTGTTGGTGAATGACGCTTCATTGCTAAATCAACACGTGCAAAAAATCTGTCATCGTCCCATAATTTCTCTTGTGCCGAGTGGCAGAACTGTACATGATGTTCAAAGTTGTTGCCATGTAATTCCTGGTGCATAGAAATATGGTATGGGTGCAATTGACATTGATGTAGCATTCTCACCACCGACGTTTTTGAGATTCCCGATTCTCGCGCAGTTTATCTTCTACTGATGTGTGGATCAGCCGCAACAGCAGCTAAAACACCTACTTGGGCATCATAATTTGTTGCAGGTCATGGTTGACGTTTCAGATGTGGCTGAACACTTCCTGTTTCCTTAAATAATGTAACTGTCTGGCGAATGGTCCGGACACTTGGATGATGTCATGCAGGATACCGAGCAGTATACATAACACATGCCCTTTAGGCATTTTGATCACAATAGCCATACATCAACACGATATCGACCACTTTCACAATGGGTAAATGGATCATTTTAACACGGGTAATGTATCACAAAGCAAATACTGTCTGCACTGGCGGAATGTTACATGATACCACTTAGTTATACATTTGTGACTATTACAGTGCTATCTATCACAAAGTGAAAAAAGTGGTCCAAGTAAAACATTCATATTTCTTTACATACTACATGAATATGTAATAAAAAATAGGAGTTCCTATTTAAAAAAATGCGATTGATATCTGTTTGACCTATGCCAGTGCCATCTAGCAGACCAACCATAGGGCCATCTGGTTTCCCCCTTCGAGCTAGACGAGTTTCATTCTTTGTAGTTTTTTCGTTTGATGCTTATTTTGTGAGATATTTGGCCCAGTCACTATCAATGGACCACCCTGTATATGCATGGTGGTTATAATTAAAGTTTTGCTGCTTGAGGCAGTGTAGACAGAAAACTTTTTACCATGTGGGTACTCAACATTTTGGGAGTGATTTTCAGACTGCCTGCTGCAGGACTTGCATTGTTAGTAGTGTCAGTGTCATGACACTTGCTGGTACTGATGTGGCAACATAGGGTTCAAACATAAGCATCAGTGTGCATTACAGTTGCAGACAGTCAACATTGGTCTGGACAAAGAGAACAGGGATTTACTCAGAAACCTGTTTCATAAAAACAACAGCAATAGTGCTGCAGCTCTTCACAGATTTCAACAAATTAAAGAAATATGCAGAGGTGCTCCTTCTGCACCAAGGCTGAAGAACATGATGTGGAAGTTGTAAATAACTGCCAATTTTGGAACTGCTCCTGGTAGAGGCTGATAACCAATTGCACCAAAATCATAGAAGAAATTACTGTTGTCATGGCTGAAAATGCTGGACACAGTACTGCACAAACTGTGTCACAACAGATGAACATTAAATAGTCTACCATTGTTTTGAGCAGCAGCAGAGCAACCTATAGTGCTGTTCCAGGTTGTTATGGATACAGATGGTTGTGTCATTGACCAACATTTATAATCTGGAATGTAAATATGGTATGAAATTGACAAATGCTATCCACTCATGTGGGAATTAAAATATGTGTATGTCCATTGTTTATTCACTATTTTTCTTTCACATGCCCTTACAAATGTTTCCACAAAGTTTTAATGTCCTACAATCACTCATTTCTCATTGGGGCGCTCTAAAGTAATGAATGTTTAACTATAGCCATTTCTTCTTTCCAGAAGAAATAACAGAGGTTAACTCTAGCAAATTAAAATAATGTAGCTTAAACTCATCCAAGTTCATAAGTATAAAACTTTCTTTGAAACTCTTCTTCTCACAAAAAAGGTATACTTTCAGTTTCAGAGCAAAAGCTTATGTGGTATATCTCCGCATGTGAACATATATTACAACTGTAAGTCACTGAGATTCATCAACCTTGATGTATGTAAACTAATATCATGTTGTAGCACTTGTAAAAAAGGAAGGAAAATTTAGATGTAACACCCCTTTGACAAGAGGTTATTGGAGGCAGAGCACATATTTGGACTGGAGGAAAATCAGTTTAGTTATTTCCACAGAAACCATCTCAACTTTTGCCTTGAAAGGTTTAGGGCTGCCATGATAAACTAAAATCTGTATTTCTGAATAAGGATTTGATCCATCATCCTCCATGGATGTCCAGTGGCTTAACTACAGAGCCACATCCATTAACATTGAAAATGTAATGCTAGTGGCTGTACAGACAGAGTTTGAAATTTGTAAGTAAACTTTGAGAGTAGTTAATATGTTTCAAGATAAGTGCAAATCTTATACACACATCCGTTTGATAACATTGGGTACATCAGGTGCATGTACAAATGTGCCACAATGGCAGTGCTACAAATTTTACACAGAACCAGTGATTAATAGGATACTAGACCCAATAAATTGTAGTAGTACTGAATCACAACAAATGTTCAAAATGTTGTCATAAACTGCCCCTCTCTCACAAACATCAGATATTGAGATAGGAGTATTGAAATAGCTATTATGGATGGTATGAAAATAGTAAAATAATAATAATAATAATAAACATTGAATGATAATAGTAGTATTTTTGTGACCACTCTTTTTAATGATGCGTTTTGAAAATATCATCACCAGATGCAATTAAGGGAACAGACACCATGTAATGTACTGAGTCAAGCTAAGTGTGCCTTTGGACAAATGGGAAGACTTTGAAACATGCTTTAAAGAGCACACATTTAACAATAGCACTGCCTTGGGCAACACCTTGAACATTTATATAACAGGGTGGCTGATGTAACAAAAGTTCTAAAAATTCTACGTGTGGAACCTAAGGGCTCTAAATTAGATCTCCCAGGAGAAACTGAAATTTATACATCTTTATATAAACAGTGTGAAAAAATTATTAGTGAACAAGAAGGAACAATAAGAACGTAGTATTACAAATTTTCTTGTGCTCTTTTAAATTATTAACTTTGTTCCTCTCCCAACCTCTAAGAGTATCCGCATAAAGTACCTGCATAAACATGTCAGGTTTAGAATGGTGGTAATGTAATGAGAAATATAACAAAAAATTAGTAAATAACATATGAAACAGCTATGTATGGGATGGAGACTCAGACACTGTAAGGTTTCACATAAAGGTTGGCAGTCCTGCAGCCTGGCGACTAGCGCGAGTTTTGGTATTCTCATAAAGATAAGTCATTTTAGATCATAACAACATTTAGTTTAGTACTGATTATGTGGTAAATAGGTGTATTAATGTGCTTTTTAAGCGTACCATTAAAGGTTTCATTTTTTTTATGGAATATAGCAGAAAATGCGAAAAGATCTTACAGTCGGGTAATAGTCATATTTTTTGTTTACATTTTACTGCAGCAAATCTATAGAATTTCATTTAATTGTTCTTTGCTCTCTCCAACAATTTAACTGTAGCATACCTCTTCATTATTTAACTCACATTTCCAAAAAGTAACGTAAAGTTTAAGTTGTTGTTTCAAAAACTTTGCACTTTTGTTTTTGTTTACATACAGTTGCGTATAAGCCATATCTGTTGAATCACATTTTTGTGTTTATCTGTAATTTAACTGACTTATTCGTAATAATCTATTACGTTTATCATGAGTGGAAAGTGCTTGACTTGCCTTAGAATTATTAGGTCGAGGCTTTGGTGTGATGGGTGCTGTAGTTTTTTTCCATGTGGGTGACTGTAGTGGTGTGGGAGTAAGGGAAGTAAATGAGATGCATCAGTAGTTTTGTAGGATATGTAGTAGAGACAGGAAGATACAAGAACAGGAGGGGAAAATTACCAACATTCAGGCTGAGTTAGACAAACACAGGGGAGATCTTGACAGGTTAAGGAAGGAGTAGGGTAAATAGAGGTGGGAACTGGTAATAGGAGGAACAGTCCTCAAAATTTGTCTGACAGCTTCATGGTGAATGTGGAAAATAAATTTGACCTGTTGCTACAGTTAGAAGCTGGTGAGCCTCAAGCAGTTGCAGGTGTAGACAGGTCACAACAAACTTTCAGTAGCAAATTGAAAAGTAAGAATGTAGGGAAATCATTAAAGAAAAAGAAAGTGTTGTTGTTCGGTAGTTCCCATGGAAGACGTGTCGGCGAAATTTTGCAGGATCAACTTGGATCAGAATACCAGGTCACCAATTTTTTTAAACCTAGTACTGGTCTGGAGCAGGTGACAGAGGATTTAGGATCACTGTGCAAAGAATTCACTGAGGAAGACACTGTGGTTATAGTGGGTGGGCCAGGTAATAGTATTGACAGAGATCCTGGGTACAGTATAGAGTCTGACCTGGCAAAGATTGCATCAGAATTGAAGCATACTAGTGTTTAGTTTGTATTTGTTCATGGGTGCCATGACCGACCTCATTTGAACTCTTCTGTCAGGAGAGTTAATTTGGAGATAAAATGGCTGCTTATGTCAAGTGCAGGGTCACACATTGGTGTGGTTCCTGTTGATTCTCTCAATAGGTATGATTATACTAGGCATGGCCTTCATCTCAACAGGAAAGGGAAGGGTAAACTGGCTGGGAAAATAGCAGGAAAGTTAAAGGAGAGAGGCACTGTCAAGAGTGATAAAATACCAGTGGTTATAGGGTTCAGAAAAGACTCTTTGTTAGGGTAGGGAGGACAGAAAGAAACCAAGTTTTAAGACAGGTTAGGATTGAGACAAACCTTCAGTTTGAGTAAGAAACCAAAAAACGTAATTCTAGCATATTACATCAGAATTAACAGCTGTTGGTTAAGAATTTTCAACAGTCAGCAGACATTTTAACTCTACCCAATTTTAACTCAGTCAAGGTGAAAGGTCAGCTATATTTATTGAATCAAAATATTCAAAGACTGAGAAATAAAACTAATGAATTAATTATTTGCATAGATTAATTAGTCCTCAAACCGAGCTGACATAATTTGCCATCATGTGACCACTGGTATAGAACTTTTAAGTGTCACAGGATTTAGTTTACCAACTCACTTTCGTAGAGCAGAAATGGAGAAAGCAGGAGTTCCCACATTCATCACAAACTGTCATAAATTTAAGAACATAGGCATTTATAAATTTTGCCTAGAACAGCATATGGAAGCATGCACAACAGAAGTAGAATTTCATAAAAAATCCTTCATAATATTAAGTGTGTATCGAGCACCTGCAGGTAACTTTAATCTGTTCATAAACAACCATGATGCTGTACAGGTCATTTAACAACCAAAAACAGAGAAATAGTTGTTGCTGGTGACTTCAATGTACATTTCCTTCAAGACTCTCCCAATAAGAACTTATTTGAGTTAGTAACACTATCATTCAACTTAATTCCCACTGTAAAGTTCCCAACTAGGGTAATCAATTGGTCACAAACAGCCATTGATAATACCCATGAAGAAAAGTTCAGTGAAATTGTATTACAAAACCAATAGCCAATGGCCTCTCAGACCATGACATGCAGTTCCTTCTGTTAAATTTTAATACTGAACAGAATACAAAATCTGTTAAACCTGAACTCAAGATGGTAATCAATAAGCCAAAAATTGATTACTTCAGAACACTCCTCAGAGACATTCACTGGAGTGATGTTTACAGTGCTCATGGCATGAATGAAAAATATAAAACTTTTGTTAATAAAGTGCTTACCTTCTTTGAACACTGTTTTCCCTAAAACAGACCAAGGTTAGAGCAAAGTCTACAAAGAGGCCATGGATTACTCAAGGAATGGAGTTATCTTGTAAAACAAAAAGAAAACTGTATCTGTCAATCTGAAACAGTTCTGATGTTGGTGATATAGCACATTACAAGAAATACTGCAAAATATTAAAGACTGTAATACAAACATCAAAGCAATATGAGTGTTCGGCCACCATATTGCAAGTCCTTTTTAGTGGACGCCACTTCGGTGACTTGCAGGTCAATGATGATGAAAGTGATGATGAAGGATGCACAACACGCAGTTCCGTGCTGGGAATCAAACCCGGGCCTCCTGTGTGGTATGTGGAAATGCTACCGTTACACTATGGAGGCAGACATCAAAGCAAATATATTACAAGGAAGAGATAGTCATATAAGATAGCAAAATAAAGACAATATGGGATATAGTGAAGGAGGATACCAGTAGAACCAGACATGAAGAGGGGCAAATAGCATCAAGAGTAAATGACACATTGGTGACAGATGTGTCTAGTATTGCAGAACTTTTTAACAAACATTTTATAACTGTTACTGAAAAGATGGGCAAATAGCATTAAGAGTAAATGATACATTGGTGACAGATATGTATAATGTTGCAGAACTATTTACCAAACAATTTATAACTGTTTCTGAAAAGATGGGGTTGTCAGGTTCTGTAGATGCTGCTATGGAATACCTCAGACCAATATGAGCAAAGTTAATTAAACAATGTGATTCTGAGTTACGTAACATATTAAGCTATCTTTGTAACCAGTCATTTATCAGCGGAATATTTCCTGAATGGTTGAAATATGCTGAAGTTAAGCCACTGTTTAAGAAAGGAGCTAAAGAAATAACATCAAATTTCTGTCCACTTTCACTTTTACCAGCACCTCAAAAATTTTAGAAAAGGTAATGAACAATCAGTTTTTAACCATCTTATCACAAATAACATACTGTCAAAGACACAGTTTGGATTTCTAAAGGGTTCTGATACTGAGAAGGCTATCTACACTTACTGTGAAAATGTACTTAAGTCATTAGACAAAAAATTGCAGGCAACGAGTATATTTTGTGATCTGTCAAAGGCATTTGACTGTGTAAATCACAATATCCTTATAAGTAAATTAGAATATTATGGTGTAACAGGAAATGCTCCAAAGTCGTTCAAATCTTGAATCTCTGGCAGGAAACAAAGGGTGTTATTAGGAAACAGACATGAATTAAGCTATCAGGCATCATCCAACTAATTACATGAGACATCCCACTAGGTTCCCTCTTAGGGCCCTTACTTTTTCTTGTGTGTATCTATGACCTTCCATCAGTAACATTACCAGATGCCAAGTTTGTTTTGTTTGCTGATGATACAAACATTGCAGTAAATAGCAAATCAAGTGTAGTCTTAGAAAGATTGGCTTATAAAATATTTTTGAACATTAATCACTGGTTCCTAGCCAAATATTTATCAATAAACTTTGAAGAAACACAGTACATGGACTTCAGAACTTGTGAGGGGTGTCCCACGAGTATATGCCCAACATATGATGACAAGCAGACAGAAGAAGTGGACAGTGTTAAATTCTTGAGATTACAGCCTGACTATAAATTCAACTGGAGGGAGCACAACACAGAAATGCTGAAGTGTCGAAACAAATCTCTATTTGAAATTCGAGTTATTTCAGACATAGGGGATATAAAAATGAAAAAGTTGGCATACTTTGATTACTTTCACTCCATTATGTCATACGGGATTATTTTTGGGGGTAATTCAAACATATAATTCAAGCCAAGCTAAAGTTTTCCGGGCACAAAAATGTGCGATAAGAATTATATGTGGCGTGAACTCAAGAACATCCTGCAGAAGCCTGTTTAGGGAACTAGGGATACTAACTACTGCTTCCCAGTATATTTATTCCTTCATTTGTAATTAAAAATGTATCACTTTTTCAAACCAACAGCTCAGTTCATGGAATCAACACTAGAAATAGGGATAATCTTCACAAGGATTTAAAGTCACTTACTCTTGTAGAAAAAGTTCTGTATTATTCAGGAACACACATTCCAATAACTTGCCAACAGCCATAAAAATCTTCCCCCTGTGGGTCCAAGGGTTAGAATAGGCCTGATGTATTCCTGCCTGTCGTACAAGGCAACTGAAAGGAGTTTCACATTTTCTGATGGTCCCCTGTAGGGTTAGACCTACATTTTTCAAAATTTTCCCAAAGAGCGAGCCAATTTGGGAAGGGCACCTTACAAGATGCATCGTGTTGATCGCACATTGAGATCTTTAACCCTCTTTCTCATTATTGCATTGCAGTCCTGCCCATTCTCCATCTCTTGGGCAAGGACACCTTCCTGGGTGTATTTTCCACCATGCACTATGCAGTGTCGATTTCTGCGTCAACGATGCCCATGGACTTCTTTGCATCTGATATCTAGCACAGTAGCCAGTCCATTGTGGTCGGGCTGTCACGTACCATATTGGTTGTAGCCCCCTGACCACACAGGGATTGCTCAGCTGATGCCTGTGCCGTTAACTCCCCACTTATACCAAAGGGTAGATGCCTGTCCCCTTAGGGCATCGGGACTCCTGGAAATGGCCATCCTGCTGGGTGGTCTTTGCTGTGGCTGGGTGGCGCTTGTGAGGAGGGCCTCTGGCCGGAGTGGGTGGCATCAGGGCGGATGACACGCGATGAAGCATAGTCCATCATCTCTTGCTGGTGGTTAAACACCAGCAGTCTCTAAATGATCACGAGCTCAATTCAACGCACAGAAGTACAACCCCAAACTGTTCCCACCCTGGCCGCACCATGGGAGGAACGTCAGGCAAAGGATGGCAGCAGATCTTATTCGCCCTGGTACCTTGTATGTTTGAGAGCTGATAGGGAATCTTCCATGATGATAAAGCCTCAGTTTTTTGTTGAGCATTTAGAGGACAAGTTTGGGGAGATGGAGGGCTTGTCCAAAATGAGATCTGGGTCAGCCTTGTTCAAAACAGCATCCTCTGCCCAGTCACGAAATCCATCAATAAAAGAGGTGGCTTACAAAACACTCGTTCGACCTATACTTGGGTATTGCTCATCAGTGTGGGATCCGTACCAGGTTGGGTTGACAGAGGAGATAGAGAATATCCAAAGAAGATGGTTGGTTCAAATGGCTCTGAGCACTATGGGACTTAACATCTGTGGTCATCAGTCCCCTAGAACTTAGAACTACTTAAACCTAACTAACCTAAGGACATCACACACATCCATGCCCGAGGCAGGATTCGAACCTGCGACCGTAGCAGTCACGCAGTTCCGGACTGAGCGCCTAGAACCGCTAGATCAAAAGAAGAGTGGCGCATTTCGTCACAGGGTTATTTGGTAAGTGTGATAGCGTTATGGAGATGTTTAGCAAACTCAAGTGGCAGACTTTGTAAGAGAGGCGCTCTGCATCGCGGTGTAGCTTGCTGAGCAGGTTTTGAGAGGGTGCGTTTCTGGATGAGGTATTGAATATGTTGCTTCCCCCTACTTATAACTCCCGAGGAGATCACGAATGTAAAATCAGAGAGAATCGATCGCGCATGGAGGCTTTCTGGCAGTTGTTCTTCCCGCGAACCGTCTGCAACTGGAACAGGAAAGGGAGATAATGACAGTGGCACGTAAAGTGCCCTTCACCACACACTGTTGGGTGGCTTGCAGAGTGTGGATGTAGATGTAGATGTACTCGCTTGTGACAAGCTGGGGGATATTTCTGTAACCATCAGGCCCCATAAGAGCTTAAATATGATCCAGGGTATTGTATTTCACAGAGACCCTCTTTTGCTGTCCAACAATGAGCTGCTTGCCAGGTTAGAGCAGCGAGGTGTACATTTCATCCGGCGTATCCACCGTGGTCTGAAGGATTATCAGGTTGCCACCGGTGCCTTCATCTTGGCCTTTGAGGGTGATACATTGCTGGAGAAGGTCAAGGTGATGGTCTACTGGTGTGATGTAAAGCCCCATATCCCTGCCCCGATGTGGTGCTTTAAGTTTTGGAAGTTCGGTCACATGTCTTCCCACTGTACTTCCAGTGTCACATGCCAAGACTGCAGATGCACAATACTCCATATGCCCCACCTCCCATCTGTGTCAACTGTGGAGAGCACCATTCACCTTGCTTGCCTAACTGCAGGATTATCCAGAAAGAAAGGAAAATCATGGAGTGCAAGACCCTGGACAGACTGACCTATACTGAGGCTAAGAGAAAATTTGAATGCCTGCATCCTGAGCATATCACATCATCTTACACTGCTGCTACAATAGTTTTGGCACCATCAGTTCTGCTAATGCAGGTCACCTCTCAGAGCTGGAAGACTACAACTGCCCCCTTGATGGTGGGGGGCATTTCCCTCCCTGTTGCTCCTGCACCACCTACTTCAGGAGCAACAACCCCCCTCCACCCAACCATTGGGGATGTCCGTCCTCACTTCTAGGCCAGAGAAGTGTAAGTCTTCTTCAGCTTCTCTCGCTAGGAAGGGGTCCCTTGGGTCACTCCCTTCCCAGGTTTCTTTTAGTGGGAAAGATGACACCCACCGATGGCTGATGGGCCCAAAAGCAGCTGGTCATAGGTCCTCACACTCATCCTCAGTCCCGGAGACTGAGTCAGTGAAGTCCTACCAGCCAGGGAAACCGAAGGAGCAGCGTGAGAAATCCAAAAAGAAAACCCCTAAGATCAAGAAAATTGCGGTGGCACCCACACCGCCGCTACCTACAAGCTCTGCGGCTGAGGATGGAGTGGAGATATTTGCATCTGCTGAGGACCTAGATCTTGCCAGACCCTTAGACACAATTGATATAGACTGCTGAGGCAATAAATCAGTGGCAGCAGGTGACTCTGAGGCGCAAACTACCTCATTGAATGTTCCATGCCTTCCCAGTCTCTCGATGTCATCCTCCAGTGGAATTGCAGCGGTTTTTTCCACCTCCTGGTTGAGCTATGTCAACTATTAAGCTTTACACCCTGCTATCTGCATTGCTCTCCAGGAAACCTGATTCCCAGCAATGCGGACCCCTGCCCTCCACGACTATAAGGGATATTACAGGAACCGTAGTGACTATAATCGAGTGTCAGCTGGAGTTTGCGTTTCTGTCCTAAACTCTGTCTGTAGTGAACATGTGCCCCTTTCAACCCCTGTTGAATCTGTGGCTGTCAGAATAAGGACGACACAGGAAATAACTGTCTGCAATGCATATCTTCCTCCACATGGTGCAGTACCCCTGGATGTATCAGCTGCACTGATTGATCAACACCCTAAACCTTTCCTACTTCTGGGAGATTTTAATGCCCATAACCTCCTGTGGGGTGGTACTATGCTTACTGGCTGAAGCAGAGATGTCAAAATTTTACTGTCGCAATTCAACCTCTGCCTCTTAAATACTGGGGTTGCCACACATTTCAGTGTGGCTCATGGTAGATACTTGGCCATTGACTTATCAATTTGCAGCCCAGGACTTCTCCCATCTATCCACTGGAGAGCACATGATGACCTATGTGATAGTGACCATTTCCCCATCTTTCTGTCACTGCCCCAGCATCAGACGCATGGACTCCTGCCCAGATGGGCTTTGAACAAGGTGGACTGGGGAACTTTCACCTCTGCTGTCACCATTGAATCTCCCCCACATGGTAACATTGATGTGATGGTTGAGCAGCTGACCAGCACAATTGTTTCTGCAGAAGGAAACGTCATCCCTTGCTGTTTAGGGTGCTTGAGGTCCCTTGGTGGTCACTAGAAGTCACTGAAGCAATTAAGGGGCGTCGGTGAGCTTTACAGTGGCATGGAGCACCTCATAGCCTTTAAACGGCTCCATGCCTGTGTTTGCTACCTTATCAAACAATCGAAGAAGGAGTGTTGGGAGAGATACGTCTCCACCATTGGGTGGCACACGTCACCTTCCCAAGTCTGGGCAAAGATCAAACGTCTTTTCAGGTACCAGACCCCAACAGCTGTCCCTGGTGTTACCATAAATGGCGAGTTATATACTGATGCAAACGCGATTGCCGAGCACTTTGCTGAGCACTTTGCTCAAGCCTCTGCATTGGAGAATTACCCCCCAGCCTTTCGCACACTCAAACGGTGGCTGGATGGGAACATCCTCTCATTTACTACATGCTGCAGTGAATCCTATAACGCCCCATTTACAGAGTGGGAGCTCCTCAGTGCCCTTGCACATTGTTCCGACACAGCTCCTCGGCCTGATCACATCCACAGCCAGATGATTAAACACCTCTCATCTGACTACAAGCGACATCTTCTCATCATCTTCAACCAGACCTGGTGTGATGGCGTCTTTGTATCGCAGTGGCAAGAGAGTGTCATCATTCCTGTGCTCAAACCCAGTAGAAACCTGCTTGATGTGGACAGCTATCAGCCCATCAGCCTCACCAATGTTCTTTGTAAGCTGCTGGAACATATGTTATGTCAGCATTTGGGATCGGTCCTGGAGTCACGTGGTTTACTGGCTCCATGTTAGGGCAGCTTCCACCAGGGTCGCCCTACCACTGATAATCTTGTGTCCATCAAGTCTGTGGTCTGAACAGCCTTTTCCAGACGGCAATACCTAATTTTTCACCTTTTTTGACTTATGTAAAGCATACAACACAACTTGGCGACATGATATCCTTGCCACATTTTATGAGTGGGGTCTCCAGGGACCACTCCTGATTATCATCCAAAACTTCCTGTCGCTCCATACTTCCTGTGTCCAAGTTGGTGACTCCCGTAGTTCCATCCATATCCAGGAGAATGGAGTCCCGCAGGGCTCTGTATTGAGTGTCTCTCTATTTTTAGTGGCCATTAATGGTCTAGCAGCAGCTGTCGGGCCCTCCATCTCTGTATGCAGACGACTTCTGCATTTAGTACTGCTGCTCCAGTACTGTTATTGCCAAGCGGCGCCCCCAGGGAGCCATCCACAAGGCGCAGTCATGGGCTCTAGCCCACGGCTTCCAGTTTTCAGCCACAAAGTCATGTGCCATCGCTTCTGTCAGTGTCATACCGTTCATCCAGAACCCGCAATTTACCTTAATGATGATCCACTCACTGTAGTGGAGACATATCAATTCCTAGGACTGGTTTTCGATGCTCAATTGACTTGGTTCCCTCATCTTTGTCAGCGAAGTGCTGGTAGCACCTCAATGCCCTCCATTACCTAAACAACACCAATTGGGGTGCAGATCACTGTACACTGCTGCAGCTCTACAGAGCCCTTGTCCAATCCCAAATTGACTATGGGAGTGTGGTTTGTCGTTCAGCAGCGCCTTCAGCATTGCATTTACTCGACCCTGTGCACCACTGTGGGGTTCAATTAGCGACAGGAGCTTTTAGGACGAGTCTGGTGACCAGCGAACTGGTGGAGGCCGGTGCCCCTCCACTGCAGATCAGACATGCACAACTGCTCACCAGTTACACAGCACACATTCGTAGTTCCCATGAGCATCTGAATAACCATCTCCTTTTCCTGCCTGCAGCAGTCCATCTCCTGCATCGGCTGCCCACACCGGTGCTAAAGATTGCGGTTCGCGTGTGGTCCCTTCTCTCCAAACTGGAGTCCTTCCCTTTACCACCTCTACTTGTGGTCCGTTCACATACACCTCCATGGTGTACGCCCTGGCTGCAGCTTTACCTAGACCTTTTGCATGGCCCTAAGGACTCCATTAACCTGGCTGCTCTCTGCTGTCACTTCCTCTCGATTCTTGACATGTTCCAAGGCTCTGAAGTGGTTTAGACTGACGGCTCAATGGCTGATGGTCACATAGGCTTCACATATATTCATGGAGGACATATTGAGCAGCACTTCTTCCCAGTTGGCTGCAGTGTTTTCACTGCAGAGCTGGCGGCCATATTTCATGCTCTTGAGTACATCTGCTCATGCCTTGGTGAGTCATTTCTCCTGTGTACTGACTCATTGAGCAGCCTACAAGCTATCGATCAATGCTACCCTCGCCACCCTCTGGTAGAGCATTCAGGAGTCCATTTATGCCCTGGAACAGTCCCACCATTCCGTGGTGTTTGTGTGGACCCCAGAACATGTCGGAATCCCCAGCAATGAACTTTCTGACAGACTGTCCAAACAGGCGACGCGGAAACCGCTTCTTGAGATAGGCATCTCCGAAGCTGACCTGCATTCTGTCTACACTGTAGGGTTTTCTGGCTTTGGAAGATGGGATGGCATAACAACAGCATGCACAACAAACTGTGAGTCATTAAGGAAACTATGAATGTGTGGAAGTCTTCCATGCAGGCCTCTCACAGGGAATCAGTTGTCCTCTGCCGGCTCCGCATTGGCCATACGTGGGTAAAGCATGGTTACCTACTCCGTCGCAGGGACCCACATCAGTGTCACTGTGACTCCCAAATGACAGTCGTCCACCTCTTGCTGGACTGCCCACATTTATCCACTCTGCGGCAGACTTTTAACTTTCCCGGCACCCTGCCTTTGGTGTTGGGTGACAATGCCTCCACAGCAGCTTTAGTTTTATGTTTTATCCGTGAGAGTGGGTTTTATACTTCTATCTAGGTTTTAGTGCATGTCCTTTGTCCCTATGTGTCCTCCACCCTAGTGCTTTTAGGGTGGAGGTTTTAATGTATTGCAGAGTGGCTGGCTTTCCCTTTTTATTCTCGTGGTTGGCCAGCCACTGTAATCTGCTGTCATGTTTTATTCTCTTCTGTTTATAGTGTCTCTCTGTTGTTTTCTTGTCCTCTTTTGTTCCTTTTAGTGTTCATTGCCTTCCCTTCATTCATGTGGCTTTTCCTTTCTTTCTGTTTTGTGTTATGTGTTTCGTCCATTTTATTCTCACACTTGTCGCATTGTTTTATTAGGAACAAGGGACCAATGACCTCATAGGTTGGTACCTTCTCCCACCTCTAAACCAACCAACCAACCATAACAAGTTTAATAACCAATTAAATTCAGTTTAATAGAAGCCTAAAGGATCTATTGGTGGCCAATTCCTTCCACTCCATTGATGAATTGCTCAGTAGAACCAACAGATTTTTTTAATTTTTTTTATTTTATAAGTATTGTAGTAGTTCTATTATATGTTTATTACCTTGTAAATAATTTTTTTTAATTATAAAGTCAGTGCATTAATGTGATCTTAGTAAGTGAGTGTTGTAAAATGATCCTCCCATATGGCATTCATTGGATAAAAAAATTATTTGTTTTAGTTGTAAATATTTTCATGTATCATCATTTTTCTCACTATGGATCAACTGCAATGAAAGTAAATCTAATCTGATCCAATAAATATGTATTCCTGCTAATCATTAATATCCCTATCACAGGTTGTCTATTTTTTCCTCCTGTAATAGGCATACACATACCGCATTAGATTTAATTTGTTCCTAAGTTGGTTCCCACTTTCTTGTAGTAGCTTTACATAGGTTGTGTATGCTAAATCCATTCACTGTGATAGTATGTGGCTTATCAGATATGTAATGGTTTGGGTTTCTGACAGCTCTACACTTCCATAGTATGATTTGTTTTAATTTTAATTTAGAAACGGTTACTGAACCAAGCAGCCATGTTTAAAACTTTGCATATGATAGAGCTATGCCCTCATGTTCAGGTAATTTATGCATTGGACGTAGGTTACAAAATGTCTGAAAATCCACACCTAACTATGAAGAAAATGCTGTATGACAGTGTCAGTTGGGAAAGACTGAAGATTTTTAGCCACATAATCAAAAGGGATTTTCTTCCTCTAAACACAATAACAGCATGCCACACAGTGTGAGAGACATATCATATGTGTATATGCTGAAACAAGATGACTAAATCGGTGTGTCTGTAATGTGGTGTCATTTTTGTGTTATGTGATGATGAGAGATGGCAGTGGTTGAAACCTCATTCAGGCACCTAATCCATATCCCCAAAATAACACAAGGGGTCAGTGGGGCTTAAGGGCCTCATTCAATGGACAGATCATCATTAATTGGGTTACATGCACTCACTTCATGAGTCACTGCAATGTTTTGGAATTTAATGCTGGACGCTGGTGCAAAGTCTAATGATCATGAACATTATCCCATCAACTATTCATGCCTTGTTAGCCAAATATAGGTGGTGACAATTGCTTCCATCCAGCCTGAGCATGGCTACACAACCATGCAGTATTAACTGAGGCTACAGAGGTGAATTGTCATTACTAATACTTTTTGCTTCAGGGAAATATCTCCAGTCTGATATCAAAATGATGTCTACCAGTGGCGTATCCAGCATGGTACTTGCAATTCAGTCTCTCATAGATCCATCTGTTGCTAAAACTGAAGACAGCAAGTTGTAAGCAGAAATATTAAACTCTGACTTTAAGAATGTATTTACGCATGTGTCTAGCGCCATACCTTTGTTTGACAATCATATGGAGTCACAAATGATACGCACTGATACAAAAGACCTTTGGTATTGAAAAACACTTGAGACTACATAAAATAATCAATGTTCCAGTCACTGACAGGACACCAGTAACATATTACATTGAATATCCTACAGATTTAACCACTTTCGTACTCCATAGTTACTGGTATGCTCATCTCTTATCTTATGAAGAGCACCTGTTGCGTGATGGAGTACACTAATGCCATGAGAATTTTATACACTTGCCAAACAAGGGTTGCTTTGCAATGAGCGTCTACATCCTATAGGCTCATGCACTATTTGCAGAGAGATTTTGTCTTTATTATAAAGGGTTTTTTTTTACGGTACTAGCCCTCCAAACATACAAAGCATGCAAAGAATTCTCTGTTTTATTAGTTTGGGTGGAAGGTATTTTACAACTAGGTGACGCTACCACACAAAGTTGTATCATTAATGAAGACTGCCTTCTATATCCTATCCATTGTCTTTATTTTTTCTGATCTCTGTTTGAATTAAATCCATCTATTCTTGCAAGTGGTTAACCACTTTGTTCATAGCTGTGAACTGACTTTTAGCACTAGTTGATTCCATTGAGTTGCGTGAAATCACCACCGGATGATGATGTCTTTGGGGTTCAAAAAATATCCTGTTACTACTGACTTGTTCATGTTGAGAAATTGCCCATTATCTTGCTGAAAATCTTTGATGATCTTCTCAATGTCTGCTATGTTAACAATGATTAATTGTCTGCCTAAGCATAGGCAACTGTCTTAACGCCTTGCAAAAGAGATCTGTGAATACAGAGTAGATTTTCTGTAGTGGCAGCCTCATTAGTAAAGCATATAAGGTAGCAGACAGCATCCATCACTGTTGCAGAAATTTTCAGACTGCATTTTTGGCATGAAGTTATTGTGGTGGTTCTACCACAGAAATGCATGAATGGTAAAACTGCAGTCACAGCTGATATAAGCAGACAGTGGTCGGCATTCACTGGCCTACATTTGCAGATTTACCATTATGTCATATTTTGGCAAAAGTGTGGCATACACTGGCCTGCATGAGACAAAGTGGGCACTCAATGCAAACTGAACATCACAATGTGACACAGACCTCTGATCTTTCTCACCACATACCATGGGGGTCGAGTTAACGCAACTCTCCCCACAAATGTGTACACAAAGTATTGCTCAGTCATTCATTTCATGTCATCTTTCACCCATCTAAAAATGACACAACACTTCACGGGTCATGATGGAAACCAACCATTAGGAGATGTGACCTTCATTTTCCATGGTTCACATGGTCTAACAATGTGGTTTTCACTGAAGTGCGTATACTCCAGGATCGGTGGCACAGTGGTATGATCAGTGCAGCATGCCACTCTGAGTGTGTTGTTCCTCAGACATGTCTAGATATTACATTTTGACTGCTAGCCTCTGGTAATGGCAGAGTCTTTCTCTCTGGGTATCAAGATAATCACATTTCACATAAACACTGCTACAAGCCCATTGTTTTTTTCAGTACCCCTTTATCCCATTATACGCTAATATTTCCTATACAAATTCTCCAGTATGTGCCCCATGACTTGTGAGATGGTGCTGCCATTATGAATGGACTTCAGTTCTACTGTATCTCATCAACAAGATTCCATAAAATTATAATATCAGAGTGATTCATCTATAACACAGAATTATTTTATTATTGTACATGACAAATAAATCAATAAATTAGGTATTAAGTAACTAAACGAAATTGTTCTCAAAATTTATTGAACTCCAGAATACTTTTTTCTTGAACAGGTGTACCTGCTGAATCATAGTTTGCTGTGTGACTTGAAATTTCCATGAAGGTGTAATAAGAGAGGAGAGTGATGATGTCTTGCTAAGATGTAAAGGAAATCATTGGCTTGCATGACTTATTAAAGCTTTAAGAACATTGTTAATAATTTTGTAACTCTTCTCTACATCTCTAAAAGTATATAGTTCACTTTTATGTTACTTTTTGTAAAATGTATTCAACTTTTCCAACTAATTTTAAGTCCACCATACAACTCTTGAATACACTATTTCATACAGCAGTATATAATTATCCAGTACAGTTTATTGTTTTCTCCACCTCATCAATATCTACATGTATATAATGCAAGCCACCCTACAAGAAGTGGTGCAGGTTGATTCAAAAACCTCAAAATGAGGTGTATCAAGACAAGAGAGGGATCATTTGAAGAAGTTGTTGGTTAATTGGTTTTCACATCTGGTTCATGATACAGTTCTTCATATAAAAAATTACAGCTGTTTTACATTACACCAGCTTTGACGTTAGTTTCTTATTTTTGATTTGATTTTCTTCCTGTATCTTCTCCCTTCTGTATGGTAGATTGATATAGATCATGG
This sequence comes from Schistocerca piceifrons, assembly GCF_021461385.2. Taxonomy (NCBI): domain Eukaryota; kingdom Metazoa; phylum Arthropoda; class Insecta; order Orthoptera; family Acrididae; genus Schistocerca; species Schistocerca piceifrons. Next base: position 536,617,372 of record NC_060149.1, read on the forward strand.
TACATGATCAGTCAATGCATATTGTGTGCGGAAATGTTTGCAATGTGAAGACTAAAGGAATGCATGCAGCAATTTGTATGGATGCTGCTAGTTCCCATCATCTCAGAAATGCTGTCAGAGTACTTGTGTCAGTACAGGTGGATGCCCACCACAGAATGCCTCAACAGCTGGGTTGCTGGCTGCCTGCATGTGGTAAACTGTCAACAGGAAAGCAACCAAGTATCCAAATATTTCACGAAGTGTCAGACTTCCGTGGCTCACAGTGGTGAGTTTTTAATAAGTCTGTAACTGTTTATCCAGTGTGTCAGACACAGTGATGGCATGTTGGTGTTACATGTTTTTCATTGTGACCTTTATTTGGGGATAAGTAGGTGAAAATTACTTGCTCAGTGTTCATTTATTTCTGATTGTCATAAACCCGGTGCCTATGTTGCCCAATATCTAGTGTGTTGTGTCCTCATTATAAACAGTCAATAAAGGCTTATTGTGGGCTGAAAACTACATTTCATTGATGACCCCGTTTTACATTATTGCCTTTTTGATTTAATTAGGTAAATGTCAAAATGTTCGAAAATTGTTATCAACCACAGCAACTGTTGATGGTTTCCTCATTATTTCAGGCCTGCATAAGCATTTTGTTTTCCCACAGCAGTCATCATATGCTGCCAGTCATGACCTGTACCTTACTTTTTGTCTACATAATTCAAGGATATCAATGCTATACTAGATGTGATATTTGTCAAGTGCTTTGCTCTGTAGCATACAGATCATGTATGGGAATATTAGTGTAAGCCTAATCAGTGTACTGCAACAGTGCCAACAGCAAGTGAGCACTGAATGTTGGCACTGTAATAATTCAACAAGACCAACACAATGTTGTGAGGAAGGTTAGTTCATTGAAACACTAACTCAGTCGTACTGCACAGAATAGTGCAGCAAGAGGCAAAAGTGATTTCCACATGAACATTGGCAGTGGTGTCTTGTGTTATGTGACTGGTAAAGGTGCATATCCACAACCATGCTGATTATATGTACTTTACATTTTTATACTGAAATTATTCTTAGCCTCACAGCCCTATCAGAGCAATCAAGCTGTGCTGCACAAGGCCGCAACACGGACCTGCCAATAAAAGTCAATGGCTCGAAGCCATGCCAGGCAACAGCTGTACACACTAAGTCCCTCCACATACTTAGTGCTGTGTTACAGCTTACCATCCCAAGTGAACACCAGCAGCACAGCCAACTCCTGCCCAGGAGGCAGCAGGTCACTCCCCACGCACACCAGCCATCTATTGCCATCTCAGGATATGCATCTCACTGTGGTGGGTACCCACTGTTGTGATGCAACCGTGTGCTGCCCAGGGCCATAGCAGATACAACAGCATTGAGTATACATGCTGCTGGTATAGTACCTATGAGGCAGACTTATATAACAAGACTACTGACTGCTCAATGGAGACCCTATGTCAGCATTGCTCAGTGGAGACTTTGTGCAGCATTGTGGGGCATGCACGCAGCCAGCCCAGCAGAATTAAATGGCCAGCTGGTGTGTGGTTAGACTGACAGTCAATTGGTGCTTGTAGAAAAACTCTGACTAATAGGAGACGAAAAAATGTACATGAGATGTACAAAAGTATTAAATAATGCAGCAAGTTTTGAACATTTGGAGAAAAGGCAAAGATATAAAAAAAACTGAATACTGTGTGGTACTTCTGTGGGCAGTTGAGCACAATTGTGATGATGGATGGGGTCAATGGGGAAGATTTCATGACAGGATAAGGATATGCAGTCAACACATACAAGTTGGTGAGGTGTGATGCAGAAAATGCAGTTTTGTTGCAAGAATTTGAGCAGAATATGCTCGATGCTTTTCTGAGGGGATTGTGATTGGAAATGTCAAAAATGGTGCATACAGGTGCACCAGAGGATCTGTATACTGCTATTATGTTAGTAATGAGATGTGAATAAATGACATACCAGAGGGTGTATGAGATAGATGTAGTGTATTCGAAGCAAACATTAAGTGTTACAAATGTGGATAGACATAGCATTTACTGAGGCTGTGTTTACAGCTACAGGAAAATAGTGGAAACACAAGGTGTCAGCAACAGAATTTTGTTAATCAACATATGGGTGGACAAGGATGTGGCAAGCAGCATGAGGGGAACACAAGTTCCACCTAAAAGTATTCCAGTTAAAATTTGATGCAATGAATACATATGCGGAGGTGAACTGTGCAGTAATGAGTGCTGTGGGAGGTATCAAGTACAAGGTTTCATTGGACACAGGGCCACATGTGTTGCCTGCCAGTAGACTTAGTGGGTCTGAGGCTATGGAAGCCACCATGCTACAGGACATGTGGGATCAGGAATAATGATGTGAGATCATTGGGTTCAGAGAACGCAGATTTTCATATAGAGGATGTTCAATTTAAGCAATGTGTAGATGTAGTACCACATGTAACTGAGGGCTGCAGCATCATCCTGAGGTTAGACTTTTTATATCAGCATTATGCTAAAATTGACCTTCAGCAATGAGCAGTAGAACTTAGTAGAAAGACATTCCAGTTACGAGAAGCTGTTACCAGTGTAGAACTCAGATGAGGGACATCTAGAATGTTGGACAAACCAATTGAAATGCATTTAATTGCACTAAGGCTTGATTCTAATGAATGTGTGACAGGTGGCATCAAGAAGTGGGTGAATATGGAGCCAGATCTACCTGTAGGTCTATTATGTGTTGTAGAGACTGTGGAAGGGGGTGATATACTGGATATTGTTTTATTAAGAGAATGTTACACACATACAACAGAAATATGGCAGGGAGTGGTACATGTAAAACAGATAATTTTAGTGCCAAGGAAGTGAGGTTAAAGCAGGGCGCTTTGACAGTGAGTTTGGACATTCCAGATGAGGATGAGTGGAGCACAAGGAGTGTGAAACACAAGCAGCTGCTAGCCACTCTTAAGAATGCATTCCATAGGAAAGTGAAGCATTTAAAGAGAACAGAGAGAGAGTGGATGTATCATTGCTGAAATCTGAGGACTTATTTTTGTTCCATTGGGGCTGTTGCCAGCAATGCCTTTGGCTCAACACTGAATACCAAACAGGGAATGAAGCACCAGTGTACATACCATGTGCCAAGGTATTGGCAGCTGATTATGTAAGATTTTATTTACCAGCAGTTATCTGACAGGATAGTATGATAAATACAAATAAAAGTAACCCAGGGAACAGAGTTCCAGTGTACAAAGAAATACAGTACTAACCTGACTATAGCAGAAGTAAAGTGACTACCACTCATCTCTTGGAACTTTTGGGCTGTGGTCAGCAAGTTGAAGATGGGTCAAAGTTGGACTGCTGGAATTGCTGAAATCTCTTTCGAAATATTTTGCTACAGTTCTTGAAGACTATGAGGATAGTTATGAAGCACCTTGGACTACAGGGATCCCCACATGAAGTAATCACACATTGACAGATCAAGTGACCTGGATGGCCACCTAGGGCCATCACCAGACTGACCTCTGCTAACAACACTGTCAGGCATGAAGATTGTGTAAATGTGCTCCATGATTCAGCCAGCTGTATGGATAGTTGTTCCATCCTGTCAGGTGTAGTTATAGGCATATATTCATGCCCAAACATATCCACTCATCCAGGTCACACTTATTTGCCCCACCCTTTAGAAGCAGTAATCCATGGGGTGCAGGAATCATGGTCTTACCAAAAAAATCTACAGATGGTTCTACACAATATAGGTTCTGCTGTGATTATTGTCTCCAAAACAGCAAGACCATTACAGATGCATACCACATTCCCCTCTTCACTGAGACCATCGATAACTTGTGGCAATGTTAGTATTTTATGCTCATGAATTTCAAGAGTGGCATCTTGGTGGGTGAAGTGGGGAGTGAAAGCCAGGATGGAGGTGCACAGTTACGGAGTGACAGTGAACTTGGGCAGACTGTGGATTGTGCACTTTACCTGTACTGCTGGTCTCGGGAAGCACGTGTTCAGGCTGTCTATCAATCCTGTCGGTTTGGCAGAACAGCTCTGATACCTGTTTGTGATGGTTGTAATTGGAGACATGCATTAGTCCTATCGGAACTGATATCACTTATCCAGGGAGGCATCCTATTGCCCTTCATACCTGTAAGTGGTGCCTCAGTAGTAGTGTCAAGTTGTTACAAGCAAGGGACACTCACAGGGACAGATGCATGGAACTTAAGGGAAGTGGACTTTAAATCAGTGGGACACATGTGACATAATGAGGTCAACTTTCCACCTGCCTGTCACCATTACGGGAATCACCCAAGGGAACATTTTACAACCACAGTTGTATTTGCCAAATGTTCCTTGGGAATTATTTACAGCAGGACTAGAACATTTCTAAATCAGACTTTATAACCTGACCTAATCCATTCTCTGCATCAATTCATTGCTGTACACCAAGGGTGCATTTCAGCCAATCAGTTTTATGTAGCACATAGAGCTGTTCAGAGAAGGACAATGATATGTGATGGTCATTTTGAGTGCCACAATATCAGGGGCCTTACTGGCTCTAACTCGGCTGTGTGTAGCTTTTATTCTTTGAAAGTGGAGAGATAAACCACCAATACTCCAAATTTCAACAGAGCATAAGAGAGAGTGAGAGTGTAATCTTGTAGTGTGAATGAGGAAAAGATGTAAATTTAGGATTACGAGAAAAGGCTGCAATGGGGCTAGCCGTGAAGGTTATATTGCCAGAAGCACAAAACAAGTGTAATCAATAGACTTGTAAGCAAGTAGCAGTAACCAGCAGAGTAAGTAAGATAGATGCAGTATGTAACCTATGTGGGCAAGCCACCAGTTCTTTTGACTATCAATTTCTCTGTATTCTGTATGAACGTTGTAATGCAATCAAACCAATAATACGGAGTGACTTGGAAGGAAAGGTATGGAATTGTGCATATTCGTTACCTCACATATCAGTACTACAGTGTTTGCGCCAGTGTTTTACAGTGTTGTTAAATGTATAGTCAAAACAGTATGGATCGGTGAAGCGAAAATTTCACAGGTCTTCACAAATTCTGTGCAGGATGACAAAGGAGGAACTTCTCACTTGTGTTTTAAATTCATTTGCTCAAGTAAAGGATTGTACAAATTTAACATCTTTTGTAAGGAAATGTATACAATTAAACAAAACATTAAATCACAATGTTTCATTTACTATCACCTGTACCCCACTGTTTTCACTACTTTCCTCAAAAACTGCTAAGAACAGGACATATGTTCATATCACTTTTTTTATTCAGAATCACTAATACTATCATCCCTCAAAGGATGTGACTTTCCTCCTGATTCACCTTGTATAGTAAGAAATGTGTGATACTAGAGGCTAATTATCTTCTTACTTAGATAAGAATAATTTTTATATATACACACTCACAAAAATGAGTTATTCCATAATTACATTTTTATATCCTACAAAGCTAAATTAAGGATGAAGTATTTCAACTGAATTCACATAACTCTATTTTATTAATTGTTTTGACATTGCACCAGTTATTATTATCTGTGGTGTCATTGAATGTTGAGAGCAGCTCAAGAAGTATCAACCACTGTAGAGGTATTAAATAGCAATTCAGTATCATGATGTGCCAATGAGATGCTAGGAAGAAGTTGTGTCTCCTGTAGTTTAAAGCTGCCACCACCATGCATCTGCCCTGAAACAGTGTTGTCAGAGGCAAGGAGGGTAGTTCTGTTTGAGGTCAGAACCTGTCCACTTCCACGAAGTTCCTGCCAGAGTAACATCATTGTGCTTGCTACTCGCCATGACACAGGACATGGAAATCATCAGAACAACACTATCAGAACTGTGCCAACAATTGTCAATGAACATGTGTTTTCCAATGACTGTAGAGAAGCCAAAGTTCAGTCATTCTGGACTTGTATCAATTTGCCACTCAGAGGTCATGGCTTATTGAGTGTTTTCTGAACCATAAGTCCATGTGTGAAGTTTCATAGCTATAACTGAACCTGGCGAGCAGAGATAAGTTTTTTGGTAAGTAAAAAAGTAACAATTATTCAGTGTGTTCTAATGAACTACGTTATTACTAGCCACCTACATGTCTAAGAAGTCAGACACAACATCATGAGTATCATTATAAACTCTTTGACTACTATGTGAGATAGCTGTCTTGTTCATTGTGTGGGAGGTACAGAGGGTTGGTGTGAATATTGTGTGAAACAGAGGCTCTTAGCAGAAGAGTTGTCACAAAAGGACTTGATATTGCTTCGTGGTACTGCTGAAGGCAGAAGTATTATATGTTATCAGTGCTGAGTGTGGATATACTGAAGAATATATCTGTTTGAGATTCAGAAACTGCATTTAGAGGAATAACTATCGGAATTTAACTTAATTACAATCCATTTACCATTTAATGCTTCCTGGTACAGGAACAATTACTTGGGGCCAGCAAAAATAACAAGACTAGAGAACAAAGAGTGCATAACAGACAAACTGCAACAGAAGGCAAGTGGATGATTTAAGCTGTTTCTGTAATTATCTTATTGGAGAAAAGTCAGTAACAGAAAAGTTATTACATGTGACATTAGTGTCTGTTGTGTGTGAAGTAATGTACTTCGGTAGTCAAACTTTGGTTGGTTGGTTGGTTGGTTTTTGACGGAGGAGACCAGACAGCGAGGTCATCGGTCTCATCGGATTAGGGGCGGATGGGGAAGGAAGTCGGCTGTGCCCTTTGAAAGGAACCAGCCCGGCATTTGCTTGGAGTGATTTAGGGAAATCACGGAAAACCTAAATCAGGATGGCTGGACGCAGGATTGAACTGTCGTCCTCCTGAATGCGAGTCCAGTGTGCTAACCACTGAGTCAAACTTTCTAAATGACTCTAAAGAAAGAGAAAAGTGACTCAGTTGAGGACATTCTTGAGGAAGTTGATTCAGTATTAATACTCCAGAATCAAGTTTGGATGATCTGGTAGATTCTGGAAACAAATCATCATAGAAGTATTTCTGAAAGAATTATCACAACCTTAGAGATTTTAGCACAAGACAGTAAAATGCTGAGATAAACAAATTTCTGATACCAACAAAATTCTGAAAAAACAAATATCTGCTACCAGTGATACTTTGAACAATCAGATTTCTGAAACAAGCAAACAAATTTCCAACAGTGAAGTGTTGAAAACCAAGTTATGAAAGAAGTTTGCTGAGAGTTGTGATGCTGGTAAATTGGTGGCGTGAAGTCAGATTTTAGCATTTGGAAGGAAATTGGAGAAATTGAGACTGCAATTGAAAAACCACAAAATTAAATGACAGAGTTCCAAACACAGCACCCAATGATCTAATTGTTAATCAGAAAGTAACTGAACTGGAAGTAAATTTTTGGGTTGAAATTTTTGGAGTAGAATGTAATTTTAATAATGAAGTTGCATCTGTTAACAATACTTATGACACAAAATTTCAGTGTTGAAGAGACCAGACCAGAAAGACATAATGAATGTAAAAATAACATGTCATGATTAGAGAATAATTTACTTTATGTTCCAAAGCATTTTTAGTGTTTGTAGGAAAGTATGACAATAATAATATTTATCAACACATTTTTTAATTGATTTTATAGTATGCCAGTGAAAATTGTTGTGGGAATGTTAATTCCCATTATTTTGATTTCTTACAACACTTTAAAGGCAATTTAATTCTAACTGTAACTGATAATCTTAAAACTGAACTTGGGAAAAGATGTTTGGATGGTGAAGAACTATCTTTGGAAGATCATAATTGTACACAAGATTTATTTTATCACAAGTCTGAAAATAGTTTTATTAACAATTTTTGGCCAGTGAGAGAAAGCTAGAACTAAAAGCGAATTTCTTAGTGGATCAAGTTACACAGGACAAAGAAGGGATGGTAGGGAATTTTGTTCATTGAAACCAAACATTTGAGGAATTGACACAAATTGATACTTTATACTGAAGATTACCTGAGAATGTGCAATGGAGATTAGTGTACTGGCCTGATGAATCAGTTTAACAGTTCCTTAAATACCTAGATTAGTTGGACAGAGTATTTGAAAGAAATAATACACAGTGTTTTGACTGAAATAATTTCAGACAAGAAGAATGTAATGCGAATTGGGAAAATAATAATTACTAAGGGAGGAATGGTGATAACAATCATAGAAATGCAGAAAAGGGAACAACAAGAGATGTTGATAACAGAGGGAAACACTAGAAAAGGGAATATGAACAAAATAACAGAAACTGTTATAATAATCAAAATTCGTCACAACATTTCCATCTGAGTGCTAAAATAAGTGAACAATGAAACTGAAAGATGCTCCATTTGATGTCCTCAATGTGAGAGCGAAGGATAGCGATTTAAAACACAAACCAATAAGTGTAATAAAAGTGCTACACAAAATGGTTAACAAAATGGGTTGGTGAGGGAGGGTAATTACACGAGAGCACCCAGTTAATAAAACAGTAGGGATAATATCTGGAAAGGTAGCATATAGAACAAAGCACACCAGAAACTAAAAATTTGCACAGTGAGCTACAGGAAGGTAACTTATAACATTTTACAGTGTTGACATGGGAGAAAATCTGAATGAGACTGCTGATGATAGCTTAAATATTTGTGAGATCTTTCCTAAATGTGAAGAGGTAGCAGGACATGAGTAGAGGGAGAATCTTATGGTAGATGAAGCTGTATCTAATGTCTGTGATGTTGTTGATGAGGAAGGAATCAAGGATAATGTAAATGTGGATAATTTTGTTGGATCTAAGCAATATTTGTTAGATGAGAAAGAAGAGAACAGAGGTACATAAAAATGAAGTTGCAAAGGAAGTGTCTAAATCTGTTACATGTGTAAATATCAAAGATGCTCATGACTTAAGTCACTGAAAGTGTTCAGATGAAATCTGTATGTAAGATGCCTAACCAGTCTTTACTTCTAAATCTTAAATTTAGTACCATAATGAAAGTTTTCTGGTGAGATGTTAATTGCAATTAAATTTATGAGTTCTGTAAAAGAATGGTAGGGGTGAGTGAAGATTCAATTGTGTTTTTAGAGAACTTGTGTAATAACCACTATGATATAAGTACCAATAAATAGAAACAGGAGCTTTCAAAATAGCAAGGATGTGGACTTCAGTGCAGTTAAAAAGGACCCACAGATGAAGAGATCAATAAAAAGACCAGTGAGGAAGTAAGGAATCCAAATGCTCAAATGAAAATAGGAAATTGGAAGGGGAAATCATTACTGGATTCAGGTAATAGAATGTTTGGAATATCAGAAGCTTTAAGGAATGAAATCAGACACAATAAGAACTACATTGAGGCACCAGTGATAGGAATTAGGTTTATAGGAGTTGCTGGTAGACACAGTAGGTTGGTGAGATACCAAACTCTACTGACTTTTGAAACTGCGAGTGTCGAATATGAACATGGGTGCTTAATAATTTCAGAATTAACTGAAGAATATATTATAGGGACTGACTGACTACTTAATATTTGTGCTGCTTTTGAATGGAGGGAGAAAACATTATATGGCACACACAAAAAGGGAATATAATCCAAACCAAATTCATGAGCGGGTAAATTCTGTTGATCATCAAAATACAAACAGGTGGACATTGGAGGAAGATGAAACTTATGAAGTGGAGGATAATTTATAACTAGAAGTTGATGAGAAGTGGTTGGTGAAAATAATTGAGGAAAAGGAATCTGAAACTGTGGGGCTGAACACTTAACAAAAACATTAATTTAAAGCTTTCTTATAGCAATATGAGGCTGTGTTCAGTGATGCATTAGGTAGTGTGAAGAATTTTGAATGTGTACTAAACCCGAAACTTCAATAGCCATTCTGTAAAGCAATGTATGATGTACCAATTACAATGAGAACTGCTGTTGAAAAAGAGTTGCAAAAGATGGAAAGGTATGACACAATTGAGACAAGTAGTAGTGATTATAATAATCCATTGGTGGATTGTAGTAAAACATGATGTATGTGTTTGACTCGTTTTACACTACACATTTCTGAAAATATTATCCATGGAGAAAATGAAAATAAATGAGTTATTACATAAGTCTGAGTGTATTAAACTAATGAAAACCTCGGATTTAACATATAGATTTCATTAATACCATCTGCTCCACAATCTCACAAATACACAACATCACTATTGTAGAATGCTAAAGTACTGGATTGTGCACTACAGTTTAATTGTGTCAGCAGCTGCATTTATTAGAGATTTGTATCAAGTGTTTGGTGAGGAGTCATCTTCTGAATTTACTGCATATGTTGATGACATTTTGCTTTGCAATAAGAGTTGGGATGAATGTTATTTGTCACAAGAACTGCTGGTGGACAAATTGAGATGAAGTGGGATCACATTAAAATTGGAAAAATGTAAAATTTGTGGTTAATGAATGAAAGTTAGTTATGGTTAATCTGTTGTTTATGATAAACACATTTTACTGTGTAAAACTTCAGAGAATATACATTCGTGGTAGGTGATGTACCATGGCAAGCACAAGACCCCAATTCTTATCATCATCATCATTATCATTTAAGACTGAATATGCCTTTCAGCGTTCAGTCTGGAGCATAGCCCCCCTTATAAAATTCCTCCATGATCCCCTATTCTGTGCTGACATTGATGCCACTTCTGATGTTAAGCCTATTACTTCAAAATCATTCTTAACCGAATCCAGGTACCTTCTCCTTGGTCTACCCTGACTCCTCCTACCCTCTACTGCTGAACCCATGAGTTTTTTGGGTAACCTTGCTTCTCCCATGCGTGTAACATGCCCCCACCATCTAAGCCTGTTCACCCTGACTGCTACAGCTATAGCGTTTATTCCCAGTTTTTCTTTGATTTCCTCATTGTGGACACCCTCCTGCCATTGTTCCCATCTACTAGTACCTGCAATCATCCTAGCTACTTTCATATCTGTAACCTCAACCTTACTGGTAAGGTAAGCTGAATCCACCCAGCTTTCGCTCCCATTCAGCAAAGTTGGTCGAAAGATTGAACGGTGCACAGATAACTTACTCTTGGTACTGACTTCCTTGATGCAGAAGAGAGTAGATCGTAGCTGAGTGCTCACTGCATTAGCTTTGCTACACCTCGCTTCCAGTTCTTTCACTATGTTGCCATCCTGTGAGAATATGCATCCTGCATCCTAAGTACTTGAAACTGTCCACCTGTTCTAACTTTGTTCCTCCTATTTGGCACTCAATCCGTTTATATCTCTTTCCCACTGCCATTACTTTTGTTTTGGAGATGTTAATCTTCATACCATAGCCCTTAAATTTCTGATCTAGCTCTGAAATATTACTTTGCAAACTTTCAATCGAATCTGCCATCACAACTAAGTCATCCGCATATGCGAGACTGCTTATTTTGTGTACACATATCTTAATCTCACCCAGCCAGTTTATTGTTTTCAACATATGATCCATAAATAATATGAACAACAGTGGAGACAGGTTGCAGCCTTGTCTTACCCCTGAAACTACTCTGAACCATGAACTCAATTTACCATCAACTCTAACTGCTGCCTGACTATCTATGTAAAGACCTTTAATTGCTTGCAAAAGTTTGCCTCCTATTCCATAATCTCATAGAACAGACAATAATTTCCTTCTAGGAACCCGGTCATATGCCTTTCCTAGATCTATAAAGCATAGATACAATTCCCTGTTCCATTCATAACACTTCTCCATTATTTGCCGTAAGCTAAAGATCTGGTCCTGACAACTTCTAAGAGGCCTAAATCCACACTGATTTTCATCCAATTGGTCCTCAACCAATACTCGAACTTTCCTTTCAACAACACCTGAGAAGATTTTACCCACAATGCTGATTAAAGAGATACCTCTGTAGTTGTTACAATCTTTTCTGTCTCCATGTTTAAAGATTGGTGTGATTACTGCTTTCGTCCAGTCTGATGGAACCTGTCCCAGCTCCCACGCCATTTCAGTTATCCTGTGTAGCCATTTAAGACCTGACATTCCACTGTATTTCATGAGTTCCGACTTAATTTCATCCACCCCAGCCGCTTTATTGCACGGCAACATATTGACCATTTTCTCCACTTCCTCAAATGTGATGCTATTTCCATAATCATTCCTATATTTTTTATATTTTTATATTTTTTATACATTTTTTTTATGTTTTATTCATCCCCTATATTTTTTTTACTTTAGCTTCTATGCTACAGCCATCATTACCTTCTCCTTTCAGTGTTTTTGAAATATTTTCCCCAACCAATACTGTCATTCTTAGCTACTTATAATTACTCAGTTACATTGATATATTAAAAAATACAATGATTTAATGCTGAAATGATAATTACATGGAGTTATTTAGAGATATGTATTTCTGAGTGACGTATAGTGTTTTAGGTCATGAATGTAGTGATCAATATTGACACTATTAACCACATTTGGAAACAATAATAATGAACAACTAAATATTTGTTTATAGTACATGGAAAATAAGACATTTGGCTAGAACATGTTATATAATGGAGTGGTTGTGCTACATAATTGTACTGAACTGACATTATTGTGTAAGGACACAAACATACATTATTATATATTCTGAAGATACTTCAGGGAACTTATACTTATGAACAAGTAGTGACTAAATGTTTTGCACTTACATAGAAAGTGAAAAAAAAAACTTACAAGAAGTTTCTTTGATCAATGTTTACTTAAAGTTTCAATATCTAATGTGTGTTTATATGATCTGTCATTCTAGTTACTTGCATGATTTACATGTAATATTATCTTTGCAAACTTATAACGAAAACCTTTCCAGCTTGCTTTGTATCTCATTATTAATGCTGTCAGCTTTTGAGATATATGACCATATTAGTATGAGCCTGAGTGGTGTATTGCAGCAGTGCTGACAACAGATGAATGTAGGATGTTGTCAGTGCAATAATTCCACCTGGCTGATGGAGTGTTGTGAGACAAGTGACCTTGTTGAAACAATGAACTGAGTGGTACTGCACAGACATTCACAATGGTGTTTTAGGATATACGTTTGGCAGTGGTGCATATGTACAACAAGCATGCCGCTGCCAGATATAGGTGCTGGACATTTTGTAATGAAATTATTCTTAGTCTCACAGCCCTTCCAGGAAGATGGGGCTCTATTAAATGAGGTTGAAACATGGAGGTGCCAGTAGGAGTCACCAGTTCATTGTCACGACTGTGCAATAGCTCTATGCTCCAAGTCCCTCGTCAGACTTAATGCCTCAGCACGGCGAGCCATCCAGGTCAACACCAGCAGCATATCTAACTACTGCCCAAGGGGCAGTGGGTTGCTCCTCATGCACAACAGCCATCTACCACAATGGCAGGATGGGTGTCTCACCATGGTGGTGGATGCCCACCATGATGCAGTTGGGCACCACCTAGGGCTGTAGCAGATACAGCATTATTGAGTATATACATGGCTGCAGTGGAAACTTCGTAGCTGGCTTACATAATGAGACCACTGGTGCTCAGTAACAACTGTGTGTCAGTATCATGGTGCATACAGGCAGGCACCCATCCCAGCAGATTGGGCAAACGGCCCCTACCTGTGTGTATCAAGAAGTGCAGATGCCTCAATAAAAATCTAATTACATCTGCAGCTGCCTTTCTCTTGAGCCCTCTGGGCTTCCACCTCTCCTCTATCACCCGCTCACACCACCCTGACTCATAGCTGCCCCTCTCTTCATAGGGGAACTATAGGTCATAACAAGAAGAATTACTTATTAAAATAAATGTGTATCTCTCATACAGAATTTATGATAAAAGTAGTTAACTTTTTACAGACATCCTGAAAATCCTGTTACTTCATTACTATTATTTTGTTTTATCATCATGGGAAAATTCTGTGGACATTAATTGTCCTAATGTTAATGGTGGCCATACTTATGGTTCCTTGGTGCAGTGTGCAATATGGATGCAGGAAAATTGCTAGTACTTATAGAATTTCTTATTAATGAGATTCAGTATGAGAACAAAAGCATATCCTCTACCTGGATACTAGTTTTGTTGTCTGTATTATTTCCTCTCTGCACTGCCTTCCACTTCCAATATTCTCATTATCATTCTGATCACAATAAGGCACATACCGTTCTATGTGAATCATTTGAAGCCTTATTATATAGAGCACGATTCTTGAATGAACTGTACGTAACAACCTACCACTACAGTGCATTTGATTCCCATCATGAATGTGTAAATAATTTACTACTACCTTTTAAAATCTATAGTGAATGCTTCAACCACCATCTCTGAAGCAATTCTGCAACAGGCAGTTATAGTATGATTGCAGGTATAACATGATTACAAAAGATCCCGGCAGTACCATTACAGTTTTATAACTTCCTATTTTATACACAGGGGATGATACAAGGAACCATCAATGGGCTCTAGTCTGTCCTTTATTTGTTGCTATCTTGTATAATTCACATCGAATCACACTGTATACACATAAATTTTGTTCCTTATTGAGACCAGCAAACATTAATTTTTATCTTCCCAAGGGTTTCAATGTACATTGAGATGTACATGAAAGATATCAACATTAATGGATTCAAGTTCTGTTATCTGTATATAACAGATACTATACAACCTCTGTGCCTTTCAGCTGCAAAGGATTGGGAGTGAGGAGGTTGAATGTTTAATATTCTGAATACGAGAAGAAATATAGTGCCATCAGTTTCAAGCAGTCTTTGGCAATCAAATGTAAACTATGTAACCAAGATGTAAATGTAACAAAGTACTAATTAGTGCAAAAAAGGTACTTCCATCTAGTGTTCTAAATGAATAATAAAGTAGTATCTTAATTTTATGTTGTTTTTCTCAAAAATATCATTTTAACCCATTTTTGCCTGGCATTCCCAATTGGGAACAATATTTTTATAGTCTTTCTTTATTTATTATGAGCCATGCAATGTTTATTAAAATGCAAGTTTCTTTTTAGGTCAGTGGTTTGGAGTCTACATTCTTTCTAAGTGCTGTGGATTGAACCTCATTGTTGACTGGTGACTGTTGAGCATTTACAAAATTAGCAGTCATTTCAGTTTGTAACATGTCTACCAAAAAGTAAGTATTGTACAATAATTTAGTTCTTTCCTAATCTCTTTTCCTTATTCTTAATATCTTAGAACAGTAAGGGGGTGTTCCATAGAAAATTAACTATAATTATCCAGAATGAGATAATTATGGTAGAGCACTTGCCCGCGAAAGGCAAAGGTCCCGAGTTCGAGTCTCCATTGGGCACACAGTTTTAATCTGCCAGGAAGTTTCATATCAGCGCACACTCCATTGCAGAGTGAAAATCTCATTCTGGAAACATCCCCCAGGCTGTGGCTAAGCCATGTCTCCGCAATATCCTTTCTTTCAGGAGTGCTAGTTCTGCAAGGTTCGCAGGAGAGCTTCTGTAAAGTTTGGAAAGTAGGAGATGAGGTACTGGCAGAAGTAAAGTTGTGAGTACCGGTCGTGAGTCGTGCTTCAGTAGCTCAGATGGTAGAGCACTTGCCCGCGAAAGGCAAAGGTCCCGAGTTCGAGTCTCGGTAGGGCACACAGTTTTAATCTGCCAGGAAGTTTCATATCAGCGCACACTCCGCTGCAGAGTGAAAATCTCATTCTGGAAACATCCCCCAGGCTGTGGCTAAGCCATGTCTCCGCAATAACCTTTCTTTTAGGAGTGCTAGTTCTGCAAGGTTCGCAGGAGAGCTTCTGTAAAGTTTGGAAGGTAGGAGACGAGATACTGGCAGAAGTAAAGTTGTGAGTACCGGTCATGAGTTGTGCTTTGGTAGTTCAGATGGTAGAGCACTTGCCCATGAAAGGCAAAGGTCCCGAGTTCGAGTCTCGGTCAGGCACACAGTTTTAATCTGCCAGGAAGTTTCAATTATAATTATTTTATTTCTTTATTAGTAAGCAACGTAAATATTTGCATGTTGCCAAAGGGGAACACCAGAGACATACGGTCTTTCTTAGTCATACATTCACAAACTTAAACATATATATATTTCTTTCAGTTCTTTCACTGCTGCTGAAATTTCAGCCACTTTGGAGGAAGATGAAGACTTTGCAGAGGCAGATATAAACAGTGATACTGCAGATGATGGATGGGAGACAGAAGAAGGCAGTGGAGATGATAAAACATGCGGAACTGTTGATAATTTGTCTGGTCGACAAATTTCAGCTGTAGCTGAAGCAAAAGTTGTCATGCGGGAAAGAACAGAGTATGTGGGAAGAGGTGCTTCAGCATTCACCTCATTCTAGTAGTAATGGAAGCAGTACTCAGTGAGGCTGAGGGGCTGTTTCATCTCCTTATGATTGGGAGAAAGCTGGCCAATTTTGATCAGTTTACTTCACTGCAAGAAAAGATATTCCCTCTAGTTCTGTTGAGTCATTTGAACTCTTTTTTGATGATGGTGTATTGAAACACCTTCAGGAAATGACTACCCTATATACATATCAGAAAACTGACGGCACTTTTGCAATTTCATGTGATGAACTGAGATATTTTTTTAGCAATTTTTAGTCTGTCAGGATACCTAACTGTACCTGGATGGAGAATGCTGTGGGAAGTCAACACAGAGACATACAAAGCATTTGTCACTTCAGCAACAAGGCGTAACAGATTTGAAACATAAAAATGGTTTGTTCACTGAGCTGATAACTCAAAAATAACTTCAGATGACAGATTTGGTGAAATATCATCCCTTGTCTCATACTCCATTATCTGAACACCTTTCAGTTGACGAGAATATGGTGCCATATTATGGCAGGCATGGAGCAAAGCAATTCCTGAAGAGTAAGCCCATAAGATTTGGCTTCAAGATTTGGTGCCTCTGTGAGTCACTTGGGTATCCTGCACAATTTTTTCCTTACAGGAGAAAATATATTGAATGGCTGAAAAATGTTAGCTTAGGTGAGCATGTGGTTCTGAAACTAGTCACAGACTTACCACCAGCTCCATACAAAATCTACACCAACCTTTTTTCTTCCTCAATTAATTTGGCCAAAACACTGAGAGAAAATGGAATAGGATTCATGGGTACAATAATGAGTAATAGAATATGTAAGTGCCCTATAGGTGATTCAAAACAAAAAGCAAAGTCCCCTCATAGTTGCTTCGACTGCAGAAGAGAAAAACATTCTGGATCAGTGATATCTGTTTGGAATAACAACCAACCAGTTCACATCATAACAACATGTGACCCTGTTCACCCCATCAGAGAGGCCTGTAGATGGTTCCAGGCTGAAAAGAAACATAGCCAAACATAGTCAAAGCATATAACCATTTCATAGGTGGCATAGATAGGATGAATGAAAATATTTCGTATTATCGGACGTCTGTACCATCAAAGCAATGGAGGTGGCCAATATTTATTATCTGTATTGATGTGGTAATGCAAAACGTGTGGCAACTTCCAGGGCAAATAAAAGTAATCAGGATCTTTGCAGCCTCTTATTTAGAAGGAACATGGTAGAAACATGAATAAGATTTTCACTCTGCAGCGGAGTGTGCACTGATATGAAACTTCCTCGCAGATTAAAACTGTGTGCTGAACCGAGACTCAAACTCAGAACCTTTGCCTTTCGCTGGCAAGTGCTCTACCAATGGAGCTACCCAAGCTTAGGTAGCTCAGTTGGTAGAGCACTTGCGCGCGAAAGGCAAAAGTCCTGAGTTGGTGTCTCGGTCTGGCACACGGTTTTAATCTGTCAGGAAGTTTCATGGTAGAAACATATTTGCAAAAATATGGCAGACCACCAATGTGAAGAGGAAGACTGAAGACACTAAAAGAATTACTAAAGAGGGCTATTGATACAGTACACTTTGACAATGTTGGCTACTGGATTTCAAATGCATCCAAGCAAGGAAGATGTGCCCTTTGCAAAAAATGATTCCAGAAAGGCGTGTGAAAAATGTAAAATAACTCTCCATGAGCATTGTTTCAAGGACTGCCATTGTAACAATTAACTGTTAGTTGGCTGTATGTAATCAATATTTGTACTAAGGCTTTTGTTTTACTAAATAAATCAATATTATTGAAAAAATTATGTTTCTTTTTCTTTTCATTTGTGAGACCCTTCTCATTCCTGGTGTTCCTATTTGGGAACAATGTTTCTCACCTAAATCAATGGTGAAAAATCAAAACTTACAATAAGGCTATCTCAAAAAATTTATTTTAAGTTAATTTCAAATATTTACCCAAAATAAAACAGAGAAAATAATCTCAGGCAAAAATGGGTTAAATTAGTTACTAGATTTGGAAAAAATACTGTACTCTGTCAAAAAAATCACTGATTTTGAAACTTACTAAACATGTATCCATAACTACAAAATTACCTTGTACTGTCCCTTCACCTCCTTGAATGAAGCGTAAGAAATAGATAAAAGATATAACATTAAACAAGTGCAATTTTCTATTAAATATACCATCTATAAAAATTTGCTATAGTCTATTTCATTTACAAATAGTTCACAGAGTTTACCTTCTATTTTTGCTTCTGCAGAAAGTCTAGTGTAATTAACAAGTGCTGCTTTCTCTAAACATTTCTTAATCATCCCTCGAACTTCTTCTGGTGGTACTGGAGTAACAATATCTTTCATCAGGACCTGTTATTTAAATAAAAAACCTTATTTAAGCGTACTGGATATTGAAAATTCAAATAAATTTTAATGAAAATGTATGTTATGTTGGCAATATCCAGTCAGTTTGATTTTGATTAATCTCAGACAACTGAAAGTATTTCATATACTGTTCCACAAAATAAAATAAATGACCACTTTCTAAAAAATACAAGTCAATATTAGTATTAAAATCATCTTCAATGGCACACTGTTGAAGTACAGAATATTTAGTACATTCTGTGACATTTTGAGTACATGTGAAGGCATGTAAACATGAGGTACTACACAATGTATTTCCTTATGTCTACTGTAGTTTATCAGCTTTGGTGTGCTCTTGTCCATTTTAAAGAATACACACAATACTGACACTGAAGTTAATTAGGTGTCTTGATCCCACTTATTTCTTGTCTTTACTCAAAAAGTTTTTTTAAAAAAATTCCAGTTACATTAAATAATAACTGTCAGCAAAGGATGTATTACAACTGAAAACGCAAGCTCTATGTTAGCAGCTACCGTTTCTATTTCTCTTACGTATTTCTGTTCCTCATCTAGTTTTATGTGATTGTAAGTATACACTGCTGCACAAGACTTAAGGACAAAAGTAACTTTTGCATGATGAGTCACTGCCAGCTAATACAGTTCAATGAAACAGGGACCACATATACTGCTACATATACTGCTACAGTACATAAGATAACAGAATGAAATACACACTGAGACAAACAGAAATAACACTTCTCTTCACAGAGAGCAATTACACTCAAGTCACCATGATTTATAGTGGTATCCTGGACATTACAAAAGGTGATGCATGTTTTTAATAGGATGTGTGATCACCACAGACAGTAATACATGCTCTGCAATGTGCTGCCATGCTGGCCACAGCCTTGAAATGAGTTCTTGTGATAGGGCATTCCATTCCCCCACCAGTGTGGCTGGCACCTGCTGAATAGTTGTTTGTAAATGTGGACATGTTGCAATATTTGTTCTCACTACCTCTACTCATCATTGGTCCAGTCCTTGTGCTCTTGGCACAATTTCAAATGGTGCTACCAATGTGCAGGTCTCAACAGAATACAATATACTAGTCAAAAGGCAAACAGACTAGCACCATGCAGTCACCATGCTACTAAACTGCATAGGACTGAATGCCTTTCAGTAGTGTTAAATGTGGTTATGTTGCACCCACTGTCTGACATGGTTCCGTTTTTGCCTGTTGCACAGTGTAGCGGTTTTCTGTTCCTGTAGTTGACCATAAACTCACCTAACCATCAAGCTATGGATTTATAGTGAGTTTCTAATAAAATAAACTTGAAGTTAATAACAATAGAATAGTGCATGTAGTGCTGCATTATCAGCAATATTATGTACTTGCAGTTTGGAAATAATCTTTGTGCTTACAAAAAATACCCATTCGAGTGAAAAGTGAAATGGATTAATTAAGTGTTCTACCTAATTCACTTGGTTGGTTGGTTTGGGGGAAGAGACCAAACAGCAAGGTCATCGGTCTCATCGGATTAGGGAAGGATGGAGAAGGAAGTCAGCCGTGCCCTTTCAAAGGAACCATCCCGGCATTTGCCTGGAGTGATTTAGGGAAATCACGGAAAACCCAAATCAGGATGACCGGACGCGGGATTGAACCATCGTCCTCCCGAATGCGAGTCCAGTGTGCTAGCCACTGCGCCACCTCGCTCGGTACCTAATTCAGTGCATTAAAAAGTGAATATGGGACTGGAACCTGATTTATAAATATTATATAATATGGTAAATTTTCAAGTATAGCTTTCAAACGAGGAAATATATATCCTACTTGTACATTCTATCAAGCAGTGTCCAAATAATAGAAAAGAGAGAAAATTTAGTGGCATAGTGAAACATACAGAGGGGAATTAATTAATGAAGTTTATATTTTAGGCTATTAACAAAAAAGCTTCTCAATGGGAGAAGAATTTAAATGCCCTATGCAACATTACATCTTGTGCACTATACTACAAAGAGAAATTTGGTATCTTATCATTACAATATCAATGAGTCCCAATTGGAATCAATAAACTCACACAAATACCTGGGTGTGACATGAAAAATAATAATTATATGACCTCATCATTAGATAAAGCTAGTGACATATTTCCATTCATCAGTAGGATACTGGGGAAGTGCAACCAGTCAGAAAGGAGACTGCTTAAAAATCTTTTGTGTTACCCTTCCTTGATTATTGCTCAAGTGTGCAGAACCACATCTAAAAGATTTAACAGAGAATACTGAATGTATAGAAAAGATGGCAACACAATTGGTGAGAGTATAATGGAAATGCTGAAAAACCTGAATGTATAGATATTCCAAGATAGATGTCAGATATCCCACATAAACCTACTTAAAAAGTATCAAGAATATGTATTAAGTGAGATATCTAGGAATATGCTACATACCCTTATTTAGTGCTCCTGTGGGAAATGCAAAGAAAAATAGAGTAACAACAGAACAAAGAGACAACTTTTGCAGTCAGGCTTCCTACATTCCGTACAAGCCAAATGAGAAGAAACTTTAATCTGTGGTCCAATGAGAAGCACTATCCACAGTGTACTTCAGTGATCTCCAGAACCTGGATCTAGATGTAGATACAGAGGTCAATAGGGTTCTTGATCCTGACTCTAAATACATAAGATTACTGTCATCATGTAGCTGCTTACACAAAATAGCGCAGAAACTATGGCCACACTCTAATCCCAGTGGTTTCAGATTCAGCATTTTTTGTGATTTATTGACCCTCTAATACCACTGGGAACTGAAGATTGTTACACCTTGAATGTACTTTAACCAATGTAATAGAATGTTTGATTGATCATGTACATCATGGATTGCTGACCTCCATGCTCTCTCTCTCCATCATCATGATTAGCCACGTACAGTGTCATATGAAGAATTGCTCATCAGACTTGTTATGGTTTGTCTTGCTGCTGATCATGAAGTGTGGTCCAAGAAACTTACCTTTTCCAAATTAATCAACCTTATGTTGCTGACATCATCCAATAATCTGAATTTATGTCATTTTCACAGGAGACATTCACTGACAATGTAGAAATAACAAAAATTATCAGTTAGTATTGAGTACTTCTGTACTTGGATAACAACACTGCATCATCCTCTCATTCTGCAGAAAGTCACAGAGCAAATAGTTTTCAATCACCCATTATATGAATAGTGGAAAAGTAGTTAATACCAAGACAAAAAAGTCAGTTCCTTTGGACATTCAGACTATCATCATTCCTATTTGGCACAAGTGCTATCAGTGATACCCTGCCCCTTCTTGACATTTTCTCCAACCTTTTACTATAGTAAACAACACAAAGTTACAGTTGAATATCATATGGCATTGTTGTCTGACAAATCTCGAGGTTCAGCTGTGTGTCAGGAAGGATGTTCATCCTTCATGCACATTGGCACCATTCTTTAGTGATATGTTGGAGCTGTGTCATATGTGTATTTTTGGAGTGCTAATGATTGTAGTGGATGTGTGTATAGTGTAGTGCTATGTTTATTTTTTGATGCTGCTGCTGCTGCTGCTGATGATGATGATGAGAGATGGGAGAGGGTGAAACCCAGTGCTGGCACATATCCTACTACTCCCAAAAAGCACCAAGGGGGCTGTTGAGCTTAATGTCCCCACCCGATGGACAGATTACCATCAACAGTGTCACATGCCCTCATTTCATGAGATGCTGTCAAGATGTTTGGCAATTAATCCAGAACACTGGCACAAAGACTGGTGACATGGAAGGGTCTCTCCTCTTCTTGCACCGAGCGAGGTGGCGCAGTGGTTAGCACACTGGACTCGCATTCGGGAGGACGACGGTTCAATCCCGTCTCCAGCCATCCTGATTTAGGTTTTCCGTGATTTCCCTAAATCGTTTCAGGCAAATGCCGGGATGGTTCCTTTGAAAGGGCACGGCCAATTTCCTTCCCCATCCTTTCCTAACCTGAGCTTGCGCTCCGTCTCTAATGACCTCGTTGTCGACGGGACGTTAAACAACACTAACCTAACCTAACCATCCTCTTCTTGCTGGTCAAACACTTGCAGTAAAAACTTCATCCTTCACCAGGATTCAGACTGGCATACCTCCATGTATAGTACCATTGCACAATCATTCGTTAGCAGCTATGGCAGGTGAGAACAACACTATGCAACACAACATCAAACATATTTGATGGCGTTGCCTGCATTTCCAACTCAGAAGACTATACTCACACAAAGAAAGATGACCTGGGTTCTATATGCCTTGGCCACTGAACAATGCCATTGGAATATAATGTGCCCTTGCACAGCACCATGCTAGTGTTGAAAGTGCCCACCAAAACTTTGGGCAAGGTGATGATTACACAGGAAAACTATACTTGTTAAGTGAAGTTTCAGGTATTATAGTTGTGTCTGTGTCACTTCACAGCACATCCTGTTTAATGATCAGAATACATTACAACAAAAGTATAGCAGTTGTTCAAACCAGTTCTGGGCTATGCAAAGCATTTTCTCAGTTGCACCTGAAGGACAGCCTCATTTCTATCATTCTCACCCTGGGCATTTGGTCCTAGGCAAGACCATGGAAATGGAACTTGGCCATCTGTAGACTATGCATGGCACCACCCTCATCTTGTCAGTTCAGTGGGGGAGTCAGCACAGAAAAGTATTAAACATGCTGTTTGTGATGCACAGGTATGATAAAGCATTGTGCACTGAGACACAATCCAGACTTTTGCCAGCCCTGTAACAGAAGTTTAAGGTATTTTCTTATTCCATTTCGAAACAATAATAGTTGCTTTATGAGTGCTACACTTTCTTCCTGGAACTACAGAAATTACCCCAGAAAAATAAGATTTTCCAAATATTAAAAAATATTCCAAGGTGCAATGTAATCATGTACATAGGAACAAATGTTCTATTCAAATATAAAAGTGATGCAATAAATAGAATGTTGTCAGTACAGTGTTTAAAGGTTTATGTGTTGCATTATTATTCTGCTACACATTAATAATCAATAAGTGAAATCAAATTAAGAGGACGTATTACCAAAAACCGACATCTTGAAGAAGAAGCTATTGGCAACTAACACAAATTTCCGTTTTCAAGACAGGGAAATTTGTTAAGAGATTAAACAATCTCAGTTTATTTTCAAACAGGATATGCTCCTTTCCAGAACAGCTTCTTCCATATCAAGGTACAAGATGGTACACAAACAACAAAGTATTGCTTAACCATCCACAAGTTACGTAACTAGTTTTTAAAAAATACAGAATTCTACTCACCATAAAACTCAGTAACTGAAGAATTATATATATCATTCAAATAGCTTTAGAATATTATACATCACTAAAATTTGTGGAATATTTACAAATGCTGCATAAAACACAACCTTATGTCTGACAAGAACAAAAACAGTAGAAAATGCTAGAAAATGGTTATGGTAATTTCTAGTGTACATTCCTTCATGTGATTGAAACACCAACCAGGAAACATCATGTGTGCTTATGTACTCTCCTCCAGATACAAGAGTCTCACCTACAATATGTCACCATTAGGAGTTAGAAGGTCTCTCATGAGTTTTCTACATATACTTACAGAAACTTAGCCAAGGGCCACCACAATGCTTGTATGACATTACAGTGACAGGCACTTTGTGGGTGTGAAACTTTTAAAATCTAGAAGCACCAATCAAATGTACTCTGTTCCCAATGAATTTTCTTCTAATGTAGAGATAAATATCTAGGGCACATATTAAATGAATCAGTGCTTGACACCATCAGCAGAACATGTTGATGCCATAGCTGAACTACCAAACAAACTTTTCTCTTTTGTGGATATGTTTGCGTATTATGATATATTTATTCATTAACCTGCCTTCACTGCTTAACTATTCAATCAGCTGAATAAGCAAGCAGTCAGTCTTAAATGGGACACGGCTAGCCAGAACACATTCATGCAATTGAGGCCATGAAGGAAGAAGATGCACACAGCAGTCAGTCACAACCCCATTGCAAATCTAGATTTCGTTTATAAATAGCCATCTTCAGCACATTTTTGTAACAATTCATCAGACTCACAAAAGTTCAAGTCACTATGCATTCTTACAGGTGTACAGGCAGGAGAACACTGAGCCTCCTGCCTATACACCTGTAAGGACATGTGGTGACATGAACTGCCACAGGTCTGTTGAAATGTATTGAAAATGCACTGAAGACAAAGTCTAGATTTGCAAGAATAATAAAAGCTAATGGGATTGTGACTAGCTGCTGTGTAACTCTCTTTCCTTATAGTCTATAGTCATTGTGCACTGTGGTTCCTGATGGAATCATAGTTGATTGAGGCACTATTTGAAATCCATGCCACACTTGGCAACTTGACATGACCATAATGAGAAAATATGATAAATCATAGCTGATAGAAAGGCTTATCTACAAACAGGTCATTCACAAATGGAACAGACAAGGAGGGATCAGGTAGTGTTACCAAAAGTAATGTCTGCTATATCCTCTCAGGTGGCTTGTGGAATATTGACATAGATGTGGATGTAAAACTTTCATGTTTGTGGCAGGTGCTTTGCAGTAAAGCATTTTTGTGGTTCTGTCTCATAAAAGTGCAACCAACACAGACCAATTAATTTTTTATTCTCCCAAAACTTCATTGTTACAGAGCTGAGGAGGATACACTTGCTATTATTTACAAAGTTAAGAAACTTTGTGTAGGGGGCGTTCCAATAATCTTAACCACCCCAAACAACTTTTTGTCCAGAAGTGTAACAAAAAATACATCAAGCACATGTTGTTTATTTACCATGGGGTGTTAACCAGTATAACTGCATTTCTTGTACCTTTGTCCATTACAATTATGTCGGCACAGTATATGTGTATGTGTGTATACTACAGTCTTTATTCAGTAATTCAGTTTCTGTTCTCCAGGCCTGTACGAAAATGAATCATGTATTCAAGTAAACATCACATTCAACTTAATAAGAAACAGAAATGGGGATATTTAATACCATTTTGTAATACTGTAATGCAGTGTGGGCACAAAGAGATGTAGAGCATTCAAAGGTGTTCAAAGGGATGACCATGTACAGTGATACACTAGTCCACTAATTGGATGAAAGAATTTATTGCTACTTCCTTGTTACATGCTGAAGTTAATTACAAGGGAGGGGGATATGTTCCTTTATGCTCTCTGGAGTTGTGGGAATAATTCAATAGATTTATTTTATGGAAACCAGAAGAAAAAAGTCCAGAGAAGTTAAGTTAGGAGACCAAGCACCCAAATTCATTGTTCATTCATGACCAATCCATCTGGAAGTATGCATTTAGTTCAGAACAAGAATATCATGCAAGCCATTATGTTCTGGATATCCTTCATGTTGGCACAACATAAGCATTCTGGTTCTTAGTGGCATTTCTTCCAGAAGATGAAGAAGAATTCACATGAGAAAGTTGGCATAGGCCCTCTCATTTAGGTTAGCACTGATAAAATAATGGTTGTAGTACTAGGTATCCCACACAAGACCTTAACTCTCCACTGATGTGTATGTTCCATCTCTCGAAGCCATCATGGGCTTTTGCTGCATTAATAATGCACATTCTTTGTACTTACCTGTCCTTTGTTTGAGAAAGAACATTCATCGGTGAAAAGAACATAGGAGAGGAATTCCTGGCAGATGAAGATTTGCTGCTGTGCCCATTGACAGAACTGTTGCTCACCAACCCTGTTCCTGGTTGCACTAATAATTTTTTGAAGCTAGTGCTCAACACAGATGGTGAAAGAATGAAGTCCAACTCAGATGGTGTGTCACAGTCATGATCTAGAGCACACAAAGAGTGCCAATGTTGTAAAACCAGGGCCACACTCATAACTCACTGCCACAGGACTACAAATGATTTGTATGACATCATCCAGAATGTTGTTCTGCAAACTCTACAATTCAGAGTAATAACATGCAACTTCCCAGCTCTGCTACTTGAAGGTGTTCCAGTACTGATGGGAAATGCAAGGGCAGGGAAAGCTGTCTGTAATTGAGACACCACAGTGGGGACAGGGTCACTGACATCTCAAATTAAATGAGGGCAAATGGCTGCTTAACCTGATACAATTACAGGATGTCTGAGTTTAAATACTCATGATTCAGACAACTTGTTCCCAGCCTTGCTAGTTACAGGTTGACTCTGATGGTGAACTGTGATGTGCTGCTTGCAGCCTGTTGGAAGACTTCAACTGCAGGACTGCAGTCTGCTGTGTGTAGTTGGACTTCATTGCTCCATCCTCCTGCAATTAACAGGTCACAGCTGTGATTGATAGAAGATGTTGACACATGGATCTGCTGGATCTTCCTGTGATGAAAGGGTCAAACCAGCTGACTGCATGCTGTTATCCTCTGTGGTTGGGGAAGGGGGGAGGGGGGGGGGGAGGCACCTGAATGACACCTCCCAGGCTGTACATGTACCACACTCTTGGCTGTACACTGTGTGCTGTGGGTGCCCTGGGCTCTTGCCTTCAATTACCACCATTCGTAGCATGTCATGTGTACAGGTCTAACCAAATACACATCTTCAAGAGTGCTAAGGCCTATTGTATCCTCAGAGGTGCACCCATGGGCCATGTTCCTGACCCCTGCTACTGCATTCCATGTTGCCTCACTTTCAGGTAGCAGGGTGCCTGAGCTACTGCAAGCCACATGAGCTGCTAGAGCACTATGGCTACTATATCCCACCAACACCTGAACAAGCAGTCTGGACCATTTCCTGCATACCAGAGAAAAGAATATTCATTGTAGCAATCATGTCAATGAAATGTTATTACAGACAATGAAGTTCCACTGACAGCTTCAGGCATAAGACTGTATCAGTCCATGGAGCTCAACCTCCTGCACTTGTAATGTCAATGCCTCACCTCACCAAGCTTGATGCACAATCACCACCTAATCTGAGGTATGACCATTACAACTGGTGTTCACAAGTGCACTTCTTTAAAACCTGTCACCATCAGAACTAACATCCAGAAGTGGTGTTCATAACACCCAACATCATCACAACTGGTCATCACACCAACATCACTGTGATTAGCATCCTTTGTCTTTCTGTCTGTACTTCAGCATGAAGGATGATGAATGAAAGTAGTTTTGTTGTCCTGCAGCTGAACTTTTTGCTCCACTGTATAATGTGTTGTCCATGGTAGATCACAGAGACACTGATTTCAAACAGAATTTAACTTCAGTGCAGCTTTGTGAGTGTCCTGAGCTGTCAAAGTTCAGACAGCAACTGTCATGAAACATATCTGACATCTGTTGGGTGTGCACTTTGTAATTTTTCTGGGCACAAGCTGGCCTGCACCAAGGCTATGTCAGTCAGATGTTTTACTTGCTGACTTTGGAGCCATTTCACATGGGAATGTAAGGAATGTAGATGGGATATGATACACAGTAAGAATTAGAGTCTCCACTTTTGTATTGTGTACCTTATAATTGGAACCTGGTGTTTGCTTCCCTTTTACTGCATACTTATTGGTTATGCAGCAGTAGCATACACCAGTATAATGGAACATATAGTTAGACTACAAGCTGGCTGAGAAGAAAAGTACTGCAGGCAGGCAGATACCATGACAATTTCAAGCAATTTAAATTACACAGAGTGTACCCCTTCCTACAATACATCCTGTACAGCAAATTTAGTAAGACTTTCTTCTGGCAAGGTAATGGAATACATAACTGTATTTACAAGTGACAATTTAGCTTCAGCCAAGATGGGGAGTTGGTCTGACAAAACATGTCTTCTTATGGCCAATTTATGATTGATTTGGGAAGCTAAAGCATATGTCATCTACCATGAGACCATCTGAGGTGCATAAACATTTGAACAGTTGGTTGAGGGTTTACAGCAGAGGTATCAAAAACAGAACAAAACTTACTTCTTTTAAGAAAAATAAGACACATCAAGTCAGAAGCATGACGAGTGAGTTCAGTCATTGTCAGAAGGCTCCAAAGACTCAATGTTCAGATGTATGAGCTGATGCAAGATGAAGAAGTTAATATGGTGTTATGCCAAGAAGCTGAAAATATGGCTCTCAATGTGATCTGCATGACATTACTATTGAAATGTCATGTGGGGTTATAATGAAGAATCCTTCAGATTTGGCCATGGGTATCAGAGTAACCACACATGTAGGTGATATATATGTAGTGAGCAAGGGTCATGGTGACCATCGGGTGTTTGTTTCGAAAATATAAAGTGCCACATGTGTGGGTGTGATGGGCATCCCCAGAAACAGTATCATCCGCTAAAGTGCTACAAATGTGGACAAGCAGGTCACAAAGCATGGGAGTGCAGGGCTAAGAAATGAGAGAAACAGTCTTGTGAGAAGCTATCATTAAACATAATCAGGAATGCTTCAGCTGTTGGAAGAGGTTTCAGCAATATGTGATACTGCACAGTTAGATACAGGGGCACACATATTGGTTGTCAAACTAGATCTCTTGGCTAGGAAGAGACTGGGAGCTACTCATTATAGATAATGTGGAATAGATACAATGATATAGAGATATAGATTCATTGAGGGGGGGGGGGGGGGGGGGCATAGCACAAGTTTAATATAGGGGCTAAGACTTTTTCTGTGCATATGAAAGTGCTGCCACAAGTACGTCAAGGTATTCTGTGACTCTTGGTCTTGATTTCCTTACTCAACATCACATCAAAATCAATCATTAACAGCATATAGGTGAACTTAGAGGAACTTTGTTTTTGCTGTGTGTCAGTGCTGCAAGCAATGTAGTATTTCAAGGTACACCAATCATCAAGGTGTTGCAGACTACATTGCATACACCTACGCTGAAGATTGGTTCTCATGGTAATGTGACATCAGGCATAGGGAAATTAGTTTGATTAACTGTGGATACAGACTTACTGCAGGAAATGTTATGCTTGGCTGAACCACTGGAGAATAATGAGCATTTGAATGCAATGCATCATTTTTACCCAGAAACATACTGCATGTAAGAAATGTAAATGGGAAATGTATATGGTTCTCATTAGCCTGGAAAATTTTGATATAGATGATGCAAATCTACCAAAGGGCATAATGATGGCCACATTGGATATTTTGGAGGAAGAGTGTGGTATTGTCCAGAGATCATAGTGTCACACCAAAGTTGGCAATGCAAACTGATGCCACAAACATTAGTGAGGTATCACTGCAATCCACGACATATGGTAAATGCTCCAGAAGACCATGCCTCCCTCTCAGCAACAGCAGTGCCCCCATGCTGAGGTCAATATAGTGTCAAGCATGCCAGAGATCTCCCTCAGTTTGCGACCCAAGTTTCAGCAGTCAACATCATCTAGTGGGACATTGTTTGTCAAAGTCTCAGTGGAACATGTACTTAGATTACATTGTACCTTAAGAGAACAGTTTGTTATTGTATGCATCAAGTGATGATTTCATAGTAAATAACAGTTGTAAATATTGTATGCTTTCCTGTGGCAAAGGACTGTCTCAAGTTACGTGAATCTTTTTATTCATTTGTATAACAAAGTGAGCAAATATTTCATGTTATAGTTACAATGATCCATCTCCTATAGCAATTAAATGACCTACTGCTATTGCCAGATGATTGAAGTTTTGTTTGGTCACAATAAAAAGGATATAGGTAGGTCATATGCCAACCACAACCACAAGCATACCATCAGTAAAATGGACATGCCGTGTGGCTAGGGCCTCCCATCAGGTAGACCATTTGTCTGGTACAAGTCTTTCGAGTTGACGCCACTTCAGTGACTTGCATATCGATGGGGATAAAATGATGATGATAAGGACAACACAACACCCAGTCCCTGAGTGGAAAAACTCTCTGACCCAGCCGGAAACTGAACCTGGACTGTTATACCATCAGTGATTCTGCAGTACAAAGTAAGGTGAGTCATCTGAAGTGCAGTGACCAGCAGTTAATGGGAGGACTATTGCTACAGTTAAGAATTTTTTAAATGCACAGGGTCCATTAACTGCAACTCCTATTACCCAACATTGCATACCAAAAGAGAGTAGTGCTCCCATGTATATGTAGCCAAATTGTGTGCTGCAGTGCTTACAACTGCTCATGGAAGGATTTATCAACCAACAACTGGCAAAACATATCACAGAAGCCAATGATAGTCCATCGGGAGCACATGTCATCCTGGTCCAAAGAAAGTCAATGGATGCCAGCAAGACTTTATTTATTTTTTTATTTTTTTGCATCTAAAGATATTTGATTGATTGAACTATCACCAATGCCAATCCAATACTAAAGATCACAGGGATGCCTAAAAATGTAACTGGATGAAAGTAATTCACTACAACAGATTAGTGTAGCAAGTACCACCATATGGAGGTAGGACATGAAGAGAGACCTAAAACACGTTCTTCAGTATTGTTGTGGTATTTTCAATATTGCCTGATACCATTCACGCTTAAAAATGTACCAGCCACATTTCAGACATTGCTAGAAGAGGTTTTGCATGGCTGAAACCTTGGTAGTGCATAGTGTATCTCAATAACATTATAGTATTTTTGGAGGATGGGGATGAACATATGAAACAGATGGAAGAATTATACCACAGACTGAGAGCAGTACATCATAACTAATTATTGACAAATGTAATTTAGCCCAGACTCAGATCAAGTACCGGGGCTATGTCATCAGAGAGAAGGGCACATGATCTGATCCCCATTTAGTATCAACAGTTTCTGAATTTACAACTCTACAAACAGCAAAGTACTTACAGTTTTCTTCTGGGCCTTCTTCATTATTATTACCAAAAATTTGTAAAATGCACTGCACAAATTGGTCAATTGTTAAATCATTTGTTAAGGACAGGGATTAAACTCCAGTGGTTGACAAAGTATGAGTGTACCATTCAAGTGTTAAAGAAATCATTACCCAAAGACCCAGTACTGGTGTTTCCAGATTTTGACAAGGAGTTTATGCTTTCTTGCAATGCTAGCAATACTGCTCTCAGTTGTGTTTTGACTCAGGATATTGATGGGAAAGAGCATCCTGTGGCGTACACTTCTCAGCAGTTAAACTGAGTGGAATGCAATTGCTTTATGACAGAGAAGGGAGTGTTAGCAGTGATCTATAGGATACATACTTTACATGTTACTTACACAGGCAGAAATTCAAAGTAGTGACAGATTATACTTCCCTAGAGTGGTTATTGGGCTTGAAGGATCCATCTAGCAGATTAAACATGTGAGCCCTTAAGCTGAGTGGGATGGACTACAGAGTTGTTCACAAATCTGGAAGAAAACATATGAACACAGACACTTTGAGCACGAAGTTGCAGTATTGCAAATGTTTGTAAAAAGTGTGAATGACTGGCAGACAGAACAGACAGCTGAGTGGACTATCAGTAATTTTGGTTGCACCCATATTTCACAACACACAAAAGTTTATAATAAAGCGCAATGAAATGTGGACCATGTGTAGTTGTTCCATTGTCACTAAGGAATCAAATGCTACAGCAAGAACATGACTACGTTTTGTCAAGTCATGAGGTCTGAAGGGTGACAGATAGGAAAGTAGTTGAAAACTATAGGTGAAGTATGAAGAAAAATGATGGGGATCAGTACCTGTGGTATTGCATACCATGCACACAGTGGGTGGATCTCAGCCATAAAAAGAGGTCTTGATATTTTGGGTCCATCAAACAAAGCTCCAGCTGGTAATAAATACATATTAACAAGCAGTGACCTTTATATGAAGTTACATCTATGACGGCAATTTCCAGTCAGCAAGCTGCTACAGTTGCTATGGAGTAAGTGAATAATCGGATTTTTAAATTTGAGATGGCATAAACCTGAGTAACTGGCCAGAGTATTAGCTTATTATTTAATTTGGTGAAGCACCTATGCCTTATACTACATGTCTACAGATTACAGAGAAGTCCATTTCTTCCACAAGCAAATGGACATATGGAAAATGTTCACTGAACAATATTGGGAAAAAAAAGACAGCTCCCTTTGATGTACTTAAGCTGAAATTAGGATCTGACATTGAGTCAGTAAACAAATTTGTAAAATGAATACATGAGGTGTTGACAGAGGTCAATGAGCCAATACAAAATAACTGGAAAGGTGAAAATGTATGGGACAGCAAGCAAGTCAGATTCTACAATCCAGAGTTGGCTGAAGGGTGTTGGTTAGCAATTCATGCACACTAAAAGGTAAGACCAAGAAATTTTTAATGAAATATAATAGTTCATATCACATTATAAAAATGACTTGCCCAGTCAAGGTTAAGATCTAGTTACCTACCCAAACTTTGATTGTACATATTAGTAGAGTAAACCCATTTGATGGTGAGATAGATGCTTTACTGCATATTCTGGTGACAGTACCATAGCAAAGCAATAAAGCAAAGAAGTTCAAGAAGGATTAGGTCAAGCAACTAATTTACAGTGTATTTCTCCATGTTATGTTTTTCTTTGCTGTTGTGTAGTATTACCGGGTGATCAAAAAGTCAGTATAAATTTGAAAACTGAATAAATCACGGAATAATGTAGATAGAGAGGTACAAATTGACACACATGCTTGGAATGACATGGGGTTTTATTAGAACCAGAAAAATACAAAAGTTCAAAAAATGTCCGACAGATGGTGCTTCATCTGATCAGAATAGCAATAATTAGCATAACAAAGTAAGACAAAGCAAAGATGATATTCTTTACAGGAAATACTCAATATGTCCACCATCATTCCTTAACAATAGCTATAGTCAAGGAATAATGTTGTGAACAGCACTGTAAAGCATGTCCGGAGTTATGGTGAGGCACTGGTGTCGGATATTGTCTTTCAGCATTCCTAGAGATGTCAGGCGATCACGATACACTTTTGACTTCAGGTAACCCCAAAGCCAATAATCACATGGACTGAGGTCTGGGGACCTGGGAGGCCAAGCATGATGAAAGTGGTGGCTGAGCACGCGATCAACACCAAACGACGTGCGCAAGAGATCTTTCACTCGTCTAGCAATATGGGGTGGAGCGCCATCCTGCATAAACATTGTATGTTCCAGCAGGTGTTTATCGGCCAGGCTGGGGATGATGTGACTCTGTAACATATCGGTGTACCTCTCACCCATCACGGTAGCAGTTACAAAACCAGAATCATACATTTTCTCGAAGAAAAAAGGCCCGACAACAGTAGATGTCGTAAATCCAACCCATATCGTGAGTTTCTCATCATGCAATGGAGTTTCCACGACATTTCTAGGATTTTTGGTAGCCCAAATTCTGCAGCTGTGGGCATTGACAGAGTCTCGGAGCATGAAATGAGATTCGTTGGTCCATGACACGTTACTCAACCAATTGTCACCTTCCGCCATCTTTTGAAATGCCCACACCGCAAATGCCCTCCACTTCACTAAATTGCCAGGTAACAGTTCATGATGCCGATGGATTTTGTACAGGTAGCATTGGAGGGTACGCCTAAGTGCAAACAAACAGTAGTGTATGGAATGCCGGTGCGATGTGCGGCTGCACGAGCGCTGATTTCCCCATGCATGGACGAATCCGCTACAGTCTCCATTTCTTCCAGAACTGTCTCAGCAGCATTACACCTTGTGCTTGGTTGACCATTACGGCATCTATCGTTGAAACAACCCATGGCTTCAAACTTCGAAATCATTCTTGCCACAGCTGCATTTGTCAACGGACCTTTACCCATTCGAATCCCCTTCCTACGGTGATAGGATTGTAATGCTGAACTAACACATTCCCCATTCTGATAATACAGCTTCACTAAAAGCTCCTTTTCAGGTAACGTCAACATGCTGCGACTGCTGGCACATCTGATTCTCTCTCTCATTACAGCTCCTTTTATACATGATTGTCATGCACAGTCACTGATGTTTTGCTGTCCAGCACCATCTGTCGGACATTTTGTGAACTTTGTTTGTTTCTGGTTCTAATAAAACCCCATGTCATTCCAAGCATGTGTGTCAATTTTTACCTCTCTATCTACATTATTCCATGGCTTATTACGTTTTCAAATTTATACTGACTGTTTGATCACCCGGTATATTTGTATTGTATTTTAGGGGTTAATAACATATTATAGTGAGCCACATGTTATTTTTGTTATGTGGACACTCTTTTAGAAGAAGCAAGCGGAACAGATGTGCATTCCTTTCCACTAGGTGGTGCACCAGCAGGAGCACCACAAGGAATAGTTGTATTCATGGCACTAGTACACCTCATAGGAGAAGTTGGAAGTGCAGTCTTGAACCAATCACTCAGCTCTGGAGTCTCACTTTCCAAACAACCAGATGTATTGCTGACTAGTCATCACTGGACACTAGGACTAACTTGTGAGTTTTTGAAAGATTTGCAGACTACAAAGAGATATTAAGGGATTAACACAGGATGGGACAGAAAGAAGCTGTTGTCTCAGAGACTAGCAATGAGTACAAGGAGCTGCAGCTTTTATATGACAAATTAAGAGCACAGATGGTGAAAGTGATGGATTTAGTACTGCAGACAACTACACATAGAAAGAGGGGATGGATTAATGTAGGCGTGACCTCATTAAAAACCTTATTTGGGACAGCAAACCAAGAAAATGTGCAAAAAATTAATACAACAAAAAATCAGGTGCAAGAGACAGTAGAAGGTGTGCAAATCATGGTAGAGTGTCGTATCACTCAACTAACAAACTTGGAATGTAATGGACTGAGCAATACTAGAGTGATAGAGAAGGTAAGTAAATAACTCAAGGAAAGCATATGAAGTACAGTAGCAAGCAGGAAGCTGTACATCACACAGCACATGGGCAGTTAATTTCAGGCTTGATATTCCTGCAATGATTTTTGAAAGGATTACATCAGGCATAAATAGATTTTCTGAAAGTACTTCAGTAAGTAGTCAAATTGGCACAAAGCAATTTAGTGCTACTTTATAGCCTAGGCACCCTCGAGGTCACAACATATAAAGTCAGGTTACTCATGCTGATCTGATTTCCAGTAGTAAATTGAAGCTCTCATTATCAATGCTACACCATTAGTAAGTATCCTATGAAGTGGGAAACCATGAGTTATTTGGTGCAGCGTTGGACTGAAGAAGTATTAACAATTATGGAATGAGGCAATGCGCATACTCTCATGACAACACAGGATTTGCTGGAGTGTAAATGGGGAGTATCGCTATTTGTCCAACTATGATGATAAAAATGGATACCTGTCATGTGAGGTACAGCTGTTCAGAGGTGAACATGATACCACACAGTGTCACAGAGAAGTGCAGGATCTAAACAGCATTTTCAGAAAATAGAAACCCACTCAATTTACTGAGTCTATTCCTTAGAAAATGTAATAATCAACTGTTACAAGGATGGAAAATGGGGGCATGGTACACTACTGGTATGACCATGATTGAACTGTCAACACAAATACTATATGGGCCAGACAAACTCTGAGTATACTACCTACCCAGAATCTAACCTGTCTTAATGCTACCTTGAATTCAGAACTCCTATACTCAAACAATGAGCTAATCATGAGATGTTACACAATAATTCTTTAATGTAAATTTTGTAAATATACACTATGAATATGAAGTTGGTCTCAAAATTCGGGCTAAAGTTTTTGAAAAATGGGGCATTGTTGCACAGAAACCCTCTTCCCAGGTGCAATAATAATTTTTGAAACTATTGGTCAACTCATATGTTAAAAAAAAACCAAGTCCAACTTATAACATGTGACAATCATTTCAAAAGTATGCAAAGAGTACCAATACTGCAAAAGCACAACCATCATCATAACTAATTGTCACACAGTGAGCAGAACCATAGAAAGGAGCACAAATGGTGAATATGAGAGCACCTATAATTTAGTTGTGCAAACTCTACAATTCAGAGAAATAATATGCAACATCCGAGCTCTGCTGATAGAAGGTATTCGAGTACTGATGAGAAATGCAGGGGCAGGGAAAACTGTCTGTCATAGAGACACCATAATGGGGACATGGCCACTGACACCTCAGGTTACATGAGGGCTAATGGATGCTTAACCTGCTACAATGACAGAATATCTGGTTTTAAATAACCCTGTTCCAGACATCTCATCCTCAGTGTGTGCCATTCCATTTTGCATTGCCGATGGAATGACAGTCTTGCTAGATGCAGATTAACTCTGTTGGCAAACCGTGATGTGCTGCTTGCCACCTGTTTGAAGACTTCAGCTATGAGACCGCAACCTGGACT
The DNA here is from genome assembly GCF_021461385.2 of Schistocerca piceifrons. NCBI lineage: Eukaryota > Metazoa > Arthropoda > Insecta > Orthoptera > Acrididae > Schistocerca > Schistocerca piceifrons. Next base: position 536,654,291 of record NC_060149.1, read on the forward strand.
TCATAGCATTACACTGCCACTATCAACAGATCACAGCTGCAAATGACAGAAGATGCAGACCTTCTGGGCCTTCCTCTGGTGAAACGCCAAATCAGCTGACTGATAGCTGCCATTTTGTGTTTGCTGGGAACCTGAGCATCCCAAGCTGTACGTGTACCACCTTCCTGGCTGTACACAGTGTTTGCTGAAGGAGTCCTGGGCTTCTGCCTTCATGACAACTTCCATCTGGAAGATGCTGTGGGTACAGGTCTAAGTGCATTTCCAGCTTTGAGAGCATTGAATTCCATTGTATCCTCAGAGGCATCTCCAGTGGCTGCCTTACTAGCCACTTCTACAGCACCCCATGTTGCCTTGCTGTCAGGCAGTGTGTCTGACCTGCTGCAAGCTACATGAGCTGCTGAAGTTCTGTCTCTGAGCATTCCTTGCCAATGCCTGACTGATCAGCCCCACCTGTTCCCTGCACACTGGAGAAGACAGTACTCATTCTAGTAATCACATTAATAACATTTCATTACAGATAGCAATGTCTCACTGATGTATTCGAGTGTAAGACCTCAGTTCATGGCCTCCAACACTCGTAACACCACTGCCTCACCTGTGCAACCTCAGTGCCCACTTATGTCCTGGCCCAAGGGGTGACTGTTACAGAACTGTACATGTTTCATGAAATAATTCCTAAGCAATTCTTGATATAAGTGTAGATGATAAGGATGGAAATGGTGACATATTAAAGTGTAATGTAGTTTTAGAAATGCAGATGTCCTGATCAAACTGTTGATTGGATACATGTGGATTCATTGCAACAAAACTGAGATAATTAACATTCATAAATTTGTCTGGGTCTGTTCTGTAATGATTGTTTTGCCTTGCATTGAAAATCCCATTTACTATGTATAACTGACAAGAGTGACAAATAGTAAATTTCTCAAATAGATAACTTTTCAAAACTATCAAATGTCCAAAACACCTTTTTAAATGGTGATTCCTATTTTTTGAACTTTTCCTCACACTTTCTGTTGCAATATCTCTAATGCTGTTGGTACTTGATTTGTTACAGCACTAAACATACAAGAAAGAAGTATAAACTTCATATGGAGCAGGTGAATGAAGTTTTTGAAAATTTTTTTACTTTTTTGCACTACATAATTAAAAAATTTACTCTATAATAGTTAAAAAAATGGAGTTCCAAAAGGATTCTAATTTGAAGATTTTGATTGGCAGCTAGCATCTTGAGAGGGAGCAATCTGCCCCCTTGATGCAGCAATGATGAATGGATATCTTTTGCTAAGGTTAAATAAGTGCTGGGCACTGACCTATAAACTGCAGTTCAGCTTAATTACAGGTGAGGTTTGTATAAAATGTGGCTCTTGGCCAAATGAAGTATCATGTGTAGAAAATATAGCATATATTTCTGCTGTTTGATGTTTAGAAGACTTCCACTCTAAACCCCTTACAGACTCTGAAATATTAAAACAGTATCAATTGAGAGACTGATTTTACTTCCTTTGACTTGTTTTTGAGCACTGACTGATCTTAATTTAACAGTGCTTCACAATACTTTTAGCAGTTTGTGTTTTTATAGTGTATTTTTGTATAAATCTACATGGATTGTAACCAAGCTAGGTGGCACAGTGGTTAGCACACTAGGCTTGCATTTGGGGGGTATGACAGTTGAAACCCACCTCCAGCCATCTAATTTAGGTTTTCTGTGATTTCCCTACATCGCTTCAGGCAAATGCCAGGATGGTTCCTTTAAAAGAACATGGCCAACTTCCTTCCCCATCCTTCACTAATCTGATGGGACTGATGTCCTTGCTGTTTGGTCCACTCCCCTGAATCAACCAACAAACCATGGATTGTAGAACTACTATAGACACTAAATCAATGTTGGATGAAAATATTTGGACACAGTATCACATCTGGAAAAGTAAATCTGAAATTTATTGATTGCTTTTAACCATCTTCTTGTGAAGCTACCCTGCCTGAATATTCTGACAGTGATGAGATAAAATATTACTTTAAACCATATGGTAGAATTATTTAAAAATTAGCAACTATATGTGAAGGTTTTGTTCTCTCTGATTACATTCTTCATAGTAGTATAGGCAAAATGATTCCATTGAACTGAATATTATCACTTATGTAGTGGAAGCAGCAGGATTGCCTTAAATGATTTTTCCTTCTCCTTTTTCTAGGCTAAGTCGCCAGTGAATTAAGAGGAATGAGAGATAATCACATTTTGTCACTTCCTTCAGATTAGCTCGGAGATGCAATGCACTGGGCAGCTTCACAATTTTCAGTATTACTACCACACATGAAGAGTAACTGCACATCATAGTATGGTGTAAGTGACACATGCTAATGTAAGTGCTTTGATGAGAGAGGACAAGTGATTGCTTATTTTTCCAAGATCTTAAACCAAGCTCAAGTAAACTATTGCCAAATAGGGAAACAAAAACTTAAAACCAATATTCATCAAATCATTGACTATAAAACTGCTAGCAATATCCATATTCTATGAGTTGATTGTGGAAAGAATGGTCTAGTGGTTATGGGAATAATTACTTGTCTTAGTGTCTATAATAATCTGCATTATAATATGGCAACTGCCAAAAGTACACAAGCTGACACTTTTCCCTTTATGGGCATGGGACCAGTTCCAGGTATTGATAAACAATATATTCAATATTTTAAACTTGACTGTGGTATTGTTTGCCACCTAATGTGAAAGCACACTTTTCTGTGTCCCATGGTTTTCTCCATTTTCACTAGAGTGCTCTACGGTGGTCATCTTTGGCACACTAAATTAAAAAGTGTCACAAAACCAGGTAAGTATGTGTATTTCACATGTTTATTTGCATATACAAGCTGACTTCTTTACACTTCTTTATGTGTGTGTGTTGTGGCTACCTGCTACCATGTGTTCACGTGTTATAGCAGACAACATGTCACCTGGAAAAAACTGCATTACAAGCCATAAGCATCCTAAGATGAGAGTTATCTCTACCATGCACTTATGTACCACAGCACCTGCGTTTTACCTGAAAAACCTGCTACAGTAAGTTCTCCCAGCTCCTGATACTTTCCATGCTGATTCCCAGCTGTCCACACAATGATCACAGTGATTAAATATTTCTTATGTATTCAAGCTATTATTTTATCATAACTTTACTGCTTTGCACAGTGCTATGACACAGGCACACAAACTGTGCAGATGTCAAAGGTCAATCAGTACTGTGTGCCTATTACACAAACTGTATTGCAGGCTTCCCATAACACCCATGAAGAACTGATTGGTATAGGAATAACATGATATTTTGGGGCATGAATGACTCAGCACCACCTCATCATGACCTTTCTGATGGTGGAGTATGCACTTAATGGAGTCTGTTAAGATAAAGCAAGTGCAGTGTGATCTGACCCCTTTTGTGAACATGGTTACTTGCTGTGGCAACACGTATGTGGCTATTAGAGATGAAGTCTGAATGTTGTTAGAGTAGTTTCAACTGACTGTGCATTGTTAATGTTCCAATAAAGTAACTGTTCAAATCCAGACATTCTTCAATGACCCATTTCTATGGTTTACTGTTCCCTTTTACCCTGCTTATCGATAATGCTACTGTATCTGTATGTTACACTCAGTGAGGAACAAATTTCCACAGTGTCACCATGTGTGTGAGATAAATTTACTTTGAAAATTTAGATTCTTGCATTTTCCATTTCTCTATTGTCTCTCACTGATTTTATTGAAAACTGTGCATGTAATGTGAAATACTGTGTATGTCCTTACAATGAGTGTCATAAAAAATAAAATTGTTTTAAATTATAAATTGTAAACAACATTAGTGTCTCTCTCAGTTATACCACTAATTTCAATGTATATGTACATGAAGAAAGGTAGAGTCTTATATCTTTTGGAAGTTTACAAGTGTCATGTATAAGATATTTTGTGATAAATCAAAGACTTTATTACACTTGTCAGATCTTCAGATTTTGAATGCTATGTCTCATTTAGTAAATCTCTTCTTCCTATTTCCAGCATAAATGCTTGCATAATTCCTAGAATATTTAAAATCCTTGCATCCTTTGGCCAATTTGTTCTGAGAAAGACATTAAAAACTTAGAATTATGATGTAAACATAGCAGTTATGAACTTAAATACTGTGGCATAACAGTGCACTCAGCACATATGATGACTGTCATGGTATGTTACATTTACTGTGTCCCTTCAGTAGCACTATACATTTTTGACATTTGTCATAGATATCTGCTATCTTCTTGTTTGTTACACATCTCCTGACTTAGCCATAAAAAGTCTGAGAGATAAATTTCGAAGAAGGCTTAGGGAACCAACAGGTTTTATTCCAGGTCTTTTTCTTGTTATAACACAAAATCAGTTCCTTAGGTGTATATCACTTGAGTTTCTGAAGTGAGCTTTCAATATAACAGGTTCATAAATCACAAGAGAATCAATGAGCTTTTGAAATTAAGTTATTTCTCTACAATTCCAAAACACATTGAACCAGATGCACTGCAACCCTGCTGTGAATACTCTTACCAGGACAGGAATGAGTTAGTTGCTATTACCTTTGTCAGCATATGGAAATCAAAAGCTGCCACAAATGAGTGTGCTGGGTGTGCTACTGAGAGGTTCATATCTGACACAGCAAAAGTATTTCAACTACTATCTTCCCCATTCATAACTTCTCCCCTTCAGTTAATACAGGACCTATTCCCACTTGTTCAACCTGTCAGTGAGTGGTGTGTCAGTTATAATTCAAAGGGTCTTGTACAGGGTGATAGGGATCAGGGAGAACTCAGAGTACTATAGCAATCCCTCCAACCAACATGTTGAAGGTATAGTCTCCCACTGACACTGAAACTGAGCCAGCATGACACACATCTCCTGCTGAGATGCCTGCTATGTTCCATGTCAGGTGCAACCAAGTGCCAAAAGATAAGGACTCTATTCTTCATTAACAGTTATAACATTAGGTGGATAATGGTAGCCCTTAGTGAGTTTGTAGCAAGGGATGAGAAGGATTACCCTCTGAACTCAGGGTGTATGCCTAGAGACCTCATTCAAAGTCATGAAGAGGCCCTTCCAGCACCCATTGAGGAAACACAGTGAACAAAGCTGCAGTTAGAGGTAAATATTGTCACAAATGCATTTCATTAGAGCTCCCTCATCATACTTGTATCATTACTGTGACTGAAAAAGAAAGGTTAAAAAGACCGGCCTTGCTCATGGAAATTAAAAGATTCTCACAATCTGCAGAATTACCTATAGAAATAACACTGATCACCTGTTTCTGAGTCAAGAGGGAGGCTCAAAACAGAGATTTTAAACATTATATGACAAGTTAGGCTCCAACTTTCAACATTTGTTCTTTAGGGTCTCCATCACTGGATCATGGATGCATTGCATATTGCAGGCTTCTTCCTAAGTAGGTGAATGTATGTGGGGTGCACTCAAGGGCATTTTTAATGTCAGTCAGCTCTCAATCTAGATTAGTTAATGATGGTTGTAGGAGACCCTGGTTAGTGTATAACCCCAAAAGTTTCTCCTGTAGATAAACTAGTAAAATAATGGTGATCAACTCTTGAAATGTTCATAACAAAGTGCTATAGTTCAAAGCTTTGCTAAAAAGTAGTGGAGTTGATATATACTAGGTACAGGAAACTGTAAAAATCACAAAATTTCAAGCAGTGAGCTATCTGAGCTAAGTTTCTACATCTATATCCCACAAATTAAAATCATTTTGATCAACTGTTGAAGGATTCACAACAAAGTTCCATAGTTCCAAGCATTGCAGAACTATAGTGGCGTTGATATAAACTGGGTACAGGAACTTGTCAAAATCACAAGATTTCAAGCAGTGAGATATTTGAGGTAAATTTTTACATATATGTAATCCACCTTATTGATTGTGACAGAGGGTGCTTTGAACACCACTGTCACTTCCCCCATTTGCTGTTTTATTCACTAATGGTTTGTGGAATGAATGACTGTTGATAAACCTCCAGGTAACCTGAATCTCTCTAATTTTATGTTACTGGTCTTTTCTAAACATGTATCTAGAAAGAAACAATATATTCATTGATATTTATACAAAAGACCCTTCAGAATTTTAACAGTAAACCACAATGTGATGCAGAATGACAGTCTTGCAGTGCCTACCATTGAAACTGACTGAACATATCCACAGTGATTTCATAGTTATTAAATGAAGATGTACTGAATTGCACAGCTCTTCTTTGAATCTTCTCTATGTGAGTTATCAATCCTGTCTGGTGATGAGGGTGAGAAATATTCAAATATTGGTCAAACAAAGGTTTTGAAAGGTACCTCCTTTATCAGTAGGCTGCACTTCCTGGTGATCCTCCCAATGACTCTGAGTCTGTCATCCACAGAACCTGTGATTACTTTCACTTGTAGTCATCACATTTTAAATCAATCTGTACACATTCCTGGATATTGTATGGATGTGACTGCTTCCAGTGATTGTTCTGCAATCATGTAATCGTACAATAATAGGTCTTTTTCTCTACTTATCCGTGACAGATAACATTTGTTTATTCTGAGGCTCAACTGCTAATCCCTGAACCAAATGTTGATCCTCTGGAGGTCCTTCTGCATTTTGTTACAAGTTTTTAGTCTCGCAGATTCTGTGTGTACAACAGCATGATCCAGAAAAAGGTTTAACTGGATGGAAAAAGACAGGCTGAAGAGAAACTGAGATAGTGTATTCATTACAGAAGACAAGAAATTCAAATACATTGAAATATCAATTGAAGTTGCATTCAAGATTGCTTTCAATGGATTTAGTACAAAGGGTGAGCATAAACTCATAACTTAGTCCTCCATCAATCACCAGATTCACCCCAATATGTGACTGCAAACCTTAATCAGCTCACTAGTACATATGTTCCCCAGTTATATGGTCATGATTGGAGGGGACACCAATCATCCAAAAATCAACTGGAATAGCAACACTTTTGTAAATAGTAATTGACCTCAACCAAGAACTTCAAGTCACTGTAATGGACTGATTGACATCTCATGTGGCCAAATTTTATGCCAAGAGAATTCACCGATCTGTTAAAGAGATATGACAAAGACTTAAATCTGAATGGTGATTAAGTGTAGAAGTAATAAAAGATGTAGTTTAAATGTTTCAAATATATTTGTTTGTATTACTCTAGCATTTATTTATAGCTTAATATACTGTAAGTTATTTTCTCACACACCATTTTTTATATTAATTAGTTTGGATTTAATTAGATATATCATTTCTTTTAAACTAGCTTATCCAAATATTTGGATTTATAACTAATTGACAGCTAACAATATTCCCACAAAATGGGTTATTTTGATATTGACACCGATGTAAATACAGCAACATGAATAACAATAAACGGCATTTATGATGTAATTGCAAAACTAGTCCATGTTTTAAAACAACTATATTCCTACTTCTATTTCTATTATTGTTTTTAAATTACATCTTACCCTTTCTAACAGTGAAAGTGTTGCTTTCAGTGCCCCCTCTGGTCTTCCAAAAGGGAAACAATACCTAGAATATGAAATGAAAATGGCATTACAGGTATTTTGTACGCAATACCAAGTCTTCTCTAAGACAAGAAATTATATTATTTTATTTTCGTCTTTTACAAAGGATCTGGCAGTCTCTTGAATGCAGAATAACTTACAAGATGTTCATTTCTATTTAAAAACAAGACAACAGAATGAGTTAACTCTGAGGAACTTTATGATATTATTGTGCTAATATTAATTATATTATAACATAATACATTGATTTTATGAGATTCTTCAATAGAGTACAAAGAGATTCCAAAGAGGAAGATTTTTTTATTTCATTGGAAGATTGTTTATTTCACTCTTACACTATAATATAGCCAAAAGACATTATATAATTATACTTTAGAATGTTATTCAGTAGATGTTTAAATATGTATCTCACTGTTCTCTGTAGTACTGTTTAACTCCTGAATTTTTTGAATAGAGTTTTTATGGACTTAGCATTATTATCACATTTTCCACATCTTCTGAGAAAAGGGAAATATTGGTCATCAGTAAGGATGTTAGTGATTAATGTATTAATGATTAATCAGTTGGAGAAGTCTCTGAAGAATGGTCTGTAACTATTGCTATTATAAATAATTAAGGAGTAAGGGAGACCACCCAACATACAGCAGAAACATTGAATACTCAACAAATACACTAACAAGAATGAAAACTTTCTAGCTTTCTGACAAACCATTTAATGAGTTGGAGAACACACACACACACACACACACACTTTTACAGTTCGGCAAGTGGTATTGGGTAAGGGCTTGTGCTGGCTCAGATGGAAAACAAGGAAAGTGTAGTAGGAAGAAGGAGGAGGGGTTGGGGAGGAGTAGTTGGCACCTCAGACGGAGGCAGGCAGTGCGCAAGATAGGAATGTGGCAGTGGGTGGCAGCAAATTAACAGGACAAGATGCAACATGGGTATCTGAGCCTCTGAGATTGAGTGGCACATAACGACGTTATTGTCGTTTGGAAGGGGGTTACAGGTCAGATGATGGGGAGATTACTGTGTGGATGGTGTGAGTGGAGTGGGCTAGTGGGGTAGGAGAATTGTGGAAGCAAAGGAGGTGTTGCAAGCATAACTTCCCCCCTTGCAGTTCTCAAAAACTGGTGACAGATGGAATCAATGAGAGGGCACGAGTTGTGAAGCAGCCACTGCCGTCAAGCACATTGTGCTCAGCAGGGCCTTCTGCCAATGATGGTCAACTCTGTTCCTAGCCACAGTTTGATGGTGGACATTTTTTCTGATGGACAGCATGTTGGTGGTCATACGCACATAAAATGCTGTGCAGAAATTGCAGCAGAGCTTGGTATACAACACTGATGCTTTCATAGGTGACCCTGCCTCTAATGAGACAGGATGAGCCTGTGGGAGAAATGAAGTAGGATGTGCTCAGCTGGAGATGCAGGGATATGTCCTTGTGGCATGAGGTTGGGAGTGGGCATGAGAGTGGCATAGGAATGGCCTAGGATGTCATGTAGGTTTTTCAGTGGGGGCATAGTAACCAGCTGCAATGTCCTCCCATTGAAATGCTCTCTGCTCTTGCCAATCAACAACTCCAACTAACTGTCCACAGCCAATTGTCTCATATCAAAGACACAATCACTTCTTTCATTGAACCTCAACCATCCCTACTACATTAAAAACTGGATTTCTACTAACAATGGTTGATTACACCTCCTTACACACCAAACCCCTTATGCTCGTGGCCTTGCTGCTGTTGAACCTAACCTCTGCCACTTCCCTTCTGACTCCAAACCCATGACCTCATTCATTATACACCTCACCTATTATATGAGGACAAGATATGCACAAAATTCCAATGCACAGTAATGGACACCAGTGTGGCAACCTACTGTGACACCATGTTTATGAGCCCTCTAGGGGAAGCCTTCCTAGCCAGGTTCACTAACAATATCGTCATAGAATGAATGGTCACTATTAAACTGTGGCATAGAACAGAACTGACAGTCCTGTGGCAGAACATGTCACTAAGCATTACATACTTGATTTCATTGGTTTCTTCACAAATGACGTTGTTTGGATCTCTCCCCCTAGCACTGTCTTTTCTGAACTACAGAAATGGGAGTTATCCTTGCAACACATCCTTCACTCGTGTAATACTCCTGGCCTCAATATCTACTCAGCCACTGCACCCACACCCTCCACCCAGCAATCTTCTCCTCCTCTGTCCTGCCACCTATTCTCAGTCTGCATTTTCACCTCCTTATCATTGTGCATGGCCCAATCTCAACAGCTCCAGTGCACATGTGTTACATTCCTATTCCGTACACCTGCTGCCACCTGCTCATCCTGCTGAACTCCAAACTTGCCACTGTGTTTTCAGCCAGCATGATGCAGATGCACAGGTGTGTGTGTGTGTGTGTGTGTGTGTGTGTGTGTGTGTGTGTGTGTGTGTGTGTGTGGGCGCGCGCGCACGTGTAGGTGTGGGCGTGTTCACACATGCGCTCGAGCGCGTGTGTGCGTGCATGTGCACGCGTGCATGTGTACATATTACCCAGTTTGTTAAATGATTTTGACAAAAGCTAGCAAGTTCTCAGTCTTTTTGTGTATCTTTTTATTACTGAATGGTTCTACTACACAATGGATGGTTTTATTAACTCCTGAATTATTTAAAGTCTCCCAGAACATTCCTCGACTAATATTTTTGTAACATCCTTGTGTGATATAAGACAATGAAGTGAATTCTGCAAATTACAAGTTTATCATAACTCCTCAATCACTGATGGAGATTCACTTTTTCATGCAAAATTTTAATAATCTGTTATCAATGCTTTCATCATTTACAATGCATAAGTTATAGCTGCTGAACTCTTATATGCATTTTAAACAATAGGTTTCTTACTTAAACCAAAGAGAGAAAAAGTATATTGTAAAATAGAAGAAATGGTACAGAGATGAAGTCTAATAACATTCTTATGTTGGAAATGATGAACTGCAAAGTGAAGAATATGCAGTTTTCTACAGTGGTGCTCCATTGGCTAGAATCTGCAAGAGAAGACTGACAAGATACATACGAGAACAGCACCATATATAATGCCCCTCATGGTCACAAAGATCTGCAAATATTATAAAAATGGAATATCAAACTCTGTGTACACATTCCATAGCTGAAAATCAAAGGTAAATCTCAGAATAAGTGTGAGCAGTTCATCTAACAGAAAATGGATATTGACACATATTTAAATGCACTTAAATGCACTTCAGGAAATTTGTCTCACTGACCATAAAAAATGCCATGATATAAGACAGTGTCAAACATGCTCAGATATACACAGAACAGCAATATATGTCAGAGAAAATATTGCCAACTATACTGTAAATACGTGGGAAATCTCTGGTAGGATGTATACTGATCGTGCATCAGAAAAACCTCAAGGAGGGGGCGCTAAAGATAACTTGAGCTACCTTTACTTTTTCCATAATAAAATATAATCAAGTCACATGTAAAGTTGAAGAAAGTTTTATTTAAACTGATTATACAATTACAAGACAATATCATCTTATGATATAAAAAAGTTACAATCCTGGTTCTCTTCCTTAAATGATGAATTCTATGTGCCTATTCTTCCTGTCAAATTGATTAATTACATTATCAATAGGACAATCAATGTCAGGGTGAGTGTTCAACAGAACAACAGAGCAATAAGAAATAGTAGGATATTCACAACTCTTCTTGAACAATCACCAGACAGAATAATATTTTGAGATCACCAGAATGGCCACAACTTTTCTTGTAGGTATGTATTAGTTCTGTGCCACACAGAAACATATAAAATATGATGATGCAGATGCATGTGCTACATAGGAAAGTACAACTACTTGGTAACTCCATTTAGTCAAGTCAACTGACGAAAGAAACGAATGACTTGTGTGCGGGCTGACTGGTGGGAGCAGCGCGGATGGCAAAGTGGGCATACCCACAAGGGGGGTGGGGGGTGTGGGATGGGGGCACGTCCCCCATATGTATCTGCCACTGGCAAGAACTGTAATACAAGGATACAAAGGATACCACCTAATGTGTGACAAAGCTTCTGCTATTTGCAATATACAATACTTATATGACTTTGTTAAGGACATCAGTTGTTAAATAACATAGTTCACAGCTAGTGCTGTGATTTATGTCTCATTAGCCTCATATACCATGCAGAAGGGCAGTAAATATTGAATATATTAACCCTCCCTCCAGTTGTATGAGCCATTATGTCATCAAAATGGTGGTCTTCAACCACACACCAAAATCCAATATAGTGTGCTAAAAAATACCATAAAAACAGCTATTCTCATGATATCACACTCATTAGCTTCCTCAAATCACAAACTATCATCTTTTAACCTAATGTAGACCTTGTAGTTGAGACAGTTCAATTTGCCATCACAGCCTAAATTTAAAAAAATAATGTAGAATCAAAATAAATATTGTCAATACTCTGTTCTCTCTCTTTTTGTGCATGTATAGGGTGACAATTATTGAACTATATGAGAAAAAACGTAAATTAGTTACAAAACAAGGCATGCACATAGTTTATTCAACATGTAAACATCACCACAGACATTCAGATTTAGGCTATGGCATATTCAATATGCCTGCCAACATTGGCATGATATGGCTCTGACAAATAGCAAAATTCTGCATGACCTGCTGAAGTTTCAGTATATTGATGCTGTCGATGACCTCCTGAATGGCTGTTTTCAGCTCAGCAATGGTTTCAGGGTTATTGCTGTACACCCTATCTTTAAGATAGCCCCACAAAAAGGAGTCACATGTGTTCAGATCCGGAGAACATGTGGGTCAATTGAGGCATATGCCAGTGACCTCTGGGTACCCCAGAACCAGAATGCAGTCACCAAAGTGCTCCTTCAGGACATCAAACACTCTCCTACTTCGATGAGGTCAAGCTCTGTGTTGAATGAAACACATCTTGTCAAAATCAGGGTCACTTTGGATAATGGGGATGAAATCATCTTCAAAACCTTCATGTACCATTACGTAGTTGCTGTGCCATCAAGGAATATCACACCAATTATTCCATGACTGGACATTGCACACCAGATGTTGCTGGTGAAGAGACTTCTAAATCATGAAATGTGGATTCTCAGTCCCCCAAATGTGTCAATTTTGCTTATTGATGAACTCATCCAAGTGAAAGTGGGCTTCATCACTAAATCAATCCATACAGTGCATATTAATTCCCATTAAGCCCCATGGTCAACCATGCAGTTTGAACGTCCTAACACAGTCTGTTCTGAAGTTATGATGATTTTATTTCATACAGTACAATAACTGTCGTCCTTTATGATCATGCACACAGTAAGATCAATGTTTCACAGATCAAAGCCAACATGCACTAGTGATAACCCCCCAAAAAAGGAAGTGGGGGGGGGGGAATAAAGATATATGTCATAAGACATCATTTAATATGCTGAAAAACAATGATAAATATACACTGATATGAGGTGTTCTTAAATTCTTTTTAATCACAACTGTTGACATATTCCTCCCAGAAGGTCCCTGTTTATGGAAATCGGTTGACTGGAGTGAAGTCTACTCACATGACTGATATGGTGCCAGTGAGCTGAAATCATCACCTAGTTGATGCTTCATTTAGACAGGAAATTAGATTGCTATCTGATAACACAATGTGTAGACTGTAAGATGGGTGTTGCAGTACCTCCCTGTAAAATGTAATACCTTGATGCAATAAGAAATTACACTATGGGATTGGAAAGTGTTGTGGAGCAGTCAAGATGTTCATTGCCATGCATTTCTAAGAAAGCATTCACAAAACCATTCTTGCAGGCTGTCTTACTTGGAATTCCTGTGTTGACTGAGAACAGAAATGGTAATGTGTGAGGTCCCTTGGTGCCTGAGTGCAGTTTCCCCTACACTTTAATGTGCTTTAAATGATACAAAAGACAAAATCTCTCTACCAAGGTACTCAAATGAATATTTAGCCATTTACAGTAACCAGTATGTCATTTATTGTCAAGGTTGTTATGGACCATGGATAATAATATGCAATATCTAGCATGTTGTTTCACTCACTGTAGTCTTCTCAATGTAGATTCCAGTTACAATTAGGATTGTGAATAAACTGTCACATTCTTGGTGACTGAAGACTGACGATACAAAGTGTGTTGAAGCAAGCTGGGTTCTCTTATTTTCCCATCTGTCTCCTTAAATTCATTTTATTTTTGGTTTTGATTAATTACCATTAAAATACATAAATACAATCTGCATTTTCAAAAGAGAGAAACGTTGGCCCTCATTCTTAAGAAATATACCACCAAATCTAATTTGTGATTAGTTTTGCATATGTAATTAATTTCCTAATTTATTTTGACCATTCCTAGTTAATACTTTTGTTATAGGGTGCAATCAGTAATTGTTTTGGGACTTAGATTCTACTGTTGACTTATAAACAAATATAAATTCTATACTAATTATAAACATTTGGAAGAAGAACTACTAGGATTCTTAAAGCATTTATTTGGCTCTAGATGAGATTAGATTAGTTTAGTACTTGTTCCATAGATCATGAATACGACACTTCGTAATGATGTGGAACGTGTCAGGTTAATAAAAGGTGTCTATACAAGATATTACATTACACAAAATATTACATGACACTCAATATTTTTAATTTTTTTTTCTGTCAGACTTTTGATGCTATTAGGTAAGTGACCAAAGACTTTTGTGGCAGCATAATTTACCCCCTTCTGAGCCAAAGTTAGATTTAACCTTGAGTAGTGAATATCATCCTTTCTCCTAGTGTTGTAGCCATGTACACTGCTATAATTTTGAATTCGTTCAGATCGTTAATAACAAATTTCATAAGTGAATATATATATTGTGAGGCTACAGTGAAGATCTCTAGCTCTTTAAATAAGTGTCTGCAGGATGATCTTGGATGAGCTCCAGCAATTATTCTGATTACACAATTTTGTGCAATGAATACTCTTTTACTCAATGATGAGTTACCCCAGAATATGATGCCATATGAAAGCAAAGAATGAAAATAGGTGTGGTAAGCTAATTTACTCAGATGTATATCTCCAAAATTTGCAATGACCCTAATAGCATAAGTAGCTGAACTCAAACGTTTCAACAGATCCTCAGTGTGTTTTTTTCCAGTTCAATCCCTCATCAATGGATACACCTAGAAATTTTGAATATTCTACCTTAGCTACCAATTTCTGATTGGAGTCTATATATATTAATGGTGTCATTCCATTTACTGTGTGGAACTGTATATACTATGTTTTGTCAAAGTTTAATGAGAGCCCATTTGCAGAGAACCACTTAATGATTTTCTGAAAAACATCATTTACAATTTAATCAGTTAATTCTTGTCTGTTGGGTGTGATAGCTATACTTGTATCATCAGCAAAAAGTACCAGCTTTGCATCTTCGTGAATATAGAATGGCAAGTCTTTAATATATATTAAGAACAGCAGAGGACCCAAGACCAAACCTTTCGGCACCCCATTCTTGATTGTTCACCAGTTTGAGAAATCACCAGTTTTTTGCATATTATGTGAACTGTTTATTTCAACTTTCTGCACTCTTCCAGTTAGGTATGATTTAAACCATTTGAGCACTGTCCCATTCATACCACAGTACTTGAGCTTATCTAGAAGTATTCCATGATTTACACAATCAAAAGCCTTTGATAGATCAAAAAAAACCCCAACAGGTGACTTCCAATTCCTCAGAGCATTTAATATTTCATTAGTGAAAATATATATAGCATTTTCCATTGAAAAACCCTTCTGGAAACAAAACTGACATTTTGTGAAACCTTTATTTTTACAAAAGTGTGAAGCTACTCTACAATACATTACTTTTTCAAGAATTTTGGATAAGGCAGTCAGAAGAGAGATTGGACAGTAGTTGTTGACATCAGACGTATCCCCTTTTTTATGCAGTGGTTTAACAATGGCACCCTTCAGTCTATCTGGGAAAATACCCTTCTTCAGACAGCTATTACATATGTGGCTAAGAATCCCACTTATTTCTTGGTAACAAGCTTTTATTATCCTGCTGGAAATGCCATCAATTCCATGTGTGCTTTTATTCTTGAGAGAGTTTATTATCTTCCTAATTTCAGAAGGAGAGGTGGGTGGAATTTCAATTGTATCAAATGGTGTGCGAAAGGCCTCTTCCATTAACTGCCTTGCTTCTTCTAATGAACATTTAGATCCTATTTTCTCTACAACATTTAAAAAATGATTATTCAAAATGTTCTAGACTTCCAGCTTGTTGTTTATCAAGTTTCCGTTCGCTTTGATGGTGATGCCGTCATGATTTTGTTATCACAGGTATTAATCTCAGACATGATGCACATGCTTCTGGACTTTTTAATAACCTTTCTTAATGTAGCACAGTAGTTTTTATAATATTTGGCTGTTTCTGGGTCCTTACTCTTTCTTGTTTTTAGATACAGTTCCCTTTTGTAGTTACAAGATTTTTTATTCCTTTAGTAAGCCAAGGTTTTTGCATGGTTTCTTATAATCAGATTTAACTACTTTCTTGGGGAAACAGTTTTCTAATTCTCTTACAAGTGTATCATGAAATTAGTTATATTTTAAATTAGCATTGGGTTCCCTGTACACCTCATCCCAGTCTAACTGCTGAACATTTTCTCTGAAATTTCTAATTATTGAGTCATTAATTGAATGCACAACTTTGGAGGGTAATTTTGAATTAATCAGTGGAGCTATGTCATAGACTGTAACTAGCTGAGCACCATGATCTGAAAGGCCATTCTCAACAGGACAAGAATTAATGTTTTTAAACCTACCTTGGTCTATAAAAGTGTTATCTATCAATGTGCTGCTGTCCTTTATTACCTGAGTAGGAAAGTTAATGACAGATGACAAACTGAAAGAACCGAGAAAGACATCCAGGTCAATCTTCCTATTACACTCTTTCAGTGAATCAACATTGAAGTTCCCACAAATAATAATTTGCTTTCTCCTAGCTGACAGATAACACAACAAGGCATCCAAATTTTACAGGAATAAATCAAAGTTTCCTGAAGGGGACCTATATACTGTTACAATTATGAAAGAGCCTTCCTTCAGTTTAAGTTGAGAAAGCCAGCCTTAATTAATTCCAAAACATTTACCAGGTTTGTCAAAGTAGTGGTTGTATAGCTGTTAATGTCATTATTTAATCAATTAATTTGTCCAGAACTTTGTGGTAGAAGGAATTGCTAAAAATAAGGATTTTTTTGATAGATTCAGTTAACTGAATGAGTTATGTTTTAATTGTAATTTCTGTAACTTATACATCGAACAATGTATAGTTTCAGTACCTA
Source organism: Schistocerca piceifrons (assembly GCF_021461385.2). Lineage (NCBI taxonomy): Eukaryota > Metazoa > Arthropoda > Insecta > Orthoptera > Acrididae > Schistocerca > Schistocerca piceifrons. The sequence goes on from NC_060149.1 coordinate 536,671,229, forward strand.
TTATGGTGAGAATATGTTGTTGTTGTGGTCTTCAGTCCTGAGACTGGTTTGATGCAGCTCTCCATGCTACTCTATCGTGTGCAAGCTTTTTCATCTCCCAGTACCTACTGCAACCTACATCCTTCTGAATCTGCTTAGTGTATTCATCTCTTGGTCTCCCTCTACGATTTTTACCCTCCACGCTGCCCTCCAATACTAAATTGGTGATCCCTTGATGCCTCAGAACATGTCCTACCAACCGATCCCTTCTTCTGGTCAAGTTGTGCCACAAACTTCTCCTCTCCCCAATCCTATTCAATACTTCCTCATTAGTTATATATATAGAATATATAACGGCCCAATTTTTGGTCCAGAGACAGTTAGTCCATGGTTGATTTTCAGCCAGGAATTCTGTATCAGTTAGCCTATCAATAATGCTTTAAATTAACAGTGGAATTAGTGTAACATAAATAGGCCATGTGTAAAAACAATGACAGTGTCTGTTCAATTTATTTGAGAAATAGTGAACTGTGTGGTTAGGTATTTACTGCTCACAGATGTTCAACAGTGAACTATTGTAGCAGTATGCTGATGTTTGCCTGCAAACTATTAATGAGGCTTGTCAAAAGTTAACCAATAGTGAACTGGCCATATAACTGTGAAATGAAAATAAAGAACTGTGAAATGCAACTGTGCAACTGTCTGCTGTATCACCATATTCAGTCTGCATATTCTAACGGATGCTCATTGGAGTAGTGAAGAATATATGAAAAGATTTGCATGGGAATGACTATCATCATGAGAAACTTCAATAGGTTTCGACTGGTGTGTACAACTTTATTTCCATTGTAAGGCAAGAATGTCACAAAGCACCATAGCTGATGGCCATCCCATACACTGGTATCAAGGAATTTGAAAATATGAGAAAGTGACAAAGTAATATAATGCATGAAACAAAGAGCATATTACAGTTCCTCTACTTGGAAACGGATAGAGGAGTGTCTGTCTGTTATATCTTAACATATGAATGAAGCTGCCAGAAACAGAGCACAGTCCAGCTAAAAAAGGATGTACTAAGGCACTTGCCTAAAGTAACTTACTGAGAGTCTAACTGGTGATAAATGGATAGAGATTTAAAGAAAGTTTTTGTCCAGAATACATGTCCTTAGCCTTAGTCATTGTACAACCTGACTAAATAGTAAGAGGGGAAGAAGGAGCCACTGTCACTGCAAGATATGGACAAAGCAGAAGAAATATGGGAGCATAAAAGCTTGTGGTATCTAGATATATGTTTCAACTAGTTGGAGAAAGTAGCATGTTAAACACACACAATATATGCTAGTTTACTTGGATGAGAAATATGCTAGAAATTATCACTTGAAGGTCATGATTATTTAGCAACCTGTTATTATCAGTATGTGTTCATGCTGTAACATAATACTAACAGAGAAAATTAAAATGAAATGGCATTTGGATTAGATATATGATGTATAGAATACACATTTTCAAAATATATCTAAGAGTAAGGTTTGAAGTGTTGTCAAATTCAGTGAAATGTACTGCCCCTAATAGTGCAAACAAGCCTGTGGCAGTATATATATCCATATACATTAATATCAGCTGAAGGATTTCACACTTTATGGCAGCAGCTTTTAGATGCTGGTTCACAATTTAGATGGGTGGACATCACCAACATTTTGCCTTATTTTGCGACAGTGTCACACCACAATGAAAGACAGAGCAATGAAATACAGATGAATATGATACTTAGCATTGCCCAGCCTGAATGTGTGAATCCCTTCATGTACAACAGAGATCTGGACTGATCCACATTAAAAGGTTGTAATTTATCTATTACTGCACACTTTGTTGAGTATTACTGGTCACTCAGAAATATGCTGTTGGTAACACACTACTCTGAGAAGAAGTAACCTGGAGAAATTGTTAATAATCACGTCATGGAAACATTAATTTATGAAGAAATTGCCACATATTAATAAGATTTAATTTATATACATGTAGGGATCTGCAAACATTTCAGTATTAAGAATGCCTTACACATGTTTTGAATAAGTCCACAAACAAATTTTTTATGTTAATTATTTGAAACATGAGGCAACAATGATTTATTTCACAAATTATGATGCCAGAGAGATTGCTTGTTCCATAAAGAAAAATGATGACATTGATTAGTAACATACTAATTTAAAACAAAGCTCAAGACAAGGTGAAATTGGCTTTTTAGAATGCTAGAGTTAGCAGTTAAACAGTGAGATAAAGTCACAGAAATACTTGCAAGAAAGGGCCACTCTAAAAAATTTAATAGTTATGGCAAACACTGCAAGATAATCATGAGATTTTTAGAGTCTCTCAAAGATTCAGGAAAAGTGTTTCAGGCAATGAATATCTGACAATTCTATTTGTTTTGTTATCAGTGCTTGAAACAAAAATTCATTGCAATGAAGGGGCAGATGATACAGATGTAAGTTTCCGTAAATCTGAGTAGCTCCAGTTTTCTTGTTTATTACAAGCTGAATGTCCAGCAAATGCAATTTGTACTTAGTTGCAATTGATCAGTTTTAGTGTCACTGGGATTTAGAAACGTTACACAACATTGGTAGGAATGTAAATGATTGTAAATTGCAGTTCTCTGTGACAAGCCCCTAATTGTTCTTAATATGTATTAATGACTTGCCACTCTGTATTCATGAAGATGCAAAGCTAGTTCTTTTTGCTGATGATACAAGTATAGTAATCACACCCAAGAAGCAGGAATCAGCTGAGGAAAGTGCAAATAATGTCTTTCAGAAAATTATTAATTGGTTCTCTGGAAATGGACTCTCATTAAATTTTGAGTAAACACAGTTTATACAATTCTGTACAGTAAATGGCATAACACCATTGATAAATATAGACTATGAACAGAAGTCTGTTGTTAATGCAGAATACTCAAAATTTCTGGGTGTGTGCATTGATGAGAAATTAAATTGAAAGAAACACATTGATGATCTGCTGAAATGGTTAGGTTCAGCTATTTATTCCATTAGGGTTATTACAAATTTTGGTGATAAACATATCAGTAAATTAGCCTACTATGCCTATTTTCATTCACTGCGTCCATATGGCATCATATTTTGTGGCAATTTGTCATTAAGAGAGAAAGTATTCATTGCACAAAAGCATGTAATCAGAATAATAGCTGGAGCCCACCCAAGATCACCTTGCAGACTTTTATTTAAGGAACTCGGGATATTCACAGTACCTTTGCAATACATATATTCACTTATGAAATTTGTCATTAATAACCCATCCCAATTCAAAAATAACAGCAAAGAACATAGCTACAACACTAGAAGAAAGGATTATCCTCACTATTCTGAATTAAAACTCACTTGAGCACAGAAAGGGGTGAATTATGGTGCTACAAAAATCTTTGGTCATTTTCCAAATAGTATTAAAAGTCTGATAGATAGCCAGACAACATTTAATAGCAAACTAAAAGAAATTCTGAATGACAACTCCTTCTACTCAATAGATGAATTCTTAGATATGAAGTAATAACCGCAAAAAAAAAAAAAATGTGTTGTGTAAAGAAAACTTATGTCTCAATGACACATTCCACATCATTACAAAATGTCATGTTCATGATCTATGGAACAAAGATTAATGTATGTAGAAGTAGAACAGCCACCAGAGTGTGCATTAGTGTTGTTTTTGTTTAGTATTGTTACCAGGCCTGGTAGGGTATACAAAGGTTATGTACAACATTACATGCTGAGTGATCACTGTGAAGGACATGAAGATGCTGTGTAACCTATTGAGACAACATTATTAGTGGATGAAGTTTTACAAATATGGACTACCAGTTTGTTTCTCATTCATAAATTTCTCTGTTTTTCACTTTAAGAAAACAAAATGTCTGCAGAAGATACTTTTGGATTAATTTTAATGCTTCCTATATTTTCAGACATATACTATGTTAGGAACATTTCTAAATTGGGATTAACACAAAGTTAGACATTCTTGGCTCTACAGGTTATGGGGTTGAAATATGTAATACTCCATTCATTTCATATGTTGAAATTGAAAAGAAATAATGGAAAATCTAATAATTCATTGTCAAATAAAACACTATAAAACATAATAACACAACATAAATACAAACTAAATATACCATTTTCAGTTATTAAATTCCTGACTAAATAATTTCACTTGCAGAAGTCACACAAATATTGTCCTCTATCATAACTTGCACATTCAGTGTGCACCCCCATTTCTCACATTAGACACATTAATCAATTTATCCCTGCCTTGTCCTGTGAAAGTTTACCTGAGCAAAAGAGACAGTCAGCATCTTCATTAGTGGATACACTGTTGTCCAGAATGCTACTGATAGTGGACAAATGATCGCTCACACTACAAACATCATCCTAAGAATCAGATGATTCTTGGTTCCCAGGTTTTGGTGGCCTCTGCTTTTTTGTCTTCAGTTTATTTGTTGCTGTTGTCAACACTTCAGGAAACCTCTTGTGTGGAGATGAGGTTAGTACTGCTGAAGAATCTGATTTTCCTCCCATGGTGCCTGGCCTCTTCTTTATTTGTGGAACGGATGAGTTCTGCCAAAGTGTAATTTCCAATGTGGAGGAAGATGTTCCTGCCTCAACTTAACGATTAACCCTTCCATTATTAGAAGCCACCACACTGCAGATGGTTCATTGACTGGATCATTGGGTAAATCCTCAATTATTCCTTCAATGTAGGCAATTATACGTGCATACATGACATTCCTGTCACCCTAGCTACTTCCATTGCCTGGCACTTAATGTAGGCCTTCCCAAAAATTTCAGTGATGTACATGCCACCACACTGCAGATGGTTCATTGACTGGATCATTGGGTAAATCCTCAATTATTCATTCAATGTAGGCAATTATACGTGCATACATGACATTCCTGTCACCCTAGCTACTTCCATTGCCTGGCACTTAATGTAGGCCTTCCCAAAAATTTCAGTGATGTACATCTTTGTTTTGAATGTTCATTTTCCTTCATCCATATGCATACCTGTTCAGAGTAATAAGCTTTCAAAGGACTCATTAAAGTTCTACACAGTGTTTGCATCTAGTGGGAGGCATGAGGACACAGACACATGAAATTGACATGGTTTCTGTATGTGAGGTTTATAACGGCCATGTTATTGGACTGGCTGTAATGCCCATCCAGAATCAGAAGTCATTTCTGAAGCCAATACCAAGAAATAAAACAGGCCGTGACAGTACAGTACAAATATAAAATACTGAGGCACAAATGTGAAATACTAGAATTCTGTATTAGTGCCTCAGCTAGCTTGGAATTCAGAAACACAAATAAAATCAAAAATTAAATTTAAATTGGCAACAGATGCATCATCTTACAGCTTAATCTATTACCTACACGCCTGTTTAGAATATATTTTAATATCTTATATATTATGACAAGAATGAAACTGAAAACCACCAACCTGCAACAATTATTCTTCCTAAGGAAATTTGTTAAAACATCTTCGCTCACTCACATGCAACCCAAAGCAGTCTGCAGTTGCTGAATGTTGTTCACAAGCAGCTCACCAGAGTACAGCACTTATAAGGTGCGAAACTGTAGTATTTCATATCAGTACTCATATTCAACATCTCTACCTCTTCCTCTTTCTGGCAGAGACTGAAAGGGGCCTTATTGTATGTCTCCATTTGGCTAGCTGGTCAAATCATGTAATATCCACATTTACTTTGTGTTCGTATGTTACAGTTGCTCAGTGTTGGATTGCACGGGAACATGACAACAGGCACGCTCATTATGAAGGTTCCAGTCAACCACATCTGACCACCACAAGTGACGATTACTGCATTGTGTACAAAGCACATTGGGACCCCTTCACATCTGTGTTTGCTATCAGAGAACAAGTAATGGATTCTCTATAACATTATTTTCATCCTGCAGTACTGTTCAAAAATTAGCAGCAGCTGGACTTGGGAATTACTATCCAATCCATACTCTCCTGTTAACACCACAACACAGATGACTGTGCTTGGAAAGGTTACAATACTGGGAAACATGGACTGCTGATGCATCGTATCAGATTGTGTTTCTGTAACAATCTCAGTTGTGAACTACCCCGGATTACCATTATGAATGAGTGTGGTGGCAATCTGCAAAGATTTTCCATACTTTCAATGTTTTTGAGAGACACAGTGGCATTATACCTGGCATCATATGAGTATATCGGAAAATAGTTTCCCTAAGAAGACATTGAAATACAATTGTAAGAAAATCATGGCTTACTAAAGGGATGAAAATATCCTGTAACCAGAAAAGAGAAATTTATCTAATAGCAAGAAAGAGTAACAACCCAAAAACTGCCAAATAGTATAAAAAGTATTGTACTACATTAAGGAAAGTTATTAAAAAGTCCAGAATTGAATGTATTATGTCTGAGATTAGCAGTTCTGATAATAAAACCAAAACAACTTGGAGTATTGCTGTAAAGGAAACACATCAACCAAAAGCACAGGAACACCCTGTACTACCATCAAACTGATTGAAAAGTTTATTAACAAAAAGTCAGAATCAGAAAATATCTTTAATAATCATTTTCTACATGCTGTGAAGAAAATAGGGTTCAGACATTCATTAGAAAAGGCACAACTATATATAGAATAGAAAATACCTATATAATCTGATAAAAGTGAAATTCTTCCTGTGTGTCTTTCCAAAATCAGGAAGACAATAAACAGATTCAAAATTTAAAGCTCCATGTAATTGATGGCATTTCCAGCAGAGTACTAAAAGCTTGTTGAAAACAGATAGTAGGATTCTCAGCCATATATGTAATAGCTCACTTGACAAAGGCATTTTTCCTGATAGATTGAAATGTGCTATTGTTAAACCATTTCATAAAAAGGAGGATAAATCTGATGCTAAGAACTACTGCCCAGTGTCGTCTCTGACAGCCTTATCCAAAATTCTTGACTAAGTATTGTTTTCAAGAGTAGCTTCACACATTTGTAAAAATAAAGTACTAACAAAACATAAGTTTGGTTTTCAGAAACGCTTCTCAACAGAAAATGCTGTATATGATTTCACTGATAAAATATTATATACTCTGTGGAATTTTTTGGTGATCTCTCAGAGGCTGTTGATTGTGTCATTTTCTTCTAGATAAATTTATGATCCAATGCGTCTGAAATACTGATGGTATTACGTAGACATTATGTAATGAAATTCAAATTGCTGCTAAAGGAGTTGAGTGTTTTTATTGTGATAGATCCATTTTGGCTCAGTTGCCACCTTCAGACCATACAGTTGTTGCTGTCACTTTGTATTCTATTACAGCATAGTGAAGATTTAAGACTTTTATATTGTTAGCTGTTTTATGGTTTGTTGCTGTTAATTGAGCTTTCATTAATTTTATAATTTGAAGTTTTATCATCAGATTTGACAGATTGACAGTTTTGACGGCTTATCTTCTAGATAAGCTCAAGTACTGAGGTATGAGTGGGACGCTGCACAAATGGTTTAATTCAAAAGAAAGAAAATTTTATGCTCCTCAATCACAGCCTCAGACAGTGTGACCAGTAACCTTAATAGATGGGAACGAAAATTTATAATAAATTAAAAAGGAACAAGTTAATGCAGATGAATTTTGATCCACTTAAAAGAAAGCTATATGAGGCACGTTATTTCTCAGTGGCTGAATTCATGCAGGATGAACTGGAAATTTGAGCTGGATACAATGTGTTATATAACCCAAAAAATATCATTATAGTGTTATTATTCATTTTAGTGCTCTTGTTTATTAGTGTAGAACTCATTTTAACCGTATTATAAACTTTGACGTGTCTCTTGTACGCAAACCGAATGGATTGCAAATGTATGTCACAAGGTGAATAAACCACAAATCCATATAGTATTGAAAGCCTGATAGGTAGCAAGACAACATCATTACAAAATGTCGTATTCATGATCTATGGAACAAAGATTAAGGTATGTAGAGGTAGAACAACCACCAGAGTGTGTTAGTGTTGTCTTTGTTTAGTATTGTTACCAAGCCTGGTAGGGTATACAAGGGTTATGTACAGCATTAGATGCTGAGTGATCACTGTGAAGTACATGAAGATGCTGTGTAATCAATTGAGACAGCATTATTAGTGGATGAAGTTTCACAAATATGGACTATCAGTTTGTTTCATCATAGTGTTATTATTCATTTTAGTGCTATTGTTTATTAGTGTAGAACTCATTTTAACAGTATTATAAATTTTGACGTGTCTCTTGTATGCAAACCGAATGGATTGCAAATGTGTGTCATAAGGTGAATAAACCACAAATCCATATATGCAGATTCTTCAACCTGGTGTCAAGAATGGTGGCATACAGGATTAAGTGCTGCGTCCCTTATTGTACTTAATACATAATAATGACTTCACACTCTATATCCACAAGATGCAAAGCTAATTCTTTTTGCTGTTATTACAAGTATATTAATAACAGCAACAACAACCAACAAACAATATTTAGCTGAGGAAATTGTAAATAACATCTTTTTGAAAGTTATTAAGTAGTCACATGCTAATGGATTTTCATTAAATTTTGGTAAAACACAGTACATACAGTTCTGTACAGTTAATGGCAGAACACCATTAACAAATGCAAACTTTGAACAGAAATCTGTAGCTAACACAAAATATACAAAATTTTTGGGCATGTGTATTGATTTAACATTGAATTGGAACAAAGATATTGATGATCTGCTGAAACATTTGAGTTCAGATACTTATGGTATTACAGTAATTGCAAATTTTGATGATAAGCCTAGCAGTGAATTGGCCTACTATGTCTATTTTCATTAATTGCTTTTGTATGGCATCACAATAGCATCAATAGTCTGAGAGATAGCCAATTAACATTTAAAAACAAATTAAAAGAATTTCAGATGACAACTCCTTCTATTCAATAGATGAATTTTTAGATATAACTTAGTACTTTTGTAATTATACATAAAAAAATTGTGTCATGTAAAGAAACTTTTTGTTAAAGTGACATGTTCCTCATCATTATGAAGTGTCATATTCATGATCTGTGGAACAAGTATTAAGCTGCTCTAACCCAATCCAGTTACAAAAGTTTGAGCAAGCTTGCCTTAGGAGAGGATACAACAACTTCAAGACACCCTTCCTAACCCAATCAATGCATCCATCTAGTTGAGGGGGATGTGGATGCAACCTCATAATCATAAGAGGTGCCAAGTTCTTTGTAAATTTGGCTCAGTTTTGTTTCAATCTCCCTTTCTGAGATCTTTACATTTTTTCAGTTAGTGCATGTTTTTGGGGCTGTCTAGAGAATGTCAGATTGACTAACCAGGCAAAAAGTGATTTCTCTGTCTTCTGTGTTGCTAGACCCTGAGCCAAGTGATACCCTATATATTAATGATATTGATTTGTATTTAAGTAAAATGCATGATGATGAAAGTTATGTATGATAAGGAACCTTATCTCTGAGAGTTGCAGAAGACATCATTCATGAGTCAAGGAAATTCTTAGAACATATTGTATATATGAGGTAATAATGCAGATCATGCTCCAAGAAACGGTAACATGTTGTATCACTTTCAGTTCAGCCATCATTGCAAAGGCCAGCAGATACTTAGTTTTTATCTCGAACCTTTAACTGATCAATATTTTTCTCTTATTTCTTGCAATGATGACACAACTGGATACTACCCTAGGTAAAACAATTGATTTAAACTAATCAGACTGTAGTTTCTTCAGATTGTGGACATATGAGAATCAACACTAGGTAACAGATGTTGAGTTATGTTCACAAGAGGATAACAGTATCCCTACGCTACCTCTTTTGTCAACATTCTCTGTGTGTATATATTTTGTATGCTTGCTTGTACACAGCATGTTTGATTAAGTGTGAGCAAGCAAACCCCCAGTTTGCAGACCTCTAACAGAAAGATGTTGTTGTTGTTGTGGTCTTCAGTCCTGAGACTGGTTTGATGCAGCTCTCCATGCTACTCTATCCTGTGTAAGCTTCTTCATCTCCCAGTACTTACTGCAACCTACATCCTTCTGAATCTGCTTAGTGTTTTCATCTCTTGGTCTCCATCTACGATTTTTACCCTCCACGCTGCCCTTGATGCCTCAGAACATGTCCTACCAACCGGTCCCTTCTTCTTGTAAAGTTGTGCCACGAATTCCTCCTCTCCCCTATTCTATTCAATACCTCCTCATTAGTTACGTGATTTACCCTTCTAATCTTCAGCATCCTTCTGTAGCATCACATTTCGAAAGCTTCTATTCTCTTCTTGTCCAAACTATTTATCGTCCATGTTTCACTTACATACATGGCTACACTCCATACAAATACTTTCAGAAACGACTTCCTGACACTTAAATCTATACTCGATGTAAACAAATTCCTGTTCTTCAGAAACACTTTCCTTGCCATTGCCAGTCTACATTTTACATCCTCTCTACTTTGACCATCATCAGTTATTTTGCTTCCCAAATAGCAAAACTACTTTACAACTTTAAGTGTCTCAATTCCTAATCTAATTCCCTCAGCACCACCCGACTTAATTCGACTACACTCCATTATCCTTGTTTTACTTTTGTTGATGTTCATTTTATATCCTCCTTTCAAGACACTGTCCACTACATTCAACTGCTCTTCCAAGTCCTTTGCTGTCTCTGACAGAATTACAATGTCATCAGCGAACCTAAAAGTTTTTATTTCTTCTCTATGGATTTTAATACCTCCTCCTAATTTTTCTTTTATTTCCTTTACTGCTCACTCAATATACAGATTGAATAACATCAGGGAGAGGCTACAACCCTGTCTCACTCCCTTCCCAACCACTGCTTCCCTTTCATGCCCCTCGACTCTTATAACTGCCATCTGGTTTCTGTACAAATTGTAAATAGTCTTTCGCTCCCTGTATTTTACCACTGCCACCTGTAGAATTTGAAAGAGGGTATTCGAGTCAACATTGTCAAAAGCTTTCTCTAAGTCTACAAATGCAAGAAAAGCAGGTTTGCCTTTCCTTAATCTTTCTTCTAATATAAGGCATAATGTCAATATTGCCTCACGTGTTCCTATATTTCTATAGAATCCAAACTGATCTTCCCTGAGGTCAGCTTCTACCAGTTCTTCCATTCATCTGTAAAGAATTCGCATTAGTATTTTGCAGCTGTGACTTATTAAACTGATAGTTCAGTAATTTTCACATCTGTCAACACCTGCTTTCTTTGGGATTGGAATTATTATATTCTTCTTGGAGTCTGAGGTTATTTCACCTGTCTCATACATCTTGCTCACCAGATGGTAGAGTTTTGTCAGGACTGGCTCTCCCAGGGCTGTCAGTAGTTCTAATGGAATGTTGTCTACTCCCGGGGCCTTGTTTCGATTCAGGTCTTTCAGTGCTCTGTCAAACTCTTCACACAGTATTGTATCTCCCATTTCATCTTCATCTACATCCTCTTACATTTCCATAATATTATGCTCAAGTACATCACCCTTGCATAGACCCTCTATATACTCCTTCCACCTTTCTGCTTTCCCTTCTTTGCTTAGAACTGGGTTTCCATCTGAGCTCTTGATATTCATACAAGTGGTTCTCTTTTCTCCAAAGGTCTCTTTAATTTTTCTGTAGGCAGTATCTATCCTACCCCTAGTGACGTAAGCGTCTACATCCTTACATTTGTCCTCTAGCCATCCCTGCTTAGCAGTTTTGCACTTCCTGTCGATCTCATTTTTGAGACGTTTGTATTCCTTTTTGCCTCCTTCATTTACTGCATTTTTATATTTTCTCCTTTCATCAATTAAATTCAATATTTCTGCTGTTACCCAAGGATTTCTACTAGCCCTCATCGTTTTACCTACTTGATCCTCTGCTGCCTTCACTACTTCATCCCTCAGAGCTACCCATTCTTCTTCTACTGTATTTCTTTCCCCCATTCCTGTCAATTGCTCACTTATGTTCTCCCTGAAACTCTCTACTACCTCTGTTGTAGTCAGTTTATCAAGGTCCCATCTCCTTAAATTCCCACCTTTTTGCAATTTATTCATATTTAATCTACAGTTCATAACCAATCGATTGTGGTAAGAGTCCACATCTGCCCCTGGAAACGTCTTACAATTTAAAACCTGGTTCCTAAATCTCTGTCTTACCATTATATAAACTATCTGATACCTTTTAGTATCTCCAGGGTTCTTCCATGTATACAACCTTCTTTCATGATTCTGAAACCAAGTGTTAGCTCTGTGCAAAATTCTACCAGACGGGTTCCTCTTTCATTCCTTACCCCCAATCCATATTCACCTACTATGTTTCCTTCTCTCCCTTTTTGTACTGCCAAATTCCAGTCACCCATGACTATTAAATCTTTGTTTCCCTTCACTACCTGAATAATTTCTTTTATCTCATCATACATTTCATCGATTTCTTCATCATCTGCAGAGCTAGTTGGCATATTGGGCTTCGTGTCTATCTTGGCCACAATAATGCGTTCACTATGCTGCTTCTAGTAGTTTACCCGCACTCCTATTTTTTAATTCATTATTAAACCAACTCCTGCATTACCCCTAATTGATTTTGTATTTATAACCCTGTATTCACCTGATGAAAAGTCTTGTTCCTTCTGCCACTGAACTTCACTAATTCCCACTATATCTAACTTTAACCTATCCATTTCCTTTTTTAAATTTTCTGACCTACCTTCCCAATTAAGGAATCTGACATTCCACACTTCGATCCGTAGAACACCAGTTTTCTTTCTCCTTATAACGAATTCCTCCTGAGTAGTCCCCGCCCGGAGATCCAGATGGGGGTCTATTTTACCTCTGGAATATTTCACCCAAGAGAACGCCATCATCATTTAACCATACAGTAAAGCTGCATGCCCTCAGGAAAAATTACAGCTCTAGTTTCCCCTTGCTTTCAGCTGTTTGCAGTACCAGCACAGCAAGGCCATTTTGGTTAGTGTTACAAGGCCAGATCAGTCAATCATCCAGACTGTTGCCCCTGCAACTACTGAATAGGCTGCTGCCCCTCTTCAGTAACCACACATTTGTCTGGCCTCTCAACATATACCCCTCCAGTGTGGTTGCACCTACGATATGGCCATCTGTATCGCTTAGGCACGCAAGCCTCCACACCAACGGCAAGGTCCATGGTTCATGGGAGAACAGAAAGATATGAAAAATGAAAGAAAGAAAGACACACAAAATTTAGAAAGGTACGAGGGAGCCCAGAAAGTAACGCACTGCATGTTTTTCTTCTCAGTTCAGATGTGAATCATTATGTATATATTATTTGAAGTCTTCTGAGTGAGTGTGCCAAGTTTCTATCACTTCTGACACATAGCGTAGCTGCAGGACAATTTCTAATTGGCATCTGTAGGTTAACATACATTACAAGCAATGTGCTGTCATTGAATTTCTCACTGCAAAGAAAGAAACTGTTGGAATGTTCACATGCCTGCACATCTGCTGTGACAGAAGTACAGTTAGTCACTGGACACAGAGAGTGAGGTCATCAGAAGGCAGTTCGGTGGAGCTCCACGATTTGCAGCGGTCAGGGAGTCTATTCACGGCTGTCACATCTGACACACCTGACCTAGCCCCCTCAGACTTCCCCTTGTTTGGGCCATTAAAGGGCGCCATTTGTGGAAGACATTTTGAATATGATCAGGAAGTGATTCACACAGTGAAGCACTGACTCCACTACCAGGACAAGGATTGGTACTGGCAGGGCATACATGCCATTGTTTCATGCTGGAGGAAGGCCATAGAACAGGATGGAGATTATGTGGAAAAATAGGGTGTGTACATGAAACACCATTCTCTGTGCGTGCAATTCTCATGATGTTCAATAAAGAACTGTTGAAGAAAAAAGATGTGGTGCATTACTTTATGGACAACCCTTGTAATTAAGGGGGAATTTTATGTGGATGTAATGTAAGAGGATGGAATGTGGTGGGAACAGGAGAAAAGGTAGAGACAAAAGTGGAGAACCCAGATTTTAAACTCAACAACATTTTGCTTACCACCATGCTGTGGTTATCCAGTAGACACTTTGACACAATTTTGCACCTGGCATTCATCCAGGCTAAAAGCTGGTTCATGATATGAAGAACATATTACACTGTAGAACTGCAGTTAAGCTGGTATTTAACATATCTGATATCACTAGAGGCTCTGTCTTTAAGGCTGTATGGACTGCCAGTGATAGGCCTATAGCAGGAAGTGGTGCATGTATTAATGGTGCAGGACTTAGTGCAGCCTAAGTAAACAACAGAATATTGCTTTGGCTGGGATGCAAGATAGTTAAAGCCATTGTGAAAATGTAGTTCATTTGTTGAAATGCTGTATGGTACTGTACAACCATGACATATTTTTCAATCTGCTAACACCTGCACTGTATCTATCTCTAGACTATGCCCAGTCTACTCTACTTTCCAAATAAAAGGTTTACATTTCCTTTGAGACTTCCTACACTATTCTAGTCCAGCTGCATCTTCTTGTCCTCATACTTTTCTTCCAGTCTGCAATTATTTCTACCATTGTCCATCTACATCTACATCTACACGGATACCCCACAAATCACATTTAAGTGCCTGGCAGAGAGATCATCAAACCATCTTCACAATTCTCTGTTATCCCAAACTTGTGTAGTGCGTGGAAAGAACAAACACCTATATCTTTCCGTATGAGCTCTGATTTCCTTTATTTTATCATGGAGATCATTTCTCCTTGTGAAGTTTGGCATCAACAAAATATTTTCACATTCAGAGAAGAAATATGGTGATTGGAATTTTCTGAGAAGATTCTACCACAACAAAAAATGCCTTTGTTTTAATGATCTCCACCGCAAATCCCATATCATTTCAGTGACACTCTCTCCCATATTTTGAGATAATACAAAATGTGCTGCCCTTCTTTGAACTTTTTTGATGTGCTCTGTTAATCCTATCTGGTAATGATGTCACACTGTGCAGCAGTATTCTAAAAGAGGATGGACAAGCATAGTGTAGGCAGTCTCCTTAGTAGATCTGTTACATTTTCTAAGTGTCCTGCCAATAAAATGCAATCTTTGGTTAGCCTTCCTCACAAGATTTTCTATGTGTTCCTTCCAATTTAAGTTGTACATAATTGTAATTCCCAGGTATTAAGTTGAACTTAAGGCCTGTAGATTTGACTGTTTTATCATATAACTCAAGTTTAATGGATTCCTCTCAGTACTCACGTGGATGACCTCACACTATTTGTTATTTAAGGTCAATTGCCAATTTTTGCACCATACAGATATCTTTAGTAAATAGTTTTGCAATTTGTTTTAATCTTCTGATGACTTCACTAGTTGGTAAACAACAGTGTCATTTGCAAACAACCTAAGTTGGCTGCTCAAATTATCTCCCTCATCATTTATATTGATAAGGAACAGCAAAGGGCTTATAACACTACCTTGGGGAATGCCAGAAATCACATCTATTTTACTCGATGACTTTCTGTCAATTACTGCAAACTGTGATCTCTTTGACAGGAAATCAATAATCCAGTCACATAACTGAGACAATATTCCATAAGCATGGAATAAGCCTTCCGAAAATCCAGAAATACGGAAGCTGAAATCCTTTGTCAATAGCCCTCAAAAGTTTATGTGAGTAAAGAGCTAGTTGTGTTTCACAAGAATGAAGTTTTCTATTTCCATGTTGACAGTGTGTCAATAGACCATTTTCTTCAAGGTAATTCATAATGTTCTAACACAATATATGATCCGAAATCCTGATGCATATCCATGTTAATGATATGGGCCTGTAGTTTTGTGGATTACTCCTGCTGCCTTTCTTGAATACTGGTGTGACCTGTGCATTTTTCCAGTGTTTGGGTATGGGTCTTTTGTCAAACCAAGGTTGTTTATGGTTGTTAAGTATGGAGCTATTGCATTGGCATACTCTGAAAGGAACCTAATTTATATACAGTCTGGACCAGAAGACTTGCTTTTATCAACTGATTTAAGTTGCTTCACTGGTCCTCTCACACACTTCTTACTTGCTGGATCAGAGCACTGGTTCCAATTGCTTCTGCTGCAATCAATTACATATTTTGCACTAACAAGATATTCTAGTTCTCTGAAGAAGGACTTTATCCATATGCTCATTTGATAAGTATACTTTTCTATGTCCTTGCATTCTGCCCATTATGTCCTTTGTTTGATTTGTATATATCTATGGGTTTTGATGTAGGCATACATGCAGATATATGTATTGGCCTACAGAGAGGCATTTGTTTAGCTGTAAATGAAATACTAGATTCTTTAACAACCAAGTGTCTATTCTCACACATTTGTTGACACATGTTAGGGAAACACAAACAAATAAAGGTTTATCTTCACAGGACAATAACACAAGGCAAAACATTACATTCTCTCCCTCATAATAGCAGAATTAGAAAAATTACAATCTGACATGTAATTCACAGATCTTCAGTTGCATACCTGGAAAAGAAATGATTACAGCAAATAATACTGTTGTAAGTATCTCACAACAAAATATTGAGGAAACCTGGATATTCTTCTCCACTGCAAGGTATTAAGTAAAGATAACACTGTAAAAATAAAACACTGTACATGGGTTTCAATAGACAATGATTTAAACATGAATTAATGTAATCTATTATTTATCTCTGATTTTTACATATTATAACATATCTCGTAGGTGAACAACCTATATGCAATATATAATCTCTGGCTGTACAGTTATCAACAAAATTTGGCTTCTTCAAGATTTTAATTAAACATGGAAAGAGAAAAATCTGGTAAATGACTTGTGGCTTTTGTAACTTTCACAGCATTTCTGTGAAAAATCATATATGCCTATCTTCTCAGAAATTGAACAGCTCATACTCCTAATGTTGCTCTTTTCTCTTCTATTAGCTAAGTAATTATCTCTGCCCTAATAGAACCTGTTGAGTAAATGATATGTACGTAGTCTTTTTGGCCATATGAACAGTTACATTAAATTTTTCACTTTCAAATTTTGTATTCAGTTTGAATAAATTGCAAGAGCATGTTTTAATTAAATACATCACACCATTATAGATTTCGAGAGAAAAATCTGATAGAAGACATTTAGCTTGTATGTATCTGTATTGAGTGTAAAAATGTATAGTATGTATTACTAATAACCATATGAGCAATTGTGGCAAAATATGTATCACTAATGCATACTATATGTGTAGAAATGGCTACATAGTAAATATTATGTCTTTCAAGACAAGTGAAAAGAGTTTAATTTGGTATGATAATCCAAGCAAAATAATGTTTTTTGTTTTTTGCTGTTTGCTGCAAACTAACATAATGAGTTGATAGTGTCATTAATTGTAAATGTGCTCATCATTTTAACTATTTTTTATTTTCAAACGTATACTATCTAAAATTACATTATGTACCTGAAGTTAGTAATTTGATTTTCCAGCAAAATTCTAAGTCTTTCCTTAATCTCCTGGAATTTCTCCTTTTCTTCATGGGTCACAGTTCCAACACCATCAGGTCTGAAACAGTAAACATCATTTTCTTTCCTTTTTACTTTGATTAGATTTAATGGCAAATGTTATACAAACATTACATGGTATTGCAGTAATTATAGGTACTGATGATGTGTTTGTCTGTGTAATAGTGATCCAAAGAAGCAAAATAGAACAAAACTGAATGCACACATTCAAATTTCATGCAATGCAATTAGTTGAAAGATGCATCATACTTCAAAATATTCTTTGGTTTTTAACATAAATAAACATCAAGCTTTTCCAAGAGAATTTTCCCAACTTTTTATACTGTGTTCAATACACTATGTTCACAAACATAATACATGTCAACAGCTGGTGGGGTGCCTGGTAAACAAGAGTCTCTGCTGGATCAGTGGCAAAATGGTGCAACATGCAATATGGTATGTCATTGCAAAACAGAATGAAACAAAATGTGTGGATATGTTATATTTAAAATAATGATTCTGAAATGAAAGAGCAGTTCAGTTAAGTAACATAATTTAACTCTATATCACCAAATGTAGTAATATCTCATAACATAAAACTAAGCTATTAAGCACACAACAGTCAACAACACATACATATCCTTAAGTTGGGCAAACCGGATAGCCATTGAGAAAAGTGCTAAGGTTAAGAATGTGTGGAGGCAAAAAGAGAACAAAAAGTGTGCAAATATTAAGTATACAGATAACTGAATGCAAAAGAATTATTCATCAAGATATGACAATATCTACATATTAAATGTACATCTGTAGCAAAATACGTAACAGACAGAAATCACTTCCTCCTGCTTAGCTTAATTTTTCTGTGATCATTTTGTAAATTGAAAGTCTCTGAGTGTACAAACAACCACCAAGGACTATAACTGGCATTCACACTTCTCGCCAACACAAGAAGGTATCAAGGAATAATCAGTAAATTTCAACACAGGTTAAAATGCTATGAATAAATAAATTTCTTCTCATCATAACATAAAAATAATGTAGGTTGCTGAGAATGGCAATATGACTGATGTTTCTTCCACTTTAAGTACATGAAAACTATAAAACTCATTGTTCATCTTTCAAAGATCACAGTCATGCTACCAGCATCAGTACCAGCAATTGTTGCACCACCCATGCCAAGTCATATCATTACAGATAAACATACTGTATATGAAAATATCTCATTGAGTATTGCCAAAGCATAGGTGCAAAGCCATTTTCCTCATATTGATATCATATTTCTGCCACTGTCAGAAGCATCTTCTTTAGATAACAATAATTAATATACAAGTACTACAGTAAGTGTTTAGTTCACAGTCATCACTTCCACTCTCTTCTCTGTCAGATAAATGAACCATTGTTTCTTGGTGCTATTATTTGTAGCATAAAATATAAAAACTGCATGCAATACTACTATGTAATGTTAATAAACCACAACCATCTAAATGACAGGCTGAGGAATTTTGTCCGTCATCCCACATATGAAAGGCCCATGACACGTCCACTGAACTGACAATGAAGAAATAAGTTTGATGTACCAAATATGAAGATCAAAGTCTCTAATTTTCAGGAATAAACTGTACCAATATTTCTGAATGTACCATCTCAAAAACATTACCTTCTGCAACATTCCATCATTTTCCACATCATATTCTGTTACTGACGGTAACTTGTTGCCGTCTCCCAATATTCTACACCACAATACATTTAGCTCAACTGAGAGATCCTATCATTATGCTACATCACTAGCCCTATGAGCACTGGCCAAGTATACTATAGGAAAAGGCTGTTGTGACTGGAAGCACAACATTCTTTTTAGGCCACTATATTGACAGTGTACTGTGCCTAATTCAATTCATGTAAAACAATTCTTTCTGGGGTTAAATGCAGTATTAATGAAAGTGTATAAGAGAGATACTTAACTCCTATTTTAAAGTGAACATACCAGCCACAGTTAAGCAAATCATTTGCTGAGTCAAAGCTTGAGAATGACAATGTATGGGTAACTGTTCATCAGTAACCAACTTTTCAGTATGGAACAACATAACTCCTACACATGGTGTGTATGCCAGATAACTTCAGATAACTGAACACAAAAATTATCAGTACAAAGTTTGATTCAGTGCATGATCAAAACATAGAAAAAGGTGAAAATAATGGATGAGTTGTAAGACATGCTAAGGGACATGTATGACTGGTCTGAAGTCACAGCAGATATTACATCACTGTTGTTGGATGAGTGGAATTTTTACACATGTTTATTTGAGTTAAAACAAGCTACTGGTTCATCTCATTATCTCCCATCCCCCCTTTTCTACCCTCCTACTTAGTACCACTGAGGCATAGCATCCAATTAATAGAAAAATGTGTTGTAGTACTTATTTCAAATGCCTTTCATATACATTCATGCAGATTTACTCCCAGTGTTACAGTTAATAAGAAAATTCAGTTTTAAATCAATCATGATACATTTTTCCTCAATATAAGATGTAAAAATATTTTTATTATGAGAATACTAAGTTATTAGTTTTGCTCCCAGCATCCTATGAATCATGGAAATATTTAGCTTCTGGGAATGTTGGGAGCATCTGCACATCAAGCCAGCATCCACGATGCTGTATCAAAAACTGTTGGAATTGTCTATTAAGCTTTTGTTATCAGATTTATGCCAACTAAACAGCAGAACTGAAAAACCAAAAACTTGTCAATTTCTAATACAACAGTGGGAAATCCTGGTTGGAGAAAGTGAAAGATAATGAGTAGTAACATAGTGGAGATGTTTGTTACTGTCTATACAAATAAAAGTGTGTACACAGTAACTCAGCTTATGATGCTGCATTCTACATAAAAATATACATCTTCACACTCAGAACTACATTGTCTGAGAAAAAAAAAAAAAAATGAAATGATCGTATGGCATTGTTGGCCGGGAGGCCCCATGCAGGGAAGTTTGGCCGCAGTATTGCAAGTCCTTTTGACTGTGGTGGAGATAGCTGTATAAACACAGATTGCAGTTATAGAGCAAGGTAGTATGACATGTGAAGGATGTGGTGGAGAGACAGTTTTCATGTACTGAAGTCACTGAAACTGGTATTAGTGACAAGGGAGAGGAGAGGAATGTATCACAATAGAACCCATTGTGAAGCTACCATTCATTTAGATAAACATCGTATTAGTTGCAACAGCATGTATGGCCACAGGGTAATCTAATTTGTCTTTCAGAGCTGTTCATTTACACTGATACTGATGGGCAGCCAGGTACTGTTCAGACCAAGACAAAAGACAATGCAGTAGTTGTAGCACAGTTAAAGACGATGCAATTGATTTCCAGTGGAACCTGTCTTGCTGAGATAGAATACAACATATCTGGACTGGAAATGGATGTGCTAGGTGAATACATGAAACAAATCCTACATGTGGCCTTGGACAAAAATATGATACATGCTGCAGTGCATTGGATGCAGGCATAGTATAAGGAAGAATTAAGAATTAAGAGTTAAAATTTAAGAATGTTGTTGGCTGAAGGAATCTTAACAAAACAGAATAAATTCCAGAAAGAGGAAGTTTACAAAATTCCAGTTTGATCAGTTGTTGAGTAGTGTTCATCCGTCTTGCAGTCTTACCATGTAAGGTTAGTAGATGAGCTGAGAATGATCCCAGTATGAGTAATACTTCTTGGAGTGGGTTTGTTTCATAAGCAAAAAAATGTTACAAATGTGCTCATACAATTCTAGTATCAGATATTACAAAAGAGACTTCTTTTATCATTGAGAGGTTTAACCATTAAAAAAAATTCCTAAAAGAGTCACAAAACATATTGACCTATTGGAGAAGGAAGAGAAATTCTGATTTATCCACAGTTTCTAGGAAATGATCATTAAAGATAACTCAGTAACTTCTCTAGTCACTCAGTTCCGTGAACTGACAAGTCAAGCTCTCTGTTGCTCCCCAAACAATGTCTCCACTGTAAACAATTCTTTTCTGATTTTTGACTGTGATTTTTTCATCTGACATGTGCAGATTATACTATTAGCCTTTCTGTTAAGATTTATTGAGACATCAATAGATTTTTGTGTAATGATCAGTGATACCATTAGCTACATGAACCACAACATGTATGATGGTCACCTATAGGCTGCAACACTAATCATAAGAAATTATAAACCTTGCTCAAAAGCAGACACTGAATTTATATAAAACTGCTTTATGGAAATTTAAAAAAGTATTAACAGGTCACAAAAATTAACTATAATAAAAAATTACAAAAATAGTAAAGACTTTGACAGAATTACAGCAAGAAATCTTTGAAAGACTACCAGTCACATAACTAACTTACAATGGAATTAAAGGTTATAGAGGATGCCAAAACCAACTCACATTGAAACACAAATTAGGGAACTCTACATTTCTGTCTCTGAAGTACATGCTGTGGTAGATATGATCACCAGAGAATAAATTACAAACAGTTTAGTCTCCAAGTTAAGAAATCATAGAAGTATATGCACAAGCAAAAGAAATGTGGTGAGGATTAGAAAATAAACAGGGGGTGGATTAAGTATGGAGGATAGGTTAAGACATTCACAGGTGTTAACAAATACTGTAGAAGACATATGTAAACTGAAACACAAGCAAGGCAACACACCCATGGACAGCACATGTTTACACATATTGAAGGCTAATACTTAATTAGGAATTAAAATTTAAATAACTGATGTCCAGTATTTGTTCACGTCAAAGGAAATCATGTTATCAGATACCCAAAAAAGGCAAATACAGGTAAATATAGGAACTCCCTGATCAATATGTGATACTTTATATGTGTACAACTGCTGCCTGAAAAGAAATGTAAAATAATACCAAACATTTTGACAGATTATCTGCAAAAACTAACAGTAAATTAGGAACAATAGAACTTATATATTGAAGTAGAAAAAAAGACACTAAATAAAGCAGTGAACATTTCTAGGAACTGATAGATCAAACATAATTTTCTATAGAGATAGAGAAATAAATAGCAATGAATTGTAAGAATGTGCAGCAATATCTAAAATGGAAAATCAGACCCATTTCTGTTTATCACAAATAAAGTAAGCAAAGCTGTACCTAAGGGCAAATGGTGAAAAAGCTAATTAAAGAATAAAATAAAATTTCAGAACAGAAAAAAAAGTTAAAAGAGAGGGAACAATGAGTCTAATGTCCAACAGGAACACTGGTGACTAAGTAAATCTTACAAGAAATAATTAATGGAAAAACTGAGAAAGTAGCAAATATGAGGTCATGCTGAAAAGTAATGCCTCCGAATTTTTTATTCAGTTCTTAATATTGGTTGTGGTATTATATGTCACCAATTTCCCCACATCACTGACACAAGTTGCAGCCTTGTGCCACTATATGGTTCTGAATTGTAGTGTGTAACATTGTGATGTGTAACACAACTATGTCAGTGTGTGTGAAACAGCATGCTGTAATCAAGTTTCTTATCGTAGACAATGTGCCTTTGACTGAAATCAATAGAATAATCAAAGCTGTGTATGATAATGATTGTATCAGCTTCAGTAATGTGTGATAGTGGATTGTACGTGCTCACAATGAAGGAAACAGTGGTGCTATCCTCAAATGTGTGACAGAGTGTAGAGTGGACTTAAATAACACCTTCGAGGACATCACGTTTACACTGATGTGGTGCAAGCAGGTATGAGGTTGTGGCTCCATTAAAAATCAAAAAAATTCTTTAGAGATGGTCTTAACAAACTGGTATCTCATCAGGAGAAATTTTCTCATTGCAAGGGTCACTATATTGAGAAATAAATATGTAAACATGAAGAGTAAATATGTAGTGTGTTAATAAAGTTTGGTTTATTTAAAAAGCTTCAAGAATTTCCACATAAAAAATTTGGAGGCATTATTTTCAGCATGCCCTCAGACATTACAAAATAAACACAACAGTTTTATGGATTTTAGGGAAAAAAATTGAATGTAGATGTTATGAGGGCCAGCACACAAACACATTTAATGATAATGTTTATTTACAATCACATGCTACACACACGAGACAAGCTAAGTCTTCCAATTTACATTTGAAATATACATAAATATATGACACATGTATGCTGTCTACTCTCACCCCCTTCACCTCCCTCTCACTGCATGCATTTGACATCATGGAGGGCTGTGCTGCAATTTATACATACACTTACTCGGCAATGTCTCAGACAAGTTGAGACTAGACGTGTTCAAACTTGCACATGTCTTATTTCTCACATTTTATGGATACAGGCAGCACATGTATCAGGTTCCCACCAGAGGAGGCACAACTGTGTATTAGTGGACTGTTAAGAACAAGAAGGGGGCAGTATGTAATGTTAAAGAAGGGAATGTATATGATGTATTTAAATGTTATGTATGTGGTAAATTCTCCAGGGTGAGCTACCTGTGATATTTCAGCAACTCTGTATACCAAAGTGTTACCATATGCACCAGGATAGAAAATGGGACTTTGCTATGATTTCTAACAAAATGGAGGTGTGTGATTATACAACATTAAACCAGGACTTCTGTGTGCAAGTACACTACCAAGAAAACAGCAGTATTACTGTGAACAGTGATACAACAGTCCGAACACACATTCCAAGTGTGGATTAACTCCAAGTGTAAAATGAACATATATAAGAAATTTATATATCAAATCACAAACCTTACAGTGGACAAAAACATTGGTAACAATTTTATTGGTCCCATAAAGTACCCTGATCTACAAGAAACTTTTTTGTCTTCCTTGGCTACAGAACATGGTTTTCCCAGACTGGAAGCTATAATTTATGACGGCAGAAAGATGATGTTTTTGAGCCTGTGGAAGACCATCCAAATGCATTAAAAACCAACAAACAATATAAGACATGACCTCTGTACTTTTTGCCAGGTTTTTCTATGTGACATAAGTGACTGGATCATTTACAGGACATTTCCAGTGTGTTGTTTAACAATTTTCTGCTATGTATGTACTGTACTGGGACAATAAGAATACATGAAATTCGACTGATGTACAAGTAAACCTTCGAGACAGTCAAGACCAAGAAAAGACTGTAAATTACATTTTTCCTGAATATGGTTTTAATTATTTACTTTAAACTATATGGAAAATGTTGACACAGACTCCAACAAGAACAACATAAGTGTTGCATTATTGCTCAGTTCTCAGTCCAGGACATTGTTCTCCACTATACCATCAAACATAGATATTGTTGAATTAGGATGTGTTCACATGAATAATGTTCTTCCACAGATCTTAAGAAAAAGAGGAATTCTATCAAACACACTTAAACCATTCTCTAGCAAGCATGTTTCTTAACTTTATAATTCAATTGTGGTATCTGAACATACATAATTTAGTGGAAGCTAGATATAAAAACATAGATCAGCTTAAGGGGCAGACAGTACATCCTTGACGTTGAGATATTACAAAGTAATATTTTTGAAGCTTTTCTATTCTGTTGCCACCAACGTGACCATTTTGCTGCTGTATTCATACGTCATTTGCTATTAAATCTGAACATTGCTAGTTATATAACTGGAGCAATGGATGAAGCACTGGCTCCTAAATGTATGATAAGAAAAAAATGAGAAAGTAGTAGCTGTCTATTTTTGAAAACACTTCTCTATTCTTAAGGTTTTACAGGTATTAATGTGTGATTGTAGTAAAAGTGTAATCAACAAGAGCAGGAGCCTGGGCTGAGACACTTTGAGTATACAAGATTCTGAAGAAGTTTTGGCTACCCTCCCTTGTGGCTGCATGCCACTTTTCATGTGTGAACTTTCTTCAGCTGAACCATTACTCTCACTTCATGAGAGTGAAATACATAACCATTACTCTTAGTGCATAAACAACAGCAACTAAGGCTTTCCTAACCAAGCCTATGTTAAAGAATAAAAATTGTTAGTCTGTATAATAGTTTTCAGTTTATTTCTCACCATTATGTGCCAAACTATTAATGCAGAAGTGGATGATTAACATCACTAACACTTTATCTTTACTTATCCTTACGCAACTGACATTTATAAAGGACCCACATCATTCATAGCAGCTAAATTACCCCAAGTACCATTCTTCTCTAGCATGTTAAATAAATACAAATAGTTGCACTCTTCAGGTAAGGGAAAATCAACATTACCCTGGCTCAGTTCTCATCTCTTGAACTGAGTGTAATAAGAAAATGCACTGCATATTGTGTAAAATATTTCAAAACCAAATAACCCTACAGCCAAAGAAAGGGAAAAAGTATGTAGCTTGTGTTTGCCTTTCATTGCCACAAGGAAGGATTTTTGCAGTTAACAATCCCATTAATGATGAGGTCATTAGAGATGGATCATAAGCTCAGAGTGGACAAGAACAAGTAAGAAGATCATTGATGCTTTCTTCAAGGGAATCATCCCTGCATTTATCTCATGTACTTTAGGGAAACCACAGAAAATGTAAGTCTGGATGGATGGGCTGTGAGTTCAAACATGCTCCTCTGAAATGCAATTCTAATGTGCCACTAATGCAATAATTGGTCTAATTATCGAAGTATAACTCTGTCCTAAGTCAGATACCCATACAGTACAGTATCTTATACTATCTCATTGTATGTTCTCATTATTGTGCCATGTTGTCTGACAGACTGGATGAAATTTCTCTCTCATGCACAATACACACATACATAAGCGATCTCACTGTAACAGACTCATTGATAAATTCTCCTGTCAACTAACCATGGGAAGTACACAAATTATTTATTTTTCCATCACACATGCATCTCAGATAGCTCCTTACGATGCGACTCCTATCAGCTATAAACTGACACACACACACACACACACACACACACACACACACACACACACATACATGTTCATTCCATAAAGAAATACAGATTGAAGCTAGAAAGGGTAGAGTTTGATACAATATCAACAATGAGGTTGTAAGAGGTGAAGTACTTAGACAAATGTGGAGAAAGAAATTGCCCATGGTCTTATCTGAAGTAATTTTGGGACACCATGGAAAACATAATTCTGGATCTAATTTGAATCCCACTCTTACCAAGTACAAGTCGCGCATTTTGTGAACTGTTTTGCTCATTATCTTCTCCATTACTTTAGGGGGAGAATTTTTATTTGTGGGTCCATAGCTGACAAAATGTTTTTCCATGGGTATAACTGTTCCACAGCTACAATTCATTACTTTTTATTTCCTTTTTACTACTAGTTTCAGGGTAGCAGCCCCATTCTCAAGCACTCCTGTATAAAAATAATACATAGAGAGTGAATCTCAGCATAAAGATACAGATTTTGGTGAATTTATTAAAAAAGAATTATACTTCGATTAATTTATGTAATACTGTACATAATAGGACAGTAATCCATATACAGCACTGAATGTGGTTTAGGTTACAGATAACAATATAATATGGTAAGGAAATAATTATACTTTGTCTAGGAGTAAACAAGGTTATAAGTCAGAGCATAACTTATCTCATGTATGATAGCAATATAATAAATATTACAGATAACAATATAATATGCAAATGACATACCTATACTTTGTCTAGGAGTAAACAAGATTAAAATCAGAGCAGAACTTATCTCATATACAATACACCTGTAAAAGTCATAGAGTGCGCCCTGTAGCCAAGTTTAAGAGCATGTATAAGATGTGAAAGCAACATGGTTCATATGTTGCAAGCTGTAACATCCTGACAAATATTACACCAAGAATGAGATGTTTATGAGGAATAAGATGGCCAAACATTCAAATAAACATATGATTCCAATTAATGGCAGTGTATTGCTATTTTAATGTATTTCACCAAAATCTGTATATTAATGCTGAGACTTATTCCTTATACTAGGTGAATCACAGATGACATAACACACCTTTTATTTCATGAATGGTTTCAGACACTGACACAAGGTTTTTGCCAAATAATAGTATGCTAAGAGCCAAGAATTTTTCTTATGTGGTAAAGAGTCTAAATTCTTGTATCAATGGAGATAAAAAAAAAAGCAGCTATATTATATACTTCTCTTAACAGCATCCAAAAGCACTTGAAAAGATGAAACAGAAGGGCAAGTCAGCTGGAATTTGCTATTGCATTGTAAACACACCCAAATGAGGATACATCATTGTATTAAGTCATTCAACTTTTTACTTGTCTGCACTGCAGAACAAGCAGGAACTGTGTCATTTATCAACAGGTCATTTCTGCATCAATATTCCTTGCATGCAGATGTCCTACTGTTACTCAGAAAATGTCAAAGCAATGCTGTCAAATGGACAGCAGTACAGAGGCGTCTATTTTGACCATCATGGGCATCAAGCCAGACACTTGCACCAATTATTACATCACTAGACCAAACACACAGCTTCAACATCAAACACAGGACAAATGACAAAGACTGCAACTCACTGAGCACATGAAGAAGCTGTTCTGGCCATGGTGCTTATCAATCTTCATGTTGGCACAAAACTTTATGGCCAAAGAATTAGCAATCAGCCACATGAGTGTCTTTTGCATTTTGGACTGAGATAAATTCCACCTTTATCACCTGTCACTACAGCAGGCACTTGGGGAATGTGTTTTGTAACACCATATAAAATTTTGTCAGTTTGCTCTCCTGCACTTGGGGGATAACGCTACATTTTTCCAACATGTGCTCTTTTCTTATAAAGGAGCACTTGCGAACCACAGTGGCAGTGGCAGAGAAAAATCTGGGTTGGTTTCATCAAGTACAACACCAACAACAATGAAGCATAAATTTATGGTGTTGCATCATAGGAAATTCCATTGTGGGACCCTACATCATCCGGGGGAGTTAAATGGAAGTATGTATGCACACTTTCTTCTACCTGCTCTTCTAGACGAGGTACCACTAGATGAGCAGTAGTGTATGTGGTTACAATGCAAATACTGAATGAAAAGTTTCCTGAAGGTTGTATTGGATGGAATGCTACAATATAATTGCCAGCCATGACCCCTAACTTGGCTCCTCTTGATTTCTCCCTATGGAGAGCCTGAAAGATACAATGCAACTATAGCAGACAATAGCTGCCATCAAATTGTCACAGCATGCAATGGCATATCTGCAGTGTACATTCATCTTTTCATCTATCTCTTGAATGGTGAGTGCAGATATACCTCTCAGTCAATGGTAAAGAATCTGAGCACTTGCTTAAGTATATATTAAACTATTTTTCACTGAGAAAATTGTTGATATTGTGTGTGATGTGTCATCAGTCATTTTGAATAAAATGTTTAGCTTATTTGAAGTGTATTCTCCCTAACTACAATTTTGCACAGTGTCTTTAGATACTTACGCTTGAAAGCAGGCATTTTACTTTTAAGATGGATTCAGTTGTCTACAGGGAAAGACAGCTGAGATTTTCTTTTTTTTTCCTCTTTTCTATTCTATCTAAGAAAGTTAGGACAGCATATTCTTTTTCTTCATGAATTGGGCTATTTATCATTAAGAAGTATTACTGACTGACATTTATGTTTTGTTTTTGACAAGTAAGCAGCAATGGGGAGTGTATAAATGGAAAACTGCCTGACAAGATTTCCTAAGCCCCATCTGATGCATCATGAGCTAGGATATGCTATAGTTCCATATATAAAAATCATAGATGACCCTGCATATGTGTTGCATGGGAAATAAGTTTTTATCTTAGCAGCATGGGCCAGCCTTGCGGCATATAACACTGGTTCCTGGCATGAGAGCTACGTTTGATGGTCTTTTCACCACAATAGCCAACTCTGGCTGTATTGTTTTCCAATTTTAGTATGTTTTTCAGATTATTTTGTGAAAGATTTCAGTGTCAGTATTAACAAGTGCTGTCTTTCCAGGAACAGTTGAATGCAGTTATGGAAAGTATAATGTTCCAGTATATATATAGTTCAGAGCATCATCTATACAAAATATTAGCTCTCCCTCAGGAGACTATCAATTGTGGAAAACCTCATTTTGATGTATGGAAGCAAATAAAATGAGTGTTGCATCTTATGTAACTCACCCTTTATACTATTTTTATACATGAGTGCATGATAATAGGGATATAACCTGGAAACTAAGTGAACAAAGAGTTATAACATAAAATAGTTAGCTGGAAACCTGCTATTAATTGGGGATGGGGAGGGGGGCTTGGAAGAGAATATGTTGCCACACTCCATGATTTTCATTCAAATTCTCCCAAGCAAAATGGGAACAGCCTATGGATTTCTCGCCACTATCATCACAACATGAAAATTGTGCCTTGGAATCTCCTCAGGTATGTATTGAATGAAATATACAGGTCAGATGTTGTGTAAACAGGAATTAAGAGAAACTGCTTAGAGGAATAAACTGAAAAATCCTTGAAGTGAAAGATTAACAATAAATTGAAGCGCCTGAGGATGTTATGTCTAAACTCTCATTAAAATCCTTCTGTGAGAACTACTGCTCATAAAATATTTGAAATATTAAAATAAATTCACATTTCAGCCTATTTGCAGCAGTCTTCCTCTTTGACCCGTGTAAGGCCATTGTAACCAGGCCAAAACATTGGTTTATTTTAGTACTTCAAATATTTCATATGTTGATGTCTCAGTGCACCCAGAAGGATTTTAATGGCATTGACTCTTGCTCAGAAGCCTACTTATTTATGTATTATGTTGAAAATGGCGGCAACACTGTACTATCATTCTTGGGATTCTAGAACATGGGCTTATGAATTATTGTTTTCGCTAGGTCCTAAAACTTTACAATAAATATCACATAATTAAGCACAACAACTTACATATATGTTTTTGTGCAGGGCAGTGGCAATAAGTATGAAATTTTATATTTATTTATATTTTGGTGAATTGCCAACCTGACACACTTGTTAAGATGCAACAATTACAAATATTTATGTTAAAGAGAAATAAACAATCTTCCTGATTTTATTCATCTGACAAACACTAGATAACCTTTTAATCATATAGGCCAGCATGAATTCAGATGTTGACTGCATCATCTTCAAAAATATAAATATATGACTCACATGTGTATCTACAAGAAAACACCCTCAAAAAGATAGTAAATGTTTACTTACAGAAACTGAAGCAGGAAATGTGAAAGTAAATTATTTATATGTAGGTTATATTTTAGACACCATAAGAGGGAAGAAGAAATGAAAAAAAAAAATGAGATGATCAGAGTTGATTCTTGGGAAATAATGAGTCCCTACATGTGTGTAGAAATCAAATTTGTCAAAACTGAGGATACAACATCCAATTCAATGTTTTATTGAAGGGTTATTACTGAAACAAATCTCAAATTACCAAGGAAATATGTTAAAATGTTTAAAATCTGCTAGTTATTCTTCATTAATTCTTCCTTGTGATGACATGAAAAAGCAATGTTCTGTCATGTGTGATAAAACATAAAGTTAGTAAGTGCTTTTATTACATCTTAGATTGTAAATTAATGTTTTGGCAATACTGAAAAAAATTAATTATGTGTACTATGTTACATCATCAGATATAACAAGACTAATTCATCTAGTCATTCAGGGCAGCAGACTACTAGAACAGGATGAAAATATACTGACATTAGAACACACTTAAGGTGTCCATAAGTGATATGTTTGGCACTAACGGTAATGGAACAATATTACCATTTCATCTGGTATACTAGAAGAAAGGTTTTGGTTGTTTTAATTTGGTGTGATGCTTGTTTTTTAAAACAATCAGAATTTGTTCCATGGACAGCACTACCTTCATATTTCTTCTCATCATTTTAGCACAAATTAATGGTTCACTGGATCATTCTTTTCCATTCCACTAAAAATGTTCCAACGTTTTAGTTTCAAAAACTGCAAAACGAAATTAAAAATGGTGTGCAGTACTAAAAGAATGACAATTTTATTTTCATTTTCAAAAATTGTCTCACTGTGTCTGTAGTCCAGGCCTAGAGAATATGGTACTGCCTACCACCAACCATATGCAGAAATCAAAATAATCTGCAGATAGCAATACATCAGTTGATGAGAGCTTGGAAGAACAGTTGTCAAATGTGAAATAAATAACATGAAAAACTGATTATTGTTCAAATCATACAAGATAATGCAGTCTGTAATGTTAAACAAAAAGTGAACACTCTGAAGAATGTGCTTGAAAAGTGGTATCATCTACAAGGAAATGTGTAAGTGGCATGCAGGGGAAGGATAACAACTCTGTAGCTCAAGCAGTGTAAATGAGAGAACATTCAAGATAGAGAGCAAGAACTCATTTCCATGAGATTTAAAAACAATCATTTGTTTTCAATCAGTCGCCAATACATCACTCCAGCTAGGTTACTTTGCTATGGCAGAGGCCTGTAGTAAGACTAAGGAATCATAAAGAATATTTTTCATTACATTGTGATTTATATCTAATGATAAAAAACGTTTAGTATTTGTTTTGTTAAAGGGTCAGACAGGTGATGTTTGAAGTAACACGTGTAAATTTGCTTGCTGTTATATTTCTCCTCTTGTCAGTTCAAAGACACGATTTATGTTCTAAACAATGTGAGATGCTATGAATTGTTGGTTGTGTAACAACTTGTTTCTGTATGATTTTCTACTTTTGTGATTGTATGAAAACTTTATAATAATTTAACAATATGAATTATGATTGACTGCTGCTGGGCAAGTTAACAATTATTTGTCAGTAATAAATCTTTCGTACAACTGTCAAATGTATACAACTATGCTCAGCATTTGTTTGGGAATAAGTGGAGTATAGTACACATAACATCTAAAATTCTCATTAACAATAGTTCAAGGAATATTGTATATACTAAGTTGACTCTTCCTATATTACCAGTTCACTACTTGAACAACATGTGATCTACAGAGCCAGGCAGAAGATAAAAAATGAATCATGCAGCTGTTCCCTTTCAGCCTATGAAATTAAAACACAAACAGTCAGAAACATACATTTTGGTTACTATTTGCCCATGTTGTGGTGTGAATATAAGCTATAAAAACATTTTTGAGCTGTTAACAATTTTCGTTTCTAATGAGTTTCATTCTGTGAAATCTTTTCCCAATGAATCATGTACAGTTCCATACTCAGCACATTTTGATAACATAGAAAGTGTTTAAGTTATGACAAATTATTGATTGACACAGACACCAAGAGAACATCAGTTAAAAACAGTTAACTTCTTCCAACAGATAGATAAAGTAACTAACACTTTTTCCTCCTTTTTACTGCTAGGTTTATTGCACACATTACAATTTATAACAGGCCATTCATAAAGCAAATTGCACATGGAACGGACTATATGATGAGATATGATTATCTTCTTTCATATTTGTGCAACATATATCAGAATAAGGCCTTCCTAGACAACTTGGTGCTGCAGTTGCAGCACCAATGCCAGCAGAAAAGCAACTCGAAGTTTCTTCAATAAGAGTGTTCTGACTGGAGCTGAAATCTTCACAGGTTTATGCATTGAGAACTTGAAAAGTACTTACCTAACAACACTCTAAGTTTTGGGGTTTGTGTCAACTGTTCTACTGTGCAGACTGTAGTCTTTTGATTGAAATTTTTTCAGTAGTTTGCAGTCCTCTGTATTTTTTATGTAGCATTTACTGGTTTTCATAAAACAGCTAGTATATTCATCAGACATGTCTTACAACAGACTAACCACATGATGATGCAAATACATATCACATTAAAAA
Organism: Schistocerca piceifrons; assembly: GCF_021461385.2. Taxonomy (NCBI): domain Eukaryota; kingdom Metazoa; phylum Arthropoda; class Insecta; order Orthoptera; family Acrididae; genus Schistocerca; species Schistocerca piceifrons. Next base: position 536,704,495 of record NC_060149.1, read on the forward strand.
TTTTAGCAACAAGACACCTACTTGTATTTTTAAAATGATGAAATATCACCAGCTGGTCTTCCTCATGACATGTCAAAGGCATTTCATTGTGTCAAACACAATATTATTCATTTACATCTTCTTCTAGATTAGTACTCTAGAGTTCACTCTTAAATGCCTGGCAGAGGGTTCATCAAACAACCTTAAGACTATTTCTCTACCACCCCACTTGTGAACAGCATGGGGGAATACTGAGCACTTAAATCTTTCTGTAAAAATTCTAATTATTTTAGAGAAATTAAAGTTGTATAGAATGCATAGTTCAGCACATGTCTAGTTTACCTTCTATTTAAGGAACAAGGTGCAGGAAGTTACTTTATTTCTTATTTGCCCAACCAAGTACTAACAGGGCCCAAAATTGCTTAACTTTGGTGTTAGGCAGGAACCAGTGTCCCCAATATGGCAAGGCACTGCCTTTTCAATTATATATTACATATATTTCTGCTTAGTAACACTTTCTGTACCATGGAGTATTTCTTGAACACAAATAATCAGTCAACTACAAATCTGCATACATATTCACATTGTCTGTGCAATCTCTTTTTCAATTGACACTTTCCACACATAACATATATCATGAATATGACCCACAGAATATGGAGCCAGCTAACTAACTGTCACAATTTTCAACAGTTCAGTTTTGAAACATATTTACAAATCAGCTCATTATGAAACAGATATGTTTTTCAGTAGTAATTATTTGAAAGATCTATTTTTTTCCATATGTTAACTAGCTTACAGTTGTAAGTATGCCTATTTTTTATGACACACAAATTTTTATTTATATTTATGTGAGTAGGAAAGAGTGTAATGCTATAAATGGTTGAAAATGTACCAAGATAAAGACACCAATTGAATGTTGACTACAAAAAAGTTATAAAATCTTCAGATATCACATCTGACACTGAAATGAAAGTTCCTATCAATTAGAAACACACTGGAATTATTTATGTGAGAATATGTTGTTGTCTGTTGCCCACCACTAAAAAGACAAAATAAATGGACTGATTCTCAGCTATTTCCACTGAAGACTACTTTAAAACCTATAAATTTTTCATATAGTAATAAACAATGGGCTAATATCTTATAGAAACAATAAATTCCTTCCCAGTAGATGTAGATTAGTTATGAATATATTGTCAAATGATAATTCCTGATGGCTGTAAAAGGACAACTGTAAAGGACAATGTATGACTCTGAAGCTCTGCTGTTTGTAAGTGCAGACATCATTGTATCAGGCAGAAAGTATGTATTGCAGTAGAGCAATGGAATGAAGATGAGAGGAGTTGCATGTATGGCTGCTAGAAAAATTTGTTCTAGAAATTGGTAATACCATTATATTTTGTTCTGCTAAGACTGTCATACTGTGGAACAGCATCTCAACTGAAACTATAAAAATTTGTAATGGCACACATCATCTCCGGTATTGTTGAAAACTCAATTCGACAAACACTGTTCTTTGGCATCTTTTGTTTTTGATAACAGAGTATGTACAGAAGGTTCTGCTACTCAACCCTCAACTGACAGAACTGTCTCATCTAAAATTTCTGATTATTGTCTAACTGAACTTGATAAACAAAAAGTCTAATTTGCATTAAAATGGGGCTAACTTTTCACGTTACTATGAACTTAAATCCATTATATATTTTTCTTTCATAATATTACCTGCTTGATTCTACTCATTCTTCACTGAGGTTCATTTATACCAGCCATTTCCCCTTCTTTAGTGGACATAATTCTATCAGGTTATTCACTCTTCCCAAGATATTCCCTTTTCCATTCTGAGTATTGCTTGAAGTTCTTTCGTGTCCTTCTGTAGCTGATTCTCCATTCACTTTTGTTTGTATCTGATTATTAATGTTATTATTATTTCTAATGCTACTATCATACTCACACATCTTCATCCTTACTGTAATTTTGTTTTAAAAAATTTTTTAGACTCTCTGTTAATTTATTCCCTCTTCCTCATCAGTACCGAACAGATATTTGTTTAGGTGGTAATCACTGTTTTATGACGAGATGATTAACTTCCATGACCCAGAAATGAGAAGCCTTTCTTCCTTTTAGAATTTAATGCAATATATCTACACCTACACCTATTTGGTAGACATATATTTTTGTAGGCACCAATCTCTTTACCATCATCCCATATGATTCTATTTTCTGTTTCCTTTTCATAGCATGGTTCTGAACTAAAATCATCACCAATAATCTTTACTTACAATAGATGGATCCCTGGGTTTTAAGCTTTAAGGTTTACTTTCAAATATAGGTGTTAGTTATAATCTTGATGTGTACATCAACATCTAGATGACTACTTTGCTATTCACACCTAAATGCTTGGCAAAGGATTCATCAAACAATCTTCCATCTTTTTCTCTGCCATTCCTCTCTGGAACAGCACACAGGGAAAAAAATACATAAATCTTTCCATGCAAGTTCTAATTTCTTTTATTTTATTTAAATGGTAAGTTCTCCCTATGTGGGTGGGCATTAACAAAATATTTTTATTTCATTTGAAGGAGAAATTTAGTGATTTAAATTTCATGGAAGGATTTTGCCACAATGAAAAACAGTTTTTATTATTGCCACCTCAAGTCACGTATCATATCCAAGACACTCTCTGCCTTATTTCATGATAATACAAAATGAGCTGCACTTTTCCAACTTTTTTGATGCCTTCCATCAATGCTACCTGATAAGGATCCCACACCATGCAGCAGTACTCCAAAACAGGATTGACAAGTGTAGTGTAGGCAGTCTCTTTAATAGAGCTGTTCCACCTTTTAAGTGTTTTGCCAATAAAATGTAGTTTTGAGTTCACCTTCCAACAACATCTTCTATGTGAACATTGCAATTTAAGTTGTTCACAATTGTAATCCTTCATTATTTAATGGAATTGAGAGCATTTAAATTTGTGTGATTTACAATATAACCAAAATTAAAAGAATTCGTTTTAATACCATGTGGATGAGATCACACTATTTATTGTTCAGCAACACCTGCCACTTTTTGCATCATATGTTATCTACATTATTTTGCCATTATTTTAATCTTCTGATGATTTTACTATATTATAAACAACAGAATTATCTGAAAACAGTCTAAGATGATTCCTCGGATTGTCTCCTAAATTGTTTATATAGATTAAAACAGCAGATGGCCTATAGCAGTTCCTTTAGGAGTGCAAGATATCACTTCTGTTTTACTTGGTAACTTCCTGTGGCTTATTACTGACCTTTATTGATGATGAAATAATTTTAAAAACTGTTGATATTAACTTTTCAAAGTCTTACATTTCATAATAAATATTTACAGGAAAACACTGCTACCTTATTAGGTCAGAGGTAGTTAAGGATGTTGCATATTGATGAAATTCACATCTAGATCACAATAAGCATGAGGTAATGTTAAAATTCATGAAAACATTCTTATGTATAATATAGTGTACATTCAAAAATGTTTTAGTTATTTATGAAACTGTTCTGTTCAATAACTTATTTTTTTAAGTATGTGCTCACAGTGAACAAATGAACAGATTTGGAATACAGTACAGTGTCTGATGCATGCACATTAATGCACATGCTTTGCTCATGCGTCTGTACTACAAGCAGTCAGTGCTACTTTACATGCAAGGTACTTAAACACTGAAATAAAACATCAGCATAAAATAATGAATAACTAAATGTTTTTAATGTGAAATGACTCATGAGAGTTATCCAACTACGTCCTTGTGGTTAAAAAGGTTTACCATCTACCAACTCTTCTAAATATTTGGCATCAGCTATAAGATCATAGGGATTTTTTTATCATTTGAAATTACTTATATGCTGGTAATAACTTGTACATGATGTATTACAGTTTGGATTATACAAAAAATTCTTGATTTCACTTTAATACAGTGAGCTACATGACTGTCAATTCCATGAAAGCAAGGGTCAAGGGTATTCCCCACCATTTGATCATATTTGGTACTCACATCAACTTTTGGACTTCGACCTTCTTTGCTTTAGTTGATCATATGGAGCAGATTTACTTTTGTCTAGAAGTTAAAAAAATAATCTGGTTATGGAATCTCATGTAATCAGGTGTACCGCTGGTGGTCTGAATCTTCCCAACCCAATCCAACATCGTCACTTGGCATCTTCATCAGGTGTTTCCTGCAGGAAACTCCTGATGCAGAAGCCAAGTTACAACATCAAAATATTGTGTTGGGAAGATTCAGAACACCATCACTACACCCAGTTACACAAGATGACACAAAATCACTGGGAAAGTCTAAGAAATTAATCTCATTATGATGGCTTAAGTTATAAAGTTAGTTGCAGGAACTGTTTACTAATATTTAACCAAAAATATCTTCAGTATCATATCTGTTTTGATCATTGGAACTAAATGAAAGTCTTTGTGCCCATTGTCAAAAGCAACTTAACTTTTTCTGTCTATTTGACCTAGTGACAGTATCATCCAAAATTTTATTCTGTTTTTATTTACAATACTCTTTTCCTGAGCATCTTTAGGTCAACCAAACAATGCATGTATCATAATCTCAGACTGTCCAGAGTTAAAAGCACAATATAACTTTTGCTTATCATCTAATAAATCCAGCAGCTTACATATCCAATTAATTGTGAAAATTGCCATTACAAAACTCCTAAGAGAGATAAATGTAGTGGCCTTCACCAGTATAATACCAAAATCTCCACCCTTGTTGCACCATACTCAAAAAACAGCAGTAATGTGCTGCAAAAATTGTCTGTCAAGCCACTTCTGTACATTGTGAATAATAGTAGTACTGAATTTCCTGTGTGGTTCACTTCATGCTACAAACATTTAACACAACTTCTCTAAAAGACCTCTGTAACTATCCATATGTGAATGAAGAAATAAGATAACAGAAAAGCATAAGGCCTTCATAGACTTCCTTTAAATAAATAGCATCTTTCTTGATTTTTATTGCATATTTTTGGAATTACCAACTCTATTTTTAGAAACTTACATAGTAAAACTGTTTAGTCTACTGCTACTCTTTTCACTACCTCACTAATTTGAAAACAGAATTTTAAAAAGCAACTTTTCATGATGTAAACAGATAAAGGGACAGTGAACAACAACTGTAGTACAGACCTGGCAGATTTTCTTTAAGATTAACACTGCCCTCATTCTAAATTCTACTTATTGTGCAGTACTGAAATGTCAGAATGACAGGCAGGTGGAAGAGCTTCAAGTATGACCATCTTCAGAGAAAGGTATCTAGACAAACAAATATACAAACCTTTGTCAATGAAATTAATTTGCTGCTGGTGTTTGACAGTCCATCCAAACTGCCTGCAGTTCTATTATTGAAGGTAGAGGAACTTCATTTGGTCCCATGAACACATTGGAATGCACTTTGTTACTGAGCAGAGTGTCACATTCTCAGATGTGCAATAAAATTTACACATGGAAGGTACACTCTCACTAATACTTTTCATCCCAGTAATCATGTTCCTCATCAGAAACTAGCTCACATCCTGCTTCAAGGTTTTCCTGTAAATATTTCTGTCATCGTTGAATTTTATGAGATGAGTCAAAATCCCCATGTTCTAAAACAAGCCATTGTCACATCCAGTAGTGGCTGTGAAAATATGTATAAGCCTTGTAGAAATAAAGCACTGCCAGTGAAGAAGACAGTTACTGATTTATATCTTGCTACATCCACCAGCTAGTAATAATGAACTGTGCAACTTGCTGCTTTATGTGAGTATAGGGGGAACAGTTAAAAATCAGGTGCTTAATATTTCAGACAAGTTATCAAACACAAAATTTTGCTATTGAAGTACATGGTGGCTGAACGAAAGAAGATTTTGATCTCTAATAAGGTTGTACTTATCAGAAACAATCATTCACTTACATTTCTGTTGTGTATATTATGAAAATCATATTTCTCTGAAACTTCTTTAATGATGATGCAATTATTGTTGCCAGATGTAAAATTTTTGTTTTAAATATAGAGTGATAATCAGTTTTAAAGATATGTTTTGATTACACTGAGTAATGGTCAGTTTCAACAGATCAGTTGCTTTAGATTTAATGATACATCACTAACAGTCGCTCTTCTGTTATCCTCTGAATGTTGATGGTATTGATTACAATTTCCAAAAATTGTGGAGTTCGTGTGTGATGAATGAGGATACAATTTTGTGGCCCTCACTATGATGTGCAATATACTTAGGTAGTGCATAACACACCTAAGAAAAATCAATGAGCTACAAATTGACATGTCACGCACAAAAAATAGAAAAATGCCATAGAAAACATTCAGAACTACAATCAAACTGAATAATCATGTACTACGTAAATGATGGATTGAATTTTTTTGGGGATAACAAAATTGAAATGATGTAATGTAAAGTAAATTTAAAGAAAAGCTGTATATTGCACAAGTGGACTGGAAATGAAATTACATGAAATTTGCTTATTTTTATAAGTAATTCACATATGTCTGAACCACTACGTGCAATAACAATACAGTTCATTACAGGGAAGACTGCTGAGACACAGAAGAGAAATACACTGGACAGTGCATTATGAAGGAGGGTAGATGGTGATTCAAGGACTGCAATGTTGATCTTAGCATACCTCAGTGCTTGTTAGATTACCACAGTAAAAATCAATCATATTTGAACCATATGGAATATTCTCACTTTCATGAACCTAGTTTTAAACAGTCCTGCACCGTATTTCTGACTGCAGGCGAAACAGTACTTCAACTCATCAAGAAAGTCAGCATGCAAACATTTTCTTTTCACAGTTTATGTTCTATGTCTTACTTATATATTGTCTATGTGTACTGTATAAAGGAAAATAAAATCATATTCCTGTACCACAATTACTTTTCACTTTTATATTGTGTGTTAGCTACGTAAATCAACTGAATACCAATATTAGCAACTCAGTTGTGACAATATCCACAAGAAACCAATCCTTTTTCTTTCTTCTACACACAAGTTACTTTGAAAGAATTATTAGGTTTTGTTACTGTACTGTAGCTTCTGATTATTGTTTTTATAGAGACTGTTCTTTTTAGAGTGCTTGTCCTTTATACAGCAATGTAACCAGCATGGGTCAGGAGAGGGCAACTGTCTATCTCACCCATCCCCCTCCCCCCAATCACCCCACTACCCTCACACACCCTTCCTGCACACACAGAACTGAACTCTCATCCAATGTTGACAAACCAGACAGTTATTCCAATTCAGTATCAGTATGAAGAAAGCAAGAACATGTAATGTGTGTTGACTAATTCGTGTGCATCATAATACATGAACTTAATGATTTTGTCATTCTGTTTCAGATATTCATATGAATTATGGTTGAATTTTGGCCTTCCACAAAAACTGTTATTCCATTTTGAAAATTTATGCAGCTGATAACGTAGGCGTAATGTTTGATTCAGCTACTTAACACAATTTTTTTAAAATGCTTTTACCATTTTTGATCATTACTCTTTCCAATACTGAGTGATAAGGCATACACAAGAGTTCATATCTTCTGTTGTGAACTCTTACAGTTTAAAGAGATTACTCAGAAAGTGCACTTTAGATTTGCTTGCTAAGCCACCATACAGGAAATTTATTAACTTATGTCTAGTTTGAATTCTCAGAGTGGGCACAGGGCTGTTGTGTAGGAAACTTTGTTTTCAAATCTGCATAAAATTTTACTATTTAGGATTTGTAAACCACCAATGAGATATATTCTTCAATAACTGTTTTTCCAATTTTGAGATGTGCAGATTACTATATCCTGGCATTTCTTCCAGTTTCACAATTTTAAGATTAGTAGCTCCATTTGTATGTGTGAGCAAATTCATTGCTATCAAACAACTCAACAACTTTCTCAGTATGTTTTGTTCCTCTTTCTTTTATGGATAATTCATAACCTCTTTTATAACTTATCCATTGCAGCTGTTGGAAGGTAAAGGTCTTTTCTGCTTCATATGCAAGAAGTTATCAACAGTAAATAATAACTAATACAAATGCATTCTATTGTAAAGTAACTAACACTTTGTCATCCAAACTTCATCTTCTGTATTTCTCTCTCTCTCTCACCCCCCCCCCCCCCCCTCTATAGATGGGCCACTGTGACTGCTGCAGCCCCTGCAAATCATAAATCATTTTGACTTCTTTGTGTGGCTCCTGCATGTCAGGTAAAAGAGAAAAGCAGTTTACCATCTGTTTCAGAAATACTGTCATCAATTTTGAAACAATCGTTGTCAATTTTGGTACCAGATTCTTCAAACAGACCCAGAATTTCTTCATCAGCCAAACTGTCACCCACTTCATGAGAAACTTTTGTGATCATGACAACTATGGACTTATTCTTCGACAATGAACATGTGGCAACTGATCATGCCTTTAATATGTTTTAAAAGTCATGTAGCAGTTTGTGGAAGTAGGAAAATCCATATAGAGCAGGGGTGTCCAACCTGTAGGTCACATGTGGCGCAAAGCAAGTATCAAAGTAGCTCAAGAATCGATTGTAATAATAATAATAATAATAATAATAATAACAATAATAATAATAATGTTTGAGAAAAGAAAGAAATAATAATAATAATAATAATAATAATAATAATATTCTGTTTATATAAATTTATGATTGAATATTTTCAAATTGAAACTCCCACCACACTATACCATTCTCTCAATTGTCTACCGGTATTTCTTTTTTTCCCTTAGCAGTTATTGTTAGTGTTAAGTACATTATGTGGCCCAAAAATACTTGTCTTCTTCCAGTGTGGCCCAGGTAAGCTAAAAGATTGAAATCACATGAACTAGTGGCTCTCTGAAGTACTAAAAGAGCTAACTACAGCCTTTAATGTGGCACTGCCCTGAAATAATGCATTGAGACATAACAATCTGGAAAACCATGCTCAGAGGTTCTTCAAGTGTTAACTGTTAACAAAATCACAACATGCCCATAATGTCTATGGGCACTGACTGGAATGTGGTAAGGATGTTACCTTAACTTTATTTCAAGCTTGTGCTATTAAATTCTTTAAATTGTTTGCTGAGTTATGGTGAATCTTATAAAGTTTTGGGGTATTACTATTAATTTTAACCTTTCAAACTGTACCTTGTCTTAGTTAACATCCTCCTATAACAAATAATGGCGAGTTTTTATCACAGTTTAAAGTACATAAGTTGGTTGAGGGAGTGAGAGGAACAAGAAAGTGGGGAGGGAAAAGAAAGGAGGCTGACAGGTGAAAGGGAAAGGCAGCAAGGGAACGGGATAGGAATGTGGAACCAGTGAGATTGCCCTGATATTGCAGCAGAAGTATCTGGTGATACCTAGTGAGGTGCTGATTCAGCTGAGCGGTGGCAAGGAAGGCGAAGATTGAACAGAAGGAAAGAGAGACACCAGACAGAAAATTATGAATCTAGATTAGGTAAGTGAAATTGAGGCATAGGAAGAAGATTGTGTGGGATATAGAGCTAAAAATACTGGAAACTAATGTCAGGAGGATTGCTGTATCAAATGAGATGTTGTAAGGACAGATAGCATCAACATAATTCATTTGGGGTGGCAGCACTGGTGCATATCGCTCATGAAGATAAGTAATTAATTCTACAATAACTGTCAATTAAATTAATATTACACCATAATAAAGTTCAGTAGAGTCTGTTTTATATTGTGAATTGAAGGTTTCACTTGTTTCAAAGTATTTCTCGAAAAAAACAAAAACATAACATAAGGGCCAGTTTCCGCGTACTTTAGACGTAGGTTTACACACAAATAGAAGACTTTTTTTTAAGTATTAAGTGAAGAATTTAGGTTGTTTTCATTACACATATATTTAGTAGTACTGTATCTACTCAGGGAATTAAAGGTTTTAAGTTCTATCTTCTATAGTTCCTTTCAAAATGCATAAAGTATGTATCGTGCATACCCGCTCTTTGGGCTAATTTTTCGGGTATACAAGTTTTGATTTTTAATGTTAGTTTAACTGCATTACATTTCTATATTAATAGTATACACATATATTAGTGTACCATAGAAATTTAGTGACTTTAGCGATCTGTAGTTAATAGAAAATTACTGTTGCTGCCTAGATAAATTTTGTAAAAAATATTTGAAACAACCATGAGCGAGAAGTGTTTGAGCTGCCATAGGAAAGTCAGTTCTGGCGTTCTGTGCAGTTGTTGTGGCAGATGGTTACATGGGGGTGAATGTTATGGCATGGGAATTGGGGAAGTAAATGAGTCTCTTCCATGGTATTGCAGATTATGTTCAAGGGATAGGACAACAGCAGAACAGGAAGGGAAGATTAGAGCCCTTCAGACTGAACTGGATAGTGCTAGGGAGGAACTGATGAGGTTAAGTTGAGAGGAGGGGAGGAGGTCGAAGACAGGTGGGAAGTGGTAGCAAGGAACAGGGGCCACAGAAAGAGAACAGTATCAGACAGTTTCATCATTGGCACAAACAATAGATTTGCCTTGCTACCTCAGTAAGCTAAGGCAGAGACTCATGTAGTGTAGTCAGAACAAAAAGAGAAAGAAAGAGAGAGAGAGAGAGAGAGAGAGAGAGAGAGAGAGAGAGAGATCATGAAGGAGTTCTGCAAATTAGCCACAAACTGAAATTCATACAGATATTAACAGCAAACGCAAAATTATAAACTTTGGCAGTCAACAGATGAATGTATAGTGCTGCAGTGCAATTTTGCTGCACAGTGACATTTTGGTATCAGGGCGTAAAGTCTTTGCAAATTTCATTTGGTGTACTCAGTTGGACAGTAACTACACCTTGCACACAGGCACATGAACAATAGACGTAGATGTCAGAAGAAGTCAGTTGGAGTAATTGGAAAATACTCGACATTTCAACATGAGCAATGCCACTGTTCGACAATGTTTGGAAGAATAAACCATGGACAAAAAGTGTTAAGAAGGAAGCAGTTGACCTAGAGAGACTACAGAACATGAGGACCAAACAGACATCAGAGAGGCGCTCAAAGCCCTGGATTTATTGTTATTACCAATCCAACATGCAACTGATGCTTCAGTGAGCACAAGGACCAATAACAGGCAACTCACGGAATGTGGGATGAGTGCACAGCACCTCTTGCACAAACTACCATTGACCTCTGTACACCACTGAGCCTGTTTACAGTGGTGTCAAGCACGCTTGGCCTGAAATCTCACTTGTTGGAGTACAATTGTTTTCAGTGATGAGCCCTGATGGCCAGTGGAGATGTGCCTCGAGATGCCCCAGACAGGGGTGGGATACCAACCTAACTCTTGGCCATATGGTCAGACAACCAAAAGTGATGGTATAGGGAGACATTTCATTTCATCCTTTGGCTGCCACCTGTGGCATCCTTACAGCACAGTGGTATATCAATGATATTGTATGCCCCATTTTGTTTAACTTCATGGCAAGACATCCTGGACCCACATTTCGGCAAGATAATGCCTGCCAACACAAGGTGATAGTTTCTACCAGTTGTCTTTGTGCTTACCATTCCTACTTTGCCCAGCTACATAGATTGATCTTTCCCCAGTTGAGAGTGTTTTGAGCACTATGGACAGGGCCCTACAAATAGCTTAGGATTTTGATGATCTGAAATTCCAATTGAACAGTGTTTGGCATGATATCCTACAGGAGGATATCCAAGGACCAATGCTTTATTGACTTCCTAAATTTGTGAAGGTCTTTCTCTTACCTAAAGCACCAAATTTTTTCTAAAATTGTATTCATTTGTTTTTCTCTCTGGAGATGTGCATCACATCCATCAACTTTTGTCCCATTTGGATAATTCTTCATGGTGCCTGTGATTAGTTCAATTTCCATGCATACAACAGTTGCCAGAGTGTAGAAGTATGTCATTATGATTAAACTTTTGTCTCAACTTTCACAAAAGTTAATTATAGGGTACTGAGTTCCTCAAGTTTCTTTATTTATAAATGTTTTACCATTGAAGCTATTTGGAGTCGGTGCAGTACTTTTTGCAGATGGTATAGTATTTTTAGTAAAGGTCAAAATGAAATACGTATATATGCAGTTGAAAATCAATGTGATGACAGAATAGGTAAGAAAACAGTTTTGAGGTAACTGTTTGGCAGTAAATGACAGAAAAAGAACAGTGTGGATGAGGTTCAGCAACTCAATGAGTGATGGAAAATCCGATATATTAATGGAATTTGCAATCTATAACCTTCTGGATGCCCCTTACGCAAAATTCTTAAGATTATAGATAGATATAATTTATAGTAGGAAAGCAGTATAGTAACATCAAATAGAAAACAGAGCAAATTTTATTACATATTAGGATATATGCAACATGGGAATAGGTTTGGCAGCATATCATTCATTTGCACATTGTTTACCAAGGTATGGTGCTCCCTTCTGGGGAAAAATAATTGTAGCAAACTGTGGGTTTAAACTTTGGAGAACAGTTGTAAGAGTTATAAAAGGGATTTGCTAAAGGGAATCATGTAGGAAAAATTTTAAAGAGTCAAAATCTTGACTTTGCCTGCCATTTACATGTACGAAAACACAGATGTTCTGAAGCCTCATGAGTTCACAGCAGTACTGAACAGCAGAAACAAGAAACAGTTCTGTATCAAAAACATGTGCTATATCAGCCCTAACTTTTATTAATGCTTTGCCTCAAAGAACTAGATACACTAAATTGCCAAAGAAACAGGTATAGGCTTGTGTATTCAAATACAGAGATATGTAAATAGGCAGGATATAGTGCTGTGGTCAGTAATGCCTGTATAAGACAAGTGTCTGGCACAGTTGTTAGAGTGGTTACTGCTGCTACAATAGCAGGTTATCAAGATTTAAGTGAGTTTGAATGTGGTGTTATAGTCAGTGCATGAGTGATAGGCCACAACATCCCCCAGGTAGCAATAAAGTGGAAATTTTCCCATACGACCATTTCACAAGTGTACTGTAAATATCAGGAATCCAGTATAACATCAAATCTCCAACATCACTGTGGCCAGAAAAAGAGCCTGCAAGAATAGGATCAATGGCAACTGAAGAGAATTGTCCAATGTGACATAACTGCAACCCCTCCAGAAACTGCTGCAGATTTCAAAGCTGGGCTGTCAACAAGTTTCAGCCTATGAATCATTCAATGAAACATTGTCAATGTGGGCTTACAGAGTCAAAGGTCCACTCGTGTAGCCTTTATTACTGCACAACACAAAGCTTTATACCTCACCCGGGCCCAATAACACTGACATTGGACTGTTGATGACTGGAAACATGTTACCTGGTCAGACGAGTGTCATTTCAAACATATCAAACGAATGGACATGTATGGGTATGGAGACAACCTCATGAATCCGTAGACCCTGTGTGTCAGCAGGGGACTGTTCATGCTGGTGGAGGCTCTGTAATAGTGTGGGGCATGTGCAGTTGGAGTTATATGGAACCCCTGATAAACCTAGATATTATTCCCATATTGTTGTTGCGGTCTTCAGTCCTGAGACTGGTTTGATGCAGCTCTCCACGCTACTCTATCCTGTGCAAGCTTCTTCATCTCCCAGTACTTACTGCAACCTACGTCCTTCTCAATCTGCTTAGTGTATTCATCTCTTGGTCTCCCTCTACGATTTTTACCCTCCACACTGCCCTGCAATGCTAAATTTGTGATCCCTTGATGCCTCAGAACATGTCCTATCAACCGGTCCCTTCTTCTTGTCAAGTTGTGCCACAAACTCCTCCTCTCCCCAATTCTATTCAATACCTCCTCATTAGTTATGTGATCTACCCATCTAATCTTCAGCATCCTTCTGTAGCACCACATTTCGAAAGCTTCTATTCCCTTCCTGTCCAAACTATTTATCGTCCAAGTTTCACATCCATAAATGGCTACACTCCATACAAATACTTTCAGAAACGACTTCCTGACACTTAAATCTATACTCAATGTTAACAAATTTCTCTTCTTCAGAAATGCTCTTCTTGCAATTTCCAGTCTACATTTTATATCCTCTCTACTTTGACCATCATCAGTTATTTTGCTCCCCAAATAGCAAAACTCCTTTACTACTTTAAGTGTCTCATTTCCTAATCTAATTCCCTCAGCATCATCCGACTTAATTCGACTACATTCCATTATCCTCATTTTGCTTTTGTTGATGTTCATCTTATATCCTCCTTTCAAGACACTGTCCATTCCGTTCAACTGCTCTTCCAAGTCCTTTGCTGTCTCTGACAGAATTACAATGTCATCGGCGAACCTCAAAGTTTTTATTTCTTCTCCATGGATTTTAATATCTACCCCAAATTTTTCTTTTGTTTCCTTTACTGCTCACTCAATATACAGATTGAATAACATCGGGGAGAGGCTACAACCCTGTCTCACTCCCTTCCCAACCACTGCTTCCCTTTCATGTCCCTCGACTCTTATAAATGCCATCTGCTTTCTGTACAAATTGTAAATAGCCTTTCGCTCCCTGTATTTTACCACTGCCACCTTTAGAATTTGAAAGAGAGTATTCCAGTCAACACTGTCAAAAGCTTTCTCTAAGTCTACAAATGCTAGAAACGTAGATTTGCCTTTCCTTAATCTTTCTACTAAGATAAGTCGTAAGGTCAGTATTGCCTCACATGTTCCAATATTTCTATGGAATCCAAACTGATCTTCCCCAAGATTGGCTTCTACTAGTTTTTCCATTCATCTGTAAAGAATTCGCGTTAGTATTTTGCAGCTGTGGCTTATTAAACTGATAGTTCGGTAATTTTCACATCTGTCAACACCTGCTTTCTTTGGGATTGGAATTATTATATTCCTCTTGAAGTCTGAGGGTATTTCGCCTGTCTCATACATCTTGCTCACCAAATGGTAGAGTTTTGTCAGGAATGGCTCTCCCAAGGCTGTCAGTAGTTCTAATGGAATGTTGTCTACTCCCAGGGCCTTGTTTCAATTCAGGTCTTTCAGTGCTCTGTCAGACTCTGCACGCAGTATTGTATCTCCCATTTCGTCTTCATCTGAGTTCTCGATATTCATACAAGTGGTTCTCTTTTCTCCAAAGGTCTCTTTAATTTTCCTGAAGGCAGTATCTATCTTACTTCTAGTGAGATAAGCCGCTACATCCTTACATTTGTCCTCTAGCCATCCCTGCTTAGCCATTTTGCACTTCCTGTCAATCTCATTTTTGAGATGTTTGTATTCCTTTTTGCCTGCTTCATTTACTTATTTTTATATTTCCTCCTTTCATAAATTAAATTCAATATTTCTTCTGTTACCCAAGGATTTCTACTAGCCCTCATCTTTTTACTTACTTGATCATCTGCTGCCTTCACTACTTCATCCCTCAGAGCTATCCATTCTTCTTCTACTGTATTTCTTTCCCTCATTTGTGACAGTTGTTCCCTTATGCTCTCCCTGAAATTCTGTACAATCTCTGCTTTAATCAGTTTGTCCAGATCCCATCTCCTTAAATTCCCACCTTTTTGCAGTTTCTTCAGTTTTAATCTACAGCTCATAACCAATAGATTGTGGTCAGAGTCCACATCTGCCCCTGGAAATGTCTTATAATTTAATGCCTCATTCCTAAATCTCTGTCTTACCATTATATAATCTATCTGATACCTTCCAGTATTTCCAGGATGCTTCCATGTATACAACCTACATTTATGATTCTTGAACCAAGTGTTAGCTATGATTAAGTTATGCTCTGTGCAAAATTCTACCAGACGGCTTCCTCTTTCATTTCTTTCCCCCAATCCATATTCACCTACTACGTTTCCTTCTCTCCCTTTTCCTACTCTCGAATTCCAGTCACCCATGACTATTAAATTTTCGTTTCCCTTCACTACCTGAATAATTTCTTTTATCTCATCATACATTTCATCAATTTCTTCATCATCTGCAGAGCTAGTTGGCATATAAACTTGTACTATTGTAGTAGGTGTGGGCTTCGTGTCTATCTTGGCCACAATAATGTGTTCACTATGCTGTTTGTAGTAGCTTACCCGCACTCCTATTTTTTTATTCATTATTGAACCTATTGCTGCATTACCCCTATTTGATTTTGTATTTATAACCCTGTATTCAACTAACCAAAAGTCTTGTTCCTCCTGCCACCGAACTTCACTAATTCCCACTATATCTAACTTTAACCTATCCATTTTCCTTTTTAAGTTTTCTAACCTACCTGCCCGATTAAGGCGATCTGACATTCCACGCTCCGATCCGCAGAATGCCAGTTTTCTTTCTCCTGATAATGACGTCCTCTTGAGTAGTCCCCGCCCGGAGATCCGAATGGGGGACTATTTTACCTCTGGAATATTTTAACCAAGAGGACGCCATCATCATTTAACCATACAGTAAAGCTGCATGCCCTCGGGAAAAATTACGGCCGTAGTTTCCCCGTGCTTTCAGCCGTTTGCAGTACCAGCACAGCACGGCCGTTTTGGTTAGGGTTACAAGGCCAGATCAGTCAATCATCCAGACTGTTGCCCCTGCAACTATTGAAAAGGCTGCTGCCCCTCTTCAGGAACCACATGTTTGTCTGGCCTCTCAACAGATACCCCTCCGTTGTGGTTGCACCTACAGTACTGCCATCTGTATCGCTGAGGCACGCAAGCATCCCCACCTACAGCAAGGGCCATGGTTCATGTGGGGTGACACATATATAAGCATCCTGTCTGATCACCTGCATCCATTCATGTCCATTGTGCATTCTGACAGACCTGGTCAATTCCAGCAGGACAGTGTGACACCCCATATGTTCAGAATTCTCACAGAGTGGCTCCAGGAACACTCTTATGAGTTTAAACACTTCTGCTGGTCACCAAACTCCTCAGACATGAATATTATTCAGCATATCTGAGATGCCTTGCAACATGCTGTTCAGAAGAGAACTCCACCCCCTCGTACACTTACGGATTTATGGACAGCCCTTCAGGATTCTTGGTGTCAGTTCCCTCAAGCACTACTTCATACATTAGTGAAATCCATGGCCATGTTGTGTTGCAGCACACCTGAGTGCTCACAGGGGCCCTAATGCAGATTTAACTATTGTTGTCTGCAGCATATGATGTCACATTACTTCTGTATTTCTAAATTCATTTTCAATATTCTTATCTCACTTTTGAATTTTTTGTCTACCTAATAACAGTAATGATTGTAATAATTATAGGTAAAATAACATGGTTTCTCTCAAGGACAATTTGAAGATTGTCTCATTATAATTTCTGTAAAATTGTTGTGATCTGGACTTAATTATTATAAAAAACTATCATTTCAGGGTTCTCATTATAAATTTTACAAAGACTACTCATGCAATTTAAAACTGATGGGTATCCATAAACGCCCATTGTGAGGATGAGAAGATTGAGAAGCTTAATCTGAATGCTTTTGTTTCTGATGTTTCTCCATCTCTCTCCCTCCCCCCCCCCCCCCCCACCCACCAATCTCTCTCTCTCTCTCTCTCTCTCTCTCTCTCCCTCTCTCTCTCTCTCTCTGTGTGTGTGTGGGGGGTGGGGAGGGGAGAGGGGATATGTGTGTGTGTGTGTGTGTGTGTGTGTGTGTGTGTGTGTGTGTGTGTGTGTGTGTGTTTCTTTAACTATTCTCATTGGAGGGTGCACATATTTATTACTTTTATGTTGTATTTATGGAAGTAGTGATAGTTTTCAGATTATATGAGATAAATTAAATTGCCAATGGTGAACAGTATAATTACTCTAACACACCCTAGTAACATGTATAAGCTTGCAAATATAACAATTTTTTCTGATCATGCAATTAGATTTGTGCATAACTATCTACCTAATGAAATGATATTCAATTAGTATTCATTTCTGTCTCGTATAACAAAAAATACTGTAGTCTAGTAAAAGGGTCTAAAGAAAATTTTAAAGTGGAAGGTGATCAATTTAAATAAAACAGCTGACACACTACATACTCCAGTCATTTGATTCAAACCAAACACTATAACGGTACAAACTTGAATATTATAATCTATTTTCTTGACTGTGCATGTAACACATTATATTATGATATAGGGTTCTCATTTCTATAAATATCAATGTCATGTGCATACTTAAGCTGTGTCTGTTTGACTTTTTCTGTATTATTAATTATTATGGAAATGGTAGAATGGGTGAGTGCAGTCCCAATCACAGCTCAAATTCTGTTCTCCGCAAACAACACCAACTTTAGTGATGAGCTTAACAACCCCCTACAATTTAACATGTTTCACTACAGAAAAAATCTTATACTTAATTGATGACACCAGTATACAATCTCATTGTCCTATAACTGTGCCCAACACTTCTCCAGCCAAAGACATTCAAAACCTTGTTAGATAAACTTCTTCTATAACAAGTACTTAAACCAGCTACCTTCTAGAACTGTGTAACTAGACTCATTCGGCGCAAGTCTCTTCAGGTATTCAGGTGACATAGTGAAGCAGACATCCAAAAAAATATAAAAATTCTCTGTTTACTCCAGTAAATTCATATATAACAACAGTTAGAGTGAATGCACAAAGCTGGAGGTGAGTATACACATGTGCAAGTGCTAGAGTACACACACACACACACACACACACACACACACACACACAGAGAGAGAGAGAGAGAGAGAGAGAGAGAGAGAGAGAGAGAGAGATAGAATGTTCTCAAATCGATTCAACATAAAATGTATTATCACAAACATGCCATGCAAACACTTCTTTTTAGAAATACTGTTTCATTTCAGTAGTATTCATCTGAATACAGCTCTGCATATAATCAACATGAAAGTACAGTCCATATTGGAGTTCAGTCTGCCCCCAAAACTAACAAAACTTTGGTAGTATACAGTATAGAATTTACATACACACATAAATCTCTGAAGCAATTTGCATAAATACACATTCCTCTTTGTAAGACATGCATTTCATGAATACATAAAACACTTAATACCACGAGGCACTACACTATTGGCACAAACTGTCTAGTTTTTCTCAGGACAAGAGCAATATCTTATGCTTAAAAACATTGGTTAACATACCTAACATTATAAGTGTGAATGTCAGGGCTTAACCTAGGATAAGAGAATATATGCATTTAGTGACAGATGAATGAAGTATGTGAGCAAATTAGTAAACATCTTCTCACCAAGCAGTGATATAGAGACTGAAATTTGTAAATTAAGCCGAAATGGTACTGGTTAAAGATAAAAAACTAGACTATTTTCGAAATAAATGGATACAAAACAGCAAATTAATTATTTTTAGAGCAGCCTTAACCCAAAAATCCCAAATTTACAAATATTAGTCATATAAATTAGCACAACACTGCAAATAATGATAGGGCAGAATAATGAAGTAACATTATGTAAAGTCTCCTCTACTTAAAACACAGTGTGGCATGTCAGTATCAATCTTTTATAAATAATATATTTACAGATTTTTCGAAATAAAATAAAAATACATTTGTATTTGTAGTGAACTTTAAGTGATACATACTCTTTATGACAACTGAAATTTGACTATCTGACAAATATTTATGCTTCACTCTGTGTGCACATGATATTTGTGTGTAATCACTGTGTGACACCATATGACATAGCAATTAAGTAAGTCAAACAGTAAGTTACTAGTGATTAAGTTTAGAGGAAAAAATGAAGGGTTAGGCATCTTTGCTGCTGAACAAGTTGTCAAGGCATAGAGGGTGCAGTAGTCACAATATATGTTGAATTGTATCAGTATAAGGAAACAATAGATTGTGCAGGATATAACTGATGTAAATCTGTGGTCAACTCAAAATTGTATATAAAGTGAACATTAACTGCACTTTCACACAACTATATTGATGGGATTATTCCAGAAGGCATATTGTTTTCACTGTCTCCTGTTGGTTCATCAGTGGAAATTAATTTCATCATGCTACAAAATTATCAGTTGCATGGTTAGCAACAAAAAAGTAAAAGAACCTATTGGAATGAAGTGCCATGATCTCCTTTGGGGCTTTGTGTATACACTATATTTGACTATCCCCCACATGGTTAAAATATTTTCTAAAACAATAAGTTATTCAGCATATATAAATGGCCACTGGAATGGTTTCAAAAACACATAAAGATGCTTAGTCATTTTGAATGCCTACAAATTCACCATATGTTATGGACTTTATGGAGTGGCATCTATACCTCATAAGTTCTTTTTCCTCACGCATATTGACATTCAGGACTATTCTGAATGCTTATTATCTGCTTATTCCACAATACTACCTATGACATCTAGGTCACTACTGTACAGTGTGTGTGGTAAGAGCAGATATATATAAATGAAATTATATATATAAATGAAATAATAATAAATAAATATAAATGAAATTACTTTTAAGGCTGTTTGAGAATTAATGTCATTCAGATAAGCATAAGAAATGACGGAAACAAAAATCTTATTTTGTGACTTCATAATTCAACTTCCATTATGAGTGACATAAAAGCAAACAGTTTTGGAACTGTGTAAATAGATGTATCATGGTCACATAGTGCTTGTTATAGTTGTGACAGTATATTCAATTATTACAGAATGCACTTTCTTTCTGCAGAATGAAACATTATTATAAGAGTTGAAGAATAGCAAAAGAATGAATATAGTAGAATTTTTCTGAGGTCAGTTGTTAATGGACTGCTATGTAAAAAGTCTCGGGATAACAATTTTGTTCTATGAATGGTCTCGTGTGTAATTAGAAGAATCAGTCAAAAATATGTAGCTCTATACAAGGTATGTATCTGATACCATTATTTAACAGGACTTATTCTGCTATAACATCCTTAAGAAGAATAAACCCTACGTATTATTCTTAGTTTAAGACTTAACTCCATGCAGAAAAGTTCAGTTGTTACACATATATTCTCATACATCCGTGGCATGTAATAATGAAGTTCTGAAGTGGTGAACATAACTAACAGTTGATAATACTATTTAGAAATAGTTAACTCCAAACTTTAAAAGTGAAGCAGCCTTAGCTTCATATAGCAAATTTATTGTGCCATAACTATGTCCACTACACTATTAAGAGCTGTAATCTATGCTGGTAGAAGCTATAATACACCATACTTCATATCCACAAGACAGTTTTACATAAATGGCTGCTGCACACCAAAGTCAGAAATCAGATAAATTTCATAAACATTTGCTGCACTTATGCTATAGCACTATTAGTTCTATGGCATACTGAGATGAAAGCTATTCAATAAAAAAATTGGCATAAACAGCAGTGATCAGTAAGGAAGGGGACAAATAAATTATCAGCTGGTAAAAGTGCTTGCTAAAAGCAGC
This sequence comes from Schistocerca piceifrons, assembly GCF_021461385.2. Taxonomy (NCBI): domain Eukaryota; kingdom Metazoa; phylum Arthropoda; class Insecta; order Orthoptera; family Acrididae; genus Schistocerca; species Schistocerca piceifrons. The sequence continues at coordinate 536,725,815 of NC_060149.1, forward strand.
TACAGTGTGCTCTAATCATAAAATGTACTAGATTGCCTCAATAAAGATTTAAATATGTATAAAATATCCAAATAGTTATGCCCAGCTTATGTTAGACATCGCTGACCTTAACACAGCAACAATTTAACATTATAAACACAGTGTTAAATACAGCCTTTCTTTTAGTTTTGATTTCATTTTACAGCCTGTTATTTGCACTGAGCACAAGATCAGCTGAAAAAGGATGTTATATTAACCATTACAATCCATCAGGAATTATTCAAGAAAATCTTGAATGGAATCAGACTTGAAAATAACTCCCCTAAAACAAGAGCTTTTATTTCAAAATTCAGTCACTTTTCTTGGTGATCTGTTGCTTTTGAGATCCTCTCGAAATTTTATATGTTGCCAGTCATAAATATCTTTCAGCTTGTGTTAAGCTATTTCACTGAATTCCAGACATTTTTTCTAGTAAATTATGTCTTTAAAATAAAGACACTAGTTTCATTATTTCAGTAACGGGAAATGCTAATGGATCTGTATAATCTTTAACAATGGAAATTCTTGAAATAAAACAAATCTGTTTCTGCATATCAATTATAAATACTCAGCTATTTCAGTGATGGACTGTATTTGAACCATAATGCATGGTGTTTCAAACAACTGTATACTTAGTAGGAAAAGTTCCTTGTGTGCGAATAACTGCTCAGAACATCACCAAAGGATCTCATCTTATGGGAGCAACAGGAAGATTTAATACTGTCACTGTAGTGACAATAACAGCACATTATTTTTTGGAATGTGTAGTTTATGTGAGACAGATAATTGAAAGTTAGTCTTGTACCTCACTGAACTTTTTAATCTAATAATGCAGTTAGTGAATGTTTAACTAAGCACATGGATTTAGTTAGCAAAATGTGACTAAGCCTCATGTTTGTGCTATAAATGCAAATGCTAAATACTAGTTATGTCATACTTGCCTGATGATTATTGTAGGTAACTAGAAGAGACCAACATGACTCCATTTAATACATGTGTCCAAAAGAACAGACCCTAAAGATCAGGGGTGCTCAACCCAGTGATCATGATTGACCAGGGAATTGTGATGAGTTGTTCTTTCAAAATCTATGTCAAAAATCTGTTTAAATGAGCTGTCTTTTGTAAGATAACAGTTTGATGACAATGGGTGTATCACATGGTATTTGGATGTTGTAAATCTGACACTGCTGTCTCTGCTTCTTTTGTGTCTGTCTGCTTGTACCTGCCTTTAATGCTCAAGCCAAGCAACAGCCTTTTCTTCTGCATGGTGAGATTACTACTTGTAAACTGTAACTTGGTATGTTGTGAGCAGGAGTTGCTGTGGGTATGGAGTGCATAAAGTGCTTTGTGAGGTGAAGGGGAGGGAGGGGTGGGAGTCAAGCTTCACCTCCAATGGGCAACACAAACCTCTGTTTGTGAGATTCAACAAAACAACAATGTGCACGGTATGTTAAAGACTTTGTGTAATCTGAAAACTGAGATTGCTATTTGTACTGTCATGTCAAATAAGCATCCCATCACTCATTTTCAAAGTAACTGTGATCAAAATAGTATGACAATACACACCACAATGACAACAGAACTCAACATCTTCAAATTGTAGGATGTACAGTTGGCAATAAACATATCTAAATAGTGTGATTTTTCCTGACCACTGATGAGACTAGGGAGTCCATGTGTCAAGTTATAGTTCTCACATAGTAACAGGTTCGTATAAAATGAGTGCAGCTAAACATAGGAACACATAGCACTTCCATGGGGATCGGTATGAACAGTTTTTTGTTACATTGCACAAAGATAGTGTTCCATGTTTGATGGATAATCCTACTTCAGCCATAACTTAAAAGTGGAAATATTGAACCCTATTTTAGAATAGTTTCGACAAAGACTTCAAATTGCAAGCAGCTGTTGACAGTGAGTTGAAAAGGAGAAACTTTCTAACCTTAAAAGTAAATTAGAAATACAGCAGTCATTTTTGTAAACTTGATATAAAAATGTCTTTCATCAAACACAGAATCATTTCATGTATCACAGTTACTGATGAAACATGCAAAACCATTTGACCATGGAATTGTTGTTATGGAGTGCTTTCTGACAACAAGTGAGGTCTTGTTTTCAAATATAAAATGTCAGAGATAACATCTTCCATCAGAGACATGCCTCAGTCAAGAGCTAGTATAACAAGAAAAGTGGAATTAATGGTAGAAAATATAAAAGGTCAACTGATAACAGTTTTGTGTTCTGCTTGTGTTTCTCATTGCAGTTAGATGAGTCAGTAGATGGGCTTAATTCATCTCAAGTTATGAAACTTCCTGGCAGATTAAACTGTGTGCCCGACCGAGACTTGAACTCGGGACCTTTGCCTTTCTGCGGGCAAGTGCTCTACCAACTGAGCTACCGAAGCACAACTCACGCTGGTACTCACAGCTTTACTTCTGCCAGTACCTCGTCTCCTACCTTCCAAACTTTACAGAGCAGGAGAGCTTCTGTAAAGTTTGGAAGGTAGGAGACGAGGTACTGGCAGAAGTAAAGCTGTGAGTACCGGACGTGAGTCGTGCTTCGGTAGCTCAGTTGGTAGAGCACTTGCCCGCGAAAGGCAAAGGTCCCGAGTTCGAGTCTCGGTCGGGCACACAGTTTTAATCTGCCAGGAAGTTTCATATCAGCGCCACCCTCCGCTGCAGAGTGAAAATCTCATTCTGGAATCATCTCAAGTTATGATTTTTGTAAAATTGATATTTTCAGATTTCAGTGTAAAAGAAGATTTGTTTATAATTTTTACCAGAAAGACACTGCAGGAGGAGAACATTTTTTCAATGTATTTAAGTCTTTCATTTCTGAAGATGATTTACCAGTTCAGATACTTGCACCTACTAAAACTGATGAGTGCCTAGGGTGGTGGTCAAACACAAAGGAATTGTTACCTTGTGTGCAAATGATGAATCTTCCCCATCTTTCTTTTATTAACTTGTGTGTGAACAACAAGTCTTTCTTGTTTTTCTTTAAGTATCACCTGTACATATGTGTGCAAGTGCTTTGTGGACATATTTTAAAAATTGTAAATGATAAGAGTACTGTCACAAAAATTGTGAATTCAGCTCTCTCACAGTCACTACAAACAAGTTTAGAGTGCTATTAGTTGAAACGGATAGCCCATATGGAGACCTGTTATTGCACACTGTTTGATGGCTGTGTAGAGGTATGGTTCTAAACATGTTTTAAAAGAACTTCTGCAAGCAATAAAATCATTTTTGTCTGAAAGAGAGTAAGATTACTCACAACTGTATGATTTGAGCTGACTGGTGAATCCAACATTTTTAGCTATATGACAGTTAAACTAAACGATTTAAACACAGAACTTCAAGGTAAAAACCTAACCATCATAAGTATTACATCTTTTGTAAAGTGTTTCATGCAAAACCTTAATCTTTCGACAGATCAGTTACAGAAATTGAATGTGGAACACTTTCCTGAAATACTGTCAAACTGTCAGACCAACAAACATCTTTGGATCCAGAACCTGCAAAGCAGTATATGGCCAATGTGTGGGAACTGAAGACAGAATTTTAAAGCCAATTTTCAGATTTCAAGGAAATAGAACATGGTCCAGCTTTCACAGCTCATCCTATTTTTAGTGGCTGTGGAAGATTCATCAAGTAAAATGAGTACTCTTTCTTATTTGAGTGACACTGAAACTGAAGGGGAAATAATTTGGTTTCAAATTGACATTTCTTTAAAGTCATAACACAATGAGGATAACTTTTGGAACTCAGTGAGTGGGAAAATCTACCCTAACATTTCACACATGGCATCATATGTTTTACCATTTTTTGGATCAACTTATCTATGTGAGGCACTGTTTTCAACAATGAACAGAGTGAAATGTAAGTGAAGAAATAAATTTACTGATCTTCATCTTTCAGACTGGATGAGGTTGGCTTGCCAATTATTACCCAGATTAAAATAAACTTGCCAAAGATATGCAAAACAAGTATGTCCCTATACTTTATTATGGTGCATATTCTGTATAGTCTGATTTTTCACATGTGTGAAATTGAGTAGTAGACCTATAACTTTTAATGAAGAGAATATTACCTCTCAATATATTAGAAATGGCTGCAGTGCTTATTTGTGCTTGACTCTCTATGAGCTTTTCAGTCAATGGATCTTTAAATGGACTAAATTTTGAGTAGTAGATTTCAAGCCTAAAAAGGTTGAGCTCCCCTGCTGTAGATAATCCACAGATGTACAAAATACTTTCAAATTCATTTTCTAACAGTGAATTCAATAACATGAGCTCTATTAGGCATAGGCGTAGATCTACCACACAATAGTGACAGCTGATGTCAAGGTATTGGCAGTTAGCAAATTAATTTCAAAGGATGACTCTGTCTACAGTGAATGAGAATATTCCAAAATGATTCTAGGAAATACAGGATTTGTAGACTGTTTAAAGTGTGGAGGTTTCACAGTAGAACTGGAAACAATGTTCATAATACCATTCATAATTCATGTTTCAGTGACTGTAACATCCATCATTGGCCGAAATCACAAAAAAATGACAGAAGCCATACACAGAGTAGTGAAAACATTGATACCCATCAGAAGTATCCTTCTAAAAGAGTACCCTGTATCTAGGCCAAGGTTAAACAGAAATTATGGTAAAAAACACCAAGGACAACAAAGATCCACAAGATATAAATGATCCCAAGAAGAAAGAATCAAACAGTGTACATGTTAGGACATGTTGAACCATTCTTTAAGGAAGAATTATAGAAAAAAAACAATTGGATGATGGAAGAAATTTGTGTATGTTAACCTAGTGACAGACCCTTTTTTGAATATTACAGAAAACTGTGAGAAAAAGATATTATCACCAACAATCCACAATGAAACAATATGATAGGACTAGCAAATACCTTGTTGATGGAAACACTGCAGAAGATGAGACAGAAGATCAGCATATGTTAAAAACAACATTGCATGAGTATAAAATAATCTTGCTATTTTTACTGCACCAAATTAAAGTATGAACACCAGTGTACAGTGATAACCTGTAATGTACAGAATGACAGCATTGCAGCACTAGGATAAAACAGTGATATTGTTACTGTTATATGAACAACAGACAGTTTACATCAAATTCTTTTTATTTTAATGCCTGGCTTTGTCTGAATTATGTCATCTTCATGTATAAAATGTGAAGTGAATGGTAGCTATCACTGGCATCAGTAGATATGCATTGCCTGGACTCCTCCACTCCATATTATAAGTACGAAGGAGATTAGAGCTGCTCATCATGATACAAAATGTGGTATACACAGTAAACTGTTCATAAAAACTCTAATGTCTTCATTAGGAACTCCTCACTACCATATTTTCTTTTGTGATGGCCTTTGATCAACTTTTGATTGTTGAACCTATATCAGCACAATGTCACACTGACAGAGATCATGTCAGTACCAGCTATGTTAGTGGTTCCCATTGTAATGTAAAATACCTGGCAAATTTCATGGTAGACACTCAACACTCATATCCTCCTTCCCTGGACCACTAAGATTACAGATGTCATACTAGTCACAGATTTTGCTGCACAGTCTCATCTCTATGGCCTCTTTGATGACACAACGGAACAAGAATTTTTATCCATGAAACATAATGTTATGTTTATTCATGAGACTGTACTCAGTGACCACTTTTTATTAAAGCCTCTTATCAAAGATATGTTGAATCCATTGGAGAACATTTTCATGCTGAGGGTATAAAATTGTTTCTCCACACTTTTATAATCACCTGCTCCTTGTATGAGGGACAATTTTTATGAAATAACTAACTAAATGGCCATGGACTCTCCCAACAGTTCAGTAGATTTTTGATCATTTGAAAGCAAATGGAATAATAATCAGTCCACTATCAAGATGCAAACAGAAAGAAAGTTGGAATTTTTAAATGTTTTAATAGAATGCAAACTTCATGGATAGCTTGGCAACTCTGTATGTTACAAGCAAACACACACTGATCTATGCCTCAGCATAAAGTCTGTCTTGCAATCCAGCAGAGACATGTTTCAAATATGTTCGTGGACAGGGCTACAATTGTTTCTGACAAGAACAACTTTCATTCTGAGAAACAAGAAAACAAGAAGCATTTGTTCAAAATGAATGGAGATAAGAATTATGACCCTAATTTAGCACTCTGTGTAAATACAAGCACATCTGACAATTGCAAGGTAAATCAGCTATTGCACAGCTTCCTTTTTGTGAGGATACATGTATCAAAATAGGTTACATATTAAGCAGACATGAGGAGAATTATTTTATAACTGCATTAGAAGACAAAAATAAATAAAAATTAAAATTAAAAAAGTGTTGCACCCAGTTAAAAATAGTCCTGGGCGCTGACCATAGAATGTGAATATCTATGGAGTGAGTATACTGGATATACTGCTAACTTTAGACCAGGACTTTCATGTGAATTTAGAATAATACTGTTTGTACACATTTTTTAGTATTATATGTATTTGCCCTGTTTATATACATTTATTTATTAGGAACACCAATAATGGAAAATCATTGCTACTATAGATACAAACTGACATACCTAAATGCAGGTAAAGCCTGTTTTTATACATAAGTAACACAAATGTTTAATTACAGTGTCATACTAATAAGAAGCACTTCACACACTGAAATATTTGACAAACAGCATAACAAAGAGTTGTAGGAATAAGTTATGCAATGAATGACACACGTGGTAGATTTATTTAATAGTGTGGAAGTGTGCTCCCACTCAGACTGATCAGGATGCTACATGTTTTGCTAATCTGCAATTAAGATGTATGTATGAGAATCTGAGTCATTTCCTTCTCATTATATTCCATCGATCAAAGGAATAATGTGGATGCAGTATTTATTGACTTCCAAAAAACATTAGAAATAATTATTAACAAAAGTATTATTACACCAGTTGTCAAACCATATTTTTGACTTGCTTGAGGGTATATTGATAGGGATGATGTAACATTTTAACGTGGTGTTCCCCAGACCATTGACGTTCATGTTACATTATTGAACTGACAGACAATATTAACAGTTATTCAAGACTTGTTGCCAATGATTCAGTTAACTACAATGATGTCCTGTCTGAAAAAAAGCTACACAAATATGAATCAGATCAGGATATAATTTCAAAATGGTGCAAAGATTGGTAACTTGCTTTAAATGTATAGAAATAGAAAAAGATGCAATTCTCAAAATGAAAAAGTAGCCTATGACTACAATATTAAAGATTCCCCATTAAAATCGGTTTACTCATACAAATACCTGGGTATATCAATTTGTATAGATATGGAGTGGAATGACTGCATAAGGTCAATGGTAGGTAAGGGAAGTTGCAGATTTTTGTTCATTTGCAGGGTACTGAGAAAACACAATATTAATTTGTTATTCAAGTGTGTGGAATCCATATCAAATAGGGTATATTGAATGTAACCTAAGAAGGGCAGTGAAAATATTCACATGTTTGCTTGAGTCACAGGAAAGCATCTTGGATATGTTGAAGAACCAAAATTTTAGAATATTCAAGACCTATGCAAATTATCCCTAGAAAATGTACTTAACAAATATGCAAGAACCAATATAAGATAAGAATCTAGAGATATTCTTCAGCCCCCTATATATTAGTTCCATAAAGAATGTGAAGACAAATTTAGGCAAATCACACAGAACAAAAAAGCATTTCAACAGCTATTCTTAGTCCCTTCCACACATGATTGGACCAGGAAGAACCCTAACATGTGAAACCATGCTAAGTACCCACTGCCTGCACTTCATTGTGGTTTGCAAACTATGTATGTCAGTCTATATAGTAGTGAAACCACTAGACAAACTCAAACAATAAGAAATTGGGGATGGAATAATAACAATGAAATAGGATAGATTGTGACTTAACACTCCAGAATTCTGTATGCAGGGTCCTCCAGAAGTTGGCGTACTTTCTCAGCATAATCCACCCGCTGCAAGATGACAGTGGAGTTCCCTTTGTCTGCTGGCAGTATCACAATGCTGTTGTCTTCCCAGAGTTTCTTGAGTGCAAGCCTCTCCTCAGTTGTGATGTTCGATTTCGGTGGCCTGGCCTTGGTGAGGGAGGACCCTGCATACAGAATTCTGGAGTGTGACCCCACGGACAAGGTGGCCAAGAAGACTAGTGCTCTCTTGAAGGAAACAGGGATGCCTGATAAGATCATCAGACAACTACGGGAAAAAGTGCCAGTGCCACCTAGACTGTATGGTCTGCCTAAAATACACAAGGAGGGCGTGCCCCAACGTCCAGTTGTCAGTAATATTGGGGCACCTACGTACACAACAGCCAAGTACTTGGAAGGTCTCCTGTCTCCATATGTGGGGAAATGTATTCACCACATCCGCAACTCAGAAGATTTCCTGCAACGTCTCGAGCAACTGCACATCACAGATTCAGACATCATGGTTAGTTTTGATGTAGTATCGCTGTTCACCAGGGTCCCACTGAAGGACTCACTAGAACTGATTGCAGAGAAATTTGACGGTGCTCCGGTGGACCTGTTCAGTCATACACTAACATCCACGTATTTCCTGTGCAGAAACCAATATTACGAGCAAACTGAAGGTGTAGCTATGGGCAGCCCACTGTCCCCTGTGGTTGCCAACATGTTTATGGAGAGTTTTGAGAAGAGGGCATTGGAGACAGCCACATTTAAACCCACATGCTTCTTTCGGTATGTGGATGACACCTTCGTGATGTGGCCTCATGGGATGGACAGGCCAATGAGTTTCTTGAACACCTTAACTCATGCCACCCTAATATCAAGTTCACCATGGAACTGGAGAAGAATGGCCAGCTGCCATTTATGGATGTACTAGTCCAGAGGAAAGCAGATGGATCAATTGGCCACAGTGTGTACCGAAAACCAACACACACTGATTTATATCTGCAGGCCAGCAGCTGTCACCACCCTGTACAGAAGAATGGGATTCTGAAGACTTTGGTCCACAGAGCACGTGCCCTGTCAGACCAAGAGAATCTACCCATAGAGATAGAACGTCTCAAAACAGTTTTCTCCAAGAATGGATACACGGACAGACAAATTGAGAGGGCACTCCAACCAGCCTCTATACCACAGGTTCCTGAAGAAGACCAAGATGAAGCAAAGAAGGTGGCATATCTGCCCTATGCAGGCTCTATTTCTGCCAGAATCAGTAGGATCCTCCGTAAATACAATATCAAGTGTGTTTTCTGTCCATCCAACAAGATCGGGGGACTGCTGGGGTGTGTCAAAGACGGCCTTTTGTCAATGTGGCATGTCCTACATTGGCCAGACGACAAGAACTGTGGAGATCAGGTGCAAGGAACATCAGAGGCACACTAGATTAAGACAGGTGACTAAGTCAGCCATTGCTGAACACTATCTAGAACAAGATCATACCATGAAGTATGAGGATACCAAGATTCTAGCACAAACACCCAGATTTTGGGGCAGTGTTATAAGAGAATCAATAGAAATTAAAATGGATGACGATCTTATGAACCGTGACACAGGGTACCAGCTAAGCCGAGCCTGGGATCCCGCTCTGGAATTGTTAAAGGAGCAACGGAGCCAGCTGCAACACTACACAAACAGAAGAACCAGAGACATGGAGATGGAAAACGAGCCCCTGACAGACTGCCAGGTGCACCAGACCAAAGATGGAACACCCAGAAGTGGGACTGGTGGACGCGGACCGCAGAGGGAACATCCAGAGCCGCAGCGGACAAAAAACGGAGGGGCAACGCTCCAACAGGTCGCGGTGAGCGGGCGCGGACCGCAGGGGGAACGCTTGGTACCCCAGACCGTAGGTGAAACCCCCAGGAGCGGGTTTGGTGGGCGCGGACTGCAGAGGGAACACCTAGAACCGCAGCGGACAGAAAAGGGAGCAGCAACGCTCCAGCAGGTCGCAGGGAATGGGCGCGGACCACAGAGGAAGCGCTTGCAGACGTTGGTGGAGGGGGAAGGCCATAGGCATAAATACTGGACCAGGTCCACTCGAGGAGCAGTCTCAGGTCCCACCTGATGAAGGTTACGAGCTACGTGACCGAAATATCGACGCTGATATCTGGCAGAACACCCGACAACCCAAGATGTCAGTAAAAATATAGTACCATAACCAGAAAATAGATTTGGAAGAATTTGGTACAGTGAGAAAGAGAGAGAGAGAGAGAGAGAGAGAGAGAGAGAGAGAGAGAGAGAGAGAGGAGGAGGAGGAGGAGGAGGAGGGGGAGAGAGAGAGACAGAAAGCACTGGTGTTAGTTTACTCTGTTGTACATTTATTCATCTTCAGGAATGAAGTCATTTTCCTGTGTAGGCTGTTGATTTATTTGGAAATAAACACTTTTATTCCATAATTGAACGATTATACAGTGAAAATTGTAATGTATTTATCATGATACATTCTTCACATCTGCATGAGGAAAGCAACATTTGATGGTGTCACTAACAAGGGTTTTGCTCAACCATAGTAGGTATGGAAACACCTGTCTCTCAGACATGAAGTTCTCAGATAAAATGACAAAAAAAAATAATTGTAACCCTTATGCAGGTTTATAAATTTGTCAGCATAAAATACATTACTGTAATTATTAAAATGAAAAGGCCCATCACATAGCCTATGTACATACAAGAGAGTATTTATTCAACTCTTGTAGTGTCCTGAATCCTTATACATAAAATGTGCCAAACAAGTATGATTAAATATAAAGTTTTAGTATAGTCTTTGCCTAGCACCTAAACTTTATGAAGATATATTGATAAAGATAATGGACTTGCTTAAATCTCTAATTTGCTACATGTCAAAGATTCAGATCTTCCATCCATTTTCATTTTAAGAAGCACATCCAGAGAATAAGGTTCCCTATTTCTATTTTAAACAAAGATAGCATAGTTATGTGAAAAACTTTACTAGCAACAGGTACAGCAATTTAGGCACTTGTCATATAATGGGATCAACTTTTGTGTTCCTGTGTTGTAAAAGTTTGCCACCTGTGACTGGAACCAGCATTTGACAGTCATATTCAGCTCATCATCAGTGTCAAAACACTGACCAGAGTACAGGAATTTCTTGTGGTGCAAAGAAAGATGGAAATAGCTGGGAGCAAGATCAAGACTGTATGCTGGATGATCAAACAGCTATCAGCCAAACTTCTGCAAAACAGTTGCTGTGTGCTGAACCATACGAGGACCAGCATTGTCATGAAGCTGCACAGCTCCTGCAGTAAGCATTCCATGCTTCATGTTCTGAATGGCATACCACAGTTTCTGCATTGTTTCACAGTAATGGTCAGCATTCATTGTTTCACCTCTGGTCAGGAAGTCAATGAACAGAATGCCCTTCCTGTCCCAGAACACTATGCACATCACTTTCTGCACTGACACAGTCTGTTTGAATTTCATTTTGACTAGGGATCCACTTTGACACAAATGCACTGATTGCTGCTTGGTTTCTGGGGCAAACTGGGAAATCCACATCTCATCACCCATGATGAGCTTGTCAAGGAGCTCAAAACTGTCATCATTATACCACTGCAGAAATGGCAGTGCTGCTCCAAAGCATTTAGTTTTCTAACAATTTCTTACAACCATCTGGCACACAACTTCTTGAACAGCAGGTGCTTAGTGACAATTTTGTGCAAAAAGGATTACAATATCTGTGGAAAATGGATGTTGAGCTCCATAATCACCTTGACCCTTCTCCAGAATGTGCTGCCACGCCAGCTCAACAAGTTGATCACTAATGAGGAATGGTTTCCCACTGTGCCCTACATCACAGGCACTCCTTCCTCATGGACACTTTGACGACCTTCAGATGAAGCCTTCACCAGTGACACACCATCAGTTTGTTCATGATGTTTTGCCCATAGACCTGACAGAGCTGATAATGAATTTTGAAGGGCGCTATTTTTTGTGCATTAAGAAACCTTATCACTGACCAAACCTTGCAGATTACAGGACAATGAATAAGAGACACCATTTCAGGACATTGCTGCTGTAGTACTGGCACCAGGCACAATATGTCTGGCTGGAATCTGATTGTCACATCATAGAACTGTTGCACATGTGCAGTTTTTCCAGCTAAATACGTCTACTTTAAGGAAAACAACATCAGGAAATTTACTTTTTGGATGCGCCTTGTAGTCTATTAGGAATACAATTTTTAATGTTGCTTGACCATAATTTGTTAGAGTAAAGACTCAAGGATATCAACGAAATGCAGAATAAAATGTAAATACAGTGGTGTCTGTCTATTCTTTCAACTCTGTGCTTTGACACTTATTGCAAGGAACATTCAGTTCTTTTGATCTAAAAGCAAGGTTCATTTTGAACATTGTATGCTAATTTCCAGGGTGCCTATGAAGTGCATGTTATATGTTTTGGCCTACTGATTTGCACTGAATTACCTTGACAATCCTGTATCATTGTCAGAGGGTCCTTGGGCGAATAAATAAATAAATAAAATAAATAAACAAACAAAATAAATGAATAAACAATATACTTATTACTTTTGAACAGCTTCTATCTACACTAGTGGTATAATGAAATATAAAACCAGCAGAATGTTTGTGGGCAAACTTGATGCTGTAATGACATTATGTGATCTGGGAGACAATGTCAGTTGATTAACTGCTCAATCCATAAAGTTTCTGAACATAGTGCAGAACATCAACAGAATATTAACACTTAGAGGGATGTTGACAAGTTAAATCATTAGGTTCCTCTGCTTCTACTGGGTGCTGCTGAATGGCCTCTAGTTTCTGGAGCCATATTGAAGAGATTACTTGGGTCTCTCTGCTGGCACCTGAGTGCCAATGATGAGTATAGTATTACCATCAATGAAGTACTTATGTGCCATTGATGAGTTTAAGCATGTAGTAAATTTTCCATCCCATCTCAGCTGTGTTTCAAAGTTTGGGCTGCCAAACTGTTTTCACTTACTTGGTCTGTTGGAATCTCATTTTTCTGAATTTGACTTTGCTTTACGTATTACTCATCATCAGGATGGCATCACAATGTTTTCTCATCAGTTATTCTACTGAGAAAGAAGTTGTGGAGATATTGGCAGGGAGTAACAATGAGGATGAAGAATTTAATGTTGATGTAAATGATAAATCCTCCACTCTGCCTCTGAAAGCAACAGTCTTAAGGTGACTATGTCAGCAGGTGTCAACCTGCAGCTTTATGTCTCAAAAAGAGATGTAATTGATGAGTCATCTGAATCCAAATAATCTGAAAGTGAAGTACTGAGGAAGAAAACATGGTTTAGTGGTATATCAGACTTGAAAGAAAATTATTTTCACATACAGTCAGACATTTCCTGATTTACCTTCAGTACACAACCATCAACTGGGGAATGATCCAAGCATTATGTCATGCTTTACATTATTTTCCAATGAAGATACAGTGCTGGCACATACACAGATTGACAGTCTGGACTGCTGTGATGCCTAATATAATTGTGAAGGATGCATAGCAAAAATTCAGCATTAACTGCCTCACATACACTAGGGTGACAAAACTCATGGGATAGCAATACGCACATATACAGATGGGGGTAGTATCATGAACAGAAGGTATAAAAAGGCAGTGCACTGGTAGAGCTGTCATTTGTACGCAGGTAATTCATCTGAAAAGATTTCTGATGTGGTTATGGCCACACAATGGGAATTAACAGACTGAAAAACTGAATCATAGTTGGAGCTAGATGCATGGGACATTACATTTTGAAAATTTTTGGTTAATTCAATATTCTGAGATCCACAGTGTCAAGACTGTGCTGTGAATAGCAAATTTCATGCATTATCTCTCATTATGGACAATGTAGTGGCCAACAGACTTCACTTAATGACATTGAACAGCAGCCTTTGTGTAGAGTTGTCAATGCTAACAGACAAGCAACACTGCATGAAATAAGCACAGTAATCAATGTAGGACATACAACAAATGTATCTGTTACAACAGTGCAAAGAAATTTGGCATTAATGGTCTATGGCAGCTGATGACCAAGGCAAGTGCCTTTGCAAACACCTGTAGTGACTCTCCTCATCGTGTGACCATATTGGTTAGACTCTACACAAGTGGAAAACCATGGCTTAGCTGGATAAGCCCCAGTTTCCATTGGTAAGAGTGATGCAGCCCCCAGAGTGATGCATGTACCCAAGATGTCAACAAAACACTGTGCAAGCTATTGGTCACTTCATAATGGTGTGGGCTTTTTTCACATGGAAGAGCTGATGGTGGGGTTCGAGTGTGGTGTAGACCCCATGAAGCCATGGACCCAAGTTGTCAGAAAGGCACTGTGCAAGCTGGTAGTGGCTCCATAACAGTGTGGGCTGTGTTTACATGGAATGGACTGGGTCCTCTGGTCCAACTGAACAGTTCATTGAGTGGAAAAGGTTATGTTTGGTTACTTTGAGACCATTTGCAGCCCTTCAACAATAAAATTTTTACAGATGAAAATGCAACATGTCACTGGGCCACAACTCTTTGTAATTGGTTTGATGAACTTTATGAACAATTTGTATGAATGATTTTGGTACTCAGATGACCCAATATGATTCCCATGAAACATTAATGGGACATAAACATGAGACAGTTTCACGTTGAGTATATGCCATGTTGAGATGCCTCACCACACCAGGCAAAAGGAGGTTGATCATCACATTAGTAGGTTTCCCATTACTTTTGTCACCTCAGTGTAGATAAAACTAATAAATAATTAGCTATTTATGATATTGAACTATTCATATAACAACAAAATTTTTCATAAGTCTTGATTTACATTGGCTTGAAGATTTTACTGCACACAGTGTGTATGAGTTGTTACCCAAAAATCCAAGAATTTCACTGTACTGGTCAAACGAGTAGTGGTATGACATCCTGCCATTAGGTGTCTCATGATAGATACACATCTTCGCTACTGCAACACAAAGTTACATAATCTTTGGCACATGCAGTAGTGACTTGTAATGGTGCATGTCAGGATGTGTTTCAGTGCTATTTGCAAACTGCGAAATAGATAATGTGAAGAAAACTACAGCTAAAAGTCTCCACATGCCGACAGAGTCAACATTTGAGTGATTCAAGTGCTTCAAGAAAATCCAAGAATCTGTAGAAGGTGATGAACATTCTGATCAACCATCAACATACACATCACCAGAAATAATCACGAAAGTGCATGACATGATACATGAAGACCAAAGACAGAGAATTCATGATGTTTGTAACAGGCTTGGTTTGTCATACATTATATAACATTGAATTGTAGCCAATGAACTGAACATGATATGAATTGCAGCAAAGTTTTTCCCTTGCCTTCTGAACACTGACCAATGAAATCTCAGGATTTAGACTTGCACTGAGCTGCAACAAAAGTTTTGAGAATGTCCAAAACTCTTATCCAGGATTGTAATAGGTGATGAATCTTGTGTCTACAGTTATGACCCTTAAACAAAACAGCAGTCATCACAATAAAAAATGCTATTTTCTCATAGTTTTACTGTGAGGTTTTGAGGTGGCTAAGGAAAAACATTCACTGCACATGGTCCCAGTTGTGGAAAAAGAAAGACTTGTTGGTGCACCATGATATCGCGACCACACACACCTCACTTGTTGTGAGGAAATCTGCAGCCCAAAACAAGATGGCAACAGTACCCCACCCTCCCTACTCACTGGACCTAGCCCAGTGTGACTTCTACCAGTCCCCAAAGTCGAAAATTCTGTTGAAATGGTGACACTTTGCTCAACTGTAGACATCCAAGTGGAATCACAATAGGTTCTGGACAACCTTCACCCTGCAGACTTTCAGGAACGCTTTCAAAAACTAAAAAAATGTTGGGATCATATCATGTAAGCCTAAGGCGACTACTTTGAAAATGACAGAGAACTTTTGGACATTAGTATAGTTCTTTTGATTTTTACAGTGAAATTCCCAGATATTTTGGATAGTACCTCATCCTGTTTTCATATATTTCTGTAAACTGCAGTCCCTTACACACCTTGTCCTTTGTGGCTATATATTTACAAATTGTTGTGCCAGAAAAAGCACAGAAATGTGTGAACATTTCAGATCAAGTACATTTGGTTTTGAGAGCGATATTAAATTTATGAAATAGTACTAACTGCCTGACGGGGTATTATGCCATCCATTTCTGAAGGACAAGAAGTTAGCAAAAATTTAATACATACATTGCCAAATCAAATAAAAGGGTGAGAGATGTCCTGTAGATGTATAGTTTACATAGTGTACTTATTAGAGACAGGCCAGCTATCATCCTCCAGTGATAAAGCACTCAATTAGTCGAGCCAAAAATCATTCATGTAAGTACCAAAAAATCTCATGATAGAATAAAAGTGAAGTTAAATGTTTTTAATGTGGTCCAAAACAAATGTCAATACACAAAAATAAAGTCACAGACAACAGTACAGTTCATTCACCATAACAAGTTGCAGGATGCTTTGGACTACAAAAATACCATAAATGAAAACTATATGACTGATGTCTTTCTTCCCTCACATGAAATGAAACAGTCTAATCTGTATATGAACATAACATAACCAATGACCTGTAATCCAAATAAATCTGCTTAACTAAAATCAAATGTGTTTATTTCTTTATGTAGTAGAAGAAAGAATACATGGAGTGCAGTAGATATTATTAATGTGTGATGGGAGGTACTTATGGAACTCAAACAAAAATTCCTAGAGGGAAGGTAACATTCTTTTTGAGGAACCCTATAGAGAAAATTTAGAGAATTGGCATTTCAAACTGGCTGTACAATGAACCTGTCCCCATTAATGTACACTTTGTGTAAGCACCATGAACATAACAGAAATCAGGGCTTCTATGGAGGTATATAGATAGTCGTTTTTCCCTCACTCTATTTTCAAGTAGAAAAGGAAAGGAACTGACTAGTAGTGACACAATGTACTCTCCCCCACATGCTGTATTGCAGCTTATAGAGTTTTTACATAAATGCAGATTTAGTTATGAAGAAGCACTGAACTACTTTTGTGTACTGAAATTGATTGTAACTACTGGAATGGGTTACAAACATCACATAAATTATTGGAGGTTTGTAATCATTAATTATCAGGTAACCTTCAAAGTCAGAAACTAATTTTGACAACTAAAGTAACATTACCTTCACTGGTAACAAATTTGACTTACAGAAGGAGACATTGCAGAAATCAAGAACAAAGGAACCTCCTTCAAAAAAGGCCAATGAAGAAATTAGTGTATTTCATCAAAATGTAAGTAGTATAGGATATAATGTTACTGAAAAGTGTGTTGATGTTGACTGAAATATAGGTAGTATATCAGAGTACCACATAAACAATACAAGGAGCCAGACAAATTGTGTCCCACAATGAACTATCAATACCATGTATCCTATCCTATCCTATCCTATCCTATCCTAAGCCTATCCTTTTTCCTTATCATTCTCAATCAAAATTGTAGTGTGAAGAGGGTGACAGCTTGAGGACCAGAAGATGATGGCCAGTCATTTCAAATATGATTTGGTGAATCCCACCTGTCATCAAGGTGGATGAACATTCTCGTAACAGAGTGGCATCTGTACTCCAGTGGAGTGGCCACAAAAGGCATCTGATCCCAGTGTCTTCAGTGATGAGTCCCTCTTTGAACTGAGACCTGATTGCTAGCAAAGACCCATTTTGTTGCCCTTCATGGCAAGCCATCCTCAGATTACATTTCAGCAAGATAATGCATGCCCACACATGGCAAGAGTTTCTGCTGTTTATCTTCATGCTCGCCAAACCACTCCTTTGCCAGCCAGTTTGCTGGATCTCTCTCAAATTGAGAATGTTAACAGCATTATGGACAGGGCCCTCCAATTGTTATTGACTTGCTCACTTAGTGAAACTCTTTCTGTTGAATAAGTGATCCAATTTTTCTCAAACTGTAATTACTTGTTTGTCTGTTTACTGCTATTCAGTGAATAAGTTCCTGGCTTGTAGGAAACAATTTATGCTAAATCACAGTATGGTTCAGTTATTACAGTTTCTAACATGCAATTGAACTAAAACTGACATTTTAATTACGCAGAATGGGCATATGACTGGTAAGTCTGAACAATTAAAATTTCTAGACGTTCAGATAGATAGTATACTGTCATGGAACGCCCATATTCATGAACTTGTTAAAACTGAATGGTGCTATATTTACCATTAGATCAGTATCTGCAATAAGTGAGGCTACAACATGAAAATTAGTCTGTTTCGCTTATTGCCATTCACTTATGACACACAACATTATATTCTAGGTTAACCCTTATCATTGACAATGCATATGTTTTACAGGCTTGCTGATTCCTGTTCAGAAATCTGGGGCTTCTGACATTGGCCTCTCAATCTTCATTTTTCAATACCAATTGTTGTTAACAATATGAGCTTATCCCCAAAAATTATCAGCTTTTATTCAGTTATACTAGGCAGATATCCATTCTGCATTTGGATCACACTTCCTTGACTGTTAAGCAGAGAGGAATGCTGTATTCTGTTGCATTCAATTTAATTAAGCTACCACAAGAATTGAAAAAAAAATTTGCAGTAAGCCTCACACATTGAAATCCATACCAAAGAATTTCCTCATGGAACACTCATTCCACTCTGTCAGGGGATTTTTGAAAAAAAAACTAATGTAATTCCTGTGTTATATTGTTTATTATTACATAAGGTTCATCTAGATTTGGAGGTGAGATAGTCCTCCATATGGATCTCCTGGTGGGGACTACTCGGGGATTGCATTATCAGGAGTAACAAAACTGGCATTATACAGATCAGAGTGTGGAATGTCACACCCTTAATCTGCCAGGTAGGTTAGAAAATTTCAAAGGGGAAATGGATAGATTAAAGTCAGATATGGTAGGAATCAGTGAAGTTTGGTTGCAGGAGGAATAGGATTTCTGGTCAGGCGAATACAGGGTTATAAATACAAGAGCAAGTTTATATATAAATACAAAGATGAGGTGACTTACCGAACAAAAACGCTGGCAGGTCGATAGACACACAAACAAACACAAACATACACACAAAATTCAAGCTTTCGCAACAAATTGTTGCCTCATCAGGAAAGAGGGAAGGAGAGGGGAAGACGAAAGGAAGTGGGTTTTAAAGGAGAGGGTAAGGAGTCATTCCAATCCCGGGAGCGGAAAGACTTACCTCAGGGGGAAAAAAGGACAGGTATACACTCGCACACACGCACATATCCATCCACACATACAGACACAAGCTGCTTGTGTCTGTATGTGTGGATGGATATGTGCGTGTGTGCGAGTGTATACCTGTCCTTTTTTCCCCCTAAGGTAAGTCTTTCCGCTCCCGGGATTGGAATGACTCCTTACCCTCTCCTTTAAAACCCACTTCCTTTCGTCTTCCCCTCTCCTTCCCTCTTTCCTGATGAGGCAACAATTTGTTGCGAAAGCTTGAATTTTGTGTGTATGTTTGTGTTTGTTTGTGTGTCTATCGACCTGCCAGCGTTTTTGTTCGGTAAGTCACCTCATCTTTGTATTTATATATAATTTTTCCCACGTGGAATGTTTCCTTCCATTATATCAAGAGCAAGTTTAATAATAAATAAAAAATAGGAATGCAAATAAGTTACTATGAACACCATAGCGAATGCATTATTGTAACCAAGATAGACATGAAGCCCACACCCACCACAGAAGCATAAGTTTATACTCCAACTAGCTCTGCAGATGTGGAGGACAGTGAGGAATTGTATGATGAGATAAAAAGAAATTAGTCAGGTAGTTAAGGGAGATGAAAATAGCAGTAAAGCAAGAGCAAGTTTAATAATAAATAAAAAATAGGAATGCAAATAAGTTACTATGAACACCATAGCGAATGCATTATTGTAACCAAGATAGACATGAAGCCCACACCCACCACAGAAGCATAAGTTTATACTCCAACTAGCTCTGCAGATGTGGAGGACAGTGAGGAATTGTATGATGAGATAAAAAGAAATTAGTCAGGTAGTTAAGGGAGATGAAAATTTAATAGTCATAGGGGATTGAAATTTGATAGTAAGAAAAGGAAGCATAGGAAAAGTAGTAGCTGAATATGGATTGGGGGAAAGGAATGAAAGAGGAAATGCCTGGTAGTATTTTGCACAGATCATAATTTAATTTTTATTTATTTATTTATTGTTCCATGGGACCAAATTAAGGAGAAGTCTCCATGGTCATGGAACGAGTCAATACATGAAATTATAGCATGATAGTAGAAATAGATAAAATGAAATACAAGAAACGTATTAAGCCAACAATTCGTAAGTTTAAATAAAGAAAATTAACAATGTAACACTGGAAATTGCTTAATTTTTCAGCTCTTCCAGGAGCTCCTAGACAGAATAGAAGGGGTGAGCCATGAGGAAACTCTTCAGTTTAAACTTAAAAGCGTTTGGGCTACTGCTAAGATTTTTGAGTTCTTGTGGCAGCTTATTGAAAATGGATGCAACAGAATAGTGCCCTCCTTTCTGCACAAGAGTCAAGGAAGTGCATTCCACATGCAGATTTGATTTCTGCCTAGTATTAACTGAGTGAAAGCTGTTAACTCTTGGGAATAAGCTAATATTGCTAACAACAAATGACATTAAAGAAAATATGGACTGTGAGGTTAATGCTAGAATTCCCAGACTATTGAATAGGGGTCGACAAGAGGTTTTCAAACTTACACCACATATAGCTCGAACAGCCTGTTTTTGAGCCAAAAATACCCTTTTTGAATCAGAAGAATTACCCCAAAAAATAATACCATATGACCTAAGTGTATGAAAATATGTGAAGTAGACTACTTTTCATGTTGAACTGTCACTTATTGCAGATACTGTTCTAATGGTAGATAAAGCAGCATTTAGTTTCTGAACAAGATCCTGAACATGGTCTTTCCACAACAGCTTACTATCTATCCGAATGCCTCGGAACTTGAATTGTTCCATCTCGCTTATAATATGCCCATTCTGTCTGATCAAAATATCAGTTCTTGTTGAACTGTAAGTTAGAAACTATAAAAACTGAGTCTTAGTGTGATTTAGCACCAAATTATTTTCCACATGCCATGAACTTATTTCATGAACTACATTATTTGATAATGTTTCAATATTACACACTAGATCCTTCACTACCAAGCTGGTGTCATCAGCAAACAGAAATATTTTTGAATCACCTGTAATACTAGAAGGCATATCATTTATATAAATAAGAAACAGCAGTGGCTCCAGCACCGGCCCTTGGGGAATGGCCCACTTAAGAGCGCCCCATTGGGACTGAACATCACTACCACTCCCACTATTGCGGAGAATTACCTTCTGCTTTTTGTTCTTAAAGTAAGAGGCGAACCAATTGCAAGCTACTCCCCTTACTCCATAATGGTCCAACTTGTGCAGTAATATTTTGTGGTCAACGTAGTCAAAAGCCTTCATTAAATCAAAGAAATCATAGCTAACACTCGACTGGAAACACAGAAAGGTTTCAAATTTATTATATAATGGTTGGACAGAGATTTTGGAACCAGGTTTTAAATTGAAAGACATTTCCAGGGTCAGATGTTGACTCTGAACACAACTTATTGGTTATAAACTGCAGATTAAAGCTGAAGAAACTGCAAAAAAAGAAGGAATTTAAGAAGATGGGATGTTGATAAACTGAAAGAACCAAAGGTTGTAGAGTGTTTTAGAGGAGGCATTAGGGAATGATTGATGAGAACAGAGGAAAGGAATACAGTAGAAGCAGAATGGGTAGCTTTGGGAGATGAAACAATGAAGGCAACAGGAGATCAAGTAGGTAAAAATATGAGGGCTAATAAAAACCCTTGGGTAACACAAGAGGTATTGAATTTAATTGATGACAGGAGAAAATATAAAAATTTAATGACTGAAGCAGGCAAAAGGGAATACAAACACTAAAAAATGAGATAAACAGGAAGTGAAAAAATGGCTAAGCGGGAATGGCTAGAGGACAAATGTTAGGGTGTAGAAGCACATATCACAAGGGGTAAGATAGATGCTGCGTACAGGAAAATTAAATACACCTTTGGGGAAAAGAGAACCATCTTTATGAATATCAAGAGTTCAGATGGAAAACCTCTCCTAAGCAAAGAAGGGAAAGCAGAAAAAAGGAAGGAGTATATAGAGGGTCTATGCAAGGGATTTGTACTTCAGTGTCATATTATGGAACTGGAAGAGGATGTAAATGAAGATGAGAAGAGTGATATGATACTGTGTGAAGAAATTGACAAAGCACTGAAAGATTTAAGTCGAAACAAGGCCCCAGGAAGAGATAACATTCTATTAGAGCTACTGATAGCCTTGGGAGAGCCAGCCACATTAAAACTCTTCCATTGGTCAGCAAGGAATATGAGACAAGTGAAGTACCCTCAGATTTAAAGAACAATTTAATAATTCCAATTTCAAAGAAAGCAGGAGCTGATAGGAGTGAAATTTACTGAAATATCAGTTTCATAAATCACAGTTGCAAAATACTAACAAGAATTATTTACAGAAGAATAGACAAACTGGAAGAAGCCAACCTCAGGGAAGATTAGTTTGGATTCTGGAGGAATGTAGGAACATGCAAGGCAATACTGATCCTATGACTTCTCCTAGAAGATAGGTTAAGAAAAGGTGAACCACTGTTAATAGCATTTGTAGACTTAGAGGAAGCCGTTGACAACATTGTCTGGAATACCCTCTTTCAAATCCTAAAGTTGGCAGGGGTAAAATACAGGGAGTGAAAGGATATTTACAATTTGTATGGAAACCAGATGGCAGGTATAAGACTCGAGGGGCACAAAAGGGAAGCAGTGGTTGAGAAGGGAGTGAGACAGTGTTACAGGCTATCCCCAATGTTATTCAATATGCATATTTAGCAAGCAGTAAATGAAGCACAAGAAAAATTTGGAGTATGAATTAATGTCCTGGAAGCAAAAATAAAAACTATGAGCTTTGCTGATGACACTGGAATTTGGTCAGATACAGCAAAGGTCTTGGAGGATATAACATGAACATCAACAAAAGCGAAGGTAAGATATTATAATGTAGTTCAATTAAATCAGGTGATGCTGAAGGAATTAGATTAGGAAATGAGACACTTAAAGTAGTAGATGAATTTTGATATTTGGGAAGCCAAATAATTGATGATGGTTGAAGTAGAGAGGATATAAAATGTAGACTGGCAATGGCAAGAAAAGGCAATTCTGAAGAAGAGAAATTTGTTAACATCAAGTGTAGATCTAAGTGTCAGGATGACCTTTCTGAAAGTACTTGCATTGGCTGTAGCCATGTATGGATGTGAAACATGGATGATGAACAGTTTATACAGGAAGAGAACAGAAGCTTTTGAAACATGGTGCTACAGAAGACTGCTGAAGATTAGATGGGTAGATGAAGTAACTAATAAGGAGGTACTGAATAGAACTGGGAGAAGAGAAATTTGTGGTTAACCTGACTTGAAGAAGGGATCAGTTGGTAGTAAGGATTACCAATTTAGTACTGGATGGAAGCATGGTGGGTAAAAATCAGGAAGAGAGACCAAGAGATGAATACAGTAAGCAGATTCAGAAGGGTGTAGGTTGTAGTAGTTATTTGGAGATGAAGAGGCTTGCACTATCATGGAGAGCTATAACAAACCAGTCTTTGGACTGAAGACCACAACAAGAACAGCATGTTCATTTCATGTACTGACTCATTCCATGACCTTGGAGACTTGCACTTCAATTTGCCGATACCAAACTAGACATGTAAATAAAATAATATAAATCATTCCAAAAACATTTAGCACAGGAAAAGGCAGGTTGTGTGTGTAGCTCCAGTGCACATATAAAACCCATTTGCAGGCTACTTAGGGCAGTTAAATGAGTAGGCAATAATATGTAGCAAGCACATCTGCAGCAGCCAGGTGATTAAATGTCATACATAACAAAAATCTGTAGTTGTTGAGCACAGCCTCATGGATGAATATAAAGTTATGTTTCACAAAATAAATGTCTTGTCCTGTGCATCAGTCTACAAGGACTCTGTCTGCACAGATGCAGTGGAGATAAAAATGCGTACCAACAACTTGAAGCAGTATAGTTATTATAATATTATTGCTACATGGTAGTGGTTTCTCAAAATTGAGAAACTGCAGGGACTTTTTCCATGTAGTTTAGGATCTAACAGACATGAACATGAGCTGTGGCAACAACTTGAAGCAGTGTAGTTATTATAATATTATTGGTACATGGTAGTGGTTTCTCAAAACTGAGAAACTGTAGGGAATATTTCCATGTAGTTCAGAATCTAACAGATGTGAACATGAGCTATGGCAGCATGAAATTTGTATGAAATAGTCTGACCAATCATGGGCTCATTTTAAAAACTTCACAATAGAAATTATTCAGTCAGTTTTTCTTGGTGAAGACATTGGATATTATCATGGAAAGGGCCTAATCTGATTTGACAAGAATACTTGGAATAATTTACACAATGGATGTTGTCATGAATTATTCCCATTATTCTTACCGTGTCAAACCAAAATATAAAATCAGGCTTCCACTGATAACCTCCATCATCACCAGGCACAACTTATTTCCACAGTTTGTTCTGTAATGAGTTTAGAATCATTCTGTAATTGGTCAGCTTGTATCTTCTTGATGTTATGCTATCAGAGTTCATCATGACCCCTCTGGCGAACGCTACCTTCACCATTCTGTAAAGGTGGAGAAGGTTGCTGTTCATGTAAAGCTGTGAGCTACAACAGTGGCATAGTGAGTGATAGAGCGTCCTAACCAGGGTATGTCACAGGAAATGGACCATATGAACAAATTGTGTACCATAGCATCCCTTCTCTTTAATATTCTATCTCCTTGGTCTGTCACATGATAGTATTATCTATCAGTGACCAAAATAGACTTCAGTCTGGTGAAAAGAAATAGAAGGACATGTTTGCTACCAAAATAGCAGACAGTATGAGGAATAGACACCCTTCCAGACACATCACATTACTTTTAGCAGTAGAAAATGGACACTGAATAATCTACAATTGATAATACAAGTTCAGCAAGCAAACTAGCTGTGTGGGTAGCCATCCTTGACCTTAGAAACTACCGTGTCCTGCTCTGCTGAGATTTAGCTCTGAGCGTGTGTCTCACCAAACCCCTTAGATCTCATAGGCTTATGTACCACATATAGAGCTGTCAGTGGTTGTATTGCAATGTACGTGTTACTGGATTGTTTAGACTTTGGTTAAGACATATTCAAAATAGTGGATTGAGAAAAAATTTTAGCATAACTATTGTGCAAGGCAGGCCCCACACCTTGTTACAAAGAATTAGATTAAAACATTAAATAATGACCGATATAGGTGACATAGACCTTACTGCTTTTAACTCATGCCACATAAGAAGTATAAACTGTGGGATGAGAACATCTTACTGTATCAGCTATACATGTGTATAGCATTAGGTTATCACAGGATGAAAGTAAAAGGATTTCATGGAGTCACAGTCTGAAAATTTCATTTACTATAAAAGCATAGACCAAGGTAAGTACTCATGAATACGTTATATCATGGCATGGACAGGGCAATGGCTGATGCCAGCCTGAACATGAATTCATCGCTCATGATTCTTCAGTCTCACCATATATAGCCATCAATTTGCCCTTCAGATCAATGATAATGGTCCAATGTGCCTGACCTGGACACAGATTGTCTTGCAGTTATGTGCACCCTTCCTGGAATCTTGTCTACCATACACACTCACACGTGATGTACGTGCAGTGTTTAGAGTACATAGTGAGCATGTGGTGATGAATTACACATACTCCAGCACCCTAAGCCACCAGAAAATGGATCCCGCCACTTTGCTCTTCTTTGCTTGCCTCCCTGTCAACAGCTGAATGAACACACTAGATCACTTAATAACAAAGAGGTCATAAGCTAACAATGATGTGGCGCTATGCCATTCCTCTACTACAGCAGTGATAGTATCAAAACATAACAACATTGGGACCACCTGTCACATGTATTTCGTATTATGGCTGGTGTTTGGTTTTCATTTGACTGTCCTTATACAATAGAGCATCCTAGATGGCTAGGTTTATGGACATGGGGGAGCATATTGAAGATGAGTGTGGATTGATGGGTTCATGGAAGAGGTTCACTGTGGGCCTAGGGATCTGAATAGAGAATGGAGCCTATACTTTACTTCTGGGAAGACATTACTGCAGCACCAGTGCTGCAGGATGGTCATTTCTGTCCCAAGAATGGCATGCACCACAGGGAGTGGAAATGGGCTCCTCCAGTACCATGGAAAGCATGGATTCGAGAATGCTGGCTCAATTAAAAATTCTTTATTACTGATGTGGTGGCATACAGTAGGTCTACAGTTGTAGCCAGGTGCTGATCATGGATAGTGACAGTGAATGTGTCTGCTGAAGTAGTAAAATGGTGAGATGGTATAACAGCAGTTCGTGGCAATGTGTTATGTGTGTTATGAGATGGTATAACAGCAGTTAGTGGCATCTTGATGGATCAGTTAAAAGTCCAGGACTCTCAGGGCTAGCTGGCTAGCTTACAGTTCATAGACCAGCAGTTTCAACTAGATGATGCTGCTCAGTGAAGCTGTAGCTAATTGACTGCACATCAAATTGATGGCTGCCTTGCAGTCTATGCCAGATTAATGCATGAAACTGATGAAAGTGTTTTGCCTCGTACATTCACATTATTTAAATATCTGGGTGTAACATTACAAAGTGATATGAAATGGATTAAGTATGCAAAAATTTTCAAATGTGTGTGTATTCCTGAGGGACCAAACTGCTGAGGCCACTGGTCCCTAGACTTACACACAACTTAATCTAACTTAGGGTAAGAACAACACACACACACACACATGCCTGAGGGATGACTCAGACCTCTGGCAGGAGGGACAGCACAGTTCATGACATAGCGCCTCAAACTGCATGGCCACTCCTTGCGGCGAGCATGCAAGGACTGGGGTAAGGAGGATGAATGGCCAGCTTTCATTTATGGGGAGTAATTTAGGAAAGTATTGATCATCTGTAAAGTAGACTGCATATAAGATGCTGGTTCAAACTATTCTTGGGTACTGCTCAAGTTTGTGGGATCTAGAGCAGGGTGGATTAAAGGAAGGTATCAAAGCAATTTGGAGGCAGGATGCTAGATCTTGTACTGGTACGTTCAGGAACACAAATGAGAGCCCATCGAGGGCTAGTGCCATTCATCTTGAGGAACACTGAGAAAATTTAGAGAACCATCATTTGAAGCTGACTGCAAAAAGACAATACAGCAAATAAAATACATTTCAAGTATGGACTATGATGATAAGGCACAAGAAATTGGTGCTCATACGGAGGCATACAGGCAGCTGTTTTTCCCTCAGTCTATCTGTGAGTGGAACAGGATAGGAAACAAATAGCAGTGGTACAAGGTACCCTCCACCAAACATTGTATGGTGGCTTGCAGACTATGTATGTAGATGGAGGCATGTATGTTGTGACAGGAGCTCACCTGCTGGCAGTGAAACACTGCATTAACGCTCAGATATGCAATCTAGTTCACCTCTGCTGTATGGTAAAAAGCTGTGCCAGGATTTGTGCAGAACCCAGCTGCAAAATTACATAGATGACTGCCCTGCATATCCTGTGGGTGTCTACCACGGCTTGCCAGAGTCCAGTGTTGAGAGTTTAGTTTATCCAAATTCAGAGCTGCCATTGAAACTATTAACTCCTAAAATGACATGGTACTACTGTGTCTTCGATTTTTCTCCACATCCATTGTGCATTCTCTGTCTGACAACTGTTTAAACTCTACACTCTGTTTGTTCATCTACCCTCTACCCTTCATCACGCGTTTGTATAGGCATTGATTCACTCACACTGTTCTGTCACTTTGATCAAACAATGTGGTCAATCAACTGGGTTGGTAGGTAATGCCCTTGGAGTTTGCATGGATGGGCAGCTCTCCATTGATAATGAAGATGGCCCATACAAGCAATGACCAAGATTAGATAAGTTCCTTAGGACTAAATTCTCCTTAACATGACCTGCTGCTGATGCCATTATGGTGCTGCAGAACCTGCTGGAACAAGTGTTCTGTTCTAATTTATTCATTCTGTGATGCTAACCATTTGTTGAGAGAAATAACCATAGGAGAATCCAGGGCAGCATTCAGGTTTTTCTGGCAGTACTGGTATTTCAAGAGGGCTATCCAGTAGGTGCAGCATACGGTACATTAGGTTCAGAACTCCAGTCTGTGTTACTGTGGCTGGAAGCTGGAAAGTCAATCCCAAAACTTCACATATAGTCCTGTTTAGCAGTATCCCATTCTTAAATATTTCCAATCATTCTGATCACCTAGAACATCATTGTTCATAGCAAATGGTTACAGATGCAAGTCAGTTGTACACCAGTACATCTGGTGAGGTCCTTCAATCTGAAAATATGGGTTGGCTGTAAGAGAGTTCTGTGGGCATCTTTCTGCACTGGTTCCCACAAGAAACAGTTCTATTCTGCATGTGCCCGTGATGGTTTGGACCAGCAAGTAGTGGCATGCCATAACCTGTCTCCTCTGGCATCAGAACAACTCTTTTTCTGCAATGAATGTGTGACTTCCTATCAGCTGTAACTACCAGAACCTTCTTTGTTCTAATAGGCACAAATTTCCTAAAAATCTCCCATTTTTTAAATAATACCAAAATAGATTATAATTAAATTGTGATACTTAAGATGTTGAGGAAATATTTTTATTTTTAGATAGTATTTATAAATACAAATATACTATTTTGAGAGTGAAAATGTAATGTATTATTTAAACTGTATAAACATTAATACTGTTAACAGAATTGAACCGGTAATATAAAAAGTTAGCAGCTTTGATACTGGCTTTACATTTCCTTAATGTGAACTTAATAGCCTAATATACTATGAACAGTGATATGTCTTTTTTGGCAAATTCTTGCAGATATAATTAGAATTGTTTTCCTTGAATAATAACAAAGCTTTTTTTTGGAATCAAATACATTATTCGTATGAGGAAAACAATATTATTTACTTTGCCAGTACTCTGAAATTTATATGAATAATCAAAGCAAATCTACAGAATGTCATTATCATGTGGCAACTCCAAATCAAAGTTATGTCTCTGTGAGAACTTTTTTACTGGATGTTGAAGTAAACATGTCATTACAAAAATTGTTTGAATAATAACTTAAAGTGCATGGAATCCTATTGCAACAAAGAATATTCAGAACATCACTGCACAGATACAATGGTTACGGACCAGCAGGTATAATAGACAGCGAACCAGTCTCAATACATGGTAGCTTTCAAGTATCCTTTATGATTATTTCAATGGATTTAAACTTGTCTACTTGAGAAGGACAAGCAAACTTAACATTAGCAATTCATTCAGTAAAGCAGTGTCCACATGATACGTATTGGCAATGGTCTGTATACCCATATGTAAAAGTTAAGGCCCCTAGAATCAAGGACTTGTCATATCAGTACAACCAATCACCTAAAATACATGAGTTGGCATGTAGCTACTAATAAGATCTGTTATTTTAGGTGACTGGTTTTACTCATATGAAAAGCTTAATATACAATTAACAGTGATATGTCTGTTTTGGCAAATTCTTGCAGATATAGTTAGAATTGTTTTCCTTGATTAATAACAAAGGTTTTTTCTGGAATCAAATACATTATTCGTATGAGATTATAGCTATAGAGGGTCCTGCGTTTCCTAACAGTGTGAATAACTAGAAATTACATTTGTAGTGAATCATACCACTGATGTTCCTGGTTGGTTAACATTTCTAATTATTTCAATTAAAACCATAAATTATATTAATGCAGAAAGTGTACCTTGAGGTACTAGTGTGTAAATATATGATTAGTGTGAATAATTCAGCCAAATAATATAAATCTTAATTGTACCCACAAAGTAATTGTAAATGCAATGTCAGATGTCTAGTTCCAGTAAAAACATATGGAAATAGTCCTATGAAATTATTAAATAGACTTATAATAAAAATTAAAGTGAAGATGAATCCTGTTCCCTTAAATGATATTGCACCTAATACTGTATTAAATTTGTTATGTAAGGTTATATTTATGTAACATACTATTAATGTGTGAAAGTGTTAGTCAATATAATGAAAGGATTAATAGTGGTCACTTTACTGATAAAATGAATATGATAGTTAATTGATCAAGTGCTGAGAATAGATTTGTATCATTTTCATATTAAGATCTTCCTTTCAATTATTCTTTTTCTTGCTCTTACAATAGGATTTGGTTTTAAATGAGGAAAAATCTACTTGACTAAAAAGAATTAAAATACAGGGAATATAATAAATAGAGAATATCACATGAGTGATGATAGAAGTAGGCATTAATTTAAAATTTTTTGGTTTTTAGAGACCATTACTTACTGTCAGACATCTGATGTTTCAAGTTGTACTAAAGTTTTAGTTATTTTAGACTGACATTTCAATGCTATAGGTATTTTAAAAAAATCCTTTTGATTATCATAGATAATCATGTAATTGATAGATTTACTGAAGTTCTTTTGATTACATTTGGTATAAATCTATGATTAGCTCCACATATTTCTGAACATAGACCAAAGAATAATCCAGATCAGTATATTTTATATGTGCCTCAATGTAGCTATAGAGGTGTGATATCAATCTCAACTCTTAATGCAAGTAGTGCTCCTGAATGTAGAGATCTGATGCTCTAGCCCGAATCTGAACCTCTGTATTTATAGGTACAATTATTCAGTATCTACATCTAGTATTATTATCATGAATTTTCTGGGTAAGATATAGTAAGATCTGATATCTAATTTGTATATAACAGTAAAGTGTACTAACTGTTAGTACTTCAATAATAGGTATTACAATTGATATGTTAATTTCTTTAAGTGACAGCATAAAGTTCATTCTGGTAAACATCCAATAAAACACAGTAATCCATCAAGAGAAGGTACTGATAAAAATATTATGAATTTAATTTCTTATTTTACATTTCTTGTTAAGTAGATTTTATTTATAAGGAACAAATTATTTGTTTGAACAACAAAACTATAATTAATCTTAATAATAAAAAAATACAATTTTCAATTATTTGCGCTAACTACAACTGCTGTAATTATACATCCTCAGTTTGTAATTGATGAATACACAAGAAGCTGTCAGAGTGATGTTTGATTTAGATCTCCTAATGCTCCAATAGTAATTCTTAAGATAGTGGTGTCTCAAATAAATGTTCTGAGTTGGATGCTACAGAATCAGACTATTATAGCACCAACTCTTTTCATGTTATTAATGTTAAATAATTATTTCAGCTTTATGCTCCTCTAACTTGCAGAAATTAAATGTGAAATGGAGCCATTCTGGTTTTCAATAACAATCTAGATATGATTATTATCAATACAATAAATTCTCTTTCTCATCCTATTATGGATTTTATCTGAATCAATAAAATTGAAAGTAAAGGTATTTGTGACACTCTTGCTTGAAAAGTAACGTATTTAATTGATGAGTCATTTATTATTATTGATTTACTAGTTGTTACAAGGGGAATAAATAAGAGGCAGTTGATCCATAGTCGTATTCAGAATCAATGTCAGGACTTTTTTGAGATGGACAGCATGTTCCTATTAATAGTGTCAATAAGAAGAGAAGTGGTGTAGAGTTCTTAGTCATTAAAAACGAGAGTCATGATAGCTTTATATATGGGGTATGAACACATTAGCTTAGTCTGCTTGACTTTTTTTGTAATATTATATTAAAGCACATTAGTTATTGATAGTTAAGGAGGTAACTTCATGGTGCCCTATGTAATATTAAGTATGAAAATATTATATATAAAAACAAAGATGAGGTAACTTACCGAACGAAAGCGCTGGCAGGTCGATAGATACACAAACAAACACAAACATACACACAAAATTCAAGCTTTCGCAACAAACTGTTGCCTCATCAGGAAAGAGGGAAGGAGAGGGGAAGACGAAAGGAAGTGGGTTTTAAGGGAGAGGGTAAGGAGTCATTCCAATCCCGGGAGCGGAAAGACTTACCTTAGGGGGAAAAAAGGACAGGTATACACTCGCACACACGCACATATCCATCCACACATACAGACGCAAGCAGACATATTTTCATTTTTTTAATAAATATAAATCATACTTATCACATCACTAATAACTAGGTTATTTAAACCCAAAGAAATGGGCAGTATATCATTCCATTTATTGGAACTTACCCCATAATTGATAACACGACTGACTCCACTTACTTTATTTCCTTGTATATCACTGTTATTATAGAATGTTTTTACAGTCATATACATCTTGATTAATAATTATAAAATATTTCAGGTCAAAGTGCAGCTTATAAGGTAAAAAACACAATTAAGGAAAATGGATAGATAGTAATCCTATGTATTTAATTTCACTGATATTGGCTCTGACATTGAAAACATTATCTGTCACTCTCAT
Organism: Schistocerca piceifrons; assembly: GCF_021461385.2. Taxonomy (NCBI): domain Eukaryota; kingdom Metazoa; phylum Arthropoda; class Insecta; order Orthoptera; family Acrididae; genus Schistocerca; species Schistocerca piceifrons. The sequence continues at coordinate 536,758,422 of NC_060149.1, forward strand.
TATTGACAATTGTATCTATATGTTATTGATAACATTGTAGATGTACTGGAAATTGTATTTATTGAGAGGCTTCTTAGTAAACTATTTCACTTACACTGAAAATGTGTCTGTAAAAATCAGCCCATCTTGATTATTAAAAGTGTTACATTAGTTTCATGTTTATTTTATTATTTAATAGGAATAATTTTATTGAATTTATGAACTTGGTATATTTTGCAGAATTGATCTTTTATGTTATGGTTGACGGGTAATTTAAGCAGATTATGAAATTTATCAAAATTAATTTGATTTATTTTAGCTTTTGTATCTGGAATTATGAAAATATCATCTTTTATTTATTTATCTTAATTTATGTTGATAAACAATTAATTTATAGGTAATTTATCATAAACATCATAAACATTACTGAGTTAATTCTAGATATGAAATTTTAATTGTAACCAAAGATATCCAATTTATTCTGAAAAAATTATCTTTTATAGATAATTTGTATTTGTTTAATTTTTTAGATGTAAATATTGATTCTTTAGGTTGCCTGATTTAAAACTGTTAACCTATAATCTTTTAAGATAAATGTATAATAGTAGGAACTGAAGCAACTAATCTCAAGATTATGTTTTAGTTCATTACTTTTAAATTTGAATTTATACCTTTTTTGGAATTTTATTAAGACGTTAGATTTAGTTTTATATATTCTGTAATGATGCAGAAATTGATATATTTACTTTGTTTGTAGCATATGTCTTTGTTAATTTACTATAACAAACTAGGCAGAATTGGTTTCCACCTCTTTATCAAAAGCTTGTCCTCTTGGTACTAGTTGGAAGTCTAGCCTCCTCACTGACAAAAGTTTAGAAAAGCAATGGAATTTTGACCATGCAAAGTAGCACTGTCATTAGTATTTTAATTAGTGTCTGAAATGAATGACTTATGACAAATCAATGGGCTTTTATTCATTTCTAGAAACTTAATAGCGTTAAAAGTAAATGATACATTGGTGACAGATGTGTATAGTGTTGCAGAACTTTTTAATAAACATTTTATAACTGTTACCGAAAAGATGGGGTTGTCAGGTTCGATAGATGCTGCTGTGGAATACCTCAGACCAGAAATTTCAAGCAACTTCCATAATATGAATTTGACCCTCACTACCCCAACAGAAATAATGTCCATCATAAAATCTTTAAAATCAAAAACATCTAGTGGGTATGATGAAATATCAACAAAGTTAATTAGAGAATGTGATTCTGAGCTAAGTAACATATTAAGCTATCTGTGTAACTAGTCATTTATCAGTGGAATATTTCCTGAATCATTGAAATATGCTGAAGTTACGCCACTGTTTAAGAAGGGAGATAAAGAAATAGCATCAAATTTCCATCCAATTACACTGTTGCCAGCATTCTCAAAAATTTTTGAAAAAGTAATGTACAGTTGGCTTTATAACAATCTTATCTCAAATAACATACTGTCAAAGTCACAGTTTGGATTTCTAAAAGGTTCTGATATTGAGAAGGCTATCTACACTTACTGTGAAAATGTGCTTAATTCATTAGACAAAAAATTGCAGGCAAATGGTATATTTTGTGATCTGTCAAAGGCATTTGACTGTGTAAATCACAATATCCTTTTAAGTAAATTAGAGTATTATAATGTAACAGGAAATGCTGCAAAATGGTTCAAATCTTATATCTCTGGCAGGAAACAAAGGGTGTTATTAGGAGAGAGACATGTATCAAGCTATCAGGCACCATCCAACTGGGAACTAATTACAGGTGGGGTCCCACGAGGTTCCATTATGGGGCCCTTACTTTTTCTTGTGTATATCAATGACCTTTCCATCAGTAACATTACCAGATGCCAAGTTTGTTTTGTTTGCCGATGATACAAACATTGCAATAAATAGCAAATCAAGTGTAGTCTTAGAACGATCAGTTAATAAAATATTTGTGGACATTAATCACTGGTTCCTAGCCAATTCTTTATCACTAAACTTTGAAAAAACACACTACATGCAGTTCAGAACTTGTAAGGGGTTTCCCATGAGTATATGTCTAACATATGATGACAAGAAGATAGAAGAAGTGGACAGTGTTAAATTCTTGGGATTACAGCTTGGTAATAAATTCAACTGGGAGGAGCACACCACAGAACTGCTGAAGTGTCTTAACAAATCTCTGTTTGCAATGCGAATTTTGTCAGACATAGGGGGTATAAAAATGAAAAAGCTGGGATACTATGCTTACTTTCATTCCATAATGTCATATGGGATTATTTTTTGGGGTAATTCATCAAGCCAGACTAAAGTTTTCTGGGCACAAAAACGTGCAGTAAGAGTTATATGTGGTGTGAACTTAAAAACATCCTACAGAAGCCTGTTTAGGGAACTAGGGATACTAACTACTGCTTCCCAATATATTTATTCCTTAATGAAATTTGTCATTAAAAATATATCACTTTTTCGAACCAACAGCTCAATTCATGGAATCAATACTAGAAATAAGAAAAATCTTCACAAGGCTTTAAAGTCACTTAGTCTTGTACAAAAAGGCATGCATTATTCAGGAACACACATTTTCAATAAGTTGACAGCAGCCATAAAAAGCGTAACAAACAATGAAATTCAGTTTTAGAGAAGCATAAAGGATTTATTGGTGGCCAACTCCTTCTGCTCCATTGATGAATTTCTGAGTAAAACCAACTGATTTGTATATATATATATATATATATATATATATATATGTATATATATATATAAGGTTGATGTGACTTACCAAACGAAAGCACTGGCAGGTCGATAGACACACCAACAAACACAAACATACACACAAAATTCAAGCTTTTGCAACCTACGGTTGCTTCGTCAGGAAAGAGGGAAGGAGAGGGAAAGATGAAAGGATGTGGGTTTTAAGGGAGAGGGTAAGGAGTCATTCCAATCCCGGGAGTGGAAAGACTTACCTTAGGGGGAAAAAAGGACAGGTATACACTCACACACACACACACACCCATATCCAACAGCACATACACAGACACAAGCAGACATTTGTAAGGGCAAAGAGTTTCGGGCTCCCGGGATTGGAATGACTCCTTACCCTCTCCCTTAAAACTCACATCCTTTCGTCTTTCCCTCTCCTTCCCTTTTTCCCGACGAAGCAACCGTGGGTTGCGAAAGCTAGAATTTTGTGTGTATGTATGTGTTTGTTTGTGTTACTATCGGCCTGCCAGCGCTTTCGTATGGTAAGTCACATCATCTTTGTTTTTTTTTATATATATATATATATATATATATATATATATATATATATATAAAAACAGAGAAGATGTGACTTACCAAACAAAAGAGCTGGCAGGTTGATAGACACACAAACAAACACAAACATACACGCAAAATACTAGCTTTCGCAACCAACGGTGTGTGTCTATCAACCTGCCAGCGCTTTCATTTGGTAAGTCACATATTCTATGTTTTTAGATATATTTTTCTCACGTGGAATGTTTCCCGCTATATATATATATATATATATATATATATATATATATATATATATATATATATATATATATATATATATATATATATATATATATATATGGTTATAATAGAGGGAAACATTCCACGTAGGAAATATATATCTAAAAACAAAGATGATGTGACCTACAAAATTAAAGTGCTGGCAGGTCGACAGACACACAAACAAACACAAACATACACACAAAATTCAAGCTTTTGCAACAAACTGTTACCTCATCAGGAAAGAGGGAAGGAGAGGGAAAGATGAAAGGATGTGGGTTTTAAGGGAGAGGGTAAGGAGTCATTTCAATCCCGGGAGCGGAAAGACTTACCTTAGGGGGAAAAAAGGACGGGTATACACTCGCACACACACACATATCCATCCACACATATACAGACACAAGCAGACATATTTAAAGACAAAGAGTTTGGGCAGAGATGTCAGTCGAGGCAGAAGTGCAGAGGCAAAGATGTTGTTGAATGACAGGTGAGGTATGAGTGGCGGCAACTTGAAATTAGCAGAGATTGAGGCCTGGTGGATAATGGGAAGAGAGGATATATTGAAGAGCAAGTTCCCATCTCCTGAGTTCGGATAGGTTGGTGTTAGTGGGAAGTATCCAGATAACCTGGACGGTGTAACACTGTGCCAAGATGTGCTGGCCATGCACCAAGGCATGTTTAGCCACAGGCTGATCCTCATTACCAACAAACACTGTCTGCCTGTGTCCATTCTTGCGAATGGACAGTTTGTTGCTGGTCATTCCCACATAGAATGCGTCACAGTGTAGGCAGGTCAGTTGGTAGATCATGTGGGTGCTTTCACACGTGGCTCTGCCTTTGATCGTGTATACCTTCCGGGTTACAGGACTGGAGTAGGTGGTGGTGGGAGGGTGCATGGGACAGGTTTTACACCGGGGGCAGTTACAAGGGTAGGAGCCAGAGGGTAGGGAAGGTGGTTTGGGGATTTCATAGGGATGAACTAAGAGGTTACGAAGGTTAGGTGGATGGCGGAAAGACACTCTTGGTGGAGTGGGGAGGATTTCATGAAGGATGGATCTCATTTCAGGGCAGGATTTGAGGAAGTCGTATCCCTGCTGGAGAGCCACATTCAGAATCTGATCCAGTCCCGGAAAGTATCCTGTCACAAGTGGGGCACTTTTGTGGTTCTTCTGTGGGAGGTTCTGGGTTTGAGAGGATGAGGAATTGGCTCTGGTTATTTGCTTCTGTACCAGGGTACACTCATACTCTCTGCTGGAAGTATCACTTTGCCACAAAGAAAAATGATCCTAATCCTACCCCTAATGATCCAACTCCCCAAGACCCTATCCAAATTTAACCCTGCCGGGAACAGCTCCGTCCTCCGTCACAGCGGGACCCACCTCCTCTTCCTCAAAATCACCCTCTCCAAACCTTCCAGGAATTTATGACTTCCAGCCGTGCCTCTCAATCCTTCTTAAAAAACCTTAATCCTACTCCCAACATCACCACTGCTGAAGCCCAGGCTATCCGTGATCTGAAGGCTGACCGGTCCATCATCATTCTTCTGGCGGACAAGGGTTCCACGACCGTGGTACTTGATCGTCGCGAGTATGTGGCTGAGGGACTGCGTCAGCTTTCAGACAACACCACATACAAAGTTTGCCAAGGTTATCCCATTCCTGATGTCCAAGTGGAGCTTCAAGGAATCCTCAGAACCTTAGGCCCCCTACAAAACCTTTCACCTGACTCCATCAACCTCCTGACCCCACCGACACACCGCACCCCTACCTTCTACCTTATTCCTAAAATTCACAAACCCAATCATCCCAGCCGCCCATTGTAGCTGGTTACCAAGCCCCCACAGAACGTATCTCTGCCTACGTAGATCAACACCTTCAACCCATTACGTGCAGTCTTCCATCCTTCATCAAAGACATCACCTACTTTCTCGAACGCCTGGAATCCTTACCCAATCTGTTACCCCCAGAAACCATCCTTGTAACCATTGATGCCACTTCCTTATACACAAATATCCCGCACGTCCAGGGCCTCGCTGCGATGGAGCACTTCCTTTCACGCCGATCACCTGCCACCCTACCTAAAACCTCTTTCCTCACTACCTTAGCCAGCTTCATCCTGACCCACAAATTCTTCACTTTTGAAGGCCAGACATACCAACAATTAAAGGGAACAGCCATGGGTACCAGGATGGCCCCTTCGTACGCCAACCTATTCATGGGTCGCTTAGAGGAAGCCTTCTTGGTTACCCAGGCCTGCAAACCCAAAGTTTGGTACAGATTTATTGATGACGTCTTCATGATCTGGACTCACAGTGAAGAAGAACTCCAGAATTTCCTCTCCAACCTCAACTCCTTTGGTTCCATCAGATTCACCTGGTCCTACTCCAAATCCCATGCCACTTTCCTTGATGTTGACCTCCACCTGTCCAATGGCCAGCTTCACACGTCCATCCACATCAAACCCACCAACAAGCAACAGTACCTCCATTACAACAGCTGCCACCCATTCCACATCAAACGGTCCCTTCCCTACAGCCTAGGTCTTCGTGGCAAACGAATCTGCTCCAGTCCGGAATCCCTGAAGCATTACACCAACAACCTGACAACAGCTTTCGCATCCCACAACTACCCTCCTGACCTGGTACAGAAGCAAATAACCAGAGCCACTTCCTCATCCTCTCAAACCCAGAACCTCCCACAGAAGAACCACAAAAGTGCCCCACTTGTGACAGGATACTTTCCGGGACTGGATCAGATTCTGAATGTGGCTCTCCAGCAGGGATACGACTTCCTCAAATCCTGCCCTGAAATGAGATCCATCCTTCATGAAATCCTCCCCACTCCACCAAGAGTGTCTTTCCGCCATCCACCTAACCTTCGTAACCTCTTAGTTCATCCCTATGAAATCCCCAAACCACCTTCCCTACCCTCTGGCTCCTACCCTTGTAACTGCCCCCGGTGTAAAACCTGTCCCATGCACCCTCCCACCGCCACCTACTCCAGTCCTGTAACCCGGAAGGTGTACACGATCAAAGGCAGAGCCACGTGTGAAAGCACCCACGTGATCTACCAACTGACCTGCCTACACTGTGATGCATTCTATGTGGGAATGACCAGCAACAAACTGTCCATTTGCATGAATGGACACAGGCAGACAGTGTTTGTTGGTAATGAGGATCAGCCTGTGGCTAAACATGCCTTGGTGCATGGCCAGCACATCTTGGCACAGTGTTACACCGTCCGGGTTATCTGGATACTTCCCACTAACACCAACCTATCCGAACTCCGAAGATGGGAACTTGCTCTTCAATATATCCTCTCTTCTCGTTATCCACCAGGCCTCAATCTCTGCTAATTTCAAGTTGCCACCACTCATACCTCACCTGTCATTCAACAACATCTTTGCCTCTGCACTTCTGCCTCGACTGACATCTCTGCCCAAACTCTTTGTCTTTAAATATGTCTGCTTGTGTCTATATATGTGTGGATGGATATGTGTGTGTGTGCGAGTGTATACCCGTCCTTTTTTCCCCCGCTCCCAGGATTGGAATGACTCCTTACCCTCTCCCTTAAAACCCACATCCTTTCGTTTTTCCCTCTCCTTCCCTCTTTCCTGATGAGGCAACAGTTTGTTGCGAAAGCTTGATTTTTGTGTGTATGTTTGTGTTTGTTTGTGTGTCTGTCGACCTGCCAGCACTTTCATTTGATAAGTCACATCATCTTTGTATATATATATATATATATATATATATATATATATATATATATATATATATATATATATAAGTACAGTAAAACTTCTACGCAATTTCAGTGCAGTAATATTGTAAATCTGTGTGTGTGTGTGTGTGTGTGTGTGTGTGTGTGTGTGTGTGTATGTGTAAGTACAATCTAACTTCTGCACCATTTCAGTGCAGTAATGTGTTCATTGGAAATAAGTATTATAGTACTTGTATTACATGTTTATTACCTTATAAATAAATAAAAAACTTTTTTATTTTAAATTCAGTGCATTAGTATTTGTAAAATGACTTTCATATAGTGTTCATTAAAAAATGACGATCATTCCACTTGGGACCTGTGGAATGGTACATTAGCTTATTTGTTTTAGTTGTAAATATTTGTCATGTATTATTGTTTTTCTGAGATGTTCCACATTCTGGAGGACCTCCTCACTAGGGATCAATTGGAATGAAAGTAAATCTAATCTAATCTAATCTACCCTGTAAGTCAAAAGACTGTAATTTTTCATTAGAAAAAGGTCCTGTAGGTCTGGACATTTTGCTTTTATATAGCTTCTAGTTGATCTTTCTGTATTTAATGATAACATTTTGTTGGGATCACATGAAGAATGTCTAAACTTCTCATTGTTAAATTGTCAATTTCTGTATATTTTGACCCTACATTTACTTTACTAATTAACCTGGATCACTCACACATCAGAAAAAATGTAACATTCATGATTTTTACTGAAATCTTATAACATGTTTTAAACATATTGAAGAGTTGATCTAGGAATACTTTATTTAATATCTCCACTTACATTCCATGTGGCTTTTGCAGGTTTAATTACAAGTAAAGCATGCTAGTAGTTGCTTTGTTTGAAGCAGGTGGGAGTTCTCATGTAACAATGCCCTGTACATTTATAAACACCGTCTTGCTTCTCTTTTAATTTGTTTCTCTGTGCTACTGCTGTGAGACTGGGTTAATTTTTTCTCCTGGATGTATTCTGCACATATTAAATGTTTTATAAAAAAAATAAGTGTACTTATTTGGTTTTATATACTGAATGAAGCAGCTGTGTACACGGAGTGTATGACATGTTCTGTCAGATGTGAAACTATAAAAATTTACAGGATAGATGTCATGTCAAACGAACTGATGTCAATGTGGCTAGAGGAACTGCTGGATGAGAATATCCACATAGAAGGTCTGCCTTCAGATACCGAAGCACAGTCCAAACATGAAGAGGTAGAAACAGCAACAGAGCAGTCTGACAGCAATTCTGAAACTGCATCTACAATAGCTCCAACATCTGCAAAACATGATATGCATCAAGGAAGGGATGGGAAAACAAAATTGTTCAAACATAAATCCCCTGCAACAAAAATTTCTTGTCAGAATATTGTGACACAGCTTCCAGGTGTAAAGGGGGATGCAAAAAATTCAAAAGCTGTTCTTGACTGCTGGAAATTATTTTTTCCGGACAGTGTAATTGACTGCATTGTAAAATACACAAACAAAGAACTAAACAGAATGACAGGAATTTATTCAAGGAGTGATGTCTGAACACACACAGATTTTGAAGAATTATTTGCTTTCCTTGGTGTTTTATATCTTGTCAGAGTGAAAAAGTCACAGCATCTCAACACCAATGAACTATGGGCCACTGATGGAACTGCAACAGATTTTTTTATTGCATCAATGAGCAAACAAAGATTCCATACTCATCTGCAAGTTGCACAATTTGATGACAAGTCTATGAGAGTGAAGAGCAAACAGATAATCTGGCACTGATTAGGGAAAATATTTGATAGGTTTGTGAACATCTGCAAGAAGAATTACAGAATAGAAGTATTGACAACAACAGACGAAATGCAGGAAGCTTTCCATGGAGGTTGCAAATTCAGGCAGTATATTTCCAATGCCAGCAAAATACAGAATAACAGTATATGTGCTCTGTGATACTGCCCATTATGGCAATATATGCAGATGAACATCCTGCTGGTCCATACCAAGTACCTAATGATACAACCAATGTGGTGTTAAGACTAATTCAATCCACTGAAAACACGGATAGGAATGTGATGATGGGCAGTTATTTTACATCTGTACCAGCAACCAACAAACTGTACACTAATCATCGGCTCACAGTAGTAGGCACTCTGCAGACTAACAAGAGAGAAATTATATTGTTAGGAATGTGATGATGGGCAGTTATTTTACATCTGTACCAGCAACCAACAAACTGTACACTAATCATCGGCTCACAGTAGTAGGCACTCTGCAGACTAACAAGAGAGAAATTATATTGTTAGGTCCTCAACTGATGTTAGTAATTTTAACAACTGCTTATGATTCTAGAAATAAATATATTGTTATTATTATCATAATAATGAATAGTGGACTTATACATAATTATTCTAAAGATATTGTAATTTTTTTACATATACTTCAGCTGTTAATATTTATAGTTGCAGTTTTTTAAAAGTCTATAAATACTATTACATCAAAAATAAGTAATGTAAACATAATGGTAATTCTTACTGGTATATTATACATAATAGTAAATGATATTCATTGAAATATTCCACTTGATGCACTCTTGTTGTATAAATAATTAAATTTAGTACACCACCAAGAAATGTCAAAAATAAAATGTATGGTAATCAATTCTATCATTGTGCCTGTTATAAACCAAAAATAAACTTTGTGAAATTAAAAGATTATTACTGAAATAGCACAACTTAATTTCACAAAATTAATATGTATTTCATTTGATAGCGCTATAATCATTGTTTTAATCATTTCTGGGGTTAGTTTATTAAAATATCTGCTTTAGGAGCTGAGGATAAGAAAATTTTTTTACCCCAGAAATTCTAAAAGTGATTGTGAGATTTTTTCTGATTTACAAAAGCAGTGTTTTTTAAACTATTAAATAAATGTTTATATTGTATATTCTTATTTCTTTACTAGTATATTTTGATGTTGATTACGTTCATTCCTCAAAAATTTAGCATTTATTGATAATTTTGTTGAAATCAAAATGTTTCATTCTTTACTTATATTAATTATTGTTTTTCTTAATGTTTTTTCCAAGTTTTGTTTTGTTATTTTCATTTATTCTTATGCTGGTTGGAACAAGATTAGATATTATTTAAGTATTAATTATTTTTCTTTTAATTCAATTTTGGTGAGTTTTAGATTTGATCCTTAACTATTACTGCTAGAGGTTCATTTCATTTTGTTCTTATCTTTCTATTTTTTTCATGGTTTTTATTTTGATAATTATGTTGTATCGCTCATTTGATAGATTAAGTTTGATAACTTTTTATATTTTCTTTGGGTCTAGACAGGGAGACTCCTGCTTCTGGTACAATAATTCTTGTCATTGTCTTAATAAAGTTAGGCTGATATGGTATTTTTCATATGATAAAACGTGAACTGTGAGAAAACCAGAAAATAATAGAATTCAAGAATTTGACATGGGATGCTACAGGGGAATTCTGAAAATTAGGTGAACTAACAAGGCAGGCCATGAGGAGATGATGTGCAGAATCAGCAAGGAAAGGAGTAAATGGAAAACTCTGACAAGAAGAAGGGGCAGGATGATAGTACATCTGTTAAGACATCATGGAATAACTTCCATGGTACTAGAGGGACCTATAGAGGGTAAAAACTGTGGAGCAAAACAGAGATATGAATAAATCCAGCAAATAATTGATGACATAAGTTGCAAGTGCTACTCTGAGATCATGAGGTTGGCACAGGAGAGGAATTTGGGGCAGGCCACACCAAACGAGTTAGAAGACTTATGATTCAAAAACAAAAAATAGTTATTACTTATTTGGGTTTACTGTTTAATTAAATCTGCTTGTCTTTAGGTTTATCAAGTGGTGTTATTGTTAGAATTATTTCTTTTTCTCAGATTGATTTAAAGTCTTTAACTGCCGATTCCACTGCGTGATTAGGGGTTTAATGAGAATAAATTAATGGGACTCTATGGGCTGGCTTTCTTTAACAATTGGTCGACATTTATATTCTACTGGTTTATTTTGTTTCTCAAAAATTATTTAAGAATTTTTAGGTAGATGGACATCATGAAATAGGAGCAGAAGAGGTGTTCCGATTCCAGAGGGAGCTGGTTACACTATGGCCCTTCATACTAGCCTAAACTGTTATGGGGACATGCAAAATAGTACCATTTCTTGTAAGAACAGATGTAGGTGGGTGGGCATAGGGCTTTCTTACAGCAGTCCCAGTTTGACTTGAGGCATCTGGTCACCTGTGCTGACCAGCTTGGGCCATGAGCAGTGGATGTCATTCCAGCCATCAGCTCGCTGCACTGCCGATTTGACCATCTAACTTACATTGGCAATGGCACATGCCAGTAGCTGAAGTTATATCATCTCCGCATTCTGCTGCCTCAGTGGAAACACTCACTGTCTCCAGCCATGATCAGTACATGGCCACAGCCATCGACCTAATGTTACAGATGATGAATAAGAAAGAATGTTTGATTTAGCCAGCATTCTGGTCTCCATGCTTGTCATGGTACTGGAAGGACCCATTCCTACAGCTTCTCATACATGCTATTCTGAGCCAGAAGTGGCTCTCCAGCAGCGTATCACTCAATAAAAACACAACTCGATTACAGCATTCTCACTCTTCAACTTACGGACTCTGTGACAGTAATGCTACCTCAAAAGCACAGTATAGCCTCGGTCTTCTTATCAGATCCCTTGGCCCACACTGAACCTCATCCGTGAACCAACTACACTCTGCAAATCAACCACTCGTTGCACACCCATCATCAATACGCTTCCCGACATCCATCAATCTAATCATCTAGATGCACCATTGTATAAGGGGCACTCAAATGAAAACTGAACGCCAGCCATAATACACAGTCCACACAACAGGTGACCCCACTGTTGCTACATTTTGATAGTGTCACCATTGTAGGAGGGGAATGGCATAGTGCCACATCAAATGTGCAGGTGGTTTTTGGGTTATGGACCTTGGTTGTCGATAGACTGGTCTAGTGTGTTCATCCAGCTAAAGAAGACAAAAGACAGTTGGTTTGTTTTCTGGTGGCTGGGGCTGCTGGAGTAGGTAAAATTCATCATCGCATATCTGGCTGTGTACAGTAAACACTACATGCTGCTGACGTATGTACAAGTGTCAGAGGAGATTCTGCGAAGGTTACACATCACTGTAAGATGATTTGTGCCCAGTATGGAGACAGTACCCTTGATATGATAGAATGACTTGATGGCCTTACCTGAGGAGACTGATGAATCATGGAGAACGATATTTGTTTACAGGTCAGTATTAGCCATGGATCTTTGCAAGCCATCATCAAAGACCACTTCCTTCATGACTAAATTTGTTCACAGTGGGTGCCACAGCACTTGGCTGAGTGACAAAAATGGGCAAAATTTAAGTCTGAGCCATCTACTGCGGTACCATGAGGAAGGCCATGTGTTTCTGTCCTGTATGGTCACAGAAGATGAAACGTGATGCCACTATTTTATACCTGGGGGCAAATGGCAAAGCCAACAGTGGAAACTTCCCAAATCTTCCATTCCAAAGAAACCTAAAGCTGCCAAACATGTTCCGGTAAGATCACAATTAATTCACTCTTTGACTGCAGAGCCGCTATCCTCATAAAGTTCCTTGACCATGCAAAAGCAATCAGCGCTATGAAAACACTTTACAGAAATGGGATACTAGCAGTAAAAGGCAGCCTCAGTGGCTGACTAGTGGGATAAGGACATCATGTAGAACAAAGCGGGAATTATATCAGAATGTTCGAAGTAGTAAGAATCAAGCTATAGTAGCCCATTACAAACAGTATTGTAAGGTGCTTAAAAATGTTATTAGGAAAGAAAAGAGTATGTGGTATGCAAGTAGAATAGCTAATTGTGTGTGTGTGTGTGTGTGTGTGTGTGTGTGTGTGTGTGTGTGTGTGTGTGTGTGTGTGAAATCTTATGGGACTTAACTGCTAAGGTCATCAATCCCTACGTTTACACACTACTTAACCTAAATTATCCTAAGGACAAACACACACACCCATGCCCGAGGGAGGACTCGAACCTCCGTCGGGACCAGCCCCACAGTCCATGACTGCAGCACCTTAGACCACTCAGCTAATCCTGTGTGGCTAATAGCTAATTCACAGGACAAAGTTAAAGCCATATAGTCTGTGATGAAGGAAGTGTATGGTCAGCAGCAAGAGGTCGATGATATAAAGTTAGTTCATAGTAAAAATATTTCTGTTACTGATAAATCAGATATATGTACAGTATTTAACAATAATTTTCTGAGCATAGCTGGCAAATTAAATAAAAAATTAGTTTCTAGAGGGAATCATATACCTCTCTTGGCAAATTCCTTTCTGAGATTGATGTCTGAAGTACTCCTCTGTGTTACAGACAAGAGGGAGATTGAGTCAATAATTGAATCACTGAAGACTAAGGACTCTCATGGATATGATGGAGTGCCTGTCAGAATATTAATGTACTGTTCTGTAAAGTTAGCCCTGCACTTACCCATATTTGTAATTTTTCCTTTAGGAATGGCCACTTTCCTGAACAATTAAAGTGCTCAGTAGTAAAGCCACTTTATAAAAATGGAGAAAGGGATGATGTAGATAGAAATTTTAGACCAATTTCTATGCCATCAATGTTTGTTAAAGTTATTAAAAAGGCTGTGTATTTAAGGATAATTGAGCATTTTATATACATAATTTGCTATCAAATGTACAGTTCGGCTTTAGAAGTTAACAACTGAAAATGCTATATTCTCTTTTCTCTGTGAGGTACTGGATGGATTAAACAAAAGGTTTCGAATGCTAGGCAGATTTCTTGATTTAACTAAGGCATTTCATTGTGTTGATCACAAAATATTGCTCCAGAAGTTGGACAATTATGGAATACGGGGAGTAGCTCACAATTGGTTTACTTCTTACTTTAACAACAGGCAGCAAAAGGTCATTATCCACAGTATTGAGAATGGCTGTGATGTGGGATCTCAGTGGGGTATGGTCAAAGGGGGGTGCCCCACTGATCAGTGTTGGGGCCACTCTTATTCCTTCTTTATATAAATGACATGCCCTCTAGTATTATGGGTAACTCTAAAATATTTCTGTTTGCTGATGACACTAGCTTGGTAGTAAAGGATGTTGTGTGCAAGATTGGATTGGTTTCAAACAGTGCAGTTCATGACATAAGTTCATGGCTTGTAGAAAATAAACTAATGCTAAATCACACGAAGATTCTATTTTTACAGTTTCTAACACACAATTCAACAAAACCTGACATTTTAATTTCACAGAAGGTGCATATGATTAGTGAAACTGAACAGTTCAAATTTCTAGGTGTTCAGATAGATAGTAAACTGTCGTGGGAAGCCCATGTTCAAGATCTTGTTGAAGGACTTATTGTTGCCATTTTTACTATTCAAAAGGAATCTGAAATAAGTGATCATTCGACATGAAATTTATTCTACTTTGCTAATTATCATTTGCTTATGTTGCATGGTATTGTATTTTGGGCAAACTCTTTCCATTCTAAAAGGATATTTTTGGCTCAAAAACAGGTGGTTCAGGCAATAAGTAGTGGAAGTTCACAAACCTCTTGTCGAGCCTTGTTCACTAGTCTGGGTCTTTTGACATTGACCTCCAAATAAATCTATTCTTTACTGTCATTTCTTGTTAACAATATCAGCTTATTCCCAAGAATAAGCAGTTTTCACTCAGTTAATACTCAGCAGAAATAAGACTTGCATTTGGATCAGACTTCCTTAATCTTGTGTAGCAAGGTGTGCAGTATACTGCTGCATACAGTTTCAATAAGCTGCCACAAGAATTCAAAAAACCTTAGCAGTAATCCACATGATTTCAAATCGAAACTGAAGAGTTTCCTCATGGGTCACTTCTTCTATTCTGTTGAGGAGTTCCTTGAAAAATTAAGCTGATTCTTATGTTACATTGTTGATTGCATTTACTTAAACTTATGGATTGACTTTTTTTGGGTTCATAAACATTTTATTTTCGTCTGTTATTACTTTTATGGTGTAATTTCACATACTGACACATTCCATGACCTTGGAGATTTGCTCCTCAATTTGGTCCTGAGGAACTTGATGTGTAAATGAATGAATAAAAACTGCAATGTGCCATAAGGTTTAACTGCCCAGGAATGCAGTCAGATGGAATCATCCTGTTGCACAATAACACTTCCCCCCACACTGCATATCAAACAAATGATACACTTCAGCGATTCCATTGGGAAACTCTGCATCATCCTCTATACAGCCCAGATCTTTCACCATGTGGTTTCCACATTTTTGGTGAGCTGAAGAAAGGCATGTTTGTTAACCGATTTCCATTGGATGAGGTAGGGTAAGTTGGGGTACCCTTCTAAATCCATCAGTTTTTCTGTTTTCATTTGACTAAAGTGTGTGGTTACTGTGTTCCAATGGAGAGAATTTCAGCTCTTCTGGAACAATACCTACAATTCATCACCCAGTGACCAGCTTCCCCTATCAGAGACAGATCACTTTTGTCATTGCATGTCAACCAATCTGACTCCATAAGCACTCGGATACCTTCTTATCACTGTTGATGGCACTTACCCATACAACATCATAACTATGTTCAAGACCTTGCTGCCACTGATAAACATGTCTCCAATGTCTAATACTCTAAACTTACTACATCATTCCTTATACACCTGATAAACTATGTCATGACTCCTAAGTACTATTCCTTAATGAAATATAGACTTGACACCTGCAGCCTGGAGACATGCACTTGCTCATCATCTTCAAATGCTAATGAGTTATGGTTCACCTATAGGTAACCATCTTTGGCACCTAAAATACTAAACTTCTTATTTGCTTCAGATTCATTGATGATATCTTCATGTTCTAAGCCCACAGCCGAGACACTCTATATTCATTTCTCCACAGTCTCATCACCTTCCCCATAATCCAAATCACCTGGACCTCTTCAACCTACAATGTCAGCTTCCTGGACTGTGTCATCCACATCTCCAAAAAGCCCACAAAAACTGCTGTCACACAGCAATACTGTCCCCGGCCCCATGTCCTCCACTCCACTGTAGTGGTCACTCAATCTGTCTGATTATTGTTGCAGTTTTTTTTATAAATGCCATTTTTAGCATGCTCAATATGTAAAGTAACATTGTCTGCCCATCAAATTGTTTTTCCCTCAAAACAGACAATTTGCCCTCCATGCACTCACTGTCTATAGCCAGTAGCAGTCATGAGGGAGAAGTCATATATTGACTACTGGCAACAGTCTACCAGTGTCAACTTCAAGCCACAGCTTCACTGTGTTACTGACTCCTTTATGGGCCAAGGTCTAAAATGATGAAGTTGAGTTTCTAATTCTGTCACCTCTTGACCACACCAAGACTGACTGGTTACCTTGCAAACCAATCTGTGCCATGTGCAAATATCAAAATTCCTTGATGATACACAAAAAACACAATCTTCTAGCCAGATGTTCTCTAAAGATGCCCACACCAAAAAACACCAGCCTCACCCAGTGCATGTATATCACCCCAACCTAACTACACTCAGACCCTCAATTCTGAAGTATCTCTCTTCCTCCATCACAGTCCTTCACTTCATCACTGCCACACACAAATCCCTTTGCCTGTTCCACTCTCTCAAAGAAGTATTTTTCAGTCCACTCCACCTACATAATACACTTGTATGTTTCATCCTTATGAAATACATGGTCTCTATCAAGTGTCAGATTCCTATCTTGTTCTCTTGTTGCATATCTCTCCAGAATCTCATCTACCATTGCCCCCACCCCTCCCTCTTCCTCTGGCTCTTTTTTCATCTCACCCAACTTTACCTAATGCAGCTCCTCATCACAGCCAAGCTCAACACCCTAAATGTATATTAAGTGGTTACCTTCATAACCCATCATTACAATTTCCAGGACAGAAAAAGTAATGGTCACCTAAAATGGTCTTCTCTCTGGATCAGTGTAGGCCTATGCTTAAAAGTTTTGGGGCATAGCCCTGGCTGCTACAGAAGTTATATGTGACAGTGTTCCAGTGGCATTGTTTCATTTGCAGATTCTACACTATTTTCTATAAATGATGATTCAAGATGGACTAAAGGGATATGTGACATACTGCATCAAAGGAATCATATTTATGAAATCATGAGTGTGAGAACAGGATGTACGTCATTGTATAGTTTTTCTGGTTACTGAGGAGGAAAATTGTGTCCACAACAACAGGTTAATATAGAAATTCCTTCATTATAACACATATTTTATCATTTGAGATTCTTTTGTATGAAATATGTGCTTACAGTGTGATTACTAGTTTTCAGTTCATGTTCTGATAGGGAACTTCTTAAATTTTCTGATTTCTATACAGTATTCTTCTGTTTATTAGCATCAGACTTTTACTGTTCTTTAGATGCTTGATACAACATGAAATTTTGATGACATAAATTTCCCTTTACTTTCTCTATCAGTGAAATAGCATATTTTGTTTGTGGTAATTTCATGTAAGCCACTGTAAAAATCTCAGCACTATAGTACACCAGAACGAGACTGCACTCAGCTGCTATGGTACATTAAATACACATTGCTTCAGTGATTCATGAACTGTCAAATCGCATCAGAAATCAAGATGTAAAATTGTCCATTGTACTAATTTTTCATTTGCAGAGGAGTTAATGGGAAATAGAAGACAACTTTTTCCAGTAGAATTAATGGGAAACATAAGATAAGTGTTATTGGAATATGTATTATCTGTAAAGAAGAATGAATGTGTTTTGTATTTCATAGTAATATTTCATTTTAGGAACCTCAGAAAATAACACAAATGCCAAGGTAGTTCTAAATGTACAAGTCTAAAGATTTTTAAGAACAATTTGTCACGACACATGGAATGTTATCTGCTATTGATAACTTTTGTGCTATGTAATTGTATGCATTTTGATAAACACTTGAAAATCAAAAAGGACCTGAAGTCACTCTTCCAGTTGCTATTTTGCTTAATCTCTGAATGGGAACTGTCTTAAGCATCACAGCCAATCACAATATTTGGTGCAGAGAATAGGTTACCAAGGTCTGTGTAGCTCGTGGACAAAGGGATAAAGGGACCTTTCTTCTAATAGCTGCCATGAACATACTCTGCTTTCCTGCTTGCTAACACATGGACATGACAAACTGTTTAGCATAGAAGCTTTGTCTTGTGATATTGTCAGTGGTGGCTTGTGAGCATATATTCTGGGTGTTCACAAATTTTTAGACTGAGATAAATATGAGAGTTTCAAATTAATAACATCTCCTGTATAACAGTTATGCCTATCATCATAATTACACAACTACAGCCACTGCCAGTAATAATAATAATAACAATATGCATCATGTGTCTGAAAAAAGAAAGATTTGTTTTTGGCTAATTTTGTTGTTTTGTACATAATTATGTATATTACAGGACAAGATGAAAATACCGTGTAAGCTTTTGTTACTCTCCATATTGCATTTTTGTGTAAGTGGGAGTTTTAGTGCTTTTTAATTTTTTTGAGACAAATGTACAAGATCACTAACACATGTTTTAGTTAAAAAATTAACTTTGGGGCTGAAAAACAGACTTTTTACGTGGCATCCACACAACAGCTTACATTTATTATACACTTCTTTGTTCGCTTGTAGTCACACTTATTTAATTTTGTCACTTTCTCAGTCAATGGATCTTGTCTGGGAGGCCCAAATTCCTTTGTGACTAACTTTATCTGGTTATTTACTTTTCTATTAGCACTTAAAACAGATTCAACAGAGTTCATGTTGACGCTATACACAAAATCCATTTGCACTGAATTAATCACAACTATAAGAAGTGATTCAATTAACACAGATAGGGAGTAGCTACAGCTGATATATATACAAAAAATTATGTTGTCAATGCATCTTGTGTTATGTTAAATCCCCCATTCAATATTCCATTGCACAATAAGAAATGTATAAAGTTAGTCAGATCACATTTTGTTCAATCGTGGGCAATATTTCATACAAAAAGGAAGGTTTTCAGTGCATTGAAACTAGAGTCATTGTACAGGGTGTATCAAAAAGAATCATCCAATTTGGCACAACTATATATGTGAAACTAATAAACATATACAATGAATTTTGTTTTTGATGAACAGGAAACTCAAGAAGTTTTTTCATACCTTTTCATAGGTGTTCAATATGCCTCCCCCTCCCCCCCCCCCCTGAGATGCATGGCATATATCAATGTGGTACTGAAATGTTCCCACATTGCAGTGAGCATGTCTTGAGTTACAGCTTCCACAGTTGCTATTGTATGATATCTCAGTTGATTCATTGTTGTTAGTAATGGTTGCATATAAACAGAATGTTTTATGAACCCCCACAAGAAATAATCACATACACTCAAGTCCAGTGATCTTGGAGGCCAGTAATGTAAGGCTGAATCATTTTATCCAGTATGACCAATCCATTGTTCAGTAATCCTTTGATTTAAAGATTTCTACACTTCCAGATGCCAGTGTGGTGGTGCCCCATCCTGTTGGTAAATGAAGTCATTTGAATCAGCCTCCAACTGTGGGAAAAGAAAGTTCTCAAGTATACTGAGACCATACACCTTTTTTCATGAAACTGCACAAAACACATTAAATTTTGGAGAGCCCCTCTCATGTTATACAACTTTATGTAGTTGTTTTGTATCCCATACTATCACATTATGACAGTTCACCTTTCCATTTAAATGGAATGTTGCCTTGTCACTAAACACAAAGTGCGGAAGAAAACTGTCATCCTCCACCTTGCCAAGAACGAAATTACAGAGCTCCACCAGTTGTTGCTTGTCACCTTCACGAAGAGCTTGCAGTAGCAGAATTTTGGATGGTTTCATATGTAAACATCAATGCAACACGCACCAGACAGACATCGGGGACATGTTGAGCCGTCGACCTGCATGGCAAATGGATTTCTATGGACTCCTTGTGAAACTATGGTGGAAGCATTTGACATCTATGTCAGACACTTGGGGATGGCCCAGCAATTTGCCTTTACACAAACAACCTGTTTCTCAAAATTTTTCATGCCATCATCTAAAGCTCTGTGCTGTAGGATGATCCATGCCATATGTAGTATGAAAGTCATGCTGAATAGTTATTACTGACAAGCACTGCACAAAATGTAGAACACAAGATGCTTTCTGTTGTCCAGACACCATTTTTACTAGAGCTGAAGTGGGCGCATACTGCTGCTACCTAGTAGGAACCATGTAGAACTTGAGAGTTTGCTCTTTCCAATAGTATGTTGTTCACACACTGATCTCAGATAACATGACAGTCATCATTTTTTTAAAATCAGATAATTCTTTCTGGTACACCATGTATAGTATGAAATCACAGATTAAAATTGAATCTAGTGACAGGTTTTCAAGTTTACAGCATACAACTAATGCTTGTGTACTGGATGCCTGCTCACATTGCTTTGAATGTTTTGAAATTTTGTGTAGCAGTGAATTCTGAAATAAAAACAGCTCCATGATCAACTACTAAATATGGAGAAACCAACAAATAATTAAATGATATTATAGTGGAGCCTACAATATTATTGAAACCTCTGCTTATGTGTGCTACAGAAAAACAGTATAGTAATGAAAGAAGATTGTAAGACAACAACAAAAAGCAACTGTATGACATAGTGAAAAATACTTAATATTAAACACAGCATATATGGGTATAACTGTGAAGCTGCATAGGTAATCAAGAAACAGTGGTAGGGGATTTATGTTTACATTGTATGAGCACGAGGCCTGGTGTATATGAATGCACTATTTGATAACATTAGGAATTAATTTACACTCATACACAACTGTTTCAGAGCTGCATTAAAATATGTGAATCAAGATTAAATAAAATCTGTCAAATTATTTTATAAAATACAACTTCACACCATGTCACACCAATTTCAAATTACAGTTACCACAGTCAGTGAAAACTACATTATACTTGAAAATTTAAAAAGAAATATTAGCGTTTTATAAACAGCATATATAATACATACCTGTTCCCATGGACATGACTTGCACAAAATGCAAAGCTGTAATGTATAAGTGTTGGATCTATCATTACATTTTTTTCCGCACGATCAAGAAGATCACCTAAGTAGCACAAGTGACGATAGCAGCCACGAACCCCATATCTTGCACAGTATTCATCCAATACAAACACCTGACCAGGACTGAACCATCCCTGAAAGAAAACAAACTTTCAGTTTTTGCACAAAAAGTAGTTTTAACTGTTAACACTGATCCTAATTATGCCAGGCATATTTTGCCTAATTTGTATCTAGAATTCATTTTGGCTCTAAATACTTCAAATATTAAATATTTTAGTTCATTCATTACATACAAACAGAATGATATCAGCACAATTTCTTCATATTAGTGAAGAAGTTTCAGTTGAAAGTAGAACATTAAAAATGAGAGCAGATAGAATAGGAAAACTAGAACAGTCCTGAAAAGCCTACAACTTTAAAAATACAACTGAATACCAAACATTAAGAATTTTATAAAATTTCTTCAACACAATGAAGAATAAGAAAGGGAGAGAGAGATCTACTTGAAACAAATCTGCTTCCCTCCTAGTAGAATAATCAGCAAATATTTTTATCAATGATGTCAAACAAAGCACATAGGCCAATGTAACTATGAAAGAACACTACCAGACAGCTAAATGCTGGCAAAGTTTAGAATGTTAAGAGACATTTAATACAAGTATTAGAGTTAACCCAATATTTTGCAAAATTGTAGAAGGAGCATTTAATAAAGCATTCCTTTACTTTGTTTTTGTATATCCTGGAATTTTCATCTTCCCATCTGATGCCTTCTGGTAACATATTCAATTAATTTGTCTTTTTACTGTTGCCTCATAAACAAGATTTTTGTAACTTTCTATGGCTGTAGTTTTGTTTTCATGACCTTTTTTTGCATGTACTTCAACATTGGCAGTGAGCTGAATCACTGAGAACCTAATGATGTGCAACGTATTTGACCAGAATCATATGCAGTTAATTGCAAATAATGTATAAATCATCTTCATCAAACTCTCCTGTAAAAACTCAGTATGAGGAAATACTGATTGAATCATTCATCTCAAACCAGAGCTTGATTTATCACTTCAAACAAAGTATTTATTTAACTTTACACTTTTACCATAATTATCACTGTGACTAGATTAACAGTCATCATAATATGTTATACAGAAACAGTCTACTTTGATTGCTTCTTTCCGCTAGGACACCACCTAAAAAGAAGGGGAAAGCACTGAAACGAGAAGGAAGAAACAAAACAGGACATCATGGGTTGAGAGTGTAGGTGACATTATTTCAGTGATTACAAAACTGTAGCAAATTTAAAAAGAACTTGGCCATTGAGTCTTCTTATGAGTGTGACACTGTACCCCCTTTGGCATGGATGCATGCACTGATTTGGTTGGAAAGGGTGTCATTAAGTCATTGTATCCTCTCTTGACACAAGCTGGCCTGCAATTGTTGTAACTGGGTCTTGATGTCCTGGGTAGTGGCATTAGGACTGAGTTGGTGTTTGTGCTGGTCCCACATGTGTTCTACATCCTCTCTCTAGGCAAGTTGGCCTGAAATGGGATGGAGTTGATGTTTATGCAGGTCCTGCACATGTTCTATTAGTAACAGATCTGGGGATTTTAATGGCCAGAGAAGTACCTCAACATCACACAGACAGTTTGTAGATACGTGTCATTTGCAGGAAAGCATTGTCCTATTGGAAACGACACTATACGGCCACATGAGATGTAATACATGAGGATAGAGGCTGTCTGTGATGTACTGTTGTGTCCTCAGATTTCCCTTAATCACTACCAGCCATGATCGGGATTCATACTTGATGTCTCCCCACACCATGATGTCAAGAGACCATTGTGTCTCTCCAAAACACTGGAATACTGTGACATTTCACCAGTCATAATTGCCAGTCATGCTCATCCAGGGTAGTGCAGAACTGTGATTCATTTTTGAACACAATGTGATACCATTATCAACAGTCCATGCCTCCAGGCCACAGCACCACTCCAGATGTGGCAGTTTATATTTTGGAGTTAATAGCAGCCTACACATGGTATGCTTATTCCCTAATCAGCTGCCATGCAGGGATCTCATTACTTAATCTTGGATGGCAGGTGCTGAAGTGAAGGGGTTAAAATGTGTTTGGAGCACAATAGGACAATTGTCACTTGTGATGGTCAGACATGGTTAACCAGAAACTTAAAGACACTTATGCCTGCCCTCACATTCCCATACAGCCCAACATCAGGCCACTGTCTCTTTCAAATCATGCAAAAATCTTGAGGCTGCATTATTTGATCACCCAACCAAACTGATCCCCATCATAAGGCCCTTCTCAAATTCTGACAGTACTGATAACAGTGTCTCCCATAAGTAAGTGGCATCTCCATGGCACTGGCAGTGATAACTCAATGTTTGATGCAGTTCGTGTCCCTTAGGTACACTACCAGGCCTTATAATAAAGCTAAACCATAAACAACACTAATGAATTCTGGTGGTCATTTTATCTGTCACAAAGATTGCTAATGATTTACATACGTGCCACTGGCATATATGTATTGAAGATACATTGACATCCAACAGTGGTTTCTGTTCCACATTTGTTGCTAGGCTGTGTATAGAGGGTGAAGCAAAAATGCCACCCTTGGATGTCAAAGTGTGATTTCTCATTTAGATTCAAGATAAAAGTTTATGCAGCGAAGTCAGATTAGGTGTATTTTGAAAACACATCTATGAAAATGAGGGGCTGCTAACACTGTGACATTGTGCAGCACACTGGAATGTACAGAGGAATTGTGGCACCCCACACTACTATACTAGCCATTGTAGCTCACTGAACAGACTGCTGGGACATCAATCCCACATACACCATGGAGCTATGGTTTGAAATCTCATCAGGTTCCATTTTTAGTTTTTAGATGTCTGTTCCCTAGTTCTTATCATTTGAGAGCAGGACATCATTTTGTCACATGACAACAGCCTATCACATGACAGCACCATCCATTAAACAGCATTCACATGTCTGCTAACTACACAGTACCAACTGGTGCCATCAAGTTCATGTAAGGTGGCTTCCCAATGGAGTAAACAAACAATGAATATGTCAATATGCTTTTGGTGCTGGGTGCATCCAGTAACTAGATTTCTGCTGCTACTCATGTGTATGCTGCACAGTACCATCAAAGATGCCATCCTGATAAGAAAGTTTTTCGCCACCTGGATCAATACCTTTGCGAAACATGTAATCTTGATCCACAGGTAATGGACAGATGTCATACAAGGACTAGATGTACTCCACAAAATGAGGATCTGATTCTTGAAACTGTTCACCCATGACCTCAGTAAAGTACCTGTAATATAGCAAGGCAGTTCCAGATACCTCAAATACTGGTTGCTGAAGTGATGCAGAATGAAGAACTGCATCCATAACATTACATGTTAACTCAGCCCTAGCAGCCACAAGACCACATTCAACAAGTACAGTTTTGTGAATGGCTTCTACACAAAGTGGAAGATAGTAAACGTTTTATAGACAAAGTGATATTGACAAATTTAGCTTCACTTCTGAAGGTATTTTCAACTTCAACAACAGCCATTACTGGCTGGTTACACAACCCAAATGTACCACAGGAATGTGGCTTTCAAGCACACTTTAGCTTAATCCGGCAGGCTAGAATCATGGGAGGAGTGCAACTGCAAGACAAGTTGACTGTGCCTCTATATCATACATTTCTATGCAATACTACATAAAAAACGTTCCATTTGGTGTCTGATGAGAGCTATGGATTCAGCATGATGGTGAACCACCACACTTTAGAATTAATGTGCATAACCATTTAAAACAAGAATTTCTAGGGAAACTGTTTGGTTGTTGAGGTCCAATGTTCTGGTCTCCACATTCCCCAGACTTTAATCCATCAGATTTTTATTTGTGGGAACACTTATAAGAAGACCTAGTAGACTGCATGCATGTCACTTTGGCAATGGTGGGGGCAGGTGTACTGCATCGAGTCCAGTAAAGTATGATCCTGCAAGTGGCGAAGTGTTTGCAAATGGCAGTCGGTCACTTTGAATATCTTCTCTAATGTGACTGTTTATTGTACATGTACATACCAGCACTGTGAAGGTAAAGCTTTATATTACATGTATAGAATGGAAGTATTTGTAGTATAATGTGCAATCTAGTGTGGCCTACCTACTGTATTTTTTTGAACCACATTGCACACAGACAACGTTAATGTATCTACTATTCTTTTATACTGGCTTTATTTGTGACTTGGACGAAACATAATGTTTGTTTGTGTTTAACAAGAAGCTCACATTATGTCTTTATGTTTAAGGAAAGGTAACAGTAACAGAAATAAATATGCAAGATACTGTATTTTGGAGTGTAAATTGGATACAATTTGATGCTCTGACTGAAAAAAAAAAAAAAAAAAAAAAACCTGGTGCAAATGTGTCTCAAAACACCAACAAGACATCATATCCATTCCCCACATCATTACATTGTCTTACTGGGCTAATGGGACAGCTCTGACATAGTGCAGAGTTCATGCTACCTGTTCTTGGCCAGGCTACAGTTACAGTGTTGCCAGGGCCTCAGTTTTTAAATCACATTCCTGTTAAACCTGTTGGTGGGAATATGTTTTTCCACTTACAGTTTTGTCTTGAATTGTGATGAGGAATCACATGCTGGCCAAAGAGTGTTTCATTGTCTCTTCACCCTGTACAGCATGACTGCTTTCAAACATGCAAAGTATTCAGGGCACAGAACTTGATGTATGGTTAACTGAAAACTAATACAACAAATGAGGTGAAACATTTGAACCACCAAAACTAACAGAGTAGGACGTTATGCATAATCCTGGTGAAAGGATAACACCAAATAATAATAGACTATTGACATACTCAACAATGGACAGTAAACTGATAACTTCAATGAAGCAGATATAACAGTCAGAAGGTGAGACATATACCAATAGTAGACATGAACAACAATTTTAGATGAGACAAAGACAAATATCAATCAAGTATAAGGAAACCAGAATAAATATTAGGAAAGGAAACAAAGTGAAAGCAGGACAACAAAGTAGCCTCAAAATATGAAAGAGACTAACTGGAAAAATAAGGATAGAAAATGAAAAAAAGTATTTAATATCCCGTTGACACTGAGTTTATTACAGATGGAGCACAATACTGATTTGTGGACTGTCAGAGAAATAAATTGATCAAGGCCTACATTAACACTTAAGAGGTCACACGGGGTGTTCAGAACACCCCAGTCATCCTTATCGATGGATTATTACATAATAGATAGGAGTATAATGTTATGTTCTTTGGTACCTTTCTATGACATAATATGAAAGCTTTGAGTAACAATAGAATCTAAAATGGAAGCTCAAGTTCCAAGAAAACAAGCAAAAATGTGTCTTGGGGTGTTGTCGGCCTTTTTATGTTGCAATGCTGGGAGAAAGCGTACAGTAGTGTTCCTAGCAGCTGCTTGTATTTTGTCACTCTGTGCAGTTAAAACAGCTATGTATCATTATGAAATAGAACAAGAAATAGAGCAGAAGCTTCTGGAAGAGGTCTTAGATGAAACTTTTGAAGAAGGAAAAGAGGAAGAGGAGGATACAGACAGTTGTGAAGTTCTCTCTCATCACAGTGGCATGTAAACAGAGGGTGGGTACAACCTGGAACTGGAACTGAAAGTAAGTGCAGTGGATGATGAAAGCAAGCATTCTTTTTTTATTGGAAAGGATAACGTTACAAAATGGATGAAAATTTGTCTGAGTTGTAACGTAAGAACTGGAAGTGTAGACCTCATTATTCATCTCCCTGGTGTGAAAGCTATCGCAAAATCTGCAAAAACTGCTGTGGACTGTTTTTTGATAGTTATAAATGACATAATAATTAGAATGATTACATCATGCACAAATATTTACATACAACACATTGCATCAAATTTCACAAGAGACTGCAACGCCAAGCCAACAAGTGAGGAAGAAATCAACTCTCTTCTGGGTCTGTTGATATTGGCTGGGCATTATACGGCAGAACACCAAAACTTGGAAGACTTATGGGACGCAAGTGGTTTTGGAATTGCAATATTTCATGCAACAATGAGATTATGGCACTTTCGTTTCTTATTGTATTGTTTGAGATTCAATGATATTCGAAACAGACCACAGCATAGAGAACTTATCACCTAGCTGCGTTCAGAGAAGTATTTGAATTATTCATGTCAAACTGTCTCAGTAATTATACTGTGTCTGAATATACAACACTGGATCAACAAGCAAGCCTATGAAATATGGTTTGAAAATTTTCACCTTATGTGATGCAAGAACATGGTATACTTTGGGGATGGAAATCTATGTTGGGAAACAGCCAGAGGGTCCCTTTGCACTGTCAAATTCGCCTAAGGAGATAATAAATAGACTTGTATGGCCTATTGAAGGCACAGGATGCAATGTCACACTAGACAACTGATTTTGTTCCATATCACCAGCTGAAGAGCTCCTAAAAAAGAAACTTACAGTAGTAGAAACTCTTAGAAAGAATAAGAGGGAGCTCCCACCAGAATTTCTTTGCACGAGAGGTAGTGAACTTATAAGCAGCCTTTTTGGATTCAGGAAGGATATCACCATAGTTTCAAGTGTGCCAAAGAAGGGCTAAAACATTATTCTACTTTCATCTTTGCATCATGACAGGGCCATTGACACTAATACTGCAGAGGAAAGAAACCAGAAATTATAACAATGTACAATAAGATCGAAACAGGTGTGGACACAATAGATGAAATGTGTGACACTTATCCCACCTCAAGAAACACTAGACACTGGCCACTTGCCCTATTTTTGCGAATAATTGACATTGCTTGCATTAACACCTTCATCATATACGCATATAATATCAATGAGAGGATTTCCTGAAGAATGTTTTTACATGATGCTGGAAGGTCATTAGTAAATCCCATGGTGTGCAAGAGAGCAGCCGCTCACTCCCTGCCTAAAGAAGTTAGACAGAGAGCCACAAAAATGGCAGGAGTTAAAGACATCAACAATGCACCACCTTCTGAATAAAGAATTCTTAAGCCCAGGTGCTGCACAGTTTGTCCTCAGAGTAAAGATATAAAAGTTAAATCGCACTGTGCTCAATGTTTGAAAGTTATGTGTGTAAAGCACATGAGAAATATGTGTGAAAAGTGTTACGATAATGCACGCCTTGCAGCCAGTGGTAATAACTGATTTCATAAAATGTTTGTATGAGTTGACTGAACAAATGTTTAGTTATATGTATAATGTCTTGTACCTGTAATACAGTATGAAGAATAACAGAAATAAATAATTAAACAAAATATCATAAGAAAATGGGAATTATTGGATATGTTTCAAATAACACAAATTAATACTAAAGTAATATTAAATAAAACAATTATGTACCAGGAGATAACATTCTAAACAGCCATTTGTGAAGTAAACATATTCATATTAGTGATGTACTGCACAACAATGTCAATATAGCTACTTTTATTTGGGGTGTTAGCAACACCTTGCGTGAATATTAATGTTACAAAAAGTCTTGCGACCGCACAAGGGTTAAGTAACAAGTTAATCATCAGGACAAAACGATTTAGAGACATGATGGAAAACATAAATATGTATGACATCAATATAATAGAGGGAAACATTCCACGGGGGAAAAATATATCTAAAAACAATGATGATGTGACTTACCAAACGAAAGCGCTGGCAGGTCGATAGACACACAAACAAACGCAAACATACACACAAAATTCAAGCTTTCACAAGCAATGGTTGCTTCATCAGGAAGGAGGGAAGGAGAGGGAAAGACGAAAGGATGTGGGTTTTAAGGGAGAGGGTAAGGAGTCATTCCAATCTCAGGAGTGGAAGACTTACTTTAGGGGGAAAAAAGGACAGGTATACACTCGCACACACTCCCATATCCAACCGCACATACACAGACACAAGCAGACATTTGTAAAGGCAAAGAGTTTCGGGCTCCCAGGATTGGAATGACTCCTTACCCTCTCCCTTAAAACCCACATCCTTTCGTCTTTCCCTCTCCTTCCCTCTTTCCTGATGAAGCAACCGTTGGTTGCGAAAGCTGAATTTTGTGTGTATGTTTGTGTTTGTTTGTGTGTCTATTGACCTGCCAGCGCTTTCGTTTGGTAAGTCACATCATTTTTGTTTTTAGATATATGTATGACATCAAGTAGACTTGAGCTCATTATGTCATAAATAACATTATACTGTCTCAACATTTTCACCATTTTCTCATTTGGAGATCCACTGGATTATTTAGATAAGTCACAGATCCTGTGATATGATGTGTTGTGATGTGTGGCTACTGTCATAGCAGATAATGGAATGTACTTCAAACATTTGTTTTATGAGGGAGTGTCAGCAATTTTCTATACTTTCTCCATAATACAACTTCATTATTCTCACACTGTCTTCTGTGCATTCATGCATATGGTTGGTACCATTGAGTTGCATTCTGATAGTGATACCATAAACATGTTCATTTTGCTAGTAGTTTCCAACACAGGAGAACAATGATAAGTGATTAATTTTTTTTTAATCAGATGGGGTTAAAAGGTCTGAAATTAATTTTAAACTTTCAGAAATATGGGAATGGAGCTGTGTCATATAAAAGTGTTTGTTTATGGATCAAGATGGTTAAAAGTGGCCACATGAGTGTGGCCCATGAAGAGGGAGCAGAACAGCCATTGACTTCAACTGCAGACCAAAAGGCTCAAGCAAGCTCTGCAGATGTTTCTGCAGATAGGCCATTACCATCAATATTGCAGCATCGTGATTGGACACCAGACATGTTTCCACCTATCAGGTCATCTAGAATAAACTCAGCTTCAATAAAGTTTCCGTGTGGTGGGTACCAAGATACCTTACTTATGAACTCAAGGTCAAACATGTTGATGTCTGTCAACACTGACTTGATCACTTCAATAGGGAAATATATAGCATGGAAAAAACAAAAAAATCAAGGAATCTGTCAATGGCATGAAAATTTATGATAACCATTTCTGGGATGCAAATGGGCCTGTATGGGAGAGTACATGACAAAGGGAACAATTGTCAATGAATAGTGTTACAGTGAATTCTTGGAGAATATGCTAAAGCCAATAACTGATGGCAAACAGTAAGGGCTGTTGTCAAAGAAAGGTTTGCTGCCACATGGCAACATCCACCTGCACATGTCTCACCACAGTGTTGTAATCATCAAGAAATTGGGGTTTGAGCTGATGGAATACCCTCCCTCTTGCTTCATCTGATTTTTATTTGTTTGGGTTGCTAAAGGATGCTTTGCGTGGTCTTCAATTTTCCTCAGCAATGGAGGTTTGGAAAGTGGTGTAAAAGTGGCTTTGTGACCGGATGACAATCTTCTTGATAGGACTATTCAAACAAGCAGACTGCTGGACCAAATGCATTGAAAAAGAAGGCCTACATGTTGGAAAGTAATGTACATGTCAAACTGCTGTTTTGTTTTGTTTTGTTTTGTTTTGTTTTGTTTTGTTTTGTAAATACATAAATACATTGTAGAATGATAAGTGTAGCTAATTTTTGACTCTGCCTTGTTTATTTTATTACACTAAAGCTGCAGTAGCATGCCATATAAATACTCTGTAATAAATGCATCACTGTAGAATTCTCTGTAAATTCAATGGGCACATTGAAAATATATAATCAATGAGAAATTTGTAATTGGGGGGAGTGTCTTACACAAAAAAATGCTAGCAGTCAAAATGCTAGACAGTTTTTGTTGAAGTAGTCTACATGTACTGATATTTAGAATGGTAAGCAGGGACCTAGAAAACAACTTTAACGAAGCTGGCATGTATTTCAAAATAGACAATAGTCTGATAATCTTTTGACTACAAGAGGCCATCTTTGTGAAACATGAAAAGGGCAGCATAAGAGAAGGAGCTATTGAAGGTGTAGAACAGAAATTCCAAATATTGGCACAGTATTATTTACAATGTTTTGGCTTCTAGCAATAATCATAAACCTTACAGCAGAGGTTCAGAGAATTTCAAATACAGAGTGTGCCAAGCAGCATGAAAGTTTTCTAAATGTAATGTTCATAATAGGTACAGATATTTCTGAACTTCAGGTAATTACTGCCAATTTTGAACCTAAGTCACAATAATATACATTTTCAAATTTAGACATCTACAATTTAGCAAATATACCTAATACTTACAATAGTACACCAAATTAAATGCTGTCTACATATATTACTCTATGCTACTTAATTACTGTCTAGTATTTTGGCAGTAGGAATGTCCAAAACATTTTTATACCTCTAACAATTAGTGACCTATTATGAAATGAATGCATATTTTGCAAATACATATTGATTCCAGCTGTTAGTGACACTTGAAAAATTTTGCTACACTGGGACTCAAACTGGGATTACTCACTTATCACAAATGGGTACCTTAACCACTCTGGCTGCCTGTGCCCACCTCCAAGACCAACCCAAACATCCATATGTCACAATGCCTATTCAGTTATGTTCACAAATTCCATGAGTCCCACACAAGTAGAGGAAAATACTTTGTTACTGCATTTTAGCCTATGAAGGCATTACAAAGCCTGTGTTCATATGATGTCTGTATCTTTACATTAGAATGTCCTTCAGATTTGCATGCATATATAAAGGAACAGACACTGTTCTTCTTAATGAGATTTTCACTCTGCAGTGGAGTGTGTGATATGAAATTCCTTGGCAGATTAAAACTGTGTGCTGTACCAGTACTTCAACTGAGAACATTTGCCTTCCATAGGTAAGTGCTTATCAACTGAGCTACCCAATCATGACTCACAACCGATCTACACAGATTTACTTCTGCCAGAATCTCATCTCCTACCTTCCAGACTTCACAGACACTCTCCTGTGAAAGTTGCAAGGCTATCATTCCTTGATGAAAGGATACTGTGGAGACATGGCTTAGCTACAGCCTGGGGGATGTTTCCATAATGAAATTTTCACTCTGCAGCAGAGTGTGTACTGATATGAAACTTCCTGGAAGATTAAAACTGTCATTTTTGGGTAACTCAGACGATGAGCACTAATTAGGTTTGGTTGAAGTCCCCATTTATGAAAGTACTGCCCCATTGGACTTACATCTTTTATTAATATATCTACAGTGACCTCAATTTGTTTGTGATGTGTTCCTATCACCCAGTCATCAACATAACCAAACTTACTGGACTGAGTGGCGGGCATATCTGCATTACACACTCTAAATAATAGCAGACCTAGGACTGAGCCTTGAGGTAGGCCATTTTTGAGGGTTGAGCCATGTATTGAGTCATGCTACACCTTGTGTTTAGATTGCATTGGTTTTCCTTTCCTTCCCCTGACATGTTTGTTTGATATGTTGTCTGTTGTTAAGTGGCTGGTTGGTTGTCTTTTCCCTCTGCTGTCGATATCTGCATTTTTGCTTCCGGGAAACTACTATGGAGGAAGTGAGATCTTTGACCGGTTGTAACCTCATGTGGTGGCATGGAAGTAGGGGCATTGCGCACAGAGAGAGGGTGGTGGACGCGGGAAGGCAAGGTGCCTCTCCAGTGCAAAGCAGGCGTGGTCGGTTGTATCCAGTCGCCACGTGATGTATGTCGGTTGTGTGTAACGAGCGGGTCGAATTGACAGAAGAGCTCCCTGCGTGTTGGTTGTATACAGAATTGCCCCACAAGTAGTTGCTGTTCATTTCACCTTGGTGGGACGTTAAAAAAGCTTCTTTAAATCTTCCGTTTCAACACTGGAGTTTAAAAGGAGACACCTAACATGAAGAAGCGGTCACTACCCAACAATGTTGCAAAGAAGACGTGAACTACGGTGACAGAGCATGTTGTCGCATGACTGTGGCATGTTGGGTACGCTGGCGATGCGTGCGCAGTTGGATGTGTGGATCCTTGCCACTGGAGGTCGTGTACTGCCTGTTTGAGCATAATTGCAAGTTAAGTTCATGGAATGTTTAATCATTCAGTAATAATTTTGTGTAACCAGCGTTTCTTCTGCCTTGTGGCCTCCTGCAACCGGGTTTCCTGTCCCTGGCACCAGTGTAATTGAAGACAGTGATCTTTCCTCCCCCTCTCGTTACTGTCTGAGGGGAAGTGTAGTTTTGGCAGTTTAATTGTTTCGCTATTCTGTCGTGGGTTATGAGTAAATAAATGCTTCTTGTTGGTTGATCATGTGGTCGCTCATTCAGGACTATGTGGTGCAATGTTTCCTTGCACGAGGTTAGCTCTAATTCTGTCAGCAAGTTAAGCCATCTTATAACAAGTTTTTGCTGGCTAAAAGTCAGTGCAGTGACCAGCCTGAGAGTGGCAGTTGTGTTTATGGGCGTATTTAAATTGGTCAGTATTCTGTCTAGCCTGAGCATCCCTGAGTGGGTGATTTGTGGCCGCCTTACATGGGTCCATCATATCTGTTATGTTCTAATGATATTCCAGGACACTTTTGTTTAAAGTTTTTTTTTTTAAATTCCTCCAAGTTTGTAAATTCCTTTTATTGCCCTTAATCATGTGTTTGCTGAGATTTGTTTAATTTTTTTAATGGTAGTGTTGGGAGCTTTACTACCTCACTGTACTTTATTAACAAAGTTCTGTATTTACTTTAGTAGCCTGTTTACTAATGTTTTTTAATTTTTTTTAAATTGTTGTATTGCTATAAATTACTTTGATTGGCGTTAGTGGCATGTGTTAAAAGGTAGTTTATTGCCATACTGCTAGCTTCTGTGTTTTTAAATTTTTTTTTTTTAAACTGTTGTATTGCTATAAATTACTTGATTGCCGTTAGCGGCGTGTTTTAAAAGTTTGCTTATTGCCATACTGCTAGCTTCTATGTTTTTCTTTTAATTTTTTAAAATTATTGTATTGCTATAACTTACTTGATTGCCATTAGCAGCATGTTTAAAAGGCTGTTTATTGCTGTACTGCAAGTTTCTGTAAGATACGAATAAAACATTTGTGAAAATCTCAACTCGACAATAAACTACTAGAAATGTGGCCCCGTTTCCCAACTTGTGGTGTGGCTTGTAGTAACCATAACCACTGTGTGTGTCAAGGGTCTTCTGGTGTTGTTTATAATTGCCTGAAGTCAATTGTCAGACAACATATTGTTAAGAATTTATGATATTGTTCTGCAGGATATTACGTGAAGCAACCGATAGACAACAATCCGATTCCACGTGGTATAATAAGCTGCAGACAGACTAATAAATATAGCAAAGTTCTTCAGCTGTTTCTGGAAGCTAGCTTCTACAAAAGTTGTCAATGAAAGTGCTTAATCCATAAAACTATGGTTTGGTCAGAATGCAGTCTGTTCAACAGGAGTCTTTCAAATATCTTGACATACATGCTGTTATACAGCAGTCTTTCAATTAATTTGTATACATACTCAAAAGGTTTGTAGGACAATAACTTTGAGGTTCATTTTTGGTTTACCATGTTTTAAGATACCAATTATCTGTTTCATAAACTGTAGAATGGATTCTGTTTGTAGAAAGTTGAAGAAAAATTGTGCTAACATGTTTCAGCATATTTACCACACTGCAGCTTTGTAAAGCTGTTAAAATGTCTTCTGGAGTGGTTGAAAAAGAAAATAGACCCTTTCTGGTAGCCTGTGGGAATAAACCTTTTTGCTATACTCAATACTGCACCCACAAATGTTCCATGGCTATTGCTCAAGAGAGCAATCCATCCCAAAATTTCATCAAGATTTTTAGAGAAGTCAGACCAGTTTGCTTTCTGAAAGTTCTAGCCTGCGCGGGCAGTGGGATTTCACAGTGGGATCTACAAGGTTGCTCCCAGTATCACTGGATGGTGCTGACTGTGTGGAAAGTCTGACAGATCTCTCAGTATGATTGCTAATGGCTTAAGAGCATTGTCTGAAGATACAAAACACAGACCAGGCTCATACTGCTGCATCAATGCAGCTGATCTGGATCAGTCCTTGGCACAAACAATTAGGTGGAGATCATGTTCTTCTGGCCACCACCCATGTAAATAGCTGGGTGAGTGTGAAGGACTTGAGATGACCACTGAAGCAACAGGAAAACCCTTTGTGTAAAAATGATGCTACATAAACGTTTCTCAATAATTCTATCTAACTAGTAAAAAGACAGACTACAGTTTTGTCTTATAATATCAACATTGTGTTGTAAAATATTTTATTCATATAAATTAACATCTATTTACACTGTCTGCAAGTCAGTGGGCAATGCAAAGCAAAAGGTATTTTGCACCATTGTTCACAATTTCCTTTCTTGTTCCCCTCACATACAGTGTGACGAAAAATAAATTAATTTATATGTCTGTACAAGCTCTAATTTCCCTATTGCCCTTAATTTTTATTTAAAGCAAGATAAATATATTATTCAATGGAATTGTTCTACAGTCTATGACAAGTTCTGGTTCTGCAAATTTTCTGAATTGTGTTTTGCAGAAAGGTGATGTTCTTGCCTCCAAGGATTCCTAAGTAAGTTACAAAAGCACATCTGTAACGCTCTTGTAGTCCCAAATGAATTTTCATTCTGCAGTGTAATATCTGCTGATTTGAAACTTCTTGGCAGACTATAACTGTGTGCCAGAATGGGACTCAAATCTGTGACCTCTGAATTTCATAGGAAAGTGCTCTGTCAACTGAGCTATCCAGGTATGACCCACAACCTATCCTCAAACTTGCTGATGAAGGGTAAGGGTCCCAGTTTCAAATTCTGGTCCAACAGACACAGTTTTATTCCTGTACTGTTCATGCCACCCAGTATATAACAAGGGTAAAAGAAAAGACCCACAAAATTACAGACTAATATCTTAACATCAGTTAGCTGCAGAATTCTAGAAAATATTCTGAGTTTGAATATAATAAATTTCCTAGGGGCCAAAAAGCTTTTGTCCATGAATCAGCACAGTTTTAGGAAGCATTACTCACGTGAAACTCAGCTTGCCCCTTTCTCAGGCAATATACTGTGAACTATGGATGAAGAGCAGAAGGCAGATTCCATATTTCTAGATTTCTGAAAAGCATTTTACACATTTCCTCATTGCAGACTGTTAACAGAAGTATTAGCATATAGAATAGGTTTCCAGGTATGTGAGTATCTTGAAGACTTCTTAAGTAATATAACCCAGTATGTAGTCCTCACTGGTGAGTGTTCATCAGAGATAAGGGTATCATCAGAGTGCCCAGGAAAGTGTGATGTGACTGATTTAATTTTTTATGTATATCAATGATATGACAGATAGGGTGGAAAGCAATCTGCAGTTTTTATCTGATGGTGCTGTGATGCACGGGAAGGTGTTGGAGATGAATGACTGTAGGATGATTCAAGATGACTTGACAAAATTTCCAGTTAGTGTGATGAATGGCAGCTGGCTATAAATGTAGAAAAATGTAAGTTAATGTGGCTGAGTAGGAAAACCAAACCTGTACTGTTCAGATACAACATTGCTAATGTTCACAAAATCATGTCATTTAAATATCTCAGCAACATGTTGCAAAACGATATGAGATGGAATGAGCATGTGAGGATTGTGGTAGGGAAGGCAAACAGTAGACTTTGGTTATTTGGGAGGATTTTAGGAAAGTGTCATTTATCTGCAAAGGAAACTGCATTAGAACACTAGTGTGACCTATTCGTGTGTGCTGCTCAAATGTTTGGGATGTGCACCAGGTCATACTTAAGGAAGATACTGAAGCAATTCAGAGGCAGGATTCTAGATTTGCTATAGGTTCGAACAACACACAAATGCTACACAGGTGCTTCTGGAACTCATTGGGAATCCATGGAGGCATAGTGTCATTATTTTTTAGGATCACTATTGAGAAAATTTAGAGAACGAAATCTGAAGCTGACTGTGGAATGGTCCTGCTGCTACCAACATACATTTCATGTAAGGACCACAAAGATAAGATATGACAAATTAGAGCTCATATGGAGGCATACAGACAGTAGTTTTTCCCTTGTTATAGCTGAGAGTGGAATAGGAAAGGAAATGATTAGTAGTGCTACAGGGTACCATCCACCACACGCCGTACAGTGCCTTGCACGGTATGTATGTAGATATAGATGTAGAATTCATCTTGCAGCACTCTTTTGAATTGCTTGAGTATCTTCCTTGAATATGACATGGTGGGGATCCCAAACCTTCATGCCGTACTCAAGCATGGGTTATGCAAGTCATCCTGTACATGGTATCCTTAGTAGGTATGACACACTTCACTTGAAGTCTCCCAATGAACTACAGTCAACAATTCACTTTCCCTACATTTGCCAAAATGTGGTCTTTCCATTTCATGTCATTTTGAAACAGGTGAAACAGTCATGCAGAATACCATTAATGCTGTATTCAAACATTACAAACACATTTCTCCTACTCATGTGTATTGACTTACATCAAACCACATTGAAAACTAGTTACCATTACCTATATGAAATACAAATTTTGAAAACTAGTAACCATGAATTGTATGAAATAGAAATTCTGTGCCCTACAACCACTGAGAGACGTCAGTTTACCATACACAAAAGCATCTTCAGCAAACAGTGTCAGATTGCTGCCCACCATATCTGACAGATTACACAGTACAACAGATTTTATCTTTGTGTCTAGCTGTGAGATGAAAGTGTGTGTTCTTTACTAAATCTCATATACTGATTGTGAAAATGAAATCAGAAATGTTTCATCATGTACCAATTTTTCTGGAAAATATACATCACGTATACTACGTTTGACGAACTTGGAAATGACTCAGTAACAATACAGGAGGAATCTATAGTTGATTAACATACAGATAATG
Organism: Schistocerca piceifrons; assembly: GCF_021461385.2. Taxonomy (NCBI): domain Eukaryota; kingdom Metazoa; phylum Arthropoda; class Insecta; order Orthoptera; family Acrididae; genus Schistocerca; species Schistocerca piceifrons. The sequence continues at coordinate 536,796,640 of NC_060149.1, forward strand.
TAACAAAAGAGTGTTTGTAATACGAAACATAAAAAAAAGAAAATAGTATGGGAAAGCTGAATAAACTTGAGAAATATACTAACAAGTTAGAACCCTTTCCTGAAAACTTTCCATTTGTGGGTGGACGGTGAAACTTCTTGCTCGAGGGTCTAGCAGTAATCTGCAAAAATGTTTGGTGACACCTTCATTTATATTGTCTTCCATGGCAACTATATCTTGGTGAAATTGCTCACCATGTCTGTCACTCACGTCCCCAAGATTAGGTGGGAAGAAATCCAAATGGGAATGAAGGGAAGATAATTTGCCTTGTAACAGTCCAGCATGTGTTCCATCTCAGACATTCTCAGACATTATGTTTCCCAAGAAATTGCTACACACATCTTTAAAAGCAACCCAAGCTGACTTCTCCATATCAGGCAGAAACTGTTCAAAGGTACTTCATTTCATCAAGTCATGGATCTGGAGCCCAATGAAAATTCCTTTGTTAACTTTTGCAGTACTATTTGCAGGAAATTTAGATAGTAAAAATTAAATCTCTGACAATCTTTGTCCATTGCTTTTACAAAATTCTTCATAAAGTCCAATATCAGATGGAGTAGTGATAGCAGTATACTGTCTTTGTGAAAAAGGGGTTCATGTGATATATTTTTTTCACCAGGACTGAAAATTTTTCTCAAAATTTACTCTTTAGCTACATGTTGGTCTTTCCTTGTCCTGCTATACCAGTGATAAAAGAAACAGCAATATTTTGTGTAACCAGTCTACATTCCCAGAAGAAGTTCCAAATCTTTGAGACACCACAGATTTTCCATTTTTGATTTGAATAGCCAGTGTACTTCATGTTCTCACAGGTTTCCTTTAACTGAATGGAATGGGCCACTGGTATTGAAGGTTTCTCATTTCCATTTTGTAAGAGAGCAGCTTTGAGACTACTCCTTGAGGAAACTATAAACAGGTGCGATTCTGGATTGTGAATCATCCCAAAGTTTGTAAGAGCCCATTTATGTCATTACAATATGCCAAACTCTCTGCTATTGAGAAGAAAGTGGAAAGAGCAAGTTGTCATTCATGCAATGCAATACTAGTGTTTGGTTGTGACAGGTTCTTTTCTTGAAGATGAGACCCAAGTAATTCTGTCAGTACTATCATCTGTTTCATCTTACAGTGTCCATTCCATTGGTTGTTTGGGAACTGGGAGAAAATCAGAATGCAGAACTGGTTGAATAGCAGATTCCAAATTTGGATTACAAACTGTGTTTTTTGATTTACTTGATATTCCTTTTACTTTTGTTAAACAGAAGTAGTAATCTATTATGCAGTCTCTAGATTTCCTACACAGCTGTGGTAGAGGAAATGGCATAGATGGGTGGGTTCCAGGCAATCGGTCTCTTAAACTGGAGGAGAAATGTGACCAATAGTTCTGTGGTGCCCAACACTTACTCTCATCTACTTTTGATTCAAAATACAACTCATATGTCTTTTTGATGATTCATGAAATGGGATGTCTTTGAGACATAGACGTAAACTCACCACACACATAACAGAAAAGATTTGGTGAATAAGGATACTTCCAAGACATTGATGAATGTGAGAAAATGTGAACATACACAAACAATATTCTTCACATTAGCAGATATATACATGTCAAGAATCGATACTGTGTGAGCTTATAGAGGGTTAGTCAATGATTGATAGTCAATTGACTGGTGCATCTGCAACTTCCCTCTACCTACACCAAGTCGTCATCTTGCCCTCCACTCTCTTTTCCCACCAGTAGGTAATAATATTTCAAAAATAACAGATTGTGATAAGCACTACGAAAACATAAATAACATAACTGAGTGCAGATAAAACTTCATTTCCAGAAGAAAATTTAGGTGATAGCAAACAATCATATTCACTGTTGTCATTGGGGCACTGAACTATGTAACAATTATATATTTTTGTTCTGTGACAAATTTCATTGTCAGACTGTGTTATCGATGAACATGGAGAACAAGGGTAGTACTATCACTCATTGCTGGGGTCACACTTGCTGGGGCCCTCTGATAAACAGTCACCTTCAAGGACAACATATTGGCGTACATCATTAAAAAAACTTTCAAGCCAGCTGCCTGTGTACAGTAGTATAATATCATTGTTAGTATGTGATTTTGTGGTGTCAATAGCGTGTATAACCTGGAAAACAGCTATTTCTATGACTCAAATTTACTGTCACAGTGTAAAATGTAATATTCCTTCAAAACTAAGATGATAAGCTTTCTGCTGGGAAAATCAAGAACCAATCTTATATTTCCAGTGTCTCATGTATTCATTGTCTGGTGGGGTGGGTGATCAAGAGACCAAGCAATTTGCAAGTATCCATCTGGTTAGGAAAACAGTGATGTCATTGTCTGCTAGACTCTTCTACTTCTCTTAAATAAGTAAATAAACAAAATCAGAATATGGGAGAAGGGATTCTAAGTTAAATCAGAAGCAACAAGTGCACATTTATCATATTTTGGATTGGATTAGGTATCCAAAACCTTTTGGAAACCTTTGAGAACAGTGAAGATGGGATCAAAGTGAAAGTTGCTGAAAGGAAATGTATCTGACAGCTTATGCAACCCCACTTCTTCACATACTCCAGTCTTATGCTATGTTAGTCAATCATTTATCAGTTAGATGTGGTAGTCTTCAGTGTTATAGAATGAAGGACCTATTCCTAGAATGATTTAGTACAAGAAATATAATGTAACAGAGTTCATGAAGGAAATTCTTTAGATCAATTCATGTTACTGTAGTCATTATTGTCATCAGAGGAAACATATTAAATATTGTCAAATTACTGTCTGCCGTAATATTAAAATCATAATTGTTATTTTTTCCACACCCATCCCTTTTAATATAGTTTATATCCTTGTGATTGAAGCACTGCAAAAGTTCCCATTCATTTTCCTGATACCATGCACTCCAACCCCAATAGTGGTATTGTCTACTTCTTCAAGGTAAGAGCCATGAAAGAAATAGTAAACAACATAAAGGGTGATTCTTATCAACATTTAAAAAACCATGAAGCAGTGTAGATGACACTATGTTTTCTGGTGTCTTTTGGAAATGTGATCTGTTATAAGCATAAAGTTACAAAATTATTGTCCTAGCTGTACCCAAAAAAGCTGTTCTTATTTTGTGTTTATCTCCTGTCCCTTCATTTTTTGTTTACGGACTTTATTTAGTAGCAAACTTATAGGTCATTTACTGGTAGCAAAGTAATTTGGAAGCTTATGCTTGTTTACTTGTGACACAATATGCTAGGTTTTTGTGTATTGTACTTTGCAGTTTAGCAGCAGAGACAGTGAGACGTAAATAAAAAAATTAATATTACCGCAAAGTGAACACATAATTGTTCACCATGAAAAAAAAAAAAACCTCCAGCCAGATCCAGTACTCAAACCCTGAGCCCCATGCGCTAATGTCATACATGTAGGCCTGGAACCAACAGAATACTTGACTTGGTTTGGAATGATCTGGTGGGACAGAGTGATAGGCTCCACGAAGGCACATGTGGTGAGGTATGTTATATGGTGACATCACATGTTCAGCATTTGTCCACTTTTGGGCTATTTCCCAACATTTGTGGCCCAATATTTCTTATAGTAATTTACTTGTCTCAGCGTTATCTAAACTGATTCAAAAATCTTTAAATGTTGATAAGAATCACACTGTATATCCCCTAATATACAGTAACTGTTCTACTTCCTTTATTGGCACCTGAAATGATAAGCAATAAATAGGGCAGGAAAAATCTATTACGGTAAACTACAAACCACCAAGTACAAAGAAAAAATTTCGAAACACTAATCATAATGTTTGTTTGCTTTTTACATTTGACTTAAGAGTTGGAGACCAATGTCCTATTTTGGTAAGATTTATAATCAGTTAACAATGGCCTCAAGTAATACCAGGTCAAGAGTCTATGATGGTACACGCATTTACCATACACAACACAAAATCAATAATGAACATTTTGTCAATCAGTAGATAAGTTAACACAGTCCAGTTCAATAAATATCCATGTCAGTACTCCTCCAGTTTCTCTCCTTGCTTTTGTTGAGTGTTAAAAGAAACACTCTTGTCACAACAATATCAGCACCAAAATGAGCAGCTTCAGTAATGATAAACTCCACACATTTGATCAAAGTATCATGACAAACTTGATCAAGCATCTGATTATGTAAGAGACAGCAATAGAACAACCAGAGCCTAGATAATATGTTTCTCTGAAAATCATTTTAGAGTTAGAATTGAGTCAATGAAACTGTAGGGATATAATGTCAGAGCACTTCACAACAGAAGTACAACGGAAAATGAATGACTAATAATTTAAATTAAAGGTAATTTAGTATTTAAGTGTATAGTTACAGAGAAAAATTTATTCGCCTCACCAAAATTATGAATTCTGTGTGATGATTAAAACAAATGTGAACACACTCCCATTGTTGTGCTAGCATAAGGGTAGTTTTCTAAACCAGCTAAATCACTCATATGTTCACAAACTCAAAAATGAAATCATTCTTGGTGACGATAATATCAACTTGAAACAATGAAAAATCCAGGTTTGAATGCAACAGTATTATGAGAAGGAAAGTTGCTCCTCCCTATATAGCAGAGATGCTGAGTCGCAGGCAGGCACAATAAAAGGACTCCGAAAAATAAAGCTTTTGGCCATTAAACACTTCATCAACAAGAGATGACAGACACACACACACACACACACACACACACACACACACACACACACATGCGCGCACGCGTGAAAACGCAACTCGCACAGATGACTGCAGACTCAGGCAAATGAAACCACACTGCGAGCAGCAGCACCAGTGTATGATGGGAGTGGTGACTGTGTGGGGGTATGGAGGAGGTTGGGGAGGGGAGGGAGAGTGATAGCACTGTGGGGGTGGTGGACAGTGAAGTGCTGCAGGTTAGACCGAGGGCAGGGGAGATGTGGGGAGGGGGGAGTAGGAATGCAAAAGGAGAGAAGTGAAAAGACTGGGTGTGATGAAATGATGGCTGTGTAGTGCTGGAATGGGAACAAGGAAGGGGATCAATGGGTGAGGACATTGACTAACAAAGGTCGAGGCCAGGACGGTTACGGGAATGTGGGATGTATTTCACTGAAAGTTCCCACCTGCGTAACTCAGAAAAGCTGTTGCTGATGAGAAGGATCAATATGGCACAGGCTGTGAAGCAGTCATTGATATGGAGGATGTAATGTTTGTGTGCATGTTCAGAAGTATATGATGGCTGGTGGAGTCCTTCTGCTAGGTAATTCCTGCAGTTCAAAACAACAGTGGTTGAGCCTTTGTCCACAGGTAGGATTATAAAGGCAGGATCAGTTTTTAGATGGTGCATTGTAGTTATTTCTGCCGATGTAAGGTTACTTTGCATGTTGAGGGATTTGAGGAATAATGGCGAGGCAAGCTTCGAAGTTAAGAAATTCTGGAAAGTAAACAGGGGTTGACTTGGGGGCAGTGGGAGTGGATCACGTTTGGATGGAGGAGTGAACTGAGTTAGGCAGGGTTCAGTATTGGTCTCTGGTTGAGTATGATAGGTAGGTTTGGTGGCAAAAAAGTGTTTCCACTGCAGGCATCAGGAGAAGGAGAGATGTTCTTTAACAAGTCCTGCATGACTGAATTTTGGAAAGGGGCAAAGGTGAGGCCTTTGGAAACGACTGATATTTCTGTGAGGCTAAGGCTTCTGGAGGAAAAGTTCATGACTTTGTTATGGGTCTGTTTAGGTTCTGAATTCTGTGGAGTGGTGACAGGGAGTTTTGAAGGGTGGGGTAATTGTAGTATGTCTGTGAGATAGGGTTTGTAAGCTATGAGGGGACATGGAGGAGGTTTGGAGGTTGTTGTAGATGTGGTGGATAGTGAGCAGGAAGTGAGCATGATGGAGAGCTTTTTGAGGTGGTGTTGTGCATGTTGCTCAAGTTCCTGCAGGGAAAGAGTTTCTATGTGTGTTATGGGTCCCAGGAATTTCAGATTACATAGTAGGAGAATTTTGTGCATGGAGAGAAGATACTGCAAGGAGGTTTGGGTTTGGTTGATATGGTTTCTCAGGACTATGTTGGTGTGGTCTAAGGATTGGCAAAATCTGAATAGGTGGAGGTCATTGTGGAAGGAGGAGTGGCAGCCAGAGATGGGTAATTTGATGGTGAGGCCATCAGGGGGTATTCCATGAGCTGAGCAACAACACAGGAACAGTATGTGGGATTGGGATCTGGCTATGGACTAGGAAACCTTTCTGCATTGATGCAGATGGAAGCAGCAAGGCTCCATGGTGTTAGAAAAAATGTGAAAAATTACATAAATAACATTGAATTATGACCAAAAAAGTTTGCAAAAATAAAAGCAAATACATGCGAAAATTCACAAAAGGATGAAATGGATGCAAAAGGGGGAAACAAGATGAAACCTGAGAGAGTTGACGATAGGGAAAGGTGAAAACTCATTAAAATTTGCTAGGTCACAAGGTTTGAAGTAAAGAATAAATAATAAAAATATGTATATTACTGTGGGTAGCAGATCTCTGGGTGTATAAGTGTGAAGAAGGGAGATGGCAGATGTGACTGGATGAGGTGGAATTAGTGGGGGTAAACTAGGATGGAATGGAGAAAGAGTGAGTGGGCAGGTGGGGATGGGTTCGTAGGAGGAGATGCAAGAAAATGTGGAACTGGAAAGGTGTGGGAAATAACCTGTGAAAATAAGGGACACTGACAAAGGGAGAGTGATCAATTTGAAAGTATAGTAATGTGGGACATAAGATGCTGCACCAACAATCAGCATGGTCTTGTAGCCATCTGTTGTGAGCAGCCGAGATGGTTGGTACAGTGTGGCTATTACGTAGAATGTGCAGTGCAATTTGTAAGGTGACAAGAGAAACACAGGAAAGAAGAGAAAGAAGGATGTAAATTAAGTATAGTAATGCATAAGAAAATAGTAACAAAGAAAAACAGCACTGGGTTAGGATCAAAGAAAATCTGTAAGGCAAAAATCAGAAAACTGATACTCCAGGATGGTATGTAATAATATTATGAAAAGGAAAGTTCCTACTCGCTATATAGTGGAGATGCTGAATCACAGATAGGCACAACAAAAGGGCTGTCACAAATAAAGCTTTTGGCCATTAAGGCCTTCGTCAACAACAGACGACACACACACACACACACACACACACACACACACACACACTCATGTAAAAGCAACTCACACATACAGTTGCAGTCTCAGGCAAATGAAACCACACTGCGAGCAGCAACACCAGTGCATGATGGAAGTGGCAACTGGGTGGTGGTAAAGAGGAGGCAGATGTGGGGAGGGGGAGGGATAGCATGGTGGGGGTGGTGGAAAGTGAAGTGCTGCAGATTAGACAGAGGGCTGGGGAGAGGAGCTGGGGGAGAAGTAGTGGAAAAGGTGAAAAGTAGAAAGACTGGGTGTAATGGTGGAATTACGGCTGTCTAGTGCTGGACTGGGAACAGGGAAGGGGCTGGATGGGTAAGGACATTGACCGATGGATGATGAAACCAGGAGGGCTATGGGAATATGAGATGTATTGCAGGGAAAGTTCCAACCTGTGCAATTCAGAAAAGCTGTTGTTGGTGAGAAGAACCCATATGGCACAGGCTGTGAAGCAGTCATTGGTATGAAGGGTGTCATGTTTGCCAGCATGTTCAGCAACAGGATGGTCCACTTGTTTCTTGGCCACAGTTTTTCAGTGGCCATTCATGCAGACAGACAGCTTGCTCATTATCATGCCTATATAGAATGCAGCACAGTGGTTGCAGCTTAGCTTATAGATCCAATGACTGGTTTCACAGGTAGCGAGAGATACGCAACAAAAGGAAAATGACTTTTTAATAATTGGCGATTTGCTGCTGAAGAATATCGCTGTCCCCAATTGCAAGATCGATGTACGACCTGGAATTAGAACGCATCAACTCGGTAAACATTTTAAAAATATGGTAAATGCAAGACAAGATACTACAGAACCAGATTCTGAAACCAGATATAACTATAATGGGGTGTTTATACATGTTGGAACGAATTCGTTAAGGAGCAGCAGTGAGGAAGAAATGGCAAGTGAAACGAGAAACATGATTCGTTCTGCAAGAAATATGTATGCAGGATCTCATCTGATACTTAGCGGAATCATAAACAGAAGGTTGGTGAGTGAAAAATATATCGCCAAAATAAACTGTGCTCTTAAAGAACAATGTGATAGTCTTGGGGCAATTTTTATAGACCCAAACAACTTCCTATGTGAAAACTCACTAGCGAAGGATGGCTTGCATTTAAATAGACTGGGGTCTGTAACATTCAGCAGAATGTTTGCAGATGTCTGCAAAATCATTAGATGCAAGGGAAACTAATATGGCCTGAAGGGGGTGAAAAATCATACACTCCAGCTGGAAAAGAAAAATATAAGCACCATACAAAAAAAGACGATACTAAAGAATTTGCCCCAGAATACAGCTCACGACATGTAAACCAACAAAAGAAAAATTACATAAAAGTACTTCATCAAAATATTCAATACTTTGGTAACAAAAAATTAGAAGCAGAAGTACTCCTGAGTGAAGTAAGACCAGACATATTATGCATAAGTGAACATGGACTAACTGAAAGTAAAATACATAATGTTGTAATAAAGGACTACAAACTAGCTAGTTACTTCTGCAGATCTAAATATAAGGGTGGTGGGATTTGTATATATATTAAAACAGGTACTCTATCAAAGAATGTAAACAGTGAAGCTGCTACATTACCCGTAGCTAGAGAAAAAGACTTTGAAGTTACTGGTATAGTGGCAGAGGATTTTAGAGTGTTTTGTGTGTACAGGTCACCATGTGGCAATATTAGCATCTTTCTAAAAAAAATTGCTAGCTTACTGAGAATGAATATGAAGAGAAATCTTATTATATGTGGAGACTTCAACATTGACATGGGAAAAGACACAAAAATAAGACAGGATTTTGAAGAATTGTTAATACAGCATAACATGAAAGTGACAATGACTGCACCAACAAGAGTGACTTCACAAAGTGAGACAGTTATTGACAACATAATTACTAATATGTGTAACTATGAGTCACATGTAGTTCAGACAGAAATATCTGATCATCACGGACAACTAATCAGCTTTTGCAGAAGTAATGACACAGTATCAGAACCAAAACAAACAACCAAAGAAATTAGGATCATCAGTGAACAAAATATCAACATCTTTAGAACAATGTTAAGTAAGGAAACCTGGAATTAAACCCTACAGGCCCAGAGTGTAAATGAAAAATATGATGCATTTATTTCAACAATTAAGTACCATTTTAATGTAGCATTTCCCAAAGTAAAGAGACAAGAAAGGCAGCAAGATCAAACACAGTGGATTACCAGTGAAATACTAGAACAGCAAAGGAAGCTTCAGGATGTGAGATGGATGGGCAAAGCTGAAAAATATAAAATGTTAAAAAAGAAGTATAGAAAAACAATAAGCAAAGCCAAAGCAAGAGCTATTGACACCACTATAGCGAACTCAAAAAACAAGGCAAAGGCAGCTTGGAATGCAATCAATGCTGAAAGAAAGGAAAAAGATGGGTCAAACAAAGAAGAAGGTATTAGGTCAATTAAAATAGACAACACAGTGGGTCACAGATGGTATGGAAATAGCAAACATACTGAATAACAACTATATCAGAGTAGTAGAAAACTTAAAATTGGAAAGAAATAGTCAAAAACAGAAGGGTACCAAAAAGATCATGCAGTACTATGTTCTTAAGACCAGTCACAGAAGATGAATTGCGGAAAACTATTCAGAAACTGAAGTCCAAGAAATCAGCTGGTGATGATGAAATATCAAATCATGTAATATAGCTGGTATGTGAGGAGATAATAACACCACTGCTGAACATAGCAAACTGTTCTTTCAGAGATGCAATTTTTCCAGAAAAACTGAAGACAACAAAGGTAGTGCCAGTGTACAAGAAAGGGTGTAAGGATGATCCCAACAACTACAGACCAGTTCCACTGATATCAGGTTTCTCAAAAATCCTAGAAATGCTTATGTATACCAGATTAGTTAACTATTTGGACAAACATAACATTCTCATACCCTCACAATATGGTTTCAGAAAGGGTAAATCTATAGAATCAGCAATTGTCAGTCTAACAGAATACATTTTACAGTCCTTAGATGAGAAAAAGGTTGTCTCTGCAATGTTTCTGGGTCTGTCAAAGGCATTTGACACCTTTGACCATGAAATGCTGATACAAAAATTAAGCAACTATGGTATTCGGGGGCAACCAAGTGAATGGATAAAATCATACTTGTGCAACCACAAGCAGTATGTATCATTAGGAAACTAGTACCAATCGGAAACCAAATTCATCAAATATGGAGTGCCGCAGGGTTCGGTAATGGGGCCATTGTTATTTAATGTATTTGTCAATGATTTAGGTATTGAGGAGGAAGAAAAGAAAATATTGTATGCTGATGACATGACAATACTAAATAGTGACCAAAATATGGAACAGCTTGAGAGAAGAGCATACATATCTGCAAATGTCACAGCTCTATGGCTGTTGGAAAATGAACTGGTTATAAATCTAAAACAGACTATGTATGCAGTGTTTAAAAACAAGGAAAAGGCTGTAGCCATGGATTTAGCGGTTGATGGAACAAGGCTGGAAGAAGTAAAATCTGCTAGATTCTTAGGTATTCTTGTGGATAATGAACTGAAATGGAAAAAACATATTAATAATGTCTGTAAGAAACTGAGCTCTATCATATTCTTACTGATGCAGCTATCACAGTATTCAGACAAGAAACTTCTGTGTACAGTGTATCATGGACTTTTCGAACCATACTTACAGTGTGGAGTGACTGTGTGGAGAAACTCAAACAAACAAGAGACAAAACGAGTGTTCACATTACAAAAAAAAGCAATTAGGACCATTTTAAGAAGAAAGACCTTTGAAGCGTGCAGAAACTGTTTCAAGAATTTATGTATCTTAACTTTTTCATTGTTGTATATATAAAAAACAATAATGTACATCACAAAAGGTAGTGAGGACTGGATTACAAATGCTAGCGTACACACCCACAATACAAGAAGGAAGAATGAAGTACGGAGCATACCCCACCGACTGGCAATGCTAGAAAAAGAACCCCAGTACTCTGGTATCAGACTACTAAGAAGTCTGCCCAAAAACCTGCAAGATAGTGTACTTCACAATGACTTTCCAAAGAAACTTAAAGACTATCTCATTGAAAAAGAGTTTTACAGTGTTGCAGAATACTTATGCCATTAAATTTGTATATATTTTTACTCATTATCAGTGATGTAAAAATGTAAGCTAAAGGTGTAGAAAAATAAGTGATAAAGAATGTTAATACTTTGACATGTCCTATATTACATGTACATTTACTGTACACAATGTAATCTTACAGTATCAAATAAATTCAATTCAATTCAATTCAAGCCCTGCCTTTGATGGGATAGGTGATGTTAGTGACCAAACTGGAGTAGGCAGTGGTTGGAGGAGGTATGAGACAGGTCTTGCATCTAGGTCTAGTACAGGGGTATGAGGCATGAGGTAAGGGTTGGGAGCAGGGGTTGTGTAAGGATGGACAGGTATATTGTGTAGATTCAGTGGATGGCAGAATACCACTGTGGGGAGGGGGGGATGGATGGTGGGCATGACATTTCTCATTCCTGGGTGTGATGAGAGATAGTAAAAACCCTGGCAGCAAGGGTAATTCAGTTGCTCCAGTCCTGAGTTATACTGAATTACAAGGGGAATGCTCCTGTGTGGCCAGACAGTGGGACATTGGGAGGTGGTAGGAGACTGGAAAGATAAGGCACAGGAGATTTGTTTTTGTACAAGGTTGGGAGGACAATTACAGTCTGTGAAGGCTTCAATGAGACCCTCAGTACATTTCAAGAGGGACTGCTCATTACTGCAGATACAACAACCACAGGTGGCTAGGCTGATGGAAGGGAGTACTGATGTAGCCATCTTTGAGGTGGAGGTCAAAATCTAGGATGATGGCTTGTTGGGTTGGGTAGGACCAGGTGAACCAAAGGGGGAAGAAGTTGTTGAGCTTCTGGAGTAATGTGGATAGGGTGCTCTCACCCTCGATCCAGATGTAGCAAAGATGTCAACTATGAATCTGAACCAGGTGAGGGGTTTCGGTCTCTGGGTTTTAGGAAGGATTCCTCTAGATGGCCCATCAATAGGTTGGCATAGGATGGTGCCATGTGGGTGCCCATAGCCCTACAACAGATTTGTTTGAGGTAATGCTTTCAAGGAGGTTGTTGGTTTGGAATCCATGACACATTGGGAAAGGTAGTGTTCAATAGCAGTAAGGCCATTGGCATTAGGAATGTTAATGTAAATGGAGATGGCATCAATAGTGACGAGCAGGGCACTGTGGGGTAAAGGGCAGGAACTCTGGAGACTTAGTGCGATTGCTATCTGGATCGAGAGTGAGGACACCCTATCCACATTCCTCCAGACTTCAACAACTTCTACCCCATTTTCTTCACCTGGTTCTACTCAACCCAAGAAGACACCTTCCTAGATGTTAACCTCCACCTCAAAGATGGCTACATTAGTAACTCCATCCATATTAAACCTACTAACCACCAACAATACCTCCACTTCGACAGCTGCCACCCGGTCCATACCAAGAAGTTCCATACATGCAGCATAGCCACCCATGGCCACCACATCTGCAGTGATAAGTGGTCCCTCTCAAAACGTACTGAGGGTCTTACTCAAGCCTACATAGACTGTTATTATCCTCCCAACCTCACACGAAAACAAATTTCATGTGTCTTGTCTGTACAATCTCCCACCACCTCCCAAAGTTCCACTGTCTGGTGACAGAGGAGCATTCCAGTGGTAACTCAGTACCACCCAGGACTGGAGGAACTGAATTACATTCTCCTCCCGGATTTCAACTATCTCTTGTAGTGCCCGGAAATGAGAAATTTCCTACCCAGCATCCTTCCACATCCCTCCCACAGTGATATTCTGCCATCCACCGAACCTACCAATACACTCGTCCATCCTTACACAATCCCCGCTCCCAACCCTTACCTCATTTCTCATACTCCTGTAACAGACCTACACCAAGAAACAAGTGGACCATCCTGTTGCTCATCACGCTCACAAACATGACTTCCTTCATTTCAGTGACTGCTCCACAGCCTGCACTGTATGGATCCTTCCCACCAACAACAGCTTTTTGGAGTTGCACAGGTGGGAACTTTCCCTGCAATACATCCTACCTTTCCACTGCCCTCCTGGCCTCAACCTTCATTAGTCAATGTCCTCACCTACCCAACCGCTTCCCTGTTCCCATTCCAGCACTACACAGCCGTCATTCCATTAACTCAGTCTTTTTACTTCTCTCCTTTTCCGCTTCTATCCCCCCTACCCCACCGCTCACTGTAAACCACCACCAACATGCTATCCCTCCCCCTCCCCATCCCGGCCTCCTCCTTACCCCCACACAGGTACCACTCCCATCATGCACTGGTGCTGCTGCTTGCAGCGTGCTTTCATTTGCCTGAGACTACAGTTGTGTGTGTGAGCTGCGTTTGCGTGCACGCGACTCTGTGTGTGTGTGTGTGTGTGTGTGTGTGTGTGTGTGTGTGTGTGTGTGTGTTTTTGTGTGTGTGTCTGTCATCTCTTGTTGACGATAATGGTCAAAAGCTTTATTTGTGACTATCCTTTTGTTGTGTCTATCTGCGACTCAGCATCTCCACTGTATGGTGAGCAGCAACTTTCCTTTTCATAATAATGGTACTATCAACTTCTTGAGATACAATAAAGTTCAAAAGACATGAAACACGTAATTAGCTTCATCTGCCTCACAGCTGTTGCTGATTACCTAATTAGAGTGGTAAAGAATTCTGTAGTATAATAAATAATAGTTTTGGTATACAAAACTAAAAAAAAAAAAAAATGCTAAATGGCATGTCAGATCATGAGGGACTGCTATGACACTGTGTGCCATTACCCAGATAGTTAATGCATCTATAAACTTGAGATTAATAAACAAAGGAAGTCCACACATTTTAGCAGCTACTTGTAATCTATGGACTGGGAAAGAATATATCAAACAAAACATGTTGTGGATTAATTCAGTCGTTTCCTGATAAATCCATGTCCCTATCAGTGAAAGATTTCCTAAATGAACAAAAAATACTACTAACAGAAAATTACCAGTAGGCAGCAGTGACTTGCAGGAGAAATAAAAATGTCCTGTAAGAAAGGAAGAATTATGTATGGCTCAGCCAAAACCACAACTGATTCCCGGGTAAGACTACACCACAAACGTTGTTGTATCATTCTAAAAGGAGTTATTAAAAATGCTAGTAGTGCATACCTCAAGTTTTAAACTCAGTACTCAAGCAATAAAATCAAAACTATTTGTAGAGTCATGATAAAGAAACAGGTAGACATAATAATAATATAGAATTAATCCATAATGACAATACTGTAGATCACAGGGAGATTGATGCAGAAGTTGTAAATGATCATTTATTAAAATCAGCTGATTATACTGATTAAAAAGGAGTCAAATAGAGAGCTATGACGCTTATGCAGAAAATAACTGCACAGGTGAAACGTGAATAGATGTGTACATTTCGTGTTTCAGTAAATGGAACTGAGTGGATGATTAGATCCATGAAAAACCGAGACTCCACAGTTTTCTGTCGGATTTTCATTGAGTTCTTTCAACAAGAAACTATCACGAACAAACTCAGATACACAACTTCCAACAACTACACAAGAAAAATATTACAATTACATCTTGACAACACTATTAAAAATTCTAAAAATGCTTACATTCTGCAAGAATGTTAACTATCTTAGTAAATTTACTGAACAAAAGCCAGTTTGTTCAAAAAAAGATACCTCAAACAAACAGGTCATTTTCTGAGTTTCCAATTAACTCTAGAATCCTTAAATATTATCTCCTATTAGAACTGTTTCCAAAAATTCCAAGGACTTGGACTGTGGGAACCACATGATTTTGTTTAAGAAAGCATATCTTTACAGCTTAATGGAAGAAGCAAGGATATGGCTTAAACAATGTATGAGTGGTAGACAGGAAAGGTAATTCTAAACAATGTAGAAGGGAAGAAAGTGTCATTGGGCTAGGGTAGCATGATCTGTGGAGTCCTAGAATGTTCTGTACTGGGTCATTTGCTTTTTGTTATATTTGTGAAAGGCCTGTGAGTGCGCACAAGTTACAAAACATGTCACACCCATGTTGCTGTTGTTGTGGTCTTCAGTCCAGAGACTGGATTGATGCAGCTCTCCATGCTGCTCTATCCTGTGCAAGCTTCTTCATCTCCCAGTACCTACTGCAACCTACATCCTTCTGAATCTGTTTGGTGTATTCATCTCTTGGTCTCCCTCTACGATTTTTACCCTCCACACTGCCCTAAAATACTAAATTGGTGATCCCTTGATGCCTCAGAATATGGCCTACCAACCGATCCCTCCTTCTAGTCACGTTGTGCCACAAATTTCTCTTCTCTCCAATTCTATTCAATACCTCTTCATTAGTATACAATAGAAGAAATCTCCTACTGTATAATTTTAGCATTGATGACAAATTGCTGAACACAGTAACTGCCATAAATTACTTACAGTCCAGAGTGACCAAAAGTGGAATAAGGACATAAAACAGATATTAACAGGTATTATTAAAGGCAGATTCCATTCTGAGATTGATGAGAAGAACCTGAAAGAAATTTAACCCATCCAGCAAACAATAGAAGTTCCAGGTCTGAGATGGCAGAGATGGTGGTCATGTATTTGTGAGGTTTGCTTGCTTGTGTGAGAGAATGTGTGTACAATTCCTTTTCTGAAGAATGGTTTGGCTGAAAGCTAAGTGTGTAACAGTCTTTTTGTTGAGCCTATCTGTAAGCCAACATGTCATGTTTATGGTGAGTAGCAGTCTGTCCTTTTCCTTTAATTTATCTATGAATGATGTGCCTTATAAAACACTTGTTTGACCAAATCTTGAGTATTACTGATCAGTCTGGGAGCATTGCCATGTTACATTAATAGAGGAGGTAGACAAGATCTAATGAAAAGTTGCACGTTTCATTACAGGATGAGTTAGTCAGTGGCAGAGTCTTAAGGAAACAGTCAACAATCTCTCATGGCAGACAATACAAGAGCGTGATAGATAGTCTCCTATAGATTGTGATCTATTGAATATGGCTCGAACTCAGGTTTCTCACCATGTAAACGGTGGCTCTGTTGTGGCCTGATGGGAACCACTGTGTTGTTGATAATGTGTGCTATCATAAGGTCCAATACCCAGCCTCTGTCATCTCATTTAAGAACAGATTCAGTGAATTGTGGACAGTTAACTGTCGCTGAGAACTACAGATCCTTGCTGGATGCATGTGTGTAGCAAATGCTGAGCCATTAACTGAACAACAGCTGAGCATCATAGAAACCTCCCATGCCAAGTCAGTGGGCGAAATTAGCACTACCATTATGAGACAAGATCTTCTAGCTTGACTATCACCAGATCTCACTAAGGAACAACAGAAGAAGCCACTTGCCATTCTTCAAGAGTTCTCTGAATGCTTCAATCCACAGGTGAAGAGTACATTAGACAAACTGATGATGAAGCACCAGATTAGCACTGGAGACCATCAACCACTAAGCCATGGAGCATACCGTGTGTCAGCAACGGAACATCGAATGATTCGCAGCAAGGTAGAAAAAATGAAGAAGAATGAAATCATTCAGCCTTCGCACAGCCCATGATCATCACCAGTGGTTCTCGTCAGGAAGAAGGATGGCAGTTGGCACTTTTGTGTTGATTACAGGAAGCTTACTAAGATAACTAAAGAGGACATTTACCCTCTTCCACAAACTGATGATATGTTAGATTGTCTGAAAGGTGCTAAATTTTTCTCAACCAAGGGCATGTATTTGGGATTCTGGCAAATCAAAGTAGATGCAGCTGATCTTGAGAAAACTGCATTTATCACCCCAGAGGGTCTGTATGAGTTTAAGGTAATGCCATTTGGTTTTTGTAATGCACCAGCCACTTTTGAATGGAAGATGGATAATCTTCTAACGCACCTGAAGTGGACGATGTGTCTTTGTTATTTAGATGACATTATAGTGTTCTCACAGACAATTGATGAACATACAAAAAGACTGAGAGTCATTCCTAAGTGTCTCCAACAAGGTGGACTGAAACTTAATCCAAGAAAGTATCTCTTCGGAGCAAAAGAAGCCAGAATACTTGGACACCTTGTGTCAAACAAAGGTGTGAGGCAAGACCCAGAAAAGGTGATATCTATAATGGAATTTCCTATTCCTAAATGTATTAGAGATGTGAGAAGCTTCCTTGTATTATGTTCTTATTACCATTGTTTTATCAAAGACTTTTGTATTAAAGACAGGCCACTCCAAGCATAGTTAAAAGCTGATGCTAAATTTATCTGGCACGGTGCTCAACAAGATTCTTTCAATGTGCTGTGAAAACCTGAGGACTGACCCTGTACTTGGTCTGTATGATGAGAGAGCACCTACAGAACTACACACAGATGCCAGTGGGTATGGGATCAGTGCTGTTCTGGTGCAAATTTTAGATGGAAAAGGGAAGGTTATAGCTTATGCTTCTAGGACACTTACAAAAGCCAATAACTACTCAACTACAGAAAGAGAATGTCTTACTGTGATCTGGGTCATGTGCAAATTTCAACAGTATCTCTATGGAAGGTCATGCACAGTTGTCACACACCATCATTCACTTTGTTGGTTGACAGGTCTTAAGGATCCAACAGGATGACTCGCCAGGTGGGCACTATGTCTACAAGAGTATGACATTAAGATAGTGTACTAAAGTGGAAGAAAACACTAGGATGCCAACTGTCTCTCAAGAAACCCTGTGCAGGACTTTGAAGAAGATAATGTGTCTCGCTGCACTCCAGGATCTCTCTGCAGAGCAGAAGAAGGACGCCAAGATATCTCAAATTATGCTTGCCTTAAATCAGTCACAGGATGTGAAAGGACAATTTAAGGTAGTTGATGGTGTACTTTCAAGAAAAACTTTGATCCGTTTGGAAATAGATGGCTGCCAATGATTCCTAAACACATGTGCTTAGATGTTCTGCAGAAATTCGATGACACACCTGACGCCAGACATTTAGGATTTCTTAAGATATACAATAGAAACCGCAAGAGATTTTTCTGGCCAGGTTTATTTAGGAGTGTCCATCACTATGTGTCGCACTGTCGAGAGTGCCAGAGGAGAAAGGCAGTTCCTCAGAAACCACATGGCCAACTCATACCAATTCCACCAGTCAAAACGCCTTTCCATAGCGTTGGTATTGACCTCTATGGACGATTTCCAATGTCTGCTAGTGGCAATAGATGGATTATTGTTTGCACTAATTATCTGACGCGCTATGCCATTACAAAAGACGAGAAAACAGCTGAAGCATCTGAGGTAGCCAAGTTCATCATGGAAGACATTGTATCAAAACACAGTGCCCCAGTATTGTTAATTATGGACTGAGGTTGTTAATTATGAACTGAGGGAAAGTTTTTCAGTCGAATCTTGTGATAGAGATAAGCTGTCGGTGCAATATTACTCATCACATGATGACCGCCTACCATCTGCAAACTAAAAGGCTTACTGAAAACCTTAATAAGACCTTGGCTGACATACTGTCAATGTTCGCCAATGTTGAGCAGAGCAACTGCGATGAAGTGCTACCTTTCGTGACGTTTGCCTACAACATCGCCAAACAAGACACCACAGGATTTACGCCATTTTTCCTGGCGCACGGGCATGAGGTGATGGACACTTGTTTCCATTACATCCTGATGATGTGGACATCGAGTACATTGGCCAGGTGTTAACCAGAGCTGAGGAAGCTTGGAAGTTAGCTCAACTCCGCATGCTGCAATCTCAAGAAAAAGATTGCTGAAGGTATGACGCAAGCCACCCCCCTGTTGTCTACCAGCCTGGTGACCTCGTCTGGATCTTCAGTCCTGTTCAGAATGTTGGTCTCTCTGAGAAGCTCCTCAGGCGCTACTTTGGACATTATAAGGTTGTAAGACAGTTGTCTGATGCTACTTATGAAGTAACCCCAAATACCCTCTGCAACACATCATAAGGTGGTTTACTGAGTATAAATGTAGATGTTAAAATAAAAGTATGATTTTTTATGAGAGAACATTCTTTAAAATGATACTATTTCTATAGGAATTTTGAACTATGTATAATCAGTGTGAAATATGATGACACACTTTGTGAAAGGTTTAACTTGAATTTAATAGTTAACAACTATTTGTGTTTATAAATGAAAATGAAATGTCGTGTGGCTAGGGCCTCCCGTCGGGTAGACCGTTTGCCTGGTGCAGGTCTTTCGATTTGACGCCACTTCAGCAACCTGCGCGTTGATGGTGATGAAATGATGATGATTAGGACAACACAACACCCAGCCCCTGAGCGGAGAAAATCTCCAACCCAGCCGGGAATCGAACCTGGGCCCTTAGGATTGACAGTCTGTCACACTTACCACTCAGCTACCAGGGGCGGACGTGTTTATAAATGAAATTATTTTACGTGCAAACCAATAAGAAGAATAAAGTGTAGTTTTATTGTAAATTATTGACACATTCTTCATTACTGTATTTTTTTTTTTTTTTTTTTTTTTTTTTTTTTTTTTTTTTCAGTCTACTGACTGGTTTGATGCATCCTACCACGAATTCCTTTCCTGTGCTAACCTCTTCATCTCAGAGTAGCACTTGCAACCTACATCCTCAATTATTTGCTTGACGTATTCCAATCTCTGTCTTCCTCTACAGTTTTTGCCCTCTACAGCTCCCTCTAGTACCATGGAAGTCATTCCCTCATGTCTTAGCAGATGTCCTATCATCCTGTTCCTTCTCCTTATCAGTGTTTTCCACATATTCCTTTCCTCTCCGATTCTGCATAGAACCTCCTTATTCCTTACCTTATCAGTCCACCTAATTTTCAACATTCGTCTATAGCACCACATCTCAAATGCTTTGATTCTCTTCTGTTCTGGTTTTCCCACAGTCCACGTTTCACTACCATACAATGCTGTACTCCAGACGTACATCCTCAGAAATTTCTTCCTCAAATTAAGGCCGGTATTTGATATTACTAGACTTCTCTTGGCCAGAAATGCCTTTTTTGCCATAGCGAGTCTGCTTTTGATGTCCTCCTTGCTCCGTCCGTCATTGGTTGTTTTACTGCCTAGGTAGCAGAATTCCTTAGCTTCTTTGACTTCATGACCATCAATCCTGATGTTAAGTTTCTCGCTGTTCTCATTTCTACTACTTCTCATTACCTTCGTCTTTCTCCGATTTACTTTCAAACCATACTGTGTACTCATTAGACTGTTCATTCTGCCCAGCAGATCATTTAATTCT
Organism: Schistocerca piceifrons; assembly: GCF_021461385.2. Lineage (NCBI taxonomy): Eukaryota > Metazoa > Arthropoda > Insecta > Orthoptera > Acrididae > Schistocerca > Schistocerca piceifrons. The sequence goes on from NC_060149.1 coordinate 536,817,138, forward strand.
TCTTCACTTTCACTCAGGATAGCAATGTCATCAGCGAATCGTATCATTGATATCCTTTCACCTTGTATTTCAATTCCACTCCTGAACCTTTCTTTTATTTCCATCATCGCTTCCTCGATGTACAGATTGAAGAGTAGGGGCGAAAGGCTACAGCCTTGTCTTACACCCTTCTTAATACGAGCACTTCGTTCTTGATCGTCCACTCTTATTATTCCCTCTCAGTTGTTGTACATATTGTATATGACCCGTCTCTCCCTATAGCTTACCCCTACATTTTTCAGAATCTCGAACAGCTTGCACCATTTTATATTGTCAAACGCTTTTTCCAGGTCGACAAATCCTATGAAAGTGTCTTGATTTTTCTTTAGCCTTGCTTCCATTATTAGCCGTAACGTCAGAATTGCCCCTCTCGTCCCTTTACTTTTCCTAAAGCCAAACTGATCATCACCTAGCGCATTCTCAATTTTCTTTTCCATTCATCTGTATATTATTCTTGAAAGCAGTTTCAATGCATGAGCTGTTAAGCTGATTGTGCAATAATTCTCGCACTTGTCAGCTCTTGCCGTCTTCGGAATTGTGTGGATGATGCTTTTCCGAAAGTCAAATGGTATATTGCCAGACTCATATATTCTACACACCAACATGAATAGTCATTTTGTTGCTACTTCCCCCAATGATTTTAGAAATTCTGATGGAATGTTATCTATCCCTTCTGCCTTATTTGACCATAAGTCCTCCAAAGCTCTTTTAAATTCCGATTCTAATACTGGAGCCCCTATCTCTTCTAAATCGACTCCTGTTTCTTCTTCTATCACATCAGACAAATCTTCACCCTCATAGAGGCTTTCAATGTATTCTTTCCACCTGTCTGCTCTCTCCTCTGCACTTAACAGTGGAATTCCTGTTGCACTCTTAATGTTACCACCATTGCTTTTAATGTCACCAAAGGTTGTTTTGACTTTCCTGTATGCTGAGTCTGTCCTTCTGACAATCATATCTTTTTCGATGTCTTCACATTTTTCCTGCAGCCATTTCATCTTAGCTTCCCTGCACTTCCTATTTATTTTATTCCATAGCGACTTGTATTTCTGTATTCCTGATTTTCCCGGAACATGTTTGTACTTCCTCCTTTCATCAATCAACTGAAGTATTTCTTCTGTTACCCATGGTTTCTTCGCAGCTACCTTCTTTGTACCTATGTTTTCCTTCCCAACTTCTGTGATGGCCCTTTTTAGAGATGTCCATTCCTCTTCAACTGTACTGCCTACTGCGCTATTCCTTATTGCTGTATCTATAGCATTAGAGAACTTCAAACATATCTCATCATTCCTTAGTACTTCCGTATCCCACTTCTTTGCATATTGATTCTTCCTGACTAATGTCTTGAACTTCAGCCTACTCTTCATCACTACTGTGTTGTGATCTGAGTCTATATCTGCTCCTGGGTATGCCTTACAATCCAGTATCTGATTTTGGAATCTCTGTCTGACCATGATGTAATATAATTGAAATCTTCCCGTATCTCCCGGCCTTTTCCAAGTATACCTCCTCCTCTTGTGATTCTTGAACAGGGTATTTGCTATTACTAGCTGAAACTTGTTACAGAACTCAATTAGTCTTTCTCCTCTTTCATTCCTTGTCCCAAGCCCATATTCTCCTGTAACCTTTACTTCTACTCCTTCCCCTACAACTGCATTCCAGTCGTCCATGACTATTAGATTTTCATCCCCCTTTACATACTGCATTACCCTTTCAATATCCTCATACACTTTCTCTATCTGTTCATCTTCAGCTTGCGACGTCGGCATGTATACCTGAACTATCGTTGTCAGTGTTGGTCTGCTGTCGATTCTGATTAGAACAACCCGGTCACTGAACTGTTCACAGTAATACACCCTCTGCCCTACCTTCCTATTCATATCGAATCCTACACCTGTTATACCTTTTTCTGCTGCTGCTGATATTACCCGATACTCATCTGACCAGAAATCCTTGTCTTCCTCCCACTTCACTTCACTGACCCCTACTATATCTAGATTGAGCCTTTGCATTTCCCTTTTCAGATTTTCTAGTTTCCCTACCATGTTCAAACTTCTGACATTCCACACCCTGACTCGTAGAACGTTATCCTTTCGTAGATTATTCAATCTTTTTCTTATGGTAACCTACCCCTTGGCAGTCCCCTTCCGGAGATCCGAATGGGGGACTATTCCAGAATCTTTTGCCAATGGGGAGATCATCATGACACTTCTTCAATTACAGGCCACATGTCCCGTGGATACATGTTACGTGTCTTTAATGCAGTGGTTTCCATTTCCTTCTGCATCCTCATGTCGTTGATCATTGCTGCTTCTTCCGCCTTTAGGGGCAATTTCCCACCCCTAGGACAAGAGAGTGCCCTGAACCTCTATCCGCTCCTCCGCCCTCTTTGACAAGGCCGTTGGCAGAATGAGGCTGACTTCTTATGCCGGAAGTCTTCGGCCGCCAATGCTGATTATTTATCAAAATTTAGGCAGTGGCAGAGATCGAACCCAGGACCGAAGACGTTTTTATTATGAAACAAAGACGCTACCCCTAGACCACGGTAATTTAAGGTACCATAAATCTAAGGAACAAGGGTGCCCAGATCCTGGGACAAGGGCCGCCACGCACACCCCACTCCACCCTAGCTCTCAGGAAAGAAAAAAATAGGAGTTTTTCTTACAAAACAATGATTTAAGAGTCAGTATTACACAGCTTTTCAGCAGAGTAAGAAATTGATTTTTTACAGCTACTTACAAGTCACTAACCATCTTCCAAAATATTAAAAATACTCCAGACCCACAGGTCTAGCACACCTCTTCTACAACCTATCATATTGGTGCCCTTGCTAAGGAAGATGAAGTAAATAAGCAATAGGTATCAGTGTTCTCATTATCCAATTCTACAACATAACATATTTTTGTTGTTTTGCTTAAGGTCCACTACAACATGGTCATTTGTACCAACTCACCAATATCTGAAGTTTCATAAAGAAAAAAATGACATAGTTAAATCAACTAATCACATAGCACAATAGCTGCAAGGTAGGACATAACTGATAATTTGTAAAACTTGTCTTTTATAGTCACACTAGTAAGTAAGCTAGGCCCAATTGCCATCTAATCAAAAATAAATAAATAAAAATGAAAAAAAATTATACTAATAGATAACCTTCCAGAGGTTTTTCAAAACTAATATTTCTTAAAACAGTATTGTGGAAACAATAGATTGCTGCTCACCATATAGTGGAGATGTTGAGTTGCAGACAGGCACAACAAAAAGGCTGCTAAATAAGTAATCTTTCAGCCAAAAGGTCTTGTTCTTGATTGGACAATACACACACACACACACACACACACACACACACACACACACATTCTCACAAAAACAACTCACACACACATGATCACTGTCTCTGGCTGCCAAGACCAGACTCAAGTGATTGTGGGAGATGCAGTCCATGTGGTGAGGGTAAGGAGGAGCCTGGGGAGGGGAGGGGGAGTGATAGCAGGGTAGGGGTGGGAACAGTAAAGCACTGCTTGTGGGAACATACAGGGACCCTGTGGGAAGAGGGTAGGGTAGCTAGGTGCAGTCGGGAGGTTAGATGAATGGCAGGTAGGTAGGATGTGGTGGCGGTGGTGGGGGGTGGGGGGGGGGGGGGGTAGGAGGGAGGCAAGGAGAGGTAAAAGAGAGCAGTAAAAATATGGTGGGTGTGTTGGTGGAATAGGATGCTATGTAGTGCTAGAGTGGGAACAGGGAAAGGTTGAAGCTAGAGGATTACGGGAACATAGGATTTATAGCAGGGAGAGCTTCCACCTGTACAATTCAGAGAAGCTAGTGTTGCTAAGTAGGATTCAGATGGCACAGGTTGTGAAGCATTCATTAAAGTAAAACAGTTGTGTTGGGCAGAATGCTTAGTAGCTGGGTGGTCCAATTGTTTCTTGGGCACAGTATCTCAGTGGCCATTCATGTGGACAAACAGCTTGTTGGTTGTCATGCCCACATAGAATGCAGCACAGTGGTTGTAGTATAGCCCTGCCTTTCAGTAGATAGGTGATACTTGTGACTGGACTGGATTAGGTGGTAGTGGGAGGTTGGGGCAGATCTGATATCTAGGTCTATTGCAGGGAAGTGAGCCATGAGGTGTGGGGTTAGGAGCAGGGGTGAAGTAAGGATGGATGAGGATATTGGGTAGGTTTGGTGGGTGGCAGAATACCACTGTGGGAGGGACAGCAAGGATAACAGGTCAGACATTCCTCATTCCAGGACATGACAAGAAGTAGTCAAAACCATAGCAGGGAATGTAGTCACTTCAGTGACTGCTACGTAGCCTGTAGCAACTGGACCCCTCCTGCCAACACCATATTTTCTGAATTGCGGAGGTGGGAATTCTCCTTGTGATATATCCTACATTTCTCTAGTCCCCTGGCCTCACTCTCTGTTAGCCACTGTACTTCACCCACCTATCCCCTGTTCTTATTCTACGACTATACGTCCTTCTATTCCATCACCACTCCCACAGTGCCCCCTTCCTCTGCCATCTGTCTGATCACCTGACTCCACCTAGCTACTATAACCTCTCCCAACCCCTTCCCTGTATGCTCCCACAAGCAGCACTTTACCTTCCCCACCCTGCTATCACTCACCATCCCCATCTCAGCCACCTCCTTACCTCAAGCTCACAGTCTGGTCTTGGCAGCCAAAGACAGTGGTCATGTGTGTGTCAGTTGCTTTCTTGCGAATGTGTGTGTGTGTGTGTGTGTGTGTGTGTGTTGTCTACTCCAGAACAAGGCCATTTGGCCAGAAACTTACTTGTTTAGCGTTCTTTTTGTTGCAGCTATCTGAAACTTAACATCTCCATGACCTGTTGAGTTTTCATAATACTGTCACTATTCCAACCTGGATTTTCCATTGTTAGACTTCTTAAAATGTTATTTTTATGCTTTTTTGAGGATTTTAAATGTGTGAATACAAGATTTGTTTTATTTTACTTGAAGTTCGGTAGAAATCCTACAGTACTACATCTCAAAATCTGCAGTTCAGTCTTTTTTTTCCCCATTTGGAAGAGCTACCAGTTCAGCATACTGGTGCATACCATCACATATCAAGCACTGATTACAGATAATTCTGCATCTCTCTCTATGACAAATTTATCATTATAATATAAATAAAATGTTTCTAATCTTTTTACATAAAACTCACAAATGCAGCTACTGCACCTTACCAGTGAGCAATATGGATCACTTAATCTGTAGTCAAGTGTGAGAGTTTGTAGCATTTTAAACAATGATGCATGGTCAAATTTGCAGGGGTCAGCAGATATAAATTCTTCCATTCCATGCTTTCGTGCACGATCAGCATCTGAAATGGCAGATGAAAGAGGCATAAATATGTTTTAGGAAACTGAAAATAAGTAGGGTGGCATTTGCTTACAATGAATTTCTACCTACCACCTTGGATTTTTGATATGGTAGAGTTCTTTCCAGCAGGAGTAATAGGAGGAGTAGGCTTATGTGACTGCCCCGTAGCTCTATACATGGCCATGACCCATAAATGACACTCATTCTCATCATCACTTGCATAAAGTATGCTGTCACCTTCTCGCACTGCATTGAAGAAGAAACGTCCGCCTTCCAAATCTGGAATAGTATGAGATTCTACATCCATTTCAGAAATTTCCAGAAAAGATATTAATGTTTACTTACAGATTATGTAGGTGGTTACATAGGTGAATGTCTATGAGTTACATTGCTCTCCCATTACTGTCTTCACCCATCTCTTCCCAAAAACATACAACCCCCCCCCCCCCCCACCACACACACATACACAGGCATGCACACACACATGAGACAAAATAGACAGAGGACCACCAAACAGTAAGCTAAAATGACACATAATTGTATACAACACCAAAACTGTACACAGTATGAGCAAGATACTAAAATTACAGGGACTCAACACAGAATGACAATAAATGTGTGTGCTCATGCATGCATGGACATATGCATACACACACATGTGTGCACATGCACACACACACACACACACACACACACACACACACACACACACACACACACACACACACACACACACACATTTTCAATGTTTTTGATATGAGTCACCACCCTCAAATAAAAGCACAAGGAAGAAAGTGAAACATGATACACAGTAGTTATAATAAGACAGAAACTGATGACAGAAAAACTGTGTCCCCTAGAGAAATAAAATAAAATGTATATTTCAAACTTAAAACACTCCTGTGAACATAATAATTGTCTTAAATGTTCTAACACAACAATAACAAATGAAATGATAGCACCAGCAAACTTGCCGTATACACGCTTTTCGACATCATCATAGCTTTAGTTTACATATACGGTGTACTTCTCTTGCCAGTAAAAAGGAATAAAAATTGAGGATAAATAATTATGTTTCCTGTTAGAAGAACAATTTTATATAAAAGACTTAATATACTTTGTTTTACAGCAGGTCATTACAATATGAAATAATTTATTGAATAGCAGCACTTCTCAATTACTAAGTGCTTCAGACTGTTCTTTAAGATATGGAAATTAGCCATTACATGTGGGCTGCGGTCTGCAGCCTTTTTTTATCTGTATTTTTGAGAAAGCATTCCTTTCTCCATGTGTTGTAGTTATGTACAATCTTAGACATAATACCTGGTTGCTGGCTGGCTGTCAGACTAAGGCAGAGTCATTTGCTTGAGACAACCAATAAAAGGGGTCAACCCTCAGATACATAAGTTTGGCTATATGCACAATTTAGCAACACCATAGGATATGGAAGTGTCTGGAAGAATTGTTGCCTTCTTCTCAAGTAGTTATGGTACTGTATCACCTTGTGCTCTAGTGGTAAATGTTGAGCAATGTAGACAAAGTTGCGAGTCCACATACCCTACATCCTTTATTTGTTTAACAGCATTTTGGCTATCTGTCTGATGGAACTTCAAAGATAATTTGCATCACTTTTAACCCACAAATAATAGCAAAAACATCCAGAAATAATTTCTCGAAACAATCCGTGCATCAAGATCAGAACAGTTCACACTCAAGAGATTACCCATCCTACAGCAGCCAGCAGCTTCCTGCCACACACCACCTGTCATCAACATCAGGCACCATCTGAGCAGGTGAAGCATTGTGGCATTATGAATATATTTATCAATTATCTTTTTCTTATTTGAAGTTTTTACATTTATTTTGAAGTAATGAATGTTGTTTAGGCATTGCAAAATAGAATCACAAGTGGAAAAAGGACTAAAATTGGTGACATATTATTGGCTTTGTGTTTAATTGAGGGCTGAAGGCAGAAGAATCATCTCAAAACCTCAGTACTGGGTACGGAGTGAGTGCTTCTGCAGACAACACAACAGATGAGGATTTTCTTGTTAGGAGAATGAAATGAATGATTTTTCCACATCCAGGAAGTCACATTTACTGACTTATTATTGAACTGCAACAGTTTAACCTTTGTGCAACATTTGCATTCAATAGACAGGTTTCAGAAGTTTTATGCATGAGTACTACATGACCTAATTCAAGGCAACAAAAATCAAATGGTGATAATTACTACAATTTTGCTTGAACGTCATTAGTTCACTTATTGAGCATTCCTATGCAATGTGATGATGAGTTATGATGCCTTTATGTTAACATCTTAGGAAGAAATTAATGCCTAACAAAAGACATGTCACCTACTCAAGCTAAGGGTAGTTTGAACATAATGGTTTGCTCCTGTGATATGAAGTAAAAATCCTTCCCATTTGTGTGTCCATCATATCTGGTAACTGTTGCCAACAACTCAGCATTCTTCAAACTGTTTTAGGCAATGTGAGAAAGCGATCAATTTCTGTCTGATGTTTATTGTTGTGTTTAGTACAGCAAAGAAAAACTACTGTTAAAATAAGTTCTGTGCTAATACGAATAAAACACAACTTACCATGACTACGTTGTGACAACAGTCTATTTAAGTAAATCATTAGTAGCCTATATTGGTATGAATTAGTAAGATATTACTCACTTTTGGCTTTGAAAAGGTCTATTCTTACTTACTGTCCTGTGTCATACTCACATAGTATGGCAATGTGGCATTACAGAAATAAAATTGTATATTCATACACACCAAAAATCATTTTGGCAGAAGCAGAAAGAGGCATTATCAATAAACTGCACAGCACCTTCAGTTTTTTGCTGTTGAACTATGAGGTTCTGGAAGAAGCATTAAGATTTTAGCTGGAGAAGATTTCTTAAGATTTCATTATTGAGTTTTTATGTGGGTGCTAGTAGCACTGTAACAAAGGGGCTAAAAAACTGGCCATCAATGAGACTGACACCACAAGCCAATGTATCCTACACCTTACATACAACCATGTTGGTGCTTCCTTTTTTTTCTAGCCCCCATTGCACCCCTACAGCCCATCGATGTGCTCACCAGATAATGACTTCATTGGCTTGGTTACCTCAGTTATATTAATATTTTCCTTAATTAATGACATCATTCTCCTTAAAATTACATAAATATTTCTGTTTATCATAAAACTTCTTTTAAAGATGCTTTTATTTGTAAGGCACATTAAACTTTTTTTATTTATATATGTTTTTTTTTTTTATTTTAAAAGACATCTCCTTAAAAGTTGTCTTCATTCTTCATTTTAAATAAATTAGTTGTATTTTTACAAATTATAAATATTCTTTATGGTAAATGGATAATAAATGAATTAATAATGAGTCCCCTTTCACACAGTCCTTAGAACCATTATTTGAGGCCACATGGCTGTATGTACATAACCAAGCAGACAGTAAGTCAAACTTCTTGATGTATCAATAAGCAAAAAAGTCAAAAGCTAATATTGACACAGTTCCTATGACTATGTGAAGTAAAGTCCTGCACTCAGTTGCTATGGAAGGAAATGAACTCATTTCTCTTCAGCTAACTAATATTAAATACATATTGTTCTTCTTGTGATAACAACAATGACTAAAAATCTCTGAGACCATTCTTGGTATTTCAGACATTTGGATATATGATGGCAACCTCTCAAGATTTAAGTTATATAATTTAATAGTGTAATCTGTTCGTTTTTCATCACATAACAAAAATACTGACTGCTGATCCATGTGTGAGTGCTATTCTTCATAGGCCTCAGAGCGAGCAAAAAGATGCAGTATTTGTCCCAGTGGTTGCTACAACAGAGATATACAGAATATGAGAGATGACATTAGTTTCAGGTTAGACATAGGAGACTTTCCTGAACTCAAAACCATAAATTGTTAATCTTATCTCACATCCTAAAGGGAAACTCACAAAGATTATTTAAATTACATGAAAAATCAAGTGAATTTAGCAATATAATCATGTGCCATCCACAAAGTAGCTCATCAGTCATAGAATTGCCAAACATATTCTACATTGTTGCCAACATTGAGTTACACTGTCACCAGGAAGACTTCCAGGTAATATACTCTCTGAGTCAGTTCAGAAATCACTACAACTTCTGACTCAAAAAGATGTGGGTGCCAAGGGTTGGAATACTAAAAGGCTTTCTGTGATTCCCCTAAATCGCTACAGGCAAATGCTGGGATGGTTCCTTTGAAAGAGCATGGCCGACTTCCTTCCCTGTCCTTCCCTAATCCGATGAGAGCGATGACCTCGCTGTCTGGTCTCCTTCCCTAAAACAACCCAACCCAACCAAAAGTATACGGCACTTAATTTTATCCCCATGTTAGTAATTAGGTTCAGGGGCTGGATCTAGGTACAAATAATACTCAGATGCACCCACTGCAAACTAAATACAATAAATCAATAACTGTAAGAATTTTTTTTTCTTTTGTCTTAAACGAACTCAAAACTGTAATATGTAAGTTGCAGGTGCAGGGGAGAGAAAGGAAAGGAAAGGAAAGGAAAGGAAAGGAAAGGAAAGGAAAGAAAGGAAAGCAAAGGAAAGACAGTGACTGTTGATGTCAACTGCATTGGTACTTTACACCGAAGCAGTTGCAACAAGTAACAATGTGTGCAGGACTGAGATCACCTGCTTACCAGGCAGATGTGCACCACCTGGACACACTGTTCATTGCAAGTGTGTGAACTATCTCGGCGCTCCTCTCACCTGACACATATTCCCATGCAGTGCCATGTGTCCATAGTCCCTGTCCATGTCCACCATGCTCTCAACTTTGAGATTCCCACAGGAGGTCAGACATAATTGTGCATCCACACTGAAGAAAGTGGATTTGTTGCACATCGAGGTGAATCAATTATATATGAACATGTGGTGACTGCTCTTCCAGACATGTCTGAAAGAACAGACACCATGCATTCATTTATAACTTACCCTCTTCAGTGTGGATACACAATGACATCCGACCTATTGCATGAATCTCAAAGTAGCAAGTATTGAGGACATGGACAGGGACTGTGGATAGGTGGCACTGTGTGGTAACATGAGTTGACTGAGAGGCATGTCAAGATAGTCTGTGAAGTTGCAACAAACACTGTGTCCGTGTGGCACTGTGGTTAACACAACCACGTAGTAGGCAGGGGATTTTGTGTTCAAATCCCTGTCCAGCTCACATTTCTGCTCATCACTGCTGATTCCACATAATGTCTCAAGGCAGCTGACATCAATAGTCCCTTCCCTTTCCTTTCTTTCTTTCCCCTCCACCTTAAATTTGCATATAATGTATCATAGCTGCAGGTTCCGTGTGGTGTGTGCTGTTTTGGTAATGTCCAAGAGAAAAGACACCACACATTCATATATAATGAAAACTGTGAAGCTCATTCATCACATGAGATTCACATTTTTTTACTGTTCCAATACTTATACTGTAAACATTATGTAACATGACCTTATAATCATTATAGACTTTGAAGATAATTTTCTTAAGAATGCTATCACTGGCACTATCCTTGAAAAGGAGGAACACAAATGAGAATGTAACAACACAGCACTGATTGTAAAATGTGAACACCCATAGAGAAAGATTTTGTAAGCTGTGAACAACATATAGATCCATGTCAACAAAGTCTTCTGTGCATTGAAATGATGACCAAAAAAGTGGGTGCAAAAAGGCTTGGAGAAAATCAGACCAGCTAACATGAAAGAAGAATAGGTTGTTACCAGAATGTGGAACAAGAAACACAGAATGCTGACAGTAATGTCTAGAATAAGTCACCTTTAAGTAAAACTATTGTTCAGTCTATAAATACTGAAAGAAGGAAAAACTGTCAGCTCTTAATGATTACAACATTACCACTACTGACACTTTATTAATCGAAGTGCAAAAGCATTTATGTTGAAGGGTTGTTCAACTTGCTGTACACTTAAGATAGACAGAACCAATGAGAGAGTGGTGTTACTTTTCAAAGCAGCACTTCACATTTGACCAAGAATGCTATTAACTTTTTCCCTGATGATTTCATATGAACAGCACCTTGTGGTTACCTCAATCATTTCAGGGAGTGATGACACTGTCCTATACAAGCACTTGTCCTTCTCACTTCCATATCCTAAAGGAAACATACCCTAGAACCCTTATTCATCAAAATCTCTATTAATTCATGTACAACTGTCCACTTCTTCTCAATCCATATTGAATCAACATGGTAAGATATGGTCCAAACCATCCCTAAACAAAAATGTCCCTCTTTAAACCAACCACAACCCTGGTAAGTAGAGCTTGAGAGTAGGAATCTTGCACGGAAATGTCAGCCTCCACATGGTCTGGGGCATGGGAGGGGGAAGGGTGGGCTAAATTCAACTAATCAAATTAAACAATGAAATAAACACAAAGGTAAGAGGAACAACTTGAGTAAAACTTTCTATTCTGCAGCATATAGTATTCAAAACATGAGACATGAAGAACATCACAGCTGTTTGAAACAAGAATTATAGAACATGAAATGGGACATACTTTGAATCAGTGAGATGAGGCTGAAAGATGACGCAATTATTACCCCAAGTCTGGACACATCCTATTTCACAATAACTTGTATGTAAATTTGCATACTGGTGTTGTAGCTCTGCTAATTCACATCATGATGGAACGTCTTACCACTGAGACCTTGCCCATTTCAAACAGAGTGATCTATGTGATTGTTGAATTGGATGCTAAGATTAACTTCAAATCATTTGTGCCTATGCATCTGATTACACTTCAACAGATGATGATCTAGAACAGTTCTATGAAGAGTTGACAACAGCAAAAAATTTGAAAACCATCACATTTTCCTTATTATTTGGCAATTGTAATACCAAGACAGGAGTGAAGTCAACAGAAGACCATCCCTTTATTGCCAGTTTTGAACTTCCTATGTGAAACTAAAGAGCACAAAAATGATGACTTTTCTTAGCAAAGGATGTTTATACTGCATGAACATACTTTACACATAAAATCCAAAAAGAAAGTGGGCTTGGAAAACCCCTGGTGGCACAGGCGAGAATAAAATAGATTACACACACACATCTAACGACTGAATGTGCTCAGATGTGTCAGTCATAGACTGGCAGTAGGCTAGTTAGAGGCAGAATCAATATTAACACTCAATGTGAGAGATCTGACCTGCAATAAATGAGTTGAAAGTGGAAAGAAGTGAACTCAACCAATGCACAGACAAGAAATCAACAATATAAAAGTAAAGAGGAAAATTAACTGAATAAACTCCCACCAGAAATTACCAGCAGTGCAGAAAGTCAGTTTGTTCCAAAAACAGAAAAGTCTGAGATTCAGTCTTGAAACAGAAAAATTTATAGAAGAAAGGTGAAATGCTGACAGAAGTGCACCCAAATAAAGAGATCTTGACAAAAACATAAAGAAAAAGATCAGAGGAGATGCAAAATAGAGCACTGTTCGAGGAGACCATCAAAATCACTGTCAATATGGGAGTCCTTCTTTTCAGTCAAGCAAAAGGGAAGCTTACAATGCACAACATTTGGAATGAGAAGTTGTTACCCAAAAGAAACAAATTTTTTAAATACATCCAGGCCTTTCATTGGAAGCTCTACAGTCAAATCACTGACAATCCAAAGCCTAAATGTCTTGAGGAAGGGAAGTGTTGTGACTCGCCGATCTTTCAAAGTGCCACCGCACAGTTACACGCATCCTCTACATGCGGTGCTGTCTGCCAGCCATGCAGCAGCAGTGTCACCTACGCGGCCAGCCAGCCAGCGGCCATTAAACTTGGACTCAGTTATGATTTGACTGTTAAATTGTACACACGTCTTACTCTGTTTACTTGATCTGTGACTTTCATGTATTGCGTCTTCCTTGAAATATGTTTGTTCAACTTGACGTTATTACAGGAAGATTCCACAGTCTTGGAAAATTGGTGATAACATAAACAGACCTATTACTCTTTTATCTTTCTGTTTTGGGGTTAGTGCTAAAGACAGCATTCTTAAGAAACTTATTTTCAAAGTCTATAATGATTATTACATGTGTTGTGTACTCATAATGTTTACAGTAAAAGAGACAAGGAATGTTCAAAAAATGTGAATCCTGCATGGTAAATAAGCTTTATGCTTCAGACAGAAAAAAATAATTCTTGCAGTTATTGATTTATTGTATTTAGTTTACAGTGGGTGCATTTGTGTATTATTTGTAACCACAATCTGGTGCCTAAATGTTGTTATAGATATGTATGTATGTAACTCAGTGTATGTATGTATGCAACTCAGTGATATGTACTTTTGGTATATCCACTGTTCACAGCCATGTCTTCTTGAGTTGCAAGCTGTGGTGACTTCTGAACTTGCTCAAGTAATACATTACCTGGTAGTCTTACTGGTGATAGTACAACTGAATCTTGGCAAAATACAGGCAAATCTGTAAAACATGAGTTATTTCCTAGATGACACAGAATTATCCTGCTAAATGTACACAATTTTTCATGTAATTTCCATTGAATAATCTTTGTGATGCTTCTCTTAAGGTGTGAGCTAAGGCTATCAATTTATGGTTTTCAGTCCAGGAAAGTTATCCTATGCATAAATTGCAACCAATCTTGTTTTTCACATTGTGATTTAATTCTGTCCTAGCCACCAATGGAGCAATAAGTGCAGCTGCAGCTCTTCACTCATTCTGAGGGAACACAGTCACCTGTAAGGTGAAGGGTGCTTTGGCTCTCAGTTCCAGTCTTGCTGATAGTCAGATTTTCAGACATTCTGTTACAGTGCTGCACACATTCACACCAAAAAACAGTGAGAAAATCTTAAAAATATTTCTCCACAAAAAGTCAGCTCATTACTTCCAGCACTCCACAACATACACGCAAAGACCTTACGATAGGCCAAATGCACAACTGACAACTCTTTCTATTCCTGCCAACATAATTTCCCATTTTTGAGATTACACAATTTTATATGCAAAATGCCACATTTCAACTGTCTTGTACAGACTGTTTCAAAGCTGAAAATGAGTAATATCTTACTGACAAATGCCAATACAGGCGTGCTCATATTACAAATACTTTATGGTTTACTAAACTAGGATTTCATCATGATGGGTTGCATTTCATTTGCATTAGTACAAATAACATCAGAACGACATGTGTGAGGGATAACTTCCCAAACCAGCTCCTGCATTGTTTTGTTTGTGAAAACAGCAGAGTGCATTATCCTGTCGTAGCAACATGTGATACAGTTTTGTCAGCCACTTTTCTTATACCATGACTGAAGGCGTTTCAGTTGTTGGCAACAAATACCAGCTGCAATAGACACATACATGGGGAGGATTTTTTAGTGAACAACACACTTTTAGAGCCATTGGCTGCAAACTGTTATGTTCAAACTGTCCTTTGTTTGAATAGGCTATATGTCTTTTATTAGGGCTCAGTCATTAATTTCTTCATAAGATGTTAACATAAAGGCACAATAACCCATTATCACTAATAGCACTGCACAGGAATGCTCAATGAATGAACTGATGATGTTCAAGCAAACATGCAGTAATTATCACCCCCTTTGATTTTTGTTGCTTCGAATTAGAGTATGCAGTACTCATGCACCCAACTTCTGGACCTTGCTTATCAAATGCAAATGGCACACAACAGTTAAATTGTTGCAGTTCAGCACTAGCAATGGTTAGCCCAAACAACAAAGGCTACTGCAAGTCCGCCAAATGTAATATTACACATCTGGGGCACAAAGAAGGTGGTTTGTGTGGAGAACTGCTTCCCATGGTTGTGTCCATTACAGCTGGCATCCATTGACAGCTGGTGAGACATATTGTGGTCACCATATACGTATAAGAATACTGACCAAGAAAACTGCAGAAGGTGTTGCTACTGTATGAGAACACCCATCTGCACACTGTTCATTTCACTAAATAACCTACTGAAGAGCTTGACTGGAAAACATTCTCTACAACACTTATTCTTCTAATCTCCCACCCACAAATGTTTACCTTTTCTCTCTCTATATTGAAAACAATAACGAATATTTCTTTGTAGAAAAAATGGTGTTGACATACTGATAGGTGAAATATTCCTGAGGTGACATAGTCTGTCATTAAGACCTCCTGTTGGAGAATTCTCAGGAAGATGTTGTTATCAGAAAAAAATAATATACCTTTCTATGGGCATGTCATGTCAGATCTATAGTTGGGAAAGTAGGGTACAGATCATGAAGAGGGAAATGGATAGTTTGTAGTTAGATATACAGGAAATTAGTGAAGTGTGGTGGTAAAAGAACAGGCCACCGACTTCAGTGAGTACAGGATAATCAACAGAAAATAAAATAGGGATAAAAGAGGAGAACTACTAACAATGAATGAGGTACATTACTATAAAAGCTGTAGTGAATACATTATCATAGGCAAGGTAGACACAAAGATAAAAATCACCACAGCGACATACACTATGTGATCAAAAGTATCTGGACACCCCAAAAACATTCATTTCTCATATCAAGTTGATTGTGCTGCCACTTACTGACAGGTACTCCCTATCAGAAATCTCAGTAGTCATTAGGCATAATCAGAGAGCAGAATGGGGCACTCAGCTGAGCTCACAGAATTCTAACCTGGTCAGGTGATTGGGTGTCACTTGTGTCATACATCTGCACACAAGATTTACAAACGCCTAAACATCCCTAGGTCCACTGTTTCCAATGTGATAGTGAAGTGGAAACATGAAGGGACATGTACAACACAAAAGCATACAGGCCATTCTCATCTGTTGACTGGCAGAGACTGCCGACAGTTGAAGAGGGTCATTGTGTGTAACAGGCAGACATATATCCAGACCATCACACAGGAATTCCAAAGTGCATCAGCATCCACTGCAGTATCACGACAGTTATGTGGGAGGTGAGAAAACTTGGATTTCATGTTCAAACGACTACTCATAATCCACACACTATGCCAGTAAATAACAAATGACACCACACTTGGTGTAAGGAGCGTAAACGTTGGATGATTGAACAGTGGAAAGACATTGTGTGGAGTGACAAATAATGGTACACAATGTGGCAAGCTGATGGTAGGGTGTGGTTATGGCGAATGCCCGGTGAACATCATCTGCCAGCATGTGTAGTGCTAACAGTAAAATTCGGAGGTGGTGGCATTATGGTATGGTCATGTTTTTCATTGAGGGGGCTTGCACTCTTTGTTGTTTAGCATGGTACTACCACAGCTCAGGCCTACATTGATGTTTTAAGCAGCTTCTTGCTTTCCGCTGTTGAAGAGTAATTTGGGGATGGTGATTGCATCTTTCAACATGCTCGAGCACCTGTTCATAATGCATAGCATGTGGCAGAGTGGTTACATGACAATAACATCCCTATTGTGGACTGGCCTGAACAGAGTCCTGACCTGAATCCTATAGAACACCTTTGGGATGTTTTGGAACACTGACTTGATTCCAGGCCTCACCATTATACATTGATACCTCTCCTCAGTGCAGCACTCCATGGAGAATGGGCTACCATTCCCCAAGAAACCTTCCAGCACATGACTGAATGTATGCCTGTGAGAATGGAAGCTGTCATCAAGGCTAAGGATGGACCAACACCATATTGAATTCTAACATTACCAATGGAGGGTGCCATGAACTTGTAAGTCATTTCCAGCCAGGTGTCCAGATACTTTTGATCACATAGTATAAGTATGCCTGCTAGCTCCTCAGACAGCAAAAATATTGAAAAAATATATGATGAGATACAAGGAATTATTTAGATAGCTAAATGACATGAAAATTTAATTATGTCATGGGATAAAAATTTGGCAGTAGTAAGAGAAAGAAAAATAGTAAAAGGACATGAACCTAGAGAAGGAGTGAATGGGGAAGTTGTCTTATAGAATTTTGCACAGAGCACAATTTAATCAAGTTGAAGAATTATGTAAGAAGTTGTATACATGGAAGAAATGTGGAAACAGTGACAGGATTCTGTTACATTACACACTATTTAAAACAAAACAAAAAAAGCATTATCTTGCTGAAATGTAGGCCCAGGACAGTGTGACAGGAAGGAGGGTGAGCTGAATATTGGCAACATACCACTGTGCTGTAAGGGTGTCTGTTATGAAAATTAAATATATTTCACTTTACAGTATGTTCATTGTTGCTCTGGTCTTTAGTCTGAAGTCTGGTTTGATTGAGCTCTCCATGCTACTCTATGCTGTGCAAGCTTCTTCCTCTCCTAGTGACTTCTGCAACCTAAATCTTTCTGAATCTGCTTACAGTATTCATCTCTTGGCCTCCCTCTATGATTCCTAACCCCCACACTTCCCAACAATATTATACTAGTGATCTCTAGGTGTCTCAGAATGCATCCTACCAACGAGTCCCTTCTTCAAGTCAGGTTGTGCAACAAATTTCTTTGCTCCCCAATTCTATTCAGTATTTCCTCATTAGTTACATGATCTACCCATCTAATCTTCAGCATTCTTCCATAGCACTATGTTCCAAAAGCTTCTATTCTCTTCTTATCTAAAATGTTTGTCATCCATGTTTCGCTTCCATGCATGGCTGCACTCCATACAAATACTTTCAGAAGAGACTTTCTGACATTTAAATCTACACTCAGTGTTAACAAATTGCTCTTCTTCAGAAATGCTTTTCTTGCATTGCCAGTCTAAATTATATATCCTCTCTACTTTGGCCATCATCAGTTATTTTGCTCCCCAAATAGAAAAACTTATCTACTTATTTAAGTGTCTTGCTTCCTAACCTAGTTCACTGAGCATCACCTGATTTAATTTCACTACATTTCCTTATGCTCATTTTGCTTTAGTTGATGTTCATCTTATATCCTCCTTTCAAGACTCTGTCCATTCCGTTCAACTGCTCTTACAAATCCATTGCTGTCTCTGACTGAATTGCAACGTCCTTGGCAAACCTCAACATTTTTATTTCTTCTCAATGAACTTTAATTCCTACTGTAAATTTTTCTTTGGTTTCCTTTATTGCTTGCTCTATGTACAGATGGAACAACGTAGTGGATAGGTTACAATCGTGTCTCCCTCCCTTCTCAACCACTGCATCCCTTTCATGCCATTCAACTGCTAGAATGCTGTCTGGTTTCTGTACAAGTTGTAAATACACTTTCCCTCCCTGTATTTCACCACTGCCACCTTCAGAATGTCAAAGAGCGTATTCCAGTCAACCCAGTCAAAAGCTTTCTGTAAGTCTACAAATGTTATAGATGTAGGTTTCCTTTTCCTTTACCTGTCTTCTAAGAGAAGATGTAGGGACAGTATTGCCTCACATATTCTTTCATTTCTTCAGAATCCAAGCTGATCTTCCCTGAGGTCAGCTTCTACTGATTTCCCCATTCTTCTGTAAAGAATTTGTGTTTGTATTCTGCAGCCATGCCTTGTTAGAGAGATAGTTTGATAATATTCAAACCTGTCAGCACTCGCTTTCTTCGGAATTGGAATTATTACAGTATTCTCGAAGTCTTTGTGTATTCTACCTGGCTCATACATCTTGCTCACCAGATGGAAGAGTTTTGTGTTGGTTGGCTCTCACAAGGCTATCAGCAGTTGTAAAGAAATGTTGTCTATTCCACAGGCCTTATTTTGACTTATGTCTTTCAGTGCTCTGTCAAATTCTTCTCAGAGTATCATCTACCCCACCTCACCTTCATCGATGTCCTCTATCCATTTCTGTAATATTGCCCTCAGCTATTTTTCGCTTGTATAGATGCACTATATACTCTTTGCACCTTTCAGCTTCCCCTTCTTTGCTTAGGACTGATTTTCCATCTGAGCTCTTCATATTCGTACAGGTGGTTGTATTTTCTGCAAACATCTCTTTAATTTTCCTGCAGGCAGTATCTCCCCTTCCACTAGTGGCATGTCCATCTAAAACCTTACATTTGTCCTCTATCCACTCCAGTTTAGCCTGTCAATTTCATTTTTAGACATTAGTATAACCTTATGCTTGCTTCATTTACTGCATTTTTATACTTTCTCTATTCATCAATTAAATTCAATGGCCCGAGTTAGCCATGAATTTCTGCTGGACCTCATCTTTTTAACTATTTGATATCCTGGGTCCTTCACTATTTTATATCCCAAAGCTACCCATTCTTCTGCTACTTTATTCTTCTCCCCTCTTCTTGTATATTGTTCCCTAATGCTCCCACTGAAACTATCAATAACCTCTGGTTCGTTCAGTTTGTCCAGGTACCATCTCATTAATTTCCTCCCTTTTCACAATTTCTTCAGTTTTAATCTACAGTTAATAAGCAACAAATTGCGGTCAGAGTCCAGATCTGTCCCTGGAAATATATTATAGTTCACAATCTGGTTCCAAAATATCTGTTTACCATTATACAATTAATGTGAAACTTTCTGGAGTCTCAGAGTACCTTCAACAAATACAACCAATTTTCTGGTTCTTAAACCAAGTTTTAGCAATGATCAAATTATGCTCTGTGCAAAATTCTGCCAGGTGGCTTCCTTTTTCATTCCTTTCTCCTAGTCCACATTCACCTACTACTTTTCCTTCCCTTCCTTTCACTTCTATGGAATTTCAGGAATTTCAGTCCCTCATGACTATTAAATTTTCATCTCCCTTAACTGCCTGAATAATGTCTTTTATTCCATCATACATTTCTTCAATCTCTTCATCATCTGTGGAGCTAGTTGGAATATAAACTTCTATTACTGTGATGGGTGTTGGCTTCATGTCTATCATGGCTACAATAAAGCATTCACTAAGGTCTTCACAGTAGTTTACCAAGGTTCCCATTTTCTTATTCATTATTAAACCTTCTCTTCCATTACCCCCATTTTATTTTGTATTTATAACCCTGTATTCATCTGACTGGAAGTCCTGTTCCTCCTGCCACTGAAGTTCACTGATTCTGACTATATCTAGCTTTAACCTCTCCATTTCCCTTCTTAAATTTTGTAACCGACCTGTCCAAGCTCTAATCCACAGAACACTAATTTTGTTTCTCCTGATGACATCCTCCTGAGTAGTCCCCACCAGGAGATCTAAATCGGGGACTCCAGAACATTTTGCCCAAGAGGATGCCATCATCATTAGTAGAGCTGCATGCCCGTGGGAAAAGTTATGGCTGGAGTTTTCCCTGTAGGGCTATGAACAACACCAGCACAGCAAGGCCATTTTCGTTGATGTTACGAGACTAGATCAGCCAATCATCATGACTGTTGCCCCTGTAACAACTGAAAAGGCTGCTGCCCTTCTTCAGGAGCCACACATTCGTCTGGCCTCTCAACAGGCACCCCTCCATTGTTGTTGCACCTACATTATGGCTATCTTTATCACTGAGGCACACAAGCCTCCCCACCAATGGTAAAGCCAATGGCTTATGGGGGTGCTGGTGGAGGAGGGGGGGGGGGGGGGGGAGAGGGATGACAATATACTTGTAATGTTGTAATGTTGAGCAGAAACGTGTTTTGAGATGAGTCCTGCTTTATGTTGTATAGTGAGGTCCATGTACTTTGCAGCTACTATGATGATTGATCTGGTCATGCAAATCTTTGAGCAGCATAGGAGATGAACTCAAAGCATGATGGTGTTGAGGTGCCACTGGATTGAAGATGTGTTCTAGATTTAAGTGCACTGAGGATAAGATGAACAGCAAAGTGTTAGAATAGTTGTTTCATTAGCACTACGATCCAACTATCATCATTGATATATTGTGAACTGGTAAAAGCATGTGGATGAAGACCACTGGTGAGCTCATTGATTTGTTTACTGTAAAAATTACAGCCTTACGCTGCAGCAGATTGACAGTGAACTCACTACTGTATTCTTTTAACACATCTGAAATCATGCAAAATTATACCTACATTTCCTGCAAAAACAACTGTGAAGTGCAAGACAGAGGGTACTTCTCCTAGTCATTACAGCTTTTTCCCATTCCTTCCAAATATCAAATGTGGAAACTGTGATTGCTTATACCTTTGTGTCATATAAGATATCTTCAATTACGATTTTGTCCATTTGAAACATAACAAGGTGGAATTTCTCCATCTAGTATTATTGTACCCTATTGATAACTGCCTATATCTCCACTTATATTTTAACTAAAGATAATGCATATATTTTACATAATATATCTGAGATGGCCACAACACCGCACACACAAATTCCTCAATAATTTATTATTCAAGTGGTTATTTTCACCTTGCAGATTATAGCGGTATAGTTAGCTTTGTTGAAAACCATGTTCATTAAGAGTAATGTACACCTGAAATTATTGTAACAACACCTAATGGAGTTACTGAAAAAAGTTAATCAGTAGTTTTGTGGGGACTGACACCACTCAGTGTAAAGTTCCCAATTCATGATATCCATTAACTATATTTGTGTGTCAAAGATCCAACTAACGTAACAGATAATAGTAATTAAAGTTCAGACATACACAAATTTATTTTTGCTATTCGATACACTATATCTGTTTAATTCATAAAATCCACATTACATTTGTGTTGCCCTGATTTTTCTGAATCAAATGAGAGCCATTGGTATTCAGTTAAGTCATTAATTAAGAATTTGTATAAATTAACAATAATTTTGCAACATGGCAACTGTACTTCTAAATAGGTAATTCATAGAGGTGACTTACTAAATAGTTTTTTTTTAAATTTCTTAACTAACTATATATTATGTAAACCAAATTATTGTCAGAACATACAGCAGATTTACAATAGTAAATTTCTACCTTATGGAGTTATAAACTACTAAATAAGCACTGAAATCAGAAAATATCCCTTCCTC
This sequence comes from Schistocerca piceifrons, assembly GCF_021461385.2. Lineage (NCBI taxonomy): Eukaryota > Metazoa > Arthropoda > Insecta > Orthoptera > Acrididae > Schistocerca > Schistocerca piceifrons. Next base: position 536,839,374 of record NC_060149.1, read on the forward strand.
TGTCAATAAATACTCTCCCATCAAAAAAATTTGTAGCCCACACTAGGAGCCAATTGTGCTAACATCTCCACATTACTTGATTACTGAGCACCATGTAGGCATTTATCTTTATGAACTTCTTTGGTAAAATTCAGTACAGGATTGAAAATCTTAGAGACAACATCATGAAGTACCTCATGTTGCAAGTTTTTAATGTCTTTGTGTTAGTGACTACCCATGTAGCATCTCTACAAAAGTTCCACCTCGCACTATGAAAAATACATCAAAGCTTGCAGTTAGCAATCAACAAGCTAATTTATCTATGGGTGTTTGTTATCATTAAAATTTCATTATGTAGCAAAATGTATGAAAGTCAGTCTGTCATCAGAACTGTTTCAGTTAACATCTGTATGTTATTCTATAGCTGTGAACTTCTTTGGTTGAAATGAACAAGAATGGTGTTTATTAGGATACATCCTATAGACATCTGTTTGACATGTGCCACACTAAATCAGTACAGTGTCTTTAGTAAAGAAATGTGTTTATATAACTACATTTATATAAACTGTGATTAGTGGAAACTTAAAAGGAATTAGCATGAAGCAAGGACTTTTTGTAAGAACTGACTATAATGAAATATATCAAAAGAGTGACACTTCACAATAATAAAGAGAAAATTTTGTCTTACCATGAAAAGTGGATATACACACAGCCAAAATATTAACTAAACACTAGCTCTACAAACAAACAAAAAATAGAGGATCAGGTTGTAGTAAGGTAATCAAAATTATAAACTAGTATATTGTCAAGCCATGTTTATCAGGCATGAATTTGTAGCTGCAATGGGACCAGGATGAATGAGATGTTGCCTATGGCAGTACTGAAAAAAGCAACCGTGAAGTGAGTGGAGTTGTTATCGAAAACCTTTAATCAAGTTGGCTGAACAAAGATTTTATCCTTGCTTCTCTCAAATACTAGGTCCATACAATAATGAAATGTATACTGAGACAGAGCAATGAGTGAAAGAGAGAGGCTATCTAGGGATGAAGTGATAACATGATAACATTCTGAAAGTCTCCTTGCAGTGATAAAACTACAAACATTTAAGCAATGAGGAATGTCAATCTAATACATAGATAAAAACCATAACACTTACCCATCCCCACCATCAAGTTAGCTGAAATATAATAACAAAGTGAATTACATATATTAAAAAATGACACAAGTTCAAATATAAACATGTGTTGTCTTAGTTAATCAAAGCCTCCTGCTCTGCATATTTATATATCAGCAAAATATTCCAGAACAGTTACAAAACTTTCTCAATATAAGCATAGGATTATATTGTAAAGTCATGATTTTGAGTTTTTTTAAGGTTAGAAAAGTTTATATGAATATAAATATAAGTGCAGGCCACAGGGATGGTACCTCTTTCTTACTATTGACTGAAGAAGATACTAAGGTGCTCATGAATTCATACAAGGAAAGGAATGAGAGATTAGTATGGTAGTACAGGAGAGCTTTGAAAACAAGTCATCACAACCACACTGTTAATGTACCAGTAGGAGATACAGTTTCTGATATAAACAAATTTAATTTTCATTAAATAGCTTTCATAAAACAGAACTTTTAGTCAATAGTATGCATTAATTTATTTTTATCTACTTATTTGTCCTTTAAAGATTTTACACAGTAGAATAAAGAGTTGGAAAATTTATAAATCCATACAAACAATAAACTGCAAAGATAACAACTCACCACATAGCTCAGATATAGTGTGGCTGGGAGGCACATAAACAAGATGAGCTGACATTCTGGTACAATGAAGTCCTCATTTACATTCCACCACCAGATAAATGTATGTGTAACATAAATGTACAACTAGCATTACACCTTACAACCATACAATATCTTCTTAAATGAATGCTGATTGTAGGTCTTTAACCATCCTCATTAAGGTTAGAATGCTTAAATTTGCTTCATTAAAGTGAGACAACTGATAATTCAGTTAATGTTTGTGGATGTTTATTCTCTGGTTGTCTCTGAAGATGGACATTGTCAGAAAGATTAGCAATGTATTCTGCCTTATTTGGATGCCTAAGGCTGCATAGTGAGTTGCTGCCTTTATTACTTCCTCATTTATATTCCACCACCAGATAAATGTTAATGTAGCACAAATGTACAACTAGCATTACACCTTACAACATTGCAATTTATCCTTAAATAAATGCTGACTGTAGGTCGTTAAACATGCTCATTAAAGTTGGAATTCTTAAATTTGCTGCATTAAATTTAGACAACCCAGAATTCAATTACTCTAGAAGCAGACAGTTACAGCAGGTGACGATGCTAATTCCTTAATAGGCATTACCTACTATTAAGTACCAGTACCAAAATTTAATAAATACCAACAATAATATTAATTATTATTTACAGTTTCGCACTACACAAAGAAAGCATAAAAAGTGAAAATTTATCAAAATTTTCAAATGAAACCAAAATTCATTCTACTAATATTTGAAATACAACAAATATACACTCTAAGAGAGAAGCTACTGAAACAGGACTAAAACACTCACACACACACACACACACACACACACACACAATGACATCCTTCATGGGACAACACTCCAATCATCAGCCAGAACAATACAAAGATTTCACATATGTTGACAAGGTAAATGAAAATAAGTGCAACTGTGGACTGCCAATTATATAATGTGAGACTACAGAAGAACAAGCAGTGTCCAAGAAATAATTTAGAAACTGAACTGGAAAAATCTCACACAATGAAGGATAATATGTGAGGGAATTTACCTACCACATATAGGTGAAGCTTCATGGGGAGATATAAGGCATAGACTGGTCTTATATGTGTCATTTAAGCAAAGAAAAGGCCAGGAGAATAAAATAAGTGTGACATCATAGAACAATAATGTAGGAAAATACTTTTAATTTTTGTATAGGAGTAAAGAGAAGAATAATTTCCCAGGACAAATGTCAGACTAATTGACTTCCTGCGATGTGGTAGTAATAGCCAGCTCCTTTCAGTGGCATCTAAATGTCAACCCTTCCTTCCTCTGGCTTAATCTCTAGCCATTCTCTGTTGTTCAGTTACCACATAAGTCATGTATATTAATATGATTACCATTATTTATGATTAAGGTTGAGACTGACAAATGACAATACCAGATATTTAACACAAATGTGACCTCTCATCCAGTAAAACTGAATAAAGTTGCATGTGTTTTTCAGTTTTATATTTAAATTTCTTCACTATGAGAAAAATGGAAAACATAAAAATGAAACTGCAGGCACGTAGATTCTGAAAGGTGGAAACAGTACTTACAACATCAGTATTATGGAAAAATATTGCAAGAAACATTTCAAAACTAACAGTGAGCTAACTACAAATACTGAGATTCTGTAGTACAAGTATAGTGGTCTGTTATCAGCTCACAGATCAGATGAGATCTAAATTTCAAAGGAATTTCAAGACACAAACTGAAAATATATGTAAATTTTACAGATAACCCACTGTAGATGCTTTACCAAGGAAAATTGCAAACATCTGTATGTTTTGAGAAGCTATTTTACTTACACAACCAGTTTTAGCATATAAATAACACCATCTTCATGCCCTATGCACTCAGTATATAAATAATTAGACGTACCAGTACTTGCATAAATGGAGCCAGTAATATTTGGATGCCATGAATTCATTTAAGGAGTGTTTACTTTGAAGGCTTCACCACAATAAACACAGTAAACACCCCTTAAATGAATTCATGGAATCCAGATACTGATAGCTCCATTTATGCACATATCAATATATCTGTTTGTCTATACATGGAATGCATAGGATCCTGAAGATAACATTATTGAGATGACAAATCTGGTTGTCTTAATAAAAAAGCTTCTCAAATCATACATCTATTTGGCAATTTTCCTTGGTAAATATTTGACTGGCCACTGTCCTTTATTCACAATGGATCAACAGGGAACTATAAATGCATTCTGTTTCATTTTCTTTTCTCAAGATTAATTATAGATTTTTCCTCAAAGCTGCAGTCTTCTATATGGATTTACTATGAGTCATTAAGACATCTTATAAACTCATTACATCATCCTTGACTTCTATAGATGAAATACTCCATGTAAAAAATATTTAGTAGCTAACTATCAATCTTCTGATATATTCTCTGAGCTTCACACATGGTTTGGTTCTTGAAAATGTCATCTTTTAACTCATGGATTCAAAATACCGGAGTTTCAAGTTTCAGCAGTTGGGTTGGTTTTGGGTGGGAATTGTGTTGGGTGGAGTGGGCAGAGGGAGAGAGAGTTGGAGGCAGGAAGAGCAGTTGGGATGGGTGGCTAGCAGCTCAGAGGAAGCCAGCCAGTTTTCTGGCTAGGAATAAAAGAGAAAGGGCTGACAGGTGGATGGTCTAGGCTTTTGATACCTGGGTTCAGAGAATGATTATGGGACCAAATAATGTGTTGCAAGGATAACTTCTGTCTGCATAGTTCACAGGAGCTAATAGTGGAAGGAAAGATCCAGATGGACGAGCTTGTGAAGCAGCCATCAAAATAGAACATGTTATCCTCAGGTGCATGTTGTGCCATCAGGTGGACAACTTTGTTCTTGGCAACAGTTTCTCAGTGGCTATTCATCCCAGTGGACAGCTGGGAAATTGGCTAATAGTCACACATAAAATGCTGCACAGTGTTTGCAGCAGAGTTGGTATGACATGGCTGCTTTCACAGGTGGCCCAGCCTTTCATGGGGTAGGACAAGCCTGTGCCAAGACTAGAGTAGCAAGTGCTTGGTCAGTGTGGATTGGGTAGGTTTTGCACTTGGGCTTCCCAAGAGGATATGATCCCTGTGGCAAGGGATTAGAACTAGAAGTGCCATAAGACTGGTCCAAAATGAAAGAACTTATATAACAAGCAAAACCTGGATGTAAGGCTATATTTTCTGAAGAACAAGAAAGGGAATTAGAAGAACATATCTTAAAATGCAGTATACTATTTTACAGGTTAACTACAGAGATGGTGGACAAAATACCTCTTAAATATTCTGAAGTAAATAATTTGAAGCATGAAAGCCTTCAGTTGCATCAGCAGTTTAGAGAAAGTAGCAAAAGGTTCCTGGGCAGCTGCTATTTGACCAATAGATCCAACTAAATCTGATGAACATTTCATAGATGTGACATCAGTGACACCTGATGCATCAAATTGGCAAAGAGAAGTGACACTTGACATGCAGATAAGGCTAGTATTTTCATTTAATGTGCAGCAGAAACCAGTAACCCCTGTAACTGTTTTCAACAAATCAATTCCACTTGATCATATTTTTAGGCCTAATGTTCACAAACTGCCACATCTTAAAAGGAGGCAAATGTCAGAAAATCACATTTAGTTATAATAACCAGTTCTCCTACAAAAGATTTTCTAGGAGAAAAAGAAGAAAGAAAAAGCAATAAGGAGCTGATAAAAGAACATAAAAAAACTGTATGTTACACTAAGTGTGAAGAACCTTCAAGAATTTAACATTATGATGGAGGTTCAAGAAAAGAACATACCATGCAGGAAGAAAGAGGACACTGAGGGCGCTGCATTGAAGAATGAGTATTACTGCCTAATTTTTGATAAAAGTATGAAGATTCTCCCACTAATGATTGGATGAATGCTATAAATGTAATTTATGGATATGTGATTACCTAATACACAATCTATAATCACCCAGTGTTCTGTGGGGTAATCCCAGATACTAAGGTTTTTTTATGTATATTGAAAATTTATCTATGTTCATTGTGCAAAAGTAAGATTCATTATTTAAGTAAAATTTCAGTAATACATGGTATTCATGACTTTATCAGCTTTCTTTTTTTTTTATTTTGGTTCTTCCTTAAGTGTTTGCAATTAGCCTACTCACCTGTAAGTTTGGCAAACATTGCAAAGGGAATGAGACAAATATGCATTTTATCATCCATGTAATTTAGTTTCTACATAGGGAAAGCAATAAAGAAAACCATAGAGAAATACATGTAAAAGGAACTGAAGTTCTGGGAAAAGGCATAAACAATTTAAGGTTCACCAATGTTGTAACTCTGGCAGAGACAGCAAAGGACTTGGGAGATCAGTTGAATAGAATTGATAGTGTCTTTAAAAGAAGTTATAATGTCAACATAATTCTAAAAGTATTAGAGGAGTTTTTTTTATTTGAGCATAAAAGCAAGTGCTGCTAATAGAAGTAAGAAGGATAAAAAATGCAGACTGGCAATAGAAACTCTGAAACAGATAATTATTTTAATATTTAATGTAAATTTGAGTGTTAATACCATTCCTTGGTGGAATATAAATAATGGATGACATGCTGAGTCAACAACAGGCACATAAATAAGACTGAGAAATTTGCTAGGTTTTTGATGAAACCACCTTCAGAGCTATAGAATTCACATACATTTATCCACATTCATCTCCACAGCTACACTGTACAGGCTGACTGCATTTTGCCAGAACTGCAGCTCAACTCCAATGAATTAATGCATAGGGTGGAGTGACCAATGAGAGAATGGATGAGGGGGGGGGGGGAGTGGGAGTGGGAAGAAGAGTTTGGGAATGATGGCTAATGGCTGGAAAGAGAGGCAGCAGGTACACGAGATGGGAATTTGGCATCAGTGAGGTCATTTTGGCCACAAGCTGGTGGAGTGCTGCACAGTACGCATTGATGTTGAGGAATAGATTGAGTAGGGGAGATAGAATGGCCCAAGAGGGAGACTGTCAAGAAGATGGTGTGATTGCAGGATGAGTGAAGTTAGCATCATGGAGCATGGGTGGAGGGGGGTGTGGGGGCAGAGGCTAGTGAAGATTGTGAACAGGTAGATGACAGATCAAAGAATGATTTATACTGCATGTAGGAAAAAAATGATGCCTATTAAATATCATGTGAAATGCTGATGGGAACAAAGTGTGGGAGAGGGGTGGATAGACATGGAGAAAGAATAAGATGATCCTCAATCCTGTAATCTACCTAAGCTCAGCCTCCACTAGCCACTGCCCCATGACCATAATTGAAATCATCCTGCACTCACACACTCTTCTCCACAGTCTCCCTTTTCCTCCATTCCATAATCCCTTCTCAGTCCACTCCTCCACTTCAATGTACACTGTGCACAACTCCACCTCCCTGTGTCCAGGATGAGCTCACTGTTTCTGAATTTCTATCCTGTGTGGATCCTCCCCATACCTACTAGTTATCAGCCATATTTTCCCAATCCTTCATCCCATTTCCCATCTCTTTTTCTCTCGTTGCATACTCCAACCCATACAACAAAACACCCTGGTTGAGCTGCTTGGCTAATGTAGTATTGTAGGTATACGCATATTCCATTACATTGAAGAAGGATTTACCCAAAACTTAGCAATGTTTTCAGACTTGCTTGTAGTCAGAAAAATTGTTTCCTTTAGTATCAATTTGCACTTTCATTTGTATACACCAGCTGCCAGTTTTGGCACCGAGTACCATCATCAAGCCATTCTATTAAAAGAATCAGGACATGGAGTTAAAATAATTCATAAAGGATCATTTGCAAAATATTTGTTCTCTATATTAGAAAACAAAGACTGAAAACATAGACAGCCTCTTAATCATTGTGCACAATCAATAAGCTCACTTCCCAGGTATGTGAATTGCATATTAAAAGTAAATGTCAACGCTATGTTTTAAATAGATGCAAATTTCAGCCAGATATAACAAGTGTGTCCCTCATTTTCAGAGTTTCTCTTTTCTTCTTGAAAAAGAGACACAACATAAAAGATATATAAAAAAGTAGCATAAAACGTCAAATGTAACAAGATGAATGACAAAATTAAAAATAAAACAGACTGGACTATAACAAAACATTAAAATCAAAATAAAAAATCTTGGTTGCTATGTTTCCAGTCACCATTTGCATATGGTGTATACCACTACAAAATGTTGAAATGACCATAAATCTTTCAATCAGGTATATGTTTCCAGAATGAGATTTTGCTCTGCAGCGGAGTGTGCGCTGATATGAAACTCCTTGGCAAATTAAAACTGTGTGCCAGACCAAGACTCGAACTCGGGACCTTTGCCTTTCGCGGGTAAGTGCTCTACCAACTGAGCTACCCAAGCACGACTCACGCCCCATCCTCACAGCTTTACTTCTGCCAGTACCTTGTCTCCTAACTTCCAAACTTTACAGAAGCTCTCCTGCGAACCCTGCAGAGCTAGAACTCCTGGCAGATTAAAACTGGATGATGTGTGTGTCGTGCTTGGGTAGCTCAGATAGTAGAGCACTTGCCCGCAAAATGCATAGGTCCCAAGTTCGAGTCTCAGTCCAGCACACAGTTTTAATCTGCCAGGAAGTTTCATATCAGTGCACACTCTGCTGCAGACTGAAAATCTCATTCTGGAAACATCCCCCAGGCTGCGGCTAAGTCATGTCTCCGCAATATCCTTTCTTTCAGGAGTGCTAGTTCTGCAGGGTTTGCAGAAGAGCTTCTGTAAAGTTTGGAAGGTAGGAGACAAGGTACTGGCAGAAGTAAAGCTGTGAGGACGGGGCATGAGTCGTGCGTGGGTAGCTCAGTTGGTAGAGCACTTGCCTGCAAAAGGCAAAGGTCCTGAGTTCGAGTCTCGGTCTGGCACACAGTTTTAATCTGCCAGGAAGTTTCAGGTGTATGTTGTTTGTAGTAATGTCTATGTTCCCATTACTGACTTCATCAGTGGATGATGTTCAATCAGCCAACACTGCTTGCCCAAGGCATCAATTTTGATGTGAAACTGTACTATACAGATGTCCCCAGCCTGTTCTCCAAGTGTGAGAACGTACCACAGAACACTGTTGAAGGCAATCATACATCACTGATGCATTGCGCTACTTAAGTGCAGTAATCTGTTGATATGTCCATCCAGCTTTCCACACGCCATGATGAGATATTGTTCAAATGACTGAATTTGTTCAACAAGAGTGCATATTCATCAACAAGACATAGTCATACCCTCAAATGAAACAGGAAAACATTGTTCACCTCTAAGCACATTGCAGTTACTGCCTGCAGAGTCAAAACAGTAGGGTACACAGAAAGGCCTCTAGTGACATCTGATCACGATAATTGTGGCAAATGAACAAATAACACTACAACCTCTCATTATGCACATATTATACTGTTCTGCCTCTGAACACAGTCCTATGTTGCATTTTTTCTGGCGGTGTAGTTAATTTGATAATATATGTGGGGATTGGAGGGGGGTATGATAATTATAGAGCAGTACCAAGGCTTGATTGCAGTAAGAAGGTGAAAATGGATGTAGATTGCAGTAGTAGTGCAGAAAAAGGAGTAAGGAAGATTAGAGTTTAAAGTCCAGTTGACATCGAGGTCATTAGTGGCAGAACACAAGCTTGTAATGATTCAAGAATGGGGATGGAAATTGGCTGTGCCCTTCCAAAGGAGCCATCACAGTGGTTGCCTACAACAATTTAGGGAAATCATGGAAAACTTAAATATGGATGCTCAGGCACAATTTGAACTGTTATCCTCACAAATGCAAGTTCAGTGTGCTAATCACTGTGCTACTGTCATTGGTAGGTTGTGCAGAGATTAAGAGACTTGCTAAGAATTGAAAAGCATCCTTAGCTGCAGTAAAGCAGTCTTTTTACTGATGACCACAACAACAACATTATTACTATACAACTGCGTACAAAATTCAAGAATCACTGTTTCTATTGCAATGTAGTCCCCAGGGAATAAAACGGTGTATTTCTTAAAGTACAGTGTGCAGTCATCTTTACTCATATCACTGACTGCACTAGCAATTATGATCTAAACTGAAACTTCCTGACTAATGAAACAGTGTGGTAAACACAAAACTGAACACAGTATATCTGTACTGTCTCTGCTGAACTGTGTGTTCATTTATACCATAATGTACTGTACTTACAATTAAATCTACACAAGAGATACACTTTGATTTTCATTGACTTTGAATACTTTGTAGTATAGAGCAAAATAAAAGACACATATTCTTTTATAGATGCCAATAAGACTGTTAAGAGGGTGAAACACCCCTTTCAGAGCAACTGAGTTTAATATTTCTGAATGAACACCATTGAAATTATAACAGAGAGAAACTTCAAAAAACGTGTTATTGTTTTCAATGTACATCACAACAATGCACCCAGATTTTTGAGAAAACTAATTTTTTTTAAAAAAAATCTCATCCCACCCCACCCCCTCCCCTCCATTATTTTGATTTTCATTTCAACATTTGACTAACAACAAAACATATAGCATCATTAATGCCAAATTCAATCATAAATGATGAAGTGGTTTTCCAAAACTGTATTTGTCAGAAATAAGCTAATAAACTAGAAATACCTCTATAACACTGTATGTATGCCTTATATTTGTCTGCTTCAACACCAGCTATCATGTTGGGTTGTTTGATAAGTATTTCCCACATAAATCTATTCTATAAGTATATTCTACATATATTGTTCTATATGTATATATATATTCTTTAAATTTTATGAAATATAAAATATCTTGTGTTGTAAAGGTGTTTTCTTTTTACATTTGGTGTACCAGTATTCTCTCTCCCTCCGTCTTTTTTTTTTCTTTTTTTAAAAAGGAATTTGTAACATTTATGTTTTATTTCAAATTCTTTGTACATTACTGCCCCAGCATTATCATAAATCTTATAATAATGAAGAAGAGCAGAATCGTTCGGTCAATTTTTCGCACCAAGCTCCTTGGGACAATTGCAATTTCATGACAACACACACACACACACACACACACACACACACACACACACACACTGGGAAAATGTTGATGAACCCATGTACAAAGTTGAGACAGCCACAATATAATTTGGAAATTATGGTCGCTAGTGAAGAAATAACTTTTACATCACAGTTAGAAGCTGTGACTGATGTAGCTACTGATTATGCCATATTTATGGAAAGTATACCTCTTTACAGCCTGATGTTGAAACTGCAATTTCACATCCTATGCTAAATGAAGAACATTTTAAAGATGATTATGGAAAAATGGTAAAAGGTGATGAAAAGGCAAAATGTGACATACATCTTGAGGATAATCAAAAAGCCATTACAGTTTGACACTCAAGTAAAACCAATTTGAAACTGTAAAACATAAATACAGAAAGGTCACAAAGAGAGAAGCTCTGTGTAAATGGGAAGCACAAATTGCTACAGGTGGGATGAAAAATGTAAAGTTATTAGGTATTTCCAAGTATGTATTATATAAATTTCAAATTGCCACAAACTGATCAGTATCAGTACGAGATCTGGATAAAAGGTGTGTGCTTTAAATGCAGTGGACGATGGTAAGTTATCGATACATTAGTCCAAGGGTTCCTCAAGATGGATTCATAATTTTAATGTGGGATACCAGATTGTTTCAAGGACCTCAATAAATGCATCACTAATGCTCAATCAGCAAATAAAAGAAAATTGGGGGGAAAAGCTTACAATTTTGTGGAGACTCTGATATCCAAAAATGTATTTACTGGAAAGTCTAAAATCGCTGGTGCCCCAAATACTTGTCTTCTCACATTAAACACCTATCATCATTCCACAACCGTTAATACCAGATCGGATACATCTAGCACCTTGGCTGTACCTTTACATAACTCAAAATCTTTCTCCGTGTCATTCTCCATCTCAGCCATACGACTATGGAATGCGCTCCCCTGTCATCTGTGTCTTATACAGAACCACTCAACATTCAAGAGAGAACTCAAAACTTACATATTAGGGACAGTATAGCCACCACTGTTGTGCCCCTCTCATCTTTTTCTTTCTCCTCTCCATCATAGCTTCAAATTTTACCATTCTATTTATCTTCCTCTAACCTAGCTATGTCTTCTATATCTCTCTCACCCCAGTCTATCGTCCTATATCTCTGCTCGATGTGAAAAACTCATACGCTGCAAGAACATAACGAGAAAATTCCCAACTAGCATTAGGACTGACATTCATAAAAGCAAAATATGTTTACTTTCATATATATAGACATTATTATTATTATTATTATTATTATTATTGTTGTTATTATTATTGATTGTTATAGTTATTTTTTGATTGCTAAAATTATCCTTGTATTACTGTTATAATCTCTATTTTTTTCTTTAACATTAATACTGTTTAACATGGTATGTCCATAATGTTCTGTACAAACTGAAATTCGTTCAATCTGAGTATGCCTGGTTAGGTGTAAGAGAGGGCCTGAAGGCCCTAATCTTGCCAGGTAAAATAAATGCATAAATAAAATAAATAAATAAATAAAGTGTGTAATTTTGACCAGTCAGGTTTCAATTTGTAAATGCATGCAGCATGAAAATTATCCTTCAGAGAAACATTTGAGCAAGGTCCCTGGATGCCTCAACACATAATTATGCAATACAAGTCATTATATCTGCAAGTGGAAAATTTAATGTCCCCTTTGTTCACAGTTATGAAAAAAAAGGTTTTTATAAAGCAGATAATATCCTTGTGTTCACTTCAATGTACAGTAAATTGACATCACAGCTCACAAGGATATGGTCTGAACAGGTTTACATACCTAATATCAATAAACAATCTGTCTTGTTTTTAGATTCATGGACCGTGCAAAATGAAAAAATATATATACACCAGTTATAAACATGGAAAAGAGGTTACCATTTTAACGATTACTGCCAGAATGAATGGTATGATCCAACCATTAGGTATATATATATCTTTTGGCCGTGGAAAAAGCCTTGAAATATTTTTCAGATTTAATTGCGTTATATAATTATGATGTTAACTTGCATTTAAGAAATAAAATTATAAAAATACAATACCTCATTCACAGTCACTTTTCTTCTCCCAGATTCATCAACTTTTTTAAATATGCATGGTACAAGAGTGATTACACTGAACAGAAATGACCTAAATGTGAGACACCTGTTCACTTTTGCTTTAAGAACTGTCATCCTGTTTGTGACTTCTGTCGTGGAACTGTAATTGTCCAATGTGCTTGGTGGATAAAATCGAATTGCATTTATCATTTTTTGTCCTAACACTTCTGTGCTTCCTTATTACTGTACATATTTACTATAATGTTGTAACAATAACATGCAAACAATTTAAAATAAAAAATAATTAAACCAAAAAAGGTTACAACTTGGTAAAAACAACTGGTACCCCATACAAAAAAAGAAAACACAAATACAACACAAAATATACAACACAATATATATATATTGCTTGTGTCTGTGTATGTGCGGATGGATATGTGTGTGTGTGTGTGTGTGTGTGTGTGTGTGTGTGTGTGTGTGTGCGCGAGTGTATACCTGTCCTTTTTTCCCCCTAAGCCTTTCCGCTCCCGGGATTAGAATGACTCCTTACCCTCTCCCTTAAAACCCACATCCTTTCAGCTTTCCCTCTCCTTCCCTCTTTCCTGACGAAGCAACCATTGGTTGCGAAAGCTAGAATTTTGTGCGTATGTATGTGTCTGTTTGTTTTTCTATCGACCTGCCAGCGCTTTCGTATGGTAAGTCACATCATCTTTGTTTTTTATATATATATATATATATATATATATATATATATATATATATATATATATATATATATAACATAATAGAGGGAAACATTCCACGTGGGAAAAATATATCTAAAAACAGAGATGATGTGACTTACCGAATGAAAGCGCTGGCAGGTCGATAGACACACAAACATACACACAAAATTCAAGCTTTCACAACCAACGGTTGCTTCATCAGGAAAGAGGGAAGGAGAGGGAAAGACGAAAGGATGTGGGTTTTAAGGGAGAGGGTAAGGAGTCATTCCAATACCGGGAGCGGAAAGACTTACCTTAGGGGGAAGAAAGGACAGGTATACACGCGCACACACACACACACATATACATCTGCACATACACAGACACAAGCAGACACTTGTAAAGGCAAAGAGTTTGGGCAGAGATGTCAGTCGAGTCAGAAGTACAGAGGCAAAGGCAAGAGGCAAAGATGTTGTTGTTCCGCCTCGACTGACATCTCTGCCCAAACTCTTTGCCTTTACAAATGTCTGCTTGTGTCTGTGTATGTGCGGTTGGATGTGTGTGTGTGTGTGTGTGTGTGTGTGTGTGTGTGTGTGTGTGTGTGTGTGTGTGTGTGTGTGTGTGTGTGTGTGTGTGTGTTTTTTTTTTTTTCCCCCCTAAGGTAAGTATTTCCGCTCCCGGGATTGGAATGACTCCTTACCCTCTCCCTTAAAACCCACATCCTTTTGTCTTTCCCTCTCCTTCCCTCTTTCCTGATGAAGCAACCGTTGGTTGCGAAAGCTTGAATTTTGTGTGTACGTTTGTATTTGTTTGTGTGTCTATCAAACCGCCAGCTCTTTCGTTTGGTAAGTCACATCATCTCTGTTTTTAGATATATATACATAGAACAGTATATGCGGAATATACATTTAGAATATATTTATCTGGAAAAGACTTAGGTAACAACTAGACATGACAACTAGCACTGAAGTGGACACATCAGGTGCACATACAGCAATATAGATGGTTTTCTAGCTTATTAGCTTATTTCTGATAAATGTTTGTTTCATACACTTCATCATATATGATGCAATTAGGTATTAATTAATGATGCTACACATATTGGTATTAGTCAGTGTATCCCTTGATAGTGGGTTTACTTGTTAGTACCTTACTCAAGACATTTCACGCACAGGTTGCCTATATGCGGGGCAGGAGAGATATTCTGTCAGCAGCAACCTGTCAGTTTCATTCACATACACGTTCTCTCAATCACCGCCCAGCACTTTAACATGCATTAAAATGAAACAACCAGTCAGTATGTAGACCCAGAAGAACTATCTTGACCATATTTCTGAATGACATGAAAATTGTAAATTTGCACCATGTTTGAAAGTGTCCAAATGACCTAAATTGTGGAAATTGGCACCATGTTTAGCATATCTGAATGACCTGAACTGCATATTAAAAGTATCCAGGAACCTGAAATGCATAAACTGGTACTATGTTCCAAAGCATCCAAATGACCTGAATTACATAAATTGGTGCCATTTTCAAAACTATCCTAACATCTGAATTTTGTAAATTGGTACCATGTTCAAATGTCTCTAAATGATCAGAGCTCCATATTTTGGAGTCACGTTTAAAAATATCAGAATGACCCGAGTTGCATAAACTGGAGTGATATCCAAAAGTATTCAAATTATATGACTTGCTTAAGTTGGAGCCACGTTTGAAAGTGTTCAAATAACCTGAACTACAGAAACTGGCGCCATCTTCAAAAGTATCTGAAAGACCAGAACTGTGTAAATTGTTGTCATGTTAAAATGATTGAAATTGTATAATTAAAACAGCCACCACAGAGCTTCAATTTTGTTTTGTTTCTGCCATACCCAAAAGTATCCAAATAATATGAATTAGTTAAACAACACAGCCAATCAAAAAGTAGCCCACATTCACCATCTTAGCCATTTTCCAAAGCATCAAAATGAGTGAAATTGTGCACGTGTAACTGCCAATTAGTATGTATCCCATATAGTCTTCTATACCTCACACTTTGCCACAATTAAATATTTCCCCATGAAAATTGTTTGTATTATAGTTTTATAACTGCGCAAAACATATGTTAGCTAAAATAATAGGCTAAGCAGGCAAACTGGTGGTAGTTGTTGACAGTTACAAACAATTAGGCAGTTTGCGTTATCGTTCTATGACTGTACAATACTCATGTTGACTAAAATGATGTAAGCAGGCAAGACAATAATAACTGACACTTAAAAAAAATCATCAAACTAGTTACAAAAATGCTGTTTTCACACATGCTGTTTCTACCTATTCCCACATTGTTTTGCAGAACTATACATTTCTTGATGTGAAACATGTGAGGAGTAGGGCAAAGAGAGTCCAACCCTAAAACTGGTTAAAACAGTTTAATCCACTTATAGGGGGAATCAAGTTATAGTTGACCATGTGTGGGGGTATCATGTTACACATGAGCAAAGTGGCCAATTTTATTCACAGTCACCCTCTCCCCACAACTCTCCCCTCCACCATCTAAGGCTTGCCCATGCATCTAAGACACTACCAGTGTGAGGAAAAAACAGCTGTTACCAGTTCAGTCCACTGATAAGGATTCTGGGAATCCTGCACATGCACTTCCATGTAGTACATTCAAGGTCACCCACTCTCAACATTCCCAACTTCACCTCCTGGCCCAACAAGCTTCAAGCCCCCTTCCCCCCCCCCCCCCCCCACCCCCTGCCCCTCCTTATCTTTTATAATTAGAGGAAATGCATCCACTTTAGCGGAATGATTATCATGAAGCACAAACAGAGTCCATCCATCCCTCTCCCATGCAGATATCCACCCTATGTTAGACGTAAATACAATGTAAAAACTACTGCATCACATTATTTAACAAATTATATCTGTCTGACAAGTTAAGTAATTTCAGCAATACATTATTTAAGAACAACTACATTCTCGTTGAACACATTAAATCTTAAACAAATTACACCAATATTAGTTGATAAATGATTTCCGCAAGGCATTATTTACAACAGACACCCTCTTTTGGAGACTGTAAGTCTTAATAAAATACCAGAGCCTGATATATAAACAAATAAATTCTTGCTATGTACCAAATCTATATAATCCCAGCACTACCAGTAAGTGTGCATGGCATCGTAGTGTGTATATTGAACCAAACACACTGTCCATTTGGTAGAAATTCTGTAACTTAATAATGTGACAATATATTCTGCAAAATCTTCGTAGATAGCCACAAAATTCATGAGATAAGACATTTTGACAATAAAGTGTGTATAAATTAATCACATCATAGCAAATTCTGTAAGCACTCTGACCACCCATTGCAATTTTACCAACTTCCTTCCCCTTTCTATAATTGTCAGCCAAAGACACTTGTAAATAGGGTATATATAATAATTAGCGCAGTGTTATATACATGGTGCAGTGCTTAAATCTGGACAACTTTCAATTTGAATTTCTCGCCATATCATAGTTCCATTGGAGATTACGACTGGTGTTCTTGAAAGCCATAGGCATCTAGTATACAGTTAGAACTATAAAATGGCCAATATGTTACAGACAAATGCAGAGTACAACTGAAGAGCTGTGATTATCAAAAGTCTTCATGCTGGGTGTTTGCCCATTGAAATAGTTCAATTCTTTGGGTACCTGAGATTAACTGTTTATGATATTGTGGCCAAGTATAATGTTTTGGAGAAGTCTGGGGCAGATTCCACTAACTTGGTGAGGGAACATGTATGACAAATTGTGTCAGTCACTGAAAGGGCTCATGTACTGATTTCGCAAGACCCGGGGCTATTACTGACGAAATTGGCATGAGTATTGAATGTCAGCAAGTGAACAATGTGTTGGATGGCATAGCCTACACAGAATGGAAATAGCTAAGAACTTGTAAATAAAAATTGGCTTGACCTCATAGACAATATCAGACTAGAAACCAGGATTAGCAATCATAATGTCATTTTGCAACTATGGCTACAAAAGTTAATAAATTGATCAAGAAGGCTAGGAGACTGTTTCTGCTTAAAAGACCAGATAAGAAGTTGTTATCATCTCACTTAGACAGTGAACTAACATCACTTAGTTCCAGGAAGTTGGATGTAGAGGAGTCATGGGCAGTGTTTAAGCACATCATAAATCATGATCTGCAGAGTTATGTGCCTAGCAAGTGGATAAAGGATGGAAAAGGCCCACCATGGTTTAATAACAAGATCCAGAAAACGCTGAGGTACAAGAGGCCGTTGCACTCTTAGTTCGAAACAGAATGTGGAAATGACAACAAGCAAAGGATAGCAGAGATTTGTGCATCTGTGAAATGATCTATGCATGAAGCATACAAAAACTATCACCATCATACCTTAGGAAAAGACCTGGTTGAGAATCTGAGAAAATTCTAGTCATCAGTAAAATTGCTAAGCAACTCTAAGGCCTCCATCCAGGCCTTGTAGCCCAGTCTGGTGTGGCAGCTGGAGACAGTAAAACAGAAGCTAAAGTTTTAAATTTCACATTCAAGAAATCGTTCACACAGGAGACTCACACAAACATACCATCATTTAAACATTGGAGAGACTCCTGTATGGATGATGTAGTAATAAACATACCCAGTGTAGAGAAACTACTGAAAGATTTGAAAGCAAATGAATCACCAGGTCTTGATGGAATCCCAGTTTAGTTTTACAAAGAATATTCTATGGTATTGGCTCCTGACCTAGCTTTCATTCATCATGAATCTCTCACCCAGTGAAAAGTCCCAAGTGATATGGAAAAAGTGCAGGCGACTCCTGTATTAAAGAAAGGACCCTCAAAATTACAGACCAATATCCCTAAATTTCGTTTGTTGTAGAATTCTTGAATATATTCTCAGTTTGTATATAATAAACTTTCTTGAGACTGAGAAGCTTATGTCCTCGAATAAGCAAGGCTTTAGAAAGCATCACTAGTGTGAAACTCAACTTGTCTTTTTCTCACATGATATGCTGCAAACTATGGATGAAGGGCAACATACAGATTACATATATCTGGGTTTCCAGAAAACATTTGACCTGGTGTCCCACTGCAGGCTGTTATTGAAGGTATGAGCATATAGAATAGTTTCACATATATGTGAATGATTGAAGACTTTCAGGTTGTAGAACCCAATATGTTAACCTCAACAGTGGGTGTTCATCAGATGGTATCATCAAGAATGCCTCAGGGATGTGTGATAGGACCACCATTGTTCTCTATATAGATAAATGATTTGGTGGACAGAGCGAGCAGCAGTCCACAGTTGTTTGCTGATGACACTGTGGTGTATGGTAAGGTGTCGATGTTGAATGACTGTTGGAGGATACAAGATGACTTAGACAAAATTTCTAGTTTGTGTGATGAATGGCAGCTGACTCTAAATGTAGAAAAAAGTGATTGAATGGGGATGGTTAAGGAAAACAAATTTGTAATACCTGGATACAGTATTAGTAGTGTCCTGTTGAGACAGTCACATTGTCTAAATATCTGGGCATAATGTTGCAAAGCAATATGAAATGGAACAAGCAAGTGAGAACCGTGATAGGGAAGGCGACTGGCTGACTTTGGTTTATTGGGAGAATTTTAAGAAAGTGTGTTTCATTTGTAAAGTTGACCACATATAGAATGCAGGTGCAACCTATTCTTGAGTAAGGTACTGCTTCAGTGTTTGGAAACCGTACCAGATTGGATTAAAGGAAGACATCAAACAAAAACAGTCACTTTTTCCCATTTGAGTTCATGAAGGCTCTCTGCAATACTTGCGTGTTGATTGAACCTAACTCATCCATCACAGCATTACATGAATGATTTAGATAAAGTCTTCTACAAACTTAGCTATCAGTACATAAGGAGAGTTTCACAGCATTTTTATATTTCCATAAACAACAGATTTACTGCTACCAAATAGCTTCCAAAAAGCAGGTTACATACAGATGCAAACAACTCTACAAATCATAATGCGACATATTTACATAAAGTTTAAATCATTGAGGTTATTATCAATAGCTGTTAACAAAATAAACATCAAGGAAATAAATGTTTCAAGCCCCTAAAAGTGATGACATTTGCGTGGTTCCCTAGCATTAGAGAGATAAGTAATAAAAACTATTAGAATGTGTTTAACACAGCATGAATTTTCTCTGCAGTAGCATGCTTCAATAGGCAATTTTCCTATGTTAAAAATATGGTTTGGCATGTTGTTATTCTGATTGATTATAGTATTTAAATAGTATTTATCATCAGTATTCTCACAAAATATTTGTTATATTTATGTAATTAAAGCTTAAAAATCATTAAATATCAAGAGCCAGTCATGTGATGAAAAACGCTATTTTATTGGCAGATGCTCTGGTGACATCACAGGCTAAAAGTAGGACGAAGCTATTCTTGTGTTGTAGTAGCATTATCTGAAGTTACAAGATTTTTACATGCATACTACAAACGGTTTAGTTATTTAGCGATAGAAATTGCAATTACAACTTTAAAGTAACAATAGAAAGGAATTTTGTGAGTGCTGATAGTGGAATTCTTGTGAAAGTTGATGCATTTATACTCCACCCAAAGAGAGCAGCAATATGTGCAATGATGGTCATTCCTTTCTCCACTTCCTGCAACATCATTAAACTCTCAAAACCTATGAATTTTAGAACTTTTGAAAATGGGTCTGTATATCATAACTAGATTGTTGACTATCAGCCATGAGCTATGACCCAAAGCACAAATTATTCTTGGTAAAAGTTACCGCTGGTTTCCTGTATAGAAGGCTTCACGAAGATACATTGCATCTGTCAGGCATTTTGTAGTGCAATGAATGACAGATTTGAATATGGTGCAAGAGGTCACATGTCTGAATCCTGGAATGGGCATATATTTTTAAAAGCCTTAGACGAAATGTAAAAAATCATTAGCAAAATAGTTATTTTGATTGTATGATGTATTATACATAGCTTCACATTAGTCTTAGTCTGAGAAACAGAAAAAATGGGATAAATGCATTTACTTTGTGAACAAATAATTCACCTTTTTGCAAAGCTTTGCTAATAGTGAACATATAACCATACATCCACAGTAAAACAAGGTATAGCCATCTTCTCACTCACTGTCAACAACCACACTTTTTACTAGGAAACTGTATGGTATTTGTTCATCTATGTTACACCTGTGTATTGAGTTGTGCTTGAGTAGCTCAGATGGTAGAGCACTTGCCTGTGAAAGGCAAAGGTCATGAGTTCAAGTCTCAGTTTGGCACACAGTTTTAATCTGCCAGGAAAGTTTCATGGAGGAAGTGGTCTAATTAGAGAAATGACAGAATGCAAGAACCAAAAAATCATCAGGGAGGCACTCGGAGCCCCAGATTCATCATTACCATCAATATGACATGCAACTGGTGCTTCAGTGACCACAAGGACCATTAATAAGCACCTCACAGAGAGGAGTCTGAGCTCAGTGTGCCATTAGCACCATCTACCGTTGATCTCTGTACACCAACATGCTCGTTTGCAATGGTGGCAGCCATATCTGCTTGAAATCTTATTGACTGGAGTAGAATTGTCTTTAGTGATAAGTCCTGCTCTGATGAGCAGTGAAGACACATCTGGAGATGTCCCAGACAGTGGTGGGACACCAACCTGACTGTCATCCACCATACGATCTGACAACCAGGAGCGATGGTATGGGATACCGTTTTATTCCATAGAAGACCACTTTCGAATCCTGGACTTACATTTCAGTCACGTAATGCCTGCCTGCACATGGTGACGGTTTCCACTGCTTGTTTTCATGTCTGACAAATGCTACCTTGGCCAGTAACATCACCAGATCTCTCACAAATTTAGAATGTTTGGATCATTATAGGCAGAGACCTCCAATCATCTCAGTATTTTCAAGGTTTAACTTGCCAGTTGGGCAGAATTTTGCATGATATCCCTCAGGTGGACACCCAACAACTCTGTCAATCAATACCAAGATGAATAACTGCTTGCATTAGGGCCAGAGTTGGACCAACATGTTACTGAGTTGCTCAATTTGTGAAGTTCTTCCTCCTGAATAAATCATCTAATTTTTCTGAAACTGTAATCAATTGAGTCATTTTATGTCTATACACATATATTACATCTACATCTACTGCTTTCTGTACCATTTAGATAATTCCTTTGTGGCACATATTATTAGTACTATTATTATTATCATTTTTATATAGAGAGAGAGAGAGCATTGTAATTTGCTTTAATGAGCAGTCCAATGATCACTGAAACAAAACAAAGACTTCTGTAGCTTTGTAAGAAAGCTACCAATAAATGGTGCTGTATTCTTGAAATTTGGTTTTGAGCTGGTAACATTTAGATAAAAGCAAACAAGCCTTATATTTTGATTAGGACTCAAACTTTACATTTTTTCAGTAAATAATTCCACATGCTCTTGTGCAGTAAACTTTTTTACTACTCATACTTACCACTTGAAGGTTCAATATAATCAACAGTGTATCCATCCAACTGCATCATTTCTGATGGCTCTGATTTTTTTTCTTTGTAACTGCACATAGCAAATGTGTATTGTGAAACTTGGACTAAAACAAAGTATCTTTTCTTCCATTTTTTCCAAACAGACTTTCCAATTGCATAAAGGTACCTGTAAGAATCCATAACAACAAAATAGTTTAAAATATAAGTGACTCAGAGATTTATGTGTTAAATCATTGCACTGAATGAGTTTTTTTACAAACTAAATGTAGTATTTATCTGTGCAGAATCCAAAACTCCATTACAGCCAACAACAGAATATTCACGGGTTACTGCAATAGTCAAAACTCGTACATGTTTCCTGCCTGATGTGTCAAATCACCAATAACAGTATAATTTGTAAACCAATTCAAACAATAGCACTTTGTGTGAACAAAGTGTCATTTTCATATAAGTGGCCACTTATTCTAGCTAACATTTGTAAATTATTTAAAATGTGGCAACTAGTTGCTTAACAAGAAGATGCCTAAATAAATACATCCTAAGTGGAAGAATGCTGCCTTCATTCAGTAATTTTAGGTGCTTTATGTGCATCAATGAAAATTCCAGAGTCTAAATATTTATTGAAAAATGATAGAAAATCCTTGAGAGATAATTTATATATTTTCTACCACTACTTATGTACTTAGGGAAATCTAACACATCTTCTATAATATCCTTGGGATTGATAACATTCCAGTTGAAGGGATACCTTTTTCTAAACAGGATGGCATAAATCAGGTATAATAAGTATGTACCAATAGGTTTGATTTTTTTTCCAAACAAATTTTCTTAAGTTATGAAGTAAACATCAGCCCTCTTGAATCCAGCAATATGTCTTGTACATGAATTGGTGAATTTTTTGCCTGATAATATCCCATACTACATCACCTTTATTAGGAACATAAAAGACAGTTTTCTGGTAGGTTTAATTTGTCTATGTAGTCTGAGCATCTGCTCCATACCATGAGCCAGATCATCAACTTATTATTTCAACAAATCATGCATATTTCTAGTTTTGATTAATGGTAAACAAAAGTACCATAAATCATTGAATGTGCAAGACTTCCATCAGCACATATGACGTCACACATATTTATTGAAGAATTAACAATAATATTATCCAAGCAAGCCCTGTGTCATGTGAACTGAGGTTCGTACAATGTCAATCAACTGATTTCAAGACAGTGAAAAACGTTCTTTTACCACCATAGTTGGTGTTTTCCATTTTTATCTCAAATTTCCACAGATAATGACTGTTTTATTTTAGAATTTTCCTCATAAGTACACTACTCTTTGGAAAAAGTGAAACATTCAAAATCAATGGTTTGCAACATGCCACAACAAGAGAGTGTGGGTAACAGCAGAACCATAATATGTTATTTAAATGACAGAGAAGTTGTGTGCACATAGTCCTGACAGCACCATCTTTTATGTGACCAGACAGGTCAGTGTTATACAATGCTTGGTCATTACAGAGCCATCATACAAAGTGGAAATGTGTAACCATGAGCCACTATGCCTTGCTGACAACACAGGGTGGAATATTAGCTTGTGAGTGCATTCAAAAAGGGCAGAACAATTGGTCTTCAGGAGGCAGATCTATTGTTTATTGACACTGCAGCTCATACAAGGTATGCTGCTTCAAGAGTGAGGTATATGTGAAATCAGTGGAGAGAAGAGGGATGTACACAGTGCTGACAGGGTACGGGATGACACAACGTGACAACTGCATGAAATTACTACCATCTTGTCCCCTTGACTGTAATGGACAGAACAGCTTTGTGCGTGTGTGTGTGTGTGTGTTTTTGAGGTTTACAGGCGCTAAACAGCGTGGTCATCAGCGCCCAAATGCATAAAAACAGGAACACATGCAGTGAAGGGACTAAGACGAACAGCGAACAAGGAGAACGGCTAAAAGACACAGACCTGATGCAGGTCCAAATCCTCACATACAGAGGCAAAACAAGAGGAGAAGGAACACACTAAAAAGGATGGGAAACAAGGAAAAGAGAACAGAAACCGAAGGGAAACAAGGAGGTAATCGTGACTGGCTGACCTCTTACCTAAAACCTGGGTGAGCCAGTCACCCAGCAGCACATTAAAACCCTCTCCCTAAAATCCGACGCAACAAATTGGACAGGACACAAAACCATAAGACCTTAACTACAGTCATTGCGTCATCTTGTAAAATAGAGGGCAAATCCGGTGGCAAAGAAACCACCACCCTCTGGTCAGAGAATAAAAGACAGTCAAGTAAAATGTGGCGGACAGTAATCTGGACGCCACAAGCACTGCAGATTGGGGGGTCCTCCCGCCGGAGTAAAAAACCATGCGTTAAGGGACTGTGCCCGATGCGGAGGCGAGTGAGGAGAACCTCATCCCGCCTGCATGACTGGTAGGACGTACGCCATGGCCGCGTGGTGGCCTTACCAGATGCAGCTTATTTTCACTGACTGCCAGCCACTCCTCTTCCCACTGATGCAGAACGCGAAAATGCAGGAGGGAGATAACAGCATGGAGAGGGACGGCACATGCAACAACGTGAGGGAGGGAACATGCATCTTTGGCAGCCACATCCGCCAGTTCGTTTCCCCTAATACCCACGTGCCCCGGCACCCAGCAGAAGGAAACCACCTTCCCCTGCCGTTGCAGGTGGAGTAGGGCATCATGGATGTTCTGGACGACCGTATCCGCTGGGTACAAGTGTTGCATGGTCTGAAGGGCACTCAGGGAGTCAGAACAGATGAGGAATTTAAGACTGGGAACACATCTCATCTGCTCCAATGCCCGCAAGATCGCAAACAATTCGGCATCAAAGATGGTAAACGGTGCAGGAAGCCGTAACTTGACGACTCGATCAGGGAAAACAACAGCACAACCACCAGAGTCCCCCTGTTTAGAGCCATCTGTAAATACTGGTACATGGTCGGGATGCTGGTTTAAAATATCATAAAATAAGGAGGTAAAAACAAATGCAGGAGTGCAGCTCCTCCGGTACTCCGACAAGTCTAAAAGGACGCTGGGCCTCTGGAGCAACCAGGGAGGCAGGCGAGTAAAACCTTGTCGTTGGGGGGCCACACGCTCCACACCAAGGGACTCAAGCAAATGCTTGGCACGAATCCCAAATGGTCTCGTTGCCCTGGGACGACTGGAAAAGAGATGTTCCATAGGTGGTAGGGTACGCGGGGGAGGTAGGACAGGCAAGGAATTGACACACCCGTCGCACCATGAGGAGTTTCCACCGGATGGTGAGCGGCGGTTCCCCTACCTCAGCACACAGGCTGGGGATGGGACTGGTACGGAAGGCACCAGTGGCCAGCCTGATACCCTCATGGTGTACTGCGTCAAGAATCTTCAGATACGAAGGCCTTGCTGACCCATACACAGTGCAACCATAGTCAAGACGCGATCGGACGAAAGCCCTATAAAACTGCAGCAGACGCGCCCGATCTGCTCCCCAGGACCGATGGCTCAGACACTTCAAAATATTCAGTGCCTTCAGGGCCCGCACCTTGAGGTCTTTAAGGTGAGGCAACCACGACAACTTAGAATCAAAAGTGAGGCCCAGGAACCGCACAGTGTCGCTAAAAGGAAGAATGGTGTCCCTCAGACGCAATTCAGGGGAGGTAAAAAGACGTCAAGAACGATTAAAATGAACACACACACATTTGTCTGCAGAAAAGGTAAAACCTGTCTTCGCAGTCCATGCCTCTAATCGCTGTATCGTAAGTTGCAACTGCCGACTAGCAGTGACAAGACTGGAGGAAGAACAGAAAACAGCAAAATCGTCCACAAACAAGGAGCATTGGGCAGGACTCCGGATAGTGGGCATGATACTGTTAATGGCTACGGCAAAGAGGGTGACACTTAAAACGCTTCCCTGAGGAACACCATTCTCCTGCACATACAAATCAGATAGCACATCACCAAGAGGCGGTGGGGAAGAAAGGACGGAATGAAGATGGGGAGATGAGCACGAAAGCCCCACTCATGGAGCTGACTGAGGATATGGCGCCGCCAAGTAGTGTCATACGCCTTATGAATGTCAAAGAATACACCTAGACAATGCTGGTTACGCAGGAAGGCCTGCTGGATGGCCGCCTCAAGCAGGGTCAAGTTGTCTATAGTTGAACGACATCTCCGAAAGCCACACTGAGAGGGGCTAAAGAGCTGCCTGGTCCCGAGCAGCCAAACCAGGCGACGGTTGACCATGTGTTCCAACGTCTTCCCGACACAGCTCGTCAAAGCAATACTCCGATAACTACTGGGATGCGTTCGGTCCTTACCCGGTTTGAGGAGGGGAATCAAAATCGCCTCCCGCCACGAGTCAGGGTACGTGCCGGATAACCATATCATATTAAAACAATTCAGGAGAACTTCCTTGGAAGGCAGTAACAAGTGCTGCAGCATGCTGTACCGGATTTGATCATGACCAGGCGCAGTATCATGAGCCACAGACAGCGCCGAATCCAGTTCCCACATTGTGAAGGGGCAGTTGTAGGGCTCAGAATTTGGAGACCGGAAGTCCAAGTGACCCCTCTCGATGGCAGTGCGGTAGCGGCAGAAATCTGGATCACAGTTAATAGTGGCGGTGGATGCCGCAAAATGCATGGCCAGTGTCTGCGCAATGTCCCTCGGCGCCGTGAGAAGACTTCCCTGATGCAGCAATGTCGTGACAGGTAGTTGACTGCGTTTCCCAGAAATCCTCCTGATGGCTTCCCATACTTTCGTAGAATTAGTGGAGCGGGAGATGGAGTTCAAGAACGATTGCCATGACCGTCGTTTGCTCTCTTTAATCACGCGCCGCGCTTTGGCCCTTGCCACCCGAAAGGCCGCAAGATTGTCAGCTGAGGGACGGCACTTGAAGCGGCGCAGAGCTGCACGGCGGGCTCGGATGGCTGAGCGGCACTCAGTGGTCCACCAAGGGACAGGACGCCTCTTGGGATGACCGGATGACCGTGGGATTGACAATTCAGCAGCATGGGAGATCACGGCTGTAACATGGTCTACCCATTCGTGGACGCTGGCACTGTGTTCCAAAATAGCCATTTGGCTGAAAAGTGTCCAGTCAGCTCGGCAAAGGTGCCAACGGGGCGGCACTGGTAATGCCATAGCCTCATCCAGGAGGCGAATCCAATGGGGGAAGTGGTTACTAGAATGGAGGTCAGCAGAAACCTCCCACAGAGCAGAATCCGCGAGTGCTGGAGAGCAAAAGGAAAGGTCAATAGCTGATGACGACCCAGAAGCAGTATAGAAATGAGTGGGAGCACCAGAGTTGAGGATGCACAGTTCTTCAGACATCATGAGGCTTTCCAGAATGCGACCCCTGGGGCAAGTAGTCGAAGAGCCCCATAAGACATTATGAGAATTGAAGTCCCCCAGAAGAAGAAATGGGCGGGGGAGTTGGCTAATAAGGTCTGCGAGAGCCTCAGAGTCTATCGCATCCTGAGGTGGTAAGTAAAGTGAACAGACTGCGAGCCTCCGACCCACAAGAAGGTCAACTGCAACTGCTTGCAAGTCTGTAACGAGAGGGAGCTCAGATGAGGGGTGCATGTCACGGACAAAAACCGCAACACCACCCTTTGCCCTTTCCCCCGTCAGATCATCTTTCCGATATACGGTATAGCCCTGTAAAGAAGGAGCATCAGTGGCCCGAAAATGTGTCTCTTGGAGACATAAGCACAAAGGGCACTCTCGTGCAAGGAGTTGTAATTCGGCCACATGCGTCCTGAACCCATTCAGGTTCCAGTGTAATATGGGAGCCAGTGATCAGGTGGGTTGAACTCTCACCCTGCCTCTGTGCTTTGGAGGAGAGCCCGTACTGGCCGGAGATTTATTCTTGGGGCGAGAAGATCGTCCCCGGTCGACATCGATGTCCATCAGCTCCAATGACGACCCACGGGAGATGTCAGACAGTACGATGGCCTCGTCATCGGACCGACCCTGACTAGTCTCCTCAGGTGGCAAAACCTTCACCTTCAGCGTCTTTGTCTTGGGGGACTTAGAGTGCAGAGCCTTGTCAACAGTTGGAGCTCTACTTGCCTGGGCAGAAGGCGACATATGGGGAGAGGCAAGAAGTACCCCAATGTCAGCAACCACAGCCTTGTCCGACATTGCAGGGAGAGCTGCAGGTTGCAAAACAACCGCAGCAGCACAAGTGCACTGGCAAACGCAAGTATTTGTGCTAACATTAGCAACCTCCGCTTGCGTAGCACCGGTTTTTTCAGAGCAGAAGCAAAGGATGTCGTAAACACAGGAGGTTGCATGGCCTTAAAGAGCTTCTTGGCCTCACCATAAGGGATACGCTTAGATGTTTTAATCTCCTGTATCTTCCATTCTTCAAGATAGATGGGGCAGACCCGGCTCCAGACAGGGTGACTCCCAGAGCAATTCACGCACTTCACAGGCGATGAACAATCGGTTCCGTCATGGGCAGGCTGATCACATTTACCACAAGTGGCCATCCCATTGCACCCCAAAGTAGTATGCCCAAAGCGCTGACATTTAAAACAGCGCATTGGGTTGGGAAAATATGGCCGTACTGGCAAACGTAAGAACCCTGCTTTAACATGCTCTGGGAGTCTTGGGCAACTGAACGTGAGAATAAACGAGTCGGATTTGACTAGGTCCCCATCGACTCGTTTCATAATATGCTGTACATCAACAACACCTTCAGCAGCCCACTCAGATTTTAACTCGTCGGTGGGGATATCCACCAAGTCCCTACATGTCACAAGACCCTTACTGTAGTTCAACGTAGAGTGGAGCTCAGTCTCGATAGCGTACTCTCCGAGACAGGTTGCTTTCTGAAGAGAAGCGACTTGACGGGAACTAGAAGTCTCAACCAACAGAGTACCATTGCGCAGTCGCTTAACAGATTTCAGTGTACCTGCAATTCCCTCAAGACCCTTGTGGATGTAAAAGGGAGAAACCCTCTCGAAGCTACCCTCCTTCCGTTTAATAATCAAAAACACGTTCTGATTATCAGATGTGCTCTGTTATGACAGTCTGATAAATCTCGATCAACACTACGTGCTAGAGGACTCGCAGCACGAAGTCGCTTCTTAGATGGGGTGTGTTTTCCTACCAGTGGCCCACCCAAGCCACTGGTAGGGGGGAATGTAGAAGTCGAAGGGTCCATTGCGGTCCCACGAGCAGCTAGGGAACTAAAGGTCCGCTCAGACAGAGCCCCGCGTGCCTGAGTAAGCCATATACAACTGGGGTGCGGCAGGTGCCCCAGAGGTTGCCCGCTTGCGACTGTTCCACCTCAACAGCCATGCATCTCATAGGCGCGGAGCACACCAGAAGATTGAGGGGTTTTTATAGAGGTTGGCCTTCCTCGCAATCCAGGCAGTCAAGCCAAGATTACCATTCCCCGCAGCACACAACATTCCACCGCCGCGCCATACGGTGGTCGCTGAAGCATGTCCGGGGGTTACGGTGACAGGAGACTGGCGGCGCCGACCAGTCCCCAGCTCACGACCCCGGGGTCGCCAAGCCCGTACTCAGCAAATGAATGCTGAGCCCCTGGGGGCAACAGCTTTGTCCACAGTGTTGGTGTGATGTTTGAGCACTGAAATAGGTGTAGACATATCTAAATTGATAGTTTGATACCATCCTCTGAGGACTGTACCGAGGCATGCATGCCATTGCATTGGCTTCCATTGACCAGAACCCACCAATGCAGCAAACTGTCATGGGCATATGAACACCGACATTAGTGTGCTGAGTGGCTTTGTTTACAGATGAATCACACTTAAACTTGTCTTACAGTCATGGCTGCATATATGTTTCACACTGCCACAGTCAACGCAGTTGGACAGACTGAATTGTTGAGTGGCATAACAGACAGATGCCAAGTATGATGGTTTGGCCACCATTGCCTATAACATGTGAGCTCACCTCCTGCATATTGAGCGCAGTTTGAATAGCTACTGCTACAGCCCAAGGCACAGCTCCTCCTGCAGTTTCTTCCACATGAAATATTTCAGCAGTACAATGCCCATCTATATGTCGTGAGGAATGTGTGTGCCTTATTCAAAGACTGACAGGCATGACTGCTTCCCTGGCCTGCTCATTCACCTGATATGTTTCCCATTGCATATGTCTGGAATATGATGGGATGGTATCTTATTTGCCCATGTCCTCCTGTAGCAGCAGCTGATCCTTCGTGGACGTGCTTATTAACTGCACGGCAGAGTATTCCCCAACAGCGTATTTAGATACTCTTTGATTCCGTGCCTTGACATCTAGTGTGTCTGATTGAGGCATGTGGTAGCACTACTATGTGCTGAATTCCCACAGTCAAAGAGCAAGGACAGTCAGTAATGCTAATCACTTGTTTACTTTCATGTCCTTAATTGGTGAAACAAATTTCATTGTGATCATGTCTCTTGGTCTTGAAGTTTCTAATTTTCCAAACAGTAGTGTATATGAGGCAGGTAAAATACACTCAGACGTCAAGAAGAATATAATAATTCTAATTTTAAAAAAGACTGGTGCTCACAGTTATGTTTATAAGGAAATTAACAGTTCAAAAAGTCATGACTGCAAAATACTTACACAAATGATTTTAAGAATAATGGAAAAACTGGTAGAAGTCAGTTTGGGTTCCAGAGAAATGCAAGAACTTGCAAGCCAATGTTGATCCTATGACGTATCTTAGAAGATATGTTAAAGAAATGCAAATCTATGTTTGTAGCATTTGCAGATTCTGAGAAAGAATTGGCAACATTTTCAGGATTACATTCTTTGAAATTGTGAAAACACAGGGAAGGGAAAGTTATCTATAACTGGTACAAAAACAGATCATCAGGTATAAGATTCTAAGATGGCGGCGCGCATTGATGTAGTAATAAATCGCTCAGTAAACTATGAGTATTTAGCGTCTACAAAGTGCATATCGTGTGATGAAATAGTAAAATGCGGTATTAGAACTTGCCCAGTGATGCATATGTGGTATCATCCACACTGCTTTGCGAAAGTAAATCTCGAAAACATATTGTGTGCTTGTGGAACAAAGTGCAACGGTTATCTAGATGCGACTGGAATGTGTCATGAAAATCGCGAAACCAATGTATTAGAAACACTGCAGAAAGAACTTCAAGCCACAAGACAACATGCTCTGCTCCTGGAAAGCATGATCAAAAACCTTTCTGAACCGCTACATAAGGAAAAAGTTCAAAATTTGTACTGTGATGTTGTTTTAAATATTTGTACTAACAAAAGAAATGACGCTCCATTGAAGAAGAGTGAACATGAAAAATGTGAAACAGTAAACAAAGGTAAGAGTGAACATGAAAAATGTGAAACAGTAAATACAGGTAACCTACTAAGTGCTTCTCAACACTTCTCGTGTAATTTAAAAATGGTTAAGAAAAATGACTGCAGTAAGTTGAAAACAAACACGAACATGAGTCAGCCTACAAATAACAAAAAACAGGTACTGTTACTTTCAGATAGTCATGGTAGGAACTGTGCAAAAGTACTGAACGAAATTTCAACAACCAGCTATAAATTTACATCTTTGATAAAGCCAAATGCTACATTCAAAGAAACAACATGCAATATACAAAACAAAATGTCTAGTCTAGGACAAAATGATTATGTTGTTGTCTTAGCTGGTGCAAACGATATTAATGGATCAAAACGTGGTTTTATGACATCACTAGATGAATCGATTGCAAAAACTAGGCACACACAACTAATTCTATGTACAATACCGTATAGATATGACATGCCAAATGAAAACTGCAAAATCTACCAAATGAACAGTTACTTGATCCAGAAGGCATCTTACAGTGAACACATCAGAGTTTTAAATGTAAATAGCTTCCTCCAACGGAAAGACTTCACCAGGCATGGGTTTCACTTACATAAAAATGGGAAAAAGAAACTGTGTGTTAATCTGCTGAATGCCATCAAAAGCCCACTGGTAACAAGAAGTGCCATAAAACGTGTTACACCAGGACATCAAACATATTTGTGGTCAAATGAAGCTAATTTGGTGGACAATCTCAGAAGAATGAGCAATACTGCAGCTGAACCAACAGCAACACCAGGAGCTGAAGAGCCATCAGTAACAACAACAAAAGTGAATATGCAGTCAGGGTCATCAAGTAAAACACCAGAAACAGTTTTAGAAAAGAAGAAGGTATCCACAGTCAGCACTAAGTCACCACCAACATCCTATGCAAATATCTCGTCAAGTGCCGCAAATCAGTCAGCCCACGACATCCAAGTGGAAACAGCAAAAAATGTGCAGCCACACTCAAAATCAGTACCACTGGAAACTGTGACAAGATCTTCAACACGAAAACACAGACCTCCAGCCTACAGCCAGGATTTTTTGTGGGCAAGAACACCAGTAGCTCCCTGCTAGCAGCAAACCAAAGGAAAACAGGTGCAGAGCAAAATCTTCATGAACCAAACCTACAAGAAAACCCGGTGAGTGGTGTCAAAAATCATTCCATTGGGAAACAGTCACTATTATCTTTTAAAATATTACCCTATAATGTGCAGTCAATGTTTAATAAGTTACTAGAAATAGATCTCTTCCTAAAAACAAAGCCCCACTTAGATGTTCTCTGTATTACTGAACACTGGTTAACAGAAGACAAAATTAAAAAACGCCACTTGGCGAATTTACTCTAGCTGGTTATTCTTGTCGGAACAAAAGTAAGGGAGGTGGTACAGCAATCTATATCAAAAAATATTTAAGATACAAAAGCCTCACAAAAGTACAATAATATGCAAATAGAAACAGACTTTAAATTCTCCTTAATTATCTTAACAGACTATAACCTATTGATACTGAATGTATATAGAGCCCCTGATGGGAACATCCAAACCTTCAAACACTCCCTCGAAGCTCTACTCACAAAAAATTGACTCACTAAACAAAAATCTGTCAATAAGTGGAGACTTTAACATTGACTTCCTCACACCTGGAAAAAACAAAGATGAATTGTTGAATATTACAAATGCATTCAACCTATCCCCAACTGTAAACACACCAACCAGGATCACAAAAAATTCAAAAACAGCTATAGATCAGATTTTCATAAACGCAGACAAACTACACCACTCAATCAAAGTCATCAGCACAGGTTACAGTGACCATGAATTCCAAATACTAACAGCGAATTTAAATTACATAGGACAGTATCCCACAATAACCAAAATGCAAAGGCAATTTAATGATGATAATATAAGGCTTTTTAACTATCTGTTAATGGCTGAAAACTGGGCAGAGGTCTATAAAGAAAATGATGTAAACTACATATTTAATTCCTTCCATGAAACATTTCTCCACCACTTCAATACTGCATTTCCACTGAAATCCAGGAAAATCGGAAACAAACACACAAACTCATGGGTAACAAAAGGGATAAGGATTTCCAGCCAAAAAAAGCGTGACTTAAAAAATCACATGAAACACCATGATGTCGATGATCAGTTTAGGTCATATTGTAAGACCTATTTTGCAATCTACAGAAAAGTTATCCAACAAGCAAAAACATTATACAATGATAAATTTATAAAGGAATCTAACAATAAAATGAAAGGCTTGTGGACAGTTGTAAAAAATGAAACAAACAGTAAGCAGCAGGTTATAAACAAAACATTAAAACTAAACCTAAATGATGAAGTCACATCAGATCCCCAAAAAATAGTAAATGGTTTTAATGACTATTTTAGCAAAATAGCAGAAAACCTGATAAAGAACAACTGCTACAGACCAAATACTCAACACCAAACACTAATAGAAACCATACCAGTACAGGCATCAAAGTTTCTTCACAAAGTCTCCAATACTGAAGTACTTACAGCTATAAAAGGACTAAAGAATAAGTATTCCAGTGGTAGTGATAACATTCCTGATTTAATTGTAAAGAAATGTGGAGAATCCATTGCAGAACCCCTAACCCACATAATAAATGCATCCTTTACAAATGGAGTTTTCCCTGACCTACTAAAGACTTCTAAAATTACCCCACTTCACAAAAAGGGATCTAAAAATGATGTAGCCAATTACAGGCCCATAGCACAACTCAGCTCATTCTCAAAAATATTTGAAAAATTATTTTACACCAGATTGGAAGACTTTACTAATAAACTATCCTTATTGACAAAACACCAGCATGGTTTTAGAAAGCAAAAGACAACTACCACAGCTATTTATGAGTATCTCAACAAAACCTTAAAAGCACTGGATAATAAGGAAATCACTACTGGTATCTTTTTAGATTTATCTAAAGCCTTTGATGTAATTGACCATACCATACTCCTTAAGAAGTTAGCAAATAAAGGTATAAGAGGAATTGCAAACAAATGGTTAGAATCTTAACTGTCAAACAGATTTCAAAAAGTTGAAATTAATTTTGAAAAAAAGAATACAACCACCCATCGATCTACTGTCCACACCTCTGACACAATACCCATTAGATATGGTGAGCCACAAGGCTCAATCCTGGGACCCATACTGTTTCTGCTATACATTGATGATATAAGCATGAAGCTTGCTACAGGACATACCACACTATTTGCCAATGACACAAGTATACTAATAACGGGTACTGATACAGAGGACCACAACCAAAAAATTAAACCGCTTATGTTGTCACTCAGCAAATGGTTCAACGAGAACAAACTGATTATAAACATACAGAAAACAATGTACATCAACTTCAGACTCTCATCCCAAAAACAAGAAATGCCTGACGTGATTCTAAATAACCAAGGGCTTATGTGTGTGGACTCTGTCAAGTTTCTTGGCATATGGCTTGAAGGAAATCTTAAGTGGGAGAGTCACACAAATTATATCTCAAAAAAGCTCTCAACTGTGTGTTACATTTTAAGGATACTCAAAAAATCAGTCACAAAATCTGTTCTCATACATGTATATTATGCTTACTTCCATTCTACATTACAGTATGGATTCATATTTTGGGGGAACTCACCTGGAGGTAGATATATTTTCAAAATGCAAAAACAGGCAATACGCATAATATGTAATATAAGACATAACAAATCATGCAGACAACATTTCAAAACAAATGGCATTATGACACTGCCCTCTGCTTACATTTATAATATCGTCTCATTTGTCAAGTCATACCTGTTAAACAATGACTGCACACTAAAATTCAATGGAGATATTCATAACTATGCAACAAGGCAGCAATCTGACCTACATATAATTCAGTCCAGAACTACCTGCTACCAAAAAAGTGTTTTAAATGTTGGGATACAAATGTATAATAATTTACCCAATGAAATCAAAGCAACAAAGAACCCAAGAGCCTTCTCACATAAGTTAAAAAAATATCTCTTGGACCATTGTTTTTATGCAGTTGATCATTGTTTTGAAAGGGGTTAAAAATGTAAACAATATGATAAATGTTCAATTAGGTCTGAAAATTATATACTGTGCATGTCTATGAAATATACTGGATTATTATATACTGTGCATGTCTATGAAATACACTGGACTACTTTACTATTACATTTGTATTGGCTGTTTGTATTTTACCATACAACATTTGTATTTACTCTTTTGTTAAAGACAGCTAACTTCCTCATTGCAAAATAATGTAAAATCAATTATTAAATATTACTTGTAAATATGTTCCCTTGACCTGTCCAATATCGTATGTACAACCTTACAATTCTATGATTTGTATTAACTGTTTTGTTTAAGATAGATAATTTCCTTGCTACAAAATAATGTAAAAATCAATTTGTAAAAATTACTTGTAAATAGCTCTCTTGACCTATCCAATATCATATGGACAGCTGTATTATACTATGACTGCCTGGATCAATAAAAATACAATACAATACAATACAATAGACATGAAAGATAAGCATTAGTTCAGGAAGGAGTGAGAGAGGACTGTAGGATATTCCAATGTTATTCAATCAGTACATTGAGAAAAATGCAAAGCAAAAGAGCATTAAATTTCAGGGAGGTGAAATAGAAATGTTGTTGTCTGATGACACTCTCTCAAAGATGTAAACGTCTTGGAAGAGCAGTTGAATGGAAAGGTTAGTGTCTTGAAAGGAGGTTATAAAAATACACCAACAAATGTAAAACAAGGGTAATGGAGTAGATCTGAATTAAAGTGATGGTGCTAATGGAATTCAATAACAAATTTAGACACTACAAGTAGTGGATGAGTTTTGATATTTGGGTACCAATATGATTGATAAAGGATAAAGTACAAGTGCTTTAAAACACAGGATTACAGCAGCATAAAAATAATTTCTGAAAAAGAAATGTCTGTTAATGTCAAATATAGCATCAAAGTTTAGGAACATTTTTCTGAAGAATGATACAACAGATTAGTAGAGTAGGAATGGGGAATAAAAGACCTTGCAGAATTAAATTCAGAACATATATTTTACTGCAAAGAAACACAACAATGGAAGAAATCAGGTATAGGGTGGTGTATATTAGAGCATAAAAGTAGGGAATAACAGATAGGATAGCAACATTTGTTTAAAACAAAGTGAAAGGTATTCTAAGTAAAAAAAAATGTTTGTCTATGCACAGATATGCTCACATTCTGAATAGGAGGGAGAAGATATCTATGAAATACCATTAAAGGTAAGGGAATGAGAGAAAATCCGCCTACCATACGACTATGGGAAATTTTTATTCAGATAAAGTATATGACAGGAATTATTTCTGAAATATTCATGGGAAATATTTGGTGACAGAGGCTGTACATTAGTACAATTTACTAAGAATAACGATATGTATATTCCTAACACATGCTAATAGGAAAAAATGTATTTGACAAGTATCTAGTGGAAATTAAATTGAAACTGATAATATTTTATTAAATAACACAGAAATGGTACTGGATATAAGGGTATAAAAACGATTTCAAAATTGCAAGTGAATGTAGACTTTTAAGATGTAAACTAAAAAGAGATTCAAAGCTAGAAATGAAGATTTATTTGGAAAACATTCAGAAATGTGGATGATAACCACGTATTTAAGTAGAGGGAGATGTAGCATTTTGAAAAATAAAGAATGACATACACAGAAAAACGATGATTATTAGATGAAGGTACAAATAAAAAGATAAAGAATGGTTGATTATGTGTAGAAGTTAAAGAAAAGATCTCCATTAGGTCACTATTAAAGAGAGAAGTCGACATTTGTAAATGTCTCAGAGAAAATATGAAAATACACAATTAAGTCTAGAAAGAGAAATAATAAAAATAATTTAAGTATGGAGGATAGTAAACTGAAACTCATGTTAGTCAATGTATGAAGAAATGAAAGGTGTATTTAAATAATGGTATTGCAGTAGAAATGGTAGAAGCTGGAGGAAAAGTAACACAAAAGAAACTTGCTACTCTCTTTACAGAAAAGGTTGCAGAGTAAGACAGTTCCTGAAAACTTGAAAAATGCTATATGTGCTCTAAAACATAAAAAAACTGCAGACCTATCAGTCTCCTCTCCATAATGAATGAGGTTTTCACTACATACATGGAGAAAAATAAGATTTTTATCAAATAATGGAAAAGTTTGGAATTATGTACCAATTTATAGCAAACTGCGCAATTTAAATATCATTAATGAATTTAATTTTTAGTAAAATAATGAAAATTATGGAAGGCAGATATGCATATCCTGTCTTGCGATCATCTTAGATGGAGCGTTACTTCAGTAAGAGAAGGATTGTGCAGAAAATGACTTTGGCCTTGTTGAAGGAGCCAACAGTGCATTTATCTGAAGCAGTTTAGAAACACACTGGATAATCTAAATTTTAACAGTTCAATAATGAAATGATCTACAATTCCAGTGAATACAAATCTGATGTCTCAGCTATTACACCACCTTCCTGTACCCTAACATACAAGGTGCTGAGCACTATCTGACTTTCTTACTTGTAATAAATTTTGCTAATCTTCATTTTTACTTTTCTTTATTACAAAAGTGTGGATTCCTCAAAACTCAAACAGGGATCACCTCCACCATGATGACCAGCTCCTGAACCCCTCCACCAACTCAACACTTCACTATAATTACATGTGAGAAGCATTGAATGGCAGATAGGCAAAAACTTTTTTATTCATCTGGCTTTTGTGCAATGGTTATTCTTGACGGTGATTTCAAAATGCATGTGTCATGGTCAGTCTTGGCAAAACTGTGATGTTTTCTCTTTTTTCACAGAATATTTCAAATATAAAGTTTAGTTTGGAGCCAAGTGGAGGGTCTCAACCAAAGACTTCATTGACTCTGTGACAGTTTTGGCTGCAGGTCCCAGGATCTGCATTGTCAGGTGGGGAACTGTAGGACTCCCCTTGACAGATGTTAGGGGCATTGTATAACATAGCAGCTACTTAGGCAGCAAAGCACATGGGGGCTTTTTAGGTTAGGTGCTAGTTTGAGATACTCTGATGAAGACTCAGAAGGTGACAAGTAGATAGCAAAATCAGACCACATTCGAATGTCAAAATTTTATCAGTAAATTGCAAATTATTCACAATAAATTTCCTGATTGAGCTGCCCTCCAGGAAATTTTTCATACTCAGATTATTCTTGGGAATATGTGCTGGCTGAAACCTGAATTAGAAAGCATTTAGATATTTAGTAAGTCACAGAATGTACATTGGAAAGACAGATTAGATGCCGTAGGATGAGGAGTGTTCATTGCAACTGACAAAAATGTTATCTCTATCAAGGTTGAATTTGAGTATGACAGTGAAGTTATCTGTTCACCTGCAATAGGTCTATGTAGAATCAACTGAAGTGTTAAATGTTTTCTCTGGCCAGCCAAGTCCAATGTAACAGTTTCAGTATAATTCAAAGAAAGTCTAGGTTCAGTAGTGCAGAAATATCCAGATCTTCCTATATTAGTTGGAGGAATCTTTAATCTACTGAGTATGGACTGAGATGTCTAAGGATTAATTGCAGGGGGTAACAAACAGACAGTCTTGCAAATTACTTTTCAACGTGTTTTGCAAAATGTGTTTTGAGCAACTATTTCTACAGTCCATACACAAAGGTAATATTTTAGACCTTGTAGCTATATACAGACCTGACCTTATTGACAGTATTAGTATGGAGACAGGGATTACTGATCATGATATCATTGTAGTAACTATGTTTTCTAAAGTTAATAAATCAACCAAGAAGGCTAAGAAAGTATTTCTGCTAGAAAGAGCAGATAAGCAGTTGCTAACATCTCACTTAAACAATGAATGGACATCATTTAGTTCCAGTATGATGGATACAAATGAATTATGGGCAATGTTTAAACAGATTATAAATTGTGCTCTGGAGAAGAACGTCCTGAGTAAGTGGATCAAGAATGGGAAAGACTCACTGTGGTTTAACAACAAAGTTCAGAAAATACTGAGGAAGTCAAGGCTGTTGCACTCTTGGATCAAAGTGAACATGCAAATGATGACAGGCTAAAGACAGTAGAGATTCATGCATCTTTAAAAACATTGGTGCATGAAGCATACAGCAATTGCCACCACCATATCTTGGCAAAATATCTTGCAGCAAACCCAAGAAAATTCTGTTGCTATGTAAAATTGCTAAGAAGGTCTAAGACTTTTATCCAGTCACTCATTGACCAGTCTGGTGTGGTGGTTGAAGATGGCAAAATGAAAGCCAAATGGGAATGAAGGCTTTCTTGGCAAGTTTCGGTGATGAACTCTTGTTGGGTTATCATTCAAATCAAGGCATCATTCAGCAGCAATGTTTCAACATGTCTCCTACTCATCATCTTTGCCTGAAGATGACAAGTAGGAAAGTTGTCAAAACATTGACACAGAATGATGCCTAAACTCACCTGCTAACTCAAGATAACTTCATCAAGGGAATTCAGAGTTTTAATTCTAGCATTTAAGAAATCATTCATGCAGCAGAATCATACAAATACACAGTCATTTTCTCTGTCATAGAGAAACAACTGAAAGAGTTGAAAACAAGTGAGTTAGCAGTTCTGAATATAATCCCAATTCAGTTTTACCGAAAGTACTCTACAGTGTTGATCCTTTACTTAGCTTGCATTTATCATGAAACTCTCACCCAGTGCAAAGACCCAAGTGAATGGAAAGAAGTGAAAGTGAGTACTGTATCTTAGAAGGGTAAAAGATTGGACCTGTAAATTTACGGACCAATGTCCTTAACATCAGTGTGCTGCAGAATTCTTGATCATATTCTCAGCTTGAA
This sequence comes from Schistocerca piceifrons, assembly GCF_021461385.2. Taxonomy (NCBI): domain Eukaryota; kingdom Metazoa; phylum Arthropoda; class Insecta; order Orthoptera; family Acrididae; genus Schistocerca; species Schistocerca piceifrons. The sequence goes on from NC_060149.1 coordinate 536,879,675, forward strand.
TATAATACATTTCCTTGACACGAAATAAGCCTCTGCTCACAAACCAGCATGGTTTTACAAAGCATTCCTCATGCAACAGTCAGCTTTTCCTCTGTGAACTATGGATGAAGAGCAACAGGAAGATTCCATATTTGGTGATTCCTGAAAATCATTTGACATGGTGCCTTGCAGCAGACTGTTAGCAAAGGGACAAGCATATAGAATAGGTTCCCAGATATGTGAGTGGCTCGAAGACTTCTTACATAACAGAAGCCAGTATGATGTCCTTGACAGCGAATGTTCGCCAGAGACAAAGGTCTCATCATGAGTGCTCCAGAGAAGTGTGACAGCACTGCTATTATTTTCTATATACATAAATCATCTGGCTGACAGGGTGAACAGCAGTCTGCAGATGTTTGCTGATGATGCTATGCTATATCGGAAGGTGTCATCATTGAGTAACTGTAGGAATATACAAGATGACTTGTTGGAAATTTGTAGTTGGTGTGATGAATGGCAGCTAGCTCAAATGTAAAAAATGTAAGATAATGGCATGTTATAAAATCATAATGTAAAGGAGTAAGGAAAATAAACTCATAATATTAGAATAAAGTATCAGTGGTATGTACTATTTGACACAGTCATACTGATTAACCTCTGAGTGTGCACAGCATTTTTCATAAAATGAGCAGGTGCATGACACACACTGTGCACATGTAAAGCATATTTGTATTTATGTTAGAAGGAACATGTGTATGATGAAAATTACAGTTTAATCTTAGTTTAATTAAACAATGAAAAAATAAACTAACATTATATGAGCTAAATCACTGTTTAATTAAGAAAATAATAAAATAAGCATTCATTGTGTCACTGTTTCCACACACAAGCATTACCCCATCATAATGACCCACTCAAAGCATTAAACAGGACACTGGCATCAGATTATTATCTGATTACTATGTATCTCATAGATAACTTCTCACTGTGGGATGTGCTGGTAGCACAGAATCTGAGTTATTTTCTTTCATGGATTGTAAATTTTTACCCACTTTGCTTGCTGTTTATATCATATATGTGGTGCTCACTTGGGCATATGACAACACAATGTATTACCATGTTACTTGAAGCAATAATGAAGGAACAGGTACAGGCTTTCAATTGTAAAACAACAGTGGAACAGTCCACAGCAATGTTATTCATAACTGGTGCACTTTATACACAAGTGCACATATTCACGGTTAAATATCTATGTGTAATCGTGTAAAGTGATATAAAATGGAACAAGCATGTAAAAATTGTAGTAGGGTAGGCAAATGGTTGACCTCGGCTTATTGAGAGAATTTTAGGAAAGTGTAGTTCATCTGTAAAGGAGAGTGCACATAGGACACTAGCGCAATCCATTCTTCTTTATTGTTTGAGTTTTTGGGAGCCACACAAGGTTAGATTAAAGAAAGACGTCAAAGCAATTCAGAGGTGGGCTGTTAGATTTGTTACTGATATGTGTTGCAGAGATGCTTCAAGGACCCAAATGGGAGTCCCTGGAGGGAAGGCAACATTCTCTTTGGGGAATGTTTTTCAGAATATCTAGAGAACCAGTTTTTGAAGCATACTGCAGAATGATTCTACTGTCAGCAATCTATATTTTGTATAAGGACCATGAAGACAAGATAAGGGAAAACAGGACTTGTATGGAGGCATGTAGACAGCCATTCTTCTCTCACTCTATTTGCAAGTGGAACATGAAAGTAAATGACTAGTAGTGGTATAGGGTACCATCTACCACACACTGTATGGTCCTTTGCAGATTATGTACATAGATGTAGATGTAGTAGTTCCATATAGTTTCAGGTAAGACGTCATTTTCACATGAGCATATTGTATCATATAACCTAGACTGTTTCCTGTCTTTAGAACCTACAGTATCCAACAATGTTGATTATGCATTTTCCTTCAGTCTCAAGACATAAAATATGGCGCATTACTGAAATTACAGATTTTATGTGAAGTTGAAGAAATTTTATCTTTTGTTTGTTAATGACTCATCTATATGTTCAAGCAATCAATAAGTTCCATGAACATTGATGCAGTGACAAGAAAAATGTTTGCATTCCTTTTACATAAAAGTTCAAGTTATTACTTATTATATATATTCTGTACATACCACAAAGACATAAAATATTTAGAAATTGCTGTCTTAAACAAAAAAATATTAGTTAATTTGTTAATGGAAATAGGTAGTGTTGGGGGTGGTGGCAGAGGTAACAATTGAGTAGGTATTCCGAAGCTTAACTACAATAAGAAGATTCAAATGGACACTGATTGTAGTAGTTGTGCAGAGATGAAAAGTCACAAAGGATAGAGTAGCAAGTACAGCTGCATCAAACTAGTCTGCAGACTGAAGGTCTCAACAGTAATGTCACTGTAATGGTTAGAATGATGTTTGGTCTTTATTCCATTATTCAGTTATGTTTACAGTCACCTGTTGTACATTTATTGAACCAGCACCAGTTGGAAGTATTTTATTATCTTACATCATCATTTTAATGAAACCCTTTTCATTTTGAGCGCCACATACCATACGTATGAGAGCAAGCTGTCTCTTGTTCATCCATGGTACAGACAGGACATTCCAAAAATCCATGAACCTTGAATGTGACATGTTATTCTAATACTCTAAATACTTTAAAACATGTACCATGAAAGGGGGTAAACAGTTAAATTTGCTAGGAAATCTCCATCCATTTTCAAATGTTAAAGATGTCTGATGCTTTCCTAAACCCCACACAATTTTTCGCATTGTTGATACACACTGTTCAGTTCTGAGTAAGGCATATGTTATGAAACCATGCATAAAATATTTTCATTGTTTTCACAACATCTGGTAAGAATTAAAATTTGAGCTTTTGACAAGGATGTCCATAATTTTCATGAGAAGCAACTGACATTCATAACTGGTCCATGTGGTCTTACAATCTGCTTGTGACTGGCTGACCTATATCATCATTTATTAATTTCGGTAATGTTACTGAAATCCATTGGAATACAAACAGCTTGATAAACTTCTCTGTAGTCTCTCAATGTTCAGAACCATCAGCCATATGTCATTAAACTTAGATTATAGCTATTGCCCCAGTAAAATTTATTGGTCTAGAGTCTAATCTCTTTGGATTTTTAATAACAGATTCAGAGGAAATTGATGATTTTTCCACACAAAATTATATTTATATTCATGAGACTGTTTTCAGTAACTCCTGATTTTTCTGAATAGCACTTTTTAATCTGCTGTTGGTTTTCTACATGACGTTTGGGAACTGTACAGATTGACTGGCTGATATAATTGCTTCTCAACTAACATGGAATTTTGTAATTTCCAGTTCACCTGAGATCAAGACCATTGTTTAAAGACATGGAACATTCTTCTTGTGTGACTGGAAACTTGGTTATTTCGAACAGATCAATTTAAGACTAATTTGATGTAGCAAGAAGATTAAGAATATTTTATCCATACAGTACAAATGCTTTGACAATTGCCATTATTAAGATGATATACTTCTTCATTTAATGTTCTCAGTGCCAGGCATTTGCTACTTATTTAGATGTTGAAACTAGATGACTTAAACGTTATTTAACACTGCTTTCTTCTATTTCCACAATATACTGCAATACTTGTAGCTAAGCTGATATATCTTGAGGATAATTGTATAATTCATGATACTTATTTCACTATTCCAAAAAGTCATATATTGTAAAAAATTACAGGAAAAGTATTTTAAATGAGAAATATTAGATTGGTTCATAAGTTTGTAGCGTTTTTGTTTCCAATGTTGGTATTAGGGTTGCTGTGGATTTATTTATCGATTTTCATTTTTTATTTGTATTTCAATGTTGTTATTTCAGTGTACTATCATCATTTTGCCATTTGGAGATAGTGACTGGAGCTGTGGGCACTAGAAAATGGAGTGCCAAGTGGAGAAATTGGACGTTTCTGACATATTCTTCTGTTTTAGTTCAATACAGAGGTAAGAGCAGTGGATGCAGCCAGGACATTTGCACTATGCATGGTGATAATGCCAGAAGATAGAGCACAGCAAGAAAATTGTTTTTTCATCTTATGGTTATATCATTTTGACATTACTAACTCTCCACCTTCACAAAGACCTTCAGTGTTTCATGAAGATCATTTAAACACATCAATCCACAATGACCCACATCACATGGTTGACAATGGTACCACGTCCCTTTGTGGGAAGCTTGGCCAGTTACTTTCTAGCACACAGAGATACATATATGACACAAATGTGCAGCATACTTCTAAATTGTGGATGTATGTGTTGAATAGCATACCTATGTTTTAATCTGCCTGTAGTTCCACTTTATACACATGTACCAATAGCACCTCACAGATAATCCCAAGAAAGTTCAGCTATAGGTCATATAATGAAGACACTGAATGTTATTTTCTTCTTGTGCACTGAACTGTACACACAAACTACATTTGCCACTTCCATTAGCAGCAGCTGAACACATGTCTCCCTCATCCAGTTAGATGTTTGGTGATAAAATACATCATGTCATGACACAGACATGGTTTCCCCAGCTGAACACATGTCTCCCTCATCCAGTTAGATGTTTGGTGATAAAATACATCATGTCATGACACAGACATGGTTTCATCTGGTCTCATGAGAGACAATGCTGCTGGGCATTGGTCAGGCATGAATACACGGAATGGGCTACATGGTCACCATACAGTATATGAGATTGAGGCTGCAGTGGTTGTGAGGATTAGAGGGTTCAGTTAGCCATGGAACAGTGAGTTTGAGGGACTCCATATAGGTTGGGTGACTTGCACTAAGAGAATTTGCTGACTCTTCCATGTTTAATATTAACCTTTTATAGCTTCATTTAGGGGATTTTGTAGACTGTTCAGTTAAGAAAAATGTACTTTCAGGTTGTTTTTCAGATAAGGAGTAAAAATTGTTGTACAAGTTTTGCTTCCTTCATTTGGTCATATTTCCTTGACTGAGTTCCATAAATACTCAAAATATTCTATTAACCATCACCATGGATAGCTAATAATTGAATGGATCTCCCCTGGACTCTGCATGCATCTAAACCACTCACTGCACATTACCCAAAAAATATATATTTATAATACAGCTGTGTAGGGTTGGTTATGGATTAGCAAGGTCTGCTTGTTACTTGATACATAGCAACCACATGCTACAAATTATTGGAATAGGTCACCATTCGTTTCAAATATTGAATTTTCTCAACCTGATATCAAGTAAAATGATGGAATAGCTATGAGAAACTTTGCCTTATTTGAACAGTTAATACATGGGCTAGTGGCAGAGCCAAAAGGACGAGACAGCCCAGAGCCAGAACAAGCCCAACAGATGGATGGCACCTGGCTAAGAATACATGCAATACCCACAGGAACAAGGTCACATTATTAACAAGTCATGGGACAGGTATTTCATCTTTGCAGACCAAATGAAACACACGTCACAGAAAAGGGTGCCCATACATTTATATCAACACAAAATGTACCCCCTCTAGCAACAATATAGGCATGTATTCTCACACGCAAATGATCATAATGATGCTTAGTGCTATTCTGCAATAGATTGTCCCCAGTTTCTTGCACCATTTGTTGCAATTAGGCAATGGTTCTTGCAGGCTCTGAAGGAGGAGTAAGTTCTCACTTCACTATCTTCCACATATGTTCAATTTGTAAAAGATCTGGTGCTCCTGCTGACCATGGTAGTTGTTGTATACTACGAAGAGCACATCGTGTAGCAGTAGCCATATGAGATGTTCATTGTATTGCAGTAAAAGCTTATCAACTTCCTGTTGAAGAAATAGCACTAGGATGGGCATAACAAGCTGTGCAATGAAGTGGAAACTGGTTACTTTGCCATGGAGAAGCATCAAATGTGACCTCAAGTTGTAGATGGCTCCCCTCACTATAAAGCTTGGGGTGAGGCCTGTGTGTTGTGGATGTATGCGCTCTGGAATAAGCTGCTTATGAGGTCTATGCCATGCATGTGTGTAACATCACTCACATACAGACTGGACCTGCTCTCATCAGGGAAGGCAACAGGTTGACATTCCACTGTCCAGTCAGTTTTTTCACAACATCAGGGTAGCCATGCTCAGCAATATCCTATTGTCAGTGATAGCCTGGCCAGATGCACATATTATCTGCATCCTGCTGCGAGTAGATGGCTCCCAACAGACCTCAGTGACATAGTACTTGCAATATGTACCCAGAATGCTTCCCTGAATAATGTTTGGTTGGCCTCCACTGCTGGAACAATGTATCAATCTTGAAATGTGTCCCTCTATGAGGACATCCTGAATGTGATCTGTAGGGGTGTGAATATTCCACTGACCACTACTGAAACCAGTCACATACCACTGATACATGGTGTCCAATGTATGTAGCAGTCCCTAGATGTGTCCATCCAGATTCACACAGACACACAATGTGACCCTGTTCAGATGGCTGCTTTGTTCAGCTGGTGTACATACCCATAAATGGGGCATGGTTGTATACTAAAATGAATGTTGCAATCATTTTTCATCCCTAAAGTCACCATAATTACTGTCTGCAGAGAAAAAGCAGAGGGCACAAAGGCAAGCTTCCTCAGTGACATCTGATTGCTGATGTCGGTGATAAATGAATAACAAACACTATAACCACTTAGGTGCAGATATTACACTCTGGTGCCATTGAAGACAGTCCTTGAGGGTGTTTTTTCTGGCAGTGCAGTCTACAAGAAGAAGTTGGAATGAGCAGCTGCAGATGGATGACACCTGGGGTCAAAGCACTCATTCTGGAAGGTGAGCAAGGACATTGGAGCAGCAGCAGCAATGGACAGTGGCATGAGGATGCAGATGAAGCTCCAGAGTGAAAGACACATATCAGCAGGAGCAGAAACATCAGTGGATGCTGGTGCAAAGATGCAGACAATGTTCTGCAGTGAAAAGCACACAGCAGCAGTAGTGGCAGCAGGAAGGATTCATATGGTGAATGGAACAGCTTAGTAGGTATGTCACATGACAGAGGGAGGATTTCATATAATTTCAATAATTCACAAGTCACCCAGGAGGCAATTAATTAATTTCTATGAAGCACTAAAACTAATACTGCAAACATTTGATGACGCTAAGAATATTCTAAAAGGCTTTCTCGACAGTTTGAGTATTGCATTTGAGTTCATATATCCAGAGCAGAATGACATTCTCTTAAAATTTAAAAAAATGGAATTGTCAGAGTGACACATGGGAAATTAGTAATCAGAGATCTAAGTGCCACTTGGAGAGATGCGCATGCTGTCCTAGTACCAAATTTTGCCAATAAAAGGACAGTATATTACTCTGCATGTCAAATGTTTACGAGTTGTCAAGAACATGGGGATCATGACTCAACATTATGCAGCACAACTTCAGATGAGCCATTTGCGATATCATACCAAAGTCAGAGTTGGAAGCAAGCCTTGTGTTCATCAGGAAGCTAAGCAGAGTGAGTTCATCTAGGAAATTTACCCTGACAGAATAAAGGCAATAGTGCTTACATGCAGTGACAATCAATGATAACAGAAGCAATAGAAGTTGCTTTAATAGAGAAAGGCATGATAGCCTCAGCAAGAGAAAATATGAGTACTCAAAGCATTTGTGTGTCACTGTGAAAATATAAAAAAAGTATGAACTGCTTCACATAGGGTAAGCCAGGCCACGAGATACTATAAAGTCATGCTGATACAAGAGTCAGAAATATATGGCCAGTTCTATCAGGAAATGGAGGTGAGAAAACAAAAGAGGCAGTGACAATGGCTGACACTGATCTCCCCATGTTCTGTGGTAATTGCACGGAAACAAACAGATCATGAGTGGTGAGGTGTTCACAAACCCAATCGGAGTCCATGACATGTTTCAAAGATGAATAAACAAAACAGCAAAGTGGGGGAAACTAAGCAAGGGCATAATAGTGTAGTTGTTTTATGCCTTCCCAGAAAAATATGACAAAGCCGTTGCCTTAAGCCTTGCCCAAAAAAATATGACAGCAAGCTGCAAAACCAAGAATGAGTTTAAAGAACTGGAATGCCAAGAAGGTGTGGACAATCATATGATATTTCTTGTGGGCAGTGGGGTGCAAGTAAGCCTAATGCAAAGAAGTTGCCTGAGGGACAGCAGAAGATATAATCAAGTGTAAATTATATTTCATCTGAAATTTTCCAAAATTGAGGAACTGCAAATAAGGTTTTAAAAACAGAGGGAGCTATAACCCTTGTATGGCAAATGAGAAGTGAAATGCAAGTGAGGCATTGATGCTGTGTAATTGGGGAAGATAAGGGTCTTCCATTTGACAAGTTGATTGGCAGTGACTTCTTTAAGGAAAATGTATTCATAATCAGCAAAAAGTGTGTGGGTCCATGGGGACTGGATTGAAAAGAACATGGAGAAAGAGTAAGAGCTCCACACAGTGCAGGCACAGGAAAGAAAAAGCTCTTTTGAAACAGGCTTGGACAAGAAGCTAAACATGTGTACAAATCCATAGGCTACAAAAGATAGGAAGTTAATTGTCAACCTATGAGGAAAGAAGACAACAGGGATTGCCAGGAAGAAATTAAAAAGTTATGAAAATCTGAGAATCCACAGGGAATAGACTGAAATGGAGGTTCAGAAAGGGACAAGCTCCCCACAGTACAGGTAGAGGTAAGAGAAGATCTTTTCAAAACAGGCTTTGACACAAAGTGAAATTCACATAGAAATGGAAAGGCTAGTTGGGACAGGAAGTGAAGTGAATCACCAAGGACATTTATCTGCCTGAGGTGTTGGTGCAAGTGCAGTCAGAAGATGGGATAAAGAGTGTCCTAAACACTACAAATGAAACTGAGTCAGTATAATTCTCACAGCTCATGGTCTAAGCAGTACCAAGACAGGAGACATTGACAGAGAACCATGTCAGTAAGAAGAACCCACAGATAAAAGTGTGAATAAGTACAATGAGAGGAAATATCCACATTAGTCACTTAAACATGGAAGTGAAAGCAGCCATTACTGAGCTATCCATATCATGTAGTAATATTTTTCATTTGCCGGGAGACAAGTTATCTTGGATAGATGGCATCAGGTATGGTCTGCCCCTCAGCTGAGTGGTCAGCATGTATGACTGCCATGGAGTGTTCTCAGGTTTGATTCATGGTCAGAGTGGAGATTTTCTCCACTCAGAGAATGAATGTTGTGTTGTCCTCATCATCACTTAACACCATCGACATGCAAGCCACCCAGTGTGGTGTCAACTGAAAGGACTTGCAACTTGGCGGGCAAACTTCTCTAAGTGGAGACTCCTAGCCATCAATGCCATATGATCATTTCATTTTAGGTATGAAATTAAACTGTTACCAGAAGTGAAAGATAGGTTTACTTGTTCACAGCCATACAGAACATAGCAAGCACAAAAACAGGTGCTGCAGCAGAGATAGAGAAGATGTCAGAGTATGATATAGTCCCTAGTAAAACTGCATGGAACTTTTCTATGATATTTATTCCAAAAAAAAATTATTCCAGTTGAAAGCAAAAGTGGTGTATAGTTGTTGGCTATATGTGACTGTACTTTTTGTTTGTGGGAGGACTGGACAGGGATGCACTCAGCATGATGCCAGTGGAGGAGCCAGCAGGTTGCTGTTATACAACAGTCTTAATGAATGCTGATGAGATGATGATCTACAGTTTTTCAGCATATAACCCAAAATTGAGATTATAGCCATTGTTTGATTTTCTGATAGTATCCTTCCCCAAGCTATATGAAAGTAGTTATTTTATTTAAAAATTCAGACACTTGCTCATGTTTGAAGTGGCTGTTTGCCTTCATTTACGGTAACTGTTTCAGATGGATTATATTCCTGAATGCATTGTTCACTGTGGCTGTTGTGACAGGGAAACACTTTGAGGAATAATGAAAATTTTTCTTCCTCTAGCCTTTTTTTGATTACTATAGTAAACAAAATACAATCGAGAAGTATCAGATTACACAACAAATGACTCATTCATTATGCACAGAAATCATGGCTTGTCACTGAACTAGGGTTCCTGTGTTCTTCCATTCTCAGCCTTCTTGAAACACACATGGAAAATGATGTCCAGAACTTTGTAATTTCAGTTGACATCTCTGGCTTCCACTAATTCAGTAATACATAAGATATTACACCATTTTCACTATCTTACTTTTGTAATATTTGCAATGTGTATTAACTTGTTAAGCATTTAGATCTGTAAAGGCTTAATTCACTGTAAAAACATTGGTCCAGTAGAGTGCTGCAGTTGTGGACTTGATGTGTATGAAAAACATTTTTCCCACTGAACTGATATGTACAGACATCTGTGTATCATCGGCACTCTAGCTGACAGCTCACATTAAAGTTCCTCTCAGTATTGGACACTTTTGGCCACGTTTTAAGAAGCGAAATATGTCCAGTGGTGCTGTAGCCAAAGCAGAGCCTAACAGTAATAATTATGTGTGTAAATAGTAATAACAATGTATTGCTGATAAGTAATCAGTCACTTCCCTTAAAACATCCCACTTACTTTCAAACACTAAAGCCTGTAAATTCCATGGGCTTGGAAAATTTTCATAAGACACACTGCACATAAATTCTATGGGCTTGGCATTGAGAGTATCACAGCTTTGGCATCTGTGGTGAAAGTATCTCTTCAGATAATTACCCACTACATTGTGTAGTATGAGATTAGTTGAAGAAATACAGCAACCAGCCATTTCCTTGCTTGTTGCTTTGTTTCCTCAAATGATTCAATTCCCTGCCACCAAACTCAACCATGGATAAACTAATAAGAGACAAAATGCACTACTACTCTTTCAAGAACTTGTTTGATAACCAAATTTTCCTTTCAATCTCAGTCCCCTTTACAACCAAAAAACAGAAACAGACTTATTTCATCTCACACAATAATGCATTAATTAGTTGCTCCACAGTGTCTGTCACTGTTAGTAGTTTTCTGTCACCCTCCCAATCTGTGAGGAATAGTTATCTGATCATAGCCTTTTTCTCATCAGATTTCCATTGATGTGATACATATCCTAACCAGAACATTTTATTTATTTCATGTGTCATCCTGCCCCTATCAGGCTCAGTCTTATAAATCACAAGACTTACCATATTTATCTGGTTACAAGTGTTTTTTTCCCTTATTTGTCATTTGAAAAATACAGGATTGTCTCATATTTGCAGATTACACAACTGCTGTTGAGGTCAATGTTTTTACACTGTTTAATAGATTAATACAGCAGTTGCCTTACATTTACAGATAAAGCTTTGGCTATTGAGCAGCTGGTGTCATTCAGATGATTAGGAAGAAAATAAATCCAGAACTAAATGTCTAAAAAATGAAACAAACCACATTAAACTGACTGCAGTTGTTATCGCAAGAGTCAATTACAGTGGGAAGACCTATTTTGGAGATATTAACAACAGACACAACTACATCACAAGTTTGAGAAATGGACTGAATCATGTTTGCAATCTTCTATTTATGTATCAGTTGCTGCTGTTACATATGACCTGCACCTTGGAAGATATTGCCACCCATGTTTCAGGGTTGCTCAAGAATAGCACTACTAAACATTGGATGGAGCACAGTGAAACATGCTTGGCTGTAGGCGAGCAGAAATTACATCTTGTTACCAACCTTGGGTTCATATACTGTGTACTTTGGCTTTTTATCAACATCTACCACATTTCAACTGCAGTTTATCTGAATCTGTTTGCATTCCAAATCCAACTGACTTCAAAATTGGACAAATACTCAATGCTAGCATACATTTCTAAAGGATATGCTGAAAGTCTATCTTGGGGCCAGTGGTGTACGTGTTTCATGCAGCCAATGAGGGAATGTGCAGTTGCTAACAAATAAAATTGATAAATTTCAAATACTGCTAGAGAATCAACTTAAAGATATTTCCGTCCTGTGTATAACTGAACACTGACTGTAAGAAGACACACTGAAAATGGTATATCTTCCAGACTTTACACACTAGGCAGTCATATTTATTTTATTTATTTATTTATTTATCCATCTTTAAGCATTTACAGGCAATCGATGTCGTCATGAGTAATGTACAATTTACATATTAAGAAATATAACTATTGTGAGGTATCACACAAAGCTAAAGTATACATTTTAAAAGAACATTCATAATAAAGGAATACATTTGATACATAAAGATATCCCACATAACTAAAGTGTGCATTTTAAAAAATGTGCATAATAAATGAATACATTTCATACCTAAGGATTTCTCCATATGTTATCAGGTAAATGTGGAACTACAGAGACAAAAAAGCTTAGGAAGAGGTACAAATGGAGCTGCAAGTTTTTTTGTAAGTCAGGTCTATTTTTGAAGAGTAGCTTTGTCTTTCAGCCATTTTTTAGTCTTACTTTTAAACATATTAAGAGAGACACAAGGTGCCTGCACAGGTAATGTGTTTAAAAGCCTTATTACCATGTAATCATAACTGTCTTGTGTTTTTTTGAGTTGAGTTGTTGGTATGTCTATCTTAAATGTCTGACGAGTGTTATGATTATGAACGGACTGCATAAGGTTGTAACTGTTAAAGTTTTCTTTTATGTACAAAAGGCAGCTGTATATAAAAAGAGAAGGGACTGTCATTATCTGTAATTCTTTGAAGTATGACCTACATGATATGTTATTTTTATATATTATAATCCCAGAGATGCTCCTGATGGCTTTCTTCTGCCAAATAAAAATTTTCCTGGACCATGGAGAATTACCCCATAGAAGAATACCATAGCTAATATGGCAATGAAAGAATGCATAATAGGAATTAAGCAGCAGGCTTTCAGAAACACATGTGCATAATTTTTTCAGTAGATAGATGACTCGCGAAAGCTTTCGAGATATGTTGTCTATGTGAGTCTGACAGGTTAATTTCGTATGTAAGTATATGCCAAAATGTTTGGTAGAAATGTACTCAATATCGGCATTGGATAAGCTGAAGGATATATTTACAGTCTTTTTATAGTTAATAGCTAACTCATGGCTTCGAACCATATATTGGATAATCTGAGAAAATCTTTACTTTGCTCCTTCAGTTTATTTATGTCCTTCCCTGAATTGATGAAAGCTGTATCATCTGCGTAAAGCACAGATTTGCATGGAATATTGCTGGGCAGGTCATTTATAAATATTATAAACAGTATTGGCCCAAGCACTGATCCTTGGGGTACTTTTGACCGTTGTAGCTTACAGTTTGCTTTCTCTTACTGAGATATGATTTAATGAGGGAGAGTTCTAGATCCCTAATGCCATAACACCATAGTTTCTCCAGCAGTATTGTGTGGTTTACAGAATCAAATGCTTTGCTTAAGTCCACTAGTGTGGCTTCAGCAGATAATTTGGATTCAAAAGAAGATTGCACAATAGAAACAACATTTTCAACAGCATTAATTGTTGATAACTGGGCCCTAAAACCATATTCAGATTTAGTCAGTACATTGTTTTTTGACAAATGCATGTTAATTTGCTTTTGTATACAATATTCGATTATTTTTGAAAAAATAGGTATCAGAGAAATTGGACAATAATTATTAGTGCAGTTTTTATCACCCTTTTTGTGTAATGGAATTACTACTGTCTTTTTTAGACATTCTGGAAAAATACCACTGTCAAATATCCAGTTTATGAGTGTGCAGAGTGGGAATGATATCAAGTCGATCATTTTTTAATCACAAAATTTGAGAGACCATAAATATCTTCTGATCTGGAGTCACTTAACTTTGCCACTGATTTAATTACATCACTTATTTCCACATGTCCCCCATTACAGGTTGGCACAGTATCAGCAAAGTTTTGTAAAAACTGGTTTATATTAGTAGATTGTGAATTTTATTTTGAACTCTTCTTATGCGGAGATGAGGGATCAGGGTTTGCTGCATTGATAAAAAAGAGGTTAAAGTCATCTGGGGTGACATTAACATCAGTTGTAACTTTTACACCATGACTACCTGTACCTAACTCTGCTTTAACGACACTCCACACAGCCTTACACGTATTATTGTAGTTTTTAATGAAGATATCATTTGCTCTACATTTTGCTACTCTGATTAGTGATCTATAGTGTCTCTTTAGGCTAACATACGTTGCATTGTCAACACTACCATTTTTTACCTTATCATAGCATATCAAAACCATTAATCTTAGCTTCTGTAAACATGGTGTGAACCACCTATGTGGAGTAGTTCTACCATGCTTTCTTGCCATAGTTTTGTTTTGTTTGGTAACCATTGGACAGGAGGTATTGAAAATTTCAGATAAAGTACAAACAAACCTGCTACAAGCCTCCTCAACATTGTTGGAAGCATATATTATATTATTCCAGTTTAGTACCTTCAGCTTATCCCTGAAGCTCTTTATGCCTTTATCATTTAATAATCTGACATACCGGGTTGGTTCACAATCCCCCATTGTTTCATTAATTGTTAGTTTTACCTATATACCTTTGTGATCTGTCAGATGGTCAATATTAAAGAGTCCCAATTCAAAATCATCTTTATGTATATTTGTGATGAAATTGTCGAGACAAGAAAGTTGTCTTGTGGGACTGTAATTTGCACAGAAGAGATTATGGGATCTTAGCATGTTAAGCAAATTAGTATTTTTGTGTGCTTTTTTTCCTTACATCAGAATTTAAATCTCCTAAAATTACTGTCTTGTGTTTGGTGTATTTTTCTGTACGGTGAATAAGTTTATCTAAGCACTCTACAAATTGATTGGCATCACTATCAGGAGAATGGTATATTGAAATAACTGTGAGTTTTAATATTGGAAGTAGCATGACAGCCGCTTCAAGAATGCCTGTAACACATATGTCCATAACATCAAGCACAGTATATCTTAAACCTAGGTTGTCACATATATATATTGAGGAACCCCCATAACCTTCATTGGGTCTCTGCAGCAGAGCAAAAAGTTATGATGGCAGCTGTATCTACACTAGAAGTGACATCAAATTTGTGCCCATTCAGTTCTGGAAGATATTCTCAGAGAAAGAGATCTAGAAATATCAGATGTTAAACTATTAAATAAAATATGGCCATTATTTGTGTGCACAGGACCCCTGATAGTGACATGAACACTTTACTGCAAAATTTAGAACACTTCCTTCATAAGCTATCAAAAAAGAACGTAGGTCTGATTATTTGTGCTGACTTTAATATTGGTTTTTCTGTAGAACCGAAACAGCAAACTGATATATTGAACCCCGTCTTACATTTAACTTGGAACCTTCGATAGAAACAGCAGCATGTGTAACAAACACTTCAGCCACAACAGTAGACCAAATATTTACTGGTATTCTTACTAAATGTAAAGCAAAATGTTCACCATAGGTTTTGAAGATTATATTTCGCAGATAATATAAGTGGAAATAGATCACTCTGTTCATACTAACAAAATGTTAGTAGCCACTGCTAGGGTTTTCAGTGTACAAACCACTAATGCAATTATTAACTATTTAACTAAAGGAACACATGAGGAAGTATGCAGCTGTAGCAATACAAATGAAAAATTTGATAAATTCCGGTATTATTTTAAACTGTAGTTTCAACTCAAGAAAAAAGAAAATAAGGAAAATAAATACAAAAAGCAATTGGATAACTTATGGCACACAAGTTTTACTGAAGGAAAAAAAATATTTCCATATAATACCGCCAAGCAAAGCAAAACAACTCCAGATTAGATGTGTATTTTAAAACATATCAACAGACCCTAAATAAAGTTATCAGAAGGTCACAAAACCTAACAAATGACAACTGCATGGAAAAAGCTACAAATAAAATGACAGTATTGTGGGCCATTGTTAGGAGAGAAATGGCATAATATATGAAAAATGCTGTAGCATTAATATGTTTGAAAATGGAGGCAAAATTTCTGACCCACATAGAGGAGTTGATGTATTTAATGTTTGTTTCACAGAACTAGCAAAGAAACTGAAGGAAAAACAGCAAAAAACAACCTCTTTTTGTATCCAACAGATGGAAAGGAAATACTGAACATTATAAAGAAATTAAAATCAAAATTTTCCTCAGGTACAGACAACGTCCCTGACAATGTATTAAAAAAATATCAACAGTATTGACAATTTGATCTTTGTAACACTTCATTGTGTAGCAGTATTTTCCCAGAAAAAATAAAAATGGCCAAGATAAGACCGCTTTTCAAGAAGGGAGACAAGAGAAATGAAAAGAACTATAAACCAATATTTTTGGTGTCTGGTTTTTCCAAAATGCTGAAAAACACTTTTTACAAAAGACTGGTTTCATTCTTAGAAGAAAATAATTATATATCAAAAACCTAACATGGGTTCAGAAAACTCAAATCAACAGAAACTGCCATTTTTGACTTTGTTAAAGTAGCCTTGACTGCAATAGACCAGTAAGAACATGTATCAGCTTTTGATGTGATATACCACGACTTACTACTTCAAAAATTGGAGTATGTAGGAATTTGGGGCCTGGCATATGAGTGGGTGACATGGTACCTGAAAAGCAGGGAGCAGATAGATGAAATTATGCATCAGGAAGAAAACATTATGTACAACTACCAATGTTCTGTCTTGTGCCCAGTGTTGTTCTTAATATTTATCAATGAATCAGAATCATCTAGTGATTCCCAAAAATATATAAAATTTGCAATGTATTGGTAAAAGGCAAAACTGATGCAGAATTACAATATGAGGTACAAAATTACACCATACACACTACAAAATGTTTCGCCACAAACACTCTTATTGTTAACGCAAAGATAACTGTTACAGTTCACCTTCATACCACACACAACAAAGATCCATTAACCCCCACCATAAATTTATGTAATAAGAAATTAGAAAGTGGAAATTCAACAAAAGTTCTGGGATTATGGATTTAGGACACAACATGAAGTGGGACAACCACATCAAATACAGCATGAAGAAACTTAGCATAATATGCTGTGGCATAAAAATACTTGCTGGTGTACAACAAAAGAAACACTAAGAAATTTGTGTTATCACCAAGTGAAGTTACTGCTGTGATATGGGATAGTTTTTTGGGGAAATTCACCAATAAGCAAAAGCTGTTTCACAGCACAGAAGAGGGTTATTAGGACAATTGAAAATGCCACTCCCAGAAATTCTCGTACTCCCGTTTTTAAAGCACTACACTGCCTGTACATCCCTTAAATTATTACATCCATAAAGAAAATTACAGAAATTAAAAACCACTTAGTATGTGCAAATCAAGCAGTCCATACGCATGACACCAGGCAAAAATCAGACTTCTACAACTCTCAGACAAAACAGATCACTGGAAAATGGTGAAAAACTTTACAATAAACTTCCCCACCGCATCAAGGAAATAAAAGAAACTCAAAATTCAAAGTGGTTTTGAAAACATATTTACAAGGCAGGTGCTGTTATACTGTAAATGAATATCTGTTAACATAATTTTAAATAATTTCCTTTGGTAAATGAATATCTGTGGGCATAATATTAAATTATTTGCTTTTTTTTATCATGTATCTGAAGCTGCTTTTGCTATCTATTATACTACGTGTTAGGTTATACTATTGTATTAATGTATTGTATTTCAATGATTTACCGTACTGTATCATGTGCTTAAATTATTTATATTACTGAATCAGTGTTACCATTATGTAACATGTATTTAAAATTGCATACTAATGAATATAGTAAGCTATATCCCATATTAAATATTTGATAAATGGATTCTTAACAAATAAATAATTCTAATCCTGTGTGGGCTCTATGGCCTTACAAAAGAAATGAAGCACCTAGAAGAGGACTTGATGGATTGAGAAAGTATGTGATGTCGTTTCAATGATTACAAAATTGAGTCAGGTTTTCTAAGAAATTTGCAGAGTGAGCCCTCTTAATAGCATGGCATTGAACCCCCTCAGGCTTGGACACATACACTGATTCAGTTTGGCAGGGTACCATAAAGCTGTTGCATTCCCACCTGAGGAAAGGTGGTCCACAACTCTTGTAACTCATGTTTGATATACTAGATACTAGCACTGGGGTGAAGTTGACATCCAAGTTGTGCTAGTTGGTCACACATATGTTTTATCAGGAGCAGATCTGACAATACTGTTAGACACAGGGGTACCTGAAGATCATGCAGACTTTTCATAGAGACACATGCCATGTGTAAATGAGCATTGCCCTGTTGGAAAATGACTCCATGATACTGTTGCATGAGAGGCAACACACAACAGTGCAAGGCTGCAAGGTGTTCATGACACTCTTGTGGTGTCAGAGTTCTCTCAATCAATAGCAGCTGTGACATGAAGTGATACCCTATGCTTCCCCACACCATGACACCAGGATTAGCTCTGCTGTGTCTCTCCAAAACAGTGAAGAATTGAGACCTGTCCTCAGGCCACTACCATATTCGCCAGTGATAGTCAACCAGTATAGTGCAAAACTATGATTCATTGCTGAACACAATACAATGCCATTCACCAGCACACATATGTCCTGGTCATGGCACTGATCCAAGCACAGACATTTGTGTTGTGACATTAACAGCAGCCTACATATGGGATAGTAATTCCCTAGTCAGGCACCCACTATTCTCAGAAGCAGGATTACACAGAATACTGCAGGTAGTTTTTTAGTTGTTCTTAATTGGCTGGTGCTGATGTGAAGGGGTTACAATGTGCTTGGTGCACAATATGGATATCCTCCCTTGCAGTGATCAGATTTTATCAACTGGAATCTTGACAACAATTATGCCTGCCCTCACAGTCCCATGCTCTCCAACATCAGGCTACTGTTCTATCCAAATGTCCCACAAATCTGGATATCACACAATTTAACTATCAAGCTAAACGGAGATGCCCAATGATGCCTCTACAAAACTCTGTCATGTACTGACAACAAAGTCTCAGACAAGCTCACAATATCTCCATGTCTTTTTCACTGATCACTCAAGATCTGAACTATTCATTACCCTTATATAGCTTACTAGACTTGTTAACAAAACTAAAGATGAACAGATCTAATGCACTCTATTGGCATTCCTATGCCACAGAGAGTTACAATTCTAATCATTTACATACTTGCCAAGGACGTGTATGACCAAGAAGCCACATTGAAATCCAACCATCTCTTCTGAGTGATTCACTTTTTTGTCAGTCAGCACATTTAAGATGTATCTATTTAAGCAGTTGAGATTAGCTATGGCCTCATACTATGCAAAAGCAGAAAAGTAAACAGCTACAAACCTATCTGTTGATTTACTTGTAAATGTAGATTAAAGTTTTGTCCCTTTGACAACATCTTCTTACCAAAGAATAACATTTAGAGAAACAAGTACTAACTGCATACTTGTAAATTCCCAGCTTTTAACTACATAGGGCATAAAAGTATGCAATTGGTGCTCGAATGATACATTCAATGACACAACATTTATTGTGCAGATGGACCTTGAAACAGATAACTAACTCACAAATGATTTTTCCCTCAAATTATGCTATTCCCTTCAGATATTTTTCATGTATTTTTCATTTCTCCAGCAAATTTTCTCTTTCATTTTTCATTCTTATTTTATATTTTGCATACATCCATTTCACATCTTTGCTTTGATGTTTTTTCTCTCATATGTTCTTATAACTGCTCTCATTGTTGCACCTAATTTTTATCCAATCTGTGCTTTATTTCTCAGTTTGTCACTCCCTTGGCTGTGACTTACCAACTGCCCTCTCTTCCAATTTTCCTTTATTAGATGCTGATGTAGCACATTCTTGCCATGCCTCTTAATCACAACTGGATTGTGGTAAAGCCAGATGTGGAATCTTAGATGGATTTTATGATGTTTTTACAATCTTCTAAGAACAGTATTTTCACCAAACAACCAAAAATTGTTACCAGATCAATGTGGGTTTACATATTTTATTCAAAAGTGACAATTGTACCAGACCCCACCTGCTGGCAGTAGCCATATAAGCTATATTACTAACACAGTTTCTACCTAACCACTACTTAATTAAGTGATGTAGCATGTAAATTTAGCTGCTAGTAGGACAGGTTACTCATGTGACTGATACGATCAGGTTCAAATGGTTCAAATGGCTCTGAGCACTATGGGACTTAACATCTAAGTTCATCAGTCCCCTAGAACTTAGAACTACTTAAACCTAACTAACCTAAAGACATCACACACATACATGCCCAGGGCAGGATTCGAACCTGCAACTGTAGCGGTCACGCGGTTCCAGACTGTAGTGCCTAGAACTGCACGGCCAGACACAATCAGGTATGTTCTTGTGTACTTCATGTTTGATGATGGCATGGTGTGATAACGTTTTGTATTTTGTAGACTTTTTATTCATTAGTTATTTTACGGTTGTCTACACATTTGAGGATGGTTCATGTCAAAATATAAATGGTCATTTTAAAATACTAATACAGTCAAAATGGATGATAAATCTTTTCCTTAATCTACCTATAATAAACCTCCTCATCTCAAATGCTTTCCTCTATTTCCCATGTGAAGTGTCCTCTCATTCTGAAAGTTAACATTTGTGACTTTTCATTTTTTATTTGAAACTTACTAATGTTTTAAATATACATTTAGCTGTTGTTGTATCTGGTATTAATTCTTCCCACAATCTGTTGCTATGAAATGAGATAGTAAATAATTGTAACAATCAATTTACAAACTTTTTAATGATAAAGTGTCTACAAAAATCAGCACGTTTTTGCAAATAGACCACTCAGCTGCTCTTCAGAACTCTGAAGTGGAATGCTTTAAGTAATTTCGTTGGATACATAAAATATCTACTCACTAAGTGGCAGCAGACTACATACATAAAAGACATCATTATGAAATGTTCCACATCATTACGAAATATCGTATTCATGATCCATGGAACTAGTATTAACATAATCTAATCTAATCTAATGATGGTTGTAATTGGCAAGATTTTGGAGCCAGTGGCTCCTTCTTCAGGCAGGAGGGTTGAAGGCGAAGGAAGAGGGGTGAAGGAAGAGGACTGCAGAGGTCTAGGAAAAGGGGTAGATTTTGGGCAAGTCACCCAGAATCATGGATCAGGGGAGACTTACCACACGGGATGAGAAGGAAAGACTGAGTGGTAAGTCTCCGCTGACCTGTGGGTCTGTGTGACTTTCCCAAAATCTATCCCTTATCCTAGACCTCTCCAGTCCTTTTCCTGAAATTCAACAACAAGGAATTTGTTGTAGCTTTCATCAGTTTCAGGAAGGCATAACACTCAGTTGATCAAACTACACTATTTCGAATCCTTTAAGAGTTTGGCTTGGATAAGAAGACAAAAGTGATAATCCAGCAAAGCCTAACCAACACAGCATCCAGAGAGAAGGTCAGCAGAGAGAGGTCAGATACCTTTGAAATCAGGATAGGAGTGATACAAGGAGATGGACTACCACCATGGCTCTACAAATGCGACTTAGAAAAGATCATTTAAGAATTGCAGAAAGAAATGAACAATTTAGGGATGTAAAAAGGTGTAAAGCTAGGCTAAAAGTCTATCAGTCTTAAAGTCAACTGTCTAGCCTTTGTAGATATTCTAATGATATATTCATACACCATACATACAGCAGCAAAACAGCATAATCTACTGAAGGCACAGGTGGTGAATTCTTGACTTCAAAACTCCTTTGAGAAGATGAATTTTATGACAGACATTAAATCAGCACTAAGAGAACTGGAAGTCAGAATAGAAAAAAACTGAACACACAGACAATTTTAAATACCATGGTGAATGGATACATCCTACCATATCAGAAAAGAATCTGGGGAAGTTAAGCCATTGAGTTGCAAGTCTTTTCAGTTGACATCACATTAGGTGACTTGTGTGTCAGTGATGATGAGATGGTGATGAGGACAACATAATACCCAGTACCCAAGCAGAGAAAATATCTGACACAGCCAGAAATCAAACCTGAGCGACTGCATTGTAGTCAGATTGGCTGACCACTCAGCCAAGGGGGCAGGCACCATATTAGAGAAAGAAGCTTTCATGCCACACATTAATAAAATGGAAGTGGTCTACGCATTAATGAAAAGTATCTACAATAAGTGATTGATATCCTAAACACAAAATTAGGCCCTATTGCACTGTAATTCAATGTGAGGCTCTATATGTGGCAGAGACTCTTACAATGAGTAAAACAGGTCTAATGGAGGAACTTGAGTCCAAAGAAAGGAAGATTTTGAGAAAATTCTTGGGTCCCATCAAAGAAATCAGGGTGTATGAAAAGTGCCACAACTACAAACTACATAAGCACATGGAGAAGTTAAGTGACATGATTTAGAAAGAAGAATTGCTTGTTATGGGCATGTGACAGCAATAAGCACAGAAAGAATGTGTAAAAGGATATTAACCTAGTTATAAGATAAAAAACAAAGAGGAATACAAATACCAAAAAAGGTCTATGAGAACTGTAAATTTCTCCTATAGATATCCAGAACCATGATGCATTAAGGGGAGATTAAAAATACTCAAAGGTTTCCAGACAAGGCTGGAGCTCAAGAGCTGAAGATGGGAAGGCAAGAACCCAAGAGAGAAAAGAACAACACTGGAATGCAAGAGCAATGGGAGGAGGTTAGAGTGGTCCCAATAAAAACATAAATAAATTGATATGTTTCCTAGTTAGCCACACTAAGGAAAGAATAAGAATAACAACATGACTCTACAAGATGTTAGCTTCAAATTGCTAAAAATGCAATAAATTTGGAAGATGATGATCACAGTCTAAAAGTA
The DNA here is from genome assembly GCF_021461385.2 of Schistocerca piceifrons. Classification (NCBI taxonomy): domain Eukaryota; kingdom Metazoa; phylum Arthropoda; class Insecta; order Orthoptera; family Acrididae; genus Schistocerca; species Schistocerca piceifrons. Next base: position 536,902,506 of record NC_060149.1, read on the forward strand.
ACTGAAATGATGGGATATGCTGGCATCATGGCACTGCAAATTTTGTTTCCATTCATCATAGCTGAAGGACAAAGCAATATTTCAGTTTTACTTTAAATCCTTGCAGTAACATACAGAAGTTGGCTGGTAAAGGACCTATCATGTTTGTTTTTTTAAAAATGGAAGGGGAGTGTCTAAGCATTTACAAAAGTAGAATAGATGAAGTTTTCACGTGTAACATATGCACAAAAAAATTCTGCCGTAGAGTGCCTCTCTTTTTGTTTGATGAGGAGTCGTACGTTGTACACACACCTTTTTCACACTAACATTGTTTTTGTTTTTAAAAATTACAAGTATTTTGTACTTCTTGTGGGGAAATTCACTTCTTCAGCCAGCTATTTATTGAAGGAAGAACAGTCAGCCATATCCAAGTGCAGTGAATCATCTCATCACTCATGTCATAACATTTAAACCATTGTGGCTAAATGGAAACATAATTCATACTACTCTGTCATGATTCTTAAACTTGGCTGCATTTGATGGAAAAAGTTTTCTCATATCATACTAACTAGGCCTAATATCATACTTAAACAATGTTTTATAGATTCCAGTATCATCAGTAAGAAAAACAGTCTAGGTTGCAATGACAGCTGAAGCTGCATTGTTCATATAATTTACAGGAATGCAGTCAGGTCAAGCCATCAACAACTGCCTATATTTTGACAGATGACCACCCTGTTGTTTCCAAGGTAAAGCTGCAGCAAGCAAGTGCTGTGCTATAAATATAAAACTTGACAGATACCAGTAGCTATCAATAGTGAAAATTACCAATCAATGGCTGAAGTGGCACTAGCACAGTCCCTCTGTTTTTTGATGAAGAGTAGAGTAGGATTCCATCTGGAATTTAAGGAAAAACTACATGTCTGTTTATTTGCTAATTTTATATCAACTGATTGTTTAATAACAGTATCCCAATAGCTGGAAGTGCATGCCAGAGTCTCCTTGTTGTTGTATTCCATAGGATGACTGGTGTCAAAATCTGTATGTTTTCCAGATATTTAGATGATACTTTTGTGGTTTGGCCTCATAACACTGAGAATCTGAATGGCATTTTAGAACACCTGAATTCAATCAAAACGATCATTTGTCTTATGATGGAGGTGGAAAAGCATGGTTGCCTTTCCTTCCTCAGTGTGTTGGTACATTGATGGTACATTGTGACATGCTGTTTAAAGGAACTCTAGTCACACTGACTTATATCTACAGGCTGATAGATGTTACCATCCAGCTCAGCATGTAGGGGTACTTTGTACTTTGGTTCACAGGACCAATGTCATTTCCAACCCTGAGAATTTGTCAGACAAGTTTATCAGCTGAGTTAACGCATCTTGAGGTCACCTTCAATCAGAAGGGATTTGTGAATGACAGAGCAGACACGTTGCAGTATCAACAAACCAGGCACTGGGTGAGTGATGATAATACTGAGTTGATCCCACTTAACACAGGGAGCATCTCCAACATGATTTGTCATATTTTGCAGAAATATGTCGTGAAACATGTTTTCTGAACTCCATCTTAGATTAGGGTCCTCTTAAATTCCCTTAAGGATGGTCTTTGTTTACATAAGTAGGGTGTCTATCATATTCTTGGCAGATGTAGCATGCCATACATAGGACAGAATATCAGGCCCCTGGAGCCCTAGTGTACTGAACACAAACATCACACATACTTACAACAGCCAATCAAATGACCTATAGCAGAAAATTGTCTTGGCACCTGTTATTCTATGGAATATAAAAACATGGAGATTCTGACATGCACTTCCAGCTATTGGGATAGTGTTATTAAGGAAGCAGTTGAGATTAAATTAGCAAGTAACCATGTAAAGCAAAAGATGGAGATTTTTGTGTAAATTCTGTGTGGAATCTCATTCTCTCCCTTATAAAAAACCAGAGGGACAGAAACAATACTACCTCATACATTGTTTGAGTATTTTGATAAATTTTGGCATAGTTCATCTTTCATTGTGTGTGTGTGTGTGTGTGTGTGTGTGTGTGTGTGTGTGTGTGTGTACTGAAATTGACAGGGTGGTCATTTGTTGAAATATCAGCAGTTGTTGATGTCACCTAGCCGCCTTACTGTAAGTTGTTTGAACATTGTATATGCTGGGAGGAACTCAGGTCTCAGAAGCTAGATTGCTTTTCCTTACTGAAAATTTATCACTAAGGTTGCTGCACCATGGCCACAGAGTGAGAAGATTTATATTCCAGTAGTACATAAATCTATTATATTCTGTTACTAGCCTTACCCACAGTGCTTCATATTTAGGGGTTTGTCCATCCTGCAAGCTATTTTTATTCGTAGATCCTGATCCTGAACATTTTTTGGAACAGTCATTCTGTGCCATTCTGGAACCTATAACAAAGGAAAGATGCACTAGTCTTAGAATTAATACCACACACATACTTTTATAAAATTCACACTATGATTAAAATGACTTTTCTATAAGCTGATCACAATTTTCTACAGTGCTTACTTAAAAAAATGTAAAACATTTTGCATGAGAAACTGTTTTTACATGCCTGTTTCTCATTATCAGATATACTTAATTAACTTAAAACTAAGACACTCTAGTGGTTTCCACTGTGTTATTTTCCTTCACTATACATTTGTGATAGCAATTCAGCAACTAGTCAAACATTCACATCTGTGCAGGGTATACACTATACATATAGCTGTTCCAACAAGCGTCAGAAATGTTAAACAGAAAATTACAATAAAATTCTTGAGGCTGAATAAATAATCTATAGGAAATGTGAAGCATCATTCAATAAATATTTGATGTTGTTAATTATGAATATCTAAAACGCAACGAAGACTTTAAAGAATGAATTTTCACTGCATCTGCATGTGTGCTGATTTGAAATCTTGTGGCAGATTAAAACTGTGTGCTAGACCAAGACTCAAATCTGGGACATTTGTCTTTCATGGGCAAGTGCCCTACCAACTACACTATCTAAGCACAAAGTTTGAAGTAAGCTCACACTCTGGTCCAGAGGAAAAATTGATTTTGGAAATCCCCCAGGCTGTGGCTAAGCTATGTTTCCACAATATCCTTTCCTCTAGGAATTCTAGTCCTGCAAGTTATGCAGGAGAATTTCTGTGAAGTTTGTATGGTAAGAACTGATGTACTGGTGAAAGCAAGGCTGTGAGGGTGGGTTGTGATCCATGCTTGGATTGCTCAGTTGGTAGAGCACTTGTCTGTGAAAGGGAAAGATCTTAGATTAGACTCCTGCTCACACAGTTTAATATGCTAGCAAGTTTGAATGAACAAGTTTTTCAACTTTTAAATCTTTTAAAAAATACCTGTTGAGTCTGTACCTCTTGCCATGAATACCAAATAGGCAATTAATGTAGTAATTTTACATGGTAATATACAATATGTGCCGGGAAGTGCCAGTTGGTTGGTTGGTTACATGATTAAAGAGACCAAATTACTAAGCCATCAGAGCCAGTTGTTGTTGTTGTTGTTGTTGTTGTCTTCTGTTGAAGAGTGGTTTAATGCAACCGTCTATGCTAGTCTATCCTGTGAAAGCTTCTGCATCCATGTATAACTACCACACCCTTCATCCATTTGAAGCTGATCCCTGTATTAAAAGTCTGTCTCCCTCTACAATTTTTAACCCACAAACTTCCCCTGTTATCAATGTGATTATCTGTTGCTGCCTCATGATGCATCCTATCAACCAAGCCTTTCTTTTAATCTAGTTTGGCCATCAACACAGATTTAGAAAACATTGTTCTTGTGAAATACAACTACCTCTTTACTTGCATGAAGTGTTGAGTGCTATTGACAAGGGGTTTCAAATTGATTCGGCATTTCTGGATTTCTGGAAGGCTTTTGACACTGTGCCACACATGGGGCTTGTAGTGAAATTGCATGCTTATGGAATATTGTCTTAGTTATGTGACTGGATTCGTGATTTCCTGTCAGAGAGGTCACAGTTCATAGTAACTGATGGAAAGTCATTGAGTAAAATAGATGTGGTTTCTGGTGTTCCCCAAGATAGTGTTATAGGTCCTTTGCTGTTCCTATTCCATATCAGCAATTTGGGAGAGAATCTGAGCAGCTCTCTTAGGGTGTTTGCAGATGACACTGTCATTTATCGACTAATAAAGTGATCAGAAGATCAAAACAAATTGCAAAACAATTTAGAAAAGATATCTGTATGGTGCAAAAATTGGCAATTGACCCTAGAAGTGTGAAGTCATCCACATGAGTGCTAAAAGGAATCCATTAAACTTAGGTCACACAATAAATCAGTCAAATCTAAAGCCACAAATTCAACTAAATACCTAGGAATTAAAATTATGAACAACGTGAACTGTAAACAACACCTCAAAAATGTTGTGGGGAAGACTAACAGCGATTGCATTTTATTTGCAGGAAACTTAGAAAATGTAACAGATCTACTAAAGAGACTGCCTATGCAATGTTTGTCCATTCTCTTTTAGAATACTGCTGCATGGTGTGAGATTCTTACCAGATAGGACAGACAGAGTACATGAAAAAAGTTCAAAGAAGGGCAGCACATTTTGTGTTATCATGAAATAGGAGTGTCACTGAAATGATACAGGATTTGGGGTGGACCTCATTAAAACAGAGGCATTTTTCATTGCAGCGCAATCTTCTCACAAAATTTGAAATGCCAACTTTCTCCTCCAAATTCGAAAATATTTTTTTTTATTCTGCCCTACATAGGGAGAAATGATCACCATAATAAAATAAGGAAAACCAGAGCTCGCACAGAAAGATATTAGTGTTCATTTTTTCCTCACACTATATGAGATTGGAATAACAGAGGATTGTGAAGGTGGTTAAATGAACACTTTGCCGGGCACTTAAATTTGATTTGCAGAGTATCCATGTAGATGTACCTCATTTTATTTAGTACCTCCTCAAGAGTTACCATCTAATCATCAGTAGTCTTCTAGAGCACCAAATTTGAAAGTTTAAATTCTCTTCTTGTCTTTCACTTCCATACAAGACTTTACTTCAGACATATACCTTCAGAAACTACTTCCTAACATTTATATTTATATTAGATGTTAGCAAAGCCTTCCTTCTGGAAATGCTGTCATAAAATATTGATTTTTACCTGCCACCATATAAATATGAAAACATAGTAGCAGCTTTGTAAGACATAATTACAGTTTTCCTCTAAGTTCCTGCCCTTAGCCAAACACTTTCCTAAGGAACCATTTTCCTGAAACAATTTAGGAAAACCTAAATCTGGATGGCAAAAACAGGGATTTGAGCTGCTGTTTTCCTGAAAGCAAGTCCATGAGCTAGTCACTGTGCTATCTTGTTCATTACTAAGCTTTTGGGCAATGTTCCTCTTCAGAGCTATGAAATGTAAACCATCTAAGAGATTAGCAAAATTTTCAGTGTTATTTGTATGTATGTTATGTGGTTGACACTTCAACAGCTATGTGCATTGTTATTTCTACTTCTTAAATTATTTCTACTCCACTGAACATTCAAGAATTGTATCAGTTCATGTCATAAGTAGACATTTATTACAGAACTTCCTGTTGTAAATTTCCTGAAGTTAAGAGTGTTGTTCTGTGTTTGTCTTTGCTCATGCCATATGACACAGTCATGCAACAGACTTTAATTAGCCCCCATCTCCCATTTTTATGTGAATTATTTTTGACAGGTATCAGTGTTATTGAATTGGAGAATTCAACTGAAGAAAAAACTATTTAAATACTTTTAATTTAAAATTGAGAAAACACATCACAAACACTTTCAGATTTTACGCTGATGTCTTTTCACAAGAACACATCTCATGTTTTGTTTCACAACACTGTGAAAGAATTTAACGTCTGTGGAATTATACAACTGAATGAAACGACCCATAGAAGAATCATAAAGGCAGCACATCATAAGACTGCAGTGCTAGCTACTGTCTGTTTTATCGTTAACAGGAAATACAGATATGTTCTCTGTGATTCTGGAATATCAGATACTAGTCTTTTCAGGGTATTGTTTCATCATAAAATTTCACTCGTATTATTCAGTGCATCAGGGAAATTATAGTGTTGAGTCTTATAATTGTTTCATCTTGTTCCGAAGGGCTCATATCCAAACATAAATAAATGCAGATTTAGTTTCACCATGCACGATTCTCAGATAAACCAATCCTTACAGATTATGATGAGGTCACTAGATCCAATGTGCCCTATTAGAGCCTTGAAAGTTACATTCATTCCATGAAATGATGCAATAGTGTCCTTGACCAGTGAACATCTAGTATGGAACAATGGGTAGCATGCCTCTAGAACTATAATATTTTGAGGGCATTTTGGATGGAAAAATGTGTGGGAACATTCTGGAAGTCTAATTATAACTGCTACAAAAATGTCTTAGCCTTAATAAATTTCAAATTAATTGGTTCCAGCATGTTGGCTATCCAGAACATCACTGATGAAATGCACGACAAGGATGAAATTTAAAATTTTTAGGTCATTGGACCAAACGAGTTGATACATTAAACTGGTCTAGTAAATCAAGAAAGTTCTTTCTCTGTAGCCTCTTCAAATAGGAAGTGTACCAAAAATTCCAACAAATATGAAAAAATGCATTACAAATGCTTACAAAGACACTGGAGAGGAAAAGCTATTGTAGAGGCAGTAGTCCATTGAAAAAATGATCAATAAATGAAATGATGTTCCAAACCATCATATCAAATATGCAAATACACAGAAGTAATTCCTTTTTGAACAATTGTTCCAAGCCTTGTAACCATGAGTTCTTTTAAAATATGCACAGAAAATATTAACATACAAAGGAACTCATTTTTTGTCTCAAGAGCAATTTACAAACAAAGATACTCATTTCTTCTTGTAAAACAAGAATAGGCAGTAAAAAATATGATATCATATTTTTTAACATAACAACAAACTGTTACACCAGTACTAATAACATCCAAATATGTTCCTTACCATTTTTTGTAGAATGTCGAGATCTTGACACATTTACTTTAAATGACTAACCTACATGTTTTTGGTGTGTGTGTGTGTGTGTGTGTGTGTGTGTGTGTGTGTGTGTGTGCGCGCACATGTGACAGAGAGAGAGAGGGGGGGCAGAGTAGGGAGAGAGAGAGAGAGAGAGAGAGAGAGAGAGAGAGAGAGACAGGGGGATGGGTTGATGAGGTTTGGGAAGAGAAGAGAGGATAGGGAGATGGGCATATGACTGAATGGTGAAAAATAAACAGTAAAGTGAAGGAACAAGATAACATACAGATAACAAGAAGACCAACTGAGTGCTCACACTGATTGTCCTTGCATTGACTGCATGTATTTCAGTCCCTTGACTGCAATGAGCATCTTAATATGCAGTGCATTGTTTTATTCCAGTCTCTGTGGACATTTTAATCCACGCCAGCTTGCCATTCATGCAGTAATCTTGATGTGATTACTCACACTATGAAACTGGATAATCACTGCTATAAATACATATAAATACATTTCTGCACATGAGCTGTGTACTCTGGATAGTTTAATAAGCACAGCACTATTCTCATATTTTTTCCCCTGCAGCCACTCAAAGTTTGGGTTGCCTAGTTAGAATACTTGTTAGCATTAGCTGATGGGGTTTCCTATTGATGTAGCTGACTTCTTTTTATCTTTCTGGGTAGTCTTCAGTATTGTCATTTGACTAATGCTCATGTTGGTATCCTGCTCACAGTTATAGTAGACTTCAGCTTTGCTAAGCAAATGATTCATAACTGTACTTGCAGAAACAATGATACATTACAAATATTAGATATGAAGGTGAGACCTTTATCACATAGTTCAGCAGGTTTAACACAGTACTCTATTGACTATACAGCATAACTACTGGTTCTTCAGAATCCAAAAACTCAGAAAGAAATTCTGAAATTCATGAAAAAGGAACATGGTTTAGTAACACAGTTTATTGATAAAGTAATTTTCACCCATTTATGCATTTCCACTACTGTGCAAAACTTATGGACAAAGGTAAGTTTTGTATGATGTGCTACTGCTATTTAACTTGGATGAATGAAACTTGGACCATACATATAAAGAGCTGCTGCATCATAGTACACAAGGTACATGAAAGAAATGCACAATGTGATGTACAGAAATGACACTTTTATTCAAAGATAATAATTACACCGCAAGTCACCGTGATTTATGTTGGTCCAATGGACAGTACAGATGGTGATGATTATGTGTGGTTTGTGGGGCACTCAACTGCATGGTCAACAGTGCCCACACAAAAACCCAATTTTTACACCATCCATTTTCTTTTCACAATCCAATCTAGTCACTCTCACAAATGATGATGATGATGATGACAGTCTCCGGGCAGAGAAAATCCCCAACCCGAGTACAGATGGTGAGGAATGGTTCTTGAACATGTGTGATGAGAACAGACAGCATTGTATGGTCTGCACCATGCTCCCATGCTGGCCAAAAGATTGGCAAGGAGTTCTTGTGATAGGACATTCCATTCCTCCATCAGGGTAGTTGACAACTGCTCATTGGTGCATGTGGACATGCCACAAAATATCTCCCCAAACCTATCCACGAGTTCTTGATGGGATTTAAGCTAGGAGAACAGACAGGACAGTCCATTTGCCAAATATCCACCCATTCAGAGGCTTCTTCACCTGCCTTGTTTGATGCACTTGTGCATTGTCATCCATATACATGAAGTCAGGGTTTAATTTGTGGGAGCTGTACTGCAGAAATGTCTGAACAGCAGGGCTACCATTACATCCAGTACAAAGTATGTGGCACCTGACATCTGACAATGAGCAGATTCACAAGTAGGTCAAAACTCTGGCAATGATGGGATATACACAGGGGCAAGGGACACAAAGCAGTGTGAGCTGAGCATCCATATAGCAGAAACATTTATCTGTATTCAGTTTCTGTGAGCTGTGGACCATATGGTACAAGCTTAATGTGAACTCCCCACTGACACATACGAAAACTTGTATAGTGCCCTACTTATTTTTGGTTTCATTTCATCACATCTGTGAAGTATACAGAACCTCACAATCACAAATAAGCTTCAATTCATTCTGAACACATGTCCACTGTTATCCTGTTGCCATGCAATTTGTCAACACACTCGTAACTGAGAATTTTATACACTCTAAGACAGTGTTGGGTGGAAGTATTGTGCGAACACCATTTTAACTGTTATTTCCAGTTGACAGACGATACAAGCATATTTATTTTTGTCAGTAGTTCTTTTACTCATTTGAGCTGAATAAATACATATATAGGAAGCAGGAACTTTATGAATTCCCATCACCACATAGTCATCATAGCATACATCTTAGAACATAGCACATGGGTGTGACACTATAGTTGGCTTACAGTATGATGAACATGTAGGTGTTAATATCCAAACATTCCTGCTTTATGGTGTTTCTGTGACTGAGTGTCAGTGAACAGTAAACAGAGCAATTTGTGAACACTTTATTTCATCATAATGCATTAAATGCACATTTTTTAATCTAGTATAATGTCTTTGCATGCTAATCACAGCCACACAGTACTACAGACACCTCACAGCCAGCAATGCCTACTACTGCTGACAGAATTTACATATAGATTTCTTTTTGTCAGTTGTTCATTTACTGAATAAATACATTTATAGCAAGCATGTATTTTATGACTTTGTGTCACCAGATCATCCTTGACCATACTCCATTGTTGCAACAATAAAGTCAGCTCAATGTTTGATGAACATGTAGATGGTGATACCCATGCATTTCTGCTTCAAATTCAGTTCTGAAAATATGTGCGTTATTCATCCAACGTTATTTCTCCCCACATTGCAATACCTGAACCACCAAAGCAATTATGTTCAACAATGTTCCCATCTCTTGCCACATGAGTGCATGTGTAACAGCATTGAACATCATTGTTTTGGTTGTCCAGGTAATATGGTGTGGAAAGCATAATGTTGCATTGGCATACTGCCCTGTATAAATCCTTCAGCATGGTACACTTGCTGGTCATTATTATTATGACACTATAATCCCTCACCATGTGCACCTTTCCATCAAGCACATGTGAAATGCATTTGGGAGATGTACTGCAGCATGTCTACATGCACCAGTGACCATCCACCAGTTGTCACCTGAACAGGTGGAGGAGTGAATTACCCTATGACAAGACACTCCTTAATAGTCTTGGGACCAGCATGCTGCAGCACTACCATCCATGCTGATCACATACCCTATTTAGTACAATGTTCAACCTTTTTTAATGTTTAGTGGAACGTTATTAATCACAATGACAGCAGTATAATTATTGTCTTTGAATAATAGTGCTGTTTCTGTAAGTCTCATTGTGTATTTCTGTCAGTTACCTTCTGTACTATACAGTAGCAGCTCATTTTATGGATGGTCCAAGTTTCATTGATTATATTGCTTGGCAGTGACACAACATATGAAAGTTAGTTCCATTGTTAACTTTTGCACACCAGTGTATATTATGGCTTGACTTCATAAGGTAAGAGTCTAGGACATAATGCTCAACTTTCATGTTATTTTTAATACAAAACCTGATGATATTTGCTGTAGGTGAAATAAATTAATTTTATTTACGCATCACAGCAGATTTCTACAATAAGTGAATACCTAGTTTATAAATTTTATTTCTACATAGGTATATGTCATCTCATAGGTAGGGTAAATATTTAGGATCTTTGGATCTGAGATGTACTTTTTAACTGTCCAGTTTTTACAAAACCCTCTTCTACACATTTTGTGCTACTGTTTAGAATCCTTCACTTCAGTACTCAATACTCAAGGGGAATGTTCCGTCAATATTATGAACATTGTCAGGAAAGTTTGGAAAAAGAGTAAAATAAGACATCATATAATGGGCATTCACTTTCATCAATCTTTGTTTTGAGCCCATGATAAGACGGAAAATAGATATACTGCATGTGAACAATATTTAGACATGTAGTTTCTGATTTTCAATTTTCCCCCCAGATAAATTACTTAACTGAGGAACTCACAATCTAGATGTTTCATGAACTATAATTTATGCTTTGTTATGAAATAAAAATAATGAAAAAAGGAGAACACATCATTTCGTGTCATAATTAAACCAAAGTCAAAAATAAGCATCTAATTCCATTGAGAAATTGTTTGTATATCAACACAAGCATTCACACTTCTGAACATTTTTTTTATTCCTGTAGAAAAGCATGAAGGGGCCCACCAAACTTAACATCCCCATCTGATGGATGAATCACCAACAAAAGTGTCACATGGTCTCACTTCATGAGGCACTGTGAAGAGGTTTGGAATTTAATACAGGATATTGGCACAAAGAATGGTAATCAGAAACTTTATACCACCAACTCTCTTCCCCATGCCAGCCAAATACTGACAGTGACAGTTTCATCCATAACCAGGATTAAAGCTGCCTTACCCCAGAGTAAAGCACCACTGCAAAGGTGTGCATTAGTGACCTACGATATGCTTTTACTGTCCATTTGTGTAACTCAGATGCACAACTTTGTTTGGCTTTGGCACACAAGAAATTATCTGAGACTTAGGAAATCCTTGGATTAGCCACTAAACAGAACTAGGAATGCTATAGCAGTGTCACACTCTTTATGTATGTGCTACAGATAATTAATCTGTAGTGCTCCTGTGATAAAGTGCTCAGTCCATTACAGTACAAAGAAAAAAATCATACAAGGGAAGTATTAAACAGGTCTCATTGAACAAGAATCGAGTAAAAAGTTATTACTGTGTGTAACAGTGAATGCTGATGTGACAGAGACATCTCACAAATAATCTGTATATCTAAATCACTAACACTTAACAGTATGGGTTGCACTACAAAAATACTCTAAAGTAAGGCACGACACGGATCATCCACATGCCTCACATCTAACAGCATAATATATCCTTCATTCAACAGGAACCTATGACAAGCGGCCCAAAGGCCATCAACAGAAGCACAAATATATTTATTCATTTTGAAATGTAGGCGGAAACAACATAGTGCTCTCATAACAAAAAAAGATCTTTAACTGTTTTGATTAATGTATAATTCTTAGTTTTTTATTTCAGTAACAGATTTATAGAGAAGCTTCCATTAAAGAAATTAATGGTCTAAATACCCTTCACAGTGAGTATATTTTGTTAGTGTATGCCTTGACAAAACACAAATGATACAAATCAGTGACGCATACACTCCAGATATATTCAACACAGGGCAAGGCAGGGTGCTTGGGCCATTTAGCATCTAGCATCACATTGGACACAAGTAATCTTCACAGGTAGATAGATGAAGCAATAATGATTTGAATACAAGACAAGGTGTAGCAAGGTCTTCCACAACAGTCACAGGGTTGAGTGGGACGTAATTAGAATATGTGGCTCCTACAGTATATGGTGTTCATCACAAGCATAAAATCTTCATTGTCTCATAGAATCTAGAAGATTTATTACAGAAAACTTCTGGACTCAATGACTATTGTGTAACTGCAAGTGTTTTTGGAAGGACATATTACATTGCTTTACAAAATCATTTAATGTTTCAGGAATTGTCCATTTCCTACAAAGAGAGATGTGGTACTGCAGGAATAATGGGATTTAGATAAAACACTGAAGTAAAAGAGTTGCTGATCTGAAAACTGAGAACACTCATGTTCACAATAACCCACACAGTAAAGAGTAAATAATGTGTGTAGCATATAGACCATAATTCACATAATGTTTTTAACTTCAATATTACATGTATATTACAAATGATGCCAAAAACATGTTCATCTGGTAATTAAATACACGCAATTATTTACAGCCCTCTCTGATGTTTTTCTGTTAATTTCTACATAATTGTTAATTGCAAGTGGGATTGTGTGTCAAATAAAAATGTTCCAGACACTAACCAGTTAACATTTAGAATCAAAATTTTATATTAATCCTTTAAGATCATTAGAGCAACACAGTGATAGATACAAAGTCCCTTGCAATTGTGAAAGTCCTAAGTGTGGCACACCATGTTAGTATTCAGTACTACATATCTTGTATCTGTCAAACAATTTTACCAAGCCGAAATCCAAATGTTTCTATTTAAGTTAATGTTAAACAGGTAAGCTATAGAAACAGTTGCAGGTCCAAATGCATGCAGTCAATCAGGGCAACTTCTTACTAGTCATAGAAATGAGTTAGCATTTAACATTTTTGTTTTAAATGGCTGGTGTTCCTTCTACTTGCATTACTTTGTACTAAAAGCAACAGTTTTAATAACTGTGTGATTCGCAGTTCATATATCAATTGAACCTGTGTTTACTCTTTGATTGCACTGCCTGCAAAGACAGCTTCTGAAAATAGTGATTTAAGTTGAACAGTGAGAGTTTAATAGAAATTATTGATATTTTAAAGTAAAAGTGCTATACTGAATTAACACTGTTTTATGTTACACTTTCTGACATGTTCCACACCCACAAGAATCATCTCATTTTTGGGTCTATAGAATGAAAACTGAATCTAACCTAATGTAATCTAATCTTCCTTTAGTTCTTATTCCTTTTGGTGTGATCTAAATTTATCCAGAGCATTAGATTTATGAAAAATACTATATTTTTTAAAAGATTGGTCTAAAGTTAATATGAACAGCACTGTAACTTTGTACCACTATTAAAAGTGAAATTGTACTCTATAAGGGCATAATTAGAATACATCTACACTCTCCCAAGCATTTGGTAACTATAAATGTAAAATGTTACAACTTTTGTTGTGATGAGTAAATTTTGTACCCAGTATTTTCAAAAAATGGAAAAAAGTGGTACAAAGTTACCCTAATTGGCTGTGTTGCTTAGAATTAGACTCCAGAAACTAAGTGTCACAACTTTTCTAAGTTCTCAAAACATCTGTGCAAACTTTTTCAAGTCCGTGAATGTGTTGCCCCAAAAATTTCTACCACTTAAAGCTGTAACCAAGGTGCCCACCATGAAAACATACATCCATACTCATTCAACTCTCAATGCAGAAAGTCTTGAGCCAATATGGCTGCCCCTACTAATGTAGGGAAAATTAGATTTCATAACTTAAAAAACAAAGACATTGTAACAATATTAAAATATAGCATTTATGAACTTCGAGAGCAAATACAAGCAAGAAACTTCCTGGCAGATTTAAACTGTGTGCCGGACTGAGACTCAAACTCCAGAAATTTGTCTTTTGCAGGCAAGTGCTCTACCAACTGAGGTACCCAAGCACAACTCACACCCCATCCTCATGGCTTTACTTCTGTCAGTACCTTGTCTCCTACCTTACAAACTTCACAGAAGCTGTCCTGAGAACCATGCAGAACTATCACTCCTATAAAAAAGGATATTGTGGAGACATGGCTTAGCCACAGCCTGGGGGATGTTTCCAGAATGGGATTATCACTCTGCAGTGGAGTGTGTGCTCATATGAAACTTCCTGGCAGATTAAAACTGTGTGTCGGACCGAGACTCGAACTCAAGGCCTTTGCCTTTTGCGGGCAAGTGCTCTACCAACTACAAGTATTTACAAAGCAGATGTTTTGTGAATTTTATGTGAATGAACTTAATTCAGAGACTTATCAGGTTAGAAGCCCTAACTACACTGAAGCACCAAAGAAACTGGTATAGGCATGTGTATTCAAATACTGAGATATGTAAACTTGCACAATATGGCACTGCAGTCAGCAATGCCTAGATAAGATAACAAGTGTCTGGCACAGTTTTTAGATCAATTACTGCTCTTACAATGGCAGGTTATCAACATTTAAGTAAGTTTGAACATGGTGTTATAGTCTGTGCATGAGTGATGGGACACAGCATATCTGAGGTAGCGATGAAGTGGGGATTTTTCCCACATGAGCATTTCATGAGTGTACCATGAATTTCAGGAATCTAGTAAACATCAGATTTCCAACATCTCTGAAGCCGTAAAAAGATCCCGTAAGAACGGGACCAACAATGACTGAAGAGGTCCATTCAGCATGACAGAAGTGCAACCCTTCCGCAGATTGCTGCAGATTTCAACACTGGGACATCAACAAGTGTCAGCATATGAACTGTTCTATGAAACATTGTCAATATGGCATTTTGGAGATGAAGGCTCACTCGTATACCCTTGATGACTGCATGACACCAGGGACCATCAACACTGACATTGGACTGGAAACATATTGCCTGGTCGGACAAGTCTCATTCCAAGTTGAACTGAGCATGTGTGGGTATGGTGACAACTTTACCAATCCATGGACAGGTGACACATACATAAGTATCCTGGCTGATCATCTGCATCTATTCATGTCCATTGTGCATTTTGATGGATTTGGGCAATTCTAGCACAACAATGTGACACCTGACACGTCCAGAATGGCTACAGAGTTGCTGCAGGAACACTCTCCTGAGTTTTGCTGGTCACCAAACTCCCCACACAAAGAAATCTCCACCCTCTCGTACTCTCACAGATTTATGGAGAGCCCTGCAGGATTCATGGTCTCAGTTTCCTCCAGCACTACTTCAGACATTAGTCGAGGCCATGCCACATAACGTTGTAGCACTTCAGCATGCTTGAGGGTGTCCTACACGATACTACGCAGGTGAACCAGTTTATTTGGATCTTCAGTGTAAATGCATGGGGAAACACATGGAGTGTTACAAGTAACACTAAAATCTTATATAAAACAATTTAAGCCATCACTAGTTTCAATGGTAAACCTTATTTTATAAAATGCAGGGATCATGTGTGAAACATGCCCTATTTGTAAGGCAGGAAATTGTGAGTAGAGAAAGTTAAAATTACTGTGCTTTTCTGTTCTAATTCTCCAACTGGGTCTGCAAACTGAATCTACAAAAAGGTTATATATCAAAACTGTGCTCATTCACGCAAATTTTTGTCAAAACTGTAATCCCAGGCAGGTTATATATGACCAAAATGAACTTCATACCTCAGTGTGTGTGTGTGTATGCCTTCGTGATAAAATACAAATGTTCAGGATAACAAAATTGTATGCATCTGCAGACTTCAAGACATACCTTTGTGTTTTCAGCCACTTTCCATGTGAAATCATTCATACTATGTCAAAACTTGTCAAATGAATCTGTAGAAATTTCAAGCAAAATAACTATTCTCCTAACTAGTTTTGAGATACCTGTCTTCATGCCTTTCAGTCATATAAAGCTGTATTTGTGACTATTGCTTGCTTTGTGTGGCTTACTGCAGTAATTTGAAAACAAAATGTAAGGCAGATAATCAAATGTTCCCTATGAAGGTATACATATGCACATCATCAAACTGTAGATGTACTCTGTATTTACTTGAAGATGAAGGTATGAACCCTCAAAATTTGTTGTAAATATTATTAAAACTTGAGTACTTCACTTGGATATTAGATTTTATTTTATTTCAAAAGCTGTTGTATCTTTCTGACTGACAGTATAATGTGGATACCATAACATAACTTTTATATATAAAATATCCCCTACTTAGTCATGTTTCAATGGCCAATTAGCAGACAGTCATGTTCTATGAAGAATACTTTGTTTAAGAAACTAATTCATAGACATAACAGTTTGTAACTGTGCTTTGGAAATTATTGACAGGTATTTTATTTTTTGAAGCAGATAATAAATGTCTGTGTTTTCTACGGGAAAACGAACAAAAAATCTTTTGCTGAAAGATCTTAATATGAAATGGAGGATTAATATGATCAAGTAAAAATGCTCATTTAGAAAGTTATAGTGCATTTATACGAGAAAAAGCTGCTAAAATTTTGTATTATTTCACATCAAAAAATTTCTCTGAATAGAAAGAAGTGAAAAGAGGACAAAATAAGTAGACAAGAACCTCCACCAGTGCCTCAGTTATTACAATGAGGGCCAGTCCTCAGGGAAACAATATCAAAAAGTATGTTATGGTACTACAATAGTAAGGACCTGGATTGATGAAATCACCTTGGAAGAAAGAGGTGTAGGCCGCAAAATGACTTTTCCAAGTTCTTTATCTTCTAGTGCCAACATTCCTGGGTTTTCTGTATAGAGTTTGACTTTTACTGCTGGCAGTGGATGTGTTGTGCTGAAGTCACCTTGAGTGTCCCACCTTAAACAAAGGACGTAGAAGAAAAACTACATATATTCAGATAGATACCATTAATATGGCTATTAAACATTAATAACTAGACATGAAAAAATAAGGAGGTTAGTGTCATTGTGAGCAACTGTTGATCACAACAAGATAGTGTCAATACAGTAAATATTCATTAATAAATCTGAGGAATTATATCTCTGTGTGAGCAAGTTTTGAATGATCTGTATGAAACTTCACTTCACTAAATATAATTGTAAAGGAAAGTATTAAAGTGGATAAACAGGGTAGGATAGAGAAATGATATTTACTCGTATTACATACAGATGATAATATTTTGAAATATGTGAGAGGTAATGGGTTGCATTCTGAATTAGCAGCACCGTTTCTGATGTGAATGTATACTATTTTTTAATTATTTATTATAATTTTCCCCAAAAGTGATATCAATGCAGTGATGACAGCCAGAGACATGTGGATAATCAAAATTTGATTCGTTTTACTCTCTACCATCTATTTAACACTGCACACACAAAATATGAGATTTCCTTGAAGAGAAACTTCAGAATGAACAAAAACATTCATTTACATGATTTTTTCAGTAATGTAGCTTCAGTAAAGGACTTCAGCCAAGGTACTTACATAAACATCACTCATGGATCATCAATTTTCAAATACACAACATTTATGCACATTACTTGGTTCACTGTTGCGTCAAAACGTTGTGACCAAGTGCCTAATAGCTTCTTTGACTGTCTTAGAATGAAATACTTCTCTGATTCTGCAAATCAGGGATCTGATAGTTTGTTGGTAGGTATGTGGAGTCATATGACATTAGATGTCTATACACAGGTCACATAATTCATGTAAATAATGGTCCACTGATTTGTTTACACGGTGATGGCACCAGCTTGTGAACCAGATGGGCTCCAAAGGATTTACATCAGGCAAATTTGGTCACTGAGTCATCAACTTAAGTTCATTATAATGCTCCTCAAACCAATGAAGCATGTTTCTGGCTCTGAGAAATGAGCAATTATATTGCATAAAAATGACACAGCAATCAGCGAAGACATCAGGCATGAAAATATGTAGGTGGTTCACAGCTGTCAGCATGTCTTTGATTACTACCACAGCTTCCATGCAAGCACAGGAGAATGTCATCCATAGCATAATACTGGTCTCATCATGCTGCAACCATGGTGCACTGCATGTTTCAAGCCACTGTTGACCTCAATGACGGCATTTGTGGAGACGTAGTGTAGCAAAAATGTGATTCACCGAAACAGCTGACAAATTACCATCAACCAATGGCCAAATCCCAATGGTCTCATCCCCACTGCAATCATAACTGATGATGGCATTGAGTCAACATGTGAACATCTACAGGTGGTCTGCTGCAGAGGTCCATGTACAATAATGTATGACGTACGGTGGTCACTGAAACACTTGTGTGTACAGCAGAATTGTGCTCTTTCACCAGAGACACCACAGATCACCATTTACCCTACTTTACAGAGTAGACAAGCCTCTGAACCTCACGTCCAGTGAAGAGTCATGGATTTCCAACTATTTAGTGCCTAGTGGCAGTTTCTCTCTCCTTCTACCTCTTTCCATAGATGTTCATGAGAGTAGCACATGAACATTCGAATAGTTTCAGCATTTTCAAGGTACTCATCACAGGCTCTGTGTAATAATAATATGCCCTTTGTAAAGTCACTTATCTCTATGGTTTTCCTCATTTGCAGCCCAAAACTTCACTAGGATGATGCAGCGTCCATGTCTGCTCTGTTTACATACTTTTATTACCACTTCATGTTCTCACAATATCACCCAGTGTCATCCAACATCACGGTGGGCAATGGTCATAATGTTTTGGCTTATCAGTGTATATCTAAAGATATTTAGTAAAAGCATAGTTTCCCAACTGATGAAGAATGGATAAATGGCATATTTCATGAAAATTAGCACACATTCTGTCAAAGGTGAAATTAAACTGAGAAGTTTCCACTCATACACCTTATAAGTCCAAGCAGAAGCTCAGATGCATATCCCATGAATATGACACCCACCAGGAGAAGGTACTCAATTACAACGTAATTTACTCACTGCAATTTATTGATTTATTTTCCAATGTTTTCCACACAAGTTAGGTTTAATTGATAGGGATGAATCATGTGAGAAAAACAACAAACAATAGAAAAGAAGATATTTTTGTTAGTAAATTAGAAGTCTATAATGTCATATGCTTTTTCACAGTTTGTCTATTTCCTACTTAAACACAGAAAATACACTATCACTCAAACACTAAAAACATAGTCATTGTTTCAAAACTTCTTAAAATTTGGACACAAAAACAAAGTGAAAAACAGAATAAAACTTGGATATTGTAAATGACTGATCACTATGGACTACAGCATGAAAATAGCCATCCAGACAGCAGATTCAAACTGCTAGCATGGAAAGTTGCTTTCCCAATAACTTTTGAAAGGGTCTGTATTACTTCAGATTATCTGCATAATAGGTACATATGGGATGATTCAGCTGCCTCTACCTATGTGATTTATGCTACTGGCAACACCTTCAAAAATTAAGAATGAGATTTTCATATTCTCTTGGGTCCTAGTTGCAAACTATTAGTCCCATAGAAAAAAATGAACAGGACCTTTTTCTAGGAAATTTGATGTAGTTAAATTTTCTACAGGTGTATGTTTACCATAGGGAGGGGCACTGAATCACCCTGCTAAGAGACTCATTGCCTTATTATCATTTATACAATTATTAAATTTTATAAGGAACAGAATGTAAATAATTTAGGAGTAAAGGAGACAGCTCATCAAATAGCAGAAGCTTGAGTCAGCGATGGACCCACAGAAAGTAGAATGTAAACCTTGCAAGCTTTCTCTCTCTCTCTCTCTCTCTCTCTCTCTCTCTCTCTCACACACACACACACACACGCACGCACATCTGTGCTTCTACATTCTGCCAGCTGAACGCACAATGCAAGAACTTCAGCAGTTCAGCAGGTAGTGATGGGTGAGGTGTTAGTTTGGGTGGGCTGGGTAGAGGGCGAATGAGGTGGGAAGCAGGAGGAGGGATGAGGAAGGATAGCTCACAACTCAAAGGGAGACTGCAGGTCTGCAGGATAGGAATGCAGGAGATAGAGATTGCAGAAATGTGGGATAGGATTGCAACACACACGCACCATATCCAGCATCTTTGTGTGACACATGATGATGATGATGATAATGATGTGAAAGAACTGACAGGGTGGGAATGACAGGACAGAGGCTTGGATTCATGCAAAGGGACCCATTGCTACTTTCCACAAATTCCATACTGCAAACTTGGGCTCACCATCTTTCCCCAGGTCCTTACCAAGAACACAACCTCTCAAGATAAGAAAGAACAGCCATTCACATCTTTAATAATCTCTAGCACTGTTCTAAATATTTATACTGATTAACTCAAAGAAGACTTCTGCCAACTATCTGATTTCCCCACCTACAAGCTCTGCCACAGTTATCCCATCCCAGAAATCAAACATAGCCTCCAGTACCTAGTCACATCCTCATGCCTACCCCAGATCCTCTCACTGAAAACATCTCCCGCCTCAACCCAACAACACTCCACACACACACCTTTTACATGCTTTCCAAAATCCATAAGCCCAACAGTTCTGGATGCCCCATTGTATCAGGTTACTGTGTGCCCACTGAAAGATTCTCTGCCCTTACTGACCAACACCTCCAACCAATTGCTCATTAGCTAACCTTTCATATTAAAGATACACACCATTTCTTTCACAGACTCTTGATCATTACCTCCCAATTGTTATCTGATTCCCCAAACATCACAACTCTGTATACATCAACATCTGTCATTCCTATGGTCTTTGTGCTATAAAACAATACTTCACACAACATCTTTTGATGTGAAACCCACTGTCTCATTCCTTATACATCTAACAAGGTAACATCCTCACTCAATTGAGGACAAGGTATATAAACAAAGTTGTAGTGCAGCCATTGGCACCTGCATGGCGCCTTCCTAAACCAATCTGTTTATGGGCCTTCTAGAGGAAATGTTCTTACCCTTCTAAACAACTAAATCCCTTGTCTAGTGAAGGTTCACTGATGATATGACACTTCTTGGTAGATTAAAAATGTGTACCAGACTGGGACACAAACCGGGAAATTTTGTGTTTCGCTGGCAACTGCTCTACTAACTTAGTAACCCAAGCATGACCTACTAACTTAGTAACCCAAGCATGACCAACAACCCATCCTTACAGTTTTACTTCTGCCAGTACCTCATCTGCTGCCTTATAATCTGCCCAGAAGTCCTCCTGTGACACTTAGAGGACTAGCACCACTGGAAGAAAGGATATTGCAGAGACATTATTCAGCTACAGCCTTGCTTATGTTTACAAAACGAAATTTTAACTATGCAGAGGAACGTGCATTGATATGACACTTTGTGGTAAATTAAAATTGTGTGCTGGACTGAGACTCGAATTTGGGATCTTTTCCTTTCACAGGTAAGTGCTACATCAACTGAGCTCATGACCCACTTTCACTGCTTTACTTCTACTATTACCTCATCCCATACCTTCCAAACTTTGCAGATGTTCTCCTAAGAAACTCATAGAACTAACAATGAAATGCATTCTGGGAGTTCCCTATATTCATTCCTCCATAGCTTCCAAACCTTCTCTCCTATCTGCTTCACCCACTCCTCCTCAGTCCAAAATGCCACCTTCCTAGACATTGACCTCCACATCTGTCATTGGTCCATTCATATATCTGTTCATGTCAACGCCACTAACTTTCAACAGCACCTAAATTTTGGTACATATCTACCCTTCCACACCAAAAACATCACTAAAATTTTGCTTGGCCACCCACAGATGGCATATTTGCAGTGATGAGAATTCTGCTGCCCAAATATACTGAAGGTCTAACCAAGCCCTTTGTAGAGAGGCACTGTCTCCTAAACCTAGTCAGCAGACAGATTTACCACGTCATAGTCTTAAAGACCCCTAATTGTTTAACCACTCCCAAGAACCAGCTGTAAGAGAGCACTGCTGAGGTCACACAGTACAGTCCTGAACTGCAGCCACTGAACCAGGCCTTTGACTACTTATCACCATGCCCAAAAATGAGGAACATATTATCCATGACACTTCCAACCACTCGTGAAGTGGTATTCTGCCACCCACCTAACCGACATGACAGCCTCACTCATTGTTATGCTACTTCCATTTCCAGACTATGGCCAAAGGTGTCATATCCCTGGGGAAGGCCCGGGTGCCAGACCAGTCATATTGATGCACCTAGAACATTCCACTCTGGTCCTGTCACAGGATTATCCTGTCCTATCAGAGGCAGGGCCACATGTGAAAGCAGCTATGTTGTGTACCATCTCTGCTGCAATTTCAACACAGCATTTTATATGGGCATAACCACCAACCAGCTGTCCACCAGAATGAATGGCATCACCAAACTATAGCTAAGAGCAGAGTTAACATCCACTGGCAGAACAAACTGTTGAGAACAACATGGTTGAGTTCAATCGCTGCTTCACTACCCATTCCATCTGGAACCCTCCCCCAGCACCAGTTTCTCTGTACTACGCAGATGGAAGCTATTCTTGCATACACGCTTCACTCCCATAACCATTCTGGCTCAATCTCCACAAAACTTCTGCAGCCACACTCACTACCCAAAAGTCCCTCCATCTTCTTTCTGGTCATCTACCTTCAAATCCACTCCTCCCCATCATTGCCATCAAGTGTTGCATGAACTTACTGGCTCCGATGCCCATTTGTTGCATTCCTGACTCCTGCACCTACTGCCTCTCCAGCTCTCATACCTATCCTGCACACCTGTCACCTCACTCTGAGCTATCAGCTACCATCCCCAGCTGCTTCTCCAGTTCCTGCCTCTTTTTCCCTCTAGACACTCCAAAAGACAAAACCACTCATTCCAGTTTCCCTACCGAACTACCATCTTAGCACTGTATGTTCATCTGGCACAATGTATCTGTGGTCGTGCTCATTAAAATATTCATTTGCAAGCTCACAAAGTCTTCATTTTCTTTTTTTGTGTATGTGTCAATGATTCAATGTTTCAGACAGATAGGAATTTACCTCCTTTACTCCTAATCTGTTTAATACTTTTATTCATTAACATCCTAGGAATGGAAAAAAAAAATCTGGGGCTTTGAACACAGCTGCACAGATCTGCATCCATTAGCTCTGTCAGCTTAATTTGAATGTGTAACACAGTGTGCACAATGTTCTTTTCAGTGCTGCCTGAAGTGTTTTCAATTTCATATTTATCAATAGCTTTCTAGTTTCATCATCAAAAATTCCTTTTCTCACAATAGCAAACCTTCTAAAACTCTGTTAACTTTGAATTAAGGATACAGTTAAATTCTCTGGCATCATCTTTAATGAAACTTTTATACCCACTACAAATAAAACCAAAAATGATGAGTCTTAGAGAGATTTTTAATATGGAGCATCAATGAAACTGTATATTTTCATAGTATGCGAAACTAAAATCACCAAATGTCATAATTTAGTTTTTCAAATGAATCAGTTAGCATGACTTCTGCTTGGCCTGCTTTTATCAGCTGTGTTTCTGGTTGCTGGCAAGAGCAGTATCAATCATGAGAGCAATGGTTATCAATTTGTGTCATGCAACAATATAAGAGACAAATCTTTGCACTGTGGTGTGGATAATCTACAATTACTACTCTTGTGAAATTTGTTGTAGACTTCTTAGCAATGCAGGATAGATTCAGAATAACATCCTGATAAATTTATTACCAAAGTGTCAGGGTGAGGGCCTCTATCAGAAGTACAATGGATTTGTGTGCGCTTCTACAATCAGCCAAAAAGCTCTCCAGTATATACTAATGATTCATATCATTATAACCACTTACTCAATGATATTTTGTGTATATTTGGATTTAAAATACAGCAGTGATTCTGCTTGGCATGGATTTGTAAATTTTTTGATAGTTTTGCAGAGTTATGTGGCACCAGATGTCTAAACACAGGGCACATTTTTTCCATAAATTATTAGCTAACGGTTTGTGGGCAGTAAGTTGTCATATGATGAGCCCCCCCCCTCCCCCCCCCCCCCCAGATGTGTCCTATCAGGCAAATCTAGTGGTGTAGACATCAATCTGAATTCATTACCATGTTCCTCAAAACACTGCAGGACGATTCTGATTTTGTGATGTGCTCTGTGTGATATTGGTCTATTGAATTCTACACTCTTTCCTTGAAGCTGATATTGACTGCAAACTCTCAATCTGTGTCTATTGGTTTTCCTCACATGAAAATTTCTTTGTAATCGGTAACCTAAAAATTTTATATACTCATAGTTAAGTTGGTTCTGGTGTAACTACATAAAATTACGTGAAATTGTCCGTCACTTTCTATATCAGTCTTTCAACTTATATGTAATTTATCACCATTCATTGTGAGATTCATGTTGATATAGTTGCTTCTCTGTCAGAACTTATCCACAGCTTTACAGACATGTTTTGGAAGTCAGAACTATCTCTCACCTACAGTGACAAAATTCCCCTAGAGTCTATGGTACTCATAAACTTCTAAGGTGATTTCTGTAGTTTTGATAAACCTCTTGTTTAGTCAATTGTAGCATTATGTGGCTGATTTTTACATCATTAATATAAAAAATAGCATTTTTACAGTCTTGTCCCCCCCCCCCCCCACCCTTCCTACCCATGAAGAAATGTCTGCTGATACCCATGCATCATACCAAGTTTTTAGCCATCCCAAGTGAAAGATGTCGTTTTTTGTGCACCAATATTTATGTGGTTTATGTAAGATAGGCTCATACTACAATGTTCATCTTGGACAGACTAGTGCTGAAGGTACCATAAAATCAACTAATGCTAAATATGTGGAGTTCACACATTTATTTACTTTCATTTATGTATATAAGCAAACATTTTGGTATACCTTTTGTATCCTACTAAAATCACATGTGTCTGATAAAATTGCTTCAAAAACCTAATGTAGGTAAGGCTTGTTCACTACATACAATCACATACATAGCACATAAGTGTATGGGATTACTTTTCGTTATTTACTGGACAAAATCCACATTTTGTTAACAACATTGGGTAACCTGACACAGCGAGACAAAAATTTATAACAAAGGTAACACATACTACCACCTGATCCCCCCTCATATAATGCAGAGCATCTGTAATGTAGTAAAATTGAAAATTTACTGGCTGGTCAGTTCTTGTGTGACAGCTGGCCACAGTGTTGGTATATCGGTTGTCTGTAGTTACTGTGTGGCTCCTGGTTGGACTGGTGGTGGTGGTAATGATAGGTGACGTTTGCACAAATCTATCCAGTTGTGGTGCATCTTATGACATCAGCATGTTTAACCACAGGTGAGCCTGCACAAATGTACCCAGTTGTGGTGTGTCTTATGACATCAGCATGTTGTTCAGCATGAATGAAGGTAAGACCCATGTGGGCTTGACTCACCCAATAGAAACCTTTGTGGGCTGGCCATGTTGCAAGGTCTCGTTGGTGTGATCTCTTTATCACAACAGATGAAAAGAGCCAGAGTATTATGGTTGGAGCAGTAAAAAGATGGGATATGTGTGGAACATAATGTGAGTACAGTTATCAAAGCTTTATGGATGAAAACAGGTTGTTCACCCTGGAACAAATCAGGTGGTCCTCACATCTTGGCTATGTGGTCCTCGAGCTGTTGCACTGATTGTGGCAGTTCCGTTGGAGATGACAGTGGGGCAGGTATGAGACAGTGTGCCAAAATCCATAATGGCTACTCAGACACCATTTCTGCAAACAATGTTCCAATGTCCAGCTAATAGTTTGTGTGAAGTCCTAAAAGGACCAAGAGAAGAGCCTTTCTCCATCCCTTGCAATGGCACTTTAGAGCTTTCCTTTTGCCCAAATACCACCTTTCTATCATCCTGTTGTTAGCAGAATGGCAGCTAATCACATGATTGCTTAGGAAGCTGAACTACTTGGACAATCCTTGAAATAAAACTGATTCAAATTTCCATCCCTGATCTGTAGTGACCTGGATGGTAGTGAATGTCTTAGCTGATGTCTCAGCAGAAATGTTGGTGATGTGTATGTAGCTTCTCTTGGTCAACTACAACTGTCCGCCACCATGGAAAGGTACCTGTAGCTATCCAAAGGAGGAAGGAGACCAGCAAGATTGATGTGAACATGGGTGAACCTTGAAAGTATCTGATGTTAGTGTGTATGTGTCATCCCACTTTACATTGCTAGCATCAAATACATCAATGAGCTCACCCATGAGCATCTTTTTAATCAATGGCTGTACAAAATGTTCAATCAGTAAATTAGTCATATTTCCTGCAGAGTGTGACAGACTGTGAACACTATGAAAAGTAGTTTTGTGGAGTTTTGGCAACATATAGGGCCTTCGCTTCTGTCAGGAGACATCACTCAATAATGTCAACTTTGTGCCTGAAATTTACATGAATAAGAGTCCCATGGAAAAGTTGCCAATAACTGTTGTATTCATAGATCTGCAGTTTGAATAGTGGTGGCTTCTTTGCAGTTCATACTGTTTTCCAAAAGAGAGATGCATGAAAAGTAATTGGCATTAATGTTTTATGCTTCTTTTATGTGACACACATCCATTGTATATTTCTCCACTGGCAGGGGAACACTGGTCTCGTCTTCTGAGAAGTGGAAAGTATCAGTTTTGGTCAGAGTAAATTGTGACATAGCCATCTTCAATTTGTGGATAAAATTCTGAAATCCATAAGCTGCAAGTGGTTCTCTATCATATGCAAAGCTTCTGTGAAATTTGGAGGCTGGGAGAAGAGGTATTTGTGGAAATAAAAGCCTGAGGACAGGTCATGAGTTTTGCCTATGTAGCTCAGTGGGTAGAGCACTTGTCCACAACATGCAAAGATCCCTAGTTCAAGTCTCAGTCTAGCAAACAGTTTTAACCTACCAGGCAGTTTAATATCAGCACTCACACCACTGCACAGTGAAAAATTAGTTCTGGGTGTGTCTAAAATCTGTGCAATATCCTTTCTTCCAGGAGTGCTAGTCCTGCAAGTTTCTCAGGAGAACTTCTTTGAAGTTTGAAGGGTAGGAGATGAAGTATTGGAGGAAGTAAAGCTGTGAGGAAGGGTTATGAGTCATGCTTGGGTAGAGCAATTACCCAATGGTCCATTGAGTCTCTTTCTGGTGCACAGTTTTAATCTACCAGGACATTTCATATCATTGCACACTCCACTGCAAAGTGAAATATTCATCCATTTGATGACATTTTCTTTGAAACAATGGTTGATGATTGCAGCTGTCTGCTGCAGATATGCTTGCTATGTGCAGAGCTGTGCACTGTGTCATGCCACCAACTAAGAAAACAGGAAGAAATTAACTGTGTCGTGCCACCAAGTAAAAATACAGGAAGAAATTAAAATTTTTCCTAAGTTCACTCTATCACAGCTGCAGATGATACCAGCCATGTGTGATGGCATAGCTATGTGGAAGAAAGAAAAGAGTCAACACTAGTAAGACAGTCAGAGACATGAGCACATGTTGTTACATTGGCACCCATTGGCAGGCACAAGCTACAAATTCAATTGAACATCCACTGAGAGAGAGAGAGAGAGAGAGAGAGAGAGAGAGAGAGAGAGAGAGAGAGAGAGAGAAAGGAAGAGTGACAGATATATATTTGTTAGGTCTTATTATGTGGGGCAACAAGTTATAGCTCAGATGAAATAACACCTATCACAGACTTGACAGTACAGTTAATAGCCTGTAACAAATTGTTAAACAAAAACAGTGGAATGGGCACCACTGACCACTAGTAAAGAAGCAATACATATTCAATCAATATCAGCAGAGGCTCAAGTCATTGTCTCCCTCACTTCTCCATAAATACTGCAGTTTTCCAGCTCTGAATTCAGTTGGTTAGTAGGACTGATGTCATTCATACAGAAGCACTCAGTTCAATGATCAATGATTATTACAGTGCAGTGGCATCCATGTATTAGCTGTTCAAGCAATTCTTGTGAATATCCTGCTTGTCATTCCTGTGAGGACAATATCTAAATAATAATGACCTGCCTGGATGAGAGAGCCATCCATTGCCTCTGTTTTTTTTCATTGCTTCAGTCACTTCTGGGTGCCACATGCCAACACGTATGGTGACACAAGGCTAAGCTGACTACAAAACTTTCATCAGCATGGTATATTCCATGGGTCACAGCAGGTCATTGTTGTCATATACCAGCAGTATGCCTGATGCACCAGTAACCCTGCAGACAGAAAATAATCGTGTACATGTGTACCTCCAAGGTGTCACCTTCCAGGACTTTGGCCACTGATGAGTGTCATATCACTAGTGATAAATGACAGGCAAGAGCAACCTATGGGTCTCCTCAGTAGGGATCTATTTCCTTTCATTGAGTCATATGCCTGGAAATACATCCAGAAGTATACCTCAACACACTGGCTATAGATAGTGGCATAGCTTCTCTAATTGGCAGTTCTCTGCCAATGCTCTGAGCCAATTCTTGTGCCAGCTAATACTAGCCCTTCAATTAGAGCCCAATAGGAACCATTGCCCTGGGACTTTGGACATCTCCAATGTCGGCTCTGAAAAGTACCTCTGCCCATCTGCTGCCAAGCACACTCTCCTTCCTTCCAGTGGAAACTTCACTGGATTAGTCTTTATGTTCCTTCATCTTAATTCACTTGGTTGGTTTTCAGGTGACTGTCTGATAGAATATATTGGGAGTGATCGCAATGCTCTGAAGTCTCTCTTAGGAATCTCGTTTTCAGCACACAAATAACTGTCAACAGTCATATACCTTGTCAGTAATTCAAGATATGATCTTGATGCTTGCCCCAGATGAGGGGCTTTGGATGGGCTTATTGAAATTGAAAGACCCCACATTGGATTCTTGTCTTTTGATCATTTGGACATTCAAGCAGTCCCTTCGTGCATCAGTATCCCTGCATGATCTATCTCACATCTATGCTGTCTGCCCCATCTGCCAACCCAGTAACCCCTCCCTCCCCCCCCCCCCCCCCCCCACCCTCACCACCTACTCTTCAAAGCTTTCCTCTCACAGTGGAACAGCATTCTTAGCTCATGGCCCTCAGCAGCTGCCCTGTTGATGTTGTTGTTGTTGTTGTTGTTATTGTTGCATCTTTAGGGTGCTCAACATCATTGTCATCAGCACCCAAGCAGCTGCCCTTTTGAATTAATTGTTTTGTTACTCATCCTAGGCACGAGTGCCAGTTTCACTTTGTCAAATATGCCCTGTGTAGCAAAACAGGTCACAAAGCAGATGTCTGTCGAGCCTCCTCCAATATATATATGTAGATTACATTCAGGTGGACATCTTTCCAGCAGAGCAAGCTGACTTGACAGACCCAGAGATCTTCCATGTCCATGCAGTAGTCCCCACAGGGATGGACATATGTCCCTGCAGCTGTTCATCAATGGTTACCCAGTCAGCTTCCAGGCAGACACTGGTTCTACCTTGCCCATCATCATGTGGAAGACCTACCACTGGTTACGCTCTCCTCCCCTGCAAACATTCAACCAGCACCTTCATAGTTACAGCAACGACATAGCAGTAGTCAAAGGACAGTTCACAGCAATCACTGAACATAGTGTAACAACATCCTTGTCATTGATATGCCTGGGGTGATAGTCTTATTGGGACTTAATCTCTTTGATGCTTTTGGATTATATGTGTACAATGCAACCAATAGCATCCCACCCAGCACAGACCAATCTTATTTCCATGCTCTTCACTCGAAGTGTCATTCAGTTTTTGAGCCTTCTGTTACATGCATCAGGGGATTTCAATCTTGCATCCTACCAACAGTCACATCCCATTTTTTCAAGACTTGATATGTCTCATTTTCCCTACGGGATAAGGCATGGGTGAAGCTGCAATGTTTGCAGGATGCCGACATCTTGACAGCTTTTTCCAACATTCAGTGGGCAACACCTATCATGCTCGACAGACCGGACTACTCCCTCTGAGTATATGGCAACTTTAAGAACACCAGTAACACACAGTCCACTGTTGATTCTTATCCTATCCTGAAGGTGGATGAGACACTTATTCTCCTGGCTGGTGGCAAAGTCTTCGAGAAGATTATCTCAAGGACACATATTTACAGCTTCCGTTGGATGGAGCATTGGGAAACTTGCTGCTGATCAACAAACCTTTCAGTATCTTCTGCTACAATCACCTGTATTTGCAGTGTCCCAGTGATATTTCAGAGGTTTTTGGAAAACTTTAAGCAGGAAGTGCAGGATGCAGCCAATTACCTGGATGATGTCATCATTGCAGGCCAGTCTGCCCAACACTTGGCTGGGAACCTGTATGCCCTTTTTACATCCTACGGGTAGGAAATCTTAGTTGTAACTTGGAGAAGCACCAGTTTTTCATTCCTGAAGTTGAATATGTGGGTCATATCCACAGTTCCACTGGTATCCAGCTGACGCCACAATACATCCAGAGGATGCGGACCTTGCACCTCTGAGAAATGTGAAGCAGCTTCAGTCCATTTTAGGCCAAATGAACTACTTTCATAATTTCATCCCCTATGCTGCCACAATCACAGAACTTACATAAAAACGTGGCACAGAACTGGGACATCACACTTTCCAGAACATTAAACAGGCATTGCTTCAGCTCAGATCTCTGATAGCTTACAATCCCTTGTTCCCTGTGGTTGTCACAAAAGTTACATCTGTTTATGGATTAGGAAATTTCCTCTCTCTCTTCATCAATGATGTAGAATGGCCTATCATTTTCATTTCAGAAATGTTGACATTGGTCCAGTGCAACTATGGACAGATCAAAAAGGAGGCTCTGGTCATAGACTTTACTTTTAAAAAAAATCTGCAGTTGTTTATATGGGTGCCATCTGCACTGTTGACAGACCACAAGCCACTGCTATGCTTTTCTTGATCTGATGCAAACATCACCACAAAATTATCTCATCACCTTCAATGGTGAGCATTGTTTCTCATCAGTTATTCCTATGATATCCAGTACTGTTCTTTTTCCCATTATGTCAACGCTTACTTACTTTCAAGATTGACAATGGGTCTGTACTCCTCGTTTGACTCTGATACAGAAGTATGTTGCACGCGAACTCCAGTGACAAAGAAGCTGTCATATCATTCCCTATTGATGCTAAACTGGTGGCTCAGCATTCAGCAGAAGATCTGATTCTCCATGAGCTCCTCATTCAGGTCCAGCAGGGATCAACATAGAATCACCGGAAAGTGCTCAGCCCATATGTTTAAAGTTATTGGCATCACAAGCATGAATTCTCTGTCCTCAGTGATGTCCTGCTGCTCCAGGCTGAAAATGGCCACATTCAGGTCATCATTCTGTCCTCTCTCCCACACCAGATCCTGTAGCTGCTTCACAGCGATCCATAGGTCAGTGTGCTAATGAAATGCTTGGTACATCAACATGTGTATTGGAAATGGATTGATGCCATTTCAGCCACCATATTGGCAGCCTTAACAGGCTGCAAGAGCATGCATGCAGTCCCATTACATCGCTATTTACCATGGCCAGAGGCATCAACACTTTTACCATGGCTCCATTTGGATTTTGCAGGCCCTTTCCTGGGCCATTCATGGTTCATCATGGTTGATGTCAGATCTGGTTTTCTCTATTTCTCCTGGATGTCCTCTACATCCTCAATGAGTGTGATCCAAGCCTTTACACAGATATTTGTGATCTGAGGTCTTCCTGAAACAATTGTCATAGACAGTGGGTCTCAATTTACATCCACCAGCTTTTCATCTTTTGTACTTCCAATGGAATTGCATTCATCCATATGCTGCCATTCCACCACACGTCCAGTGGTCTGGCAGAGCAGTTTTTCCAAACATTTAAAGATCAGTTGTCAAAGCTCTGCCATCACCATTCACTGGATGATGTACTGTCCATCTTTCTGGCCTCCTATCAGACAACCCATAGGAGAGGTCCAGTCCAGCTTAACGACCCCATGGGTGGCCACAGCAACCACACCTCTCACCTCTCCCTTCTAAACCCACGCCAGGTGCCAGAGTCTCCTATTCGAGGTCGTTGGCTACTTTCCAATCCATGATCATGTCTGGGTCCTGATGTTCTCCCAGTGTGGTCACCATTACACTCTGGCAGTAGTAACATGACTATTGGGTCAAGCAACGATGGAGGTCCAACTCTTCGATGGTTCCCACTGCTGCAAACATCTGAACCAAGTCCACCCCAGGCACCCTCAATCCGATCCTGATGTCGGATCAACACCTTTTTCGGTTCCAGATTCATCTTCCATGCAGCCAGAGGCTGTCACCCAAGCACCACTTACAGCATCCCCTATGCATTCACTAGTAGATGGCAACCATTTGGCACCCCAATGGATGTCAACTAGGGTACCCTGGATGAATACACACAGCAGGAGAATCTACCAACACCATGGAGGTTGACCTTCATGTCAAGGTAGGCTACCATCCCTCTACTCTTCTTGCAGGGGAGGGGTGTAGGGATGTCATATACTAGTAGTACGATTGATGGACCAGCAGTCTTGCAGGTGGAGAACCATTGCATACATGAATACCTTCAAGACATCACCTGTGAGAACTTCAGCTGCTGATGAGTGCCATATTGCAACCAATAGACAGTGGGGCAATTGCAACCAGAGGTTCTCCTCCCTGGGGATCTACTTGCCTCAGCCAAGCCAAATGCGCAGAAATAGATCCAGAGGTATACCTCCACAAAATGACTGTTTATAGTGGTACAGCTTCATTCATTGGCAACTTTCCACCAACATTCTGGGCCAACTCATGTGTCAGTTAATATTAGCCCTTCAGTCAGAGCCCTGCTGGAGCCACTGCAGAGCTAACATACTGTTGTGTTGTAATAAACCTTTCCCTTGTTGATGTGGAATGTGTTATTTCTCAGGCATCTCACTATACGAGATATAGCAATTGTCATCTTCTCAAGCAGGATCAAGGTTACTGTAACATAGTGTGAGGGTGTAATCTCAACCTATAGCTTCACCTGCCAGGTGGCAACCTGCAAGAATTAGGCTGGATTGTTGGAGCAGCAGCCTTGATAGCCATGCTGACAACAGGAGCCAGTGGAATTTCATTGTGTCACTGCCACGTGGTATCAGCTGTGACTGACAAGAAGACACAGAACTGTAAATCAGAATGAATAAATATCAACTTCATAACCATGTTCTATTAGTGCCGGAAGACAGTCTACGTGTTACACAATACTATCCTGACAACACAGAGGTGTCTGCACTTGGCTCGCCTAAAGCTGTGTTATTTTCACCAAATATTTCTACTAGTGCTAAGTAGCCTGGGTCTGGGCATCTACCTGGATTGGGACTACCTAAGCAACCTGCCTCACTTTGCTGAATATTTATAGAATGCTTTATTTGATTTCTCTTTCTGCCACTCTAAGATTTGTGCTTTTAAAGAGGAACAATATCGTAGATGTAAAAATTAGTTTCTGACTTTGACAGCATAGAAACATTTGTTGAAACTGATGCAGTGCTCAGCTTAGCAAATAGCAAGCATATCTGCAGCTGACAAAGGACTAAGGCTGCAGTCATCACCTAATGTTTCACAGAAGAATATTCTGAGAATGTATCTTCTGATACCTCATTCTGGATTCATTAAGTCCAATGTAGTTAAGAAATACCAAGAAACTTGTATGAATTTGTGAAAAGATTACTCTGTATTCCAGTTTTCTGTCACAATGCTGTTGGGCTACATGTGATAACAAGTAGAAAATAATAACCGTGATTCAGATTACATACAGTTACCAGTTACTTAGACAAAAATTGCAACTCTCACAGACACTTTCAGGCTGGGGATGCCAAGTCTTTCAGGACCAGTGCACACAAATAGTATTTTTCTGTTTGCATCATATGACTGTGAGAAGCAACAACCACTATATAGTCAATGTCACCACTTTTACAGATTCCTTTCAAATTTATCAATCTTAACTCACTCTCTTGACACGTAATCACTTACCACCAAATCAATTCTTGCTCTGAACACAATGCACACAGAGCTATACTAGCAAGTGGTCTCTTTCTAAAATCATGTATTCCTACTTTAATGTGACAGAAAGCAGTGTAAATAGTAATCTTTTCACAAATGTGAACTACTTTCATGGTATATTTGAAGTGCATTAGATTTGTTGAATCCAGAAAGAAATACATGGATATCTCATAATACTTGATGATATATTCTCTGACTGCAGCAATTACCCTTTGTCAGTTGCAGATATGTTTGCTACATGCTGAGCTGAGCACTGTGTCATTTCACCAAATCTTTCTACTGGCACCAAGTAGCTTGCATCTGGTTCTCTACCTAGGCCTGAGCTGCCTAAGAGGCCTGTGTCACCCTGTGGTGAAAATTTATAGAGTGCTCTCTCTGATTGCTTTTTCTGTCACTCTAAGATATGTTACAACAAAGAGGAACATTATTCTTGTTGTAAGAAAATAGTTCCCAACTTTGATGATTGTCTGAAAATTAAGGTTGTTACAAGTCATCAAAGATGACTTTTCCTTCAATAGTTTCTAATGCAGTTTTGGTAACCCATTCTGATAATTATGAGTCACTATTAATACACAACAGTAGATCAGCGTTCTTTTATAGTTACAGTACTCCATTTAGGTTTTGTTATGCTCAATAAAGAAATAAACAAATTTGAGTTTAGTGAAGCAAATATTTTTGTATCACACATCATTGGTTACAATGTATAAAATAAAGTTAGTTACACAATTAATGTTTTCTTTAGTTGCAGTTGCATGTCTGCAGTCCTGGTACACACTGTAATCCCTACGTTACAGTACCATAATACGCTACTAAAGAAGCCAAAAAAAGGCACATCCTACTGATAAATTTGAGTACATACGAAAGGTAGACAGAAACTGTCAATTACCATCTTGAAAAATAGTTACGTATTTAATTTTTTGTTTGTTTGTAGCTACATAGCTACAGCCTTGGTACTCACTGAAATGGCCAGTACTGCAACACTTTGCTAGAGAAATCAGAAGGGTTGTGCCACATTTTGGCTCATCTAGTGGCATGATGTGGTACTGTGGCATACAGATTTCAATGTGTAGCAGAACAGGAGACATGTACCTGATAACAAACTACAAATGCATCACATAACTTTATTTTATGAAGGTGACAGTTAAAACTTTACGATCAGCCATTGTATGCTAATGTGCTACCAATTTTCACGTATACAGTGATATGAAGCAGGGAAAACACTAATGAAATGTGGCATTTCAGTCTTCAATCGCTATTCTTTATTTTCAGTTACCGGTTTCGGGCTAGCTGCCCATCTTCAGATCATATGTTGTAGTTACAGAGTAACTTGTCCATACAGAACACACGGTTCACGGCTCTGTATGGACAAGTTACTCTGTAACTACAACATATGATCTGAAGATGGGCAGCCAGCCCGAAATTGGTAATTGAAAATAAACAATAGCGATCGAAGACTGAAACACGATATTTTATTTAATGAACGATCGCGGAATTCCCATTGAAACAATTATGTCTAGTTTTGAAAACCCTAATGGCCTTCCATCTCCAGGCTGGATGTGATAACATAATCCACTCTGTTTGGATGAGTAAGCTTTTCCTTAAGTGTCTTTATTCACTGATCTTTATAAGAGAAAGTGAAAACAATGGTTGAATCATTTAGTGCTCTATAATTAAATTTTTAGTTTCACTAACTTTAAGAACTGAACTATAGTGAGAGAATAAGTCTTTGTTGTTCATAATTATGTGTTCTCATAGTTAGTTGGCAATCTATAAGATGATCTGGCCATATTGTAAATTGTGTGTACTAATGCTACTTACATCAGTGCTTCGCCACATAAAGAAGTCAGGGAAGTGTAAGTATTTAACTACTTCAGTAATCACACTTTTAGGTACAGTTTCAACATATGTCGTGGTACTATGAGGTGTGGCA
Organism: Schistocerca piceifrons; assembly: GCF_021461385.2. Taxonomy (NCBI): domain Eukaryota; kingdom Metazoa; phylum Arthropoda; class Insecta; order Orthoptera; family Acrididae; genus Schistocerca; species Schistocerca piceifrons. The sequence goes on from NC_060149.1 coordinate 536,938,682, forward strand.
ATTAAATAACAAGACTGCATACCTACTATTGTGCAGTTACATGGGGGAGTTTGGTATTGGAATGCAGCTAACTTTGAACCTTCAAGAGCAGCCACTTTTTATTTCATCTTTCTGTCTGCTTTAGTTTGCTTTTGAGCCTTGGCTGTAAAGGATGTTGTTCTGTAGGACAACTGTGAGCTTTGTAAACTTAAGAATTCAGCAGTGCATTAACCTGAAATTTCTTGTGAAATTAAAAATTCACCAACTGGAATGTTTTCATATGTTGAAGAAGATATTTGGTAGCAATCCCATGCACAAGTTTTTGAATAATGCGAACAGTATTCATATCATCAGGAAGAGATTGAAGGTGATGAACATCCTGATTGATGCATGAGTAGAAGAACTGAAAAAATCCTTTGGAAAACTAATGAAATTGTGCAGAATCACTGATTTTTGAGCATTCAGATGATCACAAACATGGTGAACATGAGGAAAGAGATAATAAGGCAAATATTTGAAGTTGACTTAAACATGCAAAATGGCCATGGGAAGAAGAACTGCTGTGATGTTGTAGAATGACTCAACAAAGAATTGGACTTGCTCGCACGTGTCGTCACATGTAATGAAACATGGATCTACCAGTATGACCCAGGAACAAAGCATCAATTAATCGACTGGTAGGCTCCCACATTAACAAGAATGAAAAAATCACAAACAAGCAAATCAAAACTGAAGGTAATGATCATAATTTTTTTTTATATATCATGGAAGTAATCAAGGCTGCATGAGTCTCTGATGGGCAAACAGTTAATCATAAATACTACAAGGAAATTTTAATCAAGCTTAGGGAAAGAGTACAGAGGGAAAGGCTGGATTTGTGGATGAACAATTCATGGATTCTCCACAGTACAATACATCAGCTCACAATGCTGTTTTCAGAATGTAGGCACATTCTGGTGGTTGAATATCCTCCATATCCACCAGATCTGGCTCTGCGTTACTTTTGTATGTTGTTAAAACCGAAAAGTGCATTGAAGGGAACATATTCACAGTCTATTGAAGAGGTTAAATTAAAAGTGGTATTGCTAAAGGGGATGACAACAGATGACATACAGTATTGCTTTGAAAAAATAGAAGAGAGAAGTTTAGTGGAGTATATGCAGGATGATTCCTGAAGATATGCAAACATTTTAATATGTTATTCTACAAGTAAAACTAAAGAAAAAAGTTCATATAAACATAGATCCACAAATGTTTAGTTATGGAGTTACAGCTAGTAAAAGATTTTGCCTGAAATTTAGCAGCTTCTCTAATATGAAACCATTGCAAAACTGTAGGAGGTTAAAGTAAATCATGATTTGCATTTATTTTGTTGTTATTGATCTGGTGATTCTAATAAAACATGTCCCAGATGTGTATCTGCAGTAGTTTTCCAGAACATCCAGAGAAGCAAAGAAGTAAATTCGTAAAATTTTTAATTTATTAACTACTTGGTCCCATTTCCTTTTTAAATTCTAGACAATTACACAAATCTTTCAACAGAAGTTGTAGAAAATTTTATTTTGGAAAAATGATGGTAATAATGTTAACTGAATCTGCATAAACATGCCAGATAATTTAATATCTGCACACGTGAATTCATGTTAAACCAGAAAAACAAAGTTCTTGTTAACGAAGTTTTACAGTGTACATACAATTTCACAATACATTCACAATAAATCTTCAAAAATGCCTCCACTGAATTCAGTGCATTTAGCTGCATGTGGAGGAACAGATTTTGTTGCTCGTTTCAGTTTCAGAGGGTTGTTCTTAATTTTGTCTACTGCATTCATAATGTGAGCAAGTAATGACTCATGTGTATTGAATTTGTCCTCGTAAACTATGCCTTTCATCCATCCCCATACACAAAAATCCACTGGTGTTAAATCAGGCGATCTGGGAGGCCACAGATGGGTAGCACCACAACCAATAAATTTCTGGGAAAAATGTTCATTTAAATTTGTAGTAAAGGTGTTGGTGGAATGTGGAGGTGCTTTGTCATGTTGAAAATACATTTGCAATCACATAGCAAGTGGAACATCTTTAAGCAAGTGGGGCATTTCTTCTTGAAGGAATTGTAAGTATGTCTCACCAGTTAGACATCCTGGGAAAATGAATGGCCCAATAAAGTTTGTGTTGATTATACCACACCACACACGTATGCTACATTGCTGCTGCAAATTGTGTTGATCTGTTGCATGTGGGTTTGCTTCAGATCATATGTGCTCATTATGTAAATTGTTTAAACCATCTCAAGTAATCTGTGACTCATCAGTATATAAAATGTATTTGCGTAACTGCCAATTTAACCAATTGCACAACTACAAGCAAAGGGCAGGTTCTACCCGATGGAAATTATGTACTTTTTGTTTATGGTTAGGATACATATTACTTTACTTCAGTGTACACCATACCTTAAATTGTGAAATGCCTCATCTACATCTACATCTACATCTACATCCATACTCCACAAGCCATCTGACGGTGTGTGGCGGAGGGTACCTTGAGAACCTCTATCGGTTCTCCCCTCTATTACAGCCTTGTACTGTTCATGGAAAGAAAGACTGTCAGTATGCCTCTGTGTGGGCTCTAATCTCTCTGATTTTATCCTCATGGTCTCTTTGCGAGATATGCATAGGAGAGAGCAATATACTGCTTGACCTCTTGGTGAAGGTATGTTCTCGAAACTTCAACAAAAGCCCTTACCAAGCTACTGAGAGTCTCTCTTGCAGAGTCTTCCACTGGAGTTTATCTCTCATCTCCGTAATGCTTCAGCAATTACTAAATGATCATGTAATGAATCATACTGCTCTCTGTTGGATCTTCTCTGTCTCTTCTATCACCCCTATCTGGTACGTATCCCACATCGGTGAGCAGTATTCAAGCAGTGGGTGAACAAGTGTACTGTAACCTACTTCCTTTGTTTTCGGATTGCATTTCCTTATGATTCTTCCAACGAATCTCAGTCTGACATCTGCTTTACTGATGATTAATTTTATATGATCATTCCATTTTAAATCACTCCTAACGCCTACTCCCAGATAATTCACTGAATTAACTGCTTCCAGTTGCTGACCTACTATATTGTAGCAAAATGATAAAGGATATTTCTTTCTATGTATTCACAGAACATTACACCTGTCTACTTTGAGATTCAATTGCCATTCCCTGCACCATGTGTCAATTCATTGCAGATCCTCCTGCATTTCAGTACAATTTTCCATTGTTACATTCTCTCGTATATACTACAGCATCATCCGCAAAAAGCCTCAGTGAACTCCCGATGTTCTCCACAAGGTCATTTGTATATACTGTGAATAGCAATGGTCCTACGACACTCCCCTGTGGCACACCTGAAATCACTCTTACTTCAGAAGACTTCTCTCCATTGAAAGTGACATGCTGTGTTCTGTTATCTAGGAACTCTTCAATCCAATCACAAAATTGGCCTGATAGTCCATATGCTCTTACTCTGTTCATTAAACGACTGTGGGGAACTGTATCAAATGCTTTGTGGAAGTCAAGAAACGTGGCATCTACTTGGGCACTCATGTCTACGGCCCTCTGAGTCCTGTGGATGAATAGCGCGAGCTGGGTTTGACACGATTGCCTTTTTCGAAACCCATGCTGATTCCTACAGAGTAGATTTCTAGTCTCCAGAGAAGTCATTATACTCAAACATAATACATGTTCCAAAATTCTACAACTGATCAATGTTAAAGATATACATTATGTACTGGTGCCCAGGCTACATTGAACAGCATTCACAATATCCTCATCATTGTCTTCTCATGTCGAGCACTTGTACTGACTGTGAATGGTAGGCGAGAACCTGTCTCCCGTAACATTCGAAATACTCCACTAATGGTTCGTGCATTCGGAATCCTCCGAGTTGGATAACATATGAGATACTTATTAACTGCAGCCATAGCATTACCATCACATTTGCCATAAATAAACACAATATCGATGTATGAGGCCTGTCTAAAAAGCATCTGACCTTCGGCCAGAAAAAATATTTTGAATACCTGATGGTGTTGGGACCCTAAATCCCTTCAAAGTAGGTCCCTTGTGCTTCCACACACTTACCCCACTGATCCTTCCACAGCTGGAAACACCCCTGGAAGTCTTCTTTTGGAATGGTATTCAGCTCCATCGTTGTGTGTTGTGTTCCACATTATCTCTTCTCATCTCTCAAAACGGTATCCTTTCAGTGACATCTTCTATTTTGGAAACAACCAGAAGTCACAATGAGCCATGTCTGGAGAGTAGGGAGGTTGGTAAACATTTCTAATTCCATGTTTGGCCAAGAAATTTTGAATCAAGTGGGATAAATGTGCAGATGCAATCTCGTGATGCAGTTGCCAATTTTTCGCCGGCCATGTGTCTGGTCTTTTGCATCGAATTGCATCACAGAGTCCCCAGAGAACATCTTGATAGTACTCCTTTGTTACTGTTTGTCCTTTCAGTGTGTATTCATGATGCACAGTTCCATGGACATCAAAGAAGAGTCAGCATGACCTTGATTTTGCTTTGCACCTGCCGCACTTTCTTTGGCCTGGGAGACTAGGCATGCCTGTATTGCGACGACTGTCTTTTCATCTACGGGTTGTACCCATACACTCATGACTCATCTTCAGTTATCACAGTGTTCAAAAACTCAAGATTGGTGTTGGTGGTATCCAGAAGGTACTGTGCAATGTCAAAATGGAGGTCTTTTTGTTCCAGCATGAACAACTTGGGCACGAATTTCACAGCCACTCAGTGCGTTTTCAAATCATCACACAAAATTGCATGTATAGAATTTTTACTCACTCCAACCTCTTGGGAAATCTCCCACATGGTCAAACGACAATCTTCCATCACCAAATTATGCACCGTCTCAACAACAGCTGCACTCCGAGCAGTATGGGGCCTGCCAGAATGCTGGTCACTCTCCGCTGATGTGCGGCCATTTTTGAATCAGTTGAACCACTCCTTAATTTGTGTTACACCCATCACATTTTCTCCAAACAGCCATTGAATCTTATGAACTGTTTTGCTTTGAGAAACACCAAGCTTTTGACAAAATTTGATGCAGTATCTATGCTCAACACGTTCAGTCATCTTGAGAGAATAGGTAATCTGACAATCACATTGTGTAGCACCTCACTCAGTGACTGACAGGCAGTGACTGACACACTGGAAGGTGGGAACAAAATTGATGCATGCACATAAAGATCTCTTCCTTTACTGTGTACAGTGGTGCCATGCTGTCGTCTCTATTTTGCACAGGAAAATCACAGGACAGATACTTTTTAGACAGACCTCGTATTCCTCTGTCATAAATTTGAAAGGCATCCCTATTTCATAAGTAATCTACAAACTACTACAGTTACTACTGTATGGTGTTTCACTTAAAAACATGGTTGTTATTATGTAATTTCACTGAACAATACAAAAATCTAACTCATTTCAAGGTTAGGAAATGACTGAAACAACTCACTAATTGTTGCTAATAATAACATAAACATCTTACATTCTTCATGGAAAGTATACAAATTTATTTGTATAATAATTTTTGCTTCTCTAGATGTTCTGGAAAACTACTGGAGATACACATCTGGGACATGTTTTACTAGATTCACCAGACCAATAACAACAAAATAAATGGAATTCGTACTTTAGTTTAACCTAGTACAGTTTTGTGATGGCTTCACATCAGTGAAGTTGCTAAATTTCAGGCAAAATGTTTTATTAGCCATAAATCTGTAACTAAGCATTTGTGGACCAAAATGATAATTGAATCGACACCCTAGCTGCAAAGATGCATTGATGTACATCATTGTGGACATGTTGAAAATGTGTGCCCCGACCAGGACTTGAACTCAGGATCTTCTGCTTACATGGCTGACAATCTATCCATCTGAGCCACCGAGGGCACAGAGGATAGTGCACCAGCAGGGACTTATCCCTTGCACGCTCCCTGTGAGACCCATATTCCCAACATGTCCACACCACTACATTCGTAGTGCACCTAATAGATGTTTGCCCATGGACCTACGTTTATATGAACTTTTTTCCTTTAGTTTTACTTGTAGAATAACATATTAACATATTTGCATATCTTCGTGAATCATCCTGTATAGGGTAGGGTAGTGTGTTGAAGGGGATAAAAGTTAGTTGTAACTTTGTTTGTAATAAATCATATTTCTGACACCAGTCTCATTATTACTTGTCATACTTGTAGATTTAGTAACCCTTCTAGATGTTTAAATGGAAGATACAGATATGTCTGGATGTGTAACAATTTCCATGTACTCCAAGGATTCCTGTTCTTAAAAAATTGACTAAATCACAGGGTGGTCGCATGAATTTCAATACTGAGCAAATATAAGGCAGCTCAGTGGCAGACTCTCACTCAGTCATTACTAACAAATTTTTCCTCTACAAATGAACTAAAATTGCTGTTTATCTAGACCAATGTAAACTTGTATGCAAAGCACTTTGACTTATGAAGATGTGGTTTCCTCCACTGCCAGGTTAATGGAACTTCACTTAATATCATACTTATAACACATGTGCATTGAAAATTAGTAGTACTTGGGCTTACATCAACTTCAGTCATGAACTACTGCATATTAATTCCCATCTGCAATTATGGATTATATTACATTTCATCAACAAATACTATTGGATAGTCTCATGCAACAATTGACTCTTTTAATCTGTTGCTACGTTAATGATTTGTATTCAGTAAGTGCTGTTGGTCTTAAACTGTGGATTGCAACATTAGTGAAGAAGAGGAGCCTGTTTCAGATCACCAAACTCTACCACAGCTGCACAATTTCTCAACCTTTGGTAGCAACTAATAAATCAGCATCATGAATTGATCAAGCACCTAACTGGCTCAATCAGCAGTCAAAGGCACTGCCAGCCATGCTGGAATTTCAAGCAATAAATAAAGTTCAAGAAGACTAGGAAGTGCACTGCCTGACAACAAAAGTGAAGCACCCAGAAGAAATGAGCAGATGTTCGTGAAACGTTCTACATGTACACACCATTAGTGGGTACATAAATGTAATTCCTTGTGATGGTTAGAATGGTTTTGGGAATGGATTAGTGTTGTTCATGCTTACTGCTATTATTACCAGGTGTGGTAGTGTCTAAGGGACGTCAATGGCATCTCACGCTGAGTGGTCACTGTGTAGGAAACGGAGGTGCCACGTACTCATATGAGGCAACATTATCAGCACCTGAGAGAATTTGAAAGGGGCCACATTGTGGGTCTCCATTTTGCCTGCTGGTTGAATTATGCAATATCCAGATTTGTGAAGCAATTAGCTGCGACAGTAACCCTATTTTGGGTTGCTTAGGAAAATGAGGGCAGGCATACTCATTGAAAAGTTTCTGCTTGAACACATCTCACCACCATAAGAGAAGACCACCACATTGTGCACCATGGATGTCATAACCCCTTCACATTTGTGTCTGTCATCTGAGATCAAGTAATGGACTCCCTGAATTATTCACAGACATGCCAACTTTCAAAAGTGAAAAATCAGGAGAATTTTAGTGCTGTGCTATTGTCAATTACAACACATCCCCGACGATTAAAGTTGCAATAATTTAATAACTGTAACAATTCAATTACATTTGCTTTATTATTTACATGTAAATACTAAATAATTGACATACCAGGACTGTATAATTTATCATTCAACATGCTGAACAATATGAATGATGAGCTCTGCAGGTTTCTTTGGATTCACACACATTCAGATTTAAGGGGAAATCCCCTAACTTGGCAACACAGCCTTTTAGACACAACAATGCTAATCACTTCGCCTGGAACAACTATCAACTACTCCTTGTCCACGATAACTTTACGATTGCGCTGGTGCTACGAGAAGTGGAGGAAATTGGCACTAGTTGAAAGATATTCATTTGTCTCCGAACGCTGCCAACGATAAATTCCTTACTTCCTTGTAGATATGAAGTGCGAGCTATGCCTACTGCCACTCCAGACAGCCACCGCACCAATCTACCAAGTTAACATAGACAAGTAGCACCCATACCTTGTCATCTACCAATATATCGAGGGTGCAGGATTCTCAAATAGTAAGCAAAGTATTGAAAACTGCTCTGAAAATCGGGGGATTGGTCTTCACTGTCAGGAGATCGGGAGGAATAAGGAAAAACTGGGAGTCTTCTGCTTAAATCAGGAGAGTTGGCATGTCTGTATTCAGTGTCATCCTGCACCATCATGCAGAGGCCAGCAGTAGTGAGATTAGGGTATTACCAGCATGTGCATAGGTTACTGTTAGCACCACAACATGAACAGCTGCATTTGGAGAGATGCCATGACTGGGAAGCATGGATTGCTGATGTATTCAGTTATGGATCACACTTGAGTACTACCACAGACCATGATCCTAGGTAAGTATGATGATGACGTGGGCAGAGGTCCCATTCTTCCAATGTTTTGGAGAGGCACAGTGGTGTTACACATGACATCATGGTGTGGAGAGCCACTGTGTATAACTTCACGTCATGGCTGGTAATAACAGAGGGAATTCTGATGGCACAATGATGTGTCATGGGCATCTGCATTCTCATGCATTACCTCTCATACGAAAGATCCGCCTCCAATAGAAAGTGTGTGGGACTAGCTCAAATGCCATCTCCACCCAGTGCTAGTAATGATGATATCAAGGACCAGTTACAACCGTTGTGGACCAGCTTGTCCCATAAGAGGATACAATTCACAACCACATTCAGTGCATGCATTCATTCCAGAGGACAGACAACAACATAGTGATAAGTGGGCTCATACTCCCATGTTGTTATGAAATTTGATTTGATGTTGGAACTTCCTATGTGCCAGATCAGGACATGAACATGAGAGCTTTGCCTTTTTCAGGCAAGTGTTCTCCCAATTGAGCTCTCCAACCATGACTTACAACCTGCTCTCACAGCTTTACTTATGCCAATACTTCATCCCCTGCACTCTAAAGTTCACAGATGTTCATTTACAAACATGTGAGACCTTTATGCCAGGAATAAAGGATTTGTAGAGACATGGCCTAGCCACAGTTTTAAGGCTGCATCTACCAACTGATATGTCCAAGCACAACACATAATCCACCCTCACAGCTTTACTTCCACCAGTGCTTCATCTCTTCATTCCAAAGTTCATGGAAGTTTGCCTGCATACCACTTGTGGGACTAGCAACCTGGAAGAAATGGTTGATCATGAGTCATGTTTGGATAGATCCATTGGTAGAGCACTTCCTTGTGAATGACAAAGATCCATGGTTCAAGTCTCTATCCAGCGCAAAGTTTTAATATGTCACAATATTTCAGTTCAGCAAAATTTCTACTGGAGAGTGAAAAGACTCCTCCACACTGTAGATAACTCATCTCTGAAATATCCTGTCCCTCAGAAGTGGTAGTCCCCAAATGTTGCCAATGAATAGTGTGAAATTTGAAGGTAGGAGGTTAGGTACTTAGAGAAGAACAGGTGTGAGGATGGGTCATAATTCATGCACAGTTTGTAGAGAACATGCTCACAAAAGACACAAACTTCCCAGGCACACCGTTTTCATCTACCGGGAATTTTCTAATCAGTGCCCACTCAGCAGAAGAATGAAAATTTATTCTGACTTAACATTGTAATTGCTGGAATAACATGACATACTGTGTCAACCCATTAAGCTTCAATTTATTTCCTGTTCCCCTTCTGGGTGCTTCACTTCTTTTGTCATGCAGTGAATTTCAGAGCTGTCTCATGCTGCATTTTCAGGCAAATGATATCAAATATCCAACTCCTCAATGGACCATTTTAACAGTTACATCACTTGGTTCAACAGTTAGCCCCAGTGTTGGATCCATTTGTGTTAGCATTGTCGGCCATATTCTATTTATAATTCAATTATTTTCTGAACAAAATTCATGTGGTAGCAACACGACTAGAATTCATGCAATAATGCGAGTTACATTTCTTATATTAGTACATGGTTTTGCACTGATATATACTATAAAAATCTCTTGGGCTTCCGGCCGGGTCGAGTGGCTTAAAATCCACAAGCTTTTGACTGAGAGCTTGTTGGCCATTGTCAAGTAGTGACTGTCATAAGAGTGCTATTGCTGTCCTTACATAGCAATGCTGTCTTCAGAGTGAGGGCACTGGTTCTCACACCAGTGTCATATAAGGTAATGTTTTCATTGAGCACCTGTCACACCTGCTTCGAACTTCTGATGGCTGGGTTACAACTGTTCTTAGATGCAGCCTGTTATCTTTATTGAGGGTGTGTGACACAAATTTTTATCTCAATCAGTTTTTTTATGATGCTGTCCTAGAAACTATTGGGCCATGTGGTAGGAGATGTCTTGTAAAATGCAAAACAGTGGACGCTTGTGCTTTGAATAGTGCAGACAGTCTGTCTGATATAAAACTGTTCACATTCATTTTCAGTGGGAAGCCCATTAGCTCCAGTTAGAGCCAACCTGTTTATGGAGTACTTTGAGGACACCAACTTGGGCACAGCCCCTGTAAAGCCCACGTGCTTTAATTTTAAGTCAGTGACATGTTTGTTGTGTGGTCTCATGGAGATGAAAGGCTCAAAGAATTTGTGTACCACATCACAACATCCCTAACATCAGGTCTACAACAGAGGTGCCTTGCTATCCCTTGGTGTTCTCATGTGCCATAAAGCAAATCTGTGTCTCAATCACAGTATTTACCACAAACCCACCCATATGGATTGATATCTGCATGTTACAAGCTACCAACACCCTTTGCAGGAAAGTCCTATTCTGAGAACCTTGATGCAGTGAGGGGGAGCCATTTCAGATGCTGAACACCTGCAAAGGAAGTGACCCACTGACAGACCGTGTTCAAGGAAAATGGCTGCAACAATTGTCAGATTTCACAAGCCATCTTCCTGAACATAAAGTAACCAGAAGGCCCCCAAGGAAGGCATGAAAAACTTGTATTTTTGCATTTTGTTGCACAGTAACATGAAAGATCATCCGACTCCTAAAGATCCAGAATAAATTCATCAGCTCAGGATACCTATGAAAAACAAGCAAAGTACAGCTTGGAATCTGACCATCAAAACGTGGAAGTGGGTGCAGCAAACATGCAATCGAAACATTACCATATAAGGTGGTGGAGTGAGCACCAGTAGCTGAAGGCTGTGTATCTATAGGGACAACACAAGGAATCATACTTTAGTGACAACTTGACAATGGCCAGTGAGCACTTGGCCAGAAGCTGATGGATGGTAGGGCACTTAAAGCAGCTGGAAGCATGAGAGAATTTTATCATTATGTATCTTAGATTGCAGATTTGCAAAGGTTGAGTATAAAATGTAAATTCACATATGGGTGTAATAAATCATATGCAGAAAATTTAATACATGATGTGATTTACTTAGCCCCAGATAAGAAGGTCCACATACAAGTTTTAAGACCTAGTGGTCCCTCACAGACTGAAGTGCTACAAACTGTGCCTGCAATTTGAATATTGCAAATAGCACACAACGTTTTTTAGCAGACTCTGGCATTTCGCGTATAGCCCAGAGGCATAGTGATCTAGTGCAACAGGGTGCTGTAACAGATTCTGAAGTGGTAAACAAGTTCTGTTACGTGGCAGCGACTCAGCCATGATCTCCACTATTCTGGGCTACTACCAGGCACATTTTTGTGGTGATACATTTTGTTTCCAAGCAGCCCAGATAGTTTCTGTTTGTATCCCAGATGGAAATGTGCACATCATGAGAAGGAGCATTACAAGTTTTTACACAGAGATTACATTGCAGAAGTATGCCACAGCATGATGATCATACTTAAGCGTGTGTGCTCCCTCACTCAGTAAACTGCAGTCAAAGTTTTCAGCATATGGTGTAATGTAGCAAAGCAAAACAAACCAATTCTCAAATGCAATACACACACACACACACACACACACACACACACACACACACTACATACTTAAATGTTCATTAGTGCAACTTTTACTTTCAACTCACTATAACTATTGATTCATTATGTTACAAGCAAGCACAGTTATTACGATTTTTAATTAATTTTATAGAACCAATGTTTGTTCATTATGTAAACACTATTATATTCATAGTCTTTTCATAATTCCAAATACAATTAAGCATATTACATGACTAAGTATAATGTGAAGTTCTGACACAAATATTATTAACATGTCTGATAAAGTGATTACAAGTTTAAAAAAAAAGTAAACTCTGACAATTTCTGCTTCTTAAAAACACATCTGTTGCAAAACTGAAGCTGAAATGATGTATACTACTTAATTCCTACTAGAAAGTGTGTGCTTACATTTTAAGTCCATCATGGTGTGTGTCAACGACAATATGATCACCTTTTTGTAATTATAAGGAGCAGTGAAATGAAAACTTAACACCCACCACAATGAGAGCATGGAATGGTTTCTTCTAAAGTAAATACTACATGCAATAAGACATTTATCTGTAGCTGTAATGTATCAATATAACACTTTGCCATTTTGCATGGTTAGGGCCTTCTTTCAGTCAGTGGTCATTTATTTAGACTACACTCCTGGAAATTGAAATAAGAACACCGTGAATTCATTGTCCCAGGAAGGGGAAACTTTATTGACACATTCCTGGGGTCAGATACATCACATGATCACACTGACAGAACCACAGGCACATAGACACAGGCAACAGAGCATGCACAATGTCGGCACCAGTACAGTGTATATCCACCTTTCGCAGCAATGCAGGCTGCTATTCTCCCATGGAGACGATCGTAGAGATGCTGGATGTAGTCCTGTGGAACGGCTTGCCATGCCATTTCCACCTGGCGCCTCAGTTGGACCAGCGTTCGTGCTGGACGTGCAGACCGCGTGAGACGACGCTTCATCCAGTCCCAAATATGCTCAATGGGGGACAGATCCGGAGATCTTGCTGGCCAGGGTAGTTGACTTACACCTTCTAGAGCACGTTGGGTGGCACGGGATACATGCGGACGTGCATTGTCCTGTTGGAACAGCAAGTTCCCTTGCCGGTCTAGGAATGGTAGAACGATGGGTTCGATGACGGTTTGGATGTACCGTGCACTATTCAGTGTCCCCTCGACGATCACCAGTGGTGTACGGCCAGTGTAGGAGATCGCTCCCCACACCATGATGCCAGGTGTTGGCCCTGTGTGCCTCGGTCGTATGCAGTCCTGATTGTGGCGCTCACCTGCACGGCGCCAAACACGCATACGACCATCATTGGCACCAAGGCAGAAGCGACTCTCATCGCTGAAGACGACACGTCTCCATTCGTCCCTCCATTCACGCCTGTCGCGACACCACTGGAGGCGGGCTGCACGATGTTGGGGCGTGAGCGGAAGACGGCCTAACGGTGTGCGGGACCGTAGCCCAGCTTCATGGAGACGGTTGCGAATGGTCCTCGCCGATACCCCAGGAGCAACAGTGTCCCTAATTTGCTGGGAAATGGCGGTGCGGTCCCCTACGGCACTGCGTAGGATCCTACGGTCTTGGCGTGCATCCGTGCGTCGCTGCGGTCCGGTCCCAGGTCGACGGGCACGTGCACCTTCCGCCGACCCCTGGCGACAACATCGATGTACTGTGGAGACCTCACGCCCCACGTGTTGAGCAATTCGGGGGTACGTCCACCCGGCCTCCCGCATGCCCACTATACGCCCTCGCTCAAAGTCCGTCAACTGCACATACGGTTCACGTCCACGCTGTCGCGGCATGCTACCAGTGTTAAAGACTGCGATGGAGCTCCGTATGCCACGGCAAACTGGCTGACACTGACGGCGGCGGTGCACAAATGCTGCGCAGCTAGCGCCATTCGACGGCCAACACCGCGGTTCCTGGTGTGTCCGCTGTGCCGTGCGTGTGATCATTGCTTGTACAGCCCTCTCACAGTGTCCGGAGCAAGTATGGTGAGTCTGACACACCGGTGTCAATGTGTTCTTTTTTCCATTTCCAGGAGTGTATATTCTCAGTGAAGAGAATATGTAGAGACTAGTCAGAATATTCCTCTGTGTAATCAATTAAGGACCTTCAAATATTTCTAGGAAAAATGAATTACTATGCACAATTAATTTCCCTGGCAGCCTCTGTAGCTCCCTAGCCCACCAGCTAAACCATATCCCTGAAAAGGAAGTCCACTTTCAGAGGTCATAAGAGTGTGATATGGCTTTTTGGAATTTCAAAATCGTTCTCCAATCAGGATTCTGCCTTGTGAATTATCAACACCACTTGCTGTTGTGTGGGTAACAGATACAACGCCACATGGCATCAGGTCTGTTCTCTGTCATAAATCACAGGATGGTAAAGGGTGATCAATTTAAGTCAAATACACAAACTCCAGTTCAAAAATATGATTACTTTTGTCTTTTTTGTAACATTACTACCCATGTATTGGTTTGTTTAAAAGTCAACACAAATTTTCATATATAATACAAAAAAAATTGACACACTCTATATACTTGTTTGCTTATCACAGATGAATCAACATAGTAAGACAGAAATAAAGAAATAAATATTAAAGGATTGATAAGGAATGTTTATCTAGCATCTTAGGTGTCCATAAATTTAGAATTTTCTTGTTTTGCAGCAGGTTTCATCTTATTACCAACAATAAATGACTCTTGCTGCAGCTCTAGGTGTTTCAGTCTGGAACCGCGCGACCGCTACGGTCGCAGGTTCGAATCCCGCTGGGGGCATGGATGTGTGTGATGTCCTTAAGTTAGTTAGGTTTAGGTAGTTCTAAGTTATAGGGGACTGATGACCTAAGATATTAAGTCCCATAGTGATCAGAGCCATTTGAACCATTTTTTTGACTCTTGCCCCTTTTAGGGCCAAAGGCAAAATTCCCAGAGTATACAGTGTATCATGTTCATCAATGGGGTCTCTGACAAATTTCCAACACTCCTTTCACTAGGACATTCTAGCATGGATGCACTTTCTTGCTGTCCAGCAGGTCTGGATCCTGAGTTTGATCATCAGGATAAAGTTTATTTTCAGTTAGACAGCAAACTGAAACAATCACTCAACTCAATTCCCTACATATCCCTGGGATATTGCTACAGTGTCAGTTGTGTCCCACTTCCTCATTGGGTCCTGAAATATGTCTGATTGGGTTTGTCTGCCAAGATCTCAGATAGAGAACCATTTGGCCTTCAATGGTATCAGTGGTATCAGTATCAGGTTAGGCACGATATGGTACTCTTTATGGAAGATGAGAAGTGATGTCAGGTTGTGGTCCTGCTCTCCCTTCAATGTTGGGTGCTCCAACTCCTGGATCAAATGTACACAAGGAATTGTAGGATGAAGCGACTTCATCTATTGGTCTTTAATAGGTGATGATGTTGCGTGAGTAGTTTGAAAGTGTGACAATTACCAGGCACATCCATCATGTCAACCCCAGTAGTTGTCTCTATGAACAGAGCTGAGATAGCTGTGGGAACAAGTTTACATCACCTTCATGAGCATTTTCTTCTTATCAATATGGTTAATTACGATGGACTACTTCTCCTGTTTCCTGTATCTAGTCTGCCTCCAGTAGACAACAACAGTGGCCACAGTAGAACTTTGGAATACAGGGTGCATGTCTCACACTGGTGACTGACAACAGTCTGAAATTCAAAGCTAGAAATTTGAAAATGTGTACCAGCAATGGAATTAAGCATGTTACCACAGCCCCTTGCTATCCAGCCTCAAACAACTGGCAGAATTGCTTGTCTGTACTTTCAAAATGCAAATGTTAAAACCCTTACAGTCCACTAAACCAGCTTCAGCTCCTTACAGGTCCAAGTCCATCAATGGTCAAAGCACAGCTAAGCTCCTGAATGAGATTCCTCACAGGACACTTCCAGATAACCAGTAGCCTCACAACACAAACAGATGCAGCTATGCAGTTCTGTGTGGGTAAAGTCTGGAGTGGATTAAGTGGTCCACACATCATAACTCTCCCTACTCCTGAGTCACAGGGGATGCTGGTCTGGTCCTGACCATGAGCTTAGGAGCACCCAACATAGATGCAGTTCTACCTTCAATAATCACTGAATTACTGGACTTGTCCATCCCTCTGGGGTGCCTCCACTCCTGGAAGTCTCTGGCATTATTCAAGATGCTCCAGATCCAGCAGCACCATTGCAAGTTGGTTTGGACATCTACCAGGAGCCACCTTTCTCTCACCCACTTCCACCTTGTGTGTTCCTTGCACCAGCTGAGCAGGTAACACCCTTATGGCCTGCTTCAAGGGGAAAGGGATTCACTAACACCACTGGACATGCAAATGGGAAATATAGATGTATCAATATGTGGAACATCATCCATGTCTGGCAAGAGTATCTGTGGCGAGTATTAGTTAATGGATAAATGCTTAAGCTTCTGCTGAGAACTCTACTGAGTCCACTACCAATTTTGGCTTTTATATTAGGCCACTTTCAAGTCATTCTGAAGATTAAACACACCTGGCTTGCACTTTTATCATTTATACATTGCTATTTGCTTCTCTACGGCACATTTTTTCAGAACCACTTGAAAATGACATAATTTGAAGGTCAAAACAGCTGGTGGACTCAATAACGTTGTCAACAGCAACTGGAGCATTTTTCATTAATTAAACAAACAACTGCAGAATCTGAACGTGGAGGAAGTAATAATAAATTATAAGAATGTTGCCAATATTGCAGGCTGGTTACATAAACTTCTGTGGCAAGCAAATTTAATGCCATCCAGCAGCAGACTCCTTCAATTACTACAATCTGACGTCTCTTGGTGTCTTCCACGACCACCAAGCTAACAGAACTCTGGTTAATAGCAAATTAGTAGTAATAGAACTTATTTCAATATCAGTTACATACTATTTCACATTAATTTCCACCTAAACCTATGGTTTCTATTAAAATTCACCAAGGAAACTTATTGTTTGGTTTTGTGGACTACTAGACTATTTCAATCTGTTGCTGAAAAGTTACTTGTTTCAATAAAAGTTGTTATTGGCCTTAAAGTGAGGGTCAGAATACTGTTCATAAGGGCCATTCACCATATAGAGGAGATGCTGAGTTGCAGATAGGCACAATAAAAAGACTGTCAGAAAATGATCTTTTGGCCAACAAGGCCGTCGTTGGAGATAGAACATACGCACAAATACTCATGCAAATGCAACACACACAAACGTGACTGCAGTCTCTGGCTGCTGAGACCACACTGTGAGCTTGTTAGTTGTCATGCCCATGTAGAATACGGCACAATGGTTGCAGCTTAACTTTGGCAACTAACAAGCTGTCTGTCTGAATGAATGGCCACTGACAAACTATGGCCAAGAAACAGCTGAACCACTCCCATTGCTGAACATGCTACACAATGCAGCATTCTTCATTTCAATGTGCTTCACAGCCTGTACCATCTGGATCCTTCCCACCAACACCAAGATTTCTGAATTGTGCAGGTGGGAACTCTCTCAGTAATACACCCTACATTCCCATAACCTTCCTGGCCTCAACCTCGTTGGTCTTTGTCTCTACCCTCTAGCCCCTAGCCCCTTCCAGTTCCCATTCCAGCACTACACAGTCCTCTATTCCACAAATACACCCACAGTCTTTTTAACCTTTCTCCGCCCCCCCCCCCCCCCCCCCCCTCGTGTTCCATCTAACCACCCAACCCAACTTCACCTAGTTGCCTTATCCTCTCTCCACCTCTTCCCTGTATGGTCTCACAAGTAGCACTTTTCCATCCCCTCCTACTTCCTTGTTATCCTTCCCCCCTCCCTGCCCATACCTTGTCCTTTCCCCAACCACCTGGCTGCATCTACCATATTGCACAACTGCTCGCAGTGCGGTCTCAGCAGCCAGAAACTGCAATCATGTACATGTGAGTTGCATTTGTGTGTGTGTGTGTGTGTGTGTGTGTGTGTGTGTGTGTGTGTGTGTGTGTGTGTGTGTGTGTGTGTGTGTGTGTGCGTGTGTATGTTCTATCTCTGATGAAGTCCTTTGTGGCTGAAAGCTCATTTTCTAATAGTCTTTTTGTTCTGGCTGTCTGGAGCTCAGCATCTTCTCTGTGTGATCAGAAGCAACAATCCTTTTCATAATATTGTTACATTCCGTTATGGATTTTCCATTGTTGAATTTAGCATCAGTGGTTGGAAACCATCTGAAAAGTTGTAAGGGTGTTAATTGTCAAGAACAAATTCAATATGTTGTGCCATTTCTGACTCAATTAGCATTGAAGTTATAGTCAATCAGGCAGATTCAATTGGCCCACCAGACACAATTACTGTAAGGTGTTCTTACAGTGTAGATGAAAGTATGCAAGACTGCTCAGCCTGTGACTCAGGTTTGATCCTTACTATTGCCCCATGTCTAATATTTGTACCGTTCTCTTGTTCAGTTTTAGGAAACAAAAAAAGCCCATGTGGTGAAATTGTTTCTCATGGACTACTTGAATTTGCATGTGCAGTAGCCTGATTGGCTAACTTCAGTGTTAATTAACTTGGAAATGGTGCAACATATCAAATTTTTTCTTAGAAATTATTTCTCAACACATCTATATAAATTGCCATTTTTACTTTTGAGTTCTGTGTTTTCTGAACTTCTGTAGTGTGACACTCACCAATATAAAACTGACAAAACAATAATTTTCTCTATAATTATTCTTACTTTGTTTCAGTCTAGCAAAACAGCATCTGAGACAACGTATTTATCATGTATGAATCCCATTAAAAAATTGTAACTATGTGAGTCACTGTTAATGAACTGTGTTATGTTTGGTAATCTATTCTCTTCCTTTCAATATGAAAAAAACTATTAATTCAATCATATGAGAGCTGAGCATAATGAAGCAATCAGAACATATTTATTAACAAACTGTGAGAGGAATTACAGAATAAACAAATATATTTATATATTATATTTAGCTGTGTTTAGAACCAGTAATTAGGATGTTTTGAACTGGATATAAACAAGAGATAAAGATCAAAACTCCCCTCTGCAACTCAACAGTCGATAGGGGTGTGGCTGCACCTATAAGCCAATGTCCTTCACACTAGTGTGTTAGATGGTCCCGGAGATCAATTGATAATACATCCTATTGCTAAATAGGTGCTGTGAGGAGGTCTGAAATAATACGTTATGGAAGCTTTAGGACTGCAATATGTAGGATAGTGTTAGTGTTTTTTTGAGACAGAAAATACTGTATGGCAAGGGAACTCTACTTTTGTCTTTCTCCATGAATCAATATTAATAAAGCTTTGTGCTATACAATTACAAAAAAAATATGAATTTTTAGTAGAAATTTCAATGCAACATATTTGATAGTTTGTGAGATACAAATATTTCTTAAAATATAAAATTTTCAGTAGTTAAAAAAAGTAACAGCTTGCACATTATAATTACTTGGTAAATGTATGTGAAGAATTTGTCAGCAATTAAGAATATCTGAGTGTCTGAATAATGTTGTGAAATAGTGGAGTGTGTCACATACACTGAGTGAAAGGCAAAATATGAAAACCATGAGTAATTATATCATAGAAACAATATCTTTATGCTGGTCCATAAGACTAGTAAAGATATCATTATCTAAATGTTATTTTGGAAATAATATTTTGACAAGTAATATAAGTTCCATTTATGAGCTGTGACTGGTCAATAAGAGAATTTTTGTAGGTATAAGAGAAGATGTACAATTCCAGTGAACTGGTTGCGAGCCCAGAACCCCGTCTTGCAAGCGATGAGGAAGAAGGAATGGGAGGACCAGGGTCCATCTGTCATAGGAATACATGCCAGGATTGTGGCGAAGACCTCAACAGCACCTGCAGCGATGTAGGTGGACTTCAGCACAGCATCAGTGATGGAATAGGCAAACCCGTAGCATCTGTATTCCAGAGAAATGATTACAAAAGGTGTCTGACTCCATGTTAGGGGCAACATAATTTAAATCTAGGAGAAGGTATAAAATGTCTGAGCACATGCCTTGGAATCAGGCTGCATGGTCAATCATTGTTGCAGCTCATGGTTCAATGGCATAAGTGAAACTATCAGAAAATGCTAGAGGCAATGCACAATGGTGTCACCTAGCCAGCAAGAGAAGGGGACAAGGAATACCAACTCAAGTATGAGGTTGTCTAAAGAGGTGAGTCCAAAATAAATAATTACATATCGCTTCTTGGAACACTGGGACACTGACAGGCTGCAGTCATTAATTGGAAGAAATACTAACACCTTGCCATGTTGATTAGCTTTCCTTCTAGAGGTACAATGGAGAGGACAGAAATCCTGAGACATTGGAGAAGCGTATCAACTAATAGCTTAGCAGTAGTAGTACTAGTAGCTGTGAGTGAAAGAAACTACAGCAAAATGTCAGCTGTAGATCAATACCCCCATCATCTCATATCAGTAGTCATTAACACCCAACTTGTCAATTCTGGCTGTGGTACCAGAAATGTGATAGGAGCATACAATCATAGAATTTTCCGAAGCAAATGACCTAGCTATCACCAATACATCTTTAAGAAATGCACATCACACCTGATCACTTACACTAGCTGTGGGCACAACACATTGCTCTGCAGGCATTAACTCCCAATTGTCACAGACAATAAGTAAATACTATCTGAACACCCAACCCCTCAACATAAATTGCTAGTTACTGAAATCTGAATAAAAGGTTACGTAAGAAAATCCTATGTGAAAGATCAAGCCAAAACCAAATGGTGACAGCTAAAAAGTATAAAGTAGCCATCAGTGAGAATATTGTGATCCCTGCTGTTGATTCTGTTCATACTGATCACATTTGGTCACTGTTGAACAACTTTACAGCTCGTATAGTTTCATCCAGCTACATACTGAATAGATACACAGATATGATTGTTGACAGATAACAAAAAATTGCATTCAAAAAGCATATTTCAAACAGGAAAAAGCTTATGGAATGAGGAGAATCTTCAGAACCACAAAGCCACCAAGAAAGGCGCAAAATAAGCAGCAGCAGATGCCAAAACAATCACCACCAACATATATGTACCCAGTTACAAAGAAGGGGACAAAATCATCTACCAATTGGCCTGAGCAGAGTATCGAGCAGGTCAGGATATAGGACACTATAATGGTGTAAAAGATAAGGGAAGTTGGCTGCTCCATGAGAGCATGATGGTTCTGGGACATTGGCAAGAGTATTTTAGTAAAATTACCGATACTGAATTCCCTCTCCCATCATTATCAAAGGCTATGTCATGACTGGAACAGTTCCGTATATTACAACAGATGTCAAAGTTGCCATTCATTAAATGAAAAATGGAAAGGCGCCAGAGCCAGATGACCTTCCTAGAAACACATGGAAAATTGAGGTACTTAATAAGGAAGTGAGCAAGTGACTGACAGATTTAATCAGCTCGATCATTCCTTGTGGCCATAAACACATATCGAATGGCCATCTAGTAGGACAGTGCTTATTTTTAAGTGCAAAGGTGACCTTGCTTAATATACCAGCCACCACCCAATCTGGCACCTATTCCATACAATCAAGATATTTGAACATACTCTTGATGGCAGGCTGTGGAATGTGGAATTGTGAAAGGATGGGGCATTATAAATGTAATTTTTTCTGCACATTAGCTAATGGAGAAATTATATGGGAAAGAAGATGTCACTGCATCTTGCCTTTCTTGACTTTGAGGTGGCATTTGATTGTGTACCACATCAGATGATTTGGTATGCTCTTTGTGATCATCCAGTTCCTAAAACCTTAATCAATGGGTTAAAACACCAGCAGCTATGTGTGATGCTCTGCAGGACTGACTGACAGCTTTCATGTGACAGTTGACATTCATCAAGGCTCTGTCTTCACTGCTCTTTGTTACCATAATTGATACAATAATCTGCGAATTACAGAAGTGTGTACCACAAACAATACTATACGCTGACAATGTGATGCTTGAAATACATACCAGGGAGGACCTAGAAACTCAAGTCCAAACATGGTGTGATTGTCCGAAAAAATTTGTTCTCTGTTTAAACATCCCCAATATTGTGTACCTCAAATTGATTTCATTGTGGAACTATACAATTAACGCAGTTCCTCTCATCAAGGTGGACACATTTCAAAAGCTAGGTTCACTCCTACTGAATGATGGGTATGTGAATGAGGATGTGCAAGCAAGAATAAAAGAGACATCTACATCTACATTTATACTCTGCAAACCACCCAACGGTGTGTGGCGGAGGGCACTTTACGTGCCACTGTCATTACCTCCCTTTCCTGTTCCAGTCGCGTATGGTTCGCGGGAAGAACGACTGTTTGAAAGCCTCCGTGTTCGCTCTAATCTCTCTAATTTTACATTTGTGATCTCCTCGGGAGGTATAAGTAGGGGGAAGCAATATATTCGATACCTCATCCAGAAACGCAATCTCTCCAAACCCTTGCGAGCAAGCTACACCGCGATGCGGAGCGCCTTTCTTGCAGAGTCTGCCACTTGAGTTTGTTAAACATCTCCGTAATGCTATCACGGTTACCAAATAACTCTGTGACAAAACGCGCCGCTCTTCTTTGGATCTTCTCTATCTCCTCTGTCAACCCGATCTGGTATGGATCCCACACTGATGAGCAATACTCAAGTATAGGTCGAACGAGTGTTTTGTAAGCCACCTCCTTTGTTGATGGACTACATTTTCTAAGGACTCTCCCAATGAATCTCAACCTGGTACCCGCCTTATCAACAATTAATTTTATATGATCGTTCCACTTCAAATTGTTCCGCACACATACTCCCAGATATTTTACAGAAGTAACTGCTACCAGTATTTGTTCCGCTATCATATAATCATACAATAAAGGATCCTTCTTTCTATGTATTCGCAATACATTACATCTGTCTATGTTAAGGGTCAGTTGCCACTCCCTGCACCAAGTGCCTATCTGCTGCAGATCTTCCTGCATTTCGCTACAATTTTCTAATGCTGCAACTTCTCTGTATACTACAGCATCATCCGCAAAAAGCAGCATGGGCCTTCAACACTATCTACTAGGTCATTTATATATATTGTGAAAAGCAATGGTCCCATAACACTCCCCTGTGGCACGCCAGAGGTTACTTTAACGTCTGTAGACATCTCTCCATTGATAACAACATGCTGTGTTCTGTTTGCTAAAAACTCTTCAATCCAGCCACACAGCTGGTCTGATATTCTGTAGGCTCTTACTTTGTTTATCAGGCGACAGTGCAGAACTGCATCAAATGCCTTCCGGAAGTCAAGAAAAATAGCATCTACCTGGGAGCCTGTATCTAATATTTTCTGGGTCTCATGAACAAATAAAGCGAGTTGGGTCTCACACGATCGCTGTTTCCGGAATCCATGTTGATTCCTACATAGTAGATTCTGGGTTTCCAAAAACGACATGATACTCGAGCAAAAAACATGTTCTAAAATTCTACAACAGATCGACGTCAGAGATATAGGTCTATAGTTTCGCGCATCTGCTCAACGACCCTTCTTGAAGACTGGGACTACCTGTGCTCTTTTCCAATCATTTGGAACCTTCCGTTCCTCTACAGACTTGCGGTACACGGCTGTTAGAAGGGGGGCAAGTTCTTTCACACATGCATGTGATTCAGAGAGATCACTAGAAGTCTTTATGATTATCAGATACCTAATCACCTAAAATCAAAGATATGCTTCACAATGATGAGAAAAGTAGCACTATATAGTACCAAGTCTTGGTCAACACTTAAAAGTGCTGAGCACTCACTGTATATCATGGAAATGTGACTATTGAGATGATCATTAGGCATTTCCCTAATGGACCACCTCAACAATATAACAATCTAAGACTAGCTGGAGTGGCTCCTATCAATGAAAAGATGCAAAAATAGAGAATTAAGTGTATTCGACACATCATATGTGAACCACCTATTTCACTCATTGCCTCAGCCTACCAACTCACTGTTGAAGGCCAGAGACAATGTGGCAGACCTAAATTATGGTGGCTTGACACTATAAATGCAGATCTAAGATCAAGATTCCTAAATCCATAGGAATCTTTACACCATAAGAAATGGCATGTGTTGACCAAAAAAGTAGACCCCACTCCAATGTGATGGTGCTAAGGATAAGAAGAAGAAGAAGAAGAAGAAGATGATTGATGATGATGATGACGATGATGGGAATGTGTACAGCTCTCACTCACCATCGCTAGAATTAGCCCATCAGAGAACAGCATATTCCTAGCTTTCTGAAGTTAGGAGATGTACCAAATAGGCTACTGCGGCGGCCACTGGTGGCCGAGCGGTTCTAGGCACTTCAGTCTGGAACCGCATGACCGCTACGGTCACAGGTACGAATCCTACCTCGGGCATGGATGTGTGTGATGTCCTTAGGTTTGTTAGGTTTAAGTAGTTCTAAGTTCTAGGGGACTTTTGACCTGAGATGTTCCCATAGTGCACAGAGCCATTATTATAGTATACTGCTAATCTTCTTTTTTCTGGAATTATCCTGTATCTTCATAGGATCAGCATGTTAATTTTAATTTGGTAGTGTTAGTTTGTACATGGTAGCCAGATAACCTCCCTCTAACAGCCCCTTCAACCCTGGGATGAAAATTCTGTATCCTGTGTGTCTACATCTAGTGTTACTCCATATGAAAATGTGAAAAGATTTTTGTAAGTGCTTGCAGATCTTGTAACTGAGGCATAACGTAGGTATTAGCCTGATGTTCACCTAATTGGATTTGGAAAACTGCCTAAAAACCACATACAGCCTGCCCAGCACAATGGCCCTCATCATTAATCAACCAGGTATTAGGCTGCTGAACCTCCATTAATACTAGAAGCAGAGTGGTAATGTGCACAACTGTCCGAGGGGTTACTATGTTTTCTGGAGTTGGTAGTCATAACAAATCACTAGTGCATAAAATTATATAAGCAGTAATTTTGATGATTTTGGTTAAATTTCACTAAAAAGATAAACACTTACATGTGGACATGTTTATTATATCTAGCATTTTTGATAAAGTCAAACAGGCTTTTCTTACTTCATGCCATTACTCCACATGGAGTATTACACAGAACTTCCTTAGAAACTATTTAACAGACTCTGTGGTATATGTGGCTAGCATAACATATTAAACATCAAATTAAATGTAAACTGTTTGTAAAATGACCACATTATGATTCAATAACAGCATGTCACACATTCCGTTAACCTGTATACTGTTATTGTGAATGTAGCATGTGAAATTACAGCCAAACTTTAAAAAGAACTTCTTGAACAGTGCATCAGATTAGGGGCATATGGTATGCAGAATAGTTTTTAGCAGTTTATCTTGACTGGGTAATTTGTGTGTCGTCCTGGATCAGGCAGTGAAATGTGCAGAACTTACTGAGATGAGAGAAACTGGCAGCATTACAGCAACACGTAATATTCATGACAGCTTTCAAACCACAATTGATGTGAAGTTCTTTTAAACAGTTCTACAGAGGATGGCACTACCAAAAGGAAGTGTGGACAGTCTGCACCTCTACAGAGTCACACACATGGTTACAGCATCTCATTCTAGGATCACTGGAAATTTTCTTTAAGAACCAACACTGAAATGGAGTACTGATTGTACATACAAAATTGAGTGGCCCACAGCAAGAGTCTGTCACTAGCAAACTGGTTACATTCCACAATATACCTGTGACTCCTTTAGTTTCACTTCCAATGAATATGTGGCGAAAACTACTCTAAACACCTAAACTGAAATTTAAGATTAAAGTGCTGTTTCTCTCAGTAATATGTGTTCCATTGTCAATCAGTTTGAAATCACAATATATGGCTGTGAGAGAGACACAATGGCAAATGTTTGCTGGACAGACCAACTATTCAGATTCAAAAATATATAGTTTATTTGAAAACTATAAATTTTGGACATGAGTTTGACAAAGCACTGAAAGACCTGAGTCGAAACAAGGCCTCGGGAGTAGACAACATTCCATCAGAACTACTGACGGCCTTGGGAGAGCCAGTCCTGACAAAACTCTACCATCTGGTGAGCAAGATGTATGAGACAGGCGAAATACCCTCAGACTTCAAGAAGAATATAATAATTCCAATCCCAAAGAAAGCAGATGTTGACATATGTGAAAATTACCAAACAATCAGTTTAATAAGTCTCGGATGCAAAATACTAACGCAAATTCTTCACACATGAATGGAAAAACTGGTAGAAGCCGACCTCGGGGAAGATTAGTTTGGATTCTGTAGAAATACTGGAACACGTGAGGCAATACTGCCCCTATGACTTATCTTAGAAGCTAGAGTAAGGAAAGGCAAACCTACGTTTCTAGCATTTGTAGACTTAGAGAAAGCTTTTGACAATGTTGACTGGAATACTCTCTTTCAAATTCTGAAGGTGGCAGGGGTAAAATACAGGGAGCAAAAGGCTATTTACAATTTGTACAGAAACCAGATGGCAGTTATAAGAGTCGAGGGGCATGAAAGGGAAGCAGTGGTTGGGAAGGGAGTGAGACAGGGTTGTAGCCTATCCCCGATGTTATTCAATCTGTATATTGAGCAAGCAGTGAAGGAAACAAATGAAAAATTCGGTGTATGTATTAAAATCCATGGAGAAGAAATAAAAACTTTGAGGTTTGCCGATGACATTGTAATTCTGTCAGAGACAGCAAACGACTTGGAAGAGCAGTTGATCGGAATGGACAGTGTCATGAAAGGAGGGTATAAGATGAACATCAACAAAAGCAAAACGAGGATAATGGAATGTAGTGGAATTAAGTCGGGTGACGCTGAGGGAATTAGATTAGGAAATGAGACACTTAAAGTAGTGAAGGAGTTTTGTTATTTGCGGAGCAAAATAACTGATGATGGTCAAAGTAGAGAGGATATAAAATGTAGACTGGCAATGGCAAGGAAAGCATTTCTGAAGAAGAAAAATTTGTTAACATCAAGTATCGATTTAAGTGTCAGGAAGTCATTTCTGAAAGTATTTGTATGGAGCGTAGCCATGTATGGAAGTGAAACATGGACGATAACTAGTTTGGACAAGAAGAGAATAGAAGCTTACGAAATGTGGTGCTACAGAAGAATGCTGAAGATTAGATGGGTAGATCATATAACTAATGAGGAGATATTGAATAGGATTGGGGAGAAAAGAAGTTTGTGGCACAACGTGACTAGAAGAAGGGATCGGTTGGTAGGACATGTTCTGAGGCATCAAGGGATCACCAATTTAGTATTGGAGGGCAGCGTGGAGGGTAAAAATTGTAGAGGGAGACCAAGAGATGAATACACTAAACAGATTCAGAAAGATGTAGGAAGCAGTAGGTACTGGGAGATGAAGAAGCTTGCACAGGATAGAGTAGCATGGAGAGCTGCATCAAACCAGTCTCAGGACTGAAGACCACAACAACAACAATATTCTGTAATCTGAGAGGAGTTCAAGTAAAATATTTTAAACAAATATGGAAAAAGGTTTCATCTGAAAGAAAAATCCTCCATCACTTACAAAGAGAGTGAGTCAGTTGATACATTTTCAGACACTGAAAAGGGAATATGAGCAGTGGAAATCTATAAATGAAGAAATTCATGTGAGCATCTCATGTACCAAATGTAACTAAGTAGGCCTCTTTCAGATTTTTTCATCTAACATTTACGTATGGTTACTTTAGTCTTTGATAGTGTGGTACATCTTCACTTCAGTAATTTTTTCCTTCCTACTTATATGACATTGTTTTATTTCTCTCCATTTCACAAAATTGTTTCTATTGACAAATTTCTGCACTGTTCACACTATGTTGAGTATTGATCATTTCTCATCAAAGTGGTACATGCAAGCAGTGTAGCTACAATCTGACAAGAAAAAAAGATTTTCCAGTTAAAACTAATTAGTGCTTTATTTTGAGGACACATTTCATTCTATGCATACACATATATTTTGTTGATTAAATGAGGTACACATATGTGTCATGAATTAATTTTACTTACATAGGTTTTGAGGCTTCTGCTTGGTCAGTCTGAAGTTTCTCTCCTCCCTCAACTTCCATTGTACAGTATACTATGCGGTTAGGTGCTAAAGACTTAAGTCCTTTTACTTCCATCACTACAACCTAAAAGTTCCATAACAAGTAAATTCAATCATTATAGCATATGTAAAGGTGTTCAAATTAAGTAATCATTCAGCTTAGAAGTAAGGGTATAATATAACATTCTTTGAAATTCTTGAGGAACTACCTATATTGAGGAAATATTGATCTTGAAAATATGTGACAAAATATTTTCTTTTGCCCAGAGGACATGGTATAGGTCCAGCCAAACCTTTCAAAATTATTGATGTTAAGCTCTTATTTCATTGCATTACTTGTAAATATTTGTCAAGATGCAGCATCCATCTATCTGAATATTGTATTTATGGGAGGAAAGATAGTGGAAAATATTGTAGCACATAGGAAAAGTGCATTATGAATAAACAGATTCTGTGAAAGACAGAAAGTTTCAGATTTTAGCTCATTGATACTCTATATGATGTGATCTGAAATATCTGGATTGCAGCTTATTGAGATGACTTTGGTGTTATAACAGTATTCATAATGGCATCACTCGATGTCTTCAAAAATTTATGAATGAGTTAGAGCAAGTTCATCTATTAAGTGCAGTCAAAAAATATTGCATCTTAACTTCACTTTCTGAAATTGATGAAGTAATAAGTATGAAGGAGTACCCCAAGAAAAACTGGAATTATTTTTTTTTTAATCTATATATTTTCAAATTGTCTTCAAAACAATCTTACCCCCTTCAAAATACAGTAAGAGTAAACATTTTATGGTCATTTGGTGTTGTTCTGTCAGTGCCAAAATATCTGGAGTTTCTTTTTTAATATTATTTCTAATTGTGTTACTTTATTTCTTATGTATGCATAATCTGGTGGATTATATTTATATTTGAATGTCCTGGTCTTTGTTTGTAGTTTATCTATAATCAAAGAATTTCTATCAAACAAAGAGGTAAGACAAACAGAAAATGAAAGGTGTCAGCATGTGGGGATGAGATGGTGCAGCTTATCTGAAAACATTACCATCTGAAATAATCAACTCATTGATGTAGCAACAGAGGCAATATGCAGTAAAAAACCATTCTGAATACTAGATCTTAATATTAATTGTGGTATAATAGAAGTTTTTGAGTTCAGTACAGACAGTATATGGAGATAACAACCTATCTATAGAAGTGTTATGGTACAGCCTTTTCTAACATTAAGGAATTCCAATTTTAGACATAGTTGCCTGGAGTAATGTGTGTGGTAAAAGTAAGCAAGATTTGTATGCATATTGCCCTTCAGGCTAGAATCTTAAGAAATTTGATGGAATAAAGTGAAATAATAATTTTTCTAGGTGATAATTTTGTCTGGTCAGTAAGGAGAGTTAAGTTTGCCTTAGCATAAGGATCTGTTACTGTGGAGTGTTTTTCAGAAGAGTCAATTGTGCATTAGACAAGCAGAGCAGATGTTTATTTATTAGGTAATGAAACAATAATGAAATAATAAAACAATGAATAATGTTAGGGTCCTAATGGTTAGGGAGTCTGTCTCTGCAGCAGGGATATTTTTTGAAAATGCAATCCTCTAGCTAACTAGGTAAGGAAGGTAAGTAAAATACGGGGGCTGACAGTCAGGATTGAGTAATGGAAAAAGTAACTGTATACAAACAAATGTAGTGTAACTAAATTGAGGATATAGACCTTGCACTAGGCAACATTGGGTACTGTGTATATCGTGCAATTCAAGATACTGCAGCTGGAATGAGAGATTGACAGAAAGAATGATATTTTAGTAAGGTACAAGTCATATAATCCTGCATTATCAGATCTATAGCTTATCTGAATACTTCTGTTTGTGTACTGAGGCATTATGAGCTTGAAGTGGTAATTCTGGAATGAAGAACAATAAGTTTGCTGGTTAACTGATAACGATGGTGCTAAATTGATGTGAATATTCTGACAGGTCAACTATTTTGTTAACATTCTGTGATTTTGTGAGGATTTAATTTTCTGGTTGAATGAGAGTAGTGCTAAGAGTTCAGCAGACATGTGGGGCTATGATTTGGTACAACTTCCATCCCCTTAATTTTGATTTCAGTAGTAATTAAGTTATGTGATTGTGACTCTATTTTTTTCATAACGTAATGAGTAGTAAATGTATGCTACTGCACATCTTGAGTTTTTGGTATTTTGCAAATTGGAAAGAAACAAAAGTGTTTCAAGTTTAAACAGCTTCAGACAGTTATGACAGAGTAATGTTTTGTAGTGTAACGTGCACTTAATTTAAAATTTTTTCTAGTCCCCACCTTTCATACTATAGTCAATTTTAGTGCTAATTATTGTAATGTTATGAGAACTATGTAATATATTTATTTATGATTTAATGGCTATCATTTGCCATTAGTGTTAAACAATATTTTTCTTGGTCTGAAGAAAAAGTAAGTGTAATAAAGTAGGGTATTTTGTCTGATTTTTTTCATGAACTGTGGCTTAAGAGGACCACTTCCAAGGGAACTGACAGAAGTGCATTTCCTTACTAACTGCCACTTGGACCTGGCGACAGCATGGACAATGTGGTCAGAAAATGTGTAAATCTCTCCTGCTGGGGATCTGAGTCCTCCCTTGGGCTTGGGTGTGTGTGTCATTGTTAGTATAAGTTAGTTTAAGTAGTGTGTAAGTCTATGGACTGATGACCTTAGCAGTTTGGTCCCTTAGGAATTCACACACCTTTGAACATCTGACTGTGTAAAAGCTCATTAAAAGTTTTAAAAATACTGAACAATGAGCAAGTGAAATTTTCCATCTAAAAAAAAAGTGAACTGCAATGCACAGTGTCATTTAGCTTTTTGCAATCCATGAGGGTTTAATTTTTTTTAATCAAAGTAGGACTTGTATAAAATGATGTGTATCTTTAAATGTAATCCTTGCTTACCCAAAAAGGACATCACTTATAGTGAAGATGCACAATTTTTTTTAAGAGTATAATTTTTTTATTGTTTTGTACAAATGTACAATACATTGAACATAAATATTTTGTACAGGGATTTTCATATGGACAGTTCATATATGTATAAATGCGAAAAAAACATAGTGTATGGTTTTTTTTTATTTTTATTTAGACTTTTAACCCACTTTTAGGGATCAGTTTCAGTCATTGAATTGCCCAGTTAGCTATTTGCAATATCTATCTCGTCAATCCAAGGAAGGGGTGATGTGACGAAGCAAGCTGGGATATTTTTACTTCCCATCTTGCTTTGCTATCTGCTTCCTTGGGAAAGTCTTCTTGATATAAAAGGTTAAGTATAACTTATACAATTATAAGAGGCAGCCAAATAAAAGTGAGAAATATGGGAAAAAGAGTGATTATACTGTTCATAATTTCAAAAGTAATTGCTGTAACTGTTAATACATTTTTCCCACTGTAGGTGGAGATGATCAATGCTTTGATGAAAAAATGTTTGTGTTTGCCTATGAAGGCATGACTGTACCCAGGCCTCTTCATCTCAAGTAAATTGATGGCCAATAATGTTTTTATTTGCAGCTCAAAAAAGATAGAAACCACATGGGAAGGGATCAGGACTGCATGGAGGATGTCTTAAGGTGTTCCCAGTGAAAATTTTACAGTGTAATAGAAACAACCTTGGCAATGTGTGAGTAGGAATTTTGCTGGCAAGTTGTTTTGGCTACACTGTAGATGTTTTGCTGGGAAGCCCATATCCTCCAGAAGGTCCAAAACTGTCCTCACTGATTTTCATATTACTGGGGCCATGAAGAAAGATATTCACAGCCATCAGTTTGCTTTCGATGAAGTAGTGGATGCCTGGGTATGATAATGGTTCTATAGGCAACCACACACAGGTTTCCATGAAAGCATTGACCATTTTACCCACACTGGGATAGATTTACTAACAGCTATGACAATTACTTTTGAATTAATGAAAGGTTTCCTTACTTCTTTCCACCTGTCACATTTTTATATGACTGCCACTTCTATAACTGTTATTTAATAGACTTCACAATTAGGTAAATATTTATAAAAATGTCTGCAAAAGTTTACATCTATTTATAACTTACAATTTCTGTCCTCTACGACATATTATTCCATACTGTACAATTACATTTATATGTTTCCTCACTGATTATGAAAATTGACATCCTATAACAGGTTGCAGTGTCTGCTGTCAAGTTTAATTTGCATTCATAACCCAGAGCTAGACTTTTAAAGAGCTTAGAATTCTTGAAGTGAGTGTTGACATTTATGTACACAAAATAATTTTAGTTTGGTTTTACATGAGTCCCTAGCATGAGCTCATATGGATTTGAGCAAATTGTTGTACTGCATTGAAAATCTGAAATATGAGCTGAGGTCTATTGTTTTTTTCTTTCTCTTTACCACAGATATTTCTTGTGTTATAGTTATGTATTTCATATCATTTTGGTGTCTGACTTAAACCACGTATCAGCCCAATAGCTCCCTTTTGTAGTATCAGTACTCTGTTCAACTGCACATGATCTACACAACCCCATACTTGTATCTTGTAATTTACAAATGGAAAAACCATTCATAGAGTATTGTTGTTATAATTTTTGTATGCACTGCTTTGTGCAGCTGGCTAAGTAAATATAATGAACTATTTACTTTCCTACACACAAAATTTCCATTTTTTCCACATCAAATTTTTTTATAAAATTCTAGGCTAAGGAATATACAGTCTTTACAGTCTGTATACTAAATTCCACAAATATCAGTTGCCTGCTTTAAACTACAGTAACTGTGTTAGTAACTTTTAGGCCATAGTTACTAAATCACCTCTGATGCACCATACTTTAAAAAAGTGTAATCTCCTTCTCATCATCACCATTACCAATATATAACAGTCATCTGCATCAGTAATTGTATGAGAAGTAGACATAGGCATGCAGAAGGGGCAGGTTCTAGGGTTTTAGATCCTCCCACCCACTCCAAATGTTCTAAGTGGAATCCCCATTAGCACAGGTATCTGAAGTGAAGCTGTATGGCAGCACCAGTAGATGTGAAGAACCAACATCCACAGGCAGCAGATCAAAGTGTTGAAGGAGCTCAAGGTGAGCACACACAAAATGCATGCTATTTGCCTACTGGCACCAGGTGGCCAATAACATAGACCAGCTCTATAAATCAGGCTTTGCTGGAGTAAAGAACAGGATACAGTATGAGTAGAAGGGTGTCAGCCTGCAGCTCTGCCCACCAGGGACAGCCAGCTTGCAAAAATGAATTACAGATGGCTTGCTGTCACATCGGCTGTACCTATCCTATGGAAACCATTGTTGTAAATTGTTCACAGAAATTGGTGAGAGGCAGGGGTTTTGGAATTAATTTGAGACCACAGTTAAATATTTTTCTCCTGAGATCTTTTTGATGATCACAGTCCTGAAAAATTTCTCACAAACACTTCCTACTAGACTACAGTTCTCATTAACACTAAAATTCCTGCTATTGTTAGACTATAGGGAATTTAGTCTTGCTAAATAATCAGAGGATATATGTCATCATCATGATCATCATCAACAACAACAACAGCACTAGCTATTTTAAATCCATCACTGGTTAATGTTCCCTCCCAGGCTTCTATATGGATTACAGTTTCCAGCTGTTCTCATCAACACTGCTTCTGCATATTTTATAATGTCATCAGACAACCATTGATTAAGCTGTCTTCTTGGTCTTTATATATATAATCTACAGCTACAGCTACATCTACATCTAAATGAAAGTTCATATGTTGCAAGAAGTCTCAATGTTCAGTTTCTTATCTCTTTATTACTTGTACGTGTTGTTCAATTTTCAGACATGTGTGTAGGATTGGCAAATTGTATACCTGGGTCATTCGTGTTCTCACACTAACCAGACCTTCATGTTTTGCATAGCTCCTAATGCATTCCTGATACAATGAGGTGGTCACATTGTCCACCTGACAACAAGTAGCTGATGAATGACAATGCTCTCTAATGGCCTACATTCCTAGTATCTTGTTTTACTTGACAGATACTATTACTGAAGGTGTACCTGTGTTCCAGTTCATTGGGCTAACATAGAACTAGTGTTAAGAATGGAAGAAGTAAATTGCTACCCTAATGAATCCATATGACAAAATGATAGTATTTACAGTGCTTACAGACATATTTAGTACGTCATTTTCTTCCCACACTACATACCATGCATGAGTGGAATGGGAAGAAACCCTGATGTCTGGTACAATATGAAATACCCCCAACTATGTACTTCAAAGTGGTTTGCATATATGGATGTAGATGTAATCCCATTTACAGTTGGTCAATCTGCCATGTAGGTTGGCTACTCAAGTCTGATCAGGTCTGGTTTCTCAACAGCAATAGACTTGTTTGACATTTCCTGAAGAGCTTAAGATAACCCAATTATGGTAATCAGATTGAAATTGATTCAAAAAGACATTTAGAAAGACCTCTGGATCTAGTATCAAATGTTTCAGTTGATTTGGAATTACAGTATCATTGGAAATTTTGAACACCAACATTTCCACTGCTGACTGTAAATATTTGTATAAATCTCACAATTTTATTTTCAGCTTTAAGCCATTATCAAGTGGTATAGAAGCTGAAACACAGCAACTGTCAATATGGGTATAAGAAATAAGAATTGATGTGAGCTTGTGTGGCTTTTGTGAGTGATATATGACTGATAACCATTGGTACATAATGGATGGAAATGACTGTCAAGGACCTGGTGTATGATATTGATGTATGTAGATACTATTTATCCTAAGTGGTCATTCCACTCATACCAGTTTGATACACCAGTAAGAAAGACTAACATGTGTGTGTGTGTGTGTGTGTGTGTGTGTGTGTGTGTGTGTGTGTGTGTGTGTGTGTCTGTGTGTATACATGCATTGGTGTGGGTGTGAACTACACAGGGTTCAGTAGGCTCTGTTACAGATCACTTGCTCAAATAGGCAAGACAGTACAATGAAAGGTAATTTTAGGTATGTTATATTCCAGCAAATCAATAATGCACTAAAGTAATTTGCAGAATGAAATCAAAACCACAAATAAGACAAGAAAGAAAGACATATTCATATGGAATTGTTTTTTGGGTCAACGTAAGTGGTACATTCAGCACTGTAATGAGAAAAGATTTTCTTCTCCTTTGTACAATTATGGTGAGAAAGTGGGTAAAAAGAAGTGTTGGCACATAGCCTGCTTTTCTTTAATATCACCAAGGGGGCTGCTGAGCTCAGTGACCCCACCTCATGAACAGATCATGATAAATAGTGCCTCATGCGCTTTTTCCATGAAATGATGCCAGAAAATTGTGAATTTGATCCAGGACATTGGTGCAAGGTTTGATGATCAGAAACTTTATGCCACTAGCCCTTCTCCCTTTCCCAGCCAAATTTGGTGGTGAAAATTTCATCCATTACCAAAATACAAGTTGGCTACCTCTGAGTCTAGTGCCACTACTCACCCATGTCAGTGACCTTTGTTACATAAATGGCTGTAGGAATCAAAGACATCATTTTACTTGATCTTGTTCCAGTTTTAGCACACAGAGTCAAGTAGTTTAGTTTCTTTAGGTAATATTATACTCTGACACATCAAGAGACATCTATAATAAGGCTTGAGCATTACTGTAATTGCTGATAGAAGGTAATAAGAGTCGAACAGAAAATATGCAAAAAATATCGGTCATGCCTGAAGCAACACACTGGACTTTTTATGCCAAACTGTGACTAGGCTGGTCAGAGATAAAGAAATGAAATGATATAACATGATGTGCTAACTGTAAATACTAAAACACGGGAGAGTGAAGTGCAGTTGGGAGAAACAAACTACAAGCACATCCTCAAGAACAGAAGATCGTAAATGCTATAAAAAGAAGCATACAGGAAGTTTAAAACCTGGTTCAATTTTTAAGGTATATAATTAAACAGTTTAATATTTTAGTTGAGATATATTTATTACATTAATTGTGCCTTTCATAACAAACATTTATATTTTTACATTGTATTTCTATAACTTTAACAGGATATATATACAATGTACCTGGAAACTTACCTCTAGTTGAAAAGTTAGGACAACATCTAACTTAGTCAGTTGTGTATCACTGTCTGCAGAATCACCCTCCAGTTTTGCAAGTGATCCCTGAGACCTGTCATCAACAAGCAAGGAAAATGATATTATTTACAAGTACTTCATTCTCACTCTACATTACAACAAAATTTGTCCAACCAACCAATATATGAACAAACACTGAAAATAAAAATACACAGCTTTTGCCATAACCATGCTGTAACAGCAAAATCCTCTGCTGATAGAACAGCCACACTAATCAAATTATATATAGTCCTAACTACCTGAAATAAAAGACAGTATTAGTGCAGAAGGTAGTGCAACTCTTCATTGAACATGTAAAATATTCAACACCCTCTTAAGAAAATATGTGAGAATGAGTACTAGCTAATAAAAAGTGTGATTTGAGTTTTCTGGCAGACTAGACCCGTGGTTGGACTGAGATATTAATGTGGAAGCTTTCCCCTTTTGTTTGCAATGCCCTTACCAATTGATCTATCTAGGCATGAATAATGGTCAAGTATGAAAACTTCAGTCCTGCCAGTAACTCTCTCTCAAAATTCACAGAAACTCCCAGCATAATTTGCAGAATTAGCACTTCTGGAAGAAAAAATATTACAGCGAAATGGCTTAGTTATAGTCTGCTGATTATTTTCAGAATGAAACTGATTTTGTGAACTGTACTTGCTGGTCTAGCACTCCTGTATGCAAGAATATTGCAGAGATATGGCCTACCCATACTCTACAGGTTGTTTCCAAAATGGAATTGTTATTCTGTAGCGAAGTCTATGTTGATTTGGAACTTCCTGCAAGACTAAATTTCCAGTATCAGTGTGATATGAAACCTTAACCATATGTGTTTAGTATCTTCTTCTTCAAAAAACTTTTGATCTGTTTTAAACTAAAATGTTTGAATTCAACATCCTATTTCAAAAGGAAACTGAAATCATCTTGATTCAGGAGGGAAATTTGTACAAGACATGTCCAGAAAGTAAGTACTGTTTTGGAGAAAAAATCAGAAAACATTTTTTCAGACAAAAATTTATTATTACAAGAAACAGCACTTCTTGCCACAATTGTGTAGAGACTTTAAGAGAGGGAAGACAGCTTTCCTATGCCCTCTTCACAGAAAGATGCTACTGATGAATACTGACACTGCTGAACATCATATTTTGCATCATCATCACTGTCAAAGTACCTTATAGCAAAAACATGCTTCAAGTTCAACAACAAGTGGTACTCACAAAGTGCAAGACAGGTGCTGTATCACAGGTGATAAGACTGCACCCAACCATCTGTTGAATAATTTTTTGAATGAAACAGCAGAATGGGAATGTGTGTTGTCAGGAAACAACACAATGCCTTAACTGACCATTCCATGCGTTTGGTTTTGCATTATGTGCCAAAGTTTTCGCAGTGTTTCACAGTATCAAACTTCATCAAGCACATGATATTTTGTGTTGGCATTGTTCCAGTTTTTGTTTAAAGGGTGCAGGGGTGGTCCTGAGGGCCTCCACTCCAGAAACTATGGTTTTGATTTTGGAGTGACATGAAAAACCCAAGTTTCGTCAATAGTCACAATTCTGTTTAAGAATTCACCTCCATCATCACTACATCAGATCAAAGAACTGACAAGGGGCTTTGTCTTGTGAACACCCGTAAGTGTTTTTGGAACTTAAAGGGAACAAAATTTGTGGAAATTTAAGCAATTTGTGATATTCTCATGCAAAACAGTTTTTTAAATTTGTTGAAACTCATCGCAAAACATTCTTATTGTGAACTGTCTATTTTAATGAATTTCCTCATTCACATTTTTAACCAAGTCATCACTGACAATAAAAGACCACCCACTTTGTGCCTTGTCATGAACACTGATTTGTCCATCACTGCATTGGCTCACCCACTATCTGACCATTCCATAGTCATTGCATATTACAGAACATATTCTCAGTTGGTAGGCTCAGAGATTTTCTTAAACAATTTGATCAGTCACTAACAAATGTCAACACAGCACAGTCTGGCTGTAATGATGCAA
This sequence comes from Schistocerca piceifrons, assembly GCF_021461385.2. Lineage (NCBI taxonomy): Eukaryota > Metazoa > Arthropoda > Insecta > Orthoptera > Acrididae > Schistocerca > Schistocerca piceifrons. The sequence continues at coordinate 536,976,849 of NC_060149.1, forward strand.
GAGGAAAAACCATGAATGGGAGAGATGAGTGTGAATGTGTCAAACTGAGGCACTAAAGCTGTGGTGTGGTTGAATGAAACAATATTTACTTTCCAGACACACCTCATATCTAACTTTTTAAAATATCTATTAATGCACAAAGTATGTAATCACACAGTATAATGCGAAAATGTATTTTTCTTAAATGAAGTCACTTTCCCAGGTAGGCTGTTCTTTTATTTTGAAATGAATACTTCATTTCATTATTTAGCAAGAAGCTAATTTCACTCTCTAAGGCATTGTCAAGCTACATGACAATAAAAACTATGATGTTTCCAGTATGTTGTGTTCCACACATCAATGTGGGAAAGAGCAATATCTGATTGCATCCATAATAAGATATTTACAGAACTGAAGTAGTTATGGGCACAACTATTCCAGATATGAAGTAAATACTTAAAATGAAAAGAGTGAAACACTTAGGTGGTTTAGTTATGTTTCTTGACATTCATTCTATTTGATTTTATGATGCTGAATGTGATGTGCAAGTTTTCACTTCAATAGTTACACTAATGTATTTATAATGTGTTATTTATGCTGACATAGTGACAAATACTGTATTAGAGCAGCACTCATTCCTTTCTACATATATATTTCACATAAAGGATAGTTGTGCCTGTACCTTTTACAGTTGTGAGAAACTCTTACTGAGAATGCCTTGACAGGTTGCTTTCCACCCTCACTGCTGTGTGGAATACAATATGATGTAAGAATTATAGTTTTTATTGTACTATATTTTCATAGTGCAAAGATGGAAAAATTAGTTAACCACTAACTAATGAAATAAATTATTTATTTTAAAACAAAGGAACAGCCTACACAGGAAAACAATTTTCTGTGATACCTATACAGTATCATTGGACACGTACATACAAAAGACTGCTAGTACTTTTATCTTACTGCAGCTCACATATTCAAATAGCAAATTCCAAATACACCATTTGGGGAAAACATTTTCTGAGTAATTATGCAATCTAATTTTCAAAAATGAAATTTAATGAATGTTTTAAGAGTAACACAGTCTTCAAGAAAGAATAGTTCTGATTAACCACTAGCTAATAGGAGAAAAGATTGATGCCAAAAGTGCCATACTATTCAAGAAAAACATCTACACAAAAAGAGTCTTGAACTAGAAAGTGACAATTGATGTCTATCTTAAAACTGTTGCCAACAACTGTATAATTTCCTTTAAGATGACCACTTTGGGGTAGGGAGGTACTGAGCGAGAGAAGTACACACAGGTGACAAAGTCATGGAATAGTGATATGCACAAATACATAAGTCAGGAGTATCATGTACACAAGATATAATAGGGCAGTGGATTAGTGGAGCTGTCATTAGCACACAGGTGATTCACATGAAAAGGTTTCCAATATGAGTATGGCCATATGATGGAATTAATAGTGCAGAATGGTAGCTGGAGCTGGATGCATGTGCATTCCATTTCAGAAATTCTTAGGGGATTCAATATTGTGGGATCCACATCATCAAGAGTGTGCTGATAGTACCAGATTTCATGCATTACATCTCACCACTGACAAGGCAGTGACCAACGGTCCTCACTTAATGACCAAAAGCAGTGGCATTTGCGTAGAATTTTCAGTGGTAATGTGGCAAAATTTGGCATTAATGAGCTACAGCAGCAGGCAGCCAATGCAATTACCTTTCTTAACAGCACAACATCACCTGAAATGCCTCTACTGGGCTTGTGAGCATACTAGTTGGACCCTAGACAATTGGAAGACTGTGGCCAGGTCAGAGGAGTCCCAATTTCAGTTGTTAAGAAGTGATGATAGAACTTGTGTGTGGCACAGATACCATGAAGCCATGAACCCAAGTTGTTGACAATGGACTGTGAAAGCTGTTAGTGGTTGTAAAATGGTATGGGCTGCATCCTCTGGTCCAACTAAACTGTTCATTGACTGTAAATGGTTATGACTGGATATTTGGAGAGGATTTGCAAGAAACAACAATGGAATTTTTGGATGACAATGTGCCATGTCACTAGGCCACAATTGTTCATGGCTGGTCTGAAAAACGTTCAGAAGAATTCAAATGATTTGGCCACCCAGACCACCATACATGAATCTGATTGAAAATTTATGGGACATAATCTAGATGTCAGTTCATGCACAAAATCATGCACTTAAAAAAGTTTCACAATTAAGTATGGCTATAGAGGCAGCATGGCTGAGCACTTCTGCATAGGACTTCCAACATCCTGTTGAGCCCATGCCAAGTCAAGTTGCTGCACTGTGCCAGGCAAAATGAGGTCAAACACAATATTGGGAGGCATATCATGACATTTGTCACCTCAGTATAGTTTGATTTAATAAGATGAGCCCATGCCACTAATTATAGATATCTAACAACATAAGTCAAAAACATATAATGTATGGATGTCAGAGAAATACTGGTTTTCTTGTGGGTATCAGTGCAAGCTCTACAAATATGTGCAGTGTGTTATGCAGGAAGGCTTGCCTAATGCGTAATTTGTCATGCAAAAAGATTTCTATGCAATGCCTTGAGCACATACAAGCACTAAATTTTAACATGATACTTAATACATTGAAATATATATATATGAGCCTTAAGAAAAAATTAAATTGAACTTAAAATTTTAATAAGTATTGTATTCACAAGGCATCAAAACTTCTTGTGCAGACTCAATTGTGGGTGAAACATGTTTTGTAATTATCCAAAGCAATGATGTATCTCACATCTTTAGGTACAGTACTGCAATAAACGCAAAGTTAATGTAGTAGACAAAGATTTTTAATGAGTTATTCCAGATAGTCAGATAATAAATTATAATTCCAAAACAGGAGATAACTTTGTTAATGGGGTAGTTAGTATGGAACAATTATGCAGCGAGAGACATACCATTGGATGTATGTACTATGAAATAACATTTGAAGCATCACTCCTTGAAATTACATAAAAAAAAGAAGAAACTAACATCACATATATATCTCTTCGTAATATTGAGGCCCATTAGAGATGAAGTATTGTATTGTGCAATAAGCTGTCTGGACTATGTATATTCACAAATTTTCAATCTTATCCTTTTTTTTATCTTATTTGAAATGTTTTAAACTCCGACTATGTAGTAGTATATGTTGTGCTAACACAATAAACCCCCATGAATTAAAAATCAAGTATCATAAAAATACTGCACTGCAAAAAGATATAATTTTATTTATGTGAATATCATAATTGTTGTATTGTGCTGTTGAGTGAATTTCATGTCCTGTAACTTATTTTTGATTTAATGTTCCATGTTTCTGGGCGCGAGTTGGTTATATGTTGTCTGGTGGTAAGAAAGGAAGGAGAAATGTAAAGTTTTTCTGGAGTTGCATAGAAATGGGATGTGTTTCTCTCAGTGAGCATTGAAATTGATGGCAACAAGGCATCTAGAACTATTAAAAATGAAAATTACGTATGAATCTGTTTGTCGCCTATGTTATTTCAAGAAACACGTCAACCTATAGGGTTTCCAGACCTACAAGACAATCTGCCTTCCAGACAGAAGAAATCCAAGCAATGCATTGAAGGACATCCTTAGAAAACAAGATGAGCATTATTTCTTTAAAACTAACACAGACTTGGCCAACAATATTTAATTACTCCATGAACAATTACTACAATTAATGGTCATCCAATGTGCATTACAAAGAAGGTCTTTTAAGTAGTACCATTGCGCCCAGGATACTTGTGCATTTAGATTTTTGACATTGTTTATGTTTCAGGTGACAAGAAAGCATATAATTGTGTTGCAAAGATGAATGATTTTAAACCAAATATAGTTTGACATGGTGTGTGTGGAATGATGCAACACTATGGACATTTGGTTGGAAAGGTTGAAGCATTATTACTAAAGTTGATACCACCTACCCATATCAGGACAATAATGAGCTAAGTACCAATTAAAGTATTTATTTTGTGTTTTCTCATTGCAGTGCTGTGTGAACATTTTGACCAGTTTTTTCTTACTCTGGTAATTTATGAACAAATTTACAAAAAATGGATCATGATCAGAACAATGAAATAAATATGCCAAACCTACCAGTGTCAACTAGTGGCTTTAAAAAGGCCATAGCCAATGAAGACATGTTTTAGGATGAAGTGGACAATAGTCAACTTAAACAGTTAAATGAAATCAGTACAGACTCAGGATTTTTAGACTGTAGCATGTTATATTTGAATCCAGACTGTGAGAAACAAGTACAGTCACACGCGAGTGAAACAATGTGGAGTGAAGAACCCAAACAGCTAAATTTACAAGACATGTTTAATGTATTAATGTCATCAATGCAAAAAATAGTGAAAAACATTAAAAAATAGTGAAAAACTTGAAAAGTCAATAGTCTCAGAATGTAATCTCATTAGAGCAGAGCTTAATGCACAAATTTAAGATATTAAAAAGGACTTAGTTGGTGTGTTTTCTCAAGTGAAAGCTATAGATGAATGTGTGAAAAAGTAGAGGGGAAGGTAGAGTCTTTAGAATCCAAAATACAGTCATTAGAACCAAAAATAGGGGAAGTAGACAGGGATCTCAGATTTGAGATAGGTTCTGTTGAAGTCAGATGTAAAGATGCTGTTGGTGATGCTAGTAAACAACCTGTAACCTTTATAAATAAGCTAAATGAAAAAATAGACAGTGTTGCCTCAGATGTATAAGTTCAGAAGATAGCTAAGATAACAGACTCAAGTGTGTCAGACTTACATAGTGATGTCACTATTATCAAAAAACATGTACAACAGTTACAAGATGGGGCTTATCTAAAAACTTTCTGTAATGTAGGATGCCCAAGCTATCTTACTATGCCACTTCGGTGTTTCTCTGCTGACAAGAAGATTCATCCACTTGATTTTATACAACATTGCCATGATAGTTTTCACCCTTGTATGAGTGATGAACTAAAAATTTAGTTCGTTAAAAGATCATTAGAACGGAAACCTTGTCATTGGTCAACCAACTAGACTGTAGCAATTTATCCATAGATGAATTTGAAAAGCGTTTCTTGAAAAAGTTTTGGTCTGACACTGAACAGGCAAGGATGAAGAGTAAGATTTTTAAATGGTCTGATGCACAGGGAGCAGAGAAGGGGTATGAAAGAGTTTTGCAAAGACCAGATCACAAAACTTGCACACTTAGACCAACATTTTGAGGAATTAACTCAAATAGATACACTTGAGAGAAGGCTACCAGAAAGAATTCAAATGGGTTAGTTTATGGGCCGGATGATTCTGTAGACTAGTTCCCGAAAAAAAAATCCTTGTTTTCCAAACTTTGCAGAAAACAAGTAAGGGGTCCCAAGATCTGTCTGGCACACTTGAGTGGTGATGTCACCTATTTCTCTTCCTGTCCTGACATTAGTTTGTATAAAGCTAGGTAGTGAAAAAAAAAGTTTTTGAGTTATACCAAAAATATGTAAGGTAATGAAATTTTACAAAATGTACAAGTATATGAGATTATGTTGAACATCCTCAGTGACCAGTAAACATTTAAGTGTAAAAAGTTGTATAATTGCAGGAGTAATTTGATTATTACACAATGTATACACAATTTTTGCTAAATTTTGAGGATGTATATGGTATATATAGCTATTAGTAGAAGAGCACACCTGAGATGTTTAGTGCCATGCACTAGTTTTCAGATTGTTTGTATAGTGTAACAAGGGAAAGTACAGTTGCCTAGTGAAGTGTATTTGAAAGCAATGAAGTGATTCTAGGGTGTATGACCTCTCTGACCCATAAGTTGAAGTAATATGATTGTATGAAGTAATGAGCTGTGGAAACAATGCAATGATTACATACAGTAAAATAATAAAACACGTAAATAGTGGTGGAAGCAATGCAATGATTACATGCAGTAAAATAATAAAACATGTAAATAGTGTAATTTCTATTGCTAGAAGAAAAGCTATACCAGTTGTGGGGTCTGCTACTATGTTGTGGTTTAAGAAGTTGATCTATTGTGTAAGATGATGCAGGTGATTTTACTATGGTGATTATTATTATGAAGTATTTAGTGGAGTAATGAGGTGATATTATAAGGATATGAGGTGAAGTTATTACTTTGATGCAATGAGGAGATATTTGATGTATTTAAGGAAGTGTCGATGTATTACTGCTGTAATGAGGAGAATGATGTTAGGTAGGGACTGGTTAGGAAACCTGTTTTTCTTTTTACTGAGGAGAAAGTTTATGAAAGACACACTTAATAAGCACAGTTTGTAATGCAGGTTGTTTTTGATTTAAAGTAATGGATGCAAGTAAATACTCAGTTATATTTATGCAGAAATGTTGTTCTATGTGAACTGTGACATCTTTTGTAATTAAGCAACATGTCAGTAACCTGTACACTGAAAAGTGATTAAGCATCTTGCTGGTAATTAATATGAAGAACATGACACTTGAAAATAGGAAGTAAACTGGAGAATGTTTTTAGTGAATTAACAACTATACCTACACACCACTACATGTTTGTACACTGTTGAAAGTTAATGAGATGTGAAAACCATTTATTTCTGAACTTACGAAATTTTTTATACTTACATTGAATCATATAAGGAAAGTCAGGATGACACATCTGAACACTTGAGGGTTGATGTATGCAGTACTCAGAAGGCTTTATGAATGGAACTACTTACTGTATCAAATTATACACTTGAGGCATATAACTGTTCTGTTCCTGAAAATCTGATGAGAGGTGGGAGTTACATTGTTACTTTTCTGAAAACATGATTAAGTATGAACTAAGTCTTTGAAAAATTTTCAGATGGGAGAATCTCTAGTGAATTTGTCTTGTGTTTGATGTGCACCAAGTGTCACAACCATACAGTTACTTACTGAAACATGTAATGATCAATATAGTGCTATTGCATATTTGCTTTGACGTGTTGTTATTTTTGTAACCAACTATGAGTATTGGGATGATTCTTGAAAGATACTAACAGGCACAAAGACTACTTTGCCATTAAATAATATACCCACATCCCATAAAAACTTCATAACATTTTACCGTTTTTGTAAATGACTTGAAGATACTGTCTGATAACTGGTAATATGTGTACAGTTTTCTTTGTCTTTGAACTACTTGTCAACAATGCAGAATGCACCATGGAATTTTATGTAGATATAAATAAACAAACAAATCTTACCTTCTTCAAAGTGTGTAAATGATATCAGGAGAGTTACTGAAATCTGTTGAGGGCACTTGTTTCCCAAAAAATTTATTTTTTTGATGTTGTATAGTATCCTCAACCATGAGTTGAACCAAGTTGATAGTGAATTTGGCTGTGTAGTTAAATTAGACTACATGCTATCCTCAACTGGACTTCAACTTAAATTGTCATAAAGAACATTTAGTTATATGATAGATTGTACTGTATGGTATCCTCAATTGAAGTTGGGCCATGTTAGCACACTGGACTTATATTTGAAACTACTATACTCATAATATAGTATCATAGAACTGGGTTGTGCTTATGTTGCACACGTAACTTTAACAAATGCTTTGACGTTTTAGTAGTGTCTATGCTGCACACAGTATTACATGAACTACTCACAGTATAAAATGGTATTGTAAGCCATGGTAGTGCCAAAAAAGCACAGAGGACTAGCTTCTGAGATACGCTATCACATTTTTCAGTAGAGAAATTGGTATCGTAATCTACAATTTTGCAAGTGATATTATATTTTACAGTTATGATGAAAGTATAATAATTTACTATTTTCAAAACAGTATTAACTTTTCAAAAAATTAAGTATCTTTGACAAGTCAAGTGTCTAAGAGAACAAATCATTTAACTTATTATTTTCTGCATCCAAGTTAAATTTTCCTGATTGTTGAGTGTTAATTTTAGTCTTGTTATACCTAATATATTAATATTTTCTTTACAGTTTTTGTCTTACTATAAATATTATTTCTTTAATATTGCTAATTAGTATTTGTACAATATTCAAAAATATAATTACATCTTATAAATTTTTTTTTTTTTTTTTTTTTTTTTTTTTTTTTTTTTTTTTTTTTTTTTTTTTGTGGGAAGTAACCCTTTTTAATTTTTTTTCAAGCTGAGTTAGTGTTTGCATTTTTATAAGGATTTTCCAAGTATTCTTTTCATGCAACTTCAAATCAGTCTCTCTCTCTCTCTCTCTCTCTCTCTCTCTCTCTCTCTCTCTCTCTCTCTTTTTGGATATTCAGATCTAAGAACCTTGTTTATCTTGCATTTTTTCTAAAGAAGTATTTCATATATGTGATTAGGGAATGTTGGATTCTGAAGCTGATACACTGTGAAATGTTGCAGGAAATATCCTGGGAGCTGTGTCCACTCCTAAAAAAATCATCAAGACCATCAGCAGTATGAAGACCCATCGACACAACCCTCCAATTCAGCACACACCTGATGCCTCTTTTTACCAGCCTTCAGCTATTCAGAAACCTAAGATTTCGTAAACACTTGTGCTACTGCATATTCTACTTCTCAAATTTGTAACATCGTGCATGTCCTCAAGGCTTTCTCTCATGTGAAATGTGAGCGAAACTCTCAGGGAGAGGAGGAGTGGGGGGTAGTGAACAGGCGGAGGGGGGTTGTGTCACATGCAATAAGCCATCTCAAGCACAAATTTATGATCTTATCCTTTTCTTGATCTTATTTGAAATGTTTTAAATTCAGAATTTGTAGTAGACTAGTATATGTCGTGCTAACACAATTAACCCCTGTGATTTAAAATTCAAATTTCATAAAATTACTGAACTACAAAAAGATACAATTTTGTTTATTTGAATATATATATTATTATAATTGTTGTATTGTGCTGCTGAGTGAATTTCATTTTCTGTAAATTATTTTTGATTTAATATTCTATGTTTTGATCTTAGTAAGAGTATATCTTTACTGATGTACTTTGGAACAATGTTAACTGGACACTAATTGGTTGTATGTTGTCTGGCGGGAAGAAAGGAAGGAGAATTGTAAAGTTTTCCTGGAGATGCATACAAATGGAGTATATTTTTCTGAGTGAACATTGGAATTGATGGCGGCAAGGCATCTAGGACTATTAAAACTGAAAATTACATACGAGTCTGTTTGTCGTTTATGTTATTTCAAGAAACACATCAACCTATAAGGATTCCAGACCTACAAGAGAACCTGGCTTCCAGACAGAAGAAATTCAAGCAACAGATTGATGGAGATCCTTAAAAAACAAGATGAGCATTTTTTCTTTAAAACTACCACTAGAGTCAGCGAACAATATTAGTTATTGCATGAACAATTATTACAATTAACGGCCATCCAATGTGCATAACAAAGGAGGTCGTTGAAGTGTTAACTCATATTGTTTATGGATGGATCAACCATGGGCCCATTTGAGGAAATATCTTTGCATTTGCATAAAGTCATTTAGGAAACTCATGAAAACCTTGGATGATGATGGCTGGAAAGTGGTATGAGCCATAATCAATAAACTTAGGACTTGCACAAACTTACATCTACATCTATACACGCAATCTGCAAGCCACCATATGAAGTACAGTGGAGGTTACATTGTAAAACTACTAGTCATTTCCTTTTCCTGTTCCACTTGCAAGTAGAATCAGGTAAAAACAACATATATGCCTCTGTATGAGCCCTAATTTCTGTCATCTTATCTTTGTGGTCCTTACATGTAATTTAGGATGGCCACAGTAGAATCATTTTACAGCCTTCTTCAAATACTAGTTCTCTAAAGTTTCTCAATAGTGTTTGATGAAATGATCTAGGACTACCATTTCATCCTCTGTGTTACCATTTGCACTAATGCAGGTGAGTAACATAACATTATTTCTGAATACAATCCAAAATTTATTGCCACAATTCTGAAACAAAAATTAATACTGAAAGTACATCACTGGTAACTGTAAATGTTCCTGTTAAGTATAGAATGAAACAAGTGCACCCTGAACAAAATGGAAAATTTACAAGTATAACAGAAGAAGAAACAATGATAGGATATGGTCAGAGCCAACAGAAATCATCTTATTGTTTCTCAAAGTGTTTGACTTAAATATTTGTAAAATTTTGCACAGATTCTGACCAATTTTTGAAACATTTGTTCCATTCTGACATTGGCTCCTCAAACACAGGTTTTTGGATGGAATCAACAACTCCTTGAAGTGACAAAACTTGATATCCATAAATTTTTGTTTTACTGAAAGAAAGGAAAAGAAGTTCTTAGGTCATAAATTAAGCTAATTTGGCAATCAAGAATTAATCTGATGCTTTTCTCCCTCAGATAAACAATTGTCTGCTGTGTTTTGTTACAAAAGGTAGCATCATGACAAAGAATGAAGTGACATTCTCAGTTGTTTTTCATGATTTATTGATGGTGGGAAACAAAATTCTTATATACCATTCAGCATTAAAAGTTCAATCTTCAAAAGAAGTGGTTGCAAATTCCAACGTAACAAGAGAGATAAGTGATCACTTTCTCGGAAGTGATACATGAATGAAACATTTTTGATGGTCTGGGGACATCTTTGAAAACCCAATCAATTAAATGTTGCTCAATTTCCAGCTCATTCAGATTTATCCATCTGTGGCTTTCGGCTATGATGTTGAGTATAAATTTTACAGTTAATGAGCGTTTCCTTATATCAGTTCATAAAAGCCTCCTTTTGAGACTTGTCAGACTGTTACTATAAAATTTGTCATTAATAACCCATAATTCAAAAATAAATGCAAAGTCCATAGCTAAAACACTAGAAGAAAGGATGATCTTCACTATTCTGGACTAAATCTCACTTTGGCACTAAAAGGGGTGAATAATGCTGCCACAAAAATCTTTGGTCATGTGCCAAATAGTATTAAAAGTCTGACAGATATCCAACCAACATTTAAAAGCAAATTAAAATAATTTCTGAATTACAACTCCTACTCAATAAATCAATTTTTAGATATGAAGTAGTAACTGTTTTTGTGTAAAGAAAACTTATGTTAAAGTGATACATACCAAATCATTATTAAATATCATATTCATGATCTATGGAACAACGATTAATGTATGTATGTATGTATGTCAGAATCCGTGAGAGCTGGCTTTTTTTCACAGCTGAATTCACATGCAGAATCAAATGTACTTCAGACTTCAACATGCCTAATGGTATCTGTGTCTCACAGTAAGTTATATATCAATCCTCATCATTCATCTTATGCCCAGCATTAATCATTCTTGGAACAACAACAACAAAAACCAATAGGAATGAAAAATGTTGGGTGTCCCCTAAGTTACGTTAAGTTATTTCCATGTTATGTGGATCATTTGCACAATAATTAATTTGTAAATATGGCTACATGCTGAATATTTAAAAGTATTTTTATTAAATATGGATGTGAGTTAGTAATTTCTAACACAACAGTTTTCACACATTACAGTGAAAGAAATTCATCTACAGAACCAATGGAGTTGTCAAGGCATTTTCAGTTTATTTTCAATTTTATATTGCTATCTGTCAGACTCCCCCATAAACCATAGACCTTGCCATTGGTGGGAAGGCCTGTGTGCCTCAGCCGTACGGAAAGCCATACTGTAGGTGCACCCAAAATGGAGGGATTTCCGTTGAGAGGCCACACAAATGTGTGGCTCCTGAAGAGGGCAGTAACCTTTTCAATAATTGCAGGGGCAACAATCTGGATGATTGACTGATCTGGTCTTGTAACATCAACCAAAATGGTCCTGCTGTGCTGGTACTGTGAACAGCTGAAAGAAAGGGGAAACTACAGCTGTACTTTTTCCTGAGGGCATGCCGCTTTACTGTATGCTTAACTGATGATGGCATTCTCTTGGGTGAGATGCTCTGGAGGTAAAATGGTCCCTTGTTTGGATCTCCGAGCAGGGACTACTCAGAAGGATGTCGTTATCAGGAGAAACAAAACTGACATCCTATGGATCGGAGTGTGGAATGTCAGATCCCTTAATCAGGCAGGCAGGTCAGAAAAATTAAAAAGGGAAATGGATAGGTTGAAGTTAGATATAGTGGAAATTAGTGAAGTGCAGTGGCAGGAGAAACAAGACTTGTGGTCAGGTGAATACAGGATTATAAATAAAGAGTCAAATATGTTGTAATGCAGGAGTTAGTTTAATAATGAATAAAAAAAGTATCATTGCAGATAAGCTACTATGAACAGCACAGTGAACGCATTATTGTAGCCCAGACAAACACCAAGTCCATGCCTACTACAGTAGTATGAGTTTATATGTCAACTATCTTCAGAGATGATGAAGAAATTGAAGAAATGTATAATGTGATAAAAGAAATTATTCAAATAGTTAAGGGAGGTGAAAATTTAATAGTCATGGGCGACTGGAATTTGATAGTAGGAAAAGGAAGAGAAGGAAAAGTAATAGATGAGTATGGACTGGGGATGAGGAATGAAAGAGGGAGCTGTCTGGCAGAATTTTGCACCAAGCATAATGTAATCATTACTAACATTTCATTTAGGAACCGGGAAAGAAGGTTCCATATGCGGAAGAGGCCTGGAGACACTGAAAGGTTTCAGACAGATTATATAATGGTAAGACAGAGATTCAGGAGCCAGGTTTTAAATTGTAAGACATTTCCAGGGGCAGATGTGGACTCTGACCACAATTTATTGGTTATTATAATGATGAGCCAATGATGAGCCAATACATTCAGACCACCTGGTTAATAGCTTGTGTGTCTGTCTTTGGAAGAAAATACATCACTGATTCTGCATATCATGGATCCAACAGTTTGCTGGTATGTTTGTAGAGGTATGTGGCATGAGATGTCTCTGCACAGGTCATGTAATTCACATGAATAACGGGCTGCTGGTTTGCATATGTGCTTATTGCACACAATAGGAGCCCAGATGGATACCACAGGATTTACATCAGGCAAATCTGGTCACCAAGACATCAATGTGAATTCACTATAATGCTCCTCGAACCACTGTAGCACAGTTCTGGGTCTGAGACCAAGACAACTATACCGCTGAAAGATGATATCACCGTTGGTGTAGACATCAAGCATGAAGGGATGCAGGTGGTTTCCAGCTGTCAGCATGTCTTTCATTATTACCACAACTCCATGCAAGCACAGGAGAATGTCTCTCATAACATAAAATTGCTCCCATCAGCCTGCGTCCATGGTGTGTCTTGTGTTTTGAGCCACTGTTGAACTCAATGACGGCATTTGTGGAGACAGCCAGTGACCTAGTGTAGGAAAAATGAGATTCAGACAAAGAGCTGACACATTTCCATTGATTGATGGTCCCATGCCCACTGCAATTGTAATTTACAATGTCATTGGGTCAACATATGACCATGTGGCTTGCTGCAGAGCTCCATGTTCAACAATGTCCAATGAACGGAGTGCTCCAAAACACTTGTGCATGCACCTCTATTATGCTCATCCAGCAGAGATGCCACAGATCACCATCTATCCTACTTTACAGAGCAAACGAGACTCCAAACCCCACTTTTTATGAAGAGTAATGGGTGTCCAACTATTTAGTGCCTAGTGGTAGTTTCAATGTCCTTGTACCTCTTTCCACAAGTCATCATCATAGTAGCACATGAACATTCAAATAGCTTCACTGTTTTCAAGATATTCAGTCACCGGACCTACATAATAATAATAATATGACCTTTGTCAAAGTTGCTTATCTCAACACAATTGCCTTTTCCTTTCACGGGACAGTGTAATCCCTCTAGTAATTCATGGTTTTTCACATTAATGTCTTCTCTGATCAGCTTATGTGGGAAGCTATTTTTAAATAATGATATGAATTTATTATGGAATAGATTAAATTTTATGTCAAGATTTGTTTAGTTTTGAATTTCATCCCAAGTCATCTCTTGCAAACTATTTGTTCTGGAGTCATTAATTATTCTAACTGATTTCCACTCAGGAGTATCAGTACCGCAAGGCACTATCTGATTTATCCTGGTAAACTATAGTCTCCATTATGAACAGAGAGAGCATTTGTTACTGGGTATACAGGGAGACATCATGAACAATTCTGGTGTGGAACAGATCAAAAGCCTATTCCTTGAAAAATGTTGATAATGATGATGATGATGTTGATGGTGGTGGTGATGGTTATGACAAAGGTGATGAAGCTGAATGAAGTGATTCAAATTAAGCCTTTGTAAAATTTGTAAATAATCATTGAACAATTCTTCATATACAGAGGGGTCCAGAAAATGAAAAATGTAGGCTCTCTTTGATAGTCAGTATTAGTGAAACAAAATAACATATTGTTACAATTCTTGCACGGGTGGGGGGAAGGGGGGGGGGTTATTTTACATGTTCAAAGTGACCCCCATTAGCAGCCAAACAAAGTTGATGCTGCTAAACTTGACCGAACTATTTCTGTGAGTGTTACTGGTGTAGTAGCTACCTCAATGGTTACTTCTAGCTCATTCAGTGTCGTTGTCGTCCATTGATAAATTTCATTTTTTCATGTCCCCCATAGGTACAAGTCAAGAGATGTAAGCTCTGTAGATAGTGGTGGGAACTCAACAGCTTCTCTTCAACCTATCTATTATCCACATATTTTTTCATCCAAGTAGGTTCTGACATCTCTGTGATAGTGAGGCAGAGTGCCATCCTGCTGTAGGTGAAATCTTTCATTTCCAAACACCACACAGATGGCAGACAAAATTGATGTTTCCAACATGTGAAGGTACACCTTCCCTGTTACAGTATCTTCAAAGAAGAGTGGAGGAATCAGATCATACCAGATTTTAATATGCAGTAGGTTAACATGTTTGTTTATGTGAATGTGAGGATTTTCAGGGGCCCAGTTTACACAGGTGTGGAAGTTTATAATACCGTTCAATTTCAATTGTGCCTCGTTAAAACAGATAACAATCCCTGCAAACCATTCATCTTCACGAAGTATGCATTCAGACCACTCACAGTGCTCCATCCTTTGATACAGGTCATCCTCATTCATAGTGTGCAGTGATCTTGTAATGTAAACTTTCCCTTTTGCAGCCTTCAGAATTTGTCATATGCCTGATCAGTTTACCACGCTTTCATGTGCACCCTGCTTTGCAGATTTTTGAGATTACCTAGTTTGATTGATTGATATGTTTATTTATCCACATAACAATACAAATTGTATGGATGTTGTTAACTGTGTCTTATGAACTACAACATACATGTGTTCTTACAATGTTTACAATTCAGTTCTTACAATTTTTACAAGCCAATTCTTATAATATATATAATTATGCCACATACTATTGATTTATATAGGCCTATGTGGTATTTGTGTCTACTAAATAGCTATCTATAACTATTCTAAATACTCATTTATCTTCTAACAACTTTTCTTTAATAAACATGTTTATAATTTTTGGCTCAAGATACAAAGTTTATTTACAACTTTTATGTCCAGTGGCAGCCTGTTGTACAGTTTTCGGCCATTATGTAGCATAGTCTTCTGTGTTTTTGACTTGTTTTTCCTGTTTTGGTATAAGTAGTGGCTGGCTCTAGTGTCATGGTCATGTATTGAGCTGTTTGTAGCATACAGATGAACATACGAATATTTTTCCTTACATATATTACAGTCTGGAAAATGTATTTACATGGGACAATCAGAATTTCTGTTTTTTTTTCCTTTTTCTTTTTTTTTTTTTTTTTTTTTTTTTTTTTTTTTTTTTTTTTTTTTTTTTTTTTTTTTGGAACAAATCAGTACAAATGGGCTCTATTGCTGCTGCTGTACAGCTCTTTTCTGTAGATGGGCTGAATATTCCTGTCACTTGTTACCAAAACATGATTCCATAACTGGGGATTGAGTGTATGTATCCAAAATATGTCATTTTGAGGCATTAAATATTTCTCACTGGTGTAAGTACTCGTTGAGCATAACATGCTGCGGATAGTCTCTTTGTTAAAGCTTTTACATGTTCTCTCCATTTCACGTGACAATCTACCATCAACCCCAAAAATTTGGTATTCATTAGACGTTATATTACATCGTTAATTGTTAATTTATCATCATTGTGTCTTTTATTAAACTGGAAGTACATACAATTACTTTTCTTTATGTTTAAAGTTACTTTAATTTTCAGTGACCACTTGTGAACATCTCTGAGGACTGCAGTTGCCTTTTCTGTCAACTGTGTTTTGAGTTTTGGCTGTGATCACTATGTTGCTGTCATCAGCGAATAGTATTTTTTCCCACATCTGATACCCCGTGGAAGTAAATAAGAAAAAGATTGACCTAATATACTACCTTACGGGGTACCTATATTAATATTTTTTTGATCTGATAAGTGTTTCATTAGAAACCCTTCTGACATGTGAAATCTCAACACGCTGCATCCGGTATTCCAGGTAGGACTTAAACCAGTTCTTAACCACACCCCTTATTCCTAATAACTCTAATTTAAGTAATAAAATTAAGTGGTCCACTGTATGAAATGCTTTTGATAAATCCAAGAAAATTCCATTAACAAGGTTATCTTCGTCCAATGCCTAAAGAATGACCTTTGTAAGCTGTGCAATAGCTGATTCTTTACCTCTTTTGGGCCTGAAGCAATGTTGTTCTTTGCAAAGAAGGTTAAACTTATTTAAATACTGCATTAACCTATTTTAATTACTTTTTCAATAATTTTGGAAATGGTGCACAGTAGAGAGATTGGTCTGTAGTTTTCTACATTTCCCACATCATCATTTTTAAGTATGAGTATTAATTTTGCTTGTTTTAGGTGCCAGGAAAACAGCCAGATTTGAATGATTCATTGATTATTTTTGTTAATGGATCTTTTATGGAATTTGTAATTCTTTAAGGACACAAGATGGGATTTCATCTAGATCAGTATTGAGTTTGGCAGATGTTTCTGGGTGGATAACTCATATGTGTCTGGAAAGTTCTATTGTAATTTGTTAACAATACTGTTGAAGTACACCAGAGGCAAAAAACTGTCAATACCATTACTGCACGACAGTGATGGAAATGTTACCGATTATGGTGGCACTAAAGCGGAGTTACTAAATACAGTTTTCTGTAATTCCTTCACGAAAGAAGACGAGGTAAATATTCCAGAAATTGAAACCAGAACAGCTGTTAGCATGAGTGACATAAAAGTAGATATCTTAGGTGTTGCGAAACAACTCAAATCACTTAAGAAAAGCAAGTCTTCTAGTCCAAATGGTTTACCAATCTGGTTCCTTTCAGAGCGTGCAGACACAACAGTGCCTTTCTTAGCAATCATATACAACTGCTCAGTCGACAAAAGGTCTGCTCCTAAAGGCTGGAAAGTAGCACAGGTCACACCAAATATCACTGACCTCAATTTGCGGTAGGATTTTGGAGCATATTCTGTACTAGAACATTTTGAATCACCTTGAAGAAAATGACTGGTTGATACATAACCAACACGGATTGAGAAAATATCATTCTTGTGCAACACAGTTAGCTCTTTATTCCCATGAAGTAGTGAGTGCTGTCCACAAGGAATCTCAGATCAATTCCATATTCCTAGATTTCCAGAATGCTTTTGATACTGTTCCTCGTAAGTGACTGTTAATCAAATTGTGTGCATATGGAGTATCATCTCAGCTGTGTGACTGGAGTCATGATTTCCTCTCAGAGAGATCACATTTCATAGTGATAGATGGTAAATCATCAAGTAGAACAGAAGTGATATGTGGCATTCTGCAAGGTAGAGTCACAGGCCCTCTGGTGTTCCTGATTTACATAAATGATCTAGGCGATAATCTTCGATTATTTTTAGATTCTTTGCAGATGACGCTGTAATTTACCGTCTAGTAAAATTGGTGTGGGATCCTTACCAGGTAGGATTGATGGAGGACATCGAAAAAGTGCAAAGAAAGGCAGCTCATTTCATGTTATCGTGGCAGTCACTGGAACAAAGGTAGTTTTCTTTGCAGAAAGATCTATTTACGAAATTTCAATCACCAACTTTCTCTTCCAATGCGAAAATATTTTGTTGACACCCACCTAGGTAGGGAGGAATGATCATCTTAATAAAATAAGAGAAATCAGAGCTCAAATGGAAAGATTTAGGTGTTCCTTTTTCCCAAGCACCATTCGGGAGTGGAATGGTAGAGGAGAAATATGAAAATGGTTCGATGAACCCTCTGCCAGGTACTTAAGTGTGAATTGCAAAGTAATCAAGTAGATGTAGATGTAGATTTACAAGTTTATTTATTTCTTTCAGGTGATTCATTTGCCTATATTTGTTCTAATTTGTGAATTCAAATATTTTTGCCCTGTGTGTGCTGTTTCCCATTTGATAATATTCCCAGGTGCTCTGCTTTTATTTTCTGCCTGCAATAGTATTATATGGTTTGCAAGTTTTTTAGCAGCTAGTAGTACCTTTCTGTAGATTATCTTGTAGTTTTTATAAAATTGTACAAAAGGCTGGGTCAGTCTGCATGTTTTTGATACCTAAGGGTTTCAGAGGATTTTTTGATATCCTTGTTTATTGATATATTTTTTTCTGAACTTGCAATGATATACCAAATTTTGGGGAATACTTCCTCAAATTTTAGTTTAAAGATGGACATGAAACTATCAAACATTTCGTTCACATTTGTTTCCATGTAGACTTCCACCCACCCTTCATATTGTATCTGCGATGAAAATTCATGCAGGTTTGACTCTGAGAAGAGCCTCTTTTGTGTACTTTTAATTTAAGGGGGCTTTTCTACACAGAAGTTACTTTTAATATCTGACAAAAATGATCTGATAAGCCTAGATCTTGAACATGTACAAAGAATTTTTTCTTGTCTGTATCTGTTGCTACATGGTCTGTCAATGTAGAAGATTGTTCAGTTACTCTAATGGGACAGTTTACAAATGAAGTCATGCTGCAATGGTATAAAGCATTTAAATATGTATAACTGGCATTATCTGACTTCATTGTATTGATACTGAGGTCTCCACAGAAGATTATACTTGTTTTTGAGCAAGTGTCTGATTTACTTTTGAGAAAAAAATATTCACATCACCACTCAGTGATCAGTACACACAAATTACCATTAATTTTTTTGACATGCTGTATTCTGTTACTTCAATGGCTGAAAGTTCAAAATGTTTATCAACACTTAATGCAGTAAGACCATTTCTATCTTTAAATGAAATACCTCTCTTCACATAAATACATGAACCTCCACCTTTCGTGGAGAGGTAGAAACACACATATAGTCATATGAGGCTAGGGCGAAATATGAGATTTCATTACTTTTGCACCCATGTTCCTTAAGACACACAACTGAGCTGTATTTTGTTTGTAAATTTACTTATAGTCCCTGACTTTATTTTTTACAGATTGTATATATTTGTAAAGTACTGTTAAACATTTAGTTGTACTTATTGTGATGGCCACCTCCTCTTCGTGCTTGATGTTAAAAAAATCTTTCAGATGGTGTGGAGGCACTGTTTTCCGTCTTGTTTCCTTTCCTTCTGGTGGAGTTGCTCCTGAGTCATCTATTGCTGCTGCTGTTGTTGGTTGTGTAGATGTACATGCTGTGACCATTTCCTTTGCCTCTGTAGACATTGGTTCTATGTCTTTTATTGCTGCAGATGTTGGTATTGTTACAAATGCTTTCCTGTTGACACTTGCTTTTATATCTGATCCTTCTCTATGTTCTAGCACTGCAACAGGTGGATTCATTAGGCAGGCAGGGTTTTCCATGACATTGACAGCCTTGCTTGTGCAAGATACTTTGCAGATCTCTTTTGCTGTTGGCAGTGCAATTGTATCATATTTCTCACTTCTAGAGAAAACAATTGTCATGCACATTTTGATCCTCTGGCAAATTAATGATTTGCCCCATTTATTTAGGTGCATTCCATGTCTTGTAAAGTGTTTTCTTTCCATGTCATTTAGCGTGGGAAAAAAGCATTTAAAATGAATTGATGTATCTTTTTGTAAGCCCCGTTTGCTTCGTGGATCTCTTTGTTTACACATAACAATTCAAGAAGGTCATGCCTATATAATATGCTTAACACAATCATTTTTGATCCCCAAGTGTACAAAGTGGCTCTCTTAATAGCCTACTCTTGTTGCTACTTTCAGTTCATTTTTATATACATCATTTGCACTGCCTACACTGGTTTTGCGAGACACAATTACTGTTTTTATGGTCCTTCAATATTTCCTGTAATCCTGCTCCAGGTTTCACCACACTTGTCGTATTAGGGTCTTGTTGGTAATGTAGAATTTCTGCTATTCCTCTGCCGTGGCTGTCAGAAAGCAACACTATACAAACACTTTTTGATAACCCTTTGTTTACATTGTTGCATTGCTTGTTTACCTTCACTTCATGACAGTTGGTTTCTGAAGCTATATTTTGACATAATGAATGCAGTGTGCATTTTTTTGTTGCCACTAAAGATCAAAATGATGTATCTGAATTGCAAACCTGCTTTGTTTCGAGTTCACTGTCTAAGGGTAGATACTGTAAACAGTTTCTTAATGGTAACTGGAATTTGTCTGAATTAAGTTTGGGTTTAGCACATTCCTTTGGTCCATTGTAGGTTTGGGAATTATAAGTTCTTTTTGTGATTGTGTAGATCACTGTATTTTCCAGCAGCTTAACATGTTCTTTTGCATCTTTCTGGTCTTTCTGCAATGCTTCTAGTACTTTTAGTTCACAGTTAGAACGGTACATTTAAATTGCATGCATACGGCCATTACACATTGTTCCACATATTGTACGTGCAAACAAAGTTGACACTCAGCATGCTGGCTAATGGGAGCCGCTGTAAATGGGAAATCATTTGCAGCTGCTTCCTTCAGGCACTGCGTAGGGTGTGAACTTTGTGCATACAATACAGAGGATATGTTTTCTTGATTCACTTTCAAAGAACAATGTGTATGATACCACCTATTTGTCACTGAGCATGTTCTAACACCACTTACTACAATTTATTGCATAATATGCAATTTATGGATGCTAAATACTCACGATTTACAGAACTCCATAATAAAAGCACTTCAAAAAGAGGTAAATACATTAGAACCATCATCAGCACCAACAAAGCATGTAAGAAACGATGAAGTGTTAACAGAAAGAACAGAGGACAGTGATTTGATCGACAAGTGAACTACAGTTCTTCATCATCTAAATATTTTTTTAGACAAAAACAAGAAAAATGATTAGACTCCAAGTTCACAAGGAAGCACAGCAGTAGTGGCAGAACCAACATTTGAAATGTCAGAAACAGCATCACCATCAACAACAACAACTGAAATGGCAGTATTAAGTACTTCAGCAGTGTCACCAATAGCAGCAACAAACAACTCACCACAGCCTATTGTACAGGTATGACCCAAGGGGTGCAGGAAACCTGTCCTTCTCAAGGATTTTTGGTATCTCACCAGGACACTGGAACGAATATGACAGCACAAAATGCAAATAAAACTGTAACTGTTCTTATCCTAGTCATCTGCAGATTTTAACTCTAAGTATTTTGTGCCTTAGAAATAAATCACTAGAACTTGAGGTAGCAATGAATGGTGCGAACAATGACTGCATGTGCATCATGGAGCATTGGTGCAGAAGTTTTGAATTAAGTAACATTAATATTCATCCATATACGAGGGGCATTTGAAAAGTCTCTGCAAAAATAAAAACTACTTACATGTTTGGGGTAAACCTTTTTTTATTTTTTGACATAGTCTCCTTTTAGACTTACACACTTCGTCCAACGCTGCTCTAATTTGTTGATTCCTTCTGAATAATAGGAAATGTCCACGTCTGTAAAATAGTTATTAGTTGCTGCAATCACCTCTTCATTTGAATAAAAACTTTGTCCCACCAGATATTTCTTCAAATTGGAGAACAAATAGTAGTCTGAGGGAGCCAAGTCTGGAGAATAGGGGGGATGTGAAACGAGTTAGAATCCTATTTCCATTAATTTTGGGACCACAACTGTGAGGTGTGTGCTGGTGCATTGTCGTGATGGGAAAGGACTTTTTGCGGTCCAATCGCCTTTGTTGTTCTTGCAGCTAGGTTTTCAAACAGTCCAATAATGATGAATAATATGCACTTGTAATAGTTTTATCCTTTTCCAGATAGTCGATGAGGATTATCCCTTGCAAATCCCAAAAGACAGTCCACACAACCTTTCCGGCTGAAGGAATGGTATACGCCTTTCTTGGTGCAGCTTCTCCCTTGGTAACCCATTGTTTAGATTGTTGTTTGGTCTCAGGAGTATAGTAATGTATCCATGTTTCATCCACAGTGACGAAACGATGCTTAAAGTCCTGCGGATTCTTCCTGAACAGCTGCATACCATCCTTGCAATACTCCACACAATTTCGTTTTTGGTCAAGCACAAGCAATCATGGAACCCATCTTGTTGATAGCTATCTCATGTCCAAATGTTTATGCAAAATATTATGTATCTATTCATTCGAGATGCCCACAGCAGTAGCAATCTCACACACCTTCACTCCTCTGTCATCCATCACCACATCATGGATTTATCAATGATTTCTGGAGTCATAATATCCACAGGGCGTCCAGAACGTTCAGCATCACTTGTGCCCATATGACCCCTCCGAAAATTTTGAAACCACTTACAAACTGTTCTAATCAAAGGTTCAGAGTCACCGTAAAGTTTATCAAACTTCTCTTTAGTCTCCTGAGGCGTTTTGCCTATCATAAAGTAATGTATAATCACCACACAAACCACACAAAATTCTTTTTCGTCCATTTTTTGACAATCACTCACTTCCTTGGTTCACACGAATTACAAACACAAAGAAATAGACCAATATGGCTGAAACTTGGTGTGCGTTCTTTCCAAAGATGCTACTAACTAAACATGACCTCGATACGTGCCAGTGATGCCATCTCTTGGACTCTGCATGGACTTTTCATGTGCCCCTCGTAAGTTGGCAAGTCTGTATTGTAGAAAAAATGCTGAAAACAGAGGTCACAAATGATGCATATAACAAGTTTCCTGGGATATTTCGGAATGTGATTTCCAAAGAAGCTGTCAAAAATCACATCACATTATAATACAAAGCCAAGTTCTTCGATCAAAGATGGCATCAAAACTTATTGTGAAACTCTAAAAAGACTAAATTCAAAATTGAAGACATCTACAGATTGGCAGATCATACAATATGTTAAGAATTACAGGAGTTCATATCGAAAGGTAAATGCCAAGGCAAAATTTATGAGTAGCCTAATGACAACTTAATAAGACAGTCTTTCAACAAATCAAAAGCTGTATGGGTATTGTGAAGACTGAAACAGGAAAGAGATGCAAAGAACAGGATATCATTCAAAAAAACAGAAAATGTCAATATTGAAAAACAAGATTTGCCAAATTTCATCAACAATTATTTCATAAATGCAACAACTTCATTAAGCTCAAAATTTACAAACCAAGAAAAACCAGAATTTCCAAAAGGTGCTTGCAGCAAGAGGATAATTCCAACAGATGAACATGAAGTAATAGAAAACTTGAGACCCAAATTTGTCAGCTGGTATAGATGAGGAGCCTGTTTATACCATCACAATAACAGCTGCACAACTCATAAGGCCTTTGGAATACATAGACAACTTTCCATTTGGTGAAGGAGTGTTTCCACAAAGAATGAAAATGTCAAAAGTTAAGCCATTATTCAAAAACAGTGACAAGCATGAGGTAGAAAGCTATCGGCCAATATCCCTCCTTCTGGCATTTTCCAAAATATAGAAAAATTAATGAAGCACAGAATCAACAAATATGTAAATGATCATAAGTTACTAAATAGAAATCAGTATGGCTTCCAGACAGGTAAAAATACAGAAACACTACTAATGTGCTACACTGAACAAATAATCAAAAATCTAAAAAAGACACTAGTGTAGTAGGAATAAATTTAGATCTCTCCAAAGCATTGGACACTGTCAATTGTGGCATTCTTTAAGAAAAAGTGGAAGCATTAGGTATTCATAGACAGGGAAAAAGTGACACAGATTGTAGGACTGATGTCAGATTAGTCCAACCACAAAATAAGTTTAGTATCAGACGCAATAAAAGTGGAAATGGGAGTGCCTCAAGCCAGTATTCTAGGTCCTTTATTGTTCCTTCCCAACATAAGTGATATTCACACCTGAGATGGAACAGCAAAAGCCATATTATTCACAGATGACATTAGTGTGATAATAGGTGCACCAAAGCAAATGCTGCGAGCAACCACTCGATCAAGTACTAAGGAATGTCCACAATTGGTTCAATGCAAACACGTTGGCATGAAATGCAAATAAAGCAAATTATATGCAGTTTGGGGAAATATGCCAAAATGTAAATCTTGATCTGTTGTTGGGTGACAAAGCCATAGACAGAGTGGCATCAACAAATTTGCTGTGGATTCATGTAGATGAAAACCTTAATTTTAATGACCATGTAATGAAACTTGTGCAGAAACTTAACTCAGACTGTTTTGCTCTTAGAATTATTGCAAATGCTTGTACTGCAGAGGGTGCCAGGATGGCATATATTGGCTATTTTCAGTCGCTTGCAACATACAGAATAATATTTTGGGGTTCCACCACTTGCCATCTAAAACAAATCCTTCTCTTACAGAAGAGTTCTATCTGAATAATAACACACAGTCATCCACAGACATAATGCAAACCATTATTCAACAAGCTTAAAATTCTAACAATACTTTCCTTGTTTCATATGTTAGTGCCCACCTTGCAGATTTTCAGACAAATGCCGATTTGCATAACTACAAATTCAAAATAACACAGCACTCCATACTCACAAAAGCATCCACACACAAAGGCATATGACTCAAATTGGTACAAAATTCTACAACATACTGCCAGCCAACATCAGAAAGTTAGAAGATGAAAACAGATTTAAAGTAGAATTTAAAGAATTTCTACTTGAAGAATGTTTTTACTTGGAAAATGACTATTTAGGTCAATAAATAATTCTGATAGTGTTTATATATAGGAAAAACTGAAAACAATGTCTTTCATCCCCTATAGTTTCTGTTGATTTTGTATATCTGATGGGCAGCTGTTGACTGTGGTAAAATCTTGACTGATTATTGTAGTGAATATAACAGCTTCCTGTTTAAGTAATACAAAAGTAAAGGCTTAGGGCAAACATACTATGCAGTTACAACACTGTTAGTATACATGTATAAAATGCTGTATTACTGTGTCTTGTATGATCAAGTATTATTCTTTGTACATTTCCTTGTACAATTTCGTATTTATTATTCTTTGTAATACTTAATGTAAAATTTGGTATGTTCCTTTTCCATAAATTGTTTCCCATAAATTTAAATGTACTTTTGAACAACATCCATAGAATATTTAATGTCTACGGAGGGATAAATAAATAAATAAAAGTAGAAAAAAGCTTCTAATACTTCTACACACATCTCCATCTTGCAAAATAGCAGGCATGGAAGCTGAACTTGTTGATGTTTCTGGTTGGCCAGACATTTCATTATGCATATCCTGAATAGTACCACTGTTTTGAAATTCATCCCAAATATGATAAATTGTCATACACATTAAGCTATTGCTGTTGTACCTCCATCATGTTTTTGTAATTCCAGTACCACTTCAATATGGATTTACATTGCTCAAACAACAGTCTTACTTAATTCATTACTGCACTGTCATCTGCTGGAAAATGTGCACCAAGATCTGGTGAGAAAACAATGGACTATGTTACCGCACAAAACTGCAACAACATGTCATCTTATTCCAAGATATTAACTATCAAAAAGTGTCTAAATTTTTCTGGACCTCTCTGTAGAATGTAAATTTTTCTCCAACTCTGTTACTTTCAACACATATTATGACAAAACAACTGAGACAATTTCTGAACTGTCATTGTTTCAACAATAACAAATAATTAAATGTAAATCAGTCATAATGTCACACCTCAGTAGGAAAATACAGTGGTGGTTTATTATTTACAGTTTTGCACTAAAGTTAATTTATATAAACCATATCATTTTACCAATTATTAACTGAGTTCTGTTTGTTACATAATATGGGTAGAAGTTGTTCCTTTTCCCGCTTTAAGAAATTTTCTGAATTGTGTGGTACTGAAACAAAAATACTACTTTATCATATCACTTTTAGCTTTACTGTCATTTGGATTAGATCCTACATCAGTTGTGTGTGGATTTTCTTCACTTAACAGCAATGTTCCACAGTGTTTTAACCCAATGTTCACAGACATGAATGAACATTACCAGAACAGTCAGAGTTCATCTCTATATGACTGTATCCTGAAGATTACAATATGCACCAATAATTAGTATCACTATGCTCCTTAGGAACAATCAGTTTTGACACAGCTAAGTTCTAGAACATATTAAATTGATTACTGTGAGTATAAATTATTAGAAAAATTTGATTTCAGATCAGTGGAGAAAAAGGCAAAATGACTGTGAGTTGCATTTCACAGACAGGGGATGAACAAATAATTGAAGGAAATATATTATTTACTCCATGACCTTTGCATAATATTTCTCCAAGGCACTACTTCATTCCCAACACTGTCTGTGAACTAAGTTACACTATTTCTCATTATTTGTGTAAAACAACATTAAATATCGAACAAAGGCAGATCCAGGATGGAATGTAACAATACTGTGAAAAGGAAAGTTGCTGCTCACCACATAGTGGAGATGCTGACCTGCAGATAGGCACAACAAAAAGACTGTCATATTAACTGTGACAGTATTTTTGTTGGGCCTATCTGTGACTCAGCACCTCCACTATATGGTGACTAGCAACTTTCCTTGTCACAACATTAAGTAAGTTTAGCCAAGTTTACAATGAAGTTGTAGACTACTTTGTCTCCTTACACTACAGTATGCAAATTCATGCTTTATTTGCAAGAAGAAATTAAGACAGTAAGTTACAAAATCCACCATTTCCCATAGAACATTCTCTGCTTTGGCTACTATGGAGATAAAAATGTGCGAATATGGATTGTAACAAAATAGGACTGAAAGTGAATTTCAGCCAGTAGTTTAATTAATTAGTAGTTTATCGGTCCTGAGGATCATATTTGCATTACTTTGTTCACACACACACACACACACACACACACACACACACACACACACACACACACACTAATGTATGTGGTTTTGGAGCCCATTATGAAAGAGAAACTTGATAAATGTTGACAGACAGAGTCATGAAGTACAACAGCAAAGAGAGACACATCTTTTAGGGTTAGCCTTTGTGATACATAAACACATAATAATCATTGCTGTTAACTGACTTATTTGTTATGTAGAAGTTAGCTCTAACCCATAAAAAAATTTCAAGTACACAATGATTTCCCACCAAGAACTTCTGATAAAATTTCATTATTTCCAGTCCACAGACCAGATATCAACACTGCATTAAATTTACAATTAGAGATATTCTACATAACAATGTTAATGTTACTGCTGACTGTTAATGTAACACAAATGAGTGCACTGCTGACATATTTTTATGACTGATGATGTAAGTTTTTACTATTTGACAACAGCGGTGAATTCATGGATATTTGACACTATTTATTTTATCATCTAGTATGTTATTGTAAAGATTTTTATGAACCCAATTATCACCTATGGACAAAAAATGTTTGTTCAATAAAGAAATTTTATCAGCATCTCTTGGCAGTAAATCATGATATTCTTATGAGCTGTGCGGTGCCACCATCTTAACTTAATCTATAAATATTCCAAATACACAAATTAGTGAGCAGAACAGAGACTATCTTTAAAAAATGGTTCACTTCCATTATTTCACTGATGAATATTTAGCTGCTTTCTTGAATATACCTGTAGAAAATGTTAAGTTATCTACATCATAGATCATTATTTTTCATTCCTTCTATAGCATATACAGTTTTCCAGAAAGATGGGGAAAATCACAAAAATAGGCTTACTACAAGGAACATAAAGCAACTGACACAACATCTGATAATTTTGCTACAGAAAACTGCCACATGAAAACTAGCAGTGGCATAAACAACTTGTGCTAATTCATATTCATAAAATGATATCAATAAACCATTAGCTTGATAAAAATGATGCATGTCAACTGGGAGTCTGAAAACAGGACTAATTCACATATGACAATTCTATTTCTGTTGCTTCAAAATATTGGAAAGAATTTCTAGCTGGAAGCTCACCATGCAAAATGTTCAATTAAGGACACTCAAAAACTATGATAAGAACTTGTGATCAATATTTGATGTTGTACACTCAAAGGAATAGGACCACACTCACACCTTAACTTGATTATAAGTGGTGCTGCTGCTACTGGTAGAATACCATTTAAACGGTTCGAAGATAACCTCCCCTCAATGAACCATTGATGTTTCCATCAGTGGGGTGGCTTGCACGCCTCAGCAATACAGAGAGCCATACTGTAGGTGCAACGACAATGAGGGGTATCTGTACAGATGGCAGATAAACATGTGGATGCCACATAAACAAGTGGATACTAAAGCTGTAATTTGTGGATGCCAGATAAACAAGTGGAAACTAAAGCTGTAAATTTTCCCAAGGGCATGCAATCTATTGTATAGTTAAGTCATGACCATGTCCTTTTGGGTAAAATATTCTGGAGGTATAGTAGTGCCCCATTTGTATCTCTGGGTGGGGACTATGCAGAAGGATGTCATCATTGGGAGAAACAAAACTGGCACTTCATCGATTGGAGCATGGATTGTTAGATTGCTTAATCATGCAGCTAGGTTAGAAAATTTAAAGAGAGAAATGGATTGGTTGAAGTTAGAGATAGTGGGCATTAGTGAAGTTCAATTGTAGGAGGAACAGAACTGCTGATGAGGGCTACAATCATAATGTCAAATGCAGTAGTGGGTATAAGTAAATAAGAATGCAGGTGAGCTACTATGAACAGCATAGTTAATGCATTATTGTTGACAAGACAGACACAAAGCAGACACCCACCATAGCAGTTCAAGTTAATATGACAACTAGCTCTGCAGATTATGAAGAGATTAAGGAGATGTATGATAAGATACAAGAAATTATTCAGATAGGTAAGGGAGATGTAAATTTAATAGTTGTGGGGGACTGTGAGGCATAGTACCTTACATCGTGCCTATTGAGATCATAACAGCGATAAACAGAGATGAGGTATGAGTCGTGCATAGGACAGGTGGCATCAGATGCCCAAGTGTATGCAGTTTCTAGGTGATCTGGTAGACATCACTTACTGATGGACATTGTTTGAGCTATAGTCAAAATACTGTCATTTTTATTTGCAGTTCTGTCAGTTTAATTTTCAAATTGTTTATTAATTTTTGTTATAATTGTGTTCAGTTATGAGAGTGAATGAAGGTGTGAATATGAAATAATGTTTTACGCAAAGTTTTATACTATACATTGAAGTAACTGGTTTCATGAGGAATGTTCAAGAATTATGTGTGTGTTAGTCATTCATACTGGGGATTTTGTTTTGAACTGTTTTGTCAGTTTATGGTACAGGGGAAATGAGATTGTGATTTTGGCAGAGTAGCTTTCTTAAGAGGGAGTTAATTTTATATTTGTGGGTTTTCAAAATTTATTTATGATAATTTACTGTTCTGATTCAGTGGCAAATTTTCATTGGTTCTGTATATATGCATGGGATCAAGCAGGTTTGATGCTGCTTTCTGTTTGGCTATGATGTTTTTCTGCCAACCATAAATTATGATATTCATGCATACATTTGGAATTAGAAATTCTTTTTGTGTAGAGAGATGAGTAGAGTCAGGGCTTGGATCTCATAGTCATCAGACCTATAGATAGGTGCTCCAATGAAAATTATTAATTTGGAGTTGATTTGGTACCAAAATGTTAGAGTAAAGGTGTAAAGTGTAGAAGAGACTTCAATTCAATACATGATGTGAAATTCAGAACTTTTGATGAAATATTAAACGGCTAAATTCTGTGTGGCATGTTGCTTACTCATGAACGTGAACATTTTGTTACATGAGAATTATTATAGGAAAATTTGAGTGAGCTATTCTAAGGGAAACAATCTGTTTGCAAACCTTCTATCAAGGATAGCTAACAGTTACCATCAGCTCACTGTGGTTATAAATTATGTGCACATGTGAACTTTTCACACTTTGTACAGCTTAGAGTAAGGCTTGCTAGTAGCAGCTGTATGCAAGCATACCATAACAGAGTAAAATTTTATGCACAGAAATACTTTCATTTAACTATTATTAACCTTCCACCAACAAATCAATTTTAGGGTGTCTTGTGGTTATGAGGTATACAGCTGTTCTTTCTCTAGCTTTTTTCCACTGAGAACTTCATTTCCATAACGTGAAGGAGGGGTGCACGTGAGAAGAGATTCATCACAAGGTGAGTGGAACATTATTTGCACCACATTGTAGGAAGTATAAAAAGAGATCTGCAATGGAGAATAAATGTGAAAATGAACAGTATCGAACAATGATCAAAAGACAAGATAGAACAGTGTGTGATGAATTGGGAAAGCAGGACACTACAAAGAGAACTGTAATCTTACAGTGGGAAGAAGAAGAAAGTCATCATAGATATCACAAAAGAAGTGGCATGGAGCTAGCAGATGGAATGATGGATGCAGCAGCAGCTGCTATTCAGTAAATGCACTGATGGTGTTGGCAGTACATGGGAGCTGTAGCTGGAACCAGACCTGCAGGTTCAGCACACCAAGACTACAGTCAACAAACAGAGATAAGTTAAGTTTAGTTCTTCTGTTGTTTGCCTGTATAGAAAGTCTTTTTAAAATGGAGGGGGTGATAATTCTGTAATTGCAAAGGACGAGGATATGATTCAGTTTGATGGAAGTTCCAGTCAGACAAGCACTACAGGGCAGAGAAATGTAAGTGAACAAGGAATTAATGATGTTTCAGTTCCTAATTTACAGCAATGATCTACAATTGTGGGATGGAAACAGGGACAAAATGTTTTAAGAGATGTAACTATAGGAGAGGGTACCAGCTCTTTCAATAACAGATTGGCTGATTTTAGTGATTCTGATTTATTTGGCACACCCAGGGTGACTTAATGACCAGGAGATAACACAGGCAGATGCCAAACTGAGACTGGAAGTGGATCACAAAGATATTGATGGGCTTGTGGATGATCACAGCCAAGAAATGACAACTGAAGAGCTTATGGAGTTGCAGTCTGTTTCACAGCAGGAAGTTGTTGAGAGGAGCTCATCAGAGGAAGAGGAGGATGCAGTAACTGTAAAGCAGAAATATTCTGGTACAATAAAAGAAATTCTCAAAGCATGGGAATCAGTTGCAGCTTACAATGAAAATCGACACCCCAATAAAGCAGTGGGTATGCATGGTGCAAATTTATTTGATGATAATATTGTGTGACATTTTTGCCAAGTGTTGGAGCATCAGCAGAAACAAATGACAATAGACAGCTTCCTAGTAAAAAAGAATTAGTTATGTATCATGAATACTAAAGTACATATATTGTATGTATAATTTTCTTTGAATAAATGGCATGAATAAGCTACTATTTTTAGTACATTTTCTGCTTGCAATGCATTATTGTATTTTACTTTAATTTATATGGGATAAATTGTTTTGCTTAATGGGTGTTTCACACTATGAGTAAGATTCTGGAATTAATTATGCTGGCTATGGGAGGTTCCACTGTATATAAAATGGTACTCAGATTGTGGGTGATAGTCTGATAACAGAGGTAGTAGAAGTGGCGTACATTACTAAATACAAAGTAATTTTGGAATCATTTTCAAAATGTGATACCAATATTGTGGACTGATATGCAAAAGCTCAGTTTTATTGATCAATATTTATGTGGGAAGCCAGGACCTGGAGTGTGAATGCTATTGAATGATACAGTACTTTGGAAAAATTTAAAGATGCATTTTCCAAAGTACATCGGGGTAAACAAAAGCAGATGCGACTGAAAAAAATTTCTGACCTGGGGAAAGTTTAATCCCAGGAAGCAGCGTGTGAAAAGATTTGCTTCAAAGTGGGTTCCTAATTTATTGTACAAAGTAAAATATTACCAACAGAGCAAATTATAATGGTTTTGGATGAGAAGATGTCTATGAAATTGCTTAACAAAATAATTGCTACTTCTGGGGATGATGATGATAAATTTATTAATCATGTGAAAAAGCAGAGAGATTAATACAGGAGGAGGAGCAGGCTAATAGAAACTTTAGGCCTCCAAATAATGCAGGAACTTGACAGAATGTAAATGTAAACTGAGTGGGTGTGTCTTGAGGTAATGGTAAGGGAATAGGTGCAAGAGGCTGGTGCCATACTATCGTAGATAGGCAAACTAACTCCAATCAAGGACATGCTAATGGCCAGTATATGACACTAGTGATGTCCAGAACAGACAACAGAGGGGAGTGCAAGTGGATGTGAGCACAGAATCATGGACTATGGGAAACTAGGTCCGATCCATGCA
Organism: Schistocerca piceifrons; assembly: GCF_021461385.2. Lineage (NCBI taxonomy): Eukaryota > Metazoa > Arthropoda > Insecta > Orthoptera > Acrididae > Schistocerca > Schistocerca piceifrons. Next base: position 537,009,336 of record NC_060149.1, read on the forward strand.
GATGCCGGCATTTGCAGGGTGGTAAATGGTAGTTTAAAACCATTAGCAACACTTTTTTGATGACTGAATTAGGAATTAATGAAGTGGACAGTACAAATGAGGCCAATTACATCAAAATATGTTTACTTAGGGGTGGCTTAGGTGACTTTTTGAATATGAACAGGTGAAGGGAAACTGCAGTAATGAGGATTTAATGTGTATGTGAACAGACGATGACAAAGCTTCAAACCGACAGGGAAATGCATGCAATGTAACAAACAAGGAACCTTTTCATAAATAAGGAAAGAGCACAGATAGTAAAGAATTGGTAAAGAATTATGAGATTTAGGTCAGATGAATGTTGTGGAGATGATTAATGATAATTTGTTTGTAGTAAGTGTAGAGGTGCATGCTGAGGATGACCAATAGTGGGGGTCAGTTAAGTAACAGATTATAGGAGGTTCAGGAAGAAAAAGGTGATGAGTCAAGGTGTTTTGATTTGTCACTAGTGGACAGATTGAATGCTAATAGAAGGATAAATATTGAAAATAATCCTAAAAATATCTGTGTAATCTCTAAGTGCGGGGAAGATTTTTGAGAGAAGGGAAGTTGTACACGATTTGCTAGATGAATGAGGAGTCGGTAATAGTGGGCAGAAGACAGGGCAACCTTTAGTTAAGTTAGTGGTACAAGGGGAGGAAGTGCCTTGTTTTCCTGATAGTGGCAGTGATCTTTGTGCTGTTAGTCAAAAGTGGTTAGATGCTTTGACAAACAAAGAGATTATTAGTAATAATACCTGTTGTGGGGATGTAAATAATTGTAGCCATAGGGAAGGTTAAGAAACATGTTAAATATGAGGTGTTGCTGCCTCTTAAAGGAAATGGTATATAGTTGTACCATAACTTCCTGATAATTAAGGATTAAGTGGGCACAAGTTGATAGGGATGGACTTCTTCAATAAATACAGTGGAAAGATAGATTTCAATGAGAATTCTGTGATGCTGAAAATACAGGGAAGAAATGTAATTACACCATCTTCTAGAATGAGATTTTCACTCTGCAGTGGACTGTGTGCTGATATGAAACTTCCTGGCAGATTAAAAATGTGTGCCAGACTGATACTCGAACTCGGGACCTTTGCCTTTCACGGGCAAGTGCTCTACTAACTGAGCTACCCAGGCATGATTCATGCCCTGTCCTCACAGCTTTTCTTCTGCCAGTACCTCGTCTCCCACCTTCCAAACCTTACAGAAGCACTCCTGCGAACCTTGCAGAACTAGCACTCCTGAAAGAAAGGATATTGCAGAGACATGGCTTAGCCACATCCTGGGGGATGTTTCCAGAAGTGATTTTCACTCTGCAGCGGAGTGTGCGCTGATATGAAACTTCCTGGCAAAAGTCCTGAGTTTGAGTCTCGGTCCGGCACACAGTTTTAATCTGCCAGGAAGTTTCATGTCTGCGCACACTCTGCTGCAGAGTGAGACTCTCATTCTGGAAACATCCCCCGGACTGTGGCTAAGCCATGTCTCCACAGTATCCTTTCTTGCAGGAGTGCTAGTTCTGTTAGGTTCACAGGAGAGCTTCTGTAAGGTTTGGAAGGTGGGAGACAAGGTACTGGCAGAAGTAAAGCTGTCAGGACGGGGCGTGAGTCATGCCTTGGTAGCTCAGTTGGTAGAGCACTTGCCCACGAAAGGCAAAGGTCCCAAGTTCGAGTATCAGTCTGGCACACAGTTTTAATCTGCCAGGAAGTTTCATATCAGCACACAGTCCACTGCAGAGTTTTTCAAAAAAACCTATACCAACTGCGGAAAAGCATAGGGAAGCTGTAATGAGGTAGGGGGTCTGCTGACATTTGGCAGGCACAGCAGTTGGAGAGTGGTTCCTTCCATAAATGGATGTGTCCATTCTTATCTTCTGGTGCACTTTATCCTAACTCTTTCCTATTTGGGTTCTATTGCCATTGTGCTTTTCAACTTACATTTTTACTTTTTTCTATTCTGGATCTATCCTATTTAATGTGACCACAACTTCTTTGGATTAGGTGACGTGAAAAAGGAATCTTTGGTACATTTATACACTTTGAACACCTGGCATCTCTTGCATAAAAATTCTTGAAAAATAGGGCAAGATATGCTGAGGCAGTCAATGTTCTGTATGAATAAGATTATGCTATCCATTCTGGTTGATAAATTACAATCAACTATGGAGTTTGGCAAAGGAAATGTTTATTGTGGTGATTGGAGGTTAATGATGGGCAAGAGTAACAGTACTGAAGGAAGTAAAGCAAAGTCTGCTTTAGTGAATGTCAGTGGTTAATGAGTACAGGCAGTAGGTCCTGAAGCTGGCCTTTTGTAGGCAGTAATGCATAAATTGGGTGCATACCCAAATAGAGTGGAAGTTTAGAATGAACAGGGAGTGATCCCATGTCATATGTTGTGGTTGACATGGTAATGCACAAAAGAGTGCTTACTTTAAGAAAGTAAGAGAGATTTATGTGGAGGAAAAAGATTTTGATGTTACTGTGATAGATGAAGCTGTAGGTGATGAAATGTAGCTAACTGAGGTAAATTCTGTTGCATGTGACATGAATGCAGGTGGTGAGCAGGCACATTTGTTTTGCTAAACCATGTGAAGGTAAGATAGAGGTAGAACTGGATACTAGTAACTGGATAAATAGATTCTTAAATGAGGCTTTTAAAGTTGTGTGTTTAGGAATGCTGAAGTTATCAAGCAGATAAAAAAGGAAAAGACTGGGGTAGATACTTCAGAGGGCATCACACTCTTTGCAGTGCTAGGTAACTGATGATTATCAGGTACTTGAGTTATTGGCAATACTACTTCAATTTCTTTTCATGTTGTCAATCTTCCTTTTCTATCATTCTGAACTTTGGTCTATCATCTTTAACGTTTTTCACTTTTGTAGTAAAGTAGAAGCACACAGGGGGTACTACCATGTTGACAGTTATAAACAGAGAGAAATGTTTTGTGAAAGGAACGGTTAATGTGATTTGAAGTGATTATGGGATGTGGTTGTGAAAATGAAGTGATTAATGATGATTTGAGTTAATGTGGGGTAGTGAGAGGTGTTGTGCTGATGGAAAATGGGTTGTGGATTTTGAATTGATTATGTAGTTCACTGAAGGTGCCAAGCAAAGAAATGTCTTAGTAAATAAAGACTAATGAGGAATAAGGTGTTTTGTTGCAACCAGGGGTGTGTTTTTGTGATGCAAATTAGATTATGATGGAGTAATATGATTTTCTGCAAGGTGACAGCATGTTGTTCTGATGGAAAATGTTTAACTGTTTTTGTAACACAAAAAAATACTGGATGTGACTACTGAGATTAACTGATTGGTATGGTGGTGTAAAAAATCTAATGAAGTTTGGAAAGGAGCATACTAATACTGACATTACCTAAACTCATATGTGGGAGAGTTGGAAAGAAAGAAGGCAAAACAAAAGAGATGTACATAAGTTTGTTGAATTTGTAAATAATCTATGTCTATATTAGGTCAAAACATTATGGTGAAGATAATAAGAGGCACTGTGGCTTCACTATAGTATTTCTACCAAATGAGTGACAGTACATGAGCTGTAATGAGTAACTGGACCAGGAGGTGGTAACAATGTTATGTTACGTTGTAAATATTGTCAAAGAATGATTTGCGCTAGATGTAAGTCAATTTTAGAAGAACACAAAGCTACTTAATGTAAATATTTCACTTAGCTAAGTAAATAAACAAATTGCTAACACTAGTTCCCACAGTTTGCTGAAGTTCTGAAATTATTTCAGTTTACTTGCTTACGTTTTCAAGTAAATTTAATTGGGTGGCACTTTCACACCATAGATGCACTAAAATCTCTGTTAATTTAGCTAATTGGAGAATAGAATTTAAGAAACACATACAGTAGTGATTCATTTCAGGAAAATGTTATTGTTATATGTAGGCTTAGATGTAACTCTGTTTTCAGGTATTATGGACTTCTAACTGAAGCCTAGACTTAGCTGGAGGTCAAATGTTATGGATGCCACATACTTGGGAACCCTATATATTTGAGGAATGAGTGTAAGAAAAAATGTTGCTAATGGTTCAAATGGCTCTGAGCACTATGGGACTTAACTTCTGAGGTCATCAGTCCCCTAGAACTCAGAACTACTTAAACCTAACTAACCTAAGGACATCACACACATCCATGCCTGAGGCAGGATTCAAACCTGTGACCAAAGCGGTCGAGTGGTTCCAGACAGAAGCACCTACAACTGCTTTGCCACTCTGGCCGACGATGCTAATGGAGTGCCAACATTAAATTAGAAGAGAATTTAATTGGTGTAAAGTAAAAAGTCACCATCGACAGCAAAAAAGAAAAAAATTATAAATATTTTAAAATGCTCAGGAAACAGAAGTTTTATTGTTGTGTGAAAAAATGTATTTTGTATGAAGAACTATTTTGATGTATTTGGAAGCAAAATAATGTTGTCAGATCATAGACTAAGTTAGTTTTAGAACCACCAAGTCTGAAGTAAGGGAAATGAAATTTCCTATATTTTGGTTTGGATTTGGCCTGATGTTTGAGTCAAATTATTTAAAATTTGTATTTCCAAGAAAACATTTTCCATTATTAGAGGGTGTGTGAGGTACTAGATCATGCCTAGTACAGAGATAGTAACAGGGATAAACAGATTTGCAGTATCACTTACACGTGGATATGTGGCATCAGATGCCCAAGTGTATGTGGTTGCTATACGATCTGCCAGAGCTCACTAACTGACAGATTCTGTTTGAGCTGTAGTCAAAATACTGTCATTTTTATTTGCAATTCTGTTTGTTTAATTTTCAAATTGTTTGTTAATTACTATTATAAATGTGCTTAGTTATGAGAGTGAATGAAGGTGTGAGTGTGAAATAATATTTTATGTAAAGTTTTATGCTCTACATTGAAGTAACTGGACTCATGAGGAATGTTTGAGAATGATATGTGTGTTAGTCATCCATACCAAGGAATTTGTTATAAACTATTTTGTCAGTTTATGGTAGTACACACTTCCATAATGCTAAGCAATCCTTGAGATCATGTAAAGAATGGTGCCACTTGACACTGGATGACTGGATATGAGTGATTTTGAGTGATGAAACATGCTGTACCTTATGGAAATCTGATGGAAGAGTTTGGTATGGTGAATGCCTGTAGAACATTACCTGCTCTCGTGATGTTGTTGTCGTGGTCTTCAGTCCTGAGACCGGTTTGATGCAGCTCTCCATACTACTCTATCCTGTGCAAGCTTCTTCATCTCCCAGTACCTACTGCAATCTACATCCTTCTGAATCTGCTTAGTGTATTCATCTCTAGGTCTCCCTCTACGATTTTTACCCTCCACGCTGCCCTCCAATACTAAATTGGTGATCCGTTGATGCCTCAGAACATGTCCTACCAACCGATCCCACCTTCTGGTCAAGTTGTGCCACAAACTTCTCTTCTCCCCAATCCTATTCAATACTTCCTCATTAGTTATGTGATCTACCCATCTAATCTTCAGCATTCTTCTGTAGCACCACATTTCGAAAGCTTCTATTCTGTTCTTGTCCAAACTATTTATCATCCATGTTTCACTTCCATACATGGCTACACTCCATACAAATACTTTCAGAAATGACTTCCTGACACTTAAATCTATACTCAATGTTAACAAATTTCTCTTCTTCAGAAACGCTTTCCTTGCCATTGCCAGCCTACATTTTATATCCTCTCTACTTCGACCATCATCAGTTATTTTGCTCCCCAAATAGCAAAACTCCTTTACTACTTTAAGTGTCTCATTTCCTAATCTAATTCCCTCAGCATCACCTGACTTAACTCGACTACATTCCATTATCCTTGTTTTGCTTTTGTTGATGTTCATCTTATATCCTCCTTTCAAGACGCTATCCATCCCATTCAACTGCTCTTCCAAGTCCTTTGCTGTCTCTGACAGAATTACAATGTCATCAGCGAACCTCAAAGTTTTTATTTCTTCTCCATGGATTTTAATACCTACACCGAATTTTTCTTTTGTTTCCTTTACTGCTTGTTCAATATACAGATTGAATAACATCGGGGAGAGGCTACAACCCTGTCTTACTCCCTTCCCAACAACTGCTTCCCTTTCATGTCCCTCGACTCTTATAACTGCCATCTGGTTTCTGTACAAATTGTAAATAGCCTTTTGCTCCCTGTATTTTACCCCTGCCACCTTTAGAATTTGAAAGAGAGTATTCCAGTCAACATTGTCCAAAGCTTTCATTAAGTCTACAAATGCTAGAAATGTAGGTTTGCCTTTCCTTAATCTTTCTTCTAAGTGCAAAAGAGAAGTATGAAAAACCAGTGGTACAGTGTGGAGGTGTTTTTCATGGGTAGCACGTAGTCTGCTTATTGGAATTAAGACAACATTAAAAACAGAAGGATATGAACACATTTTGTGTGCTGCGTAAAGTACAGGACAAGTTTGTAGACAATGATTGTTGCATCAGCTTGACAAATCACTCTGTCACAAAGCAGCTTCAGTGAGGCAATAGTTTGTGGACAGTAACATTCCTGAAATGGACTGGCCTGCCAAGACTCCTAAGTTCACTACATCCTAATGGAACACTTTTGGGATGTGATAGAATGTTAACTTCAGTCCAGATCCCAGTGCCTAACATTACTACCTGCTCTAGTTTTGACTCCTAAAGAAGAATGGGCAGCCATTCTTCCACAGACATTCAGACACCTCATTTAAAGTGCCTCTTGCACACAAGCTGTCATAAAACCAGAGGATGGACACACCCCACATTAATGTCCACTAATATATTTCCAGATACTTTTGATCAAGTATTGTAGGAAGATTAATTTTCAGGAAGGGTTGTATGTAATTTATTACCATTATGCCTTACAATTCATTCAGCTGTGGGTCATTAGTGATACCCATGCAAAGCCTGGGAAGGTCATAGAAAGCCAAATAATTAAGGACATTCAGTGGAAGTGCTACTCTGAGGTGAAGAAGGATACCAATAATAACAACCTTTAGTATATGAACATGCACTTGTGACACTAAAAAAAGACTTTGCACTCAAATAATGTTATATTTTTGCTTTGAAACTAGGTCAATTTGAATTTGATGTACTACTTCCTTCACAATTTATTGGTTCTGTCCTTACAACAGTTATCCTGTGATGTAACAACTAGATTAGACACACCCTGCTAAAACAGGTTAGTTTACTGTTTGCACCAGGAAAGTGCAATGGCTATTAAAAAAACTCTTAATGACCTGATGATTGTACAAGTATAATTATTGTTTTCACCATTGTGACTCATAAAATAAATATGGCTGCAGCACTCTTATTTTGCCTTTTCATTATTCCACTGCCTGTGAACATTGCTTTACTATTTGTCACACAAAACCAGTGAAAGAAACCTTCTCTGAACTATAATGTAAGCACTTACGCAGTATTGACTTAGCTTTGAAATGTAGACATAAAAATTTTAGTTCAATGACAAAGTCATTCTAAAATAACATATTTAGCGTCAAACATCACTTACAATTGCTGCAAACAAGAATGTGCCTTTACTTTAGAAGATTGTGGCGTTCCAAATCTCAAGCAATTCAAAGGCACAAGCAAAAGAAGATGCACTAGACATTAAGATACTTAAATTGAACACAAACAACAAAAACAATCTGAAAAATAAAAAAATAGCCAAGGCTCTACCTGCCTTAGGACAGAACTTCTCCTTCGACTACGGACAGCAAAAGAAGAAAGAGCATTATTATAACATTAGTCATCAACAAAAATTGTGAAATATCAGTGTTCAGTGTTTAATCAATACTACTCCAGCCAACTGCAGCTGTTCTTACACATTACTCAAAAACTAGCCACAGTGTCTACACTTTATAAAGCTTTCAAATACTATGGAAAACATCCCTCATATAAATAAAAAGCATTAAGTGGTAAGCAGAACTTATTTTGTTACAATAAACTTACCAAGAAATGAACTAAACAGTTTATGTGTACATCAGCCAAACCAAGGAATGGTGGAGAAACTGATAAGATATGAATTTTTAAGCATACTTAAAATACATTTGTTCTGATTTGTTTGCTTTAACATATTCTTTTGGGCATTGGAGATGCAGTAACCAGCAGCACTAGAAATATGTGAGCACAAAATGTTTTCTACTGTGCCATTACACATGCATTCCATTTCAGTCCAATCCTATAACACTCCCACATATACACAGGGAGACTGGCATTGATACACAATCTGAAAAGTGATCTCAGCTGTGTTGAGAAGGGCTGAAGAATGAACAGATATACAAAAAAGCTAAATTTTAGAATTGAGGTAAGTATAGAGATTGGAAAGTAAACAATAAAATCAATTTCTGTAGAAAGTAATACAAAAGGAGGAACTGTGTATGGCTTATATAAGTAATCAGTCCTGTATGATCAGAGTTAAGTAGGCACTGCACAGTATTATACAAACAAGCTTGAATCATGAATGAAATACAGAAAATACAATGACAATAATCATAAACTGCAGTGGAGAGAAATGTGGAAAAGATTAAATGTTGGCATATCCATGTGTGTGTGTGTGTGTGTGTGTGTGTGTGTGTGTGTGTGTGAGAGAGAGAGAGAGAGAGAGAGAGAGAGAGAGAGAGAGAGAGAGAGAGAGAGAGATGTGGAGCCTCTTCACACTTCTTTAGCCCCAATAATTGTTCCAAGAAATACAGGATAATAATTGAAATGCACAGGTTGTTGATATGGAAGATTCTTATAATTTATTTTATTTTGATATAAGTATACGTCTTACAAAAGATTAAACCAGTATTGTCACAAATTATTCAGCAAGTTAATTTCATGTTTCTTTCTGTATTTAGAATTTATACAGCATTCTACATAATAGTGTTAAATATGACAATGGGAAGTCTTTCATAATCTAATTAATGAGAAATTGTGTACCTTTTGCATCAGTATACAAGCAGTATATGAAATTTGCAAGAAGAAATATCTGGGACACTACTTAGACAGGTAGAAATGTGAATGAAAATTTTACAATATTTTCATGTTTGTCTGTTGCTTGCTCTTATACATATCAATAATCTGCTACTAACCAAGAAAGATAATTCATTTTTCTTTTTCAAAATGACAGAAATGATGTTGTACAACATGTGAAATATAAAGAACATGATTCATAAAGAACATGATTCATCAAGTAGGGTGGTGGGTTACATCAATTCCTGGTTTTAAAGAACACAGATTGTCACATAACCAACAAAACAGAGTAGCTTCACTTTCTGGAACAGAATTCTAGTAAATGTGCTGTTTCATTACCCCAAGATGATCACATGATTATAAAGTTTCTCAGAGTTAGAAAGAGATGAAAAATTTTCTTGAAAAAACCACATTCAGAAGCTGATAACTGCTATCCCCATTATGTGAATAATTTTAACTGTGAATGACAGTAATTCATGTAAAATTATTTAAATTGTCTGAGTTCACTTTATTGTGCCTTATGGAACTATATTTTTAGTCAAGAATAACATTTATAACCCAGATAAGGCCTTTCAGAGCAACCAGAGGTGACAATTCATTGAAATTATGCAGGCCGTTGTTGAAACATCTTCAAATTCTAGCTCTTCCATTCCTACTTTATGACATTTGCCACTATTTTTGTGAACTTTTGAAAATGAAGTACAGCTTTTGCTCAGTGGACATGATGCAGGAAAATGATCAACAATTGCATCCACTTCCTTTATTTCTTAACCATTGTACAGAAAAGTGTGTACTATGGGGACATATGAAAATTAAAAAGTATCTAAAAGTAAATTACTGTTCAAACAGCGGGTAATATTATGTTCACATGTTTTAAAAATGTATTTAGCAAATAGTATGGAACTGCTCTACCTATTAAACAAACTGACATTTTATATTGACTAAAGTAATTAAATGTATCTTATTGAAAGACAAAAGTATTGCAAGAAAAATGTGTGCTGGTTTTGTAAATTTTGTGTTAAGCAACATCTAAAAATAATGACTGACACATATTCTGCAAATTTCACTTTCAGTAGATTTCCAGAATATCCAAAAAATGTTAGTGTTAAACATCATATAGTGAAATGTATTTTAAAAAGATTCCTTGTGGTACTCTGCTGCCACTGTTATCTGTTAAAGTAGTTTACAGCCATCCAGCATAATGTGCTACCTATTGTACTATCACCATTATCTCATTTTTGTATTAACTTTCTAATTTACTTATTTGTCAGTAGTTTGAGGGTTATGTAATAACTCACAGCTGAGTAGCTTTGGTTGGCATTGTCTCACAGACTCTGAGTAAAATAAAGCAAAGTTGGTGTATCACAAAATTCTTAACTGGCAACGGTCAGGCAGCTATATTTTACTGTGGTAAAATCCAGTCTAATGTGTGTATTACTATTCCTGAGTCACAGCACCCCTACACCTTCCACCTCAAACAGAGCTTTAATCAAGGCTCAAATATGTTTCAACTTACACACACACACACACACAAACGCACATGAGTAGATGAAATTAGAAAAAAGTGCAGGAATGGTATGGATATACATTGGGGAAGACCATGATGGAAAAGTTTAGAAAAGGTCTATATTTAATAGTGGGGAAGCAATGGAAGACATGATGAGCTATTTATTGGTGAGTGGGGTTAAATACATGCTGCAGAGATAGTTCTCACTCATAGAGTTGTTGGGCACTGAGAATAAAAGAAAACAATTAAGCCACTTTCATTGTGCATAAAGCACCATGGTTGTGGCTCCTGTTTTTAGCGTATAGTGTGAAATGATTTTTTTTAAGAAACACTGTGTACTCCCAATATAAATAATGGAAAGAAAAAAAGGTAACAACTCGTACTGTAGGTGAGGGGGTTGATAGGCACATACGGAAGATTGAAAACACTGCTATGCTTTCAGATGCCCTTTTCAAAAGCTAAGTAGTACAAGATCCTGGAGGACATTCTCACTATAGATCTGCTCTAACGAAATGTACATCATGCACATAGACACACATACACCTCCATGGCTACATTGTCTAGGCTGATTGCATTGTACTACCACTGCAGCTTGACTAAAGTGACAGGTAGCATTTGGTGGATCAGGTGAGGGGAGGAAGGTAGCAGTGAAGGGATGAAAAAGAGAGTTGAAAGTAGTTGTGGCTGGTAGCTAGGAGGAAGAGTTAGCAAGTTCTTATGATAGGAATGAGCTCCCAGTGAGTACACTTTGTTATAGGTAAGGAAGCATTATATGTTGTACACAATGGCACAGAGGAGTGAACAGAGAGGGGGGCGAGATCAAAGGGTGAGAGAGACTGCTAAGAGGAAGATGCTGGTGAATAATGAGTGATGTGATGGGCACGAGGACAGAGACTGAGATCGGTGTGATAAAGGGCTAATGGACATTGATTCCAGGAGCAGTACAGGATCCAGATGACATGGGTTGTAAAGCAGCTTGTCCTTACTTGTGTGTTCCACTGAGCCATCATCTCTGCAACAATCTGGTAGTGGGAATTAATTCAGGTAGACAGCTGATTGGCATAATTCACACATAATGTGCAAAAATTACAGCAGAGTTGATGTGATGACTGCTTTCACAGATGTATCTGCCTCTGATAGAGTACAATAGGCATATTCCTCCCTTGTCTACCATACCTTCTACAAGGATGCTGATCCTCATCTCTCCAGTAACTCCATGAGAACATCTGTCCATATCAAGGCCACTAATTATCAACAGTGTAAGTATTTTGAAAACCACCATCACTTCCATACATCCTGGCAACCCATGTATGGTGCATCTACCATGAAAGGCAGTCCTTTGTTAAATATGCTAAATGTCTTACTAAAAACTATACAGACAGGTATTATCCTCCCAGTCTAGTCCACAAGCTAATCTCAACAACTTATACATGATCCTCCAATCACCTCCATGAACCATCTGCTAAGAAGCGCCCTCTTCCTTATCATTACTTCATTACTCAGTATCTTCATAAACAGGAATAACTTAACCATGTCCTTTTCCAGGGCTTTGACTATTTATCATCATACCATAAATGAGGAACATTCTACACGCAATTCCTTGCATCCCTCCTAAAGCGACGTTCCGCCACCTATCCAACCTATAAAATATCGAGGTCCATCCCTAGACCACAACTTCCCCCATCCTATTGCCACATGGATCACACAGTCTGATGAAAAAAAACATATGAAACATCTGTTCAATGTAGCCACCCAGTAAATCCTATTATAGTCCCATCACAGACATATGATATGCTGTCAGAGACACAGCCATCTGGTTTTGTAAATTTTGTGTTAAGCAACATCTAAAAATAATGACTGACACATATTCTGCAAATTTCACTTTCAGTAGATTTCCAGAATATCCAAAAAATGTTAGTGTTAAACATCATATAGTGAAATGTATTTTAAAAAGATTCCTTGTGGTACTCTGCTGCCACTGTTATCTGTTAAAGTAGTTTACAGCCATCCAGCATAATGTGCTACCTATTGTACTATCACCATTATCTCATTTTTGTATTAACTTTCTAATTTACTTATTTGTCAGTAGTTTGAGGGTTATGTAATAACTCACAGCTGAGTAGCTTTGGTTGGCATTGTCTCACAGACTCTGAGTAAAATAAAGCAAAGTTGGTGTATCACAAAATTCTTAACTGGCAACGGTCAGGCAGCTATATTTTACTGTGGTAAAATCCAGTCTAATGTGTGTATTTGTTAAATATGCTAAATGTCTTACTAAAAACTATACAGACAGGTATTATCCTCCCAGTCTAGTCCACAAGCTAATCTCAACAACTTATACATGATCCTCCAATCACCTCCATGAACCATCTGCTAAGGAGCGCCCTCTTCCTTATCATTACTTCATTACTCAGTATCTTCATAAACAGGAATAACTTAACCATGTCCTTTTCCAGGGCTTTGACTATTTATCATCATACCATAAATGAGGAACATTCTACACGCAATTCCTTGCATCCCTCCTAAAGCGACGTTCCGCCACCTATCCAACCTATAAAATATCGAGGTCCATCCCTAGACCACAACTTCCCCCATCCTATTGCCACATGGATCACACAGTCTGATGAAAAAAAACATATGAAACATCTGTTCAATGTAGCCACCCAGTAAATCCTATTATAGTCCCATCACAGACATATGATATGCTGTCAGAGACACAGCCATCTGTATATGCTGTCATATTATATACCAGTCCTGCTGTAACTTTTGCATTGCCTTTTAAGTTGATATGACCACCAACCAACCAGTTGTCCACCCAAATGAATAGCCATGGCCAAGCTGTGACCAAGAGCAGAATTAAGGGCTGAGCAGAACAGGCTTCACTTAAATGGTTCAATATTCACAGTGTCTGGGTCCTGTCACAACCCCCCACCCAAGGAATTGTTCTTGCAACACATTCTCCAGTCGACAATCCTTGTGGCCTGTTACACAGTCACTTCCACCCGTGAACTCATGGCCCTCACTTCATACATTCTACACTCACATCCTCTTCTCCGTAGTCTCCCTCTTCCTCTGTTCTATCACCAACTCCCAGTGCACTCCTCCACATCATTAAGCAACACATCAATCTCCGTCTGCCTAGGTCATGGTGATCTCACTAGTGCCATATTTCTGTGCCATAGATTTGCTGTCTGTCCCATTTGGTTATCAGCCACCATTCATTGCAAATCTCCCTCTTCCTCCTCACCTTTTTTCTCCCCTTAACCAGTATGTACAATGCAGCCCTTCACCTCAAATGTGCTGCAGTGTCAGTACAAGCCAACCAGATAGGACAATATAGCAATACAGGTGTATGTATCAGTATGTATGTTTTCTGTTAGTTAGCTCTGAAGAATGGTATTATTTGAGAGTAAGATTTTCACTGTTGTTTATGAACCTATTGACCACTCAACACCTCAGCTGCACATTTGTCTTTAATCCTTCCATTACTTACATTTCACCAAGGACTTTCTGTTACCATAGATATATTATACACCACACAGAACCCCTTCCATTACTTATATTCCACCAAGGACTTTCTGTTACAATAGATATATTATACATCATACAGTACCTCCTTCATTTTTGCTAAAAAATTAATGGTCAACATACTGACAATGAGAAACTGAATGACAATGAGATCATACTCGATATATTTTGATAAGGTTCATCTCATAAGTGACTGTCTTTTTGATAAAGTAATAGGTTTCAGTGTGCATAAAATTGGTTTTAAGCTGAATTAGAAATGGGGATATGAAGTGTAAGCCACGACAATGGATCAAGAACAGAAACTGATCCAACTTTCAGGTTGAGAGAAGAAATAGAATTTGACCCCAATTTTTAAGATCATACTTACTTTCTTTCACTGTTTTCTTCTATTTATAAACATGATTTTTTTTCAAGATTCTGTAGCTGCTCATATGTTCTCTTCTTCCTTTTTGCTTGCTATTATTTTTGTGTTTATCAAAATACTCTCTCTTACATCAAATATTATTTTAGTTCCTCTCTGTCCTCCTATTAATTATTGCTTATTAGCTGCTCTTTGTACATCTTAACAGTCCTCAGATCCTTCAGATCAGGTACTAGAACATCCCTGGTCAGTGTTCATTCACACTGTATTGCTGTGTATCTGCTTCTCTGTAGAGTATCTGTGATTTACCTGCTAAATCCAAGAATATTCTGATTTCCTGACAGATACCTTCATTCTTTTTGTCCAGTGATCCCTGTAAGTGATATTGAGGTGTTTTGCTAAAATACATTCTGTCTGCTGTCTGGTAACTATATAACTTGTATATCTCTCTTTGTTGTACTGAAGATCCAACAAGATTTAGCACTGTTGTGAAATTGAATGCCTCTCTTACCAAGTGGCATTGATCCTGTCATCTGGCATAGTATATCTGGCTTTTGTGGTTTCCATGTGCATTCAAAGAATGATCCAAAATCTTCCATTCTCTGCCATTTTTCCCTATTCTGAATGGCCCACAAAAAAGTGAAAGTAACTCAAACCCATCTCTAAGACTTCCTCTGTCAAATTAAACGTAATTCTTTTTAACAATATACTACTTTTAATGAAGAAGTTTCTCATGCAGCAAAAGTCATTGATGTAGTTTCTCCAGACACAATACAATACTTTCCCTTAATTTAGCGTACTATGGAATATAATCATGGCTTCTAGTTTGTGCTTGTCTTTTAATTTCACTGCCTTTGGACCCTTGCTCTGAATCCCACTGCAGATGTTCTAAGTATCCTATTACCTCCTTGATTGACAATGTATGAGTATTTTTCAATAACTGTAACACAATTTACACACAACCAAGCACTTTAGGTCCAGTGATACACAATAACAAACCCAGAAGCTTCATCATAAATAGTGGTATCATGCTATTGTCACTTTAAAGCAACTGAACATTTGCAGTACTCTCAAAAGTTTTAAATGTGTAAAGAAGCACTGAACAGTCAGAATGATTGCCAATATAAATCTGTATTATACAATGAGAAACAAAGAAAATGTGTATAGTTACAGGTCTGTAATTTCAACAGTGTAGTTTTCGTTTTATTTATCAGATGTTGTTGTTATACAGAAGCAAAACTTCAAAATCTTCAATTTGACTGCTTCTGTAGTTAAAGTCATCAGTACCAGTATCTACATCTACATCTACATCCATACTCCGCAAGCCACCTGACGGTGTGTGGCGGAGAGTACCTTGAGTACCTCTATCGGTTCTCCCTTCTATTCCAGTCTCATATTTTTTGTGGAAAGAAGGATTGTCGGTATGCCTCTGTGTGGGCTCTAATCTCTCTGATTTTATCCTCATGGTCTCTTTGCAAGATATACGTAGGAGGGAGCAATATACTGCTTGACTCCTCGGTGAAGGTATGTTCTCGAAACTTCAACAAAAGCCGCTACTGAGCGTCTCTCCTGCAGAGTCTTCCACTGGAGTTTAACTATCATCTCTTTAACACTTTTGTGATTACTAAATGATCCTGTAACAAAGCGCGCTGCTCTCCATTGGATCTTCTTTATCTCTTCTGTCATCCCTATCTGGTACAGATCCCACACTGCTGATTGCATTTCCTTAGGATTCTTCTAATGAATCTCAGTCTGGCATCTGCTTTACCGACAATCAACTTTATATGATCACTCCATTTTAAATCACTCCTAATGCGTACTCCCAGATAATTTATGGAATTAACTGCTTCCAGTTGCTGACCTGCTATATTGAAGCTAAATGATAAGGGATCTTTCTTTCTATGTATTCGCAGCACATTACACTTGTCTACATTGATATTCAATTGCCATTCCCTGCACCATGCATCAATGTGCTGCAGATCCTCCTGCATTTCAGTACAATTTTCTGTTGTTACAACCTCTCAATATACCACAGCATCATCCGCAAAAAGGCTCAGTCAACTTCCGATGTCATCCACAAGGTCATTTATGTATATTGTGAATAGCAACGGTCCTAAAACACTCCCCTGCGGCACACCTGAAATCACTCTTACTTCAGAAGACTTCTCTCCATTGAGAATGTCATGCTGCGTTCTGTTATCTAGGAACTCTTCAATCCAATCACACAAGTGGTCTGATAGTCCATATGCTCTCACTTTGTTCATTAAATGACTGTGGGGAACTGTATCGAACACCTTGCAGAAGTCAAGATACACGGCATCTACTGTGTCTATGGCTCTCTGAGTCTCGTGGACGAATAGCTCGAGCTGGGTTTCACACGATCGTCTTTTTTGAAAACCATGCTGATTCCTACAGAATAGATTTCTAGTCTCCAGAAAAGTCATTATACTCGAACATAATACGTGTTCCAAAATTCTACAACTGATCGACGTTAGAGATATAGGTCTATAGTTCTGCACATCTGTTTGACGTCCCTTCTTGAAAACGGGGATGACCTGTGCCCTTTTCCAATTCTTTGGAACGCTACTCTCTTCTACAGACCAACGGTACACCGCTGCAAGAAGAAGGGCCAGTTCCTTCACGTACTCTGTGTAAAATCGAACTGATATCCGATCAGGTCCAGCGGCCTTTCCTCTTTTGAGTAATTTTAATTGTTTCTCTATCCCTCTGTTGTATATTTCAATATCTATCATTTTGTCATCTGTGCAACACACTAGAGAAGGAACTACAGTGCAGTCTTCCTCAGTGAAATAGCTTTGGAAAAAGACATTTAGTATTTCAGCCTTTAGTCTGTCATCCTCTGTTTCAGTACCATTTTGGTCACAGAGTGCCTGGACATTTTGTTTTGATCCACCCACCGCTTTGACAGAAGACCAAAATTTCTTAGGATATTCTGCCAAGTCAGTACATAGAACTTTACTTTTGAATTCATTGAATGCCTCACGCATAGCCCTCCTCACACTACATTTCACTTTGCGTAATATTTGTTTGTCTGTAAGGCTTTGGCTATGTTTATGTTTGCTGTGAAGTTCCCTTTGCTTCTGCAGCAGTTTTCTAACTCGGTTCTTGTACCACAATTGCTCTTTTCCATCTCTTATGATCTTGCGTGGCACATACTCATCGAACGCATATTGTGCAATGGTTTTGAACTTTGTCCACTGATCCTCAACACTATCTGTACTTGAGATAAAACTTTTGTGTTGAGCCATAAAGTACTCTGAAATCTGCTTTTTGTCCCTTTTGCTGAACAGCAAAATCTTCCTACCTTTTTTAATGTTTCTATTTATGGCTGAAATCACTGATGCTGTTACCGCTTTATGATCGCTGATTCCCTGTTCTGAGTTAATTGTTTCAAATAGTTCAGGTCTGTTTGTCACCAGAAGGTCTAATATGTTATCACCATGAGTCAGTTTTCTGTTTAGCTGTTCAAGGTAATTTTCAGATAATGCACTTAAAATATTTCACTGGAATCTTTGTCCCTCCCACATGTTATAAACGTTTGAGTCTCCCAGTCTATATCTGGTAAATTAAAATCTCCACCCAAAACTATAACATGGTCGGGAAATCTACTCGAAATATTTTCCAAATTATCCTTCAGATGCTCAGCCACAACAGCTGCTGAGCCAGGAGACCTAGAGAGACATCCAATTACCATGTCTGAGCCTGCTTTAACCGTGACCTTCACCCAAATTATTTCACATTTTGGATCTCCGTCAATTTCCTTCGATACTATTGCACTTCTTATCACTGTAAACACACCTCCCCCTTCACTGTCCAGCCTGTCTCTGTGGTATACACTCCAATCCAAGTTTAGAATTTCATTACTGTTTACATCTGGTTTCAGCCAACTTCCTGTCCCTAGTACTATGTGGGCATTGTGACCGTTTATTAATTACAGCAGTTCTGTGACCTTTCTATAGATGTTCCTGCAGTTTACTATTAGCACATTAATATTGTTATTCCCTGTTGCATTTTGCCTACTCCTACCTTGCCGCATCTCAGGAGGCATCTTGTCAGGCCTAGGGAGGGAATTCTCTAACCTAAAGAACCCACATGTGCACTCCACATATACTCCGCTACATTTATCACTTGTAACTTCAAGACATCAAAACTTCATTACAGCATGGGTTTTGCTGCTTAATGTTGCCCAGAATAGCTTTTACTTCATTTTGGAGACTTTTGTGTACAGATAATGCTTTTCCTTTCCATTTCACTGTATTTAGTATTTTACATCTATTGGACTTCTGTTGTCACTGTTGATGTTATATGGTACTCTTGTTACATACAGTCTTTATAACTGATGTATAATACTTGGATTTTAGACATTTGTTGCGTCAGTGCTTGAATATAATTTCATTGTTCAGACTGTTGTGGAGGTTTTCTCCAATCACTTGTCTTTGCACTTTTCCCTTTCACCCTTAATTGCAACTCTTCTACAAGGTTCAGGCAATACTCCCCCAGATATTGCTGAACTGGAGGGTATACATAGTCACATGTATGAATTATATCAAAGAACTGCATTCTGTGACTAATATAATAAATTGTAATTTGTGTCAATTAGAAGGGACAGTAGGGCTTATTTATAAATCAGGAAGATTTAAGTTCAATCATGAAGGTCCTCCCCTTCTAGGGCCCATACATCTTAGGAGGCATAAAGAGGTAAAAAGGTGATAGAACATATATATAATATAGATGCAATTAAGTTTCTCATTTATATAGTCTGCATGGTAAAATCTTGCCTACTATTCTTGAAGGAAATTCTTCCAAAATATTTTTTTCAGTCACTATTTATGTTGTGGTTATGTAATTGTGATAAAATACTGCTGACTTCACCATCTGACATCATATAGGTGTTTATGTTATTATAAACACTTGGATCAAAAAATAGTTATTTATGGCTGTCATACTCATATATCACTAAGTATCAAAACAGAAGATTCTAAACACACTGGAATATTATAAGGTAAAGAATTATACAAATCTGTACACAGTATTGAAATTCTCTAATAGCATGAATTTTCAGTTTATTATTGCTGTATTTGCTGAGTTCTGAGTGTTTTCTTGCTTAATGGATAACTTTGATAGTTTTGTAAAAGTAAAAATTAATTGTCACTCATTAATTACTGTAATAAACATGCTAATGCATCACAAATTTGTTAAACTCAGGACACATACAACTGATTGCATGTGCAGAATGTGCACATATTAAGAAAAGTGGATGTAATTATCACAAGCATTACAAATATGAAGAAACATGCTGTTTTACACAATCCATTCATTGATAATGTATTTACATATTTTATAGCACATTTATTTCTTAAAACTTCAAATACTGGACCATCTGATCTTTGTCTGTCATCTATTATTTCTGATCTATGTATATACAGATCTACTTACCATTGCTTTTTCATTATTATATCTGCAATAGTGTAACTACATATTAATAATAGTTCTTCTCCTTTAGCTTCATGGTAAAATAAATGACTCATTTTTAAAATAATATTTCATTGCTGAAACACTACGAGAAAATAGGTGTCTAGGAAACTTGTGACCTTTTGCTCATCAGAACAGTCAACATAATTGACATACTTATGAGAAACAACAACAAATGCCACCAAATGCTATTAGAAACATGCAAGACATTAACACAGTGTTTGAAAATTTAGCTATTTTCATCTAATAGTGCTTAGCTCAAAAAGTGTAACAAATCTCTATGAAAGATAACAGTGTACAGTTTACACCAACAAATACAGGGTGACCCACTTAAGCATATCAGTGTAAATATCTCTGACACAACAAGAGATATTGAAAAACGCCTTTCATGAGTATGCATGTAAAAAAGATGATAATGAAAGTAAATACCATGTGACATTCTAAAACGTAGGTAAATATTAGTTTCAACAGAAACTTATGTTTTTAAATGAACAGCTTGTATTATTCCTTACAGAATCAATAACATGAAAAATCACAAAAGAATGTTGTTGGTTGCATCACAATTCATGACTTACATCTAGAGACATTGTAAAGTGGAGTTTTTGCTTGAAATATATGAAACATACCACTATTGCACATCCCACAACGCAAGCATGAACTCCGCACTGCTTGTAAACATGTTACATATGACTTACGTGATCTTTCTTTCACTGTTATCATGGGGACTGAAATCAGGCCACAAAGATTGATATGTACGATATGGTTTCCCTATTGCTTGCTTCATTCTGTATGTACACACTACAGAACAGTATTGGCCAGTGTTTGACAACCTGATACACTCCTCTGTACAATCCTTAATCTCTGTAGTTGTGTATGGGGACAGACCTCAATTGGTGTTGTGTATGGGAACAGCTCACTACAAAGCAGGTTAATCTGTGTAGAGGTATGTACAGGTAAATGTCACTGGTGTACTACACGCTGTAATTGGTATCAATGTTGTAAACATGAAATTAATTTACCTGTCCATTTGTTCTAGGCATTTGACATGTTATTGCTTTATGGAGAATGTCACAAAGATGGCACATGAGTGACACAATTTTATGCCCAGCATTACCCTAATGGACATCATCCAGCCCACCCTAAATTCCCAAACATTGTTATAAGGCTTCACGCACCAGGACGCATGTTTCCATGAATGCATATTTGGAGCAAAATGGCAACACATGAAACAGAAGAAGTAGTTGTTTTGGTGACTACTGAAATAACCCTCATACCAGTTCTCATGTAATGGCTGCGCATTCTTCACAGGCATCATCAAGGGCTTCATCACAATGACTTTCAAATTCACCTGGAATACTGACAGTGGGTTCTGCAGCTAGACCATGATTTTACGTATAGGGTACTTTTAACTGATGGAGCCATGTTTACAATCCATGGGACATCAGTTTACACAATATGCACTACTGGTTACTGGAAAACCCACTGTCATGTAGAACATCAGTATCAGTGGAGTGTCAATTTATGGTGTGGTATTGTCGGACAACACATCATTGGCATGTATTTCATTGACAGCACACTTAATGGGTAACAGTACGGAGATGTACCTTATGTGGACTGATGGAAGACTTGCCTCAAAATTTCTATAAAATAATGTGGTATCGGCATGATGAAAGCTCTGTGTACAATGCCGTGTTGGTAAGAAATGCATTAAATCAACAATTCCCAAATAAATTGATAGAACAGGACAGTCCTGTTCACAAATTTCCAGACCTCACCCCATGGACTTTTTTGTCTCTGTACACGTGAAAACTGTGTTGTTCCAGCAGTTTCTAACAACAATGGACAGCATGAGAGCCTGTATTACTGAGGGCCGTGCAGAGTGGCCACATGGTTAGAGGTGTCATGTCACTAATCGTACGGCCCCTCCCACCGGAGGTTTGAGTCCTCCCTCAGGCATGGCTGGTAGTGTTGTCCTTAGCGTTAAGTTAGTTTAAGTAGTGTATAAGTCTAGGGACTGATGACCTCAGCAGTTTGGTCCCTTAGGAGTTCACCCGCATTTCAATATTTATTACTGAGGCACGTGCTGCAATAATGCCAGAAACACTGACAGCAGTGAGTCTGTGACAGCATGCAATAAGTTGAGTGACCTATCTTTGGACTGCCTTCTTTGGGGTTTGTGACTGATAGCTCGTGGACCTTGAGTTTGTTGTGAAGATTTGAATTGTACTGATTGTGTGTTGGTGTATACTGGTATCAAGCTGATTAATAAAGTACTTATCTCTATACGTGGAATCTGAGCATATTCATTTAAGCTATCATACCTACTCCCACACTGATGACCCTGAAGACAAGTGCTCCGAATTATTTTTGTGTTTTCCGTATCATCTTTTGTTGCCTCCGCCATGTGGCCTTTCAACAGCCAACACCAGCTAACTTCACCTACCACGACTCAAATACCTTAATTAACAGTGAACCAGATGTCATTGTAGCTTCCAGCTATACAACCAGAAGTTCCAACCACTAACTTTCATCATGATTCTACTGAGCCTCTGAGAGCTTCAACTCAGGTTAACAGGGCTCATGCGGCAACCGCCATATTGCCTCAGATTGTGCCTTTGTACATGTACAGACATTCTGAACAAGAGAGTGATGTACCACGAACTGTGCCTCATGCTGCGATTTATAATGGATCCGATTTCGTACAACATTGGTTCACCAACCTGTGCCATCTTGCCTCGGTCAATGTCGAGTCTGCCACACTGTGCACGCCAGCCATCTTTCCGACCAAATTGCAACTCTCTCCCGCACCTACCACGCATTCCGAGCAGTGCATTATCGATGTGGAAGATGCTTACCTTCCCGCAACATTTCCCAATGCCCTGGCTGCTACAGGAACCTAACTGCCTGGTCAAGTTTCTGCGACCCCACGTCCCTCTCTCCCCAGTGTTACCACCCCCAAACAAACGGACAATCAGCCCCTAAGTAGCGCTGTATTATCGGACGTCCCGAAATTGCCTACTTTTGTAAAGGACCAGCCAAATACCTGGTCTTCACTTGTGGACTCTACTTTTCGTTCTACCATTCTCCACTCTGAGGAAGTAAAATTCGTGTCCCTCACCAGCCATTTATATGACCATTTGGAATTAAATCAGTTACATCGTGGCGCACCCTCCCCCCCCCCCCCCCCTTCACAATACTCAAATGCTAAAGGAAGTATCTGTGAACATTTGTCACTATCTTTAGACGAGCTCATTCATCACATTATTTACAAGGAACGTTTACGCGACCTCACTCTCTCCGCACTGTGGCGTCGTCTATGTGCCCTTGCAATACATGACTTTCTGCCAGAGGCAGCACTGTGGTCGATCTGGTTAATGAAAGTCACGGAAACATTACACTACAGCTCCTGTCTCTCACATCGTGCTTGGTACAGCTCCACTCACTTTGAAATTATCTGAATCTCTGCAGTTTCCATGGACATTTCACGTATCAGAAGCCAGTTATCCAGTGCTAGGCATTGATTTCCAACGCCACCCCTCGTTTGCCATCAGTATGTGATACAACACCCTGCGTCATCTACCTACTGATACGACTGTTCCTCTCACGTCTGCCTCTCAAGCGCATCTCCCACCCCCTTGTGACAATTCTCTTTGCTCTTTGACAGCTTGTGACATCGTAGTTCAATGCCAACAAATTAATGACTTCCAAATTAATCAAGCCACATTACAACGACTCATTGAGGATACTACTCACGCCCTCGACCTCCACCCTCTCCATACACGAGATGTCCAGCCTTCACAGCAACAGCTGTTCAGCCTCATCACCTGCCGCCGGCACTGAGCACTATGCGACAGATGATATTACAGTGTGATCCCCACCGACAGTCGTGAAGTGTTTTGGCTGTCACCATCAGTGCGTGTCATAAACTGAACTCTACCATAGGCCCCCCGTCAGACATAAAGCTCGGAGACTGAACCCTCATAAACTCAAGATCGCGAAGTCTTTTATTCAAGAACATTTAACTGCATGGATTGTTCGCCCCTTATCCAGCGATCGGTCGTCACCAATTCAACTCGCTCCAAAAAAGACGGTTCATTCAGGTTGTGTGGGTGTTACCGTAGCCAAAACGATAGAACCATTTTGGACAATTACCCAGATCCCTATACAGGGTGGTCCATTGATAGTGACAGGGCCAAATATCTCACGAAATAAGCATCAACCGAAAAAACTACAAAGAACGAAACTCGTCTAGCTTGAACGGGGAAACCAGATGGCGCTATGGTTGGCCCGCTAGATGGCGCTGCCATAGGTCAAACAGATATCAACTGCGTTATTTTAAATAGGAACCCCCATTTTTTAATACATATTCGTGTAGTACGTAAGGAAATATGAATGTTTTAGTTGGACCACTTTCTTCGCTTTGTGATAGATGGTGCTATAATAATCACAAATGTATAAGTACGTGGTATCACGTAACATTGCACCAGTGGGGACGGTATTTGCTTCGTGATACATTACCTGTGTAAAAATGGACCGTTTACCAATCGCGGAAAAGGTCGATATCGTGTTGATGTGTGGCTATCGTGATCGAAATGCCCAACGAGCGTGTGTTATTTATGCTGCTCGGTATCCTCGACGACATCATCCAAGTGTCCGGACCGTTTGCCGGATAGTTACGTTATTTAAGGAAACAGGAAGTGTGCAGCCACATGCGAAACGTCAACCACAACCTGCAACAAATGATGATGCCCAAGTAGGTGTTTTAGCTGCTGTCGCGGCTAATCCGCACATCAGTAGCAGACAAATTGCGCGAGAACGACTTTGAACATCATGTACAGTTCTGCCATTGGCAGAAGAGAATTTATGGGACGATGGCAGACTTTCACCATCAGCGATAACGTAAACTGACATAGTATGCACTATTTGGCAACGGAAAATCCACGATGGCTGCGACAAGTGGAACATCAGCGACCTTGGCAGGTTAATATATGGTGCGGCATTATGGGAGGAAGGATAATTGGCCCCCATTTTAACGATGGCAATCTAAATGGTGCAATGTATGGTCATTGGTTGTCGAAGCACCATACCATGGACCATGGCCCGCACATTCACCAGATCTGACGTCCCCGGATTTCTTTCTGTGGGGAAAGTTGAAGAATATTTGCTATTGTGATCCAGCGACGACGCCGGACAACATGTGTCAGTGCATTGTCAATGCACGTGCGAGCATTACGGAAGGCAAACTATTTGATGTTGAGACGAATATCGTTACATGTATTGCCAAATGCATTGAGGTTGACGGACATCATTTTGAGCATTTATAGCATTAATGTGGTATTTACAGGCAAGATGGCGTCAGTTGCGGAACGATTGAATATAGGAGTTCGCGAAAATAGTGTCATACAGTGTCAATCTTGCAAAAAGTGCACGAAACCTGTTGAAAGTGGCTTCGTCTGTGTCCAGTGTAAACATAAATTTCATTTTCGTTGCGGAAAGGTGGATCCTTCCCTGAGAAGCGACGATAATTGTGCGACTATGTGGAACTGTGCGGATTGTAAACAAAAGGTTGCATCCCTTAATGATCAAGAAACGTGTACGTGTGATGCAGCAAGGAAGACCGACAGTATCAAAAAGGAAAACCTATCATATATTACAATTATTGGACTCTTATAGGACGAATTAAAAAAACTGTACGAGAAATATGAATTAAATCCACACAAGTCGGGAGCAATGGCGTGGTAAAACAAAAACCAAAGATGTGAAAATCGGTGCTTCATCCTCCGAAAATGATCTGTTGTTAATTATTGCTGAGCTACGAGAGGACACAGAAATTCTGAGTGATGAAAACAGAAGACTCAAGCTTAAATTGGAAGAGAGTGGTCATCAGGTACGTCTTAATATCCCCAAACCTATGGAAGGATTGCCAGAAACTGAAGCTACGACTAAAACGGCTCGCAACGGGCCTAGCAGTAGAGGGGTAACTGTAAAATCGAAGGGGAGCGCTTACAAACATATTAACAATAAACATAGGCAGGACTTTGTGTTACCATTAAATAACAAATATAATTCGCTTCAAAACACAGATGACATGGAAACTGTATCAGCACACTCATCTGATAAGGTGGTGCAGGACTCTCAAAACTTAGCGAACAGCCAAGTAAGGTATAAGTAAAACGTAAAATCAAGATTTATTCAGACAGTTACGCCAGAGGATTAGCAGCTATGTCAACGGAAAGCGGGCCTCATGTGATTAACGAGTGTGAAATAGAAGGTACCGTTAAATCCTGAGCTGGTTTACGAGATGTTTCAACATCAATCAAGAAAGAAAGCACAGTCCTCGCGACTTTGTAGTGGTAATGGCCGGAGCAAACGACGTCAGCAGAAACGAAAGGAAGATTGCTACTTCGACACTGAAGAAGACTCTCGGAATGTTAACCCACACCAACGTGATTGTTGTTAATGTGCCACATCGACATGATTTGCCCCAGTGGTCATGTGTGAATAAGGAAGTGGAGCAGACAAACAAAGAGTACAAAGCTATCTGTAAGCACTTTAAGAATGTTTCCTTAATTAACATCAGTAGTTGTAGCAGAGAATGGCATACCAAGCATTGTCAACATTTCAGTTATCTAGGTAAACGTGTTTTAAGTGATACAATTATCGGAATAGTATTGGATAAGCTAGAGAAGGAAAAAAGACCAGTAATGTGTTTGGATTATGTTTCAACTGAGATGACAAAAAACTAGTATGCATAGACCAGGTTGGGTGTTCTAGTAACATAAGGACACAACCTGGTCAACTTTCATGCAGTAACAGTAGGTCATGTCAACTAAGAGAATATGCAAAAAAAGAAATGCCTAAAGTAGAGTTTAAAATATGCTACCTCAATATTCAGGGCATGGCAGATAAAAACTTAATTGTCAACGAATTTTCAAATGAAAACGTGATAGATATTCTATGTTTAAGTGAACATTGGTGTAAAGAGGATGAGCTTGGGTACAAAGTATTGGATGATTACACACTACTTAGTTGTTATTGCAGAAAACAGCACTTACGTGGTGGGGTAGCAATATATGCAAAAACACCTCTTGCACCAAACTGTGGCAGGATCGATCTCAATACCCTTTGTGATGAAATGCATTTTGAAATGTCAGGTCTAGTAACTGAGAGCCTTAAGCTAATGGTAGTAGTAGTGTACAGGCCACCTAGTGGTGACCCCCATATCTTTCTGGAGAAACTTGAGGAATCTTAATGTACATATGTATACCGAAATGGAAAAAATACAATGTAGTCATTGGAGGGGATATCAAATCAAGTTTTGATGTCCTGCAGGACAGAAAATCTGTGACAGAGCTCAAAAATGTGCTTCAACAAATTAACCTGTACTATGTTAACTGCAAACCTACCAGAGGCTCATCCTGTCTAGACAATATATTTACAAATATTAAGAGAACTTGTATGTTCACTGATGTAATTAGTTTCCCTTTCTCAGACCATGATGCAGTATATCTTAGTCTTAATAATGTAACTTCAGACTGCACCAAACCAGAATCTAAAACTGTGATTACTAGACCAGTGAGCAGAGAGAGGATGGATAGGTTTAGACATGCCCTCACTTATTTCAGTTGGGACAAATGTTTTATTAGGCTTCAACACTGTTCAGCTGATATTGTATTCACAAAGTTTTTCTCCCTCTTTTTAAATGTATTTGAAAATAACATCCCTCTGAATAACTGTACAGTGAATATTAGTAGTGTTTACAAGAAAAGGAAAACGAAGGAATGGTATACTCGACAGTTAGGGCAACTGAAAAATACTGTTATGCTGTATTCTAGTATGTACAAAACCAGTAAATCAGAACTGTGTAAAGACTTGTATGCTAAAGCTAAATGCAAGTATCGGAAGGCAATAAATGAAGCAAAGAAACTGCATAACATAGTAAACATTGAAAAATCTAACAATAAATGCAAGAAGGCCTGGAGTGTAATAAACTCCATTGCACACACTAAACACAAAGAGGAAATTGCCATTACCCCAGAAGAATCTAATAAATACTGCATTCAGTCCATTGAAGATATTAGTAGTTCTATAATCAAACCACCTGAAAATGCACTTATGGACAGCTGCTTTGAAAAGCTTCCCCCAAGCACCTTCACTTTCACAGAAGTGAGCCCAAATAATATCCTCAAAATAGTGAAAAATTTCAAACCTTCAGTTAGTGTTGATTACTATGATATGTCATGTAATTTGTTGAAAGATGTTATTGATTGTGTGATTTATCCTTTAACCTTTTGAGTTAACAAATGCCTAGTTGAAAGTAAGTTCCCAGACATACTAAAAATTTCTAGAGTTGAGCCCATATACAAAAAAGGGGAAAAGAACTGTCCCGCTAGTTACAGACCTATATCCATAACCCCAGTTTTTTCAAAAATTTTAGAAACGATTATGTATGAGCAAGTTAGTGCCTACTTGGGTAAACTAAATATAATTAGTGATAAACAGTTTGGATTTAGGAAAAGGTAAATCCACAACGGATGCAATGGACTCCCTCGTAAAATTATTCCTAGATGTGTTCGAGGCTAGGGACTATGCCCAGGCTACATTTTGTGACCTGAGCAGAGCTTTTGACTGTGTAGACCATGACACTGTGCTGAATAAGCTAGTTTACTATGGTTTTGATGACAACAGTATAAATATGTTCAGGTCTTTTCTAGAGAACCGTCAACAAGTTGTGTGCATTGGTAGGGAGAAATCAAATTTGGTTAATGTTAGGTACAGAGTGCCTCAAGGGTCGGTGCTTGGACCTTTACTGTTTGTACTAAGGATTAATGATCTGCCCTTATTCATAAATTCTCATACAATATTGTATGCTGATAACACAACTTTTCTACATAAAAGCTCTGATCTAGGTACACTGAAAACACTGACCGAAAATACCCTTGCTCGGTCCTCATTATGGTTCAAAGCTAATGGCTTCTTGCAAAATGAAAACAAAACCCAGACACTTTACTTTAGCCTCAAAGAGATTCCTGACTACCAGGAATTAGAAACTGTTAAATTTTTAGTTGTTACTATTGACAATAAATTGACATGGGAACCACACATTAAAAATATATTGGCTAGTCTTTCAAGAGTTATTTATCTAATGAGAAATTTAAAAAGACATGTTCCCAATGACTATGTGAGATCAGCATATTTTGCCTTCTTCCAAAGCATCATCTCTTATGGAATTTTACTGTGGGGAAGTAGCTGTCATGTAAATGACATTTTACTTTTACAGAAGAAAGTAATAAGAATAATAGCGGATTCTGATAAGACAGAACATTGTAAACCTCTGTTTATTAAATTGCAGTGTCTTACAGTAGTAAACTTATTCATCTACAATGTTTTAATGTACATTAGAAACAATGTGTCTAATTTTGTGTTGAGAAGTGATATTCATAGCCATAATACTAGAAACAGAACATCTGTAGACGTACCATATCATAGATTATCAAAATCGCATAACTCTTACCTACTTCTGGACTAAGGGTGTTTAATAGACTAAGTGCTGACTTTAAAGAACTGCCTGTAAATATCTTTAAAGCTAAATTATACAACTACTAGTGAACAATCCGTTTTACACCATTGATGAATTCTTTGAAGATGAAAATACTGTATTCTAACGTGTAGGGGTAGGTGGGGGAATTACACGCATGTGGGTAATCCCACGCAGGCTGATTTACGAAGTTTGAATGGCGCAAGCTGTTCCCAGTTGGTGCTACACCCTGCCGGCAGGAGTAACAACTACTATGCGGCTTATGCCAGCCATTTTCCAGTGGCATTGTTGGAGTAGTGAAGTATTGTTTATTTTTGGCGTGTCTCATGTAATTTTGGTCAGCTGTATTTTGCAAGGTAAGTGCTACTATAAGTTGCTTTAATGTAATTCTTGCGTATCAACTACTAACCCTAGATGAAACCTTTAATTTAATTGTAGATTTCAAGTGTTAGATGGCCGCCGAGTAAGTGACGCCAGAAACCATTTCCAGAAAGTTAAGTGATTTAGACAGGAATATAATTTAGTTTAACGCCGACAACAAATTAAATACGTGCATTAGTGTATCGTTTAGTCTTGCCATTAAAGGTTTGACTTTTCTTTGCGTATTTTTTCAGAAAATACGAAAAGATCGTAACTTCGCGAAGTCGCGCTTAGGCCTAAATTTTGTAAACGTGTTTGTTTCTTGTTTCACAGTAATTTAACTAGTTTCTCGGTAACAAATAAGTAAACTACCGTAAATAGCGTTTAACTTCATTGTTTTAATACAGATTTCAGAAAAACAGCGTAACTTTATATCAGAAACTTGCCTATATACATTTTTGTTTATAGGCCTAATTCTCGTAACGTTTTTGGAGAATCAAAGTTAGAGTATCTCGTTTAATTGTCCTTTTTTTTCATTCATTCGAGTGACATGTATAATAAATAGCGTATACCTTCATTGTTTTAATACAGATCTCAGAGAAACAGCGGAATTTTAAATCAGAAACTTGCTTATATACATTTGTGAATAGGCTTAATTCTTGTAACGTCTTTTTTGATTTTCGGTAATTTAATTGATTTATTCTAGCTAACGTATTATTTTTGCCATGAGTGAGAAGTGCCTGACTTGCCGTAGAATTGTTAGTTCCGGGGTTTGGTGTGATGGATGTAGTAGTTTTTTTCACTGGGGGGACTGCAGTGGCGTGGGTGTTGGGAAAGTGGATCAGGCTCATCAGGGGTTATGTAGGATTTGCAGCAGAGATAGGAAGATAGTGGAACAGGAGGGGAAAATTGCTGCCCTTCAGGCTGAGCTAGATCAGGCTAGGGAAGATCTGGACAGGTTAAGGAGGGAGAAGGGCAAAGAGAGGTGGGAAGTGGGAACAGGTAGCAGAAGGAACAGGCCTAGAACTAAGTCTGACAGTTTTGTGGTGAATGTCAAATATAAGTTTGACCTGTTGCTTCAGTTAGAAACTGATGAGCCTCAAGCAGATGTAGATGTAGACAGGACACAACAAACTTTCAATAGGAAATTGAAAAAGAATGTAGGAAAGTCATCGAAAAGGAAGAAAGTTTTGTTGTTAGGCAGTTCTCATGCCAGAGGTGTAGGCCAACTTCTGCAGGAGAAATTAGGACCAGAATACCAGGTCACAAATTTCTTCAAACCAAGTGCTAGTCTGGATCAGGTGACAGAGGATTTAGGTTCACTCTGTAAAGGATTTACCAGGGAAGACACCGTGGTTATTGTGGGAGGGCCAGGGAACAGCATCGACAGAGATCCTGGGTACAGTATAGAGTGTGACCTGGTAAAGATTGCGTCGGCATCGAGACACACCAATGTTGAATTTGTATCTGTCCTGAGACGCCATGACCGGCCTCATTTGAACTCTTCTGTTGGGAGAGTTAATTTGGAGTTGGAACAGCTGCTTGGGTCGGGTGCGGGGGCTCATATTGGTGTGGTTCCTGTTGATTATCTCAGTAGGTGGGACTATACCAGGCACGGCCTACATCTCAACAGGAAAGGGAAGGGGAAACTGGCTGGGGTAATAGCAGGAAATTTAAGGGGGGAGGCACTGCCATGAATGGTAAAATACCAGTGGTTACAGGTGTTGGAGCAGCACCTTTTTTAGGATAGGTAAGACAGAAAGATGTCAAGTTCTACGAGAGGTCAGGATTGAAACAAATCTTCAGTTTAGGAAAGAAATTAAACAGCACAATTCTAGCACATTTGATCACCAATCACAGCTATCAATTATAAATTTTCACCAATCACCAGAAATTTTATCTCCACCAAGTTGTATCTCAGTCCTAGGTAATTGCATTGATGAATTAAAGTCACCCAACCCAGTTGACATAATCTGCCTCTCTGAACACCATGTGACCACTGGTATAGGAACTAGGCCTAAGCACAACGAGAAACTCAGACAGGAGAGTACTGCAAATGTTAGAATAAGGAAAGGTTCTCATAAAAGTATAATTAAAAATAATGTAAATATATTTCATCAAAATATTGGGAGTTTAAAGAATAAAGTAGATGAGCTTCTGGTTTGTTTAGAAGATTTAGAAGCTGAGAATGAAATAGATATACTATGCCTGTCTGAGCATCACATTGTTACTGATATGGATAAGGTAAATGTAAGTGGATATAAGCTCTCTGCACATGTAATGAGAGAAAATATGGAGAAAGGAGGAGTTGCCATATATGTCAAAAGTTATCATTGTGCAAAAAGTATAGAAACAAAAGAGTTTTGTGTAGAGAAACATATAGAAGCATGTGCCTGTGAGCTTAAATTAAATAAAGGCACATTTATAATTGTAACTGTATATAGGTCCCCATCAGGAAATTTTCATCTATTTCTGAAAAATTTGGACTCCTTGTTGTGCTATCTGTCAGACAGGGGGAAGCAAATTATTATTTGTGGGGACTTCAATGTAGATTCTCTGAAAGAGGGTAATAGGAAAAATGACTTTGAAGTATTACTCGGTTCTTTCAATTTTACACCCATTATTGATTTTCCTACTCGGGTGGTAAAGGATAGCAGCTCACTGATAGATAACTTCTTTATAGACCAAGATAAGTTTAACCAGATAAATGCTCAGCCTGTTGAGAATGGTCTTTCTGATCATGGTGCACAGCTAGTTACAATATATGACATAGCTCCATTCAGCAATATTAAACAGTCCTCCAAAGTAGTACGTTCAGTCAACGATTTAACAATTGCAAATTTCAGGGAAAGCCTACAGCAGTTAGACTGGGATGAGGTGTACCGTGAACCTGATGCCAATTTAAAATATAATTTATTTCATGACACTTTTGTAAATGCATTTGAAAACTGCTTCCCCAAGAAAATAGTTAAATATACTCATAAGAAACCTTGTAACAAACCATGGCTTACTAAGGGTATAAAAATATCTTGTAACTGGAAAAGGGAAATGTATCTGACAGCAGGAAAGAGTAGTGACCCAGAAACTATCAAAAATTATAAAAACTACTGTGTTATATTAAGAAAAGTTATTAAAAAATCCAGGAGTATGTGTATCATGTCTGAAATCAGCAACTCTGATAATAAAATTAAAACAATTTGGAATATTATTAAAAGAGAAACAGGTCAACCAAGAGCAGAGGAAGACAGTATTACCATCAAATTGAATGAAAACTTCACGAACAAAAAGTCAGAAGTTGAAAATATTTTTAATAATCATTTTCTAAATGTTGTGGATATAGTAGGATCCAGGTGTTCATTAGAAGATGCTAGGCTGTTAATGGAAGAGGCCATACCTATGCAATTTGATACAATTGAAATCTCACCCACTTCTCCCTCTGAAATTAGGAAAATAATAAACTTGCTTAAAAGCAAAAACTCACATGGAATTGATGGCATTTCCAGCAAAATACTAAAAGCTTGTTCTCAACAGATAAGTAAGATTCTCAGCCACTTGTGTAATAGCTCTCTGGAACAGGGCATTTTCCCTGATAGACTGAAATATGCTATTGCTATACCTTTGCATAAAAAGGGGGATAGATCTGATGTCAACAATTACCATCCAATCTCCCTTCTAACAGCTTTATCCAAAATTTTTGAGAAAGTAATGTATTCAAGAGTAGCTTCACATATCTGTAAAAATGAAGTACTAACAAAACGTCAGTTTGGTTTCCAGAAAGGTTTTTCAACAGAAAATGCCATATATGCTTTCACCAGTCAAATTTTGAATGATCTGAATAACCGAACACCACCCATTGGGATTTTTTGTGATCTCTCAAAGGCTTTTGATTGTGTAAATCATGAAATTCTGCAAGACAAGCTCAAGTATTGTGGCATGAGTGGGACAGTGCACAAATGGTTTAATTCGTACCTAACTGGAAGAGTGCAGAAAGTTGAAATAAGTAGTTCTCGTAACATGCAAAGATCAGCACATGCTTCTGATTAAGGTCTATATTTATTAATGGCGTCATACCATTCCCTGTACGGAACTGTATGTACTGTGTCTTATCAAAATTCAGTGAGAGTCCGTTTACAAGAAACCACTTAGTAATTTTCTGAAAGACAGTATTGACAATTTCATCAGTTAATTCTTGTTTGTCAGGTGTGATTACTATACTTGTATCATCAGCAAAGAGAACTAACTTTGCCTCTTCATGAATATAGAATGGCAAGTCATTAATATATAATAAGAACAACAAAGGACCCAAGACTGATCCTTGTGGAACCCCATTCTTGATACTAACGAGTTTTTTTTTTTTTTTTAAATCTCAGATGGGTAGATATTATAAAAGAAAAACCCAGAAAGCAAAATGGACGCACAAGGAACTTTGTAAGGCTCTTGATGCCATCAAATCTGGAAGAAAAATAAGATATCAAGAGCTTTCTGGATTGATGAAGCTACTCTGCGAGCGAGAATGAACGTTAAAAATACCGAGGGTCCAAAACTTGGGAGATATCCAACGTTTTCGACAGAACAGGAAAATGAGATTAGGGATCATGTCATTAGAATGGCATTACATGCATGCAGCTGCGAAAGATTGCATTTGAGTGTACAGAGGCTAACAACATTGTAAACAATTTTGATAAGTCATCTAGGTTAGCTGTAAAGGATTGGCTAGCTCTGTTTTTAAAAAGAAACCCAAATATTAGCATAAGAAAACCTGAAGTAAATAGCATTAACTGAATACAGGCATTTAATGAAGAAGAGGTTAATGCATATTTTAAAAACTTAGAACATCTCTTTGATAAATATAAATTTAAAGATGATACAGGCATAAATACAAAATTTGGGCTCCAAAAGGTGTTAAACAATTAGGTGGGGCCACGTCTTGGGAAAGGGGTAAAAACATGGCGATTTCAGAAGATGTCTGTTTAGTTTGTAGAGAGTTTGGGAAGGATGGAGAACTATGGTACCAATGTATTTCTTGTAGCAGATGGAGTCATGGAGAATGTAGTGGCTGGAATACTCCAAAAGGTTACATGTGCGATCTTTGCTGTATGGTATGAGAAAATGAACTCTTTTCACATTAAAAAAAAAGTAAAAAACCAAAATTATAAGATATGTTTCTAGAATTACATTATTTCGTTCTTAAATATACTGTTTACTATTTGTAGTAACTAATAAACAAATAAAAATAGCAAGTATTGTACATTTTTATGGTTCGTTTGTTTTATGTGTTTTTACCAGTACTTTGCGTGTCATTACCCTCAGGGGTGGGGAATACCACGCATTTGCACTTTTTTTTATTTTAATGTTCAAAATTAAGGTACAGTTTATAACTATTTATAGACGATTGGAATATGTGGAGAAATGTCCATTGTATGGTATGTACTTATTTTCGTAGGTTTTAATGACGTAACGAATGGTTCACATCGATTTTTTCCTTAGATGTGTGTATTTCCCCCACTCTCCCCTACCTGTTTTATGTAAACCAATTTACATCGATACAGTAGTTTATGTAGAAATATATGCTCTTGACTTTGTCTATTTCTGTAATCAGCTGAACAACAATAAAATTATTATTATTATTATTATCGTGCTGTAACAGCGTGTTGTCTCAGAAATGATAAGTTCACAAAGGTATATGTATCACATTGGAACAACCGAAATGAAATGTTCAAACGTACCTACATTCTGTATTTTAATTTAAAAATCTACCTGTTACCAACTGTCCGTCTAAAATTGTGAGCCATATGTTTTGACTACTACAGCGCCGTCTATCACAAAGCGAAAAAAGTGGTCCAACTAAAACATTCATATTTCTTTAGTTACTACACGAATATGTGCTAAAATGGGGGTTCCTATTTAAAAAATCGCAGTTGATATCCGTTTGACCTATGGTAGCGCCATCTAGCGCGGCAACCATAGCGCCATCTGGTTTCCCCTTCAAGCTAGACAAGTTTCATTCTTTGTAGTTTTTTTAGTTTGACGCTTATTTCGTGAGATATTTGGCCTAGTGACGATCAATGGATCACAGGACTTTGCACAACAACTGAGTGGTTCTAAGATATTCAGCGTGGTAGATTGCAAGAAAGAATTTCATGAAATCATGATGCACCCTGATGACATACATAAAACTGCTATCATCATGTCGTTTGGCCTTTTCGAGTATCGCTACATGCCATGTGGTTTAAAGAATGCAGCACAGACATGGTGACGCTTCTTCTTGCACTCCCATTTTGCTATGCATATCTCGACGATATTCCAAATTTTTCATCATCAGCAGAGGAACACGAACATCATCGAAAGGCAGTGTTTTGTATCCAATCCAATAATGGTATGGTAATCAGTGAGGACAAAACACAAGTCCGATAACAAAAAAGTTATCATCCTCCCACAAGAAATGGTCGGCATTCAACTGGAAGCTACTTGCTGTGTACGAGGCTATATGTTCTTTCTGCCAAGAAATTGAGGGTAGAGACATTACGGTCTTCACTGACCACCGCCCCCTCGCAGATGCTTTATGCAACCCACCTGTGGACCCCCTCCCCACCAATCTCGCCACATGGACTTTATTGTCCAATACACAAACAACTTTCACTAAATATGGGGAGCAGACAACGTCATGGCCGATTACCTCTCCTGCATCTCTACCATAGATAGTGTCATTGACTTTGACACACTCGCTTGAGTGCAACACCATGATGCAGAAATCGTGTAATTACTCACGGACAATTCCATGGCTCTTAAGATTGAGCCTCGATCACTCCATGGGTCACGCGTCCCACTCCACTGTGATGTCTCAACTCGTTCACCCCGCCCACTCATCTCATCATCTGTGAGACAACAGAGTTTCGACACCATACACAACTTCGTCCATCCAGGCATCAAGGCCATGACCAAGCTAATCACTGAACAATTCTTGTGGGCTGGAATTAAATCCACGACCGGATGCGAGCATGTGTTGCATGCCAACGCCCCAAGGTCAGTAGGCATGCGCAAACCCCGACTGTCAGGTTTGGTGTATCCCCAGGTCGCTTCAGACATGTAAACCTCAATTTGGTTGGTCCACTGCCCCCATCACAAAATTATAGATACATCCTGTCAATTATCGATAGGGCGACCTGTTGGGTGGAGGCTACCCCTATGGCGGACATTTCTGCAGACTATGTTGCTCGTTCTTTTGTAGCCACATGGATTTCTCGCTTCTACTGTCCATCCAATGTTACAATAGATCAAGGTCAACAGTTTGAATCTACAAATTTTTCCAAATTATGCCAACTGTGCGGGGGTGACGCACTACTGCTACCACCCCCAAAGTAATGGCCTCATGATGCGGTGGCATTGGACCTTAAAAGCCGCTCTCATGTGCCACAACTCCTTGTGGTCTGACGCCTTACCCTGGCTTCTCCTGGGTATCCGCACGTCCTTCAAGGAGGACCTCAAGGCCTCCCTGGCTGAAATATTGTATGGTGAACAATTGGTCCTTCCAGCCCAGTTCATTGAGGACTCATTTCCGCTTGAAGACAATGAACTGCCTCCCCTACTAGAACAGGTGTGCTCCCATATTTCTCAACAGCATGTGCCACCTCCCAGTTTTCACTCTACTCTGACCGTGTTCATCCACAAGGAACTAAACAAGTGTGATTATGTGATGTTATGCAATGACTCAGTGTGCACGACATTACAGTGCCCATATTCCGGCCCTCATAAAGTTTTAGCACATGCAATGAACACATTTGACGTCCTCCTATGTGACCAGCCTCTCACCCTTTCAGTTCACTGACTAAAGCCAACATGGACCTCTGCAGACAATGCTGTGGACAAGCCTGCTCCTGTCGAGCTGCCTACATCACTGTATGAAGTCTCTGCCGACACTGACATCTTGTTGCCCAATGGCTGCTCGGCACTGGCTCAAACTCCAACCTGCCTGAGCCCGAACCCTGATGGGAAGGGCTCCCCTTCCTCACCCCTTACCCACTTTTATCTTTCCCCTCTTAGCTCTTTTACCCTCCATACAGATGTGTCCCATTTCACACCAGATGACATCTCTCTACAGGTATGTGACAATTTCATTTTCATCCTTCATGCTCCTCCCTGCTCAGTCGACGACCCTCCCATCTCTTCCATTTCTATCATCAAACATCTCTAACTTCCTCCAGGCACAGAGATCAATGTGATCTCTTCTTTCATCGATTCTACAGGTCTTCTAACTTTCACCATGCCACTCAGTCCTTCCCCCCTCTGACCACTCATACGCAGGCTGCTTATTGTGCCCACCCATAAGGACCGTGTCATTCCTTCCCCACTCCTCCCTCACTCATCAGCATCAACTCACACGGGCCCTGCCTGCAGACCCAGGTGTACCTACTGCTCTTTCATGCCGCCTGTGCACAGTGTCACTGATGCATAATGCCATAAGTGCTCCACACTGCTGGGGGGGGGGGGGGGGGGCAGCTCTGTCATGACATGCAGTCGGTTGAGTGACTTACCTTATGGAATTTGTGGCCAATAGCGTGCAGACCTCCAGTTCATTGTAAAGATTTGAATTGTACTGATTGTGTATTAATGTATAGCAGTATCATGCCAATTTTTAAAGAACATGGAATCTTAGCATATTCATTTAAGTCAATCAGTGTTGGAACATGCACAGTGGTGTTGCCAGGTAAACAGCCAAATCTTGACACATAATGTTGTAGCATTTCTGCTGTGACAATGTCATTGCCTACTGGCATATATTTTATGTGTTTCTGAGAAGACATATGTTTGTTTTGTATGTACTACTGTATGTTTATATCACATGCAAAAGTTTATAACATAGTCATTAAAAATGTTCAGTGACATGTTCTGTACATGTCATGTACCATAATGTACTACTACCTACAACTAGCATTTACTCCTCTGTTACATCCTTGGTCAGTCACTAATTGTATTTACACTGGATGATGATATATGCTATTTTGTTACCATTAAGTTCCTTCTCGTACTGTGGTAAAGATCAATAAAACACAACTGAGTAAGCCCTTCCCTTATTTTACATTGTGTGTTACTGGATATCTGTACTGTTTACGGTCGGCCAGAGTGGCCGAGCGGTTCTAGGCGCTACAGTCTGGAACCGCGCGACCGCTACGGTCACAGGTTCGAATCCTGCCTAGGGCATGGATGTATGTGATGTCCTTACGTTAGTTAGGTTTAAGTAGTTCTAAGTTCTAGGGGACTGATGACCACTGCAGTTAAGTCCCATAGTGCTCAGAGCCATTGTTTACGGTCCACTTAATAAAAGTGTAAATAGCAATCAGTACAGTGTTTGATGGATCATAGTACATCTATCACATCATGACTATAAGCAACACCCACTCATGCATGTATTTTGGGATATACAATATCAGTTCATTTTGTTTATTTCCAGTGCCAACTTTGCTTTGCTATTTCTTGGGATGGAGTTTATGTATTGTGATGAAACCCATAAAACTCTTTTAGTGATTTTTCATGTTATTAATAGTGTAATAAATAATATGAGATGTATATTTAAAAAAACAGTATGTTCATTTTGAAACTAATATTTCCTAATGTTTTGGAATGTCTCATAGTATTTTCTTTCATGAGCTCCTATCTTATATTCATACCCATGAAAGTCCTTTTTCAGTATCTGTTGTTGTTCCAGAAATATTTGCACTGACACACTGAAGTGGGCCACCATGTATATGAACATCAAGAACAGAACAAGAGGTGCTATATTTCAGGTCTGCATCATTGTGGATATCTATGGATTTCAGCAGTAATAGTTACTTTGAAGAATAAAGCTTGTGCAGACTCACATATCAACAAGTATAATTAAACTGTGGTTACAAGTTGAAGGATAGTGTCAGTCTTATTGCATAGTTTCTATCAACATATATTACTTCTGATCAATGAATGAGGTTGGATAAAGTGGCATTGCACATCTGCTATAGGAGTAAATGAGAACCTGCAGTTTTTCTGCATTCTCAGAAAGTTTCAGATTCAGTGGAAGTACATTTCCATCCTTATTTCAAGGCTACCACTGCTTTATCTGCACCTACTGGGTCTGCACTGCCATGACTTTATATTTTACCCTCTGTGAACAATGGTCTGCATGACATCACTGGCCACTGACTATCTGTAAGATGTAAGTTATGTAATCTGTACTAGCCTCAATTATAGTCCTCTAGTGGTTGAGTGATCCATTATAGAGTGCATCAAAGTACTATGTGGTAGGTAAAATTAAAACTATGGACATAATTTCATGTCCAAAGAAGAAAGGTGAATAAACAGTGTCAGAAACACAATCAAAATGGTCAATTTGGCACAAAATTTAGCTACATTTTTGATAGTAAGAGGAAAATAAAAGATATACTGCCTTAGTTTACATGCAAAAAAGTGTATTCTCACACTGCACACAAAACTGGGACTTAAGGTTGGTTAAAATTCTGTGAGTTTGGACAAAATAATATAATCAGTTTTTTAATGCTAAGGGAGGAGTCAGAATTCCTGAGAACCCTACAGATTTGAAAGAAGCTGTAGCAATCTTGTTACTAAAGATGCTTTACCTTTGGAATTTGCATGGGGGGGGGGGGGGGGCAAATAGCTTGAAACAGCATAGTTCCTTATTGATGTGGGGGCCAAGTACACTGCAAAGAGAAATGAGTAATTGCTACCTCAAAAACTATTTCTTCTAGAAATTCTTCTGCATGAAACTGTATCCATAGGGGTCAAGAATGTTTTCAGAGATATACAAGAGACACAAACAGTTGTTGATATTCTAAAACAAACAATATGGAAGTGACTGTATATTACGATATTATGTTGACAGTGAAAAATCAAAACTTGAACATTGAGTAATATGCTTCACCACTATGAGAAACTCACATGCTAAGTGCATGTCCACAATAATGTGCTGGAGTGCAATACTCAAGCTGCTCTCAAAGATGAGAAACATTAAGCACAGTGATTAATAAATTCTTGTTAAGTTGGTACATTTTTTGATAGATATGACATTCATAAGTGCCCATAGAAGTTACTCAAAATAGATGTGGGAACATGACCCAAAAGCAAACTTGATAGGTTTGAGTCAATTAACTCACAATGGTATGAAGTTACAGAAATTTTGTGTGAGAAAAATCAAGTTGATTTAATTGATTTTGTTGAAAAAAATAATGGAAGATAAAATAAAATTTCTGACACATTTAAAATGTGGCTTGCAATTTTAAATTTTATAAAACACCAGCACTGTATTTGCATGTATTATGGAAGTTTCAAATGTTCTCCTTTCTAGAAATGAATGAAGATAAAACATCATCTCTAACTTATCTACAGTTTCAAAAAAAAAAAAAAAAAAAAAAAAAAAATACTTTTGGCAACCTACGGGAAATAAGAGTACTAGTAATATTTTTAAATTTTGTATAGAAAAGCTTGAAATTTCTTGCCAGTGCCAAATATGACAAAATTATAAACAAGTGTATTGAGTACCACTGCTGTATTAGTTTGTATGTCCAGTGCCTTGGAGAGGGATACATCTGTTATTAAGATTTGAAATAGATACAGACATGTTGTTCTTCCTGCTTTTTTACACCATTAAACATGTACCCTACACCCTTTCTAGCACCATCTATCTTATATCTGAGTCATTCTTATTTGTTTTGAAGTAACAGAGCTCCATTCTACATCTACATCTATACCATATGAACCAGTGTGAAGTACATGTCAGAGGATACATCTCAGTTTACCAATTATTATGGAGTTTTCCCAATCCTTTCACATATGGGTATGGGAAGAATGATTATTTAAATGTATCTGTCCATGCTCTAATTAATTTAATCTTGTACTCACAGTCACTATGGGAGTGATGTATAAGGGGTTGTAGTATATTCCAACAGCTATCACCTAAAGACAGGTCTTGAAACTTTGTTAGTATACATTCTCAGGATAATTTCTATCTGTCTTCAACAGTTTGCCAGTTCAGTTCTTTCAACATCTCTGTGACATACTCCTGCAGATCAAACAAACCCCTGACCACTCAGTTAGTCCTAATTGGTATGGGTCCCACACACTTGACCAATATTTAAGGATAGGTCACACAAGTGATTAGTAAAAAATCTCCTTTGTAGGCAGATTGCATTTCCCTTGTCCTTTGTGAAAAACATAAGTCCACTACCTGATTGATCTATGATTGAATCTCTGTGATCCTTCCATTTCATGTGCCTATGAAGTTTTACACCCAGGTGCTTGTATTGGTTTACTGATATCAAGTGTGACTCACAGAGATAACATTCATAGGATACTAGTTTTTCTTTTTGTTTTGTAAAGTGCAGTATGTACCATAACTTTATTTTTTTTCCAATGCCTTGAAAATATTCCACAGGAAGACTCACAAATTCCATTTGAGTAACTATGGTAGAATGTTCCAATTTGCAGAATGTATCAAATATATGGCAGGATGTGTTGTATTAAAATGTTTTGTTGATCACCCTCTACATGCCTTTTCTATGAAATGTAGTTTATGAGGTGACATGTAAAATCCAAAAAAATTGTATGAAATTATCCCACTTTTGGATACAGAGAGAAATCATTTTAAATTTCATATGAGTGACATTGAAACATGTCCAGCTGTTAATTTCCATCAAAACTTCAAAGCTCAGTGAAGAAACTTCAGTTTAAATGCAGACCTGTCATCAAAGGTGTGTTGTACCAAACAATGCAAAGAGATTTACAAAACTTTAACATTCTCACATGTGATGGTGGATCAACGTCTTTTGAATGTGGGTAAGGGACTTGCATATATGATGCTGATGCAGGTAGTGTTTCCCTTATCTATGCAGACCTCAAGCTAGTTCATTAGTTTTATGTTCTGTGGACCATTTGCATGATTAACTGTAATGATGTGGAGTGAGTAATTTTACATTCAAATTATATGTTCATATGTACATATGGTTGCATGTTGATCATCTGCGGATTTCTTTCCTTTTTTTAGAACAATTGTGAGTTAATAATTCCTACTCATTACCTTTTCCACATATAAAAAGTTAGAAATTCTTCTATGGGACAGACAGAGTTCTCAAGGAGAAACATTTATATGTTATTTTCAAAGGCAAGTTTTCTGCCTATCAGAAATGTTGTATAATTGTTATATAATGATAAAAAATTGTGGTGGCAGCATTGTATACCACTTTTTGTGCTAAAGACAACCTTGATATGGAATAACAAATGTTGCTTTTGTCCTCATATTGTAATTATGCACATTATCCTTTTGAACTGCAGTACATTATTTACAGCAAGCTCCATGAGGGAACAATCATACTGTAAAGCAGTAGTCAAAATACCCAACTCCTTAAACAGATGTCTACAAGATGATCACAAGTGAACAACACATATTATTATTAGGTCACTTTCTTGGGCAATGAAAACTTTGTTTCTCAAAGGTGAGGTATGCCAGATCATTACCCCATTTTATATTATTGATTGAAAATATGCAAAATATTCCAGCTTACTAATTTGCCTCTCCTGAAGATTTTCAGTGACTCAAAGTACAAATGTCACTGGAATGAGTTGTTTTAGGAGTTCCAAAATGTGTTTCTCCAGTTTACCTTATCACCAATATCAATACCACAAATTTTGTCATTTCACCTGTTATTATTTCCTCACAATGTGCCACACTTATCATTGGTGTAGTAGATCTAAAAGTTCAGAATTGAATATGTTATGTCTATTTGAAATTGAAAGCGAGAACATTTGTAAAAAACCAACAAATGACAGTTTCAAGAACACTGTTTACCATTCTTTTGTTGCTGTAGGTGTGCTTGGATTCATTAAAATATTAGCACAATCTTAAAACATTCTATTTGTACTTACTGTGAGAAGACCATTTACATAGACAAGGAACAGTGACAGACCTAAGATGAGCCTTTGGGATCCCATACATAATTTCTCCCCAGTCTAAAGAATCCCCTCTGATTACATTTTTTGAATTACTGAATACAATTTTCTGGATCGTTTGGGTTAGAGATGACATTATTCATTGGTTGACTATACTGTCATTCCATAAAACTTCAGTTTAGTTAGGAGAATATTGTGATTTGCACTATTAAATGCCTCAGATAGGACTCAGAAAATGGTAACTGGTGGTGTTTTGTTATATCTGGTAAAATTTGGTGAGTGAATGTGTAATTGGCATCTTCAGTAGATCAACTCTTCTAAAATCAAAACTGTGATCTACTGAGAATATTATTGTTGCCCAGGTGCACTTCTATTCTAGAATACATCACATTCTATAAAAAACATTTTGAGAAATGATTCCAGCAGTGAAACAGGTTGGTATTTATTAATATATTTCAGTAAAGACAGCTTATTATATGGGAACAAGTCTTTATTACTCTGTTGGAGACCCCATCAAATCCACATGAGTTCTTATATTTGAGAGAATATACAATTTTCATAATTTAAGAAGGAGAAGTGAATGAGCTACTTGATCAGTATACTCTCCTGATTTCTGTGATGAACTGATTCTCTCAATAGTTTTTACTATGTTTAAGAAATGATTATCAAACATATGTGGTACCTCTGAATGATCATTTATACCTCTTCCATTCAAATTAATAGTTATGTTATCCTTTACTATATTTTTTTGTCCTTTCTTTCAGTTTACTACATTCCATATAGCCTTAAGTCTGCTGTCAGAATTATTTACTTGTACATAACATGCATGTTCCTTGATACCTTAATAACCTTCATTAGTAACTGTGGGTAGTTTTTATAGTGTTCAAGTACTGCAGGATCTTTGAATGTTCTTGTCAACAGATGCAACTACATTTTCCTTTCACAAGATACAGTTATCTTTCTAGTTATCCATGGATTCTTACACAGATATTTGATGTCCTCTCTAATTAGCTGTTTTCAAATAATAATACGAATTTTTCATGGGAAATATTAAATTTTATATCAGGATTCATTTCCTTATAAATTTCATTCCAGGTCATCTCTGGTAAACTATTCTTTAAAATGTTTGTACTGGAATTAATTAACTATTCTGACTGATTCACACTAAGGAGTGTCTATACTGTAAGGTACTGTCTTATTTATCCTAACTGTGCATAGACCTATAGTCTGGCATTAATAATATTTTGACATGAGTCATTCACAGTACTGATGCCACAGAATTTTGTTTGAATTT
This sequence comes from Schistocerca piceifrons, assembly GCF_021461385.2. Lineage (NCBI taxonomy): Eukaryota > Metazoa > Arthropoda > Insecta > Orthoptera > Acrididae > Schistocerca > Schistocerca piceifrons. Next base: position 537,054,324 of record NC_060149.1, read on the forward strand.
GGATTTTGAAAGTTATAAATGCTGCACTATGTTATACATGCAATAGATGCAAATTAAGATTACAAAATAAACATCTGCAACAATTTTACCAGTTTTCAGAAATGTCTTTGATGACTCTTGGACTCAGAATTAAATGACAATGACAAGGAAGGAAGAGAGTTAGAAAGGAAAGAAGAAAGTGAGAAAAGAAGAATTAAACATTCTGTTGATGATAAACTCTTAAGCCAGAGAAGAAGCATATTCCCATCATACTGGCACTGGAACAGTAACAATACAACACTGAAAAAGTGTATGTTTTTAGACTATAGTCACAATTTACTTATTTATTTATATTTTTCTTACAGGCTACAGGTTTTGGTACTCAGTACCATCCTCAGGCCATCCCCGGGCATGCAGTCATGATGTTTACTTCACAAGTAGGTGTGCATTCGACACATCTACTTGAGAAGGGAGAAAGATGACAGCACGCTATGGGATAGCCTGAGGATAACAGTTAGTACTGAAGCCAGTAGCCTGTAGGCAAAAATAAATAAATTGTGACTATAGACCAAAAACACATACTTTTTTTACAAGAGTAGGGCTTAGATGGCACACATAGGGGCAGTAAATTGATCATCAGCTCTTAAAAAAATACCCTTCATATCAACTGAAGAGTTTTATAGCAATTCTGAAATGCATAAACCCCCTTTGCCAAATGTGTAATTTGAATCTTGCTTTGCCCAAAAGTGAATTCAACTACTGTTCCACCACTTAATATACAATGACATAGCTATGACAAAAGAAATGAGGAAAAGGAGAAGTAAATGAAAGAAAACATACTGGTTGAAATACAGATATTCACAGTTACATGAACCAATACTCATACATAGTAACCTATACACATTGAGGGCAAGATACCTAGAAGTGAAACTGATTGGGTGAGTAGGACAAACCTAATAATTAATAACTAAGATACACTTCCTACTAGTCCTGCACATGATAGGCACTATAGTGTATATCACATTACAACTCATATATAGCAACTAATAAGCTGCAAATAACACAAACTTTAACATGCTATTAAGGAAGTTTCAGTTCTCTGTACAATTTCCGGTTCATGTGCATAACTACTTTCTGAGACAAAGATAAATTAGTGAAAGAATGATTTGAATTAGTCTTCATTCTGTTACTTTGTTCATAAATACAATTTATCTCACTTCTGAAATGATAGCTCATAACAGTGTTAAAAGAAAGAACAATATGATATAAAGTTGTGGTTGGAATTTTTATGTCTTGAAAGCATGCAAAATCCATAGAAGGCATATAAATTATTTGGATGCCATAGTGTATCACTATACATGATCAAATGAGCAGTGATCTGGCCTTGCCCTGCTTCATTTGGAGAACCAGCTCACTCCAAGTCAGTGGTAGAGGGACCAACAGTCTGATTGATATATTTGATATTTTTCCACAGCTGCTAAGAAATATCAAATATTGTGGCCACATTAACTGTGAGAAAACTCTAGCACCTACCAGAGATGTAAACACTGATTTCTGCATTTTTAGGTAAAACTCATATTATACCACCCAGTACCATCAAATGAAGATATGTTAATAATGTTGAAAAAAGATCTCATCTCACCTTAAAAGAAAATATTGCTGAATAATCAAAACTGCAGTCAAGGAACTGCATGATTTTTGTGTGTGTGTGTGTGTGTGTGTGTGTGTGTGTGTGTGTGTGTGTGTGTGTGTGTGTGTGTGTGTGCATGTATAGATTAATAGCTAAACCATACGTAGTTCCAAGTTTTGTATTCAGCACTCATAATTTGATATATAAGATGAGTGATGGTAAGTACTTTTTATTATTATTTTATTCCATCCAAGATTTAGGATTATAATGAAAATGTAAAATTGCTGAATTTTGTGTACTCAAAGATAACAACTGTTCTAATACAAAATTGTATAAATATGTCTTTTATAAAGTAAAACATCGTTAGTGAATAACACTGAATTATCAGAACTCAGTGTTTGCTTCATTCAGGCCAATGTAGTAGATTTAACATTTATTCATAATGCTCTGGTCCTTCACTGTTATCTGTAATGTGTTTTAACACTGTTTTGAAAAATAGCATTAATAATGTTTCAAGAAAATATTAATTTCAATTTTCTCTGCTGGTAATTCTATATTTGTAATGACAACTACACTTGTAATTGTGTTATTACTAGCACAGAAAAAACATCATATATATTGTTTGAAGAAGGTGGTAGGTAATTCACCTAGAGCAATATCTGAAGAGACTCAAAAATTAAATCTTAAAGGAATAGCCTTTAATCTGCCCTCTGACAGTAAACTAATTAAATTATTTACTTATTTCTGAGAAAAGGCTGCAGAGTGGACTGCATTCTTTCACATGGGAGGAATGTGGGTCATATAAGGTATAATGCAAACATGTCCTAGTTTGATACTGCAATGAAAAATAACTAGTCTAAAAATATGCCAATTAACAGTGTCAAAATCTTAGAAAATCATTGCAGAAAACTACCAACTGATTTACAGTTGTGAATACATAAACATTGTTCTCTGCAGAATGACTATGCTGAAACCCAAACTATGACTAGCTAACTACTCACTTTTCAAAACAAAACATTGCCCACTATGGGCTGTACTAATTTCATTTTATTTGCTACAAATCTATTTCAACTTTATAGTCATTATCAGGCAATATTTGGATCAGCTCTGTGCAACCTGCTACATCAGACTAGATATACAAATCAGTCCACCAGCCCACATGTGGAACCACTTATAAACATTACCATGTTTGTTATCAAATAATAATTGAAAGTTCTGCCAGCTAAATAAAAGATTCAAACAACGGAAGGCACTAACTACTGATAGGGATAGTTAGCAGATGAAAGATTTTAATAGAGAACAAACAATGTATTTACCTTAATATCATCAAAAGTCATAATATATATAGCAGTTCATGTGAGAGAACCACAAATAATATATTGAGAAAATATGTTTATATTCATGGATGGAATTATGTGGATTCCCAATTGTTGGATTTGAAACACTTACTTCCACTGGTCAGCCAGAAAATTATGAGTATTGACCTACTATCAATATAAGCCCATCCAGGTAATAGCAGCATCACCTGGCAAGGAATGACTGCTAGTCAGACACATACACAGTGCATGTTGTATCAGTGAATGTGCTGCATGTGTGTAGAATGGTGAAAGGGTGTGATCTATATGAGTTTTTACTGAGGGCAGACATGATGATCTGGAGGCTAAATATGAGCATTTCAGAAACTGTACGACTTGTCAGGTATTCAAGGAGTGCTGTGGTGAGTGTCTTCAACACTTGGCAAACCAAGTTGAAACCATGTCCAGAAGTCAAGAGATTGGGGATTACAGATGTCCAACCTCACAGACTGGACAGACTGGTAAAACAGGACAGGTGGTGAACTGTGGTGGAACTGAGATCAGATTTTAATGCTGGGTGGAGGAAAAGTGTATCTGAACACACAGTGCACCAAACATTCCTAATGATGGCCCAATGCAACCAATGACTGAAATGGGCATGGGACCACTGGCACTGGACATCAGCACAGTGGCAAAGCATTGCTTGTCTGACTAATCCTGATACCTTCTTCGTCATGCCAATGGGAGTGTGTGAACTCAGCATCTTCCATGGGAACAGCTCCCTAACACCTGTACTGTGTGATGGAGACAAGCTGGCAGTGGATTCATTATGCTCTAAGGAACATTCACATGAGCATCCATGGGTCCAGTTGAAATTGTGCAAGACACCATAATGGCAAAGGTGTAACATACACTGTTTGTAGACTATGTACACTTCTTCATGACAATCATGTTTCGAAGGGCAGTGCCATTTTTCATCATGTCACGAGGCCAAGAATGTGATGGAGTGGTTCAAGGAACACAGTCATGAGTTCAAATTAATGTGCTGGGCCTCCTACTCTTCAGATCTGAACCCGATCAAAAACATCTGGTATTTGGCTGAGTGTGGCATCAGAGACCATCACACTTGTCCATTGAGTTTACAGGAATGAGGTGACTTGTGTGTGCAGATGTGGTGCCAACTTCCTCCAGTGATCTACCAAGGCCTCATTGCTTCCAGCCATGATGTGTCACTGCTGTTTTGCGTGACAACACTGGACATATTGATGATTAGGTAGGTAGTTATAATGTTGTGGCCAATCAGCATAAGTTATAATACACATTGTGCCCCCATATGCATTATAAACTTTCCGTTTCTGTTTGAAAGGAAGAAAAATTGAGCTGAACATTCCATCAGCATTGAGGTCATTAGAGATGGAGTGCAAGTGTGGATTGTGTCAAAGATGGAGAAGGAAATTGGCCTTGCCCTTTCAAAGAGGCCATCCCTGCAATTGCCTTAAGCAGTTTAGAGAAACCATGAAAAAGCTAAGTCTGTAGGGCTGGACAAGGGTTTGAACTGCTGTCCTCCTGAATTTGAGGCAATGTGCTAACCACTGGGCCACTTCACTTGGTGTTCCTATTTGATACAGCTCATATTAATGTTTATAAGTAGTTCCACAGCTGGGCTGGTAGACTGACTTGTATGTCACATCTATTGTAATGTGTTCCACAGATGTTATCTGAATGTTGCTTAATAGTGACTATAAAGCACAAATTTGCCAATAGCAAATAAACTGAAAATTGTACAGACCAAATGGAACACTGTTTTTATTTGAAAAACATATCAAGGCTTTGGACCTACATGCAAATAAAATTACTATGAACTCATTAATACAAATGTTCTTTATTATAAAGATGCACAAAATAGTGGTCTCTAGAGGAAAGATAAACAATACAAAACAGGAACCTCTTGATACAGAAAAGAATAAGGATACATTATGTAATATTATTTCATGTTTCTTACTAAATGACTAAATGTGGAAGTTAGTTTTACATTAATAGAACCAGACTAATATAAGTTCAATACAAAAAATAAATCTATCAATGTTTTAACCACTAGATTACCTTGTTCATAGAACTCTAGTTAGATAAAGAATCACAGTGATACAAAAGAGTTTCATGAAAGACTGAAATTAAGTATCATACTGACTATTTTCAAAAGTAAATAACCTCTAATTACAGACCCATCTCATTTCTTCCATTTATTTTAGAAATTCTTCAATAAAGCTGAGTATGATAAAACACAGATAAAAATTTTAAACATTCACTTGTTAATGACAAGTCAGTTTAGTTTCCCTGCAGAGGAAGCCACGCATAGGAAAATCAAATATGCTAACCTATTTGATATAGTAGTAGATTCAACCTTGTTTTTCTAATATAATAAATCTGCCACTCTCAATGTGAAGTATTGCAGATACTGCAGCAATTCCTATTGACTGTTTTCATAAAGGACCCAGATCCAACCACAGTAAATACAGGCAGTGGAATAGATGAACAACTTGTAACAACTTAAGGTCTCAGAGCTTGGACTGAAGTCTGACAGACATGTATTTTACACAATTTCAGAAACATGAGGAGGTTTAACTGGTTCCATGTATTGATTATAATTATTGTTACCTACTCCCCACATTGGTTAAATTTCGTGATGACTAGGCAGGCAACAAATTAACATGGAATCAACAGAATTATTCCAGGAAACATGGTTAAAGTTCCACCTGAATATAAGTATTTCTTGTTATCTTGATGTCCAGAAACAAATTCTTGGTTTCACAGAATATATATTTACTCTCTGTCAGCTTAGAGCATTATATCAGGTCTGGAGATAATGAAGGAGACTGATAATACAATACAGATACTAGCACTGAGGAATGACTTGTCATAAGCTGTTAAGATGTTTCACCTTATTCAATCAACTCCTTGATAGTTAAGAAACAATTTATTCCATGTATGAACCTAGTAGGCTATTCCAAATATAGATACTTACAGTCCTTTTGCATAGATACTAATACAGAATAAATTTATGCTGATCATTATAGGTATCTGTTTCAAATTAGTCACCCAGAACAGTGGTACAAGCACAACTTTGTTACATTTATGAGTTCATGAATCAGTTGTACTGCCTTATGAATATATAGAGGCTCCATTCCAATACCCTGAAAGCTACAGTCAATGGATGGACAGAGTATATACACTAGTTCTTCAAAGAAATGGTGAGTAACTATACGAATAGATAGTGTAAGAAGTGAGATTACTTTGTGGCACATGTGGTCCAGACTTACAACTCAAAGCTTCAGTCGAGTAATGGATTGTCTCATATGAGGTGGTGTGTGGTCAAAGATGTGTTCTTCCTTAGATTAAGAAAGATTGTCTACTAGAACCAAAATTTCCCCTTCTGACCTTGCCAAAAATCATCTGGAAGCATATAAAAATAACCAACTTAAAATCCCTGAAGCAGTAATCAGCCTTAGTAAACAGGAAAGTAGCACATCCAAAATTTCACATAAGCCAAATACATGTTGCCAAATAACTGTTATCCACCAAAGGGAGAGTTGAAAAAGTTGATTACAAAGATGGTGTCCCATAAAATGTTAAATTTCAGCTAAAAAAAAAAAAAACATCATGCATACTGGGCAAAATTGGTACATCATGGGAGCTTTTGGATAACTCATGCACTTGTTGTAACCCACAGGTGACAAAAACGAAATAAAATCCCAGCAAGATGGGCAAAAATCCACAACAGGCTCCAAGCATAGTTCTCCTTACTCTCCCATATGTATTACCCTTAGAGGGACACAACACATAGCATAATATAATAGTCATTAATGGAAATAATGAACTACTTATGATTTGAATGCACTGTAAATTCTCTAGGCCAACCATCTGCCTACTTGTTACCATTATGTGTATCTCCATGGTGAATCTTTCTACCCTACCAATCTCCCTCCTCAAAGTACCCTCTGATATCCAACCAACCAACAACCATACATGCCTCAAATCTACCATCAATTCCTCTTAGATCAGCTCATTTGAGAAGTGGGTGGTGACACTAAATAGCTGCATCACAATACACCATATTTCACATCACTGTGAGAAGCTACAGCATGATTCCATGATTACCTCCTCCTGTTCTGCAATAACTGTTGCCTTGGCAGTAGGGTATACCATTTTTATTGAAAGCAAAAATGCTTTAATATTATAACTTTCGTCATTCCACCACATGTTAATTACTGAGCAAGTGTGGCTGGCAGCCAGATGCTGAGAGTATGGATGCACCAACAATGACAAGCTACCAAAGCAATGTGACTACAGTGCATATGGGACTGGGGCAATGATCAGGGGCCAATTCACAAACTCATGAACAATGTTCAGCAATGAAACTTCCTGGCAGATTAAAACTGTGTGCCGGACCAAGACTCGAACTTGGTACCTTTGCCTTTCACAGGCAAGTGCTCTGCCAACTGAGCTACCCAAACATGGCCCACGCACCATCCTCACAGCTTTATTTCTGCCAGTAACTTGTCTCCTACCTCCTACTCCACTGCAGAGTGAAAATCTCATTCTAAAATGTTCAGCAATATTTAAGAGTTAATTTGAAAGCAATGAATTTCTATTTTCTGTATGTTTAAATACGTACTATGTTCACATCAATGTAAGCTAGATGTGGATGAAATGAAAAAATGTGACTATACCTCATATTTGTTCCACACAGTGGGATCAAATGTAATGGCTTCTATACTGCTGATAAGTGTGTAATGCTGATCTGGACAAAGCTTTAGCTGAGTTAACTGTATGCCCTGTTGCCGACATCTATCCACACTGATGCTGCTGAAGGCAACTGACTACATTCACTGGCCCATAAATATGAAGTTCTTCTCCGACCAGCTGATGCACTATATGTCACTGCTCTGACTCTCTAAAATACAGCTGCCACTCACTACAAGATTGTCAGTGATGGAATGCATCACTAACCACCTACATGAATTTGGCTGGCTACGTAAATTGCATCACATCCAACTGTGCCACTGTAATTATTATCATTTTTTTATTATTGAATGTTTCAACAAATGAATGAAATAATTAATCAAGATAAATTTGGCAACAAGGAGGCTCCAATGAACTATACTGCCAAAAGAAAGAGGTCAGAGAGAAGATAATCAAATTACATACATAAAGAAAATCCAAAGAAAATGAACCAACAAAAAACAAAGAAAATTGTGAACTTAAACTAATTTGCAGATTATATTAAGTCCTACAAAATAATATCCATGGTAGAGTAGTAAAAAATATGTAGAAGGACAATTATGTATAATGTATAAGTATTCTAACAGCCTTGATATTTTCAACACTCCTTCCAAGGCTGGGGTAGGGAGGAAATGGCCCACAAGCTGCACCATTAATGCTAACACTGCAGTGTCAGTATTGGTGCTGTAGTGCTTACCAGGCAACCAATGAGCTTTTACCAATTACGTTGTATGAGTTTTACCTATAGCAACCCTGGGAGACAGCTTAGTCTCTTGGTTACTGGCCTTGGCATGCATCAGATCAATCTTGGAGAGAGTGAAGTTTTCTGTAATGCCTCTCCCTTTGTAGAACCTCCGTATCCCTATATTCCAACAAACCACTTTGGTGTCAATAATGTCTTCATTTCATTACCCCTAAATACACAGCTTATCTTGTGACCCACTCTCCTAGCTTGGCCATTCTGTACAGTTTAATAAGAAAATCACCTAAAAAAATTAGATTCATGTGGAAAGTTATATAGAAAGAAACTTATAGCTCAGTATCAAGAAAAACCAAAGTATCATTAAGACTAGAAGGCTCAAAGGTCACAGACACAAAAGCATTAGTGAAAAATTCAATGAATACTTCAGTTAACTAGCTGAAGACCTCATTCACTAAGTTGTCGAAGACCATTCCCATTTTTCTCCAGTAAGTCAATCATTAACACTTCTTCATATGTTTACGAAACAAATCTTTATGGTGTTATACGTAAAATTAAATGATTAAGCAACAAAATGTCAAGTAGCCTTGATGAAGTACCAGACTTAACGTTAAAGAATGTTCCCACAACATAGGAAACGCAATGGCAAACATTTTCAATCTCTCTAGAAACTGGGGTGTTTCTAGATATTCTGAAAATAGCAATAGTTTCACTGCACCACAAAATATTGCCTGTAAAATGAGAAATAATGCAAATGGAACAATACAGGCTCTTTACAACAACAATTCACAATCACTTTACCTCAGAATTCACTGTACGTAATTATCCCATCAACATAGTACGAAAGCGAAAGCACATTTACTGGGTCAACACATGTGTTCCTGGTACTGCTGATACCTGTCTCTTCAAAGGAAAAAAATGCACCTCTTGTCACTCAGTATTATCTTAGTCTTGAATGTTTCAATCAGTTACTTTGACAAGGTTATGACTTCTTCTTCCTAAAATCGTGCACTGACATGAGGTCCACTTTGTCTGAAATTTTGCCCATCACACTTAGTAGAGCTTTTTGTCATGCCCCACCACCCCTTCATTTCCACAACATCCTGTTCAGACCCTGTGCCCCTTCTGGACCCATTTCCCTACCCTATGGCTCCTACCCCTGTGATGGTCCTTGCTGTAAGGCTTCTTTGATGTACCCCCCTAGCACCAACTATATCAGCCCAGTAACTGGCAAAACATATACTGTCAAAGAGACACCAGAGAAATGGCACATTATGAATTAGCTGTTATGTAAACACTGTTCAGCCTTCCATGTTGGTATAACTACCACTAAGTTATCATTTAGAATGAATGTGCACAGAGAGAGGGGGTATGCTAGCAACACACATTGTCCTACTTCAGAGTACACTCTACAACATGAAAGTCTTGACCTTGCTGCCTGTTTCCCTACACATGTCATCTGAAACTTCCCTCCTGATGCCATTCCTCAGAACTTTGAGGATGGGAAGTGGTGTAACCAACACATTCTTGGAACCAGCCACCCACTTGGCCTAGATTTACCTTAATTTCTTTGGTCTGATAATTTATTTTCAGTAACTATTTCTTTTATTTACTCCCATTTTAGTTTTCTATATCTTTCATTTTCTGGCTTACTACCCTATATTCCACTTATACTCTCTCTGGTTTTCAAATCTTGTCCACTGCAAGTATGAACAGTCAGTCTTTTCTAATCATACTGTCTGGTAAATCTCCTCTGACCCAAGTTCAGGGTGAATTTTCCATAACTCTCCCCACTTCCTAAATCTCTCCAGTCTTTTTCCTTTATGCCTCCTCCATTTCCTTCAACCATTCTGCTGGAGTAAATCCTTTCTAAAATTATCTGTCATATAGTACAGGGAACAATATTTTATCTTCAGTTCATACAGAAACTAGACAGCATCTATGAGTGAGAGAACATGAAAAGGGAGTAGTATCTGAGAAGGGAGTGAAACAGGAAACAGGAGTGTAGCCAATACTCCATCTTATTCAGTCTGTAAATTGATCAAGGATCAAAGAAAACTAAGGAGAAAATTGTAATCTGAAATAAGTTCAAGGAGGGTAAATAAAATCTTTAAGTTATTCTAAGGACATTGTGATCCTGGTAGAGACGGCAAAATGCTTGGAAGAACAGTTTAATGTCATGGTTATGGTCTTGAACTGTTGTTGGAACATGAACATAAATGAAAGTGAATCCATGGTAAAGACATCTAGTCAGATTAATTCAGATGATGCTAAGGGAATTAATTTATAAAATGAGACACTGAAAGTAAATATTTCTCACACACACACACACACACACACACACACACACACCTATGCCCCACATGATGCCAGCAAAATGTAGGGGCATATAGCATATACAAGAACTTCTCACAACACAGAGACATTAAATGTAGTAAATGTGATTTGCTATTTGGGCAACAAAGTAAGTTACAACAGCAGAAGTAAAGAAGATATACAATGTAAAGTGGTAATAGAAAGGAAAACTCTACTGGTAAGGAGACATGTATCAACATCAAATACAAATTTGAGTTATAGGAAATCTTTAATCAAAGAAAAATTGATTGGAGTATAGAATCATATGAAACTGAAATTTGAATGGATGGCAGATAGTTCAGATAAACAGAGAATAGAAACTTCTGAAATTCAGCACTACAGAAGAATGCTCAGTGTTAGGTTGAACTAATCAAGAAGTACTAAACTGAACTGGGAACAAAGAACTCTATAGCACAACTTGGCTAAAAGAAGGGGTATGTTCACAGGACACATCTTAAATCATCAAAGAATACAACATTTAACTGCTTTCATGTTCCCAAAATTAAAATTTTCCCACTGTTTTCAATATTTTTAGTCAGTCTGATCATACTTCCTGCGTTCACAATGCTGCTTTCCACCCATTTTTCTATTAGCATGCTTATAATTTTTACTATATATTGGTTTTGGGGAAATAAAGCTGCCTTTTCCTGCTGCTACACAGAAACAAACTTGTTATAATTTCCCCTATTTTACATATTACGAAATAACATTCATTGAGGAAAAGCTGATTTAATTGGCATAAAGTTTTTAGAAACTTCACATAGTTACCTTTCTTGAGTCCTTGGTGCTCTACTCAGTTAATCTGAATTGGTAAATGTCAGAGAAATTCATAGTGCTAGTGCCGTGTCTCCTGTGCTGCCAAGGTATGCTAGGTTTGGTGGGTGATGGGAGTAACTGTTTCAATAGAAGTCAGAAGAATGCCTGACTTCAGACAAACATCAACTTGTTTCTTATAACTACCAATCTTAGCTTCCAATACTATGTGCCACACAAAAAGCAGTCTTATGTAAGTCTGCAAGCCTTCATGGCCATTGTCACTAAAGTTAAAATCTGGTATTCTTTCAATACTATGTGCCATACAAAAAGCACTCTTATGTAAGTCTGCAGGCTTTCATGGCTGTTGTCAGTAAAGTTAAAATCTTCTGGGGTGTTAGGCCACATCATATTTCCTCTAAAATAATCTACATTTTGACCCCTCTGCTGGGATCTTCTTCAGGATCTTCTGGTGTCAACTATTGCTAGAACACAGTTCTGTTAGAGGAAATATGACATGAGCTAATACCCCAGAAGATTTTAACTTTAGTAAAAAGCAGTATGCTGACATTATTATAGGCATATACTTTCAGTGTTAAGCTACACTGTAACTATGATCATATGCAGATGACATCAATTAAATGGTATTTGTAATTAATAAAATTGTTTCATTAATGGCTTGTACATGCACTGAACACAGTATTGTCTGCTAGTTACACCTACATTGCCTGCAAAGGAACCATGCCATGATTTATTTCTATGTGCATTGTGTGACATTGTTCATAGTCTTGTGTAAGTGATTGAAGTGTTTTGTTGTTAGCTGTATTTTTCAACTAGAGGTTTAGTGTTTTCTGCTGCAGTTTTAAGACAAAAAATTTTACAAAAAGAGAGATATGAAAATCATTTCAATGGAACAGAGAATAAAAATTTATGAATTTTGCCATAGAACACACTGCATTAGCTCAGAGTTTAAAGATACTTGTATCTGTGCTGAACATAATTATGTAAAACAAGGACTCTATTTTGGAAAGCGCAAGTAAAACTGGGTTAAATTACTGATTTCAGACAGGACGTACTTCTAAAAGTCACCACAAATTGTGATGAGATTTATAAGTAGTAACACAAAAGATTGTTAGAAAATTAGTTAATAACAGGTGTTATGTTTACTTTCTGATATGCTTTTGTATTTGTATTATTTAAAGCTGTTAGTGATAGAGGCATAATTACTGAACTCTTTATGATTCAGAATTAACTCAAGCATATCTATTGTGACTAATGCTTTACGCAGTGTGTAAGTATAATATTTCAATAAAAGATTTTCATTTTATCAATGACTTAAAACAGAAGCGGTTCTTAAAACCTAAGCGAAAGCTTGATTTAACCCTTTAACATAGTGTTTTTAACTTACACTGTCTGTTAAATAACCAATTAATGATGTGCAAAATTCTGAGGCAATAGAAATTTTATTTTAGAAATATTCCAAATTCAATTTTTTAAATCAGGAAGTGTATAATTAAAACAGAAATGTAAACATAGTGGACATTATGTAAATTTTCTACATTTTCTTACAGCTTATTCGAAAGCTCTCTCTCTCTCTTTTTATTTTTACATGAAACTTTTCAGTTCAAACTTGTTGGTAGTCAAAATTTTTATGTTCTAAAATTTTTTATTCACAAATTGTAATTCTTTTCAAAATCTGTTATTACAGTTTTTTAGCCCCAATTTTTATATTTATGATATGTATAATTTTTCTTAGAATTCATGTTTTATTTATGAAATTATTGTAATTAGAAAAGCTTTTTGTTCTAGAATGTCCTTGTACCAAACACTAACCTATATGTAGGTGAGAGACATGCCAAAAGTTGGCTGAATTGGCCTTTTTTCAGCCAGGTTAAGGGTTCAGTTTGATCTTTGGATTTGATGGTTTCAGATGTTATCTATGGCCAGCTGTTGTCAGTTTTGTAAAATTAGTAATTACAACATGTATTATCAAGTTGTGGTTGTTAAGAAACAAAAATCAAAGTAAATTGTGGAAAAGTGTTTCTATCCACATACAGCTAACTGAACTTAATATATAAAGAATTGCAAATGATCTATAATACAACCTGGTAGACTAAGTATTGTCATTATAAGTATAATCATTTACTATGTGTAAATTATCCTTTGCAACTGGATTTATGAAGTGTACCATTAGTATTTTCATTACTAAAATTGCACTTATATTGGCTGTGGTTTATTGCTGATTACAAAATGAGCATTGCAATATATGAGTGATATCTGAGTTCATTGTAGATGTGCTGCATCTTTGAGAGGGAATATTTCAATAACATTTCTTGTATGGGAAGGAATATTGCAAACGAGGACTCAATTTCAGGGTGTAAAACTGTAAGACAAACATTAAAGCTGTTTCAGTTTTGAGAAAAAAAGTCTGAAATAACACTGCACTCATAGTACTTGTTGTGGACATGATTATACAAGATGAAAGAAGACAAAAAAGTGATGTATAAAAATAACCATGACAGTGGACTGTTGTTAAAGTGGGTTCTGGATGGAAAAGAAAGGTTAGTATACTAAAGAAAGAATCTGTGAGTTTTATTTTTGTTTTTGTTAAAAAGTATTACAAAGTAGCTATATGGAAACAACAGTCACAAAAAAATACAACAAGGGGAAAGCTGGATAGAAGTGGGATCATCAAAGGAATGCCAGATAGTTGGTAATGTATGAAAAGTAATGACTCCATATGTTCTGGCAGAAATGATGAGAATAATTTTTCTTCAGTTAAATGAATTTAGGACATTCAGAGCAGAAATGCAAGCAGGTAGTGAACATTTACAATGAAACAGTGAGCAGTTAAGATCAGAATTAAAATCAGAGATACCAAAAAGTACTGAATTGTTACAAGCAAGCTGTGAACAGTTAAAATTAGAGCTGCTAGGAAAAGGTTAACAATTACAACAAAAAATTGAGGAAAACAAACAGAATTTCAAAAAAGTAGCAAAAACTTAGAATTAATGAAACAATATTGAACTCTATACTTCTTTAAAGGGCATAGGTTCAGAGCAAATATTGCTGAGGACAGAATGATTGATTTGCTTAGGAAAGAAGTGAGAAGTGCTAGGACAAACCTGGAAATGGGATTAGAGATGATGCTGGCAAGATTATGCCAGAATTATCTGTGAAAGAGTATTTGGAAAGGAAGATGTGGTTTCTTGTCAGAGTTTAAATTATTAAAACTGTACTTAAAATAAAATTTAAGTTAAAGAGATTGTTATAAGTGATGATTGTGTGTGTATCTGTGTTGGGACTTGAACTAGCTAATGTAGAAAGTAATTCGGTATAAATTTAGGAATATGTAGTGACAAGAAACTTGTTTAATAACAGTGATGCTATGTGGGCTAACCTCCAAGCAAATAGTTTCCCTGGCAATGGTGAGTTGCATCGTGTGAACATTATCCATCACCGCCAAACAATTTTGTAGCTGATATGACAGAGAACTTAAAGATGGAATCTCTTAATTTGTTAAGTTGGAAGTTTGAAGAATGGGGGCCTCTAACCTAGGTAAATCAAAATTCAAATTTGAAGATAACTTTTTTGAATTTGTAAAAAGTTTTGTAAATAAATTCAGGTCAGTGTCAGAACAAGTCAAAATTAAAAGTTAGTTTTTAAGTGGCCCAAATTGTAAAGAAGGCAGAGACAGCATGAAAGTTTGTATGCAAATAAATTAAAAATTATTTCATTTGATAAAGCATCTTGATGTACTGACTCAAATTAATGATTTAAAAAAGAGTTCCTGGAGGATTACCATGGGGATTCATATCTGGACTAGATGACTCCACAGATCATTGTCTGAAAGATATAAATTAAATAGCCAGAGCTTTAAAGAGAGAGAACAGGCCCAATTTTGGACAGTCAGGGGAATGTAATAAGAGTCTCAATCAGGCAGGAAAATAATGTGGAAACTACAGACGTGATTATCAGAATGATGGAAAGGAAAGGTATTATAATGGATATGGGATAGAGAGAAATTGGGATGGAGACTTTGCAAACCTCAATATGTAAAATAGTGTGGAAAATGTTTCTGATGTTGAAAATGAGAAAAATAATGTTGTCAGTAACAAAGTACATAAATTTAGATGTCATCTGTAAGTGTCAAAAGTCACTGATTACTTGGGGATTAGATGACAATTTTGAAACTGAGGCTGGAGGAAAGAGGGGAAACATTTTTAAGAAACCTTTGGAACTATTATGCTAATAACAGCATGGTACAGTTTTTAAGAACCTTGTAAAAAGTTTGAAAACTTGTAGCAATATAGGTGGAAGAAATCAAAAATTTATTAAGCGCAAAATGAGAATCTTAGTGCAATTATGGATGTATTAATAACTGGAAAGGAAAAAATTTGAAAC
Source organism: Schistocerca piceifrons (assembly GCF_021461385.2). NCBI lineage: Eukaryota > Metazoa > Arthropoda > Insecta > Orthoptera > Acrididae > Schistocerca > Schistocerca piceifrons. Next base: position 537,070,219 of record NC_060149.1, read on the forward strand.
ACAAAAATTTTAAGCAAATGGGATTGAAAGAGATTGAACATGATTTACTGTATGACAATAGTGAAGGGGAAAGGGAATGTAATCAGTTACGTTGTCCATATATTAATGGCAAGACTGAGGAATGGAAGGAAAATGCTTAATTTATGTATGCAGTCCTTATCTCCAGACTGCAGAGATACTCAGAAACCAAACTGGAGATGGAAAAGATTTTGTGGAAATGCTTGTTCTAGGTGTGTAAGTAAAGGGACATGCTGGAAGTTGTAGGAAAGAGGTAAAAAGTCAAGTGTTATTAATATTCAAATTTTATGGTGTAAAGTTTGAACATGGTTGCCTGGTTATTACTGACTTAATCAAAAGTGTTATTCTGGTTATGGGCCAGATTCTGAATCTCAGAGCAATTTTTGAATGAGATGGGATGAGAATAATAGTTACTGATCTAATAAGAAAATAAGCTTACCATCGTAAATTGTGTTAATACATGTGAGAACATTAGGAACCACCATGACATATTGATGGAGGATATTATTCTGAAGAAATGTCTGTGGCTCAGCCATAGAATGAGGTTTATGAAGAACTAGTAAATTGCAAAGTGGAGGAGGCTATAAAATGATATCTTAATCAAAAAGCTAATTTAAAGGAATTGCTCTTGGCATTTCATAAAGTTTTTCATGATAATCCTGATAAAGTAAAAAATTATGAATGTAAATTAAAACTGAAATCTCATAAACCATTTTACTTGGTGTCCCATTTGGAAAGAGACAAACTGTGGAAAGCGATGTTCAAAAGGTGGAAAGTTGGGGAATTATAAAGAGGAGTTGTAGGGACTATTACAATCCATTAGCTGTTGCTTCCAAAATAGATGGAGATAAATGTAATTGAAGGCTTTCTTGGCGTTTTCCAATGATAAAATCTTGTCAGGTGATCAGCTAAGTGGTGGCATTGTCCTGTCACTATATGTCAATGAGTTTTGTACCCATCTTCATTGAAACATTGTGACAAGAGGATACCACCATTTGGATGACAACTTGAGAAAATTTTATCAGAGATGGAGGTGTAAGCTTAGTCCTTCACTCAAAAGTTTTTTAAAAAAATTTTATGTAAAGATAATAACCATCCTGGCAGTACTGGTGAACTTTTGCATAAATTTAAGTTTTTAAAATTTATGGTGAACTTGGTAATAACTTGAATTTTTCATCATATCCCTCTAGTAGGAGAGTCCAAAAAACACATTCCATTATATATCGAGGTAAATGCTACCAATACTGTGTTATTCCCTTTGGTTGAATGTTTCAGCTTTTGAAATCATTACAGCTTTAGATTTTCTTTTTTTGTCAACAACATGAGTGCAGATTAACAGTGTAAATGAATATGACATCTCGATTGCTAGTAAAACTCTGGAGGAACATTTTTGATTATTAAAGGAAGTGTGTTTAAAATTAATAGAAGGAGAGGGACATTGTAATAAGAAAAATGTAAATTTCGTGTGAAGAAGTTTAAATTTTTGATGCATAATATTTTTGCAGATAGAATTTTTACCAAAAAGAGACAAAATAGAGCCTAGTAGATAATACCGCCTCCTAGAAACAAAAAAAGATTAAATACTTACTTTGGATTATGTCAGTTTTATAGGCACAAGAGTAATCAGGTCTTGAATGCATTGAGCTGAAATAACCTGCTGAAGAAAAACCCAATATTGCAGTGGATAAAAGAGTGTCAAGATAATTTTGATGAAATTGAGAGCCAACTTTGTCAAATTCAGATGTTACATGACCCAGGTTTGTTACTTCCTTCCTCTTTAACAATACAGAGCAGTGATACTGGCTTTGGTGCCAATCTGTTTCAGGAAAGGGTAGCAGATGGAAAAGTCTGAATACAGGTCTGTTGTTTATGCTAGCACGATGTTACAAAAACATCAAAACATATTATTGAGTCACAAACTGTTTGTATATTCTGACCATAAAGCATTTAATTATTTACAAGAGTATAAGTTAGGCCACAGCATTAACTAGAGGGATCATGTTTCTTCAACTGCTCAATTATGAGATAAAATACATCAAAGAAAAGACAATGTAATTGTTGATGTGTTATCAAGACTACCATTGAGAGATAGTACAAAGAGTAATAACAAGAAATGCAAAAGGAGAATTCACAATTATGTATTTAAAAGAAATCAAAGAAGAATGAGAGATCTTGAAAATCTGTAATGTTGTCAAAACAAATTGAAAATTGGACAGTGGTTAGAAGCTACCTGGGAAAGAAGGGGCAGGAAAATGCTGATCAATATTATAAAGTTCACAAAGGGATTCTATTTATGAGAACTAATCAGACTTCAGATGATTCAAACTTGTGTTGGTCAGTGCAATACATTGATACCTTGGTTCAATACACAAATGATGTTTTAGTCACTGAGGTTCAACAAATATCATAAATATACAACAAAATATTTACTGCTATGAAATTGCTAGGAGAGTGAGGAAAAACCTGCAATGCATGTTAGGTGCCAAAGGGTAAAAGTCAGCAGAGGATCAATAAACAGTTAGATCTCATAGCTGTAGATTTTTATCGATGTTCACCTATAACTACAGGTGGATTTTGCTACATTTTTGTCATGGTTGACATTTTCTTCAAATTTGTAAAAGAAACCATATGAAGAGAGCCACAACCAAACAAATTATATATAAAACCACAGGAAACTATTTCCCTAAAGTTGGCCTTCAGAAGACAGTTCTTTCAGATAATGAGTCAATTTTTACTGTACTCGTTGACTTAGGGGAGTTTAAATATATTTTGACACCAATATACATTTCCAGTAAGGTAGCTGAAAGATAATGAGGAAAATTGGGAGACTATGCAGAACATACTGTAGTAAGATCCTTGCAAATTGGATTGAGTACATTTGTAGGCTTGGGGCATTCATATATTGTTTTTCCCCAGGTGAGGTAATATTAACAAAAAACCTGCAAGTTTGTTTCTCAATGCACTAAGTATCCTGTTTGTAAATCAATGACACCACAAGAAAAAGAAGAGATTGTCACAAATACTTTGAGGAACTGGGAGGGATGAAATACTAGATATGTGAAAGATCAGAGTGAATAACACCATTTAAAGTGAAAGACTTCCTCATGGTGAATTAAATAAATTTTGGACACTTACATAGGATCATTTGAAGTAACAGAAAACCAAAATTGTAATACTTATAGATTAATACAGCTAAAGTCAACAAAATTATTACAGAGTTATGTGTTGCAGTGGTTAGCACACTGGACTCACATTCAGAAGACAGTTCAATCCTGCATCAAGCCATCCTGATTCAGGTTTTCTGTGATTTCCTTACATCACTTCAGGCTAATGCTGGGATGGTTCCTTTGAAAGGGCATGGCCAACTTCCTACCCCACCTTTCCCTAATCCAATGGGAATGATGACCTTACTTTTGGGTCCATTGCTATCCTGATGATAGGAAACAAACTCATGTAGGGATGGACATGGCCCCAAGGATAGATGCGTACATGGGTTGATCCACTGTGCCTTCCAGAATGATGAGATCATTCTGGTAATGACATGAAAACATTCCCCAGACCATAAAGCTCCCTGCTGGTTGCAGGGTGTTTTTACTTTCAGATGTTATATGCTGTACACGCCAATGGCTATGTGTACCATGGAGCATAAAATGTGATTAATCTGAAAAGTTAACCTGTAGCCATTTAGTGGATGTCCAATTGCAAGACTGGTGTACTAATTCCAACCTTCATTGCTGATGAACAGCAGTCAGCATTGCTGTATGAACCAGTCACCTGGTGCAGAGGCACACATGCAGCAATGTTGACTGGACAGTCATTGAGGAGACACTGTTGGATGCCCCTTGGTCCATCTGGGCAATTAGTTGGTCAACAGTTACACATATTTGCCCATACACCTCTCCACAGCCATCATTGACCTCTATCACCTATAGCCTATGACGTATCACAGTTGCCTAGCGCCAGACTTTCAATCCATGGTATGTTTCAACCACAGGAGCATGTGAACAGTTTACAAACTTACCTACATTGGCCTGAATATCAAAGATTGTGATGTTTTCGACATCAGATAAACTGCTCTATTGCTGCTTTATGACAATGACTGCACTATTTTCTGCATCCTCTCAATAAGTGAAATATACCCCACACTCCTAATGCTTCTACCTCTCATCTCATAGTGATTATGTCACACTGATCACAGACATAGGTGGTGCTCGCATTAATGTGACAGTACTGTATATTTGTGTGGGTGTTAAGAGTGTGTGATTTGGTTTCATTTATGTGGATGCTGAGCTTCATGTCTGTCCTACTCTCATCTGCATAGACAGCAGCCTGTGTGGACCGAACAACTGTGTTTTTGTGGACACTCTAGACTTTAACTTATTTCATGTAAATCATCATATTCTCTTCACAATATATGAGGAAAAGGGAACAGTCCCAAAAGATTTAGTGAAAGAATTATTTATAAATAGATCTTCAAAAAGCCAACAATTTTCAGTAACCTGAGATTTTAGTATGATTTAATCTAAATAGATAACTACATAATGAGAAACATGACACTAGAGTAGTATTCATGGTGTACAACTTCAAGATATATAAATTTATACTGGAAACTATGTTGGTGGTAACCAACTAAAATTACAGCAGCTGAGTGGGTGACCAATAAAATAAGACTTAGTGAGCTGTAACTGAAAAAAAAATATTTTATTTATGAACTTAGAGATGATTCATATTTTAAACACACACGCCTTCTCAGATGTTGCAGCTGTGTACATAATATTCTTTTTAACCGAGAGTATATCTTTCACATGAGACAAGTAATAGCTATCCAACAAATCTTGTATAGTTGCATTCTACATATGTACTACTCCAATACAAAGGCTGCTCACATGACCTTACTACATGACCTTTGGCAGTTGCATAGTACTGTAAATCTGTGTTTGGACCTTATGCTGTAACAAATTTCACCAAACTCAAACACTGCGTTTGGCCTCACTTACATGAAGACATCATGCTGTGTTGTGAAACTAAGATAAGAATCTGTGCTCCCAGCCACCACAAATGTGCAGCATGCTGTGGCAAAAGTTGTTGGCAAAACTATTCACTTTCAGACACTTTTAACTTTTATGACATCTAACTGTAAGATGAGTTAGGTTTCATTTCAATAAATGTGACATGAAGTGAACAATTGAGAAAACTGTTGGCTTACTGACAGTTTTGCAATACATACATGCATGCAGTATGTCAGTGATAATCATTACAACAATAAAATGAGATGCATCAACAGTAGAGACTTTCTTTGAAACATCAACCCAAAGAATTTATGATGTCAGTTTTACTGAGGAAAAAACATTCTGGAAAGTAATTAGGTTAATAAAGATCCATATCTGCAATTTGAAAAATGATGTACATTGTCTGACATCAATATGAAGCCATTCTTAATCTAACTTAAGAAATAGCCAGCTGTGCAAACAAAGATGTTACACAAAAAATACATTGTGGAGTTAATGGCAAAAAACACAAAATACAAAAGTTAAAATTTACAAAGCAAAAAGGATTTATGTTTAAAAATCAGAGGAAAGAAGCTCTGCAAATTGATGACATCCAAGTATCTGGATGAAACTGACCAACTGTTGAGTTTGGTACATAATATGGATAATGTAGAGATGAATAAGAATCTCAGCTTTACAAAACAAATGCAATGTGATCAGCAGTGTCAATTCTCATGATAATGCTTCTCCCACTTAGTGCCAGTACTTTAATTTCTTCATTCATCTTGAACTCTGATCAGAAGAGTGTTGATAACAGCTGAAAGAAGAACAAATACAAGTTGTTGCCACATAAAGAATGAGATAATTAGAGGCTGATCAAAAGGTCAGTTCAAACAAGGACAAAAAATTCAATCCATGGTGATGTTTCCAAAGAAATCTGTCTGAAGTTCAGTTGAAGATTAGATAACCACTGAGATCCTGTTGCAGAATGGCCATGTTGAGATCTGAACCCTACTCTTTCTTATCATGAGCCTTGCACTACAACTACTGTGCCAACCTGTATAGTCAAAACAGTTGAGAGATTTGTTGATTTATAAACAGGAGAATAATAAAAATAAAGACATTAATAGTGCACAGTATTTCATTTCAGAGTCATCTTTCATATTCTTTAGCATTATGTTAAGTGGTACAGTGTTCTGGGTGATTTCATTAATTAATCTTTTTCTCCAGATTAAGGAACCCATTATGTTACATTTATTGTGTATGTGACTTTGTGTTTATACTTGCATTTGATTTTGCTTGGCAGTTAGAATTTTTCCAATAGGAAGTTAACAATAGAAATCAAATTACACAGAGGACTGCAGTGAATTTGTAGAAAATGCATAAGAGCAGAGAAACTCTTGACAAATCCCTTAATTACATCATATAACAATACCAGTGTAGAACTGTAGCAGACTACAAATGTTTCTACATCAAAAATAACTTCAGTGACATCATTTGGAAATTAATTAGAGGGCAAAGTTTGAATGCCATTGGTGTAACTTTCTGAAGCAAATATGGGCAAGGAAATATGAAAGATGTTAACACAGAACTGATAGGCATAACCAACTTTAGTGTTCCATAATAGATCTTCACAATTTGTTTTCATTTGCCATGTTGTCAGGTGCAATAGTTAACACAGAACTGATGTGCATAACCGACTTTGGTGTTCCATAATAGATCTCCATAATTTGTTTTCATTTGCCATGTTGTCAGGTGCAATAGTGCATCTAAATTTAACAATCAGTAGGCAAAGATTCTGTAAAAGCTACACCTCCATCTGTGAGGCAGTGATTCAGTCAGTTTTCCAAAGTTAACAGTCTTTCCAAACTGACGAAAGTAACTTATGTTTCTAATCAGTTTCAGGATGAAACTGAAGTTCACACATTTCAGATAACTTTTGTCTTTAAGGTAATTTATTATTCAGCAAACATCATACTTTTAAGTTGCACGTAAAATACCACTGAAAAAATCATATGAGTGGAACAGGAAGATTTCACATGGAATAACAACCATCACAAGAATGATTTAATATTAATTACACTGGATAAACTTGATTAAAAAAGTAATTTAAGCACATTACTGGCCCAGATAACTGTGTACAAGTTACTGATATTTATTACTAACAATTTTACCAGCCCATGTGCACTTTTCAATTAAGTTTATCTCAAGAATCAGTTCAGGAATAATTCATATTTACACAAATTATATTTAAAATAACTAACCAAATAGCTTGTAATTTGGATATGATGCATGTTTAGTAAACCAGAAGAATGACCTTTGCTTTCAGCAATAAGTCCTACTATCTTTTTTATTTGGATTAAATGACTAATTTCACTAACACTGGTTTAAATCTAAGAATAAAGTATTTACCTTCTTTTACATCAGAGTGATAGATTCAGAGGGGCCAAAAGGTAGTATAGCCTATAATTCTAAAAAATAGCTCCTCAGTTTGCCTCACAAGTGCTGAGTGCACCCCACTTCCCAACAGCACTCAGCAGACTGGATAGTCACCCATCCAAGTTCTAGCCCAGCCCAACAGCACTTAACTTCAATGATCTGACGGGAATCAGTGTTACCACTGCAGCAAGGCCATTGGTGAAGATCCTCCATCACCAAGTATTGTGCAACTGCCAGTAGTAACCAAAGTCCAACAATAAAATGTGATGCAGCACTTTATTACTCCCAGTGAAATAGCTGCCCTTTACAATGATTAGATGCCTAGCCATCTGCGCACAGAGTATTAGTCAGAACTGCACCTAACTGGCAGATTAGAAATGAGCGCCAGATTGGCACTCAAAGCAGGAAATTGCTTTTTGTGGATAATGCTCTTACTGACTAATGCAACCAGGGACTATTTATAATCTGGGTTAATAGGTTCATGTTTTTCTCTGCTGCTTTCCAAACTTCACCGGTAATCCTCCTGCATATTTTGTGGACTAGAATTCCTCAAAAAGGATATTGTGGAGAAATGACTTTTGCCACAGCCTAGATCATTACTCCAGAATGAATATTTCACTCTGCATATGTATGCAGGAGAGCTTTTGTGAAGTTTGGAAAAGTAGGAGTGGGGTACTCACAAAAGTGAAGCTGTGATGGCATTCATTATGGTATTACATGGTCATAAACTGTGTTTAATTGATCTCAGTATGAAGAAGAACCTTTGGGATGTGGAATGACTTACATTATACATTAATAGGTGGAAGCAGTCACTGTAGATTATTACTGTACAGTATTCTAGCAAAAATTATAAGTATCAATCATGTATGAATATTGATAATTGTGGAAATTATTTCTATATTGCTCTATATATTGTCATGAATATTATGCAAAAAAAGGTACCTTGAAAAATGCCACTGCTCCTCCTCATATATTACTAGAGTGCTGTCTTTATCTTATACTTTAAAGTATTTACATAATTTAACACAGACCACTATCAGCTGTAAATCTAACCCATGGGAAATGACAAACTCTGTTTGATATAACAATTAGAGTTATATATAATTTACATAACTGAGTGTAAATATTCTAAGAAATTGTACCAGAAGTGGCTAATGAAGCATCCTTTTAATTTTGTTCTAATACCTGGAGATTTTCAGTTTTCTGGACGATGTCTGGTAGTAACCTGTTATTGACTCCACTCTGAATTCTAGATATGGACACATATTCTATTTGACAATTGCTTTTACATTCTGGTCCTGTAGCTGTGATTTTCATGACTCATTCTCCAGTCATTTTCATCACTAACCACAAATATATATGCATGTTGATACCTAAGTGTAAGAAGCTGTAGGTCTCTGAAGAGGTTTCTGGAAGATATTCAGTTATCAACTTTATACACCTGTCTTACTACATGTTTCTGTGGGATAAATACTTTCTTTGCCTTAGCTGCATTGGACAATAAAGTTATCTCAGAAACCTGTCACCAGATCAACACAATGAGAAAGATTTTTGAGACACTGACTTATTAATATTTTTTCCCATAGTCAGCCTGATATTTACCATTTAAATTTACAAAAATCAGCATTGTCTTACACAATTTTCTTAAAATTATATATTTCCTTTTTGGAATTCTTTATAAATCTTACATTACTACTTATTGAAGTGATGAGGAGGGAAGATAATACTGTTTTAAAAGTTTTTGTTGGTGAGGCATAGTGGTACCCAAAAACTTTCAGGTGTGAACAATACCACATGACATTTCTCACACTCATCCCGTGTGTCACTTTTCTTCTTTCTTGCTTTGAACACTACACAGTTTCTAGAGGGTGTTTCCTTCAAAGGGTTGGGGGGCGAGGGGGGGGGGGGGTGTATAATACTGTATAACATGTTATATGTCCTTAATGTTCTTGCCAGGTAAAATAAATGCATAAATAAATAAATATAACAAAATTTGCTCAATTTTGTACTTGCAGTTTAACAGGGGAAATTCCAGATTGGGGCTGTCCAGGTCTAGGTAGTCTGGCAGAGTGACATGCTCTATTATGACATCAGCCAGCTGAACTCTAAATAGAGTGAAACAAGATTTTGTTCCTGTCACTTTATTTAGTAGGACAAGTGAATTGAAAAACCCGATGCCCATCAGGTAAAAGAAAATCTCATATCTCCTTTGGAATACCTTCCCATGAAAAGGAAAGATGACAACAGTTGGTCCTGTATGTCAACAGACTTAAGTTGGCTGTAGTGATTCCTCTCTTTAAAAAAGGGGATAAAAGCATTGTTACAAACTATTGCCCAATATCCCTATTAACTACCTTCTCAAAAATTCTAGAAAAACTCATGCACAGGAGGATTGTAGACCATCTCAACTTCCACAGTATCTTAAGCAAAAATCAGTTTGGTTTTCGTGCCGGTCTTTGTACTGAACAGGCAATATTCTCTTTCAGCAACCAAGTTTTGGAAGCCATTAACAAAAAAATGTCTCCAGTGGGTATTTTTTGTGATCTTACAAATGCCTTTGACTGTGTAAACCACCAAATTCTTTGGAAAAAGGCAGAATACTATGGTTTAGGTGGTACTGTTGGCTTGTGGCTACAATCATATCTACAGGATCGGAAGCAGACTGTAATGCTAAATGGCTCTTCTGGAGAACCTGCCTCGTCTGAATGGGGCACGATAACGTGTGGTGTGCCTCAAGGCTCCGTTTTGGGCCCACTGCTTTTCCTCATCTTTATTAATGATCTTCCTCTTTGTACTGAGACAAACAGCAAATTTACCCTGTTTGCCGATGATACCACAATTCTAATTGACGATTTGATTGATCATGATCTTGAAAAAACTACAAATATTGTTTTTAATGACATCTTAAATTGGTTCTCCTCAAATGTTCTCTCACTCAATGCAGATAAAACTCATTATATGAGGTTCCATACATCACAAGGTAATCCCGATGAAATTGACATAAAATGTAGAGATCAACCAGTAAGTTGAAGACACAAAATTCCTGGGTGCTTACATAGACAGTAAATGTAATTGGTCAGTTCACATTCTTCATCTATGTAAAAAACTTAGCTCGGCAACATTTGCATTACGGGTAATTTCTTCAGTGGCTGAAGTTGGCACTATTAAGGTTGCCTACTTTGGCTACTCCCACTCATTGATGTCATATGCTATCATATTCTGGGGGAACCAACCACGTGCAAAAAAAGTTTTCACCATCCAAAAAAAAGCAATCAGAATAATGTGTGGGGTCCATCAAAGACACTCTTGCAGGCACTTGTTTCAGAAGATAGGTATCCTAACAACTGCCTCACAGTATATTTTTTCCTTGCTGACCTTTGTGTGCAAAAATTATTCCATCTACCAAGACAACAGTAAATTCCATGGTTATAACACCAGAAACAAAAACAATCTACATTTAGAAATGAAACGTCTCACTCTGGTACAAAAAGGAGTTTACTACTCCAGCATTAAGCTGTTCAATGCTCTACCACTACATATCAAATGTGTTCATACAGAACTGCCAAAATTTAAACAAGTTCTCAAAGATTACCTTACAGAGAAATCTTATTATACTGTGGATGAATACCTGAAAGAAAATGTATACCATCACTAAACTTATTGTGTCCAGAAGTAGTTCAATTGATTTTATTGTGCATTTGGGCATTAGCACACTTTTTGTAACAACAGATTGGCTGTACATGTATTTACTCTTGTAGGCCTAATATCTGATTTAACTTTGTGCTCTTATCTTTAACCTTTATTTGAAACTCCTTTTTCTGTCAAATGGTTGTTATGTTATCTAGCTGACATTGTATCTGTTACTGTATTTATAGTATGTCTTACTTAAACTATGTACAATTTGCCATTGAATTGCCCTTGTATTTATTGTAAGTTTAAATTGAAACCTGTACAATTTGACACGTTCCATATCCTTGTGATTGACTCACTAACTGGATCTATGGAACAAGAAATAAATAAATAAATAAATGTGTTCACTGAATTGTATTGTAAAATTGCATGGGGCTTCTGGACTGGGGTTTTAGTTTTCCTATCAGATTTTCCTGTTGCTGTCATACTGACATCTGTATGTATAGTGGACAGAATATTTATTCATTTTTATCCATTCACTTCAGAGCCATGAGCTTGTAAGAAAATAACACAAGAATCTCTTCTTTATAAGTTCAGATTTTTGGAAATGGTCTGGCTTATTCCACCCTGTGGATCTAACACTCTGTATGGAATTTGTGCTCCATTCAGTGAGCCTTACAAACAATGATGGGGAAGTGTACCAGTTGTCACTATGTACTGTTTGACCATTGTCCAAAAACAGTTGCACGAGGTCCATAACAGAATTTCCTTACTGCTTGGGTCAGGTTTTCTTTACTGTATAAATAACAAATCCTGAACAGTAGCCACTATTTGACTGACAAATTTTAAGGAAATTACTAAGAAAATGTGCCTGTGGGTGTAGCAGTGTCTACCTCTGAATTTCATGAGGAATTCATCATTTGCAATATCTTCTTCAAGATAATAAATGCTTTGGAAATTTTGTTCAAGTTTGTTAGTAACAGGTTGCAACTTGTTCAGATAGTTTGCAGTGTCAGCATTTCTATTATTTACAAAATGAAAGAGCCCAGAAATATGTAAGATTCTTCTATATGGCATGATGTCAGAAAAGAAAGAAGAATGGATTGATTTTTTTGTGGAACAGTATAATTGAAGTGCTGCTGGCTTAATCACCTGTGCCATAAGAATACACAAAGTAACATGTGCTTGAATTTCATTGGATGTAGTTGGAAACCAAGCACTGTTTGATTTCGAAATAGGAGAGTATTTATAACAATCTGCTGCATACCTATTTGTTTCTGCTGCTAAAATCTCCCAGAGAGACACATGAACCATTTTTCTGTACATACGTAAGGAAGTAGTTGTTGAGGGAGTTGACTTTGAACCCTAGGACTTATTTCTACTTTTTTATTTTTATTTATTTATTTATTTATTATTTATAACAACACTCACACCTGTTGCTACAACATCAGTGTCACTATCAGTTTCATTTGCCTCATTGTAATCACTAGTATCATTTACCACATTGTCTTCATTATCAGACCTATCAGAAATATCAGTTTCAGAAACATCAGTGTCTTTTATTCAATAGACTTTCGATTTCCTGGACTGAGAGAAACTTTTTATGGTACAGCAGTGCTTGATACTACAAATCTGGTGAAAAACATTGAAAACAATTGCTTATAACTCACAAAATATCAAAAGAAATCGAGTGTGCTATACACCACTAAATAGACTGCTACCTCATATGTCTAGTAATATATAACATGTCATGCCATCTATTGACAGAAAAGAAGAAACACTTAGAAGAATCTATAGCTGCTCAGCCCATCTCACAGCCCGCTATGTAACTGGAAATCTGCAACTGTGAGCCAGCTGTATAAGCCAGTCAGTTAATTGTGAAGCAGATATCATTGAGATTTACAGTTAACTTATTCACATGCTAGTGTCACATCATTTTTTTATCTATCTGTGCGCTAACGAGTTCCATATATGGAATTTTGCACTTTGTGCCCATTATTCTCTATGTCTAGTACCAGTAAGTAAATTTTATTTCTTGGAAATTGTATAAAACGAGTTTTCCTTGGATTGAGGGTTAAAATGTTTATTGTGAATCAGTTGTAAGCTAATTCCATTATTCTCTTGCTAGTATTATAGATGTCTTTGGACTCCTTATCAGCATACTAGAGCCATCAGTAAACAGCATAGATTTCAGGGAATGCTCCATTTTGACAGTTAAATCATGTATTTAGATCAAGGACAGGAGTGGGTCAAGCATCAAATCTTGTAGCACATTATATTTAGTATTACACAATTCTGAATTCAGTCTTATGTGTGTTCTGGCATTTTTTTAATGTGACGCACAGAAAATGCAAAATGAATATTTTTCCTTGCTTATGTTACACCAGAACTGTATTTTTCAGATCACATATTGCTTCCTCAAACAAGAAGACAAACTGAGCTGCAATTATAGGGTACTTCTCAGAACATTATTTGAATATTTCATTGTAAGATAATTTCTCAAGAAACTGTTGAGAGTATAGGATTGGGGGAGATGGGTCTATAATTAGAAATCACCTGTTCATGACCACTTTAATAGATTGGTCTTAGTACTGCAAACGTCAGTCTTTCAGGAAATACTCCGTGGCTCATTCACTAGTTACACAGATAATGTAAGAGAGCACTACTCAGTGAACAAAAAATTTTAGTACTTCTGTTGAACTAATATTGTAACCAGACGAGTTCCTGATTTACAATAACCTGTGATTTTTATGATTTCTAGATCAGATGGTTTGACAAAACTACAATGAAACATGGTAGGCACTTTCAGGATTTGAATTATGAAGTATCTACCACACCATTCTCTGTTACAGTTTTGAGTATTTATATGGCAAGTAAACAATAATATCACAGTACAGATTGCAATATTTTCCACAAAAGCCTTAGAAGGAAAGAGATGCACTGTAGATCATTACAGAATTTTAATTCCTTTCATTCTTGTAAAGAACAAAAAATAATGTGTTGTTAAAGCTTTTCTTATCATTTTAAAGGATACTGTAACAAGAAACCCAATGAGATTTGCTACATAATTCCTCAAAAAATTCCAAGAACTTCTACTTACCTATGATTATACCGCTTCAGTTTTTGAAGTCCATATTTAGAGTCCATGGAACCTTTTGAAACAGGTAAGGATTCCAAATTAGCCATAAGTAAATTTATGGAAGATTTTAGTTCTTCAATGTACAAAGATTCCATTTCCTTCAGTACAAACTTTGGCATTAATTTTCTGTTCTGGAAATGAAATTAAAAATTTGACATTATTGACTGTGATCATAGTTGTCTTGCAATTCTATTTGAAAAAATTAGGTGATCTAAAACAAATCAATAAAATTTTAGTTTCATTACTTATTTATGGAGGCTCAAATTCTCTGATGTGTCACAATTAACATTTTACATAAGGTAGTTCACTGTTTAGTATGAGGCAATCACCATTGTACAGTTGTGTCAAACCAGTACTTATCAACAGCAAGCCAATTAAATCACATTGGCAGTTTCATATCACTGTTTGCAATACATAATACTAAAAGTTTGTGCATCTGTGACAGATTATTTTAATATCCACTTCAGAATGTATGTTTCATTGTGTTAGTGGTTTTAGTCATATTACAATCTTCATACTGCTGTTTTTCTGTCAAGAAAACAAAGTTTTGTTTGGTGTTATAGCATCACCACAAAGGCCAAAGACAACTAATAGCATATAAATCTCTCCCAGCACTTACACTGAGCCTTAGCTGCTAGATGAGCCTCCTCTAATCACTCACTACTGTTGTTCCCTATTCACAGAATGTGAATGTTAAACCTAAGTTACATTATTTATATGCATGCATGGAATCCATAATGAGAACAGTGCAGTATGATGTAGTCAATATGAGAATACATTATTACTGCAATGCCTGCCATAGTCAAAGCTGTTAACCATTGACTCAGAATTAAATTATTAGGAAATGACTTGAGGGTTGACAGTAACCAAGCCTGAGATGCATGCATGGAATCCATAATGAGAACAGTGCAGTATGATGTAGTCAATATGAGAATACATTATTACTGCAATGCCTGCCATAGTCAAAGCTGTTAACCATTGACTCAGAATTAAATTATTAGGAAATGACTTGAGGGTTGACAGTAACCAAGCCTGAGATGCTGGAGTTGACAATCATGTGTGCTTGAGTTGTGCTTGCTTGTGTGTACAAATGGTGTGTGTATCTTATTAGCTGATGAAGGCTGTGGCTGAAAGCTTTATGCAAGTGTGTTTTAATTGTGCCTGTCTGGAACTTAACATGTCTTCTTCAACATAAGTAGCAATCTATATTTTCCTGCATTGTTCAAAATGAAGTCTGATAGTGTTTCAGGAAAGACAGACAAAGTGTTTATTATAAATGCACAGACTATCTCACGCTGCACAGCCATCTCACATTCCCACCTAGTGCCACCTATCAAACGTCCCTATCCATGTTTACATGCCTGCTAATTGTAGATTTCCACTGGAGGTTGAATGTAAATGTGCTCCTTACTGAAGGTTGTGAATTCATTGCTCATTGAGGAGAATCGATGATATGAATACATTGTACTGGATATTGATGTATTTACAGTTTATAGCTTTTGAGAAGTTAATCAGAATATTGAAATAGATGACACTGAGTTATGAGATCTATGAGGTTAGATATTATACTGAGAGTGGCCAATAGAATTTATTGTTGAAGATGAGAAATGGAATTATCCTTCTAGCATTTAGTAATGGGATTTTGAGGAATAACCAGATTCTACATTGTTACTTGCAGAGACAATATGTCTGAGGTCTGAAGAATCATCAGTTAGGAGAAGTGGCCCATGAAACATACTTTTGTGATAGCTATTGAGAATACAGTGCAGTCCTAAGTGAGGATCACAACAAACAGAGCATATTAATATGACAAAATGGTTGTGAGTTGCTGAAACAAATGAATATGGTTGCCAAATAAAGATTGTGGTGATAGACTAACCGGGATGTCATGTGACCTGAATATTGTTGTAGCAACTTCAGTTTAGTCAGTCATACTGAGATATATTTCCAGAACAATATTTGGTGTTTCTAAGGATGGAGCGAGCTAGTAATGAAATGTGGATGAAAGGTTTTTGGTATAATCAATTAAAAATAAACATAAATTTCATTAGTTTTGAAATAACATAATTTCAGTTTGAACTAATCCAGAGATCCAGTGCATTTAGGTGACAGCTCCATTAAAAATAATTTATGGTTGTATAATCAATAAAAGAGAAACAGTGACTGCTGCAATTAAATTTTTTGGGACATCCATAAAACATACTCAGTAGGTTTTATTGGGCAAGCATCATTAGAATCTCTGGAACTTACACTGTGAAATATACAAGTAATTGTGACAATATGGAATCTCATAATGACATTGTGTTGTGGTGTTCAGTCTGAAGACTGATTCAATGCAGCTCTCCATGATACTCTATTCCATGAAAGCTTCTTCATTTCTGAGTAACTATTGCAACCTACATCCTTCTGAATCTGCTTGCTGTATTCATCTCTCAGTCTCCCTCTGTGATTTTTGCCCACCACACTTCCCCCCCAATTCCAAATTGGTGATCCCTTGATGTCTCAGAATATGTCCTACCAACAGAGCCTTTCTTCTAGTCAGGTTGTGTCACAAATGTCTTTTCTCCTGAATTACATTTGGTACTTTCTCATTTGTTATGTGATCCAACCATCTAATCTCCAGCATTCTTTGGTAGCACAACCTTCAAAAGCTTCTAGTCTCTTCTTGTCCTAATTGCTTATTGTCTATGTTTTGCTTCCATACATGCCTACACTCCACAAAAATACTTTCAGAAAAGTCTTCCTGACACTTAAATCTATACTTGATGTTAACAAATGTCTCTTCTTCAGAAACGTCTTTTCTTGCCATTGCCAGTCTACATTATATATTCTGTCCACTCCAGCCATCATCAGTCATTTTGATACCCAGATAAAAAAAAAAACTCGTCCACTACCTTAAGTATCTCATTTCCTAATCTAATTCCATCAGCATCAACTGATTTAATTTAACGACAATGCATTACAATTTTTTTTGGTTTTATTGATGTTCACCTTATATCCTCCTTTCAAGACCTTGTCCATTCTGTTCAGCTGCTCTTCCCAGTCCTTTGCTGTCTCTGAGAGAATTACAATATCATTGGCAAATCTCAAATTTTTTATTTCTTCTCCTTGGACTTTAATTCCTACTCTAAATATTTCTTTTCTTTCCCTTACTGCTTGCTTGATGTACAGATTGAATAACATCAGGGATAGGCTACAACACTGTCTCACATCCTTCTCAACCATTACTTCCCTTCCATCCCCCTCACATTTTGTAACTGCCATCTGGGTGCTGTACAAGTTTTTATTAGCCTTTTGCCCCCTGTGTTTTACCTCTGCTACCCTCAAAATTTCAAAGAAAGGATTCCAATCAACATTGTAAAAAGCTTTCTCTGTGTCTAAAAATGCTATAAACACATGTTTGCCTTTCCTTAATTTATACTCTATGAGAAGTCATAGGGTCAGTACTGCCTCACATGCTCCTACGTTTCACCAGAATTAATACTGATTTTTCCTTAGGTCAGCCTCTACCAAATTTCAGTTCTTCTGTAAAGCATTCTTGTTAGTATTTTGCAACCATGACTTATTAAACTAATAGTTTAGTAATATTCACAACAGTCAGCACTTGCTTTCCTTTGGACTGGAATTATTATATTCTTCTTGAAGTTTGAGGGTATTTCACCTGTTTCATACATCTTGCTCACCAGATGGAAGAGTTTTGTCATTGCTGGCTCTCCCAAGGCTATCAGTAGTTCTAACGGAATTTTGTCTACTTATGGGGCTTTGTTTTGTCTCAGGTCTTTCAGTGCTCTGTCAAATTCTTCTCACAATATCATATCTACCATCTCATCCATTCATATAATACTGCCCTCAAGTACATCTCCCTTGTATAGATCCTCTATGTATTCCTTCCACTTTTCAGATATTCCTTCTTTGTTTAGAACTGGTTTTTCACCTGAGCTCTTGATATTTATACACGTGGTTCTCTTTCCTCCAAGGGCCTCTTTAATTTTCCAGTACGTGGCATCTATCTTTCCCTTAGCCATATATGCTTCTAAATCCTTAGATATGTCCTCCAGCTATTCCTGCTTATGCATTTTGCACTTCCTGTCAATCTCGTTTTTTAGTTACCCCAGGATTTCTACTAAGCTTCATCTTTTTACCTAATTGATCATCTGCTGCCTTCACTATATCATCTCTCCAAGCTACTCATCCTTCTTCTACTGTATTCCTTTCCCCTGTTTTTGTCAGTCATTCCATAATGTTCCCTCAGAAATACTCAGAAACCTGTGGTTCTTTCAGTTTATCTGGGCCCCAGCTCCTCAATTTCCTATCAGTTTGTAATTTCTTCACTTTAAATCTACAGTTCATAAACAATAAATTGCCTTCAGAGTCCACGTCTGCCCCTGGGAATGTCTTGCAATTTAAAATCTGGTTCCTAAACCTCTGTCTTATCACTATGTAATCAATCTGAAAGCTTTCACTGTTCAGTGACATTAAAGGACATATTCCATTTACAGTATGGTAACTTACATTTAAAGTATGGAAGTAAATGAAATGAACTGAATTAGTTTTGAATGAAATAGATTTGAATCAATGGGTATATACATAATAATACTACATTATATTTGGATGCACATTGCCACGGATGTTGCATACATTGTTGTACAGCCAATTTTATCTCTGGTACTGGCAGTGTATGACAGTCACATACTGTACTTTAAATGTAAGTTAACACACTATAAATGGAATATGTTCATTAATGTCAATGTAAATTACATATTTTCTCAATTTGTTGCATATTTCACAGTGTATATTTCAGACACTCTGATGATGCTCTTGTAATATTATAAGACAAAATCAAGCAATGGAAAATCCAGAAGGGATAACATGGACAATATATTATTTTGATTCAGAGACTTAAGAAGATGCTTGAACACAACTTTTTGAAATATTTTCAAAAAAGTCAGCAAAAGTGAAACTGGTTGATAGTTTGACAATATCTCTCTATCCCCCTCCTTGTAAAGAGGCTTAACATTAACATATTTTTGCCAGTCTGGAAACGTTCCACTAACAAGAGATTGATAACACAAATAACTTCAGATAGAACTCAACTCACATGAGCACTCTTGAATTAACTTCATTGATACATTATTATAACCACTTTAATAATTTGATTTTAAGGATTTTATGATGGATGAGTGTCATTCCATTATCTTATGCAATGAACAACCTGGATTCAGATATAAGACTGCGGTTTATGAGTGCATCAATTCCATATTAAGCCTGATGGACAAGAAACATGAATCAACAGGAGTATTTATTGATCTGTAAAAAAGATTTTTACATGGTGGACTATAAGAGTCTGCTGTCAAAGTTTGGAAAATATGGTAGTCAAAGTCTGTCCAACAACTAGATCAGCTCCTTCCTGAGCAATTATAAACAAGCAGTGTGCATCAAACACACAAATATCCACCTGAAAACTGTATCTGAACACTTATCAGACTTTAACAAAATTAAATATGATGTGCCCCAAAGATCAGTAATAGGACTCCTTCTGCTCCTTCAGCATATAAATTATCTAATACAAAATGGGGATGCACATAAAACAATAGCATTTGCAGATGATACCACAATTCTACTAAAAGAAAATGGTAAAGAACAATTACAGTAATCAGTAAATACTGTCACAAAACTACTTAGCAGCTGGGCACAAAATAAACAACTTGTAATAAATAGTAAAAAAAGACCATGGCATTAAAATTCCACAATGCTTCTAACAAGGACATATTTATCCCCTTGGTATCTATCAATGACAAACAGCATTGAAACCAAACTCTTAGGACTTTCCACAAAGAATCAAGAATTGAGAATTTTATTCACCATAGATCATTTTACAATGCTATTGGATTCGTCATACAGCAATGTTAAATGGAATAAGCATATTAAATACCTTAATCCAAAACTTAGCAAGACATGTTACCTTCTTTGCTCACTAAAATCATGCTGTAGTGAGAGAATAGTAATGAATGCATATGGTACCCACTTCCATTCTTGCCTTAAATATGGAGTCACTTTCAAGAGAAACACTAAAACAGCTAACAGCACATTCAAACTACAAGAAAGGGCCATTAGAATTATGTTTGGATACAAACATAGAGACTCTTGCAAACCTCTGTTTAAGATATTTTGTAGTTTTTCACTACTATGTGTATACAAAATGGAAAGCCTTATACTCATTAAAATAAATGTAATAGTTAAGGACTGTACACTGCAAAAAAAACTATGATATACATGATCATCCTACCAGGAAAAAAAATTACATGTAATTCAAATCACTACATCTTTACACCAAAAAAAATAATTTCCACATGGGTGTTAAACTTTATAACAAACTTCCTGAAAACATAAAAGCTGTTACTGAGGTCAAAACCTTCATAAAATCTCTAAATTCAAATTTGCAGCATCACTGCTTCTACTCTGCTGAAGAATATTTAAATTTATGAAGTGTGCTATGTAAATACTTCATGCATAAAATGTTTCATTGAAACCTTACATAAGTATGCCTAGAAATAACTTTCAGAAGTGTTCTTATAACTTGACTTGTCCAATGTCTTATGAAAAAGATGCTTTTATAGACAACAGGATCAGTAAATACTGCACAATACGTTACTGAAGTTATTTGTAGAGACTGGTCTATTATATTCCATTGCAATGTTTACTGCCTGCTAACCCCAAGCTGACAGGAACAGTAACAAAGTACTTGTTTAAGTGATTTGTGATACTACATGCACTTGTTACTAATGTCTAATTTAATTTCTAGAGTTATCTGTTCCTCTTACTTTCCAGCCTCCCTGTCCCTGTCTTCACTATATCCCATACAGCTTTTTCCTTTTTTGTTGCCTGGCATAATTATCTTTTTCTAATAATAAAGTTGCTTAGATTACTGGATTACTAGCTTCAATATTTTGTAGTATTTTTTATAATGAATTACAATGCTAACATCAGAACCATCCCTACATAGTAGATACAGTCTCCTTTTTGTGACACTTGATACCATTATTTCTAGTGTAATCCATGCTCTATTTTTAGCCTTCTGTTTGATTTGAGTTACCTTTAAGGGAAAACCATTTTCAAAAGAGGAAGTAACTTTACTAATGAATGTTTTGTGTTTTCCATTTGAGTCAGAAGTATTGTAAATACCTACCCAGTTCATTTCTTTGAGCACTCTCCTAAATTTCTTAATTTTTGTCTTGTTTATTACTCTCCTGTACTCAGGTTTAATAGATTGTATATCCTGACAAGTTTTAGTATTTAACCCTCAGGCCTCTGTTTAAAGTGTGCTGATAAAAAATAAAATGATTTTGCATAGTTCCATTTTTGTTTCACATCTGCAGACCCACACCTTTTCCTTCATTGTTGCTTCAGGTAACACAATGATAATTTGTGTTGTTATACATAGAAGTGAGCAGCAGTAATATAAAATACAAAGTGAGCTAGGCAGAAAAAAATTATGATCCATGCAAAATAAATAAATAAATAAAAATTAAAATTAAAAAAATGGCCCTGATTATGAGCTAGCAGCCTAATGCCACATTGAGACAGTTGTCTATGAGAGAATTAGTGAACAAATAAGCAGCTGGATGGGATCTGATGCCACTGCATTGCTTAATGCTTCAAGTGGGACATTACTGTCTCTGTAACACCTGTCCTTGGCAACAGGGTATTTACCAAAAATTTATTTCATTATTGTTTCATAAAACAGTGGTGTAGCTCATATTACATAAGTTTACTTTCTTGTTGTTCAAACAAAGATTAAATTGTGATTTTGATCATAAATAACTCAGCTTTCCAACATAAATGAAACTATTCTATACATGTGTACAAAGTGCGCTGTGTGCCCCCTCGTCTTATGAAAAATGGCGCGCCTGCTCAAAGGTTAAGATCGGATGCTGCATGTCATGATCATATAACCCATTTACTATTGGTTTTGTAATATGACACTTTTCCCTAGATTTGTCTACAAAGATATTATCAACAGCAGTCTCAGAGCATTTAAATACCCCAGTTGCAAAGTCCAGAGAAATTAAATTGAATGACAGTGTTACTGATTACAACAATTGTTCACTGACAGATCCATACTGCATTCAGAAGCAACTACTATTTTCTTGTTTTTTACTGTGAGATGGGCAACAGAGTTTCCAGATTTTTTATGAGGAGGTTAAAGTTTCCTGAGGGTGCTCTGAGTAGACATACTATAATAAAGGATTTATTATGAAATACTACTTCTGTTGCATAAGCCTCTATGTGCTGCTCTGGGCGAAATTTTTAATATCAGTATTCTTGAAATTAAAACAGTTTCTGAAATATGTGGTAACTCCTACTTCTCCACATTTTCTCTACAGATCTAAGAAGTGTCATTGGCTGAAACTGTTGTCATGTGTGTGTTGGTTGTGCTTGCATGAAGAAGCTCACATGTGTTTTTCTTGCACCTGTCTGCAGTTCAACACCTCCACTACATGGTGATTAGCAATCTATCCTTTTCATAATAGTTAATACAGAGAAAAACTAGTCAATAAAATGTACTGAGTGCAACTTTTTCTGTCTTGAGAAAAATAGTGTCATGTTACAATGGCATTATAATATTAACATTTTTATAAGGAGAATTACTGGAAAGATTGGCGTATATGCTGAAGACATTTTATGCATTCTGCAGCTACTAAACTAAGATACACGTTAAATTCAAGATTAATTATGACACAAATGTAGTATAGGAGGTGTGAATAGCTGATCACAACTAGATATTTAGATGTGCTAAATATATGGCAGGGCCTTCCCAGATATTTAGTAAGGGAGTTTCTTTTTGGTTAGTAACCCTAGAAGTTTGTTCATGTTCCTCTTGTTTAATTACAATAAATGCTCACAATAAATAACTTTTTTTTTCTTTTTTTAGAGTAAATAACTCAGTGAGAGATTGCCACGATAAACAAAAATTATTTTGTCAAAACAAACATCAAAAGTGATGATTTATTCACTACACTGACACAGGTTAGGAATTCGTTATGGGGCTGACAGTAAATTCATGGGGATTTTTGCAAAGCACTATCTTAACTTTATACTATGTAAATAGCAGTTTTTATGTTGAAACTTTATTTTTGATATTGTGGTGATTCTTTGAAGCACTGATTCTATCATGGCATAGAGGTATGGGGGGTCAACGGTAATGTGGTGTGTCTGGTCAGTCAGCTGCATGGCACAATCTTCTGTGACAATTTCATTCATATTCATACTACTAATATTTACTTACTCAAGTAACAGTTAATTATGGCATATGTTCTCAGCAGACTTTTGATACTGTAATGTGAAGAACTGTACCATGAAAATGGGAACTCATATTTTTTGTGTCGTAATGTTGATTATTACTTTAAGCATAGATTAAGATTAATATACCTGCTGTATGAGAAAGGGTCTGCAATTCTTGCAATTTTATGTTTCCCCCATCCTTTCAAACCACAATTGACATTGAATGACAGGGATTTTGCATTTAGATTCAGAAACTGCAGAAAAACTGACATAGTACTGTTTGTAAAAACATCAATGTTAAACAGAAAACTGGTGCTGCACATGTATTTGAAAGCACTGAACAAAAACGAACTGTCAAGGTGCCAATAACATAGATGCTATATATGCTTGGTGTAAATCCAGCATCAGGAAGAATCTTTAGAGTTTCACTTAAATTTTTTAATGTTTCTGTAATGATTTGGTGTTAAACTGATATACTTTTATTTTTTCCCATCCGAAATTATTTACAGTATCACTCAACTATATGCATATGGCTGTGTTTCATATTTTTCTATAGATGATCTGAAGTTGATTATTACTGATAATTATAAGCATTTGTAATTAATTTTATGCATTTTGAGCATAGATATAGACCATATCCTGAAGGATATTATAGGCATATTTCAGGAAATTTTTTTGGATTCCCTATAATAACCTTATGCAGTTGTGGTAAGTTTTATTATCTGTAGTCGGTACCTGAAACATCACACAGTGTTGCAACACAGGCCACCATGACTATGGCGAAGGAGGATTTCATAAGTCAAGTTGGGTAACATCCAGTTCATGAGAATTTAAATCAGATAATCATAGATATGTGCTAGAATGTATTAAAGCATACACATGGAAAAAGTTATAAGAGAGAAATACTGTGTGAGTATAATTAATGTTAAGTCCCATAGACTAATGAACATTTCAGTTATGAATTAAAAACTGGCTAACAACATATTTAAATAGACCAATTAGTTACTTAAAGTTGGATAAATTGGATTGCAACTGTTTGCCTTTAGGTAATGAAAGCAGTGTCATTACTTCTTGGATCTGTCAACTTCAAGCTATTCACCATTTCCCTGCGAGTGAAACTACTGTCATTCCTAAGCTTCCTAGAATATTACTTGTACCAATGTGAAAACAGGAGAAAAAACAGAACTCTGAGGAAGTAATTTAAGACAATATCTTTAAATATAGGGATAAAGTGTTATCCACATTTTATATACATATAGGGTGGAGAAAAACCGTGACACAAAATTTTAACCCTGGATATCTGAAGCCAGTAGGAACCAAAATTACTAATGGTGTTTAGGTCAACAATACACCATTTTTAATCTATGGGAACTTGGCACCATGCACTCTGATTGGCTGCAGGATTGCCCTGTTGCCGAATACTCTGGACAACGCATGACCACGAATGCTTTGCCTGCCGGAGATCGCGATGTACCCAAGGCGGCCTGCATGCTCAGTGGTAACACACCAGCCATCCACTCTGTGGATCTGGGGATGAATCTGTCGGGGTCCTGACACATCGACTGTAGTTTCATGATTAGACTTACTGGGAAAAAACTTGTCAACAGCTGTTAGTTGGTGTACAGAAAGTCTTTTATGTATTGTGTCAACCCTGAAAAGAGCCTTTCTTGTAGCTAGGACATTTTTTACTTAAAGCAGGTGCTCCAGCTGGCAACGCTCTGACGCAACACAAGCTTGGTAATGTCAAACGTTGTTTTGCCAAACTATTTCAAAGATTCCTGGCATTGCCCTGATATAATTGGCAGCACGTTGAATGCAATCCATTAATTGCTCTTATTTTCTAGGTGGTTTACATCCAGGTGGGTCGGCTAGAACCTTGAAGAATCCGCACAGGAAAAAGTCCAGTGGTGTGAGGTCTGGTAATAGTGGTGACCACATCCTAGACCACAAATGCCAATTACCAGGCTATCAAAGAGTTCATTTAAGTATCCAAGCACAGCACAACAGTTATGTGTGGGTACTCATCATGCTGCAACTACATTCAAAGCTGTATGTCTGGGGAACATCTTTCAGCAGGCCTGGTAGAGTTTCTTACAAAAAGTGAAGGTAATTTGCTCCTGTAAACTGAGAAGGTAGACAGTCCAGCCCATTCAGATGGTCACCCACAATGCCTGCCCAAATTTTGAGTGAAAATTTTTCCTGGTGTCCGTGGATGTGACATGAGAATTTCCCCTTGCCCAATAATGAACATTTCGAGTGCTGTGAAGGCCATGACAATGGGAGGTGAACTCGTCAGTAAACAACACAATGGCGAGGAAGTTGGGATCTCGTGCAACATGTCGCAGAAACTTCCGTCAAAACCTTAGCCTGTGTTCATAGTCCACCAATGGATTTAGGTCTTGGACAGGGTGGAAACTAAATGGATGCTGGCCACCATACCTCAAAACCTCCCAGATTAACCAATGAGTGACTCCCATGTCATGTCCAACTGCTTTAGTACTTTTCGTAGGTGCTTCCTCAAAGTGCTCCAGAACAGTATCTTCAAATGTAGCATCCCATTGTGTTCAAGGTTTTTGAGGATCATCATGAAATCCCACTAACAATCCTGTATAGCCAAGTCACCAGTGAATTGCTGTAAATGTTTGCGGGTGTGGGTGGCATCTTGCTGGGTACCATTCCTCTCACAACCTTTGAACTTCATGCACATTACAGTATGTTAGTCCATAAAGAAAAACCATATCTCAGTGTTCTTCAAACAAATATTGTGCCGCCATGCTTACTGTATGACTAATCACATATGATGTGTGTCTGCTCCAAAGGAAAGCATACTTGTGGAGACAAACAGCAAGACCTATTCAACACATGTGCATATCACGTTGGGGCAGTGACAGGGTGACGGACATTTGTATGTGTGAATCGGCAACCATAGTGCTGCCCGTCATCCGCTGAACAGAAACAGGGCAATGACATGCCCAATCCGAGTGACCAGTGCCAAGTTTCTGTAGTTTAAAAATGGTTCATTGTTTTTCTTAATGGCATCAGCTATCCAGGGTTAAAAATATATATATAATTTTATATATATTAGAAAATGGTTAACACTTGGCTGATCATGACCTTCTACATGAATGCCAGGTGACTTTTTGGAGATGCATCAAAATACTTCAGCATGATTACTTACTAATCTAATTAGCTGAAGATGACCATCAATTACTTCTGCCATTTTTGATCAATACAAGTGTGCCCTCCCCACAACTTACGACACTGTCATAAATATAATGATCTTGTCATCAACAGGATGTTAATATATAATCATCCATAATCTTCTACTGCTCTTTATGCAAGTCTAAATGCAAGTCTTGCCTCATACCTATATCAGCTCTTATTTCAGTCCTGTGGACTGGAATGTTGCACCTCATCGGAGTCAGAGCTATCTGTGAAAAAATTTATTTTATATAGCAAATTTGCTGCAACCACTGCACAGTATTTCATATGGAAACACACCATCCAACAACAAGGATGAATAGCTGTTGCTAAAGTGTGGTAAAAGCCAACTTGAGCACTCAGTTGTAGAGCAATTTGATCATCTAATGGCACAGACTTTAATGCCTATTTCAGAATCTGTATATCTCCAACACTCCCTCTCCTTTCCCCCTTCCAAGCCACCAAAATACTTTTTTTTAATTGTACAGATAAAAAACTGCACCTGCAGCATATTAATGTTTTCCTACTAGGCTAGTAGTTCAACTAATTTCTGTCATCAACCTGCCTTTAGTCCCAATTATGATCCCACTCCATTCAACCCTCCTGCCTTCCTGACAACTTCACAATTTTCTGATACCACTCTGCTTCATCTGAACTCACTCATAACTTCCATTACATACCTGTTTCTCTCATTCCAGGTATTCCAGCTCACTCTTAATGATTATGTAAGTGGTCCCCTATCCTGGCTACAGCCTTTCTGCATAGATAATAGCCATCCCCTCTGCACACACCTAGATGTTCCACACATGTTGCATCTCTCCTCATGGCCCCCACCACTGGTCTTGCTCCAACAAACACCTCCTTCCTGTACTCAGATCCAAATCACTCTTTTATACTGTCAGACCACAGTTAGTGCTTGTCAGTGTAAGCTTTATTAATTAAAGTCAGTTTGTTACAATTTGAAGAAGACTCTGTCCAAGAATCTGGGTGTTCATACCTCTCACATATACTCCTGTATGTCACTAAATGTACTGCTTCTACATGCTTCACCATATACGTATTTACCTCTCTCCCTTGAGTTATATGTAAGAGTTCCACAGAACATTCACCATACCAAAATTATCATCTGAATGTGTGGTTCCTCACTTACATATACTTACACATTCTTTTACTTCTCATTTCATTTTGTAAGTCTAATTAGGCCAAATAACATGTTTCTTTCTACAGTTTATTCTCTTTCTAAAACTGCCATCACCATTTCCATCTCTCTGCTTTCAGCTTTGTAATTTCAGCTTTTCTCCCCTAGCTTTGTTATTATACATCTCCTTCTTCTGGTACTGAACACATTTACTTTGTCTACAATATATACCTGGGCTGTACTCAGCTCATGACATTTATTTTGACTTCTATTTAGCATTTCACATTTCCCTTTATATCTTAAGTGAGGTATATTTTGATAAATGTTTTCTTAAGCCTAAAGTTGAATGTTCATTAACCAATTTTTGTTGCTTATGGAAAAATATGTAGAAAATTAAATTCTTCTTCCCCTCATTTTTATCTAATACTCTCAGAATTGAAGCTCATTAAAGATTTAATGCAGTTCACTAGTTCATTGAACAGTTCATTATCTGCCTTGCAAATGGTGCATTTTGAATTCATTGACTTGAAACATACAGTTGAATGTACTATGATGTTTCACTTCATAACAATGAAATATATACCACATTTATGTTTTTAATGACATTAATTCTTTTCTTTCTATCAAAATCAGTATAGTTATTATAAATATTGCCAGAATCATCATAAAAGAAGTAAATTATAAGGACTTGCATTAGTTCACTGCAATTTATACACAGCTGCTGTGAAAATGGTCACAACAAGACTCTTGTTATGATGCCAAATTTTGAGTAGTTGATTCTTTCACTTTGACCATATAATATGTAGACTTGTACAGGCTTTATTTCCAAATATTTTGTACCTTATGTAAAATAAAGTTTTATATTGTGCTCAGCTTGCCATTTGTCAGATCATTACAGTCTGTAATTTAATTTAAATTTCAGTACCAATAACCTTCCTGCACATATTATTATGGAGAAATATGTTGTAGTAAGCAATTTAAGGAATTATACCTTCTCCATTTCAGCTACTTTCTGCATTCGTCCATCAAGCTCTCTTCTTATTGCAGCTGCTTGCTCATCTGCTGAATCAAGCTGTAATAAAGACATAATATATCAACTGCAAAATGCATTTGAAAAACAGAACTGGAAAATGATGAAGCATAGTAATTTACAGCAACAATTTAAACACAATTAATTAATTAAAAAAGATGAAAGGAAATTAAATTGTAATTGTTTCTATCATGCAAAAACCAGAAAAGAAATTATGATCTGCCATTTAACTGCTTGGGGAGGAGTCAAACAAAAATTATAAGTTCTGAAAAAAGTAATAAGTAAAACTGTCAATGATGTTAGAAATTGTGTAAAGAATTACTTTTAGTCGCCAGTTGTGTGCAGTAATACAAAGGCCATGACAATTCCAATACACTATAAAGATTGCTGCTATGCTTAAAAGTTCTAGAAAATTTGGACAGCATTCTGTTTGAGTTTTGAACAGTACCAGTTAAAACATATTCTAATTCTGAGAAACATGTAAAAATGTTACGTATTCACCAATGACACCACTTCAGAGACAAACACTTGTACCTTAAGTTACAAAGACAGAGTAGTGTCTCACAGTACGATTCAAGTAATTAAAGCCGCTGAAAATTGCCAAATGGCACTGAATTAAGCTGAAGTTCTGGTTAAGTGGAAGAAACAGTTTTGGAGTCCTGAATTAAAAATGTAATATTAAGGTAGTTTAGAAGATGTTCTGAAGTGCTTTGAGTGATAGAGTGCTATCTTCCTTGAAAGATTTACTATCAATATGAAATATTTCCCTATTACCAGTAACTAAAACCACAGGCACTGATCTAGGCACAGTGTCATCTCTCTTTTCCAAAAATGAAGTGTTTGAACACAACCCTCTTTCCACATAGAAAAGACACTGTTTTGAAGCACTGTAAACAAAGATGGAACACTATTACCATTGTCCTAAAACTGGCACACACAACGTACAGTCAGTTTATATCTAAAGATGTTAACATGCAACTCAATAATGCTACACTGTATATTGCCTTGGTATGCCTGGGAGACTTCCTATCCACCATACATACCACAATCCCTGCTCCCCTTGTAATTTTTACTTCTTTGTGCAATTCAAGGATTCAGGAAGTACAGTGTCATTAGCTCACCATCAATCAAGAGAGATATCTGTTGATCA
Organism: Schistocerca piceifrons; assembly: GCF_021461385.2. NCBI lineage: Eukaryota > Metazoa > Arthropoda > Insecta > Orthoptera > Acrididae > Schistocerca > Schistocerca piceifrons. The sequence goes on from NC_060149.1 coordinate 537,100,234, forward strand.
TTTACAGTTTTTCCATATTTCCAAAGGACAGGAAAAGCAAGTTTATTCCTCCGTAAAAAGCATGTGTTTGCCCCTCAGAAGTTTTTCTCTGATACTGTACTGATAACCTCCTTCCCAGTCACCACTCACTCTCAGTAGTGTATGCCCCTCCATTGCATTTATCATTCCTGTAACATATCTATATCACATTCACTCAACCTGTTCCAAAAACATTACAGAACAATCCATGTGTGAACCACCAGTACTCAGTGTCTAATGGATAGAATATTTCAGTGAGCAATATGTTACCACCATCAAGTGTGCCTCTCAGGGGAATGTGTGTGTGACAGTCAGCTCTCAACACCAGGAAAATGTTGCTACACATCTCTCTCTCTCTCTCTCTCTCTCTCTCTCTCTCTCTCTCTCTCTCTCACACACACACACACACACACTCTCTCTCTCTCTCTCTCTCTCTCTCTCTTTGTGTGTGTGTGTGTGTGTGTGTGTGTGTGTGTGTGTGTGTGTGTGTGTGTGTGTGTCCTGCTCAGCATTTCTGTTATACAGAAGGTATCTGATTTTGTGCTTTTTCTAACCAGGATATCCCATTACCTTGTCATTCCATCTTCTACAATACAATATTAAAACAAGCTAGATAATTAGTGCCAGTTTCTGTTTCTCAGTCGCAACCTGTTTTCAAACAGTGAAATGTGAAAAGCTTTAAAGAGTAACATTTATTGTAGATTGTAGATTTTAAAGTTTGGTAGTAAACACTTCTCACCAAAGAAACAGTGCCATAATATCAACTGCTATAAGAACTGACAACTTGTCATTTCATAAAATCTGGCACACTTATTGATCCTAGATCTTTAAGATGTCTTAAAGTTAAAGTCATGTCCAAACAACACTGAAGTTAATCTACACCAAAGCTATTTTTTTACAAACTACTTGGTCAGTTATGCATCTGATACTTGTTTTTCCTAAAACTTCAGCAGTTCAAAAGAATTGTGTGAGCAATTACCTTATAATAGAATATTGAACCACCTTTTTAACAAATAATCTTTTAACAACACCTCAGTTTGACTTTGGATTAGGCTTTTCAACAGAGAAATGCATATATGACCTCACAAACTCAATTATAGAAAAAAACATTACAGAACAATCCATGGGTGAACCACTAGTACTCAGTGGCTGATGGACACAGTATTTCAGTGAGCAATCTGTTGCCATCATCAAGTGTGCCTCTCAGGGGAATGTGTGTGACCCTCCAATTTTCTTTGCAGCAACATTCTATATCCCATCCACACCCAAAGATGTGCAATGGTCAAATCTATTTCTATTTCTATTTTTTTATTCATCTGGTAAATTGTGATTAAGTACATAGTTTGTACAATCTGAGGTTTAGAAAACAACAGTCAGTACATCTACATCTACATCCATACTCCGCAAGCCACCTGACGGTGTGTGGCGGAGGGTACCTTGAGTACCTCTACCAGTTCTCCCTTCTATTCCAGTCTTGTATTGTTCGTCGAAAGGAGGATTGTCAGTATGCTTCTGTGTGGGCTCTAACCTCTCTGATTTTATCCTCATGGTCTCTTCACGGGATATAAGTAGGAGGGAGCAATATACTGCTTAACTCTTTGGTGAAGGAATGTTCTCGAAACTTTAACAAAAGCCCGTACTGAGCTACTGAGCGTCTCTCCTGCAGAGTCTTCCACTGGAGTTTATCTGTCATCTCCGTAACACTTTTGTGATTACTAAATGATCCTGTAACGAAGTGCACTGCTCTTCGTTGGATCTTCTCTATCTCCTCTATCAACCCTATTTGGTACGGATCCCACACCGCTGAGCAGTATTCAAGCAGTGGGTGAACAAGCGTACTGTAACCTACTTCCTTTGTTTTCGGATTGCATTTACTTAGAATTCTTCCAATGAATCTCAGTCTGGCATCTGCTTTACCGACGATCAACGTTATATGATCATTCCATTTTAAATCACTCCTAATGCGTACTCCCAGATAATTTATGTAATTAACTGCTTCCAGTTGCTGACCTGCTATTTGTAGCTAAAAGATCAGTTACCTATCTTTCATGTAGAATACTGGTAACATAACTATAAAAACATGAAGATGACTGAAAGTATAGGATGGTTAAGAATAATTGCGTGATCAATTACACTATATTTCCTTGGTGCTACAAAAACTCAGAAAAAGAATAGAAGTAGCGTTCAAGCAAGTACTCTTTTAGTTTCACTTTAAATTTAGATACATTTTGTATCTATTTCAGAAAGGATGGCATGTGGTTCTATAAGAAAGAGCCAGTATGGTACACTCCTCCACTACAAATGTTTGTACTTACTGAATTGACATGCAGGTAATGCTTCTGCCTAGTGTTATGAGAGTGGAAAGCACAGTTATGCTTGAAGATAATTTCTTCTTTTAATATACTTACTTTTATGAAGTTTTTTCAGAATTTATTATTAACTTATTTGTTCTGAGCTATTGTATTAAATCTTGTATTACATCTGCAGCTGTTTTTAGTAGGCTGTCTTCATCACATGACTTAATTAGGATATTTGTGTCATCTGCAAAAAGTACTATTGTCCATATAGTTAATTTTTTGATAGCTCATCAATATAAAGAATGAAAAGAATGGACCCAAGGACTGACCCTTCAGTGACTCCATATCTGATAATTATTCTTATTAGTATTTGTGCATTGCTATAAAAATTAGAAATTTTGTGCATTTTTATAGCTTTGTATTTTATTTGAAAGAGCTGTTGATGATCATGGAGGTAAGATTGGATCCACCTGATCCACCTGTTTGGTACTCCTTGTATTTCATAATTTCTTAGCTTGTCTAATGGAATGTCATGCTTCTGATACTTATTTTTCCTAAAAATTCAGGAGTTTAAAAGAAATGTTCGAGCAATCCAGAATAGTGAACCAACTTTTTAACAGATAATCTTTTAACAACACCTCAGATTGACTTTGGTTTAGGCTTTTCAGCAGAGAAATGAATATATGACCTCAAAAGTTTTACTGAGGTCAAGGAATATACTACAAACATGTTGCTTATTAGTTACGGCAATTAAAATTTCATCTAGGAAGGTAAAAATAGCTGACAGTGTTAATCTACCAGTGCTGAATCCCTGTTGTGAATCATTTATTATCATTTCTTTTCCCACACAATGGTGTCACTTTGCATTTTCAGACTTATCAGGAATATACCACTCATGAATGATGAGGTGAAAAATCTATTTATGGATCTATGATACAAAGTGCACTTACATTGATGACAATCTATGGTATTTCATCAGTACCTGCTGCAAATTTATTGGGTAATCTTTAATAATCATAAATAATTCCTTAGGAGTTATAGAAGACACAAGTAGAGTTCCTGCATAAATATGTGAATCTGACTGTAGTATATAGCTGTCTATTTATGAACTATAATGTTTTGTAATGAGGTGTTTTGCTATATTTTTAAAGTAACTTCTGTGGGGTCAGTTTTTTATTGTTATTTTCATGAAGTTCTATGATGTTGTGGACCAGTGATGTAGTACCTGTTACGTTTTCAATGATATTCCTGGTTGCTTTATTCTTGTTCCTGGAAGTCTCTATATGTTTGTCATTTTCCATCATCTTTGCTTTTGATATAACATAATTTTCTTTTATTCTGGCATGCTATTTTTATTTCTGCTTTGACCCATTTATTTGTATTGTGCATACAATTTATTACTGATGCTTGTTTAGGAAAAGCTATTTCAAAAAAATGTTTGAGTGCAGCCATAAACTTATCAACTTGTCATTTGTGTTGTTTGAGCTGTAAACATCATTCCAGTTTGTTCTTCTCAAGAGAGAGCAAAAGTAATCTAGATTTTCATCATAGAAATTTCTGACATTAGCACTGGTTTTTTGGGGTTCTATGTCTCCTCGAATAGCTATTGCTAGTATTTGGGCATGGCAATCACTAAAATCAGTGTTTACAATTTCTGTTGCAGGTATATTTATCTATATTTACAAAAACCTGATCAAAACTTGTTGCAGAAGTACTAGTTATATGAGTTGGGTTAGTTGCAGGTGGTTTTAAGTTAAAGGACTTGAGTAGATTTTTAATTTCATCTTTAAATTTATTGTGTCTGGAGAAATCAACATTGAAGTCTCTGCATATGAAAACATTTTTCTTGAGGGTGTTAAAATTCTGTAACAGATCTTCCATATTATTATAAAAAACTTCTTTATCACTGGCTGGTGACCTACATACACAGATGACAACAGTATTTTGATTTGGGAGCGCTATTATTGACCATTCTCTTTCTCTGGATAATCTATCAAATTTTTATATTGCTGAACTCTATATTTTCTCAGATATATATGCAGCTACCACCATGCCCAAGTATTTTCTACAAAATGTGTCAGGCAATTTGACTGAGGTAGGTTTGTCAGTTCGAACATGTATCCCTTCAACCAGTGCCCAGTGAAACATAAAACAAAAATATCACCCAACTATTTTAACAAGATTTATATGTCATTCAACTTGTTTGAAAGAGACTGAACATTCTGTTGGAGCAATTTAAAGTTTGAACTAGTGAATTTTTTTTAGTCTTGCTTGACCACTAACCTCTTTTTTTGATCTAGCATTGTTAACTATAAAAAATTGTCCTTGGTTTGAGAGGTAGGTGAGGTCTACCTGTTAACTGTTTCCTTGGAATCTGGGTCCTGCCTTCCTTGCACTGTGTTGCTTCTAATTATAATCCACCTATCAAGAAGTGTTTGTTTCATTTTTGGCACTTGTATCTCACTGACTTTCATACTGTATTTATTTTGTTGAAACACTGATGCCCTCACGCAGACTTGTCACTTTAAACATGAATACCAGTTTTTTACAGTGGCAAATTTTATGTTGGTGGCTACAGAGGCCAATAACTGTGATAAACACTGCCACTTACTTGGTTGGCATGCTCCTTCAGGTGCAGATGATATACAAAACGCCATTCTGAAGGTGAGGGGAAGATAATACAGGTCACTTACAAATGCAAGAAGGCCAGGTTGTCTGTGCACTTGATGATGGTGAAAGGATTGCTGACAGAAACATTGTGCCTGTTGGACACCTAGTAGTGGTACTACAACCACTAACTTCTTTCTCTTGATGGCCATTTCTTTATATCAGAACATTGTTTGTGAGATCTACCCTTGTACAAGGCACCTCCTCGCACGTTTTTGAGAGCATGTGTTGGATGACGATGGATCCATAATTCAGGTGACTTGCTTACATTTACTTTTTTAGAAATGTGTTATCACTGAGTATTTCACTCCTTCAGAAAATGCACCTTCACTCATAGAATGACTATACAGGCAATTTGAGGACAAAAGAATCAAGCCTGCACAAAACTTCAGTACTTTTGATATAATACCATTGTAGGCAGAAAAGGTATAGAATTTCAGTAACATGATGATTTTTGCGACCTTAGTAATAGCTGATTTGATACAACTTGAAGTGAAGCAATGTAGAATAGATATCCTTGCCCTGTTATCATTCCTGACATAAATATTGTAATATTACCTTTTCTTTTTCCATATCTAATCCATATACAGTATGGACACGAAATGAAAAAATCCTTTTAACATGTAATTTTCTATTTGTAATTGTTCAGACTGTGACTGAATTAAATGGTAACAATAACATAAATATTCTTCACAAAGGCATTTATTTGAAGGCATATTTAACATTGAAGATTCAGAGAATGTTATTTACTTGCTTCATAGATCACTTTAATTATTCTTTTATTAAAATGATGTGAAAAAAGTGAATTTGCAGGATATGTATACATGATCAGTATAAATATTCATTAAGATATTATCTTTTAGGCCTGCTCATGCAGGTTCACTTAAAAATTAGTTTTTCTAGAGGTTGCTAGCTTTTAAATAGAAATTAATCTGTGGAATAGAAGGAGATGTCAAGGTGAAATGATTTTAGATTACATTTAAAACTTTCTCTGCTACCTGTTAGGCATTTTATTTTATTGGGCAAATGACAATGAAGTATTGAAGTTGCATACTAAACCTTCTTTCTGATCCACTGACCACTTTAAAAATGTCAAATAAAGGTCAATTTTTTCTCCTAATGTTGTAGTTATTGACATCACTATCCTTTTCAAAGTGTGATGGATTATTTATGAGCCGGCCGAAGTGGCCGTGCGGTTAAAGGCGCTGCAGTCTGGAACCGCAAGACCACTACGGTCGCAGGTTCGAATCCTGCCTCGGGCATGGATGTTTGTGATGTCCTTAGGTTAGTTAGGTTTAACTAGTTCTAAGTTCTAGGGGACTAATAACCTCAGCAGTTGAGTCCCATAGTGCTCAGAGCCATTTGATTATTTATGATGAATTTCATTAGCAAATTTATGTAGTGTGATGGTGCAGTTAAAATGCCTAACCCATTGAATAGGTGACTACATGATGACCATGGGTGACACTACATATTACTCTCATTGCTCACTTTTGTACAATCAATACTTTCTTTTAAGTGATTAATTACCCCAGAAAATTATTAATTAAGACATTATTGACTGGAAATGAGCAAAATTTGTCAGGATGATGATATGCTTTCTTTTCGTACTAACAGTTATACAAAGAGCAAAAATAATTTCACCTAATTATTTGAACAGCTCAGTAATATACTTCTTCCAGTTCAAGTTTCCATTAATATGTACAAACAAAAATTTGGAGCATTCTACTCTGTCTACTGAGTCCTGTTCATGTGCACATCAAATGGTGGTATGATTGTATTTGTTGTATGGAAGTGAATATAATGTGTTTTCTCAAAATTTAATGTGAGTTCAGTTTCAGTGAACTACTTCACAACTCTCTGAATACTTCATTAATAATCCCTTGTGTTACTTTCTTTCCAGTGGGATTTATTATAACACAAGTATCATCTGCAAAACCGAGCAAGGTGCCGCAGTGGTTAGACACTGGACTCGCATTCGGAAGGACGACAGTTCAATCCCGCGTCCGGCCATCCTGATTTAGGTTTTCCGGGATTTCCATAAATCACTCCAGGCAAATGCCGGGATGGTTCCTCTGAAAGGGCACGGCCAACTTCCTTCCCCATCCTTCCCTAATTCGATGAGACCGATGACCACGCTGTCTGGTCTCCTTCCCCAAACCAACCAATCAACCATCATCTGCAAAAAGTAGCAATTCTTATTGAAGAATGTTAAATACATGGTCATTCACATATATAAGGATTAGGAGTGGATCGAAAACTGAACCTTTTGGGATTCCATTCATGATTTCTCTCCAGTCACTAAAATTTTCTCTACTTTCAGCATTCTTTTAAAATTAATCAGCATGACTTTTTGCATTCTTTTTGTTAAGTGTGATTGAGACAATCATTTGTAAAGCTATTAAACCCATACAACGTATTTTTTTGAGGTAGTAACATGATGTAGGCAATAATATGTCTTGGAAATATCTTATAAAATACCAGTTGGTGATATTTTATTATTTAAGACTTGTAACATTTGCTGAGTGGATGTATAAACAGCAACCTGGAATTCAAATATCTCGAATATGCTAAGTAAATCGTTTCTTTTAGGTAGGTACGTAAGTTTTTGTTTTGCATGTTGGTATTCGATTTACTCTGGGTTTATTTATCAAGTTTCATTTTTATTTATGGCTCATTAGTGCTATTTGACTTTATATATTGTCATTTTGTCATTTGGAGATAGTGAGTGGAGCTATGGATACTGGAAAATGCAGTGCCAAGTGAAGAAATCAGAACATTTCTGACATATTCTTCTGTTTTAGTTCAGCAGAGTTGTGACAGCAGCAGAGACAGATGGAAAGATTTGCTCTTTGTGTGAGGATAATACCACTGGATAGAGGAGAGCAAGAAAATAGTTTTCTAGTTTTGAGGAAGACTGGTTTGACATTAATGACTCTCCACATTCAGGAAGACCTTTGGGGTTTGATGAAGATTGTTTAAAAGCATTAATCCACAATGATCCATCATTGTACTCAAGAACTGGTAAATGTGATGAAATGTGGTCATTTGGCCATCATGTAACATTTCAATGCGATGAGAAGGTTCAAAAATTGGGTGCATGGGAACCACATGCTCAAAGCCAAAACCAGCAGGTGGTCATACGTCCATCTCTGCTTGTTCGTCATCAATTGGTTCATGACCTACACCAACCATTCCTACCCTGTATCGTTACTGGTGATGAGAACTGGTGTCTTTATGCTAATACAAGGAAAAGAAAGGAATGACTGTGCCCAAACAAAGCAGCAACTCCCCATACAAAGATCTGCTTTTGTGCACAACAGACAATGTTATGCATCTGGTAGAACAGCAATGGTGTGGTGTACTAGGAATTGCTTCCCCAGGCATCATTACTGACATTTATGGTCAACAACTGAGATATCGTGCAGACTCAATCTTAGAGCAACAACCAGGAGGACTGTGTGAAGTGATGCTACTACATGATAACCTTCACCTGCAGTCTGCTAGACTGACAAAACATGCGGTACAGGAGTTGCATTGGGAAGTCATTTCACATCCACCTGATCTTGTGCCATCTGAACTTCACCTTTTCCATTCTCTATTGAACAACCTTCATGGAACCCCTTTCAGGATGAAAATGCAGTCTGAGCATGACTCAAGAAATTCTTCACCTCAAAACCATGATTCTACAGTTCCAGAATTGAAAAGCTACCCCAGCCATCGTAGACTGTTGTAAATAGTGAAGGAGAATATAGTACTGTTGACTAAAGCCTTTATTATGTGTATTTGTTCTGTTTACTAAACTCATGCCAAAATGTTATGATATTATGTAACAACCTAATACTTAAATATGAGACTACTCTTGAGTTGGTTTACATAACTTTTTCATTGTTTTGGAAAAAGAAATCAGCAAGGAAATTTGATGCTATAATATTTAAGAGCTTTTAGTCACTTTTCTTGAAAAGAGGTTTAACACTTGCATACCTTAATGTGTCTGGAAAAATGCATTACAGATATCACTACAGACATTACTTATTAAGTTAGAAAACCTTTTCAGAATTTTTTTTCAAATTCTGTTAACACCATATGACCATTTATTATTTTTATAATTCTGTTAATTTCAGTGAATAATGTTTGTACTAGTTCTAGTTGCTTTGAAGCTTTCTGGAATCATATATTTAATATATTCTCTTGTTTTGTCAACTAGACAATATAATTTTTGCTACTGCATTTAGAAAGTGCATTTTTAAAAGCTTGCAAATCATTAATTATGAGGCATATCAGTGTCATTTAGTTTTGCTGTTGTGGTATCTTCTACACTTACTGGTGCTCCTGTCTCCCTTTTCATGATATCCAACACAGTTTTATCTTATTATCTGCAGTATTAAATATTGATGTGCCATATGTAACATTATTGACATTAAGGGCTTTTACAACAAAGTGTACTTAAAATTCAACACTGCTACTAAGTGTTTGTTTTAGGACTGATTCACCACATTAGAATGACCTATTTTCCTTTGACTTTTAGAACATTTAGTCCTCTTTTTAAATTGTAGAGTGGATGAAATATTATTATTAAACCATTTTGACATAAAGTTACAGAGTGTTTGACTTTTAGAATGCAAATATCTAAAAAATTCAGTGTTACCATTTTGCAGACCTAATTTTCCAGTTGATAGAAAAGGTGAAATGAGAAACATGTTAGTGAAACATCTTAAACATAAGATGTTGGTGTATTAAATATTATTTCTATGCTTTATTAGAAGATGCAGAAGAAAGGTACTTCCTTAAAAGTCCACCAATAAAAATGGAACCAATTATTAAATCCAGTTAAAGAATAAACAGCAAATAGTTATTCAAATTATTCCATTGTAAAATGTCTAAAACAATTGCTTACAATTCCTGTCTTTTATGTTACATGAGGGTGCACTTCAAAGTAGTGCCTCTGAATTTTTTACATGAGACCCTTAAAGATTTTTAAATAGAACAAATGTTATTAACATTCCACACCTTTATTTTTCATGTCTACATATTTATTTCTTAACTTAGTTAACCTGGTGTTGAATACATTATTCCCAGTGATAAATTTCTTGATACCGTCATTGCAGAATGTTTGACTTTGTTTACAGAGCCACACCCTCACCCCTGCTTACACCGCTTCATCACTATCAAACTGAAGTCCTCAAAGGTCTTCTTAAAGTATTAGAAGCAAATCAAAATTTTATGACATTACGTCGGAACAACCCAGGAAGATGATCAATGACAGTGAACTCAAGGTCTTGGATTAGTGCAGATGTTGCAGTGCTAATGTGTGGCCTGGCAATGTCACACTGAGTAAGAGGGTGCTCCATGTGTGGATTAACTCTTCCAATTTGAAACTCAATTACAACACACTGTTTCTCATGCACTAACATAGTTACATTATATACCATCATGTTACATGCTACTGTATTTATTTATTGTAATATTTTTTTTTTATTTTTTTTTTTTTTTTTTTTTTTTTGCATGGAGACACCAACTGGTGTCTTTTGCAAACGTCATAGCATTTTCTTACAAGTTTAGTACAGTCATATATACATATGTGATTACATATACATGATACAAATGTACCATTGTACCTAATAAGGCACAATATTGGGTGTTACATCGTACCTATTACAAATATTCAGATTTTACACAACTATATATATATATATATATATATATATATATATATATATATATATATATATATATAATTTATTTTAGTTTTGGAGTCCTCTAGTGGTGGAGAGCTGCAAACATGTAGAGATGAAGAACAAAGATATAAAATGCTAATAATGTTTGTTTTATGTAAAAATCTTTGAACTGTTTTCACATAAAAATTGTGAGGCACTACTTTTCAGCATGCCCTCATATTATATTTGTAACTGCAGTGCATTTTGATATTTTGTAATAACTTTCCTATGCTTTAACTAAACCCTCCAAATAATTCTATAGGCAGTAACTACTTAACACTTTTCACTTTCTGGAATCATATATTTAATATATTCTCTTGTTTTGTCAACTAGACAATATAATTTTTGCTACTGCATTTAGAAAGTGCATTTTTAAAAGCTTGCAAATCATTAATTATGAGGCATATCAGTGTCATTTAGTTTTGCTGTTGTGGTATCTTCTACACTTACTGGTGCTCCTGTCTCCCTTTTCATGATATCCAACACAGTTTTATCTTATTATCTGCAGTATTAAATATTGATGTGCCATATGTAACATTATTGACATTAAGGGCTTTTACAACAAAGTGTACTTAAAATTCAACACTGCTTTTAAGTGTTTGTTTTAGGACTGATTCACCACATTAGAATGACCTATTTTCCTTTGACTTTTAGAACATTTAGTCCTCTTTTTAAATTGTAGAGTGGATGAAATATTATTATTAAACCATTTTGACATAAAGTTACAGAGTGTTTGACTTTTAGAATGCAAATATCTAAAAAATTCAGTGTTACCATTTTGCAGACCTAATTTTCCAGTTGATAGAAAAGGTGAAATGAGAAACATGTTAGTGAAACATCTTAAACATAAGATGTTGGTGTATTAAATATTATTTCTATGCTTTATTAGAAGATGCAGAAGAAAGGTACTTCCTTAAAAGTCCACCAATAAAAATGGAACCAATTATTAAATCCAGTTAAAGAATAAACAGCAAATAGTTATTCAAATTATTCCATTGTAAAATGTCTAAAACAATTGCTTACAATTCCTGTCTTTTATGTTACATGAGGGTGCACTTCAAAGTAGTGCCTCTGAATTTTTTACATGAGACCCTTAAAGATTTTTAAATAGAACAAATGTTATTAACATTCCACACCTTTATTTTTCATGTCTACATATTTATTTCTTAACTTAGTTAACCTGGTGTTGAATACATTATTCCCAGTGATAAATTTCTTGATACCGTCATTGCAGAATGTTTGACTTTGTTTACAGAGCCACACCCTCACCCCTGCTTACACCGCTTCATCACTATCAAACTGAAGTCCTCAAAGGTCTTCTTAAAGTATTAGAAGCAAATCAAAATTTTATGACATTACGTCGGAACAACCCAGGAAGATGATCAATGACAGTGAACTCAAGGTCTTGGATTAGTGCAGATGTTGCAGTGCTAATGTGTGGCCTGGCAATGTCACACTGAGTAAGAGGGTGCTCCATGTGTGGATTAACTCTTCCAATTTGAAACTCAATTACAACACACTGTTTCTCATGCACTAACATAGTTACATTATATACCATCATGTTACATGCTACTGTATTTATTTATTGTAATATTTTTTTTTTATTTTTTTTTTTTTTTTTTTTTGCATGGAGACACCAACTGGTGTCTTTTGCAAACGTCATAGCATTTTCTTACAAGTTTAGTACAGTCATATATACATATGTGATTACATATACATGATACAAATGTACCATTGTACCTAATAAGGCACAATATTGGGTGTTACATCGTACCTATTACAAATATTCAGATTTTACACAAATATATATATATATATATATATATATATATATATATATATATATATATAATGGAAGGAAACATTCCACGTGGGAAAAATTATATATAAAAACAAAGATGAGGTGACTTACCGAACAAAAGCGCTGGCAGGTCGATAGACACACAAACAAACACAAACACACACACAAAATTCCAGCTTTCGCAACAAACTGTTGCCTCATCAGGAAAGAGGGAAGGAGAGGGGAAGACGAAAGGAAGTGGGTTTTAAGGGAGAGGGTAAGGAGTCATTCCAATCCCGGGAGCGGAAAGACTTACCTTAGGGGGAAAAAAGGACAGGTATACACTCGCACACACACACATATCCATCCAAATGGATATGTGTGCGAGTGTATACCTGTCCTTTTTTCCCCCTAAGGTAAGTCTTTCCGCTCCCGGGATTGGAATGACTCCTTACCCTCCCCCTTAAAACCCACTTCCTTTCGTCTTCCCCTCTCCTTCCCTCTTTCCTGATGAGGCAACAGTTTGTTGCGAAAGCTTGAATTTTGTGTGTGTGTTTGTGTTTGTTTGTGTGTCTATCGACCTGCCAGCGCTTTTGTTCGGTAAGTCACCTCATCTTTGTTTTTTATATATATATATATATATAATATATATATATATATATATATATATATATAATTTATTTTAGTTTTGGAGTCCTCTAGTGGTGGAGAGCTGCAAACATGTAGAGATGAAGAACAAAGATATAAAATGCTAATAATGTTTGTTTTATGTAAAAATCTTTGAACTGTTTTCACATAAAAATTGTGAGGCACTACTTTTCAGCATGCCCTCATATTATATTTGTAACTGCAGTGCATTTTGATATTTTGTAATAACTTTCCTATGCTTTAACTAAACCCTCCAAATAATTCTATAGGCAGTAACTACTTAACACTTTTCAAGCTTGAGCAATAGATATTAACTCATTAACTTACTAACATTTTCCCCCCAGTCAACCCTATATCTACTAATTAAATTTACAAAAATCAGTAAATTTTTCCTTACACACTTTTTGCAAAAATATATAATTTTTTGATAGGAATTCCTTAGAAATCTATCCTTACTACATATTGAAGTGATGAGGAGTGAAGATATACTGTTTTAGATGTTTTTGTTGGTGTGGTATACCTGAAAAAGTACAGGCATGTACAGTGCCAACAGACATTTCTCACATACACACTGTGTGTCACTATTCACCTTCCTTGTTTTGCTTTGCAGACAACACAATTTCTGGAGCATGTTTTCTTGATGGGATTGGTAGGTGGGGGGGGGGGGGGGGGGAGGGGATAAACCTAAAAAAAAAAAAAAACCTGAAAACTATTGGTTATAACTTGCAGTATATTGAAGGAAATTGAGAAACATCTCAAAATAGAGTGATTTCTCAGCTTTCCACTGGTATGTAACATGTCATAACATCTATTAACAGAGAAAAGGAAACATGAAGATGAAGATATAGCTGCTCCTCCATCTCACAGCTGGCAATATAATAATGGACTGAAAACCAGCAACCAGCTATGAACTGGCTGTATAAGCGAATGGGTCTTGTGTAAATAGGTTAGGCTGTGTGATGTCCATGCACATTGCTGATATGTAAAAGTCCTTTATCTTAGTAACAGCAAGCTGAACATCATCTGTGTTTTGTGTAAAAATAAATGTACATTGACTGTAATTAAAATTTTGTTAATCTTATCTTGGTTATTGAACATTATTACCACTATCTATTTATTCAGAAGTTACGTTACAAAGATTCATAGTTCTAGACATTAAGGTCAGTAATGTTCCATGTCTACATACATACTCTGCAAGCCACTGTCAAGATGCATGGTGGAGGGTACCTTGTATCACTACTACCCATTTCCTTTCCTTTCCCTCTAACAAACAAAGTGATGGAAAAATGACTGTCTGCATGCCTTCATAAAAGCCCTAATTTTTCTTATCTTATCTTGTGGGTCCTTATGCAAAATGTGTGTTGGCAGCAGTAGAATCATTTTGCAATCATCTTCAAATGACAGTTCTCTATATTTTCTGAATGATGTAGCACAATAAGAGCATTTTTTCTCTCCAGGGGTTCCCATTTCAGTTCATGAAACATCTCTGTAATACCTGTGTGTTGATCAATTACCACAATCTAATAAGTAACAAATCTAGCTGGTGAGAGTCCCAAACATCTGATCATTACTCAAAAATGAGTCATTTTAATGTCTCCTCGTCAGATGAGTCATACTTAAAATGCTCCCCACAAACTGAAAGCACTTTCCCTACTTCCATTATCACACGCTTGTTCCATTTCATATTGCTTCCCAATATTAGACCTAGATATTTAATCATCATGACAGCACACTAGTAATGATGTATTTGAACATTGCAGGACTGTTTCTTTGTACTCATTTGCATTAATTTATGTTTTTTTATATTTAGAGCACTGTGCCAATCATCACACAACCTATGTAACATATGCACAGCCAAGTGAAGTTTGAGGTGTGTTAATAAACAAATATGGCTGTTGATGGTTGAAATTATAAGAGAATAAGGTAGACTTTAAGAAATGGAAGTCATAAAGATTGGTGAAAATTGGCAGATGTACGTGATTACCAAAAGAGTGGGCCTGCTGCTGAACACCAAAACAAAACACCTTCAACAGCTCTATGATCACATGTACCCAATGGATTGAGAAAAATACATCTATTGATAGACCATAGTACAAAATGAAGTGTTAAACACATTAAACATAGCATGCAAACTTAGGGGAAAAATTGTAAGAAACTTTATTTTGGGTGGGCATTTTGTAATTATGGTAATGTTATTTTAATGGTGTCTTTAAATATGCTTTATGCCATTTCTCATTCCTGAAAGGCATACCTGCCACAAACCAATTGCATTCTCATTGCTTGGAAGTAATTTCAACTATGCAACTATGGATGTAAGTCTAA
Organism: Schistocerca piceifrons; assembly: GCF_021461385.2. Classification (NCBI taxonomy): domain Eukaryota; kingdom Metazoa; phylum Arthropoda; class Insecta; order Orthoptera; family Acrididae; genus Schistocerca; species Schistocerca piceifrons. Next base: position 537,115,683 of record NC_060149.1, read on the forward strand.
CACACAATGATAGCATGGCTTTCTGAGTTCTTCAATGCTATTACATGAGTATCAACTTATAGTTGAATTATAGTTATCAATATATAAAAGAGAAAGGACAAGTTTGGTAAATGTGACAATTGCAAAAATCAATTTGTCTTAGCACAGATCATGAGAATATTTCAGAAACTGTAGATCATGATATCTGCATCATTGTTCAACTCCTTGTCAACAGTTTCATTTCAGTCTTTGGTATGACTGATACTGCCTTGGCTACTCATAACTTCTTTTAAAATTATGTGTAGAAAGCCACGGCATACTGCATCTGCCTTACATAGATTTGAAGAAGGAATTTGACTACTTCCAAAACCAATTAATTTGGTGTTCTTCCATGAACATATTGTGCATGAATACATCAGAAATTTGCTCAGCACACTGTACAAGGACATACATCATCATGTGCTATATTCAGTCTGCTTATCCAACCTCCTTTTGATGACATTTATGATACACCAAGCACTGCCACTATCGCTGCTCTACTTAGTATACTGTTGTGCAAAACTTAAGTACAAAATTCTCTTTCACATGCTGTGTCACTGCCAAGCAACACAGTTTGATGAAACCTGGACCGTACATAGAACGAACTGGTACATAGTACAGAAATTAAATGAAAGAAATATACGAGGGCAGTTCAATAAGTAATGCAACACATTTTTTTTCTGAAACAGGGGTTGTTTTATTCAGCATTGAAATACACCAGGTTATTCCCCAATCTTTTAGCTACACAACACTATTTTTCAACGTAATCTCCATTCAATGCTACGGCCTTACGCCACCTTGAAATGAGGACCTGTATGCCTGCACGGTACCATTCCACTGGTCGATGTCGGAGCCAACGTCGTACTGCGTCAATAACTTCTTCATCATCAGCGTAGTGCCTCCCACGGATTGTGTCCTTCATTGGGCCAAACATATGGAAATCTGATGGTGTGAGATCGGGGCTGTAGGGTGCATGAGGAAGAAGAGTCCACTGAAGTTTTGTGAGCTCCTCTCGGTTTGCGAAGACTTGTGTGAGGTCTTGCGTTGTCATGAAGAAGGAGAAGTTCGTTCAGATTTTTGTGCCTACGAACACGCTGAAGTCGTTTCTTCAATTTCTGAAGAGTAGCACAATACACTTCAGAGCTGATCGTTTGACCATGGGGAAGGACATCGAACAGAATAACCCCTTCAGTGTCCCAGAAGACTGTAACCATGACTTTACCGTCTGAGGGTATGACTTTAAACTTTTTCTTGGTAGGGGAGTGGGTGTGGCGCCACTCCATTGATTGCCGTTTTGTTTCAGGTTCGAAGTGATGAACCCATGTTTCATCGCCTGTAACAATCTTTGACAAGAAATTGTCACCCTCAGCCACATGACGAGCAAGCAATTCCGCACAGATGGTTCTCCTTTGCTCTTTATGGTGTTCGGTTAGACAACGAGGGACCCAGCGGGAACAAACCTTTGAATATCCCAACTGGTGAACAATTGTGACAGCACTACCAACAGAGATGTCAAGTTGAGCACTGAGTTGTTTGATGGTGATCCGTCGATCATCTCGAACGAGTGTGTTCGCACGCTCCGCCATTGCAGGAGTCACAGCTGTGCATGGCCGGCCCGCACGCGGGAGATCAGACAGTCTTGCTTGACCTTGCGGCGATGATGACACATGCTTTTCCCAACGACTCACAGTGCTTTTGACCACTGCCAGATCACCGTAGACATTCTGCAAGCGCCTATGAATATCTGAGCTGCCCTGGTTTTCCGCCAAAAGAAACTCGATCACTGCCCGTTGTTTGCAACGCACATCCATTACAGACGCCATTTTAACAGCTCCGTACAGTGCTGCCACCTGTCGGAAGTCAATGAAACTATACGAGACGAAGCGGGAATGTTTGAAAATATTCCACAAGAAATTTCCGGTTTTTTCAACCAAAATTGGCCGAGAAAAAAAATGTGTTGCATTACTTATTGAACTGCCCTCGTATATTAAGATGGACAGAAATGGCACTTTTATTAAAATACAATAGTTTGGATGAAGTCACCATGATTTATGATGGTCCCCTGGACATTAAAAAGGTGGAACATGGTTCTTAATAGGGTGTGTGGTCACCAAACATGACAATTAACGCTCTGCAGCACGCTCTCATGCTGGCCATAAGGTAGGTAAGGAGTTTTTGTGGTAGTTTGGTAATGTGTTGTATTCCTCCACCAGGATGGTTGACTACTGCTAGCAATCATTGGCACATGTGGACATGCTGCAATACATCTCCCAATGCATCTGACACATGCTCAGAGGGATTTAAATTTGAAGAATGTTCAGGCCATTCGTCGAATATCCTCTTGTGCCAGTAGCTTCTCCACCTGCACTGTTCAATGCAGTCACATTTTGTCATTAGTAAAAAATAAGTCAGGACCAAATGCACCCCAGAAAGGTGTACACAGGGTAGGAGTACAGTTTCACAATAATGTTGACCGGTGAGTGCTCTGTGTTCAAAGATTTGGGGGTCAGCATGCCCATACAGATTTATGTCTCCTCACACCATAACACCTGTACCACTAAAATGATCAAGTTCAATAATGTTCCTGGGTACATGTTCCTAGCTGTTTTCATATGATGATACATCTAAAGCATTACTGAGACTGAATCTTTTTTCATCCACGAAGGGCATGTGATCCCACACTATGTTGATCCAAATCGTATGATTTGGCAGCATCCAAATGGTGCTACTGATGTGCAAGTGTCGATGGAACACTTCATGCTGGTCATTGCACAGAGAGATCACTCCCATGAAGTTACCATGCCACTGTGGAGCATTAGATTGTTTGCCTTGCAGTCCTGTTACATGTAGTTCCAGTTGCTGTTTGAAATGGGCCCTTGTTGCATGTTGCACAATGTAACAGACATGTGCTGCTGTAACTGACCATGGTCAACAACTTCTGATCCTTTATGCAGCAATACTAGTATTTTGAAATGCTCCCCATGCATGTGGAAAAATGCTATGAGCAATACCAAATTCATGGGGTTCACTCAGCACACTTCATCCTTCTTCCTGTTTCCCAATGATTCTTTCCTGTGTGAAGTTATTGAAATGTTCACTCCAGCTAGTATTGTAGCCACGAACACCACCACAGTGCACCATAACTGCTTGCTGACTGGCACACACACACTATCTTTTCCTATTCCTTTAACAGCCTTGTGTGGTGGGGTCAGCCCCATTTGGGACTACAGTCACACTGACCTCATGGCATGTGACTTCCATTTTTCTGTGCTTTACTGGAAGACCTCTGGCAACATATTCCCACACTTTCATTGATTTTGTCCAAGTTGTTAATATGTTATGTTACTTAAGTTATTTCATACTTAAGTTTGGCTGAGGAGTGTATTAAAACAATCTCAAGATATCTGCAGCTGATACCTTTCATGGATTTGCTAGTGGTGACATGACAGATGTTTAAAATAATAATAAACTACATCAAAATCACAGAATGGTATAGTACACTCAGTTTGTCAGAAGTCCAACTGGACACCACAAAAACTAAGTGTTGAAAACTGTACCTACATCTGGAACACCGCAAATCAAAACAAGAATTTTCCATAAAACAGGCATACACTGGTGTAGTGAGTTCTACCTAAAAACTTGTACTGACACCTGAGATAGCCTGATTAGGAACAAAGTGGTATGCTTCAATTAATTGTTGAAAGATACATCAATGTTATGAAAATGCATACACTCCATTGGGTAACGTGTAGTTCTTCACATGATCATATTGCCATCAATAACCTATGGTGGATATTTCACCTGTTAAACAGAAAATCAATTTAAGGCTGAGCTTTCTGGTATGGACATCTACTCAGAGCAGCAACTTTGGCAGTAACCTAACCAACATGCAACGGGAAAACTTATGACAGATGATCATTTTGTGGCCTAAGCAGAGATGGTACAAACTGTTGACAAGGGCATGAAGGCAGCTGGCTTTTGGCCACAAGACAAAATACAGATGGGTGAATAGCTTTCCAGAATAAAGAAGCATGCTTTGCTAAAGTGTACTCATGCCTTCTGTTTGAGAGGAAAAAGTCAGCTGTGGGTGGCATGAACAGTCACAGACTAGGATTCTGTCATTGTCCATGAACACTCCTGCTTTTATTATGTTTGAATGGCCAGCAAGAACTATTGGTAGAAGCATACTGGCTAATATGAAGGGAAACCATCGCTTTTTTTTGCACAGCATCTTAAAACATGATATATTGTGAGGTAAGGTTGGTTACAATGCCAACTGAATATTGGTATTAATTTCAACCAACTTAAAAGCACATGGCCATGTCTATAAGACAATCAAATTGTTTCTGCATCCTTTTGGGCATTGATTCCAGAGTCAGTGCTCCAGGAAGACAACCTCCAAACAACCACACATACAGCCTGAAAGTTACAAAGTGACAGACATCCATGTATTGCCTACATACTACTTTATCATATTTGGGAAGTATGCGTTAGTCTACAATTTGTTGCCTGATAAGTAACATGAAGTTAGGACACAACAGTGGGACAACAAGTGAGGGAGATGAGAAGGGATGATTCCTAATGAGATCTATGAACTGCTCAACTATGCAGACTGTTTTTAAATTTTAAGAACCCAATATTCCTCTGAATGCATTTTTTTATATAACAGATTGAAAATTTTCTGATGTCCTGCCACTTCTCTTAATACAATATGATAATGCATATATTCTCACTTGCTCTGTTGCTTTGAACTGTGTGGGCAGTTCATGTTTTATAATATTAATGCTTCAACATAAAATGTTGTTTTGATCTAAATCTTAAACATCATAATATATTTCTGTTGTTTCAGATCTCTACGTATTTACTCAAATTCACCTTGTATTGTAGTAAAATGATGATGATTGTTGTCAAATCCTTGTCCTTCAACAGAACCAATATTATACAATCATCCTCCTTAATTTTCATAAAATCCTTCTGTGTGTCCTGTCATGACATTTTATAATATTAGTACAATATCTCCTGATATTTAAACATCACTGCAGCTGTATCTTTACTGTATGTTTACTACATTGAGCCAAGAAATGCATGGCTTTTCAATTTATGTTACATTAAATATTTGTCTGAAAAGTATAACACTATGTGATCAAAAGTATCCAGACACCCCCAAAAACATACATTTTTCATATTAGGTGCATTGTGCTGCCAGGTACTCCATATCAGTGACCTCAGTAGTCATTAGACATCGTGAGAGAACAGAATGGGGTGTTCTGCGGAACTCATGGACTTCGAACATGGTCAGGTGACTGGATGTCACTTGTGTCATACATCTGTTCCAGAGATTTCCACATTCCTAAACATCCCAATGTCCACTGTTTCCAATGTGATAGTGAAGTGGAAACATGAAGGGACACATACAGCACAAAAGCGTACAGGCCGACCTTGTCTGTTCACTGACAAAGACTGCTGACAGTTGAAGAGGGTTGTAATGTGTAATGGGCGGACATCTATCCAGACCATCACACAGGAATTCCTAACTGCATCAGGATCCACTGCAAATATTATAACAGTTAGGTGGGAGGCAAGAAAACTTGGATTTCATGGTCAAGCTTCTGCTCATAAGCCACATATCATGCCAGTAAATGCCAAATGACACCTCACTTGGTGTAAGGAGCATAAACATTGGACAATTGAACAGTGGAAAAATGTTGTGTGAGTGACGAATCATGGTACACAATGTGACAGTCTTATGGCAGGGTGTGGGTAAGGCAAATGCCCGGTGAATGTCATCTGCAAGCGTGTGTAGTGCCAGCAGCAAAATTCAGAGGCATTGGTGTTATGATGTGGTCATGTTTTTCATGGAGGGGGCTTGCACCCCCAGTTGTTTTGCATGGCACTATCACAGCACAGGCCTACATTGATGTTTTAAGCACCTTCTTGCTTCCCACTGTTGAAGAGCAATTTGGGAATGGTGATTGCATCTTTCAACATGATCGAGCACTTGTTTATAATGCTGGTCTGTGGCGGAGAGGTTACATGACAATAATATCTGTGTAATGGACTGGCCTGCACAGAGTCCTGAGCTAAATCCTATGGAACACCTTTGGGATGCTTTGGAATGCCAACTTTGTGCCAAGCCTCACCAACTGACATCCATACCACTCCTCAGTGCAGCACTCCAGTGTCATCAAGGCTAAAGTTTGGCCAACACCATACTGAATTCCAGCAATACTGATGGAGGATGCCACGAACTTGTTAGTCATTTTCAGCCAGGTGTCCGGATACTTGTCATCACCTAGTGTATCTCCACATCTTTTCTGATACACCTAACTGTCAGAGAGCAGTCTATCTATCAGGATAGTTGTTTGGGATTGTTATATTCCCAGATCAAGCAACCACAGTTTCCTCTGAGCTTCCAGAGCGTCAGAATGTGCTCCTGCATGAGCCTCTGTTTGGTGGTCTACTTCCAGCTGTGATGCAGCATTCACTTGAACAACAGTATGTAATCAAATTCTGCATGAAACTTGAGAAGTCTACTGCCAAAACACTTCTAGTCATTGAGCAAGGATGTGGGAACAATTGTGTGTCAAAATGACAGGTATTTTGTGGCACAAGGTATTTTTGGTAGTTAAAGATGGTAACTATAATGAAACTCACTCTGGATGCCATTCAAAGTCTTGAAGCTGAACCAGTGTCACTTGTGTACTTTAAGATTTGTACACAGATTGTGTCAATGATTGTTCATCTGACTGCTTAGACTCTAAAACTATTGTCTATGAGACTGTCATTGAACAAATGTAGATGGAGAAAGTGTGTGAAACTGACCCCAGAAAAACTGACCAATGGTCATAAGTTGAACTGAATGTTTCTTTGCAATAATTTCTCATATGATGTAGAAATGATACTATTTTTATGGGGAATTTTATAGTGGGAGATGTGTCAAGGGTTTTGAACATGACCCTGAGGTGTAGATACAGAGCACCAAGTGGTCACCCTATATGTAGCTACCATGCTGCAAGAGGACCTACTATGTTTTTTGATGCTAGTGGTGTTTTCCACCTGCTAAACAGACCTTAAATGCTACCCTTTATCTGGAAGCACTCAGAATGCTGAAAGAATAGTTGTGCATATAAGACGACACATCTTCAATTCCTGAACACTCTGCCAAGAGAATGCATCCACTATATCACCTTTTTGGTGAGGGATCATCTGGACAAAAATGAGTTGTCAACACTGCCCCAACCCTCCTCCTACAGTTCCCACCTCACTCCATCAGACTTTTTTTTCCCCCTGAGCTCAAGAGACCCTTGAAAAAACCCTGTTTTGAGACCATCAACAATATGAAAGCTCCTGTTACATGTGATCTAAAATATAACCAAGGCCTTGTAGGATGTCTAAAATCTTGGAAATATTGCTGCCAATAATATATTGCTGCATGAGAACCCTATTTTGAAGAATTTTGATGCATTGTACCATGATGTCTAATACAGTAGTTTTTATGGACTTAATGGTATTGCTTCCCAGGCAAACCTAGTACAACAGCCTATAACAATGATCCAAGACATTACTGGTCCATCCAGATATCTCTCCTAAGAATCATTAAGCATATTTTCTCTGGTGTTTCAGCAGATATGAGCAATTTCATTTCTTCATTGTGTGCCTGCTGACCCTTAGGAGAGACATGTGGTGAGCATTTTACATTAGAGAATTCCTATGGTATTATAGCCAAGCTTTGTTAAAGCAGAAACAAATTTATATTAATTATTTGTCATTGTTATTGTTTTTGTTTTTCTGGTGGTTCTCAGTTCAAAACTGGTTTGATGCAGGCATTCATGCTATTTATTCTGTGTAAATCTCTGCTGCCCTGTGTAGCTACTGCAATCTGCTACCCCTTCAACCTGTTTGCTGTAGTCAAACTATGATCTTCCTTGACAATTTTTACTTTTCACACTTCCCTTTCCAAACAAACTGGCTATCTTTTGTGCTACAGAATGTGTCTGATAAACCAATCCACTCCTTTAGTTAAGTTTTGCCATAATGCTCTTCCTTTATGACTTAATTCTCATCAGTTTCTTGCTCTGCCCATCTAATTTTTCAGTATTCTTCAGTAACACCACAGTTCTAAGGCATCTGCTCACTTCTTGTGTATAATGTTTGTTGTCCTTTGTCCACTTCCATATAGGGATACACAATATAGAAACATTTCCACAAAGGGTATTTTAACACATTTATTCTTGATGTTAACAAATGTCTCTTTTTCCTAAATACTTTTCTTGTTATTGGCAGGAATCACTTAACATCCTCTTTACTTTAACCATCATTGGTTATTTTACTGACTAAATAGCAAAATTGGTATATTTTATTTAGTGTCTCATTTCCCTCAGCATCACAAGATTCAATTGGACTCCATTCAATTCCCTACATTTTAGTTTTGTTGATGTTTACCTTATAAAATATTACAAATATTATTTAATCCATAACAAGGAAACGTCATTCTGCCTTCAGCAAAAGCAATTTTCCTTGTTTTACTACCCATACATCATTCTGAGAATTTTCTCCATCTTCAGTGGGTTTCATTTATTATCTACTAAACAATACACAAGGAATTTACACATTATGAAACATCAATTTTTTAGGTTATAGTATTTAGATTACTATAAGTTTTGACTGAAATATTAAAATGAAGAATAAACATATACCTTATTATTACACATTGGTGTTCACACATCAGTTTGAGTTGGGAAATTACATTTAAAAAACATTGATAAATGCTTACTAATTTCAGATGACATAAGTGAATGTAATAATCATGACTGTGCAACAAGTATCAAATAGACTTGGGAACACCAATTTGTAATAATAAGGTATATGCTTATTCTGCATGTAAATATTTCAGTTAAAACTTATATTGACATGAATACTATAACCCCAAAAATAGTAGATATCATAATGCATAATTACTTTATAGATCATTCAATAGATAACAAATAAAACCCTCTGAAGTTGGAAAAACTTCCCCAAAACATGTATGGCTAGTAAAACAAGAAAAATTGTGTTTTCTCAAGGAAGAACCACATTTTATTTTTTTCATATTAGGAAGAAAACACAGACAGTGTAAGAACTTTGGCCACAAAATGATAATCTGATCTATTGAGCTAATCTTCCAAATTCTTTTCCATCAATGACAGTATTAAAATTTCATCAGTAAACTTGTTATCCAAAAATTTTAATTTCCTTTCACCACAGTTTCCTATATACAAGCTGAGGAACATTGCAGAACAGGCTGTAGCCATGTCTCAGTCTCTTCTCAATTTTTACATCATCTCAATTCCTTCAACTCTTATGACTGCGGTTTGGTTTCTGAATAAGTTGTAGATACCCATTTGCTTCCAATATTTTACTCCTGTGACTTTCAGAATTTCAGTGATTGTGTTCCAGGCAACAATAAAACAAGCTTTACATAAACCTACAAATTACATAAGGATAGATTCATCTTTCTTCAACCATTCTCACATAAATTGTCAGTGTTGCTTCATGTACTCCTAGATTTCTTCAGTATCCAAACTGATCATCTCCCAGGTTAGCTTCTACTGCTTTTTACATCTTTCTGTATATAATTAGTGTTATGCCTTATTGAGGGGATGGTTTGGTATTTCATTTGTAACATCTGCCTTCTTTGGTACTGACATTATTGCATTCTTCCTTATGACTGAGGGTCATAGACTGTTTCTTTGATCTTACATAATATGTGGGATAGTTATGTCATGGTTGATTCCCCAATAGACTTGATAGTTTATAAATAATGTTAAACACTCCAAGTGCCTTGCTTCAACTTAGGTGTTTCAGTAGTCTGTCAAATTCTTTGCACTTTACTACATCTCCATTTTATATTTATCTACATCCTCTTCATCCTTCCATGAATTATTTTCATGTTTCTTTCCATTAAATAGCCATTCTACATATTCCTTCCACCTTTCAACATTTCATTCTTTGCTTAGTACTGGTTTGCTATCTGAGATCTTCATGTTCATACAGTGGTATCTCTTTCTTCCAAGGGTGTCTGTAGTTTTTTATGCACAACATCTATATTTCCTGTAATCACACATCCTTCTACAGTTTTTCATTTTTCCTCTATCCATTCCTGCATGGCCATTTTGCTCTTGAATCAATCTCAGCTTTTACATGTTGGTATTCCGTACCAAAGGTTTCATTTGCTTCTTTCATCAGTTAAAAGTAATATATCAAGTGTTATTCAGTGGTTCCTATGAGCCTCATCTTTTCTCTAGTTGTGCCTGTGCTACCTCCACTATGTCATCTCTGAAAGCAACCCATTCATCTTCTGTTACAATTCTCTTTCCTATTTCAGTAAGATGTTGCTACTTAGTGCTTTTGAAACTGTCAACAACTGTTGTTGTTCAACTTCCTTTCTGTAATTCCTTTAGCTTTAAACTGCTGTTCACAATCAATAAATTATGGTCAGAGTCCACATCAGCTCTTGGAAATGTTCTGCAGTTTACAGGATATCTGTCTCACCTTGAAATACTCTATAGGAAACCTTGTGGGTTCTCAAGGTCTCTTCCATGAATACAACATTATTTCCTGCTCCTTAAAACAAGTGTTAGCAGTGCCATGCAAATTTGTATCAAGCAGATTTCATTTGTGAAATGCGAAAGTTGGATTTTGGATGAGTAATGTTTTCTCAATGCATCCTCATTGTCATAGAGTAGGTCATTCCTTTTGAGATACTTCATTATGTTTGAGCACATAGTATGTCCTAAGATTCTACAACACATGGATGTCAGTGATATTAGATTGTAGTCCTGTGGATCACTTCTGTTAGCCCACATGTTAGATCAGTGAGACATGTGGGTTTTTTTCTAACCTCTGGTTACAGTTTTTTTTTTAAAGGATCTGTAGTACATTATGGTTAAGGAAGGGGTAACTCAGCTGTAAATTCTTTTTAGGATGTGACAGTTGTACCATCAATCCCTTTGATCACATACAATGCCACTGAAATTGATATTTCTATCACTCATATTTCCACTGTTTCAAGAATTACACTGGAGAAGTACCCCTGAAATCTCCTTCATAAAGGAGCATTTAAAAATGGAGTACAGAATTTCCACTTTTGATTGTATTCTTAATTTCAGTTCTTGTACCATCCTTGAATGTCTTGTATGTAACTTTGGTGCCACTGACAATCTCTGCATATCACCAGAATTTGTTTCAGTTTTGTGACAGGTCATTCAATAAGATATTTTTAAGCTTGGACCACATTTCCCCTACATGCTCATGCCCAGAAGCAAATGTTCCAAGTCCTGCTTTAACATACTACTCTGCTACCTCTTTATCTGACTTAGTGATCATATAAATCTTTGTACTTTTATTAGTTGCCCATTGTACTTTTGTAACATTGTTACTACAACTGCCTCATAGTCACGCATACCAGTTTCAGTGTGGGCTTCCCCAGAAATGAAATGTCATATGGCTAGGGCCTCCTGTCAGGTAGAACGGTCACCTTGTGCAAGTCTTTTTAGTTGATGCCAGTTCAATGACTTGGGTGCCAATGATAATTATGTGATAATGAAGACAACACAACACACAGTCCCCAAGCAGAGAAAATCTCTGACTGAGCCAAGGATTGAACCCAGGAGACAGACTTGAGCTCCATCGAAAAGGTCAGGTCTATTCATCACAATTACATCTAATATATTTCAGTCATGAGTGGGCTTCCAAACAATGTGTTCTAAGTAGTTTTTGGGAAATGTATTTAGTAACATTTCACCAAAAGTATTATCACACCCACTACATTTTTATTCCAATCAATTCTTGAATGATTGAAGTCCTTCAGTCATGACACTATGACTGATGATTATGTGTGTTAATGAGCTGACTTTTTTTCTAAAGCTTTCTGTTACATTTGTGGATGAATCTTGTAGTCAAGTGATACAGTTATAAGTTTATGGTTTATGTCATCCTTGGTGCTGTTTGCAAGGAACTTTTCAACAGAGCAGGAGTTTGCCAACATAGTTCCTTCAGGCTCCTCTTAAACAAGCACTTTGTCAGTAGCTTAACCTTCTATGATTTCCAGTAAGTTATTGAAGACATGTGTCCCTGAACAATTGAACCCATTTTAGACCAAAGATAGTGATTCTGGATCATTTATTCCTGGCACTAAACTTCGGAACTAAGCTTTTAGCTGAGAAAAAGTCTAAACTTTATATAAATATTCATTAATGAAGACATATAGGGGGAAGTAGTAGTCAGGAAAGTCAGTTGGATAAACAGGTTTCTGGAAGACATTCTTGAATTCAAGTGACATGTTGCTCATATGATGACTTTTTAGACACTGGAAAGATTAGCTTGGCTCACAGAGTTACTCTAAAATATGGCACCATATTATATTATGAAATGAAAGAAAGTAAACAATGAAAGCTTTTTTTCATGTTTATGTCACTAATTTCTGTTAACATGTGTGCTGCAAATAATGGCTTCTTGCAGTATTCCAAAAATTCTGAGATTATTACCAAATTATAAACTCCAAAGTTTAACACTACCATTCCCTTGTATTACAATATCCTTAAATTTCAGGTATACACTGAGTGGAAATCTCTTACACTTTCCAAGTTGCATTTAGAGCATCTTTTTGAAATTCATATTGTGGCAGGCTGTTGTTAATGCTACATAAATGCCAAAGATAGGGTTACAACAGTAAACTGGTGACATATAGCCAATGGCAGTGTTTTTATACAGACAATCATCAATTCACACTGGCAGTCTCCATGTACCCATCTGTTTGTGAAATTCCATGATCATCTTGTGAAGCAGTAGCTTTGTGAACACATTTAACCCTTAGGACAGTAATTGCTGGGATCCAGAACACTGTTAATGTTTAATTTCATTCTGTGTTCAATTTCTGTAGGTACTGCACAGCTTCAACAGTTTCTCTTCTTTTGTATTGCCACGTCAATGGATGTACAGCAAATGTACACATTTCTGAAACTTGATGGAGTGCACACACCCCTGTTGTTATTTTGCTATTATGAATTTGCTATGGTACCATATTCAATCATAGCTGTTGTTGTTTGACACCTCTAAACTTGTGAACTTCCTGTTTTCAATAATGTAGATGCTGCAGCACTCAAATCTAGCCTCATACACACTTGTAATGTGGAAAGTATCTAAGCAACCTTTTTGTGACCTCATAAGATCATATATAATGTGGGCTCTGAGAAGTATTGACTTGAAACCCCCACAGCAAAATTTATCATCACAAGTAACTGTTCTTGTTTACCTTTTATAAGTTAGCAAACTCAATTTTTCCTTCTATTTATTTTTCCCCTGCCTTTGTCTTGTTGCATTTATTGGACCACTGAAGATTTATGATGTCATAGCCATTAGAATCAGAGGTTGTCCACATCTGATCAAGATCTATATTACTGATACTTCAGATCTGACCTAAAATAATACTCGCAAAATACTCCGTGCTAACAGATAACACAGCAAAAACGATAAAACAGGCTATGAGAAACAAGGAAAGTAAGGCAGAAGAAAAATAAACATGACAACTTTCCTTTGCTCTCTTAGCATAGTTAAGGGGCATCAGCCATTACTCCATCAAAGTACTTTTTCATCAGGGCACTAAGCTAGTATTTCATAGTGGCTGCATGATCTGTGATACAGTAGGGTTACACAGTGTATGTTATCATATTCCACATGCTGCAGGAACTCATGAACCTTGAAGTGACTGCTGCATTGTATGGAGGATGTCAGTATCGGTAACAAACAAGCTCATTAATATAAATACTTTATTATATATCTCACATCACACTGCAACATGAGATCCAGAACACATTGGAACAATAAGACAGCAACGAACATCATACTCAAGGAAGCATAAAGCACAAAGATCACTCACACACTCTTTGGTCAAGGATTGTTTGTACCTTCATGACTGTCCTCACCTTTATCAATTCTTAATGCGCCCACCACATCAACACCCCCTCTTCCCCCCATTTCACAGAGCTGTAGCTCGGTCACACATGGTGTTGATCACTTTCATATAAGTTCACCATCTGCATTGATGATGAAAAACTAGATGCACCACAAAGCCACAGAAACCTGCACATCTCCACTCTGCTCGACCAAGTTTCCACAACATCAAGGGCGGACTGTATTTAGTAAACTTTTGGAAACATTCAGTTGCTGTGTTTTTTACAGTTTTCTGTGCATTGATGCCATTTAGTAAATTTTATGCTGTAGCTTTCAGCTGAAGTTTCTTATTGTTTCTAGTGAAATATTTAAGTAAAATTTTCATTCACTGTTTTAACGTCATTGAATGTTCCAGTGACCACTTGAATTTTTGGTTTTAGCTAGTAATTTTGTGAAGTTTTACTGGTATTGGTATTAGTTGTGGTTTATTAGTATTAATAAAAGTAGTTGGTTTCTTAGTAGAGAGAGAATTTCAAGGTTGCTATTGTTAGAGGAGCAGGAGTGTAAGATCTGTGCCTTTCAGGTGCAGTTACAACAGGCAAAGGAAGAAACAGATTGGTTGAGGAGTGTGAAGGGTGCTAGGGAATGGGAACTGGCAGCTAGCAACAAGGCAGCTAGGAAGAGAAGGTATTCAAACAGTTATACTTTGTGTATATACAATAGATTTCACCAACTGTCAGAGTAGAGTGGAGAGGAGCCTCTTGTAGCTGTAGGTGTAGGGAACATGCAGCAGTCCTCAGCAGGTATGAGGCCTAGGTTAGTTACGAAGTCTAACAGAAAGAAGAAGGTTCTGCCACTAGATAGTTCGCATGGTAGAGGTGTGGGCCAGCAGTTGCAGGAAATGTTGGGGAGTGAGTACCAGGTCAGCAGCATTGTGAAGCCTAGTGCAGGGTTGGACGAGGTGACTGACAGCATAGGGGAGTTATGTAGGAATTTTAGGAAGGAGGATCAGGTAGTGATAGTGGGTGGAGCAGAGAGTAGTCTTGATAGGAATGGGGAATGTGATGTAGGTGGTGACCTGGTAAAGATAGCTACTCAATCTGAAGGCACTAATGTGTATTTCATGCATGATAGGAATGGGGAATATGATGTAGGTCGTGACCTGATACAGATAGCTACTCACACTGGTGGCACTAATGTGTATTTCATGCAATTGTTTCAGTGTCATGATTGGCCTCATCTTACTGCTGCTGTTAGGCATGTTAACATGGAGCTGGAGAAGGCACTGATGGCAGAGGGATGCCTCACATTGCTGTGGAGCCAGTTGAGTCTGTCAGTAGATCGGATTTCACTAGGCATGGGCTGCACCTCAATAGGTATGGGAAGGGGAGGCTGGCAAAGTTTATAGGTGACAGTGGAGTGGGTGGTGGTGGGATCACTCGTGGAAAAATTCCTGTAGTAGTCGGTGTTAAAGTGCACCTTTTCTAGATTGAAGTCAGCTGACAGGTATACCTGCTAAAGGAAGTCCCTCTAACTAAGGGCTCACCTTCAGAGGATGTCATGTTTCCAAGTAGAGAAGGAATTAGTACATTTCATGAAAATATAAGAGGTATTAGAGGTAAAGTTAGTGAACTGCTTATAGATGTTGTCTCTAAAATTATTGGTATATCGGAGCAACACTTAAATAATTTGACAATTCAGAGGCTTTCTTTTCCAGGATACAGATTAGCTGGCTGCTTTTCAAGGAGTTCCTGAACAGATATCTGAATCTGGTGCACGGGCAGTTGAATTTAGTGAAACTAAACTTCTAACTGTTGTTGTTTATAGATCCCCTAAATCTGACTTCAGAGCACTTCTGCTCAAGCTAAAGAGGGTTCTTGATTTACTTTACAGGAAGTACCAGAAATTAGTTATATGTGGTGACTTCAGTTGTAATTTTGTATATGATGGTGCAAGAAAAATGATGTTGGTATATCTCCTACATTCATATGACCTGATACAGACCATGTTTTCCCAGATAGGGTGTAGGGGAACAGTAGCACAGCCATAGACAATATTTTTATTCATTCTTCACTACTAGATGGGCATTCTGTTAGTAAAAGGGTGAATCACCTTTCGGACCATGATGCCCAAATTTTAACACTAAAAGGCTTTTGTACTCAAACAAATGCCACATTTAATTACAAACTACGTAGTAAAGTTAATTTAACAGCAATAGAGAGTTTTTTAAACTTTGTCAAGGAACAAGAGTGGCAGGATGTTTACGGTGCTGATAACATAGATGACAAATATAATGCTTTCCTTAACACATTTCTGATGCTCTTTGAGGGTTGCTTGCCATAAGAACATTCTAAATGGGATACTAGCAGTAAAAGGCAGCCTGGCTGGCTTATTAATGGTATGAGGATATCATGTAGAACAAAGAGGGAATTATATGTTAGAACAGTCAGTAGCCCATTACAAATAGTACTGTAAGGTGCTTAAAAATGTTATTAGGAAGGCAAAGAGTATGTGGTATGCATATAGAATACATAATTCACAGGATAAAATTAAAACCATATGGTCAGTTGTGAAGGAAGTGTGAGCTTCGCAGCACAAGGTCAATGATATAAAGTCAGTTCGTAGTAAAAATATTTCTGTTACTGATAAATCAGATATATGTACAGTATTTAACAAACATTTTCTGAGCATTGCTCATGAATTAAATAAAAATTTAGATTCTACAAGGAATCATATAACTCTCTTCACAAATGCCTTTCCGAGATTGAATCACTGAAGATTAAGGACTCTGATGGATATGATGGAGTGCCTAGCAGAATATTAAAGTACTATGCTGCACATGTTAACCCTGTATTTATCCATATTTGTAATTTTTCCTGCAGGAATGGTCAGTTTGCTGAATGATTAAATTACTCAGTAGTAAAGCTACTTTATAAAAAGGGAGAAAGGGATAATACAGACAGTTTTAGACCTATTTCTATGCCATCAGTGTTTGCTAGTTACTGAAAAGGCTGTTATGTAATGATAATTGATCATTTTGCATCACAATTGGTCGATCTCTTACTTTAGTAACAGACAGCAAAAGCAAATTATTTACAGTGTTGACAATGGCTGTGACGTCGGGTCTGAGTGGGGTATGGTGAAATGGGGGGTACCCCAGGGATCAGTGTTGGGGACACTCCTGTTCCTTATTTATATACATGATATGTCCTCTAGTATTACAGGTAACTCTATAATATTTCTGTTTGCTGATGACACTAGGTTGGTAGTAAAGGATGTTGTGTGCAACACTGGCTTGGTTTCAAATATTACAGTTCATGACGTAAGTTCATGGCTTGTAGAAAATAAACTAATGCTAAATCAGAGTAAGACTCAATTTTTACAGTTTATAATGCACAATTCAACAAAACGTGACATTTCAGTTTCACAGAATGGGCATATGATTACTGAAACTGAACAGCTTAAATTTATAGGTGTTCAGCCACATAGTAAACTGTTGTGGAAAACCCAAATTCAGGATCTTGTTCAAAGTCTTAATGCTGCCATTTTTATTATTCGAATGGTATCTGATGTAAGTGATCTGCAAAACTTATATATATATTTACTTATATATACAGGGTGGTCCATTGATCATGACTGGGCCAAATATCTCATGAAATAAGCATCAAATGAAAAAACTACAAAGAACGAAACTTCTCTAGCTTGAAGGGGAAACCAGATGGTGCTATGGTTGGCTAGATGGCGCTGCCACAGGTCAAACAGATATCAACTGCGTTTTTTGAAATAGGAACCCCCATTTTTTATTACATATTCGTGTTGTACGTAAAGAAATATGAATGTTTTAGTTGGACCACTTTTATCGCTTTGTAATAGATGGGGCTGTAATAGTCACAAACATATGGCTCACAATTTTAGACTAACAGTTGGTAACAGGTAGGTTTTTTAAATTAAAATACAGAATGTAAGTATGTTTGAACATTTTATTTCGGTTGTTCCAATGTGATACATGTACCTTTGTTAACTCATCATTTCTGAGAATGCATGCCATTATAGCGTGATTACCTGTAAATACAACATTAATGCAATAAATGCTCAAAATGATTTCTGTCAACCTCAATGCATTTGGCAATACGTGTAACGACATTCCTCCCAACAGCGAGTAGTTCGCCTTCCATAACATTCGCACATGCATTGACAATGTGCTGATGCATGATGGCATGATGTCAGACGCTGTCGCTGGATCACGGTAGCAAATATCCTTCAACTTTGCCCACAGAAGGAAATACAGGGACGACAGATCTGGTGAAAATGTGGGCCATGCTATGGTACCTCGACGACCAATACACCTGTCATGAAATATGCTATTCAATACCGCTTCAACTGCATGCGAGCTATGTGCCGGACATCCATCATGTTGGAAGTACATCACCATTCTGTCATGCAGTGAAACATCTTGTAGTAACATCGGTAGAACATTACATAGGAAATCAGCATACATTGCACCATTTAGATTGCCATCGATAAAATGGGGGCCAATTATCCTTCCTCCCATAATGCCGCACCATACATTAACCTGCCAAGGTTGCTGATGTTCCACTTGTCACAGCCATCGTGGATTTTCCATTGCCCAGTAGTGCATATTATGTTGGTTTACATTACCACTGTTGGTGAATGATGATTCGTCACTAAATAGAATGTGTGCAAAAAATCTGTCATCGTCCCATAATTTCTCTTGTGCCAATGGCAGAACTGGACACGATGTTCAAAGTCATCACCATGCAGTTCCTGGTGCATAGAAATATGGTACGGGTGCAATCGATATTGATGTAGCATTCTCAACACCGACGTTTTTGAGAGTCCTGATTCTCATGCAATTTGTCTGCTACTGATGTGCGGATTAGCTGCGGCAGCTGCTAAAACACCTACTTGGGCATCTTCATTTGTTGCAGGTTGTGGTTGACGTTTCACACATGGCTGAACACATCCTGTTTCCTTAAATAACATAACTATCCGGCGAACGGCCTGGACACTTGGATGATGTCATCCAGGATACCGAGCAGCATACATAGCACATGCCCATTGGGCGTTTTGATCACAATAGCCATACATCAACACGATATCAACCTTTTCCGCAATTGGTAAATGGTCCATTTTAACACGCATAATGTATCACGAAGCAAATACTGTCTGCACTGGCAGAATGTTGCATGATACCACATACTTATACGTTTGCGACTACTACAGCGCCATCTATCACAAAGTGAAAAAAGTGGTCCAACTAAAGCATTCTTATTTCTCTACGTATTACATGAATATATAATAAAAAATGGGGGTTCATATTTTAAAAAATGCAATTGATATCCGTTTGACCTATGGCAGCGCCATCTAGAGAGCCAGCCATAGTGCCATCTGGTTTCCCCCTTCAAGCTAGACGAGTTTCGTTCTTTGTAGTTTTTTGGTCTGATGCTAGTTCGTGAGATATTTGGCCTGGTCACTATCAATGGACCACTTATTCACTTATGAAATTTGTTATTAACAATCAGAATGAATTCAAAAGTAATAGCAGTGTACATGGCTACAACACTAGGAGAAAGGACGATCTTCACTACTCAAGGTTAAATATAACTTTGGCTCAGAAGGGGGTAAATTATGCTGCCACAGAAGTCTTTGGTCACTTACTTAATAGCATCAAAAGTCTGACAGATAGCCATATAGCATTTAAAAGGAAATTAAAAGAATTTGTGAATGCTAACTCCTTCTACTCATTAGATGAATTTTTGGATATAGTAAGTGGGTAATTTTCCCACACCCCTCCCAACAACAACAAAATATTACATTTCATGTAATATTTTGTGTAATGTAATATTTTGTATAGACACCTTTTATTAACCTGACACATTCCACATCATTACAAAATGTCATATTCATGATCTATGGAGCAAGTACCAATCTAATATAATCTCTAACCTAATCATTCAACATGAAAACGCAAACATTTGCAAGGCTCACAAAATCATCACCATACTCCCCAATCAATAAACTGGGCAAAGCTGCAGGAGAAAAGAACTCATCTGGTATTTTTAATGCTTTATCTTACACCAGCTTGGTGGCAGAAATTTCCTGCCTTCCTTAACTATGGTTCTCAACCCCAGCAGCACTATGACTCTGCATAGGAGGATAAAGCAGCTTTGAGCACGCAAGGCATATGCTCCATCATCCCATAACTGCAGGGATGGTAGCTCATAGTCCACACATGTTTACAACTGCACAAAAGCTAAAGTTTCTCTCCTTGGAACTACTCTAATCTATGACCCAGTATCCACTAGTAAATGAGCTCCTAACATTTTGTTCATTATAAATAATCTTTCAGAGCCATCAGCTACTGATATTGTAGCATTATTGTTGAATGGTAGGCACTCTGTAGTATCTGGACAAGCATGCGCACCTACTGGTACTCGTTGAGAGTGTTTGGGTACATGGAGGATTGTGTGCACTTTCTCATAGCTTTACCAAAATGTCTGTGGTACTAGTACCAGGATCTGTGGTCTTCAGCAGAGTTATGTTCATTCCTATCGTCATTGTCTCCCTTCCTTGCAAGCTGTGAATTAAGCCTAACCAATTCATTGATCAATTTGTCCATAGATGGCTCTGGTGCTGAATGACACTGCATACTGTGAAATGTGTGGAAGGGGGCCAATTTCAGCTGCGACTGTCTGAGTAATTTGGGCTACCATCCATAACTTTCCTCATCATGGTACACGAATTACTGCACAAAAAGGCATTACCCACAGCACCCACCTTACACACTGATTCACCACTGAGAGTGCAGTGAAAGTAGAGAGAATAGCTTGTCCATTCTGTGGAAGCCAATGGAGCCAAAATAGCTTAAATGATCCCTCTGACAACAGTTTGTTCCCCATCAGTGTGAATAGTGACTGGAGTATATAGAATGGGAAGTCACTGGCACAAAACTCAGTGTCCTATATCTGACAAAGTCATGATTCTGATGATAAAAGAAAATTCTGCAGCACAGTTTCATTAAATAATAAGTGTGATTGTTGACTCAAAACATTGTCAATTTGTTCACTTGCACCTAATTCCAGCTGGGAAATAATTAAAGTAAACTGATCAGCATCTGAGACAATGCCATGTAACCTGAAAATGACTTCCTACTGTGTAATCCAAAGTTGTGCTCTTGTAGATCAGAAGGAAGAAATTTTTATGTTGCTGACTCTGTTACTCTTATTGTTTGAGATAGTGCTGGGAACTGCAGCGGTTGGCTGTGGTACAGCACAGCTTACCAACAACAAACCTTGAGATTCTGTCTTTACTGTGTTGCCATGATGAAAGGGAAAAGTCTCCATTCAGTTTATGGTCATCACTTTAAGGAGTATGTCAATATGATTTTCTTTAATGAACAAGCTTGTTTATACCAACATTTTATTATATCTTTCCACACCACTCAGTAACATAAGATCCAGAACACATTAGAACAACAAGAGCAAGCAAAGAACACCCTAATAAAAAAAGTCAAAAAAGACAAAGATCATTTGCATATTCTAAGATAAAGGTCAAGGATTGTTTTTATCTTAATGACTGTTCTCAAATTTTTATTGACTCCCAATGTGTCCACCAAAGCATCATTTGTATTGGTGACAAAGGGATCCATATATGGATATACATGTCCAAACATGGAGTATGATGTAGAGTGAGCAATGTACTGGTAGACTACAATTTATGTGAGACAGGCCATATCAGTTCACCAGACTGGAGCTCTACAAATCACTGATGCAACAACACAAATAAAACAAACAAATGACTACACCAAAATTGCTGGCTTTGTATTGACTACTGCCTGAAAGAAATCATTACCAACAAGTTGACAGTTCACTAGACGTGTTTGGCCTATATCTGGCTAAGCAGCAAGTAAATCACAGTTTGGAGTAGTTGTCTCTGTTTCTATCATTGCACACAATGAGCAGTCAGACCTTGATCAGGGCAAACAGAGATGTGGTAACGATTTTACTGTACTACACATAGTTAGTGGATCAGATTAAGAGGAAAGTAAATCAGAACTAACAACTAGTGCACTCCCTCTTGTTACCTCCAGTACTACAATATGAGGTGATGAGGAAATAGAAGAGGAAGTGATTTAATGAAACTGTGGACAGACAGATTTCAGGTCACAGCGAGTAGTCATCACTGGAACTCTCATGGTACAACAATAAGTCATGTACATCTCCCAGCCTCATGTGTTATCTCTCATGCAACAATAATGTAGCACTATTTTTCAACAGAACAGTGCTCATCCAAATATGGCACATATCTCTGACACATATCTCTATCAGCTGTCTATCTGTCCCAGATAGAACATGTGTGGGACTAGCTGAGACATGAATTCCAATCCAGTATCCAGGGTACCAATGGCAAGTCATAAGAGTTGTGGGCCAGGTTGCCTCATGAGGATAGAACAGCTTTATGGCAGCCTTTCCAGCCAAATCAGCACATGCATCTAGGCCAGAGTGGGTCAGATTGATATGTGGGCTCACTTCAGCAAATCATTTATAAATTTCATTTCATTCTGTAATCACTGAGATAACATCACATATCCTCTCAACATGTGAAGTTCCATTTTGTTTCCTACTCCCCTTCTGGGTGCTTCATTCACTTTGTCTGGCAGTATACTTTAAATGCTGTGTAAAGAAGCATGTATCTTGAAGTTTACGTCACAGATTCTTGTTACAAAAATGTTTTGTCTGAGAACATTATTACATTTTTAATGAGAGAATAGATTTTTCTTAGATATGTGGCAGTTTTTTGAACAATTATAGTGCAGTCAGTCTCTGCATGGATATACATATTGAGACATATCCCAAATTCATTTAATTTATGCTGCTCATAATGTATTTAGTGTCACACATTATTATTATGTAAGTCTTTTTCAGGTCTATGATATTTTTTAGTAAGGAAGGAAGTATTAGCTAAGGATGAACTAACTTAAAGTGAATGCATAAAGAGCAAAACAATAATCTAGAGCTCCTCCTCTGGGAAAAAATGCTGATAGCTTTATTAAAAAAAATTGGTACTTGGATCTGAGGGTTAGTGAGGATACCACAATACATCATGTATCATTGTATTAGGCCATGAGTTTATTTGTAAAAGTGAAAAACAGATCACTGATAATTAACATATAATAACAATGTAAAGGGAAAATGATATCCTGTATGGGGGGTTTGAGGTAGTGAAGGTACTCCAGGACCATGGAAGCCAGTTGTTAGAAACTTCCTTCATCTCTTCAGTAGGAGCACTTTGGAAATCTCTGCCTCTGGACAAAACTACTCCATAAACCAACACTATAATTCACTGTGGACAAGCAATAATTGACATTTGCATAGTATTATCAGAATCCTATTGGATCATTCTCTTCAACCCAGTCCTTAACTCTGGATGCTCCAGTGTTGCCTTAGAACAATGAGACTGGTTGCCATAAAATAATTAAATTCATTGCTATCATTAATAACTTGACATCCATTGTGGGATAAATGCTTTCTCCAGTCTTCCTTATATACAGCACATGACAAAAATAGTGATGCACCCACAAGAGGAGGAGGAGGAGGAGATGATGTGGCAATTCATGTGTTGAGAGGGTATACAATGTCGTGTCAGTGCTTACAAAAATGAGTCAAATTTACAATGATCTTGGCAGTATAGCCCATTTATCAATATGATGCTGTGCCCAATTTGGTGTGGATGCATAGAGTTATTCAGCTGGGAAAGGTGTCATAAGGCTATTGTATCCTCTCCTGAGGAAAGCTGGTCCACAACTTTTGTATCTGGTCCTTGGCATTGTGGATACTCTCACTGGGACAGAGTTGACATTTAAGCTGACCCACAGATGTTCTATAGATGATAGATGTGAGGATCCTGCTGCCCAAATGAGTACCTCAACATCAAGCACACGAGAAGTAACACATGAAGTTGCAGGATGTCTGTGAAGAAACATTGTGCCATCTAAGCCCCCTCAATCACTAACAGCTGGACTTTAACCTATATTCAGTGGCTCTTCAAACCATGATGACATTGACAGTAAAATCACTGCGCTTTTCCAAAATATTGGAAGAATGAGCCACCTGCCCAGGTGACTGACATATCAACAACAATGGCCATCCATTGTAGTGGAGAACTGCCATTTATTGCTGAACTTAATGTGCTGTCATTCATCAGTAATCCATACTTCCAATCATGGCCCCACTCCAGATATTGCTATTGGTGTTCTTGGTGTTAATGTTATCCTATGATAGGATGGTAATTTTCTAGTCTGTCTGTTGCTACTCTCTAACCAGAGGTGCAGGCTGATGTAGAATGCTGCAGGGAGGCCATTATTTGTTGTCAGATAGCTGGTACAGATGTGACAGACTTACAATGTTCGTGGTGCACAATATTGTGATTCTGTCTTGTAGTGGTCAGACATGGTTAGCTAGGAACCTGATGACAAGTACACCTGCCCTCATGTCTTTATGCAACCCATCATTAAGCCTGACATATCCAAATGCCCAAAAAATTTATTTACTGCATCAATTGATCAGATGTTCATGCTCTTTCTATTATCTATCTGACCTAGGGACAATACTAAAAACAATCAACACAAATGAATTCTGCTGACTGTTCCATCTGTCACACAGAACTGTATTTACAAACCCACCAATAGTGTGTATGTGTAGGAAGTTACATTAACATCCAATAATATCTTATGACTGCTTTCCTTTTTTGTCAGGCAGTGTATAATGATTACCTGTAACGTGCATCTAAGTTGTTCTTGCATGATTTCTAACATCTTTCAACTTTCCACCAGGGCATCATTTTAGCCTTACCTTCTCTCTTGTGATCTAGCCAAGAACTTGATTGGTTCATCTACTATCCACCTGCCTGAATATCTGTCCCATTATTTCAATTAGTAGCTTCTTTCTCAAGAGCTTATTGGCAAACCTTTGTTAAAACTCAACATCCACGAATCCCAGGTAGGCAGATAATTTACACTCATTACTCTATTCTATAATTTTGTTCATGACTTACATGTGGTCCATTCTATGATATTAACTTCTAAAACCAAGTTACTCTATCACTTGATTAAAACACATTGTATTTGTTATGTGGCTGGTATAAATGTTTGTAAATATCTCATTCATTATGAGCAGGAGCCTATGTGGTCTTCGGTTCTTTAGGTAACATCTTATCTTTCTTGTGAGGTACAACAACTTAAGTATTGTTCTAGTTTTTCAGAAATGTCTCCTAATTCTGATATTTTGTAAATAATTTTACACTTTTGAGGTACCATAATTAACGTTATTCATTTCAGGAACAAAAAAGAAAATCATTCTAATACAGTTGAAATATCAGTTGCTTTTATATAAATTTCACCAAACTAATAATCATAGACTGTTTTGGCTGTGTGCTGGCAGCATCTGGTGCTAACATTGCAGTATGCTACTGAAATGCATCAAATCAAGTACTGCTGTGAAGCATGAAAGCGTTAAATTTTATAAAAACAGTTTACATTATTAATTTGCATCTGTTTTATACCACAAACTCACTATTCCATCTCAATTCTATACTTACAAAAATTAATATATGTTTGATACTTATACATCATTATGACTCCCTTCTTGTCTATCAAGGAAGGTAGCACAATGGTTAGCACAGTGGACTCATATTGGGGAGAATGATGGTTCAAACCTGTGTCCAACCATCCTGATTTAGGTTTCCCATGATTTCCCTACATCACTTCTGGCAAATTCTAGGATGGTTCCTTTGTAACGGTATAACCGACTTCCTTCTCCATCCTTTCTTAATCTTAAGTGACCACTGACCTTGCTGTTTGGTCCCCTCCCCCGAATCAACCAACCAGTCTTCTTGTCTAAGTTGTAAGTATTATTTAACATGGTAGAGCTTTGAGAATACTCACCTGCAAAGCATTAAATAGAAGCTGATGTTCAAATTTCTTAACACCAAGAATCTGTTGAAACATATCATACAGCTGTTCCTTTGAGAGTATTAGCTCACTGTTGAGAGACTGTTGCTGCATCCTTGATGGCCTTTTAGTATCTTCTTCACCAACTGAAAAATTAAAGATTGCTCCTTTAACACATCATCTGTGACTAGTTGATTATGTTCCATGAATCATGTTCACAATTTATCACTATAAAATGTCAGTGATGTACAAAAGTAAAATGTGTGGTAGGCGGCTACCTGTGGAATGTTTATACCAGTAAATCTTACTGAACTTCAGGTTAAAGCTATTCTAGCTTAAAATTAACTGAATAAAGCACTTCCCCTCCTGCCACATTCCCCCTCTCTCCACCCCAACTCCACCATTATGAACTGCATCATAATCAAAGGAAAATATTCCTGATTCTCATATATGGGTATACGACAGAATATCATTTACACCACGTATATAGCAATAACAAGAATGGACCTAATATTGATCACTATGGTACACATGTAATAATCAGCCTCCACTCTGAAATTTTGTTTTCTCAGGTACATCAACTTCATTTCTTAATGTGACACACTGCAATCTTTTAGGTAGATAGGACGAAAACAAATTATCAGAATTATCTCTGATAGTATAACACTGGAGTTCTACACAATGAACTGGCTCAACAAGCAAAATAATGTACACTCTAGCAGTATTTTATCTGTTAAATTTTGTAATTTGTTTATTGAAAAGTTGTGGAGAGACTCTCCAAAATCCAAAAAGAAACTGACTAAATATCTCACTTTGAGAAAGGTGTGTTATTCTTCTTGTATGCAAACCCTTTTCCAGTACCTTCAGGAAGAAGGTAAACAATGAGACTGGTCAGTAATTATTATCTACCTTATTACACAGTATATTTCAGCTGGTCTGGAATTTTACCATGTGATTGTGATGTATTGTGTATATAATTCAATACACTGCATATATGTGTATAAAACAATTTTAAAATTTTAACTGAGGTATTATTAACTGCATGGAATACTGTCCTCTTGAGAGAGTCAATTTATATGGCAGACAATGGAACAACTGCAAATTGGTTTTAAATATACAGCATTTCTCCTTGCACATATTTGGTTGGTTTACCCTTGTGAACTGCCCATATTAACCTCTTTTGAGTTACTTAAAGGAAGTGGTTATTATTTTCCTGTCTTCTGTAATAACTTAAGCTCCACATTTGCTAATAGTGAAACCACAAAATCAGTTAAATAGTTTCTATATTAATTTAATTTATGAAGTATCTGTGCTAACAGAATAGAAATGCAGAAAACATAAGTCCGAAAACAATTTCTTGGACTCACCAAAATGAAACAATAATACAACCTCCAAAAGAACAACAGACTCGATCCCAACTGTGGATCAACACAAATATAAAATAACAGATAATAATAGAAAAGACCTGACTCTTCATGGGCAGTGATCACAATAAATGATTCTACAATGTCAAGATGTTCATCCATCAGCAAGAGATCGGCCAGCTAGAAGAGGCATCTGGCTGCCAGGTTGGCAGCTCTATACACTTCCAAGTGGTGTGTTGAACTGCCTTTTGTTGACAGTGCGCTACCCTATAAAGCCCGTCTGGCAGATGTATCTGCCAGAACTATTTACGATCACATGCCTGGCATATCAAAGCAGTTCCTGGGCTAGCTGCAACCTCTGGTGAAGCTGTTCTGCAGGTTCTGTGAACGTGTAGCAGTCCCTGGCGGCCGTTGGTGGAGACCTGGTGTTGTGTCGTGGCTGCTGGTAAATATTTGTGTTGACAACACAGACGACATAAATTTTCCTGATGACCATATGCCCTGTGATGCAGGCATCCCATGTTGGTTGGACGTTAAGTGGGATGCTGATGCTACAAAGGCGCTACAATGTATGAAGTGGGTGGCCACAGCAATTTAATACCTAACTTTATTAATTTCAAATATTTACAGAGCTTTTTAATTTTTTAATAACTAAGAGACCACAGTAATTCTCATAATATCAAATCAGTACCATCTCAATTTTTGCTCTATGCTTTCCATTTAAATTTCTTTTCCTTACACATGTTATTATAATTTGTTTGTGATTTGTGGCCTTTTTTTATACATGTGGTGTATGTTCTTTCAGACATTAAGGCAAGGATGACCGACTGATGACTTCAGGCACACCATGCTCAAACACTTATGGGAACTGGAAAAATTGCACAAGTAATGTGGATAATTGGGTAGAGAATATGCATCAGTAGTGTTTGGATAAGTTGAGAATCTGGGTCTGATGGGAGGTATGCTACAATAGTCCCTGCAGTTGTGATGACCACTATGTGTGGATGACACAGTAGTCAGTGCACCTGCCTAGTAACCAAGAGGCCTGGGTGTGAATCCCAGTCCAGTACAAATTCTCAACTTCCCCCACAGATTTAAATCAATACCCACTGGCAGCTAATGCCATTAATTTCTCTGTGGCTTTTTTGCTGTCTCATTAGTTATATAATGTGTTGTTTTATGGGAAAGTCATTCGTTATGAATAAATGATAAAAGTTCATCCTAAACTACATTACATTTAGGGCTGGCATCCATTTTGTCATGCTGAATTCCAAACTATGACTGTTTCCTTCAGTCCCTGCCCTGTTTGGTGGTATTGTAGGTTTATCATTGAACTACTTATTGTTGACCAAATGCCATTGAGTACAGTATTTGGGGGCAGGAAACCATTATAAAAGACCAGTGAAAGTGAATTATCTTGCTACAGCTCCAAAATAAATCTTTTGATGCTCCTGCTCAACTTGTTGATAAGTGGCTGATAAAGGCAATTTACACTTACCTACAGATACAATTTCTCTCTCACACAAACATTTTTTGTTGGTTGATGATGAGGAGGAGAGGATTCATTTACATTATCCACAATGATGGTTTACCCTCTCTTAGCTCTTTTCCCACTGAAGTCATCCTTCCCATAGATATAATACCTTTTGTCAAATGTGTCATGCAATTTTACATGAATTTCTTAGCAATATAAGCACAAAGCACTACACTAGCATGAATCCAAGTATTAACTTTGTACAACAGGAGACATTTTATTTTATCTTTTCCCTCATGTTCCCGTAAATATGGGGACACTCTGAGATTTTGGACTCAGTAAGTGAGCTTACAGGCTCCTACACACTGACTTTGATTCTGATCATTTCTGCATGGATTATCATCTGATTCACCACATGGTACCAGTGCAATATGGCCTGGTGGAGTTCATACCTTTCTTTTGCCAATTCCAATTTTTATCACCAATATCACCAATTTCTCCTTCAATGGAGATACTGGTGATTTAGCAATTGGGGACGCACTCTCTGATTCTTATTGGCCTGGCTAATGGGATGACCAATTCCTAGAAAATCTAGTTAACAATGTGGAGTAGACTATTGATTTAGCTGTTACTTCCAGCAGAGCATGTATACCTGCCAATGCAAGCGACTGTTCTGGATTCAGTTGCTTAATTTTCAGCACATGAATCCCTTTTCTGAAAAACTGACACAGTCACAAATGCAAATAGTGGGTTCAATGTTGGAAGCTTCTGAATCATATATAACTTTTTTGTCTCAGTGAAGTAAGTAACCTCGTAACTTAATCTTATGTGTATTCTTTTCATCTATAAGAACAGGAGAGTAAAACAGTTCCCACAGAATAGTGTTGCTGAACATTTTGTTCCATTTTCATAAACTGGCCAGCTGTATGGTGGTATGCCTACACGGCTGGCACTTGAAACAGTGCATGTAGTTATAATGTATGGTGTTAATTGTAAGTGAATAAATTTTGATTTCATATGATCTGGAAGTGTCAGAGAATTAAGTGTGTATGTTAAAGAGGCTGCATTTTTAACAAACCATTAAGACTCTTCATAATATTGTTCACATTGGATACTCTTTTACCTTTTCTTTTAGTTCTTAATTCATGATACTCAGAAAATCTCTGCAAGACATAATATCCTTTCTTGAATTTAGAACATTGTGAATTCTTTAAGAAGTTATTTAAGATGACTGCTAGGTGAAGGAAAAGTGTACTTCATGAATGAAAATAGATTATTTTCAAATGAAATGTGCTTGACTGCTGTGCAATTCACTGTTAATCAAGTATTAGTATCTGTTCATATAGTAAAACTGAAAAATGAGCATTTTTCACATGAAAAATGTGAAAAATATTTTGCCTAAACAGTAACAACCAAATGTGTATCTTTTGTCATCAGTTTTATTTTGAGTAACTCAAATTAATGTTAATCAAAATTGTAAGTGCTTCTAAAATCTAGTACAAATCAATCATTTTTACATAAATTTACATGAAGTGTCATTCTCACCCATTTTTATGCAAATTTCCTGATCTTGCATCACAAAATCTGTCTTATGGTTCGCCCAATTCATTTATATCAACCTTGTGATCTTATGTCAGAAACGAATGTTATATATAGCCTGACAGTAAGTAGAGCACGCACAAGACATGGCAGTTATGTAACTGATTGAAGCGGCAATTCTCTGTGACAGGCAGAACATCCATCAGAGTGCACTAGTGTTGTGCATGTTCAGTGTTGTTACCAGTCCAGGCAGTGTATATAAAGGGCATGAACAAAATCAGATGTTGAGGGATCACTGAGAAAGATATGGGGATATTTTGTACAAGTCTGAGACAGCATTATGAGTACCTGACAGAGTCTGAAACAGGTCTCATTTTGTGTCTCCATTTGATTGGCTGATTGAATCACATAATATGTGAAATTTTGATGTGACCGTGGCCTAATGTTGGACTGTGTGGGAAACTGAAAGCAGGTATTGTCATTTTCAAATTTCTAGTCAACCACATATGGCCATTACAAGGGAGTAACACCATATTGTGCATCAAGCCCATTTTAAGCCCTTCACCTCTGTGCATGCCATCCAAGAACAAGTAATTGACTGCGTGAAACAATCTATGTGATTCTGTACTAGGGATTTACCATCCCAAGTGTATGCTGCTGTCAACACAATACAAATACTTCATTTTTAGTGATGACATTACTGGGATGCATGATAAATGGCATTGCATTGTGTTCAGTGATGATTCGTGGTTCTGCACTACCCTGGATGACCATTGTCAGTGAGTATGGTGTCATAGGGGGACCCCCCATTCTGCCACTGTTTTGGACAGGCACAGTGGTGTTAGTGTCAGTGTTATTATGACAGGAGCCATTGGGTTTGACTTCAAGTCAAAGCTGGTAGTCATTGAGCGAACTCTGACGGCACGACAATGTGTCACAGACATTATATATCCTTATGTGTTACCTCTTATGTGACAACCTCATGGTGCCATTTTTCTCATCCACACATGGCAGGTATCTTTATGAACTGTCTGTTATATCCTAGCCAGTAATGCCACCCGAGCCCGCTGCCAAAAGGTTGGCAGCATCAAAGTCCGGACGCCGCCCGCATAAGCAGCGCCAGCGAGACAGGAAATCACCGCAAGTCTGCGCGCGCCACCGCTGGCTTCTGGTTTCTTAAGCGCTGGAGTCACGAGCGCTAGGACAGTTCTGTATTCGCCGCTCAGTTGTATACTCGCCACCGAATTGTGTACTTGCTAGTCAGTTGTGTGTTCATCGCAGCAGAGTTGTTGTTTGTCATCAGCCGACGCTGACCTAGCCGCTCCGACTCGAACTAGACAGATTTCTGTAGACACGGAGTTCACTACTGTGTTTCTGTATCTTCGTTAATAAAGATAAGTACCGACTTTATTTAATCAGAGTGTTTGGGTTTTCATCTTTCTGTTCACTGTTCCAGCGGACCGGTCGGCCCGCTATTAAAAGTGTGGCGGTGACTTCGTAAGCCGTTTCTACAGCGAATTGTTTCTCGCTACGAACGCCGCCACAAAACTGTCGATGTGATGTTGAGTTTCTCTCATGGCCAGCTTGATCTCCAGATCTATCCCCAAAAGACCATGTGTGGGATCAGCCGATATGGCAACTCTGTCTCAGTACCAAAATACATAATATCAAGAACCAGTTACCATAGTTGTGGGCCAGCATGCCCCAGGAGAGGATTTAATGGCTTTATGGCATTCTTCACAACTGAATCAGTACATGCACATAGGTCAAAGTGCCAAATGTCATACTGGTGAGTGGGCTTATACTGCCACAAGTTTGTGAATTTTAGTCATTGCAGTAATCAATAAAATAACATCACACGCCCTCTCAAACCAAGAAGTTTCATTTTGTTTGCTACTCCCTGTATGAGTGCTTCACTTTTTGTGTCAGGAAGCGTATATTGTTTCTTATCAACATATATCACAACACTTAAGGTGGTGTTGTGAGGTGATTTTAACAAATAAATGACCATGAAAAAAAATTCAGGTTAGTGAGCAGTGAAATAAAATGTAATTTATGCCATTTTTGTTTCATTGAGGTTTACACAGTGGATAGATCTATTTACAAATCAAAGAGGCTTTCTCCAGTCAACTTATCATACACCATAAAGAAACAGACTGATTGAGGGGGAGCTGGAAGAAGCCAAAACTGAATTATCGAGGATTAGGAGAGAGGTTGAAAACTGGCAGAAAGTAAGGCAGTAGAGAGAAAGAATTTTTGTTACAAAAAATAGTTGTAATTAGTTTTCAGAGCTGAGTTGAGAGGAGCATGATTATCCAAGAAAAGTATGTGTAGAAAACATACTATTGACCTCAGTCATTTTTAAGGAACCCAAGTTTGTATGAGTGAGTAAGTTGCAGAAGGTACTGCTACTAGTAACTTAGCATGGGTGAGGTATAGGCACTTCGTAACAGGATATGCTAGGTACAAGGAGGATCATAGAGTACGAGTGAGCTGGGAAGGTAACTGTGTGGACAGGGAGAGGTCATACAACACAGGTGCTGACTTTGATATGACGGATTCCTTAACTTCGGTTTTGTTGTTTTGGCATTATGCTCAGCTATGTACAAGCAATGAGGTGAAGCATGTTAATGTTGAAAGTAAATGACACTGATTATGTCTGACTTGGTACACATTGCTCTGTTACCTAGTAGTATTACTGGCAGATGGTGTTTCACTTATTGCCAACATCTTAACCCATCAAGGGAAACAAACTTTCAGAGATGTTTAATGAGGGTATAGTGGGTGAGTCTCAGGACAGTTATGGCCACATTTATGATGTGGTATGAAGACAACTGCCAGCAACTAGCACATGAGAGTAGAGCATTATTGCCTTCTCATTTGGAGGGAGGTCCTAGTATTAAACAACCCCATGAAGTTAGTAAGGCAAACACTAGGCTAAAGACAAACTGTACAGATTCTTAAGATAGCTGTAATAGAATGTACAAGATTTAAGCAGAAAAGTTGGTGAAATAAAAGGGCTGTTAACTGTCGAACTTGTAGGAATTCAGCACTCTGCATCAGTGAGCACTTTTTACAGGAAACGCAAAGACACAATGCTACAATTACCGAATTTGAAATGATATGCTGTTCTGTTAGCAAGGCTATAGATGTGGTCTATATTGTGTATTTGTTACAAATAGTTCATTATCAAAAGTTATAAGATTGAAACTAATAAGTGTCCTGAAAAATACTTCAAGAATTGTGCAAGTGAATCTACACAGAAAAGGGAACTATTATTGTATGTATATATGTATCAAAGGAACTTCAACAGGTAATAATTTCCTCTTGGCTTATAGAAAATATGGAAGACCTTTTAAGACAACTTCATATTCAATCAAAATGCACAACTGTTCTAAATGCCTTTAATTAAGCTTCTGAACTGCAGGTATTAAATCAAATCAACTGATTAACTTATTAATCTATTAAAATTTCACCCTAAGAGGCCACATGATATGGTCAGGTGAATGTAAAAATGATTAACCAGATATTCACTGGTAAATACAAACATATGATCATGAGACTAAATTTTTGTTTAAAAATTTGTTTGAAAATAGATGCAGAATTAATGACATTCATGTCACAAAAAGAGTCATTAATGAAAACACCAATAAGATTGGCAGTTGTACACTGCAGACAGTAACCTGAAAATGGAAATGAAGTATTTGACTCCTGTGTTTGTAATTATTATCCCCAGCGAAGAAACTAAAAGTTAGGGTTAGTTAATTACATGGATAATATGTGGCACAAATAAACCACCAGAAACATTTGGTGATCAAAATAAAATGAAGCTTTGAAAGCAAGTGTAAGAAGCTATAGGAAGGTACTCATGAAGTGCACAGTAGCAGCATAATTTTAGGAATTATCGAATAATGAAGTTATCTATTAAAATCAATCTGGAAAGTTGTTAATGATAATGTGGTCAGAAATAAAAGTGAGGCACATTAAGTTCACTATAAAAAGTGATGGAAGGACTGTTGAGAATCTCATACATACTGCTGGCATATTTAACAAACATTACACAAATAAAGCTTAAAATTTAAATAAACAGAATTTAATTTTAAAAAATAGAACATTACATGTTACTGATGGTTTCCCAAATGTAATCATTAATCAAAATTTGAGAGAAATAAACTTTCAGATAATTGATATAATCAATCTGCTCTTTAGTATAGGAATATTAACCAACAAATCTTAAACACACTATAGCAAACACATTTCAGAAGAAGGATGAGATACAAAACAAACAAATCTACCATTGAGCTTTTCTAAGATAATTGAAAGTGTTATGGAAAAAATGTTATCACATCTAGCTCTTTAAATAAAAAGGCATTGTTTCTTAATGACAAAAAAGGTTCCAGGAAAAAACTTAAATAGTTGTGTTTTCCTTCTCGAAGTATGTTCTGAATGATATAGACCAAGATTAATAACACTGTTGCTGTTTCTAGACCTACCAAAGCTTTCAATGTGGATAATCATGATATGTTGCTTAGAGAGTTATGGAAAAAGGTATCTCAGGAGTTGTATATTACTGGCAGAAAAGAGACAGTAGAAATACGTCATGAAAATAAAAGTTTTTTGTCATTATGTATTAAACAGTGTACTTTGAGGATTTGCATTAAGCCTTCTGTTATTCTTGATGAATGATTTAAAACACCACTTGATAGCAGCCAGAGAAAGCATTGTTTCATAGATGATATTAACATGACATAATGAATCAAATTTACAGAAGAAGGTCCATGATGTAACTGGTGATAAAATGGTATTATGAGCCTTAGACACACAAAAACAAAAGTTAGAAGCAATACAATGATACAATTAGCTGCCTGTAGCACTGAAAATGTCTCTTACACAGTGTGTGTTACATTTTGTTTATCTTCTGTGTTTTGTATATCTCTTTAGAAGGGATTTTCCTATACCAGTGTAGAAAATTATCAAACAACCCATGTGATGTGTAAAGTTCCAATGTTGCACTGCACATATGTCACAGATCTATGCCAAACGTTTAAACCTTTGGAGCAATGGTGGCACACTCCATTCCCCAGCTCATGGACTACAAGTCTGCCAAACCCGTACCAAACTGAGATAGGCCATGTTCATTGAGGTGCTCACCATATGGCATGGCTCAGGGTGGAAACATAATTATTTGAGTACTATACTCAGTGACCTTCATTACCTACATTTACAACGTTTTATATACAGCTTCTTTGGCATCTATCTACATCTACATCCATACTCCACAATCCACCTGATGGTGTGTGGCAGTGGGTACTTTGAGTACCTCTATCAGTTCTCCCTTCTATTCCAGTCTCATATTGTTCATGGAAAGAAAGATTGTCGGTATGCCTCTTTGTGGGCTCTAATCTCTCTGATTTTATCCTCATGGTCTCTTCACAAGATATACATAGGAGGGAGCAATATACTGCTTGACTCCTCGGTGAAGGTATGTTCTCGAAACTTCAACAAAAGCCCGTACCGAGCTACTGAGTGTCTCTCCTGCAGAGTCTTCCACTGGAGTTTATCCATCGTCTCCTTAATGCTTTTGCAATTACTAGATGATCCTGTAACAATGTGCGCTGCTCTCCGTTGGATCTTCTCTATCTCTTCTATCAACCGTATCTGGTACGGATCCCACACTGATGAGCAATATTCATGCAGTGGGTGAACAAATGTACTGTAACATGCTTCCTTTGTTTTTGGATTGCATCTCCTTAGAATTCTTCCAATGAATCTCAGTCGGGCATCTGCTTTACCGATGATCAACTTTATATGATCATTCCATTTTAAATCACTCCTAATGCCTACTCCCAGATAGTTTATGGAATTAACTGCTTCCAGTTGCTGAGCTGATATATTGTAGCTAAATGATAAACAATCTTTCTTTCTATGTATTCGCAGCACATTACACTTGTCTACATTGAGATTCAATTGCCATTCCCTGCACCATGCATCAATTCGTTGCAGATCCTCCTGCATTTCAATACAACCTCTTGATATACAACCTCTCGATATACTACAGCATCATCCGTAAAAAGCCTCAGTGAACTTCCAATGTTATCCACAAGGTCATTTATGTATATCGCGAATAGCAACAGTCCTACGGCACTCCCCTGCGGCACACCTGAAATCACTCTTACTTCGGAAGACTTCTTTCCATTGAGAATGACATGCTGCATTCTGTTATCTAGGAACTCTTCAATCCAATCACACAATTGGTTTGATAGTCCATATGTTCTTACTTTGTTCATTAAATGACTGTGGGGAACTGTATCGAACACCTTGCGGAAGTCAAGAAACACAGCATCTACCTGGGAACCTACGTCTATGGCCCTCTCAGTCTTGTGGATGAATAGTGTGAGCTGGGTTTCACATGATCGTCTTTTTTGAAACCCATGCTGATTCCTACAGAGTAGATTTCTAGTCTCCAGAAAAGTCATTCTACTCGAACATAATACGTGTTCCAAAATTCTACAACTGATCAACTTTAGAGATATAGGTCTATATTTCTGCACATCTGTTCAATGTCCCTTCTTGAAAACGGGGATGACTTGTGCCCTTTTCCAATCCTTTGGAACACTACGCTCTTCTAGGGACCTACGGTACACTGCTGCAAAAAAGGGAGCAAGTTCCTTCATGTACTCTGTGTAAAATCAATCTGGTATCCCATCAGGTCCAGGGCTTTTCCTCTTTTGAGTGATTTTAATTGTTTATCTATCCCTCGGTCATCTATTTCAATATCTACCATTTAGTCATCTGTGTGACAATCTAGAGAAGGAACTACAGTGCAGTCTTCCTCTTTATTAAGGTGCTCACCATATGGCATGGCTCAGGGTAGAAATGTAATTATTTGACTACCGTATACTCAGTGACCTTTATTACCTACATTGACAACACAGAAAATATATTACATTGAATCATCTGGGGAGAAAACTATTTCTGGTTTATCAGTATGAGGTAAGAGAGTATTTATACATAGCATGAAGAGAAGAGGACTAAGTATCAATCTCAGTCATCAATCAACCTTGCCTTTCCTTCTTATCCCGTATGGTAAGTCTCCCCAGACGCAGGGCACTGGCTGACTTTCCCAAAATCTACCCCCTTTTCCTAGACCTCTCCAGTCCTTTTGCTTCACCCTTCTTCCTTCTCCTTCAACCCTTCTGCCTGAAGAAGGAACCACTAGCTCCGAAAGCTTGCCAATCACAGCAGTCTTTTATGTATGTGTTCTGCTGCCACTTGGTGAGTAGATTTTTAATCCATAAATTAAATAATTTTATCAATAACTGATTGTTTTTATTGTTATATTAGTACACCAAAATAAATTTGTTACCAGTGATTTATCATGAAACCTGAAGTAAATGGTTAAAACTATCTTTCTATTTCTAGTAAATAAAATAGAAAGTTTGGTAAAGGGAAGTTGTGGTAGAACATAAGTGACTCAGAGGTAAAGATAACAACTCAACGAAAAGTAGATATGTTAAGCTTTTGGATGAATTCTTTTG
Source organism: Schistocerca piceifrons (assembly GCF_021461385.2). Classification (NCBI taxonomy): domain Eukaryota; kingdom Metazoa; phylum Arthropoda; class Insecta; order Orthoptera; family Acrididae; genus Schistocerca; species Schistocerca piceifrons. The sequence goes on from NC_060149.1 coordinate 537,153,513, forward strand.
TGAGCTTTAAATCCCCCCCCCCCTCTCTCTCTCTCTCTCTCTCTCTCTCTCTCTCTCTATCTTGTGTGGCTACGTTGCGCAGCCATAACATAAACCCTATACCCTTCATCCCTGTCTTTCGTCTTTTTCCAACACCACTATATTTCCCAGATTGTGCAGGTAGGAACAATATATCTCACAAATTTTCTGGTATTGCAACCCTACTAGATACACTTTCATTAGTCCTTATCTTGCAAGTCCCTCTGACCTTACTCACATACCACTTCTCAAGTTACCATCCAATCCATCTCAACAGCTCTCTGCCCCCATTTTAGTTGGATATATAGGTCTGTGTTTTCTTCATCCACACTTTTTACCATGGTTCCTCTGTATCCTACAACCAACGTCGCCCTCATTATCACCATTTCCATTCCATTAATGTCACTCCACACCACATTTTCTATTATTGTATAAATTTTGCCATATGAGTCTTTTCCATTCTGCACTATTAGTATTTTGTAACTGTTTCTATGCACACATTTTATACTCTCATCCTCTGCCAGTTTTTTTGCTTGTGTTTCATTTTCTCTTGTATACACAAATAACATTTTTTTCACTGTTTCCATAAAGTTACTTCTCTTACCTTTTGTTTTGCTAATCCTTCTTACTACCTAACAGTAAGTATTTTCACTTCATAAGTATAACTGCAGATATACAGTACTATTTGGAAGCATTAACTTTTCATTGTTATCAAATTTTCTCAAATTGACTGTTTATATCTTATTTATTTATCTATGTCTGAATTTTATCTCCTTGTATTTGGTTCCCCTCTGACTATTCCAATTTTTTCTTCTCTCTATGTCTGAGCAAACAAAAACCCTTTCTAAGTCAGAAGAAAGGAAGACTATGCTTTAATGTCCTATCAGCAACAAGGTCATTTAAGTCAGAGCACAAGCATAGAATCTGAAAAGTTGATGAAGAAAACTGGCCTATTTTTTTCTTCAAAGCAATCATCTTGTCATTTGTGTTAAACAATTTTGAGAAACCACAGACATCCTAAAACTGCATGAACAGAAGGAGAATTTAAGCCCAACTTCTCTTGAATGTGAGTCCACAGCACCACCTTGTTCAGTCACAAACCTGAAAATATATATATATATATATATATATATATATATATATATATATATATATATATATATATATATATAGGTAAACATTCCATGTAGGAAAAATATATCTAAAAACAAAGATGTAGTGACTTACCAAATGAAAGCGCTGGCAGGTCGACAGACACACAAAACAAACACAAACATACACACAAAATTCAAGCTTTTGCAACAAACTGTTGCCTCATCAGGAAAGAGGGAAGGAGAGGGAAAGACGAAAGGATGTGGGTTTTAAGGGAGAGGGTAAGGAGTCATTTCAATCCCGGGAGCGGAAAGACTTACCTTAGGGGGAAAAAAGGATGGGTATACACTCGCACACACACACAACATATCCATCCACACATATACAGACACAAGCAGACATATTGTGTCTGTATATGTGTGGATGGATATGTGTGTGTGTGTGTGTGCGAGTGTATACCCATCCTTTTTTCCCCCTAAGGTAAGTCTTTCCGCTCCCGAGATTGGAATGACTCCTTACCCTCTCCCTTAAAACCCACATCCTTTCGTCTTTCCCTCTCCTTCCCTCTTTCCTGATGAGGCAACAGTTTGTTGCGAAAGCTTGAATTTTGTGTGTATGTTTGTGTTTGTTTGTGTGTCTGTCGACCTGCCAGCACTTTCATTTGGTAAGTCACTACATCTTTGTTTTTATATATATATATATATATATATATATATATATATATATATTATTCATCTACCTGCACAATTTAGAGTATTTTTCCTGTCCTTTTCCAGAACTATATCCCTACACTATTACTGAAACTGTACATCAACAATAGAATCTTACCAGTGCCCTGCCTATTTGAATTCCTATTTAAGTGTATCATCCTACCTTCAACAAGCCAGTTATTTGATTATAATTTGGCAAGCCCAATTCCTTGCATCTCTGCTTCCAGAAAGAAAGATTACCAATGCAGTATCCCTAAGCAGTTGGTTTCATCTATAAGATATTATATTTCTGTCACCATAAATTCCTATACCCCATGTCCCAGACTTGCATACTGAACCCACCTACTGACCTACTACGTTTTTCTTGTCACTCAATCTCCCGCCCCCCTCCCCAATAAAAAATAAATAGATAAAATTAAAAATGAAATAAAATAAAATAAAACACTCCTGGCACCCCTAAATGACTCCCAGATCCTTACTGACATATTTCACCAGTCAGTTTCAGTTCTGCCCAGATTCCTACATTCAAACCGAATCATGATGAAGAAGTTAAAGGTCTACTCTCCTCCATCTATTTCCTACTTTCTTATACACTTCTCTGAGCAAAGCCAACCAATGCCAACATCAAAAGCTTCACAACAAAATTAATACACTACATTGAACTTTGACTCCACCACAAAACCACTTTAAGGAACTCATCACATCCAAAACTGTATCACATTTATCACTGATATCATTTCCAATGACAACATCCCAACCAGTGAAAGTGCACCGATTTCCATTCTTGAGCTGTTTCAGCAACATCATTTCCCACCACTGTCTTGTTGAACCCAGTTATTACCTAGCATAATGCCTGTAACAGTTGTCTAAAATGTTCACCAAGAACCCTTGTACCAGCAATTCTAATCCAATAGTCCATCAACATTTGCTCAGATACTCTGGCCCAATTGAGAATCAAACAACCTCAGCCACCCATTGTCTAAAATGTTCCTCAAATCTAGCAGTTAAGGTATAAAAGGTGCTCCATTTTTAGACTACCTTCTTGCCAGAGACAATATCATCTCCTCAAACATTAATAATCCCCTATGCTCACAGCCTAGTTGTCTTTGAACTCTACGTTTCCCAACAGTATGCCAACTACAAAAGTACAGCCTTATTATTTGTGCAAAAGAATAACAACATAACACCAACAGTGACCTCTAATATGAAGGAAATATGCTCAAACATCATAATGGGACAGTAATGAACCCTTATATGCATAACACATTCAGCTACAAATTAAAGGAATTCTACCTAATACAAACTGATAATGTTTCATGATATGGATCCAGTTCCAGCACGTGATATGGATCCAGTTCGAACACATTTACCCTCTGCCTATGCAACTTAAACACTCTCTCACCCATCCTTTCCAGCTCTTCCTCTTCAACAAACCAGAAGAAACTCTTTTCATATCAAACCTACCAAACACCATTTCTACTTTGATATCTCATACCACTTTCACACCAGAAAGGTTCTCTGTTAAAGAATTACCAAGTGTGAATAAGGTGTTTGCCATGATGATCAGTTCTTCACTAGGTTTCTTGTAAACTGTAACAGACTATTACTATCACCCAAATGTTAACCCAAATAAATATCTCATGGGATATCATCACATGTTCCTGATACTCCTCCAATACACTCTAACTGTTCAAAAATGAGCATCACCCCATTGTACTCTGAAATTTGGAATACATAAAACCAGAGTCCTCCCTATCCCTCATACAGTATAATTCTGCTACTGAAATACATCTGAATTGTGCTCGTCGTTCTTCAAAGTATTCTGTTTCCAAATACTTGAAATACACTCCTGGAAATTGAATCAAGAACACCGTGAATTCATTGTCCCAGGAAGGGGAAACTTTATTGACACATTCCTGGGGTCAGATACATCACATGATCACACTGACAGAACCACAGGCACATAGACACAGGCAACAGAGCATGCACAATGTCGGCACTAGTACAGTGTATATCCACCTTTCGCAGCAATGCAGGCTGCTATTCTACCATGGAGACGATCGTAGAGATGCTGGATGTAGTCCTGTGGAACGGCTTGCCATGCCATTTCCACCTGGCGCCTCAGTTGGACCAGCGTTCGTGCTGGACGTGCAGACTGCGTGAGACGACGCTTCATCCAGTCCCAAACATGCTCAATGGGGGACAGATCCGGAGATCTTGCTGGCCAGGGTAGTTGACTTACACCTTCTAGAGCACGTTGGGTGACACGGGATACATGCGGACGCGCATTGTCCTGTTGGAACAGCAAGTTCCCTTGCCGGTCTAGGAATGGTAGAACGATGGGTTCGATGACGGTTTGGATGTACCGTGCACTATTCAGTGTCCCCTCGACGATCACCAATGGTGTACGGCCAGTGTAGGAGATCGCTCCCCACACCATGATGCCGGGTGTTGGCCCTGTGTGCCTCGGTCGTATGCAGTCCTGATTGTGGCGCTCACCTGCACAGCGCCAAACACGCATACGACCATTATTGGCACCAAGGCAGAAGCGACTCTCATCGCTGAAGACGACACGTCTCCATTCGTCCCTCCATTCACGCCTGTCGCGACACCACTGGAGGCGGGCTGCACGATGTTGGGGCGTGAGTGGAAGACGGCCTAACGGTGTGCGGGACCGTAGCCCAGCTTCATGGAGACAGTTGCGAATGGTCCTCGCCGATACCCCAGGAGCAACAGTGTCCCTAATTTGCTGGGAAGTGGTGGTGCGGTCCCCTACGGCACTGCGTAGGATCCTACGGTCTTGGCGTGCATCCGTGCATCACTGCGGTCCGGTCCCAGGTCGACGGGCACGTGCACCTTCCGCCGACCACTGGCGACAACATCGATGTACTGTGGAGACCTCACGCCCCACGTGTTGAGCAATTCGGCTGTACGTCCACCCGGCCTCCCGCATGCCCACTGTACGCCCTCGCTCAAAGTCCGTCAACTGCACATACGGTTCACGTCCACGCTGTCGCGGCATGCTACCAGTGTTAAAGACTGCGATGGAGCTCCGTATGCCACGGCAAACTGGCTGACACTGACGGCGGCGGTGCACAAATGCTGCACAGCTAGCGCCATTCGACGGCCAACACCGCGGTTCCTGGTGTGTCCGCTGTGACGTGCGTGTGATCATTGCTTGTACAGCCCTCTCGCAGTGTCCGGTGCAAGTATGGTGGGTCTGACACACCGGTGTCAATGTGTTCTTTTTTCCATTTCCAGGAGTGTACAATAGACTTGTCCCATGCAACAACCTAATGCTTTGTATTCAGTTTCTGTCAGTGTGATACCACACCCCTACAGTAGCAATGTCAACAGATGATGCAATGATATAATTTATCAGCTTTGCTGCAAATACTTACTAGTTTTTAATGAAGGCATTAGTGTCCACAAATATTCAAATATTCATGTTATGTACAATACTATTTTCCCAGTAGTCATCTTCTGTACTGTCCCCCCCCCCCAATTATACTATATGAATGTTATTTACTTGGTCATGCTTTCCCCTTCTGCTTCCCCTTCTTCTACTCCTTCATTTCCCCTTCTCCTTCTTCTTCTGCCAGGGATGGCAGTGTGTCCCTGGACCAGACCCATCCTAACCTTTGTCCCTCCAAACTCACCTCTCCTGCTCTGACCACAAAGACAAATCATCCCAGTTCGACTGCAGTACCAGAAGAATAAATATTGTGTGTATGAAGAGTACACGTGCATACTGTGCTCTGAAGAAGAATGAAAGTTGGAAGACTATCGAAAGAGGTCATTGTTTGTTATTATGTGCCTATTCATCACTCAGTTCATCCCTTATATGGTAAATTTATTTCAAAATTGTGAATTCTCTAATGTAGATTTTAAGATGACAAAAGAAACATATTTTGTGTGTGCTCATTTTGATAATTATATACTTATTAAATGTCTCTCTACTCAAAGTAGTACCTTAATACTACTGACATATGATGAAAGGAGCACAATTTAAACTTGCTCTAGTTTGTTACTCACTGAATGAATACTTTGGTAGAGAATTATTAGACCAGTAAACTGTTCATCACTGCTTACCCTGTAGACTTCTTCTTTTCAGCGGTAAATAAAAAATCATTCATCCATACAGGAAACACTGTTTTCCTTTTCCATGTTGCACTTATTCTTTGATTTCCATCTACAGCTGAAAATTATTTTGTGCCTGTTTCTCCCACTACATACCCAACTGCATCTGTGAAATAATCCTTACTTTCTGATGTGGCCATTTGCTCAATTAAGCCCACTCCAATCATAGCCACATCTGCTACTTTGAGTAAGCTCCCCTTTGGGTGTTTCTAGGACTTATGGTATTTCATTCCTTTGTCTTGTTGATGCAGTTACCTCTGCAGCAGCACATACAGTTGCCTTATCTACTGGTTCAGATGCTGTTGTTTCTGCTGATATTGTCACCTGTTTGTTTTGCATTTCTGACCCTTTTCTGTGTTGTACTTTCTCTACCCCTTCTGGTGCTGCTAATCGTGATTTTTCTGTAGTGGAATCAATTTCACTTGTTTGAAATGAAATTATGGCTGAGGACACTGATATCTGTGTGGCTTCTGGTTTTAAATGGAATTTTCACTGATTACTTTTAGTTTTTCTTTACACATATACCTTTTTCCTTTCCTACATCTATTAAACCAATGCTTTGTAAAATTATCTCTCACCAAAGATCTTACATGTACAATTATTGCATCTGGCATACTACTGCATACTGTCTTGATTTTCTTGTTAATTTTAATTATCTCTGCATTTACAGATGAATTTTGCATTAGATAATATCTTTGTGTTATGTCTACCAACAATAAGTTCACTTCTGGGTTCCATGCAGTGTATCTTTTAGAACTCTTACACTTTGTACACTTTCATTATTACGAACATCATATGAATCTCCTAGTACTGAGCAGTTGCATCCAGGACTGAGTGAAATTTTATAGCCCTTCAGTATTTCATTTAATTTAATTCATGGTTTTGATGTTCCACTTTGGCAGTCTTGTTTCACATATTGGGAGCAACACCTTTACCATGGCTGTCTAAAAGTATGATTACTTCTCTCTCTTGGATCATGTTTTCACATCTGTACTTAAAATTTCTTTTTTCTTAGTCACTGGTATTTTGCAGACAGCCAATCCCCTTCTTCTTTCATGATGCTCTCATCTCATTTGTTTTCTTCAAATATTTCAAATAAAAACATTTCAGCTACTCCTAAGAAGTCATGGTGACCCAAAACTCATAGTTTTTGTCTTGCCTTCATTATGGCAGAAAGGTTTTTTACCAAAAAATTGAAAGAAAAATGAATGATGATATGCTTGTGTGCATCAAAACACATGAAAAAAGACCAATTTTAGTAATAAAAATTTTACAGAGTTGTAAAAACAAAATTTAATTATGATCTGTATCCATATTTGTGGCTGTATTTGCTTTAATGTATGTCTTTGGCAACTCGTTACATAAACTGCAATCAATCTAATTTTGCCACAATAATGTTACTTTTGGGAACTACATTATGTTACTCCTATATGTAATATGTATGCAAATGCCTGTGATTACCTAAAATAAGAACAGATAAGATATTTCTTGTTTTGTAATTTGTTCCAAATTAAGGGTTTTGGGACAACAGTCAAAAACATCTTTTATTCAACAAATTAGATTCATCTACCACCTCCTCCACCTAGTTTCCACTGCACACCTTGCATCCCATCCCTCTCTTCTTCATCCCCTCCTCCTCCTCCTCCTCCTCCTCCTCCTCCTTCCTTCTTTCCCTCCTTCCTCCCTTCTTTCCTCCCCCCCCCCCCCGTCTCTCCCCCCCTTCTCTCTCTCTCTCTCTCTCTCTCTCTCTCTCTCTCTCTCTTTGTGTGTGTGTGTGTGTGTGTGTGTGTGTGTGTGTGTGTGTGTGTGTGTGTGTGTGTGAATGTTTACAAATTAAAATTAAAACAAGCAAAACTACACTGTCAAAAGATGAACAGGTAGAGATAGGAATCAGAGCAGTATTTTATATTATGCAGATGTAGGAAAGGAAATTTTGACAGTTGCTATTCAGATCATAATAAAGAACTGCATTTAAGAAACATTAATTTTCTAAAATAAATACAATACAAATTACAAGTATTAGTAACACTTGCTATTTCAGAGGTAATGGAAGTAGCTGAAATTCTAAGAGGGTATAAGACTTGGGCTAAAGAAAAGTGCTGAAAGAGTGATATGTAAAGAAAAACAGAGGATAGCCAAAGACTAAAGTAATTAATATAATCAGAGTATCAGGAAATCTGCAGAAATTTGAAAGAAAGGAAAAATAATATACAATTTTGAATAAGAACACTCTCACTTATTAAACCATGAAATTGAATTTAAAGAATCACAAAAGCAAATATGGGTTTTGATAAACAGTTCTTTCTTTTAAATCAAAAGGCATCAAACAAGAACAGGTAATGGAAGAGCAAAGCATGCAGGAAAGAGGAAATGTCACTGACAACCTTGAATTGAGACTGAATCAGATCATAAGGCAGGAAAACAAGTGGAGTTTTCCCTGAGACCTCTTTGCTGATGACACAGCAACAGTTAAATAAGGCTAAACAATACACAATAGACTACAATGAAGATGTTATTGGAAACTGACAGAATAAGTACAATACACTGATGCCTTCACATTTCTTCTTGTATTTTTCATCATACGCAATGATACACTTGTTTTCAAATACATGTTACTGACAGTGGAAATAATGTGAGCTTATAGGCACACTAACTTCTTTGATGATGACACAGCAGCAGTTAAATAAGACCAAATAATACAAAATGAACTACAATGAAATTGTTATTCGGAGCTGACAGAGCAATCAAAATACATTAATGACTTCACATTTTGTCATGCATCTTACATTATATGCTATGATATGTCAGTTTTCAAATGTATGTGACTGACAGTGGAAATAATGTGAGCTTATAGACACAGATACCTTTAAAAATGCAGTCAAATTTTGCCATCCATGATGTCAGGACTGTTTCTTTACTGAGGCCATCAATCTCAGGTAAAGATCTGTAAAAGCAGAAACTTTAACTTTAATAAGTTGCTTGTCAATCAGTTATCTAGGAACAATTACAGAGATAGCAGGCATTGTTTGATTAGAGAATGAAGGGTTGTTATTTCGTAATCAGTGTCAAGCTGTATATGAAAACATTATTCAATTTCTGTGTAGGTCAACATTTTCAAATTGCATTTCTAGTAGTTTGGCTGACAGACGTAACTCATTATATCATCTAGTTGTTTAATGTGTTTATAATATTTGATCAAATATATAAGAAATATATGATAACCTAATCTTTCTCATCACATTAATTCCTTACATTCTTTTTGGGTTTGCATCTGGATTATACAGTTATCATGTCAAAATACTTCAGGAATCCACCTTCCCCATCTTCAGGTGAGAATTGTTTGCTGAATCTCAGGAGAATTAATTCCTACCATGAATAGCACCAGTTTTATACACACTGAAGAAACAAAACACCTGTGAGAGAAATTGATGCTACTACTCCATAATGCAAAGTGAATTCTTTATTCTTTCTTTATTTGTTCATAGATTATTTCTTACAATGGTATTGGACACTTCATGTTTACATAAATCTTGCGTATAGATAGCTGAAAAATACAGTGATAAACAGGGTAAGTCAGGAGGAAAGGTGCATGCACTGAGGAGAGATAGTACTAGTGATCTGAACAAAAAACTTCATATGAACATTTGCCCTATTCTGAATGGTTTCTGAAATAGAACACATTTTATACACTCCTGGAAATGGAAAAAAGAACACATTGACACCGGTGTGTCAGACCCACCATACTTGCTCCGGACACTGCGAGAGGGCTGTACAAGCAATGATCACACGCACGGCACAGCGGACACACCAGGAACCGCGGTGTTGGCCGTCGAATGGCGCTAGCTGTGCAGCATTTGTGCACCGCCGCCGTCAGTGTCAGCCAGTTTGCCGTGGCATACGGAGCTCCATCGCAGTCTTTAACACTGGTAGCATGCCGCGACAGCGTGGACGTGAACCGTATGTGCAGTTGACGGACTTTGAGCGAGGGCGTATAGTGGGTATGCGGGAGGCCGGGTGGACGTACCGCTGAATTGCTCAACACGTGGGGCGTGAGGTCTCCACAGTACATCAATGTTGTCGCCAGTGGTCGGCGGAAGGTGCACGTGCCCGTCGACCTGGGACCGGACCGCAGCGACGCACGGATGCACGCCAAGACTGTAGGATCCTACGCAGTGCCGTAGGGGACCGCACCGCCACTTCCCAGCAAATTAGGGACACTGTTGCTCCTGGGGTATCGGCGAGGACCATTCGCAACCGTCTCCATGAAGCTGGGCTACGGTCCCGCACACCGTTATGCCGTCTTCCACTCACGCCCCAACATCGTGCAGCCCGCCTCCAGTGGTGTCGCGACAGGCATGAATGGAGTGATGAATGGAGACGTGTCGTCTTCAGCGATGAGAGTCGCTTCTGCCTTGGTGCCAATGATGGTCGTATGCGTGTTTGGCGCCGTGCAGGTGAGTGCCACAATCAGGACTGCATACGACCGAGGCACACAGGGCCAACACCCGGCATCATGGTGTGGGGAGCGATCTCCTACACTGGCCATACACCACTGGTGATCGTCGAGGGGACACTGAATAGTGCACGGTACATCCAAACCGTCTTCGAACCCATCGTTCTACCATTCCTAGACCGGCAAGGGAACTTGCTGTTCCAACAGGACAATGCACGTCCGCATGTATCCCGTGTCACCCAACATGCTCTAGAAGGTGTAAGTCAACTACCCTGGCCAGCAAGATCTCCGGATCTGTCCCCCATTGAGCATGTTTGGGACAGGATGAAGCGTCGTCTCACGCGGTCTGCACGTCCAGCACGAACGCTGGTCCAACTGAGGCGCCAGGTGGAAATGGCATGGCAAGCCGTTCCACAGGACTACATCCAGCATCTCTACGATCGTCTCCATGGGAGAATAGCAGCCTGCATTGCTGCGAAAGGTGGATATACACTGTACTAGTGCCGACATTGTGCATGCTCTGTTGCCTGTGTCTATGTGCCTGTGGTTCTGTCAGTGTGATCATGTGATGTATCTGACCCCAGGAATGTGTCAATAAAGTTTCCCCTTCCTGGGACAATGAATTCACGGTGTTCTTATTTCAATTTCCAGGAGTGTATTACTCTTGTATGTTTTCCTTCAATAACTCTAAAAACACACCCTCCAGTGAAAACGCATCACAGTACAAAATTAAACTATATTCAATTTCCTCAATAAAAAAGTTCCTATTAATTTTTTTCTCTAGACCTAATGGTTCTTGTGAAGAGAGTACTAGAATGTTGAAAAACTCGCTCAACGCACATGAGCTGTAGCTTAAATAGTTTTTGTAGGCCAATTTGAGGTAGTTTCCCAACTCGATAGACCACAAGTGTCCTCTATCAAACTGTTCATCTCAACTAGCTCTACACTACTGTGGTACATTGTAAACAGTGACAATGTTTGATAGCACAGAAGATAAATAACAATGGATATTAAATGTGTCCTATCTCAGAAACCATTCGGAATAGGGCATACTTCCATATGAAGTTTTTTGTTCAGAAGCACTAATACTATCACCCCTCAAAGCATGTACCTTTCCTCCTGACTCACCTTGTACATCAATTTATGTATGATTGCATTTATAGGCTGTCTGTTACATGTATTGGCTAGTTACAAAAAGATATTATATATACATATATTTCATATAATTTTCACAGAAAATGTTATTAAAAGTACATTATAAAAAATGAACACTGAAACACTAATCAACTTTTTATTTTAAGACATTCTTTAACACTGTAGGGGCAAATATTGATCAGATGTCTTTTTAATTTTCTTTTAAGAAGAGACATACTTTCTATCATCTTTGGACATTGTGGGAAACTATTGTACAGTATACGCCCACAATTTACAGGTTCATTGTTTGTTAATTTTAGCCTACTTCCTTCTATATGAATGTCATTTTTTTATTCTTGTATTATGTTCATGACATTCTCAATTTAGCAATGCAGTGCCGTTAGATATATATGATGTTACTGTTATATATGATGCTACTGTTTAAATTTTTAGCTCCCTGAATTTATTTCTGCAGGATTCTCTAGGTGATACTTTTGCAATATCTCGTACGGCTCTCTTTTGTAATCTTAATACCCTTTGTGTGAGGGCATTTGCAGCATTTCCCCAAGCCAGGATGCCATATGAGAGGTTTGAATGGACTAGTCCACAGTACATTGTTTGCAGAGTGTGTCTATTTATTGACTTTGACATATTATAATGGAAATATGCTTGAACCTATTTTGCTGCACATGTTATTTATGTGATTCTCCTGCCATACACCTGCCCACTGTTACACCTAGAAATTTATAGATGTCTGTCTCCTTTAGTTCTAGGTCTCCAATCCTGACTGTGATGTTGTTCAAAGTCTGTTTTTTGTTTGCATGTATCTGCATATATGTTGTTTTGTTTCCATTTATAAAGAGATTGTTATCCCTGAAATAATTGTTTCCACTTTTCATATTTAGCGAATCCACCTCTTGCAGGTCATCTGTTGTAGAACTGATAACAACAAATGAAATGTCATCTGCATACATGACTACACTATCAGATACTGATTTGGTTGTATCATTGACATACAAAATGAAAAGTAGTGGACCAAGAACAGATCCCCAAGGAACACCATATTTCAAAATTTCAAAATTTGAAAAGACACTTGCAATATTATTTTTCACTTTTTGCTTTATTTCTACACACCGCTTTCTATTTTCCAAAAACCATTTAATGATGTCTACTGCTTTCCCCCTTATACCATAACAATGAAGTTTTCCTAACAGGATGTCATGATGTACACAATCAAATGCTTTAGATAGGTCCAGGAACATACCACAGACTTTCTTCTGTTCATCAAGTGCTTTAGTTACAAGTGTCATGAATTCAGCTATTACTGTTTTAGTAGATTTGCCCTTTCTGAATCCATGTAGTTCATCGTTGAGAATACTGCATGTTTGTACAAAATTTAATAATCTGTCTTTTATTATGGTTTCTATTATTTTAGACAGTACTGATGTAATAGTTATAGATCTGTAATTTCCTGGGTCTTTTTTGCAGTCTCCTTTGTGTATAGGGATTACTTTACTCTTTTTCAGGCACATTGGGAACTATTCCGTTTTCTATAGATAAGTTTATCAGACTGGCTAATGCCTTTACTACCCAGTGTAAACAGCATTTAATTATTTTAGTGGATATACTATCAAGTCCCTCAGTGTTTTTTGTTTTTAGACTGGGTATTATTTTCACAATTTCTGATTCATTAGTTGCGGTCAAAAATAAGCATTTTGTCTCGTATGGAATGTTTATTGTGTTTATTTTGGAAGTATTATTTTAAGTTATTAATTTGTCCACAACTTCAATATAATGTTTGTTTAAGGTATTGCTGACATTCTGTGCATCCCTGAGTTCCCTACCATTTACCTCAAGTGTTATGTTATCAGTGTATTCCATACCTACACATTTTCTCTTTTCATTTATGAGAGACCATATGGTCTTAGTGATATTTGTTGAGGTTGCTTTCTTGTTTTCATAAGATGTCGATTTAGTCTTTTTTATCAGTTTAGTGTATGTTTCCTTCTTTTCCCTATGTGCATCCCTATTTTCTTGGGTTGGCCTTAACCAACAAATTTCATACAGGCTTTTTACCTCTTCCCTCTTCCTTTTTACCTTTACTGTGACCCAGTTTTTATTTTTCTTCTTATTAATTTCTCTACATACTACTGGACATGCAACATCTATGTAATGGCTTAATATTTTGCAGAATGATTCCCGTCCTTTATTTAGGTTTTCTGTAAAGTATACTTCACTAAGTCTTCAGTTTCCAGTAGCCTTTGTAGCCTATCTATGTTTGTTTGCTTAGTTTGTCTAAACTCTTTAAATATTTTTTCAGGCTTTCCTATGTTGCCTGCTAATTCAACTACTACCCCATAGTGGTCTGCAATGGTCATGTTTATGACCTTTACTGCCTGCTGGCTCTGTTGTACATTAGTGATCATGTGATCTATTAATGTTTCTGTTTTTTACACTATCTCATGGGACTGTCTATTGCTAAATAAAGTCCATAAGTTGTAAGCAGATCTTGAAAGCTCCTTGTTGTCTTTTCATGTGTTAATATTTAGGTCACCAGCTACAATTATATAAGAGAATTCCCTTATAGCCTTATCTAACAGTACTTCTAACTCCTTTAGAAATCCATTTATCTCACTGTTTGGTAATCTGTAGATACTTATTATCACACATTTTCCCCATAATATGTTGGCTGTATTGCTGCAGCTTCAAACAGCATTTCTGTACACTTGTCTAGTGACCATGAAATGATACCCTCTATTTTACTGTGTACATAGTCTGCCACCCCTCTGCCCTTATGTTCAGATCTGCAGAAATTAGCAAATTTTTAATATTCCTGTATGTTGAAAACATTACTTTCATTTCCTTTCAGATCATGTTCTGACATACTAAATATATGTAGTAACTCATCAGCTACTAGTACTTCTATCTGTTCTAATTTACTAGATGCATACTATAAATTCTGCTGCAAGATTATTCTATTAGAAATAGGTGTTCTGATTTTCTATGGCACCTTTCTTTTTACCTGGTGGTACAAAAAATCTTGCTCCTTGAGATGCTTTTGCTTCTTTGTTCTTTCCCCTCTCCTGTATCTCACCTGCAGGCTCTTTGTCACTGGTTCTTCTTCTGCAGGTGACGACACAGCTCCTTCTGGTAGTGATGACACTCCTTCTTCCGCTGGTGATGACACTGCTTCTTTTTCTGCTGGTGATGACACTGCTTTCCCCTCCTTTGCTGGGCAGAGTGATGTTTCCTCTTCTGTTCTTTCATCTTGTGGCTACTCTGAGTCTATTACTGGATACAGTATTGTATTTCCTATTTCTTCCCTCACTGATAGTGGTATAGGTCTATGTACTTTTCTTGTGTGCTGCTAATTTTTTTCTAATAATTCTTTGCACAGAATTTATTTACCATAGTTGTTTCTGTGCAGGCCTTGCTTTGTGAAATGTTCTCTCATTGAGCTTGTTGCTTCAGTAAATGTAACATTAAAGAAAATGCTATATATCTCCTGGAATATTCTGTACCTGTTGACAATTTCTCTGTTTACACATGAAGCTTCCATCATATCATGCCTGTGTGGAATGCTTATGACATATACATCAGAATGTATAAGTTTTCCTAAAGATTCTCTTAGAGCCTGGGTTGCATTTACACTTTTCTTCTTATATACATTGTTTCCTCCCCCAATAATGACACACTTGGAACCTTTTGTCACTGTTCTTTCACAGTATTTTAGTACCTCATTTAGAGGCATGCCAGGATGGGTAAAACCAGTTACTTTTTGTTTAGTTTGCATAGTGCCTGCTAAGCCTTTTCCGTGGATATTTGAAAATATGTAAACATCACCTTTCTTATTTTTCTCACTTGGCACAAGATTTCACAAATGTTTAGTATTTTGTTGCTTCCTCAAGGTACTTCTTGGAGACATGAAATCATTTTTCTTATTTCCCTGGTTGACTATATCTTCATTTTTATCTAGTGGATCACATCTGTTCATTGTTTTCAGTTCAAAAAGTTCTTCATTTTGTTTCATATGTGAGCTTTTTTTATGCCTAAAAAACAGCTCATTTTCCACTTTTTGTTCTTGTTTGAGTTTATTTATCACTGTTTTCAGATTACTTATCTATTGTTTTGCACACAATTAGTCCTGTTCTAATGCAAAAACTACGTTTCCTTCATGTATGCTACCATGTTTTTGTAAATACGCCATTCGTGAACAGCAGTCATTTACACTACCATGCCTGTACAACATCCAGGTGGTGAAAGCTGGCAGAAACAATGAGCCCTTGCTGGCTGAGACAAAGACCTTTTTTTTTAAATTTCAGATAATGGATATCTCTTGTCTCTTTTTATGATATTATATGACTGCCTAATTTCAAGTGAGTCCTGTGTGACAGTTCCAAGCGTGAGATGCAAGAGCAACTATCTGTGTCTCATCAAAGTTCTTTCTGTGTTCTTCAGTGAAACAGTGCTCTGTCACCACAAAATTCTCAGGTAATTGTATGTGGTGATATTTCTCAGAACCCCTGTCATAAACAGTGTGAATCATCTTGCCAATAAACATTTTCCCACTTGGCAACAGATGTTGTAAGCAATAGACTTCATCAGTCCTAGAACATCTTTAACCAAGATAAGTAGATTTTTAATCTTTAGATATTGTATCTTTCTAAAATGCTTCTTATCTTTGAGGATACACTAATGGCTAATGATAGGAAAGCAACTGAACAACAAATGTTTTCTACTGGTTTTAGCAAATGTCCAAACATGATGGATCTGTTTGTCAGTGCAGATATCCTGCTTGGGCACAAGCTTATCATGTTATAATTTTTGCATCAGGTTTTCCATGCCTGAACTGACATAAGCCCTCTATACCAACATCATCCCTGCGTTGGTATGATTGAAGACAACTCATGGCATTTAGATACTGGTCTGTATGAATTAGTTTTATATAAATACTGTGTCCCAGAGTCTAATAATTCTTCCCATAGAAAAACAAATCCACAAAACAGTGCTTTCCAACCATCTTGACATCCATTGTGAACTTGATGCTGGGGTGCAGGTAATTGAAAAGATCCCAGAAAAAACTGAGTGTGTATTGTCCACGTGGCCACACCATAAATGTATGATCAATGTACCTCCATAAACAGATGGGTTTAAAAAAGCCATCGTCAATAATCTGTCTTCAAAAACTTCCGTAACAGAACTGGTGATAATGAGAGATAATGGACTACCCATTCCCACTCAGTTAGTTTGTTCAAAACACTTATCCTTAAACAATAAATAAGTAAATATCAGCACATAAAAGTAAAGTTTCATCAATTTACTATCAAGTTCTTCACTAATTACCATCAAGGCCTCTTCAAGAGGAGCCCAAATAAAAAAAACACACTACATGCAATGTCATGAGTGAACACAAATCATCAAGACATAAAGACTTCAAGCATTCCAAATCTTTGGATATAATATCTGGTTGTGTGAATGTGAAATGAATGCAGTTCCTTAGTAAGACATAACAATAAAAGAAAAAGGAAAAGTTGCTGAGTGATTCAATTTTCTGATGAGAATTGGTAAAGAAGGTATTGTACCTAAATGTGTAATATATATTTTTACTTAATTAATATCAAACTGGAATATAATGTTAATAAGCATGATAGTGTTGCTCCTGTTCTAACCTCATGTTGGGAAATGTGAGCACCATATTTCCTGTTCTATAGTTTTTAGTGAGCACTTGAAGACTCTGTACAGGGTGATTCAAAAAGAATACCACAACTTTAGGAATTTAAAACTCTGCAACAACAAAAGGCAGAGCTAAGCGCTATCTGTCAGCGAATTAAGGGAGCTATAAAGTTTCATTTAGTTGTACATTTGTTCGCCATTTCAGCCAATAAAGTTTTTGGTCCCTTTTTCTTTGAAGGTGCTACTGTAACTGGACTACAGTATCTGGAGATGTTAGAGAATTGGCTGTTCCCTCAGCTCGAACAAGAAGCACAACAATTCATATTTCAGCAGGATGGAGCGCCACCACATTGGCACTTATCGGTCCGTAACTACCTGAACGTCAACTACCCGAGGCGATGGATCGGCCGCCAGGCAGCCCGTGACAGAGCACTTCATCACTGGCCTCCAAGAAGCCCTGATCTTACCCCCTGCGACTTTTTCTTATGGGGATATGTCAAGGATATGGTGTTTCGGCCACCTCCCCCAGCCACCATTGATGATTTGAAATGAGAAATAACAGCAGCTATCCAAACTGTTACGCATGATATGCTACAGAGAGTGTGGAACGAGTTGGAGTATCAGGTTGATATTGCTCGTGTGTCTGGAGGGGGCCATATTGAACATCTCTGAACTTGTTTTTGAGTGAAAAAAAACTTTTTAAATACTCTTTGTAATGATGTATAACAGAAGGTTATATTATGTTTCTTTCATTAAATACACATTTTTAAAGTTGTGGTATTCTTTTTGAATCACCCTGTATATTCATTCCTTATATTTGGACTGTGTGAGGTGGTGCATTGGCTACCACACTGGACTTGTATTTGGGAGGATGACAGTTCAAACCCACATCTAAGCATCCAGATTTAGGTTTTCTGTGATTCGCCTAAATTGTTCCTGGCAAATGCTGGGATGGCTCCTTTATACAATCCGAGCGAACTTGATGGCAACATGATGTTGAACCCAAACTTCCTTCCTTTCTTTCACTTGTATTTGCTTGTGAATTTTCATACAATGTCCCTTTTTACAAATTTTCCTTGAGAAAAATGTTTTAATAATTTCAGCTGACAACACAAACACAAATTACTGAGGGTAGAAATGGAAAGGTAAAAACAATCTTTATTATAAGTGAAAGAAAAGAGTGCTAATGACTTAATTGGTTTTGGATGTCTTTCTCATATCATGTTCAATGCTGTCCATATAAGTAAAGTGGTGAACCCAGTCATATAAATCTCATAATTAGTCAAATCTACCAACATGCTTCATGTGCTGAAGAAATAAACCAATCTCAGTGTTTACTGGGATGGAGTACAAGAAAGTTTTTGGGTATAGTGAAACCAGATGGTTAACTCTCCTATGACCTGTTAAGAGACTCATTGATACTTGTCAACCGTTAGGATTACTCCCTGTTATTTTACAATCATCCTCTCGCGTGGAACGAATTTTTCAAAGAATATGCTCACCTGCATCACAATTCAGTTACATATTTTCTCTGGCAGCATTTTGTCCATTTCAAGGGGCAGTTTAATTATAATTAAAGTTGCAGACAAAATAAATATGTTGTTCAACAAGTTAGAATACACAAACTCTTAAATATTTTTGACATTTACTGTGGAACAGCAATTGCAAGAATTGAAAAATGGAGGGCTACAGACATTACTTCAGTAAACAATATCCCTACAGCTTTACATGATACCTATATTGGAAAATTTCTGTGAATAGTCTGAAGCATTTTCCATGTTTTCGGTATAGAGTATAAGTGAGGATAATAAATTTTACTACAGACATTTTCAGTCACTGCTCTTATATAGACTTTAACGGCTAAACCAGTTTCAGCATCCTTAATAGCCCTACACAACAAGAAACAATATACAAAATGACTACTGTCAACACAGCATTAACAAATTAAATTAACACTTAACTCAAATACATCTTGACACAGACATCAGCTAAGTATCACTTTCAATTTTTGTTGTGTAGTTAGGTGTTTATTTAATTCATTAGTGTAATGTTGATAAGTGTGTTTTTGTATATTGTTTCTTCTTTCATACAATTATTGAGAATGGCATAAATGTCAAAGCAATTTAGATAGTAAGCAATAAATGTGTGCATTGACATAACCAAAGTAGTCTTCAGTCGGTGGAGTAACCCTAAATACAACCATTAGCTGGATTTGTGTTCAAGAATTCTATAAGTTTTTATCTACTGTCATGAACTTCACTATGGATGAGAGGGAACTGTTTAATGAGTACTGTAGTGTGAGTAAATATTGTGAAGATGAACTCCTGGATGGGAATGAGAAATCAAATATTAGTTTCAGTGAAATATGGTGCAAAATGTTTATTCATTTTTACAATCAATGACTATGTCTTGACATGTCAGAAGTGTGGTCAAATACAAATATTCACTAGCTATTCCATGTTCTAATGCTTCTGTTGAAAGAGTAGTTTCAATAATAAACACTTCAGGGATGGACCACAAAACATGCTAAACTTAGAGACATTAAAGCACTGGAAATGATTAAAACAGCATCTTCTTTTCTCCTCCCATGTATGGGCTTCTACAATTTGACACTTAATGAAAATAAACTCCTAGAACAACTGCACATCCCAAAATGTACTGTTCAAATACCAGCAAGCCTGTACCATCAATTTCACTGTAAAATGTGACACTTCTATTTTTATTGACGTCTAAATTGTATATTAAATACCATTATTAACTTCCCATGATTACTATGGAGGATTCTGTGAAAATAAATTACTATTATTGTACCTATATGAACAATAATTTACTGTGTCCCAGTTTTCACTCATTTGCTTTAATTTGTGTGTCATATTTCTAAAATGTCCTAAATCAGCTTAAAAATAATTTGGAAAGCCTAGTCTGAAATCGATGTATAAAAAGGGAATGAGAAACATCTGATAAAAAATGTACAGAACTCATAAAAGCAACATACATGTAGTATTTTATTAATAAAATTTTGCAATGCTTTTTACCCCTTCCACACACATCACACACTGGACATTGTAACAGAGGGAAGAGAACAAGAAGGAAACATACTGAAAGCTGGCTGTCATATACAAGTAGAACTTGGAAAGTAGTAAGATCTACAGAGGCAAGCTGCATTAAAATCTGTTTTATTATGACCATACGGAGAATGTTTCAAGCTATTAATATTGTCAGTGCTTAGGAAAGATTATCTAGATGCAGACAGTGTTGAAAGTGATGAGATGTCTCCTATCACTCTCTACTGATTACATTCATTCGAAAGTTAATAATTTAAAGAAATTATTTGTTTTCTGTCAAGAGTGCACTGATATATTTCCACAGATATTTCTCGTTTTTGCATATGTAAATGCTTGTAGTGTGTGATGAGGTACCACAAAGATGAAAGTATCTGAGTGAGGTGATGTAACGTGGATGTTCCTGAGCCTCCCATTTTTGTGCCACTTATTTTTCTGACATACATTAGAGAGAAGATTTCAGTGTGAAGGGCACAAAACTATTTTTCATTCCTCTAACATATATTATTGTAAACTGGCTTTCAGCATATTAGTACACTGACAGATAATAGCTGACCAGGTTCCATAGACTACAGTAAACAAGAAAGCCAAACTTTCAAATCAAAATATATTACTAACAGGACTCAGTATATGCAATAATATTGGTAGAAAATGTCATATCAGTATCTCTTAACTAGTGTTACAACTCACCATGTTACAACTCACCATCATTTACTCTTTAGTGGTAATTACTTACTGTTATCTAGTACAAATATACAGGAATTAAAATAATAGTGAAAATTAATTTGGAATGATAAATGAGATAATAGGAAGGTCACAGATGGCACTTCAAGTGATACAGCAAGAAGCATACAAAAACTGCTTGAGGAATGGAAATGGCATCGAGACCAGTGTATCAACTGCTGAGAAGAGTATTTCAAAGGAAACCATGCACAATGAGTAAAACGCAAACACAGAAAAATTCTGCAGACATAGTTCTGGAATTTTTTGAACAGACCTCATATACTCATATTAATTACAGAACACATACCATAATACATACATTAAAAAAAGTTTTGCATCACCTTAGTTCCAAGAGTTCTGGAAACAGTACAGAAAACTTGAATAGAGATCAACATAAACATCATTTGCACCCATTCTATTGCCCATGAAAACCACACATTGCATGTTGTACCACCATACAGCGAGACCTTCAGAGGTGGTGGTTGAGATTTCTGTACACACTGGTACCTCTAATACCCAGCAGCATGTCCTCTTGCATTGATGCATACCTGTATTCATCATGGCATACCATCCACAAGTTCACCAAGGCACTGTCGGTCCAGATTGTCCTACTCCTCAATGGCAATTCAGCATAGATCCCTCAGAGAGGTTGGTGGTCATGCCGTCCATGAACAGCCCTTTTCAATCTATTCCAGGCATGTTTGATAGGGTTCATGACTGGAGAACATTCTGGCCACTCTAGTTGAGTGATGTTATTATCCTGAAGGAACTCATTAACAAGATGTGCATGATGAGAGTGCAATTTGTCATCCATGAAGATGAATACCTCGTCAATGTTCTGCCAATATGGTTGCACTATCGGTCAGAGGATGGCATTCATGTATCATACAGCCATTACGGTGCCTTCCATGACCACCAGCGGACCAGCGGACCAGTGGCATACATTGGTCCCACATAATGCCACCCCAAAACAGCAGGGAACCTCGACCTCGTTGTACTCACTTCACAGTGTGTCTAAGGTGTTCAGCCTGACTGGGTTGCCTCCAAACATGTCTCTGACGATTGTCTGGTTGAGGGCATATGCGACAGTCACTGGTGAAGAGAACATGATGCCAGTCCTGAGCGGTCTATTCAGCATGTTGTTGGGCCCATCTGTACCGCGCTACATGGTGTCGTGGTTGCAAAGATGGACCTCACTATGGATGTCAGGAGTGAAGTTGCGCATCATGCAGCCCACTGAACACAGTTTGAGTCATAACACAATCTCCTGTGGCTGCACAAAAAGCATTATTCAACATGGTGGTGTTGCTGTCAGGGTTCCTCTGAGCCATAATCTGTAGATAGCAGTCATCCACTGCATTAGTAGCCCTTGGGCAGTCTGAGCAAGGCATGTCATTGATAGTTCCTGTTTCTTTGTATCTCCTCCATGTCCGAACACCATTGCTTTGGTTCACTCAGAGATGCCTGGAGACTTCCCTTGTTGAGAACCATTCCTAGCACAAAGTAACATTGTGGATGTGATCAAACTGTTGTATTGAGCATCTTGGCATGGTTGAACTACAGACAACACGAACCATGTACCTCCTTCCTGGTGTAATGACTGGAACTGATTGGCTTTCGGGGGACCCCCTCCATCTAATAAGTGCTGCTCATGTATGGTTGTTTACATCTTTTGGCAGGTTTAGTGACATCTCTGAACAGTCAAAGGTACTGTGTCTGTGATACAATATCCACATTCAACGTCTATCTTCAGGAGTTCTGAGAAACAGGGTGATGGAAAACCTTTTTCGATTTGTGTATATTTTTGATTAGTGTTGGTGCAATTATGACTTCACGCATCATTAAAATCTTTCTTATAATGACAACTTCCATATGTAAGTTAGTTAAAAACAGGTTTTGTTGTTCATGGCTAGTGCATTTGAAAGATCATCATAAAACTGAAAATATACATTAATACAGAAAAGAGACAGAGAAAATAAAAAAAATAATAACTGACACACTCAACATTAAGACAAGCCATACTAACAATATTTATGTATCACTGTGCTGTAGATGAAGTAGATATATTGGATCAAATTATTTAGTCTTCTAATTGTACTCCTAAGACAAGGCACGATAATAATATCTATGTATCTATGTATTTTATATGAAGTACGTATAGTGGACTGAATACTTTTAATATTCTTAGGAAGACAGTGAACTTATAATGGCTTCCACCTTCCATTGATCTGAGCTTAGTCAATGATACCACCTACATGTGGAAGACTACTAGGGACTACAACTCACCGATGTATTCTAGAAACTGCATAATGTCCAGGTCTGTAAGATTTTTCTCATAAGAGTGGGAATGCTAACCGTGTAATAACGCATGGTAAAAATTTGGTTACAAATACATATTTCTGAAAGCGTATGTTGAGTTATGGTATATGGAATACATAAGATCATGAAAAATTCCAATAACCTTACTGTTGTACTTTTATGTATGATGCACTTGGTAAGCACCTAGCAACAGAGCTTATTTTATCTTTTATAATTTCATTTACATTACTTATATTACCATACATGTTGTACTTTTTCATTTTAATAAATTGATTAATCCATTGTTATTACCTAGTAAAATCCCTAAAACATAAATATCGCCTGACATTGTTTTGACCTCCATTATGATTCATAACACTGGATATGAGTGATGCTCCTTAAAGCATGGTTTGTTATGAAGACATGTGGTGTAATATGTTAAAAATTACTGTTCTTTCATCATATACATTATCACACATTTGTATCACTTTCAGTTTAATAAAATTATAATCTATTTTTATGATCTGTTACCATTGTAATGATGGAAAACTGTCTGTCATTAGTTCAACCACAATTATGACCCATGGTATTACATGTTGGCAATGTTGCTTATAATTTTGTTCATTTTATAAACAAATATTAAAAATAAAATATTTTTTGAAACTGCCTAAGGCTAGTAATTCATTGTAAAGTATCTCATAAAATGTTACATAAAATTATATAGCTTGGTTTATATAACTTCAACAGATTCCTATCATGGTAGTTACTATTATTAAAGTCCTGTTGGTTTAACTATAAGATAAGCTGTGTTGATGTCTGTACTTAATTTTACATACATCTACTGCTCATTCTTTAAAATATTATTAGAACATGTAGATTTTATGTAGGTTATATAGCCAGCTGTTAGCACCACCTAGCAGTCTTCACCTCAGGCAATGTGTCAGTTCCCATTTCTCTATAGTACTGGCCATACATGTGTATACTATGTACATGCTGAATGTTGCATTTCTTGAATGTTGTAATGTGCATCAGCTGTCATATTATTCACATGTGCTATGTTGTGAAACATATACATACAGGGTGGAGAAATATTATGTCACGAAATTTTAACCCTGGATAGCTGATGCGAGAAAGAACCAAAACTACTAATGTTGCACAGGTCAACAATGCACCAGTTTTAAACAACGAAAAATTGCTGCCATGCAGTGATTGGCTGTGGGATTGGCCTGTTGCCATTACTCAGTTAACGGGCAGTGCTATGGTTGTCAGTTTACACATGCAAATCTCCCTCGCCCCATCACTGTCCCAACGTGATACGCACACATGTCGAATAGGTCTTGCTGTTTGTCTCCACCTCACATCAGAGGCATTCACACGTAAGCTTTGCTTCAGAGCACACACACGTCTCTTGCAATTTAGCCATACAATGAGCACAGCGGCACAGTATTTGTTTGAAGAACAATGAGATATGGTTTTTGTTTATGTACTAGCCCACAACAGCACGCATGAAGCTTGACAGTTGTATGAGGAACAGTACCCACCAAGGCGCTGCCCACACCTGCAAACTTTTACAGCAATTCACCGGCAACTTGGCGAAACAGGCTCATTAGAAGGATATCATAGTGATGCTGGAAGACCTCAAACATGACAGGATGCTGCATTTGAAGAGACTGTTCTCAAGCGCTTCGAGGAAGCATCTACAACAAGTATTTGAGCAGTTGGACACAATGTGGGGGACACTCGTCAGTTAGTCTGGGAAGTTTTGAGGGATGGCAGCCAGCATTCATTTAGTTTCAACCCTGTCCGAGACCTAAATACTATGGTGGACTATGAACACAGGCTTGGCTTTTACAGGTGGTTTATACAGTGTGTTGCATGAGATCCCAACTTCCCCGTCATTGTGTTGTTTACTGACAAGTGCACCTTTCATTGCAATGGCCTTTGCAACACTCGAAACATTCATTACTGGGCAAGGGGAAATTCTCATGTTACGTACGTCCATGGACACCAGGAGCTATTTTTTGTTCAACATTTGAGCAACATTTGGGTGACCATCTCACTGGGCTGGTCCATCTACCACCTCGACTTACTGGGGAAAATTACCTTCACTTTTTGCAAGAAACTCTACCCAGCCTGCTGGAACATGTTCCCCTGGACATATGGCTACACATGTGGTTGCAGCATGGTGGGATAACAGTTGTACTGTGCACAGATATTTAAAGAACTCTTCAATGGCTGGGTAATTGGCAGAGGTGCTTGTAGGACCTCCTTCAAGGTTCTAGTTCATCTACCTGGATGTGAACCACATAGAAACAGAGAGGAATTAATGGAATGCATTCCACAGGCCACCAATCACATGAGGACAATGCCAGGGATCTTTGAAAGAGTTTGGAAAAACACCACTCGATGAGACCAAGCTTGTGTCGTGTCAGACGATCGTCAGTTTGGGCACCTGCTTTAAGTAGGTCCTAGCTACAAAAACGGCCCTTTTCAGGGCTGACACCTTTCTGTATATGGACTAACAACTGTTAATGGGTTTGCTCTGATATGTCTTATCATGAAACTACAATGGATGTGTCGGGACCCCAGCAGATTCACCCCAGGCCCCCAGAGTGGAAAGCTGGCATGTTACCACCGAGCATGGGGGCCACCTTGGATACATCGTGATCTCCGGCAGGCAAAGCATTTGCGGTCATGCATTGTCCAAAGCATCCAGTCCCATGGCCAATCAGAGTGTGTGGCATCAAGTTTCCATATTTTAAAAATGGTGCATTGTCGACCTACACAACATTAGTAATTTTGGTTCCTACTGACACCAACACTAATAAAAAATGTTTTATGGTAACTTGTGTATATACTCTTGAAAACTGCTATAATATTATGTGCAGTTCAGTAAGCTGTTTCATGTTGCTAACATGGGGAAAAAGTTTGTTTTATATTTCAGATCTGAAGATAGCTAGATTGTTAGCTGAAACTAGTAATATATCTAAATAAAGAAGATTTCATGTGCAATTTTGAGTTCATGGGTTTGCAATCACTAAGATAAATAAAAAATTTACAATGGATGATGTATCTCCTGGTTGACAACATCAACAAATCTGATTTTGAAATTCACTGTCACAAAGCTGTCAACTTACCGATCTGTCTCTCCCCAAGATTTTCAATGATCATAACTTGTTTTACGAGTTCTAAAATGTGCCTTTTCCAGTTTAAATTTCATCAATAATAACACCCAATAATTTTGAAGTTTCTACCCTGTTTATTACTTCCTCACCATGCATTACACTTATATTTGGTGTAGAACACCTAGATGAACAGAACTGAATATGTTGTGTCTTTCTAGAATTGAGTGTGAGACCATTTGCAGAAAACCAGTTTATCATTTCTTTTGCTGCTATATATCTGCTTAGTTTGGCTACAATGCTACTGTCATCTGCAAAAAGAACTAATTTTGTTCACTGTAGACCTACATTTGACCTCTTAGGTGTGCTCCCATGTTGTTCATAAGCTGGACAACATTATCTGACGTACCCACAACAAAGCTCTTGAAACACAAGTTTAGTTCTTCAGCCCTCTTTCCACTGAACATCATGGGTTGTGTCTGATAAAAAATTGAAGTTAGTAACACTGTAACATCAGCCATTATATTTTATTTTATTTACATCTCCTAAAACTCTCAATTAAAGGCTTTACTCCCTCTGTTGTTCTCTGTAATATGAGGACCATTCAAAAAGTAAGAGCTGTTTGCATATATTTAAATGTTGACAATTCAGAACAAAATCACACAAATGCAGCACCATCCATTGATTGTTTATAAAGCCACCAAAGTCCTGTTTTGATTCTGTTATCATTTGACTGAGTGGAGGAAAATACAATGGTTTTTAAAACTGATTCTCCAACCAGTTGCAAAATGCTTGCTATAATTCACTGTGTGTCAAACACTTTGCAGGTGCTCAAATTCACCAGAAATTTGACAGAAGCCTTCTAGTAATGGGTAAAGAAATGGCCAGATCTTAAAGCCAAGGTTTCAGAAGTGATTATAAAAATGTGCATGATGAAGAAAGTTGTAGCAGGTGATGAAAGCTTGCAACAAGGAGACTAAAAAACTGATCTGATAGGTAACTCATGTTCCAGTTGATGAATTTTCTCATGTTGAACACCACTCAAAATGAAGGGCATGTGAAAATGTTTTCCATGACATTTCTCAACAATGATGTGCATCTACACATTGCTGATACAGCCAAAGGTATATTCAGTATTTCCTCTAGGAAGCTTTAGACACCCATTCCGTAGTCCTGACCTTGTCTTACATTTGAAATAGTGTCTTGCTGGACAACTGTTTGAAGATGTTGAAGAACTCAAGGCTGCCACTTTCAATTGTTTCAAGTCCCACACAGCACAGTTCTATACAAAAGTGTTGCTGAATCTAGTATAACATTATGGAAAATGCATTGAAGCAAATGGTGATGATTAACTGCCAACCAAAGCTTCCAACAAATTTGTTTTTTTATGGCCATAAAATCCTTAATTTTCAATTAATTTCATCCAAAATCACAATTCTTGCATTTCTAAATATTTCAGCAAGATTGCACCATTCAGAAATTTTGCATATGGTAATTTTCACATTTGTCAGGTTGCAGGATAACTTTAAGAGAGCCTTTTTAAACATAATTTCACTCCCTTGTCCAGATGACCATGGATGATCTGGCATTAACAGTCTTATAGCCTAAAATATTTGGAAAAATGCAAACATGGTGAACTGGTAAGGCACTATATACTTACTTGGGATGACAGCAATTCATGCTTCCATTTGGCTGTCCTGATACAGGTTTTCTGTGATTACCCAAAATCAACAACATATCAGATTGCCCCCTCCTTTTTTTTTTAAGAACACTGCTAATTTTCTTCCCCATCCTTCTCCAAATTGAGCTTGCACTCCATCTTTAACCCTTTTGCGGCTACAGAAGTGCTCTGGGTATTCCATACTGAGACAACTTTTGTTACGGCTGTACTGCTTGCCAAATGAATGCGTCTGACAAGAGACAACATTCCAGATGTTGTGAAATAGGCCTACTTATCATACAATTTTTGGAAAACTATTATGTGGAAAAATTTATCTTTGCACACCTTACAGTCTGATATATTCACTCAATAAACAAATGAATTTCTTTGTGTTATCCATCATATTTACTTGCACTGCATCAAATTAAGTAAAACATCATATGAAATTTTAAAGAGGTCATAGAGGTAAAAATCCATAGCACAAACTTTGTGTACGATTGATTTTAGCTCATACATTACAGTGAATGAAACATAGATAAGATATCAAAATTTTATTTAAAATTGAGAGCAGAAAGATCTTTCATTTCATTCTCAAGATATTTTGTTTTATATCCAAAGGACAGTCATGCAGAACATGTGCACTTACATCCTGTAACTACGGATAAACAAATACCATTGTTCCAGGCACCAGAACATGTGACAGATCCAGCTGCCCCTAGCCTAATAATTCACTTTTCTGGAAGATTGTCTGTCCACAGACTACCTTACAATATTAGTGGGAACTGGTGGTTGGTCTGATAGTTATTATGGATGTGTGGGAGGGAGGGGGGGGGGGGAGGGGGGAGATGGGGGCAAAACTACCTCCAGTGGGAGAGGGGAGAGTTGAAAACCATAGTAAAGTGCACAAGCTATGGTCAGCTGTTGAATCCCTACATTTTGGGTGCCAAAGATAATGATTACAGATCAAGGGACTTGATTAAGGAATTATGTCACTTGTTATATGTGAAAGAATCTGTGAACTAGTCCACTCCACTCACAGTTAAATGGAAGGGTGGAACAGATGTATCATACAATAGAAAATATGTTAATTACTATGTGAGGTCACATCATAATGACTGGGACACATGTTTACCCATGGTTATGTTGCCATATAATGCAAACGTCCACACTAATACAGAGTTGTCTCCATACAAGGCAGTATATGGTGGGATTTGATACAATTAAGGAAAGAAGGGGCAAGGAAAGAGAGTCAGCCCATAATTTCATGAGAATGGGGGAGAAGTGTGGAAATGGGTGCACAAGGTGAACATAATAGCATAGTAGACACAGGAGGAAGCTGTTAAGTGCATGGGGAGCTTACAGCATTACAAAGTAGTGCAGTGGGTAATGTTATCTAGTCTTTACACTCCAAAGGGTAAGATTAAGAAATTCATCATCACATACCAAGGACCTTCCCAAGTGGTTAAAATTATCTTAACAGTCAATGATAGGCTACAGTTAGCAGCAAGGTTGACAACAGTGCACAGTCTATCCCAGGAGTGATAAGAGCACAGCCTCAGAGGGACACAAAAGGAGGAAGTGAAGAGCTGGACATGAGAATGGGAATGGTCCTATATGGAAGATTCATTTTCATGAGCTTCTTTTTCTTCAGTCATGAGAATTTTGGCACTAGTTTCACGCACACTTTTCTGATGTTAAATTGGTTACGTAAAATTTGCCTACACATTCTTTGTAAATTTGCACAGTTTAAGCAATTGATCAAACACTCACCTGATAGATCAAATCAAATTACCTACTTTTTCGCTATTTTCATCTTTTTTGGATGTTGAAGGGCATCTTTGGCATGAGTCATCTTCAACATCTTCTTGGTCATCTTAGAAATACTTAAACTGCTCAAAAACTCACATATGTGAGGAACAGCCTTCACCATAAAATTGTTTTGGTACAAGGTTTCAGTAGCAGTTTTTCCTAGTCTCACATGAAACTTCACAACAATTTTTTGCTCTATTATTACACTGATTACTTTTCTGGTGAAACAAAATAATAGCTCTTCCACAAATGAAGGCTGTAACCACATTAATTTTTCTACAGACCACAGAGATGCCACATTTGACTGATAATGCTTCATGCCCCAGTGCTATTGGTTGTTCATCTTTGGTGCATGTTTTGTAGCCATTCCTTGTATTGGAAATGATTGACAGTGAAATTGTTAAATACACTCCTGGAAATGGAAAAAAGAACACATTGACACCGGTGTGTCAGACCCACCATACTTGCTCCGGACACTGCGAGAGGGCTGTACAAGCAATGATCACACGCACGGCACAGCGGACACACCAGGAACCGCGGTGTTGGCCGTCGGATGGCGCTAGCTGCGCAGCATTTGTGCACCGCCACCGTCAGTGTCAGCCAGTTTGTCGTGGCATACGGAGCTCCATCGCAGTCTTTAACACTGGTAGCATGCCGCGACAGCGTGGACGTGAACCGTATGTGCAGTTGACGGACTTTGAGCGAGGGCGTATAGTGGGCATGCGGGAGGCCGGGTGGACGTACCGCCGAATTGCTCAACACGTGGGGCGTGAGGTCTCCACAGTACATCGATGTTGTCGCCAGTGGTCGGCGGAAGGTGCACGTGCCCGTCGACCTGGGACCGGACCGCAGCGACGCACGGATGCACGTCAAGACCGTAGGATCCTACGCAGTGCCGTAGGGGACCGCACCGCCACTTCCCAGCAAATTAGGGACACTGTTGCTCCTGGGGTATCGGCGAGGACCATTCGCAACCGTCTCCATGAAGCTGGGCTGCGGTCCCGCACACCGTTAGGCCGTCTTCCGCTCACGCCCCAACATCGTGCAGCCCGCCTCCAGTGGTGTCGCGACAGGCGTGAATGGAGGGACGAATGGAGACGTGTCGTCTTCAGCGATGAGAGTCGCTTCTGCCTTGGTGCCAATGATGGTCGTATGCATGTTTGGCGCCGTGCAGGTGAGCGCCACAATCAGGACTGCATACGACCGAGGCACACAGGGCCAACACCCGGCATCATGGTGTGGGGAGCGATCTCCTACACTGGCCGTACACCATTGGTGATCGTCGAGGGGACACTGAATAGTGCACGGTACATCCAAACCGTCATCGAACCCATCGTTCTACCATTCCTAGACCGGCAAGGGAACTTGCTGTTCCAACAGGACAATGCACGTCCGCATGTATCCCGTGCCACCCAACGTGCTCTAGAAGGTGTAAGTCAACTACCCTGGCCAGCAAGATCTCCGGATCTGTCCCCCATTGAGCATGTTTGGGACTGGATGAAGCGTCGTCTCACGTGGTCTGCACGTCCAGCACGAACGCTGGTCCAACTGAGGCGCCAGGTGGAAATGGCATGGCAAGCCGTTCCACAGGACTACATCCAGCATCTCTACGATCGTCTCCATGGGAGAATAGCAGCCTGCATTGCTGCGAAAGGTGGATATACACTGTACTAGTGCCGACATTGTGCATGCTCTGTTGCCTGTGTCTATGTGCCTGTGGTTCTGTCAGTGTGATCATGTGATGTATCTGACCCCAGGAATGTGTCAATAAAGTTTCCCCTTCCTGGGACAATGAATTCACGGTGTTCTTATTTCAATTTCCAGGAGTGTAATAGTCATGAAACTC
This sequence comes from Schistocerca piceifrons, assembly GCF_021461385.2. Classification (NCBI taxonomy): domain Eukaryota; kingdom Metazoa; phylum Arthropoda; class Insecta; order Orthoptera; family Acrididae; genus Schistocerca; species Schistocerca piceifrons. Next base: position 537,185,253 of record NC_060149.1, read on the forward strand.
TGGTAATTATTTTTCATGAGAACCAGAGTTTTGTCAGACTGTGACTAAATCCTATGTTGCATTCTAGATTGAAACACGGTTGTGCTAAAGGACATTTTATTAGACAGTGTGTAAAGGGAAGTGAGACTGTTGATCAGTACTTGCAGTCAGAGGAAATGTCTGCTGATATATTAACTAAATCACTTTCAAAAGAGCAACACATGTTAACTTATTTGTAAGTTGAAATCATCACCAGGTTAAGTGGTACTGTTGTTGTGTTGATAATCTGACTCCTCGTTTCAACTATATTGTGAAGTGTGGATTATCTTTGTGTTGCTCCTTTTGTTCATGTAAGTGATGTAGTTTGTTTCTGTGAATACAAGTATTCTGAACAATGTAATCATTTACATTTATCATGACAAACACCAGCACATACTAACCACACTCTGCAAAAAGCAAGTTAATGTTTCCACACACTGAAGCTGTAGACACTACTTACATGACTTTCAAGATAGTGACAAGAGAAGTTATCTATGTAGGAGTTAATATGGTTGTGCAGTTTTTACTCAAAGAGCTGATAGTGAAACTGACCAAGAAAAAATGGATCCAAAAATGTTGAATATGGAAATGGGTATCTCATAGGAATTCTTTGGGGCATCCGGTATGGTAATGAGTGAAATCAATTCTGAATTCCTTTTGAGGCACATTTATGCCTCTGTATGAAAGCATAATATACATATGCAGGATGTCATGCCAACTCATATTAAATTACAAGTAACATTGTGATATCTGGCAACTGGAGGCACTTTATCATCACTGCAATAAGAATCTCACATCCCGTATAGTAGTGTTTCAAAAATTTTATGTTAGGTGTTTGGATGCTGTGTACAGTGTGCTGAAGGTGCATCAGAAAGTAAAGTTTTTATCTCAACAGTTCTCCTTTGTTTCTAATTTTATAGTAACTCAGGGTCCTGATACATCACATGATCTGTAAATTTAATGTTTCCTTTAGTGACCATGGTACTTAATTTTGAAACAAAACTTCATATTACTGTGCAGAGCAGCCATTATTCAGTGACTATGCCAATAGCAACACTGTTAGGAACCTGGTATTTGATAACAGCAAAAGAAAGGGAAGGTGAAACAGTGGAAGATGGAGTGGGAAAAAGGAGTTAAAGGGGAAGCTGTATCATACAGTTAAATCATTACTAACATATAATTTAAGAATCATTAACGAAAGATGTTTACATGGAACAGATTTGAAGAACCAGAGGATTTGAGATAGATCATAAAATTGCAAGACATGTATATAGGACCCAGATTTTAAAGTAAAAAACATTTTCAGAAGCAGATGTGGCCTATTACTATTATTTATTAGTTACAAAATGAAGATGAAAACTGAAGAAATTGTAGAAAGTTTAGAGCTTAAGGAGTTCACATATTGGTAAGCTGAAGTAATCAGAAGTCATTGCAAGTTTCAAAGAGCATATCAAGCAATAATTGATGGACATATAAAACGAAAATACAATGCAATATGAACTGCTAGATGTGTGACAGAAAAGAGTGGAAGCAGTAGAGGATCAAATGGGCAAGAACACAAGGCCCAATAGGACTCCTTGAGTAACATAGGAAACATTAAATTTAACTAAGGATAGGAGAAAACAGAAATGCAGGAAATTAAACTGGAAATGTGGAATACAGATATCTCAAAAATGAAATTAATGTAATGAGAAACTGCAAAGCAGTAATGACTAGAAGAGATATGTAAAATTGTAGAAGCTTTTGTGACCATAGCATATGCAGATACTTTCAGGGAATGGAGAAATAGTTATATGAGCAAGAGTTCAGATGGCATGCCAGTAATAAGTAAAGAAGGAGTACTTAAGGTGAAGAAATATATGGAAGGATTATATAAAAGAAAGACACTTGGAGAAAATATTGTGGAAAGGGAAGAGGAAGCAGATTTAGATGAGATTGGGGATGCAATACTGGAGAAGAATTTGACAGACCAATGAAACCTACAAGTTGAAAGGAGTACCCTGATTATATGACTTTCCTAGAGAATTATGAAGATTCATGGAAGCATTAATCATGACAAAACTGATCCACTCAGTATGTATGATGTATGTGACAGTCAAAATACTATCAGACTACAAGAAAAATTTAATAATCACAATAACAAAGAAAAAAGATGCTAACGTGTGAGTATTCCTGAACCATCTCTTAAGTACATCATGGATGCAAAACATTTACACAAACAATTATGGAAGAATGGTAAAAAGTGTTACAGCTGCCCTCAGTTTGGATTGTGGAAAAATATAGAACACAAGAGACAATACTGAGAAAAACAACTTATCTTAGAAGACAAACTGAAAAAAGGCAAACGTACATTTGTGGTTTTGAAAAGCTCTTTAGTAGCTCTTTGTCTTCCTGCTAAGTCCCAATGTGGGATTTCATTTCAGGATTTGGTATGTGTATCTTCTAATAACAGATCCACTTTCTTATGATAATCTGTAGTACTGTGGATAACTGTACCATTCACCAGGTGAGCTAGTAAAGAACTCTGTCTTCTCTGACAAACTTGTGAAGAATTTAAGGCAAATAGTACCTAGGCTACCCATGTTGTACAATCTGCCTAAAATAAACTAAGATGTCATTCCATTCGGACCAATTATTAATTCTATCAGCTCTCCTACATACAGGCTGATAACGTACTTAACCAAATTATTGCCACCTGTAGTTGGCCACAACAGGCATCATTCTGAGAACTTAAAAATGTTTGTGGAAATGATAAAGCAGATGATGATAGACCCTAAATGAAGTCATGGTCAGCCCTGATGTGGTTTGTCTGTTTACAAAGGTACCAGTGGAGGAAATATTAAAGATGTTGGCTGTTCATTTCTCCCCTGAAATTTTAAAATTATTTTAGCACACTTTGAAGACCACTTACTTTTTGTACCATGGATATTACCATGAAATGACTGATGGAACACCAATGGTTTTGCCATACTCACCAGGGACTGATAATTCTTTCATGGAAGAGTTAGAGAAACAGTGCTCTCTTCCATACATTCTGCTTCTTCAGGTATATCAATGATTCAGTTTTAGTTTGGCCAAATGGCAGTGAGGTGCTGCAGCAGTTTGTTAATCATTTAGATGGAGAATGCTGAAGACTGGATGGGTTGGATGGAAAGATATGATAAACAAAGAAAAGGTAAACAGTCAAGTTGGGGAGAAAAGCTCCATATGGTACAACTTGACTAAAAGCAGGGATTAAATGAAAGGACACACTCCAAGACTGCAGAAGTTATGCAGATGAAGTTTACTTGCACAGGAAATCTAACTTGGAAAGCTTCATCAAAATTTTCTTCAGACTGATGAGCATAACAGTAGTAATCAAAACTTGAATCAATAGATCAGTCTTCACAGCCACTATGCTCCATGAGCAGACGGCAACCACAGACCTACAAGCAGTGAGCATTGACCCATTCCATGGTTACAGAACAGGGAGTTGGGAGGTATGAGGATATTTGATAGATTATGATTCAGACACTGTCTATTACTCGGGTGAATTAATTTTGCAACTAGAAACCTGTAAGTCACTGAAAATGAGACTTCATGACTATAAATTAAAAAAAGAAGCTATAAATTTTTTACTACCACACATTTTCATTATTATGTAAATGCATATTTCCCATTTTACTTAAAAAGGCTTTAAATATGTTATGATTTTAACTGACTCTTGCACTCTTGATCTTTTTGCTCTTTTTTTCCCTTTTACAAATGTATCTATGTTCACCACAGCCATTTGTTTGGTTTGTGCATGTAGCATACAGTTCATGTTATGGTCTGACAATGAGTTTCTCAAGCAGGTTTTATTGTTCTTCACAACTGAAAACAGTTGTTTGCAACTGACACAGAATGGAACAATGATACATGTAAATGGATGTTATCAATATGCACTAAGTATGGAGATGAAAACAGAAGAAAATCATCTTCAAATACTGTCTTTTTTTTTTAAACTGAAACTGTAATTATGCCTTAACATTACTGTGGAATAGGTGGATGGCATTCAGAGTCTATAAAAATACCTGGGTCCTTCAGTGAAGATAATTTTAGAAAATAAACTGTATTTTCTGTGTACAATTGATTCTCTCAAAGTGATAATTTCATTTAAAATGTTTGTATACAGTCAAAGGAGGGAAGAAAGAATAGTGTTTAATATCCCATCAACAACTAGGTAATTATAGATGGAGCACAAGCTCAGATTAGGGAAGGATGGTTGGTTGGCTGTTTCGGGGAAGGAGACCAGACAGCGAGGTCATCGGTCTCATCGGATTAGGGAAGGACGGGGAAGGAAGTCGGCCATGCCCGTTGAAAGGAACCATCCCGGCATTTGCCTGGAGCGATTTAGGGAAATCACGGAAAACCTAAATCAGGATGGCCGGACGCGGGATTGAACCGTCATCCTCCCGAATGCGAGTCCAGTGTCTAACCACTGCGCCACCTCGCTCGGTAGGGAAGGATGAGGAAGAAACTCAGCCATATGCTTTCAAAGGATTTATCCCAGCATATACCTCAAACAATTTAGGAAAATCATTGAAAACCTAAATCCTGATAGCCTGATGGGGATTTGAACAATAGTTTTCCTGAATTGAAGTCCACTATGCTAACCGCTGTATCACCTCACTCGGTATATGCAAGGGTGTGCTGAAAAGTAAAACCTCCAAAATTTTTATGTGAAAATTTTTAAGGCTTTTTAAATAAAACATACATTAAAATTCTAAATTTTTATTTTTCATGTCTACATATTTATTTCTCAACATAATCACACTGGTAATGAACACATTTCTCCCAATGGGCATCCTGTTTGTTGATACCATCACTGTAGAATGTTTTACTGTGTTGACAGAGCCACAACCTCACCTCTGCTTGCACTACTTTATCGCTATCAAAGTAAAGTCCTTGAAAGTGTTCTTTAAGGTTTGGAAACAGGTGAAAACTGGATGGGACCAAGGTGGGACTCCATGGATTATGACTTATGACAGCGAACCCAGTGTCAGACTGTTGCAGTTGTCACAGTGCTCATGTGTGGTCTGGCATTGTCACGCTGAAGGAGAGTGTACTCCATGTGTGGACAAACTCTTTGAATTCAAAACTCAATTACAGCATGCTTTTTCCAACACACCAACATAGATACATTACACACTGTCATGTTCCATGCTACAGTTCAGTGCACTCTAGTGGGAGAATCCTGCAGATATGCAGACATAGAGAATAAATATGTAGAATGTTAATAATTTCTTTTATTTAAAAAGTTTTAATTAATTTGACACAAAAAATCTGGAGGCATTATTTTTCATCATGTCCTCATAAAATCAATGGGATGCAGTATCAGCAGTCTTCAAGTAGCTTAGAGGGCTGGTTGTATTGGCAAGGAATGTAGGATCACATTTCCACAAAGGATGTTCCAGTTCAGGAACAAACATTTTACATATTTTATAAACATATCTGTCTCGCCCGAAATAACAGAAAAACCAATTTACCAACTCATGCCAATTAAGTCATTTCACTCTAAAAAGTCAGATTTACTTGCTAACTATTAAGTATTTTCAAGAAAGTGTTGAAGTGCATGTCTCTTCGTGTGACTAGACATACAAACAATATTCTTAACATCATCACATTTTTAATATGATGTGCTTGGCACATAAATTCTTATGAATTTTCTGCTGAAACATGTAATGAACACCCTAATTTCATTGGATTCAGAGCTTTTTTTACAGTTTCTCACTGTGTTGTGCTGCCTATCATGATGTATTTTCCAAATGGCTGGAGCTCCATCTGTTGTGACAGAAACTAATAAATTCTATGATAAAACTCTAGTTCATACACTTTCCTCTGCATTGCTAAGGATGTTGCATCCAGTTATCTGTGAAACCCAACTTGCTCTGTTCGTCCACAAGACCCAGAAAGCAATAGGTACAGGTACCAAGGTAGAAGCCATGTTCCTTCACTTTCAATAGGTATTCAATATAGTTCTGCACTGCTGCCTAATGAATGAATTAGAAGTGCATGGAATACCAGGCCAACTGTGTGACTGGATTTAAGAGTTTCTAGCAAACAGATCACAGCTTGTCATACTGAATGGAGAGAAGTCTTCAGACATAAAAGTAGCTTTGGGCATGCCCCAGGAGAGTATTATAGGACCATTACTTTTCACAGTAAATGTAAATGGCCTAGCAGACAAGATCAGAAGTTCTAAGATTTTTTTCATGAATGATGCTGCTGTGTACAGAGAAGTTGTGACATTAAAAAATTGTAGTAAAATGCAGGAAGACCTGCAAAGGACTGACATTAGGTGCAGGGAGTGGTAACTGACCTCAACATAAACAAATGTAACACAGTGCATGTAAGTAGCCAGAAATACCCATTACCATTTCATTTCCACAGCTTCGGAAGAATACTGGAAGCAGTCAATTCCATAAAATATCTAGGAGTATGCATATGGAGTGATTTGAAATAGAACAATGACATATAATTAATCATCAGTAAGGTAGTTGTCAGATGGAGATTCCTTGCAAGAATCCTCAGGAAATGTAGTCTATCAACAAAGGATGTAGATTCAGAAACACTCATTACACTCATTTCAGCAATATTTGAATACTGCTTGTCAGTATACAATTTGCACCAGATAGAACTGATAGAGACAATAAAGAAGATCCAAAGAAGAGCAGAGTGTTTTGCTACAAGTTCATTTAGTAAGCATAACACCATCAAAGAAATGATCAGCCAACTCCAGTGGCAGATCCTGCAAGCGATGCATTCTACGTCATGGCGTGGTTTATTGTTAAAGTTCCAAGAGCATACTTTCCTAGAAGTGTCAACAAATATATTGATTCTATTAATTCATCTATGTAAGTTCTATTGCCAAAAGATAATTAAAATAAAATTAGATTGATTCAAGCTCACACAGAGGCTTACCAGCAATTTTTCTTTCTGCATAATATTCGTGACTATAACAGAAAAGGGAGGAAGTGATTGTAGTAAACAAGTACGCTATGCCACACTCTGCAAGGTGGCTTGTGGAGTATAGATGTAGATGTAGATTATCATGTTCTTCATTGCTACTAAGATCATGAGTTCTCTGACTTCAAGTTCACTGTTAAAATCTCTGATAAGGTTCGCTAGTTAGGCTATACTCATGATTTCCACACATTCAATGAGCACTGAAGAATATGCAAGAAACTCTTTAAAAAGGCTTGCAAGCTGACTCTGAATGTAATGTATCATATCCTATATTATTGCATAATTTTTGTGTTTACTAATGGCACTATGTTAACCTATAGATGTTCAGCTGCAGCTATCAAGCATTCTTTTATGAAATTACTATTCTTGAAAGGATGCAAGAACCTTCCAAAAGTAATGCAGTTTTGTAGCTTACTGGAACAGAATATCCATTTAACATTTCTTTCTCTTCATCCTCTTCTTCAGAGAGCTCCATTTAAATGTTACATCTTCTTCTAAAAGATTTGAGGCTGTGGACTATGGGCCAGATGCACAGGGAGGGAGTACAGGTAGTGATGATTTTTGTTGTCATGCAGAAATGAACTGTAGATTGTAATTTTTTGTGAATATTTTGTAGAATGCACAGGAAGTTACTGATAATGTTACTTGTGTTGCAGACATCATGAATAATGAATTGGTACAGACGCATTTATTTCCAAAGGGTGAAGATTTATTATGAATTGTGATGGCACCACCTCCTCTGAAGCAAATAATGGGAATGAGAAAAACAGGAGAAGTACTTGTAAAATTAATGATCAGGTCAGCTGAAAATTGGGAGGTTCACAAAAGTGTTCACACTTGCAATGTAATACACACTGGTGCTAAAAGTGAGCATCATGCAAAAACTGACCCCTGGTGATGCACAGTGGTACAGTGTTCCAGCTAGTGGAAACTGTCACCAGTAATGAGCAGCTGCAAGGATGGTCTAGAAAGACCAACCAATTAAACTGCAGGCAAAATCATGAAAGAATGAATGTGGTGTAGTAGTACAAGTCACAGTGAAAGATATCATTAAAAGGATTCAGTCTGAGATTAGCAATATGTCAACATATTGTATGTGGCAGTACCATATGTGGTTTAAGTGTGGGCATAGTCTTACAGGTGTGGTTTCCAGGAAAAGAAAGGGAAACTTTCACATGGAAAAAGTTGTGAGAGATGTACAAAAGTAGCAAGTAAAGAAACCACTAGACAAACATGAAGAAATTCAGAATGTAAGAGATCAATTTAGTAGGGACATTTGCTATGAAATTACAATACATTAAGAAATGTTGTTAAGAGAAAAAAAGTTTCCTAGTGTTACTTTTTTAATTTGTTGCATGATGTGTTAACTGAATCATGTTTGTGGGTGAAAAAATAACACAAATTCAACAAACTTACATCTATATGAGAGGGATGTATTTCTGCAGAGCAGTTGTGCCAACATATTTATTTTTTATTGGTCCTATATATCATACATTTTGTACAGCAAAGTACATCATGATACAGTACAAGTCAACATATGCAGCAGAATTCCTAAGTCAGTGTGTGTGTGTGTGTGTGTGTGTGTGTGTGTGTGTGTGTGTGTGTGTGCACGTATTCTGAGTTTATGGGAGCTCAACAGTGGGGTTATCAGCACCATTACACATATCGAAAGAAACAAATGTGGATAAAATCACTACTGTTGTTGCACACAGTAAGGATGAAACCTGCAAAACGACTCTCCTGCACTTCACTTATGTTGACCCACCCAATCACACTGCCTCACATGCCTTAAGACAATGCGGAAAGTCGGAAAGATGCTATACCAGGAATTAAAACATGAGTAAAACAACAGAGGAGCAAAAATCGCCACCAGGAAATGTGATGGACTGACCGCTTACAACAAACATGAGTGAGCAAGTCACCCAGTTAAAACATTAAGAGTGTTTTCCTAAAATCTTAGGAAACATGTTGGGCAATTCACAAAACCATAAAACTCTGATCACATCTGTCTGAAAGTCACTTAAAATAGAGGGCAGATCAGTCAGCAGATCTGCTGCTGTTCTTTGGTCTGAAAATAAAACACAGTCTAATAAAATTAAGCACATAGTGATCTTTACACTGCAAGCACCAAACACTGGAGAGTCCTCTCACTGGGGCAAGAACCCATGTGTCATAGGGCTGTGGCCTATTTGAAGACCAGCAAGGAGGACCTCATCCTGTGTACATGGCTGGAGGGAAGTAAGCCACAGCCATCTTGTGGGCTTTACTAGATGGAGCTCATTTCCATCAAATCTAGTCACTCATCATCCCATCAACACACGACTCTATACCTCAACAGCAGTGCAATATCATGCCTGGGGATGGTGCACTAAACTAACTGAGGATTGTAACACGCCTTCTTGGCTGCTACATCTGCCCTTTCATTTCCTGCAATACCATGTGCCCTGTCACTAAGCAGAAAGACACCTCCTTCCCTAGCCTTTGTAACTGGAAGAGGACATCCAGGATATTCTCAACGACTTTATCTGCAGGGTACAAGTGTTGGAGAGAGTGAAGGGCACTCAGGTAACAGCCAAGGAATTTACTACTCCAGACATGTCTCATCTGGTCCACTACACCAAAATATTATGCATAATTCTGCATAATAGACAGTACAGTATAGAAACAGTTGGATCCTGAGGACACAATCAGGAATAACAATGCAGCAACCAACAGAGTCCCCTTGTTTAGACCCATCTGTAAATACAGTTAAAGAGTTGTGATGCTTATCCAAGAGTCAGAACAAAATGTAACAGAAACATATGCAGAAGTGTAACTTCTCCCATACTGCACTAAATCTCGTTGACAACCTATATCCATAGGTTCGTGGGTTCTGTGCCACACTCGAAGCCTTCCATCAGCTCTTACCGACTGAAACAGGGGCCCATCTGACCAGGCCACAGTTTTCCATTCGTCTAGGGTCCAACCAATATGGTCATGGGTCCAGGAGAGGCGCTGCAGGTGATGTCGTGCTGCTAGCTAAGGAACTCACTTCGATCATCTGGTACTATAGCCCATTAACGTCAGATTTCGAACACTGTCCTGACAGATACATTTGTCAAACAAATTTCTGCTGTTATTTCATGCAGTGTTGCTTGTCTGTGAGCACTGACCACTCTATGCAAATGCCACTGCTCTCAGCCATTAAGTGAAGACTGTCAGCCACTGTGTTGTCTAGGGTGAGTGGTAATGCCTGAAATTTGGTAGTCTCAGTGCACTCTTGAGACGGTGATCTCAGAGTATCAGATTCTTAACTATTCCCGAAATGTTATCCCCTGCATCTAGCTCCAACTACGGTATCATTCCACGTTAGAAGCCTGTTAATTACCATCGTGCATTCATAATCACGACAGAAACATTTTCAAATGAAGCACCTGGGTACAAACGGCAGCTCTGTCAGTGCACTGTATTTTATACCTTGTGTACAAAACACCACCTACACACATACATATGGTTACCTCATGACTTTTGTCACTTCAGTGTACATGCTGTTCACATTGGAAACCCTGCTGGATAGCCGCCTCAAGCAGGGTCAAGTTGTTGACAACGGACAGACATCTGATTTCACACCAAGAGCCTCCCTGGTCTCTAACATCTGACATCGAGACCACACGACAGTTGACCATTCGCTCCAAGGACTTCCCTACACAGATTGTTAAGACGATGCTCTGGTAACTGCAGGGACATGTTTGGTCCTTTCCTGGTTTTCACAAGTTGAGAAAGTGGCCTGTCTGTCATATTGCCTTACATCAATGTAAGAGGACTTCCTCTGATGCTGGTTTGAAGTTCTGTAGCGTGCTCTATCAATTTGGTTCTGACTATGCACCATATCACGAACATCAATATCGAATCCAGTTCCCACATGGAGAATGGGCAGTTGAAGGACTCTGAAGTGTTGGACGTGATGTGAAGCTCAGCCATTTCCATCATGGCACAGAAACGATGGAATGCTGGATCATGGCTGGAAGTTGCTGTGGTCGCTGCAAAACGCTGTGTCATTGTCTGCGTGAAGTCTCCTAGTGTTTTTTGTAGACACAACTGATTCAACAGTTCACTTGAAGTTCTCCTGACGGCTTCCCATACAGTTGTACAACAAGTGGAATGGGCGATGGGGTCCAGGAACGCTTGCCACTACTGTTTTTTGCTCTCTACAATTACACATTGAGCTCTGGCTCTCATGACTTTAAAGGATGCGAGGTTTTCCGCTTTTGGCACCACTTCAGATTCCAAAGTACCACATATCTGACCTAAATTAATGAAATGCCCTCCCCAGTCCTCCAAGGAACAGGTTGCCTCCTAAGATTACTTGAGGACTTTGGAATGGAGAAGTCAGCAGCATGATCAATCGCTTGTGTGATCTGGTCAACCCACTCCTGGACACTATCAGGGCATTTTAAAAAAAAAAAAAAAAAAAAAAAAAAAAAAAAAAAAAAAAAAAAAAAAAACTGACAACAGCGTCCAGTTGGCTCTGCTGATCATCCACTATGGCTTTGTCCTTTCAGGGAGAGTTCCATCCAGCAGGTGAATGTAGAGTGGGAAAGGGCCACTGGAATGAGAGTCATCAAAGACTTCCCACTGAACAGGGCCATGAGGGCTGGAGAGCAGAAAGAGAGGTCGATGGCTGAGAATGGCAAAGTACTAGCACAAAAATGAGTGGCAGTGCCTGTGTTGAAGATGCACAATTCTTGAGGCGTCGTGAGACTCTCGAAAACTCGACCCAAGGGCAAGCAGAAGTCGAGTCTCATAATACATGATGGGCAATGAACTCTATGTAGGAGAAATTGTCAGGGGAGTTGTTCTATAAGATCTGTTAGAGCCTCAGAGTCAGTTGCATCTTGTGGAGGTAAATGTAGCGAGTAAGCAGTGATTCTCTTACAAACATGAACATCATCTGCAACCACTTGCAAGACAGTAGTTCGGGGGACAGCAGAGGTGTGGTGTGCGTTATTGACGCGGGTACCCTCCCTTGGCCCTTTCCATAGTCAGGTGATCCTTCTGACAGAGCGTATAGCCCCATAGTACAGGAGCATCACACGTTATAAAATGAATTTCCTGAAAACAAAAGCATGGGAGTCATTTCTGTGCTAGGAGTTTCTGTTCCACTCATTAATGTTACGCTGTAGTGGGGTGGGAGCCATCTATCATGAGGGTGGCAATTTCATCCTGACTTTCTGCCAGGGAGTGGAGCCCACAATTGATAGAGGCTCATTATTGGGGCGAGATGATTGCTCTAGTCCAATATCAAGGTCCATCGGCTGTGAAGAAGATTTGAGAGACCCATCAGAGAAGATGACATCGACATTGTCAGACTGTTTATCTCCCAACGTCAGCAACCATATTCTTGTCTGATGTTCTGGGGGGAGGTACATGCTTAGAAATAACTGCAGCAGCACAAGTGGATTGAAAAACGCAGGTACTAGTGCTGGCTCTAGCAACATCCGTTTCTGTAGCAGCATCAGCTTTTCTGACAGGCTTTTTAAGAGCTTAAGTAGAGGAAGTAGCGAACGTGGGGAGCAACATGGCTTTATACATCTTTTGGGCTTCACCAAATGCGATGCACTTCATAGTTTTAAGCTCTTGCACCATCCATTCTTCAAGATATACGCTGCAGCCCTTACTCAAAACAGGGTGAGCCCCATAGCAGTTTACACACTTCATAGAAGATTAAAAAGCGACTCCTTCGTTTGTGGCCTTACCACATTTGCCACAAGTGGCTTCTCCCTTACACCCAAGAGTAGTACACCCAAAGCACTGCCATTTGAAGCAGGGCATCGGTTTGCGGACATAAGACCACATGCTTAGGCGAAGGCAATATGCCTTGACACGTTAACAAAAGTTTTGTGCCACTGAATGTCAGGACAAAAGAGTCTGTTTTTAGAAGATGTCTATCCACCCTCTTCATGATGTTTTACACATCAACTATAGCTTCCTGAGCCCACTCATTTTTTAGTTCCTCCTTGGGAATGTCCACCAGATCCCTGAAAGTTACAAAAGCTTTACTGTAATTAAAAATGGTGTTTAGCTCACAAGGGGAAGGCCTCAGATACGGCCAACCGATTCGCCTCAAATTTGGCAGGTCGCTTGTGTACAACCTAAGACGAAGGAATCTAAGATATTTTGGGTCAACACCCCCGTGATTTTGAGAAAATCACCTCTAAAGGTTATGACGAGCAGTCGACTCAAAATTGTTGGGATCGATAGATAATTGTAAACAGAGCATTTTTCATCATCAGGTATGGGGTCCGCAAACGAATACTTTTCTAGAAATCGAGGTAAGAAACTTTTACAACGGCCGCTTCTGTACCCACACGGTAAACGTTTTTTGCCGAAAGCGCTGCGCAACGGCGAAGGTAAGTAGCTGAGAATCGGAGAAGTCGGGTTCAAATCTAGAAGAAACCTAGCGGATGTTGTTCTTTTCGTTTGTATTTTTCCATATCTCAATTGATAGGGATAGGAGGGTTAATAAGGTAAGTATCAATAAGGAATGATAATAATAAGGTAGACAAATAAATTTCTCAAACCTCTTGGGATAGTAAACAACTAAAATGTTACTCCAGGTCACTTTACAGTGGCTCTTCCATTCACTGTTACGTGTATTCACTTTTTTTCGAACAACTAGATGGATGTTACTTGTCACATAAACATTCGAAACAAATATACTCACGGAACCAAGAACATATAATGAATACAATCTTTTGACAGCTACACTGTTCCTTCCGAAGAGTCGGCGGAAAACAAACTTGGTTTTTCATTTAAAAATATGTCTTTTTCGGGAATTAATCTTGATGCGCATCACGTACCCAATATCATTGCCTGAAAAATCGGTGCTGAAAGTTGGTTATGAATTATGCTGTGAATAGTTATTTCATCCGTGCGGTTGTGCCATTCCCGCTGGGTTTCCAGAAGCACACTGGAATTCTGAAGCCTGGAAATAAATTTTTATAACCTGGCACACAGGTGTGCAGTTTGGCGGTATTACTTTTACTGTACACATCGGCTGACCCTCGTCATATGTTACTTACGGTAGAACACTGTATTCATTCACAAAAAGTATTTCATTCTGCGCATTAACGATGGAAAAATCACTATATCTATCAGCGAGGTTCGCGGCAGCCTACTGATGGAAAACAACTCTTTCAGATTGACTTCTATAAGGCTCGTGCCTGACACCTTCAGTTTCCAGGTTCAAAACTATGATATGACGAAGAGGCAACCGGGACAACATAACTCTCCCCATGTGCATTCTGTCCCGTGCCTCGCTGTAAAGAAGCGTCGCACGGTTGGTTATCTGTGATCCCTCGTGAGGAATTCGCAGCACTCCTAGTCGGAGGTGTTTTCATATGACAAGGCTTAAAAGTTTAATACTTTACTAACTCACGTCGTTTGAGAAATTTGTTTGCCTACCTTATTATTATCATTCCTTATTGATTTACTTACCTTATTAACCCTCCTGTCCCTATCAATTGAGATATGGAAAAATACAAACGAAAATAATAACATCCACTATGCTTCCACGAGATTCGAACCCGGGTTTTCCGATACCCAGCCAGTTACCTTAGCCGTTGCGCTATCGGTGCTGTCGGCGAGAAGCGTTTACCATGAGGGTACAGAAGCAGCAGCTGTAAAAGTTTCTTTCCTCGAGTTCTGGAAAAGATTGCGTTTGCGGACCCCATACCTGATGATGCAAAATGATCTGTTTACTATTATCTATCGATTCCTCCAATTTTGAGACGATTGCTCGTCATAACCTTTAGGGCTGATTTTCTCAAAATTGCGGCGGTGTTGACCCAAAATATCTTAGATTTCTTCGTTTTAGGTTGTACTCAAGCGACCTGTCAAATCTGGGCCGAATCGGTTGGCCGTGTCTGAGGCTTTCCCCTTTTCAGTCTCGATGGCATATTCCCCAAGGCATTGAGCTTTCTGGAGATTCTTAACTTGTTGTGAACTACAAGTTTCTATCAACAGTGTCCCATTATGCATTCGCTTGACTGATTTTAAAGTGCCAGCAATATCCTTTAAGCCATTCTGAATATAGAAATACAAAACTTTCTTGAAGATGTCCTCTTTCCTTTTCACTATTAAAAACGCATTGAGGTTACCAGCATGCACTCTATTACCAGAGATAAATCTACTGGAATTAATTCCTGAGTCAAGACGACTGGCTACACTTGCCTTCTTGTTTCATTGAGTGATGGTACCTATCAACTGATGTGCTGCAGGTCCCCCACAGGTTGCCTGCTAACGATTGTGCCACCTCAAGAGCCTTGCATCTGATTGCCACACGGCATACCTGGAGATTGTGGGTTCTTTTATGGAGAATTTTACCATCCATGTGATCGGGACATTCAGGCCAAGGTTTCCATTCCCTGTGATACATAACGTTCAATCACCATGCCATGTGGTGGTCGCTGAAACATGCACAGAGCTTATGGTGACAGAGGACTGGCAGTGCTTGCCAGTCCCCAGCTCAGGAATGCTGGGATCGCCAAGCCTCTGTCCAGCAAACAAATGATGAACTCCTGAGGCTCACTGCAAAATTGCAGCCATGAGTGTCACAATATATAGCACCTTAGTGGCTGTGACTCTGCTTTCTGTAGCTTTCATTTATGTTAGGCAGAAAACTGCCAACTCACCTCATCCTCCAGTACATCAGTTGTCAATGGACTGTATAACCTGTAGCCAATATGAGATAGTTAAGTGAAAGTCTGATTTAGATGCTGATAAGCATGAGGAAATTATTGAGTAAACAGATTTATTGTTAAGTAGTCATTACGGGAAAAGTCAAGGGTAAGGAATGTGGAAATAACACTTTGCTAGCTTATTAGTGGTAATTCGATGGAGTGAAGATCACATGTAAAAAGGAGAGAAGCAAATGGACTAATCATGGAAAAATGCAATTTAGGCTAAGCACACAGCCAATGAATCTAGCCATTTAAATTGACTATTGCAAAAGCTGAATGTACTGTAAACAACTTTCAATTTGTAGGATGTATGTCAAGCCTTTGCAGAATTCCCATGAGCTGGGATCCATAGGCTCGATCTACTGAAGAGGGTAGATGTGTGGTGCTACCGCTACTTTTTATTAATATGGTTGAATAAAATAACAATGCTGACACGGCCAGTGCAAGAGCCACAGAAACAGCTCAGACTGGAACCGACCAGATGCAGTTACATCAGTTACTGATATGAAAAGTGTTAAGATAGCTACCACACACACACACACACACACACACACCAGAGACATAAAAGCGAAAAACATTGATGCAGCAGAAAGGTAGAGCCACTTCAACATGGTTGACCTGATTGATTCACATCCAAGCCATAGTTCTGCTGTGGATTACGAGATATGAAACTGGTGCTTTAGCAAAACAAGATCAAGTGAGATCCATTTAAATACTCTTCATTTCAGGTAAAAGGTATCACAGGCTGCCAGTTGCCAATCCCAAGGGAGAACCTACAACAGTCTACAAGTCTGCATGGATCAACATGTCACCACCTCCAAACTGTGCTACTGATAGCCATGACCCTGTTGTTCACATTGAGACCAATTCTCGAGACTTAATGCCTTCATACTGGTGGGTCACCTGCAGGCATACCTCAGCTGCTGCCAGCCTCCTACCCTGGAGACCTGTAATTTGAGCCGGGGGCCATGCAGCTTGCTGCTCAGACATCATTGATTGTGTGGGCACACTCTTTGCTGACTGCCTCTGCTTGTCTGTGCAGACACTACTGCTGCTGTGAGTCACTTTATCTACACTGGGTTCGAAGCGTGATTCTGCATGCCTCAGAATGCCCCATCCAGCAGTTGGGCTGTTGTTAGCTGATATTGTAGGCTGCTATCCACTGCTCTTCACAGGCTACCATCACTTACATCCATGAGTCTTGTTTTAGTTATAACAGCGCAGTATCCATTAGACAGTAAGTGGGAGGGTACCTTGCGTGCTTGCTGCTGATAAGACGAGTACACTGTTCATTTGTTAAATATTTTTAAGAGCTTGTGCATTTGTTCGGCATTTTTTTTTTTTTTTTTTTTTTTCAGAAGAGACTTATTCTGAATTATCTGTATGGTTACTGGTTTAGTTTTTAATTTCTTGTGCATTTGAGTGCTTACTGGCCACAGTCTTTCGTTTTAATAGCAGTGTAGTGTAAATTACTGCCACCTGTATCTATGCTTGTATTGACTCCCGTTTTGTAGGCTTTTGCTTGTTTTGGTTAGAACAGCTAAGTGTTGGTTAGACCATCAGTGAGAGAGCACCTTGCATTTCAGATAATGATAAGGCAGGTACATCATTCATTTATTCATTTGTTATACACTGTCACAACTTATTCTTGGTTATCTGTGTGGTTACTATTAGTGTTTTTTTTTAATTTCTTGTGTGTGTGAGTGCTTACTAGGCACAGTCCAGTGTTCTAATATCTGTTTAGTGTAGAGTTTTGCCATTTTTCTTATGGATAGGACTGTGATTGCTGCGTTCAGATGAAAGCTGAGTTGTTGATCATGCACTCACAGCCTCAGGTGGTGTTGGCTTCAGTGTCAGCTTGAGGCTGATACCAATGTGCATCACTTTGGGGGAGTGGATGTTGGGATCCAAGAGACATCCAGCAGGTCCCAGGTGTCCCATGAGCACTCCACTACTGTGGCCACCCGAGGTATTGCCCACACTGAGGAAGACCCATCACCTGTGGTCGAGTGGGAAGTCACTCACAGGTGAGACAAGAAGCAAAATATATTTCAGTAGAACAATTTGAGAGCCTACCCAGTTCATCTGATAAGCAGTGTTTGAGTGCTGTATGTGCCTGACAAAGACACTGAGTCAGATGCAGTCACTTACCATGTTCCAGAGGAAGCCTATCAGCACGTAAGGTCTGCATATTCACAGAGCGTGGGATTATTGGTAGTTTAGAGCTCCAACTTTAAGCATATAGTGGGGCCAATTGGAGGCGAAGGAATCCAATGTGCTCTCTGTGTGCATACCAGGAGAATTCATTCCACGTGCGGGAAGGCTGCTCCCAGACGCCATGAAGAGCATAGGGTGCAGCCAGCTGGAGTTGGTGGCACATATTATTACTAATAATGTGTCATGCTTTGGATCAGAAGAGATCTCTCTTGTTTTGGGCAGCTAGCTCAAGTATTATAGACTGCACAGCTTCTTTGGGAGATGAAGGCAGAGCTAACCATCTGTAGCATTGTCGACAGAACCAAATGTGTGGTACAGAGCTGAGTGGAGGGTCTGAATCAGAGGCACAGACAGTTCTGCAACTGTGTGCTTGTGCCATAGAGTAGTGGGTTTCCAGGTTCTGCTTAATAGAGGGCAGCAGTTTACTACCGACAGGAAGTGGCTACATGGGTAGTGGGGGGCTGTGTGGTGGGGAGTGGGCGGTTTTTTAGGTTAGAGGATCTAGGGAAACTACAGAAAAGGGAGCTGTCTAAAAGGATGCAGTGCAAACACAGGAAGGTAGACCTAGAAACAACTGGCATTGTAGTTGTAAAGTGTTGCAGCTGGGTTGGAAAACAACCAGATCTCTGAGCGCTAACAGAAAGTACTGAACCTTAAATCATTGTAGGGACAGTAAAATCACTACAGCCAGAGATAAGTTCAGCCAGAATTTTTACAAAGGACCTAACCATGTTCATACGGAATAGATTAAATGCAGTTGGTGGTGGAGTGTTTACTGCTGTCAGAAGTAGTTTACAATGTAGTGAAAATGAATTAGATAGTTTGTGTCAGCTGCTAAAAGTAAAGGCTATGCTTGACAACCAAAATAAGTTAGTAACTGATTCCTTTTGCCAACTCATGACTCAGATGATGTAGTTGCTGAACTGTTCAAAGAAAACTTGAGTGTCATTTCAAATAGGTAGCCCACTCGTACAGTAGCAACCATCAATCTACCGTCAATATGTTGGCAAAAATACATGTTTAAAGTCGGAGGTAGGCATAAAATGTTGTCCAAACTTGCACTGAACACATTCTCAGATAATTATTTTGAAAAATTTGTTCTAGAGCCTACCCAAAGTGTAAATGGTTGCAAAAGCATACTTTTAGCAATAAACAATCCTGAGCAAACAGAAAAAATTGGTTCAAATGGCTCTGAGCACTATGGGACTTAACATCTGAGGTCATCAGTCACCTAGAACTTAGAACTACTTAAACCTAACTAACCTAAGGACATCACACACATCCATGCCCGAGGCGGGATTCCAACCTGTGACTGTAGCGGTCGCATGGTTCCAGACTGAAGCGCCTAGAACAGCTTGGCCACTCTGGCCAGTTGAACAAACAGAGAGCATCATGATAGGTCCAGAGATTAGTGACAATAATGTCATAGTAGCGAGACTGAACGCCAGAACATCCAAAACCACCATTTCGTGATGGTGCTGATCACCCATGGTATGCAGAACAGATAACATCATTGCAGAAGCAACAAAAAAAGCATGCTGAGTTTACAAGAACATGAAGTTAGAGTAGACTTCAATGCGAGATGCCTTTAATTGCTTCCACAATGAAACCCTGTCTTGAAATCTGGCAGAAAATTAAAAGAGATTCTGGTCGCATGGGAAGTACACCAGAGGAAAGACGCAATGAATACCTTCAGTGCATGATACCAATGATAATATTACCGATAACAGTTCCATTGAAGCTGAGTTGTTAAACAGAGTTTTCTGACATTCTTGCACCAAAGAAAAGGAAGCAAATATTCCAGAATTCGCATGAAGCACAACTATAAACATGGGTAACTTAAAAGTAGATATCCTCATGGTGGCAAAGGAGCTTAAATCACTTAATAGAGACAAGACCTCCCGTCCAGATTGTGCACTATCCGAAAATTACCTCAAGCAATTAAACAGAGAACCGACTCGTGGAGTTAACATCTTGGACCTACCGATAACAAACAGACCTGAACTTTTCGACTCTGTATGTACAGAACAGGGAATCAGTGATCATAAGGCCGTTGCAGCATCCCTGAATATGGCAGTTAATAGGAATATAAAAAAAGGGAGGAAGGTTTATCTGTTTAGCAAGAGTAATAGAAGGCAGATTTCAGACTACCTAACAGATCAAAACGAAAATTTCTGTTCAGACACTGACAGTGTTGAGTGTTTATGGAAAAAGTTCAAGGCAATCGTAAAATGCGTTTTAGACAGGTAAATGCTGAGTAAAACTGTGAGGGACGGGAAAAACCCACCGTGGCTCAACAACAAAGTTAGGAAACTACTGCAAAAGCAAAGAGAGCTTAACTGCAAGTTTAAATGCAGCCAAAACCTCTCAGACAAATGGAAGCTGAACGATGTCAAAGTTAGTGTAAGGAGGGCTACGCGTGAAGCATTCAGTGAATTCGAAAGTAAAATTCTATGTACCGACTTGACAGAAAATCCTAGGAATTTCTGGTCTTACGTTAAATCAGTAAGTGACTCAAAACAGCATATCCAGACACTCCGGGATGATGATGGCATTGAAACAGAGGATGACATGCGTAAAGCTGAAATACTAAACACCTTTTTCCAAAGCTGTTTCACAGAGGAAGACCGCACTGCAGTTCCTTCTCTAAATTCTCACACAAATGAAAAAATGGCTGACATCAAAATAAGTGTCCAAGGAATAGAAAAGCAACTGGAATCACTCAACAGAGGAAAGTCGACTGGACTTGACGGGATACCAATTCGATTCTACATAGAGTACGCGAAAGAACTTGCCCCCCTTCTAACAGCCATGTACCGCAAGTCTCTAGAGGAGCAGAAGGTTCCAAATGATTGGAAAAGAGCACAGGTAGTCCCAGTCTTCAAGAAGGGTCGTCGAGCAGATGTGCAAAACTATAGACCTATATCTCTGACATCGATCTGTTGTAGGATTTTAGAACATGTTTTTTACTCGAGTATCATGTCGTTTTTGGAAACCCAGAATCTACTCTGTAGGAATCAACATGGATTCCAGAAACAGTGATCGTGTGAGACCCAACTCGCTTTATTTGTTCATGAGACCCAGAAAATATTAGATACAGGCTTCCAGGTAGATGCTATTTTCCTTGACTTCCGGAAGGTGTTTGATACAGTTCCGCACTGTCGCCTGATAAACAAAGTAAAAGCCTACAGAAAATCAGACCAGCTGTGTGGCTGGGTTGAAGAATTTTTAGCAAACAGAACACAGCATGTTGTTATCAATGGAGAGACGTCTACAGACGTTAAAGTAACCTCTGGCGTGCCACACGGGAGTGTTATGGGACCATTACTTTTCACAATATATATAAATGACCTAGTATATAGTGTCAAAAGTTCCATGCAGCTTTTCGCGGATGATGCTGTAGTATACAGAGAAGTTGCAGCATTAGAAAATTGTAGCAAAATGCAGGAAGATCTGCAGCGGATAAGCACTTGGTGCAGGGAGTGGCAACTGTCCCTTAACATAGACAAATGTAATGTATTGCGAAAACATAGAAAGAAGGATCCTTTATTGTATGATTACATGAAAGCAGAACAAACACTGGTAGCAGTTACTGCTGTAAAATATCTGGGAGTATGCGTGCGGAATGATTTGAAGTGGAATGATCATATAAAATTAATTGTTGGTAAGGCGGATACCAGGTTGAGATTCATTGGGAGAGCCCTTAGAAAATGTAGTCCATCAACAAAGGAGGTGGCTTACAAAACACTCATTCAACCTATACTTGAGTATTGCTCATCAGTGTGGGATCCGTACCAGATCGGGTTGACAGAAGAGATAGAGAAGATCCAAAGAAGAGCGGCGCGTTTCGTGACAGGGTTATTTGGTAACTGTGATAGCGTTACAGAGATGTTTAGCAAACTCAAGTGGCAGACTCTGCAAGAGAGGCACTCTGCGTCGCGGTGTAGCTTGCTCGCCAGGTTTCGAGAGGGTGCGTTTCTGGATGAGATATCGAATATATTGCTTCCCCCTACTTATACCTCCCGAGGAGATCACAAATGTAAAATTAGAGAGATTCGAGCACACACGGAGGTTTTCAGACAATCGTTCTTCCCACTAACCGTACGCGACTGGAACAGAAAAGGGAGGTAATGACAGTGGTACGTAAAGTGCCCTCTGCCACACACCGTTGGGTGGCTTGCGGAGTATAAATGTAGATGTAGATGTAGATGTAGAACAACTGTATCTGTACAGCCAGCCACTAGAGGCCACCTGTAAGAAGTATGCACACAACGCAGTCTCTGTCACACGGCTCACCAGGCACTCACACCTATATACAAGAAAAGCAGCACTGACTCACTCCCACTATGTTATTTTAGCTTTTACTGCTCACATCAGTTGTTCTGTGTATCACTTATATTGCATCTTCTGTATGACTCTTTTGTCTTGTTACGTGTGGAGTCATGAGAGGCTTAGTCCGTTATTGTTCAGAGGTTTAAGAATAAAGCCATATTTGTGTTACTTGGATTCATGTATTACTTGGCTACTACAATATAATGGCAGCAGAACAATGGGTCCAGGCTCACATTGGTTGTTAGTGAATTGCTTTGCCACTGTCTGCATTTTGTCTCCAGGTGTTGTTTGGAGACATACCTATCTTGGTACAGCTGTTATGGCAGGTCACTATATTTTTCAGGTATTCTACTAAGGGCCTCTCATACTCAGGCAGTAGAATATCAATGAAAATAATACATTATTGAAAATATAATGTAATTGGATAAACAAAAAACCTACTTGACAAGCAGTGACAGGAAAACACACATATAAAGATATAGAAATTTGCAAGCTCTCAGAGCCAGTGGCTCATTCACCTGCCATAAGGGTTGAAGGAGAAGGAAGTGGAGTGAATGAAAAAGACTAATAAGGAGTAAGAAGTGGGGGAAGTTTGAAAGTCACCCAAAACCCCATTGTTTCCTTCTCATCCTGTGCAGTGTGTCTCCCTTGACCCAGGATTTTTGGGTGACTTTTCTGAACTACACCCCTTTTCCTTAATCTCATGAGTTCTTTTCCTTCACCTCTCTTCTTCCCCTTCAACCCCTCTGCCAGCTGCTTACTGAGTAAATTTTTTATATATCCAGCTCTTTACATCATATGAGTCAATAGGATGGTTGACAAAGTCAAGAAACATTTGCCATGACCTCTTTTTGTTCACCGTAACTGTTTGATGAGCTATCACTCTTGCTACCTAAAGAACTTCTAAGTTGTCTCTAATGGGTGAGCATTTGAACCACAATAGTGCCTCATGGTTGCCTCAAATGGTTGAAGAACACTCATTCACAAAGGGCTGTAATGTCTGCCTCCTGAAGAGTGAAGGAATTATTATCAAAGCAGACTATGTTTGTGATATGATACATTCAGTCATGGATGCTGTTCTGAAGTGTGAACTCCACTCAAATAGAGACGTGTGAGCTCCACACAAATTGATATCGTTAGTGACTCCACATTACACATACATTAAGATGAAAATGAGATGTCATAATTACAGATAACCCAGCAGGAATGCTTAAGTGGGCATTATCACATACTACAGATATCTCTATTTTGAGGCTCTGAACAACTTGACATCTTGAGGAAGTTGAAGATGCATCTCATAGCGTGTTGATATTGCTGTCACACTTTAGAAGGAATGGGTGGAGAAGTTTTACTATCAAATCAGTGAGAATCTCACAGTTTAAAGCCCCCTACAGGGGTTACAAGGAGCATAATTTTACTATACATGGTGTGTTAACTGTAGCACAAGTGGTTTGAAGGTTTGAAACAAGGTAGCACAGTTGTATGAGTTATTTATAACACAGGCATCTATTACTGTTGTATAGAGTACAAGCTCTTAGCACAGGAATGTTAGTGATCTTAAAATGCATATCCTACAAATGTAAGGATAGGGCACTTAATGTTGCCGATAGTTCCAGTTCCTCTACATATGCATATATTCTAAATTTGTTAATTCTTAATTGCAGGATGAGAAGCATTTCAGTGGTGAGGATTTTCATTTCTTTTTCTCTTATTGTGACACACTGGGGGATCTGCAATGCGTTCTCTCATGCATACATAATAGTCAATAATGTTTGTAGCCATAAAACTCAGGTTGAGTGATTTGTGCTAAGTTTCTCACACACCTTGTTTCTTGTTTGGAGCTTTGCTTTTGGTGAGGATTGTGGTGATTCCTTTGTTAATGTTTTTTTTTTCTTCTTTGTCTTCCTGTTATGTAGACATTTGCATTACGTTAACAGTTCCTGTACTAATTGTTAGCTACTTAGAGTAGTTGGAACACTTGGCAGTTGGTACATGTTTACAAATCATTTTGGAGGTCTAAATGTTTATACCCTCATTCCTTCCATATCTTGATGTTGAAAAATTTACATATTATTTCTTCAATCCAATAGCAAGAGATGTTAAAATAGCTGATGGATTTTGTGGCTTATCAAGACAGTGTAGCACAGTCTGGGAGCCCAATACAAAAAAAAAAAAAAAAAAAAAAAAAAAAAAAAAAAAAAAAAAAAAAAAAAATACAACTGTTTTATATGACTTAGTGCTGCAGTATGTTGTTATTGATGACTTAAGGAACAAAAACCTTCTGTCTAAAAGTTTGGACTCAGGGACATGTGACACCCATGCACTTGTAAACATGTCAAATACGCAATGTCACAACTATCCTACGGTACCTAAAACTTTTTATGCATGATTAAAAATATAAATTGATGATACAAAAAGTCACAAAGACATATAATATTGAAATAATATGCACTGTAATGAATGTTGTAATAATACCAATACTGCATTGTAAATATTAAAATAATAAACTTATATTAATAAAAGGCACTTGCTTATTATCACAAATATTGTAAACAATCAAACTTGAAAAAAGACACTACATAAATAAAACGATTAGAATAAAAAAAGAGTAGAACTTGGACATGGTGGGCATTTTCACTTTCAGCATTTCTGAGTGCGTAAATCCCAAAAATTTCAGTTTCCAATTTTTTATAATAATATGGTGAGAAACTAAGTAAAAGACAAAGGTTTCAAAATGTATGAAATGGCTGCACCATTTTTTGATACTTTTGAATGTTGCTGATGGTGTTAGCCACAATTATGTGCTTCCTTGCTTTCTCTATCAACAATTTATATTGCAAATAATGTATAAAACATTTTAGTTAGTATATGGTAATTTCTCTACATCACATATTACAAAATGTTTGAAAGTGTGTGGCACTTCATGTCCCATAATCCAAACTTTCTGACAACAGGCCTTTAGTTATTTATGAATTACTTTTATCTTCAAGTATTTTACATGCTACTGATATTAATAATTTTTACAAATATAATAATACATAGTGATACTCACAATAACAAGAAAACTGTTAAATTATGTACTGGGTGGTTATAATTAAACTTCCCTGTTTAACACATTATAACATGGAAACTAAATACTGTACGAGTACCAAACTTGGTAGCATTTATGTCCAGGGTATGGGGTGCATGATTTCCATGCATCTCAGCACCACTGTCCAGTTCCAACTGTGGCCCCCAGATCTGTCATCGTGATTCATAGTTTCACACACCTAACCAGTTGGAGTGCACTTGTTGACGTGTGAACTTGAGTGTGGACAAAAGGAGCAGGGAATTACTGATGAAGCCTTATTATCAAAACAACAGTATTTCTGCAGCTGTACTTTGGGAATATTGCTGGCTGAAAAGATTATGGAAGAGTTCTCTCTCTCCACCTGCTGTGCAGAGCATGATAAAGAAGTCTGAATCAGTTGGGGAAATGGGTGTCGTTCTGGGAAGAGCCCGACAACCAGTTACACCAAAGTTGGTTGATAAAATTGCTCTTGCTATGGCAGACAATACTGCATGCAATTCCTGATCATCAAGCAGTTGTGTGTGCTAAGTCATGACAGTTGAACATCCTGTGGTCTCCTGTACAGAAGGTGCTTCAAACCATTCTCAAATGGTATCCATACAAGATCCATACCATACAGCAGCATGCACTACATAATGCACAATGATGCGTTGACTTTGCTCACCACTTACTTGCAAGGATTGAAGTTGATGAGGGTTGGCCCTGGACCATTCTATGGAAAGACAAAGCTCATTTCTCTCTGACGTCCGGCCAGTGTGGCTGAGCAGTTCTAGACGCTTCAGTCTGGAACCGTGCGACCGCTACGGTCACAGGTTCGAATCCTGCCTTGGGCATGGATGTGTGTGATGTCCTTAGGTTAGTTAGGTTTAAGTAGTTCTAAGTTCTAAGGTACTGCTGACGTCAGATGTTAAGTCCCATAGTGCTCAGAGCCATTTGAACCTTCTCTCTCTCTCTCTCTCTCTCTCTCTCTCTCTCTCTCTGACGGGTGAGGAGAACACACAGAATTGCCAAGTTCGGGGATCTTTACCTCTAGTAAATGTGCATGAAGTTCCTTCATATGGTGAATATGTCACTGTATGGTGTGGTTTCATGGCTAAGTTCACATTGGACCATTCTTTTTTTAACAGGTTGGTGCTCAAGGAGCAAAGATGTGCAGTGTGACTGGCCAGCTTTGATATGCTTTGCCAGCACGTCACAGGAGAGGGATTCATTAAATTCAGCAGTTTTCATGTAGGATGGAGCCCCACTGCACATCACTCATGAAGATCACCTGCTTCTCTGAAACACATTTGGAAATGATCGAATTATCTGACAATCATTTCCAAATGCTTGGCCAGCATAATCACCTGATCTCCGTCCCTGTGATTTCTGGTGGTGGGGCTACCTGAAGGACAGGGTTTAGCAGGGGAACATTTCCACATGTGCTGATATGAAGTGCAACATGCCATGAGGGGTAGCCAGCATACCTATGGACGTGCTTCATGGCTGTGAAGAATGCAATCCTGCACTTTCAGTCTCTTCTGGACCCTGATGGATGCCATATTGTGCCCCTTTTGTAGCAGTAATTGTACCGGTATGTAATGGTATGATGTAGCATAGCAGCACATTAAAAGTGTTTCAGCTGAATTTATTCTGCATTATTTCTCTTCCCCATGTGCTCCACATTAATGCTACCAAGTTCGGTAGTCATACAGTAATTAGTTTCTGTGTTATAATGTGTTAAATAGGAAAGTTTAGTTATAACCACCAAGTATATTTGCATATATGCACACAATGAGTAAAGTTAAAATTTTAATTCTTTTTTTTTTTCTTTTTTTCTTTTTTTTTTTTTTTTTTGTACAATCAAAAAATCCTCCTATCACATAGGAAGCTTTATTTTTTAAGCCAGTTTTGTAGAAAATTTCTGAAGGTTTTTTAATGTGGTAGTGTGTGTTTCTGGTGGCAATGCATTGAACAGTTTTGTTCCAACATACAGTGACAGAAAAAAATCACAGCACCAAAATATAATTAATGTAGAGTAATGAAATTTCAGGAATACTTTTGTCTAGGTAAGATATTTAAGTGATTAATATTGCAATATCACAGTTAATACAAGTGCAAGATAAGCCATTGCAAATGTGAAATTCTGGTTACATGAATAACTGGCACAACCATCAGAATTATGCTTGCAGGCATGCAAATGTACATGCATTGTGTTGTACATGTGCTGGATGTCAGTTTATGGGATGGAGTTTCACGCCATTTGCACTTTGTCAGTTAATACAGTGATGGCTAATGCTGTTTGTGGAAGACGCTGGAGTTGTTGTCTGATGATGTACTGTATGTGCTCAACTGCAGACAAATCTGGTGATCTAGCAGATGAAGGCAACATGTCAACACTCTGTAAAGCATGCTGGGTTACAACAGCGGTATGTTGGTGAGCATTCTCCTGTTGGGAAACACCCCCTGGTTCAAATGGCTCTGAGCACTATGGGACTCAACTGCTGAGGTCATTAGTCCCCTAGAACTTAGAACTAGTTAAACCTAACTAACCTAAGGACATCACACACATCCATGCCCGAGGCAGGATTCGAACCTGCGACCGTAGCGAAACACCCCCTGGAATGCTGTTCATGGATGGCATGACAACAGGTTGACTCACCAGACTGATGTACAAATTTGTAGTCAGGGTGCATGGGACAACCACGAGAGTGCTCCTGCACTCCTATGACATTGCACCCCACACCATAACTCCAGGTGTAGGTCCAGTGTGTCTAGCATGCAGACAGGTTGATTGCAGGGCTTTGACTGGCCTCCTCTTAACCAACATGTAACCATTAATGGCACAAAGACTGAACCAGCTATCATCAGAAAAGACAAAAGACCTCCACCCTGCCCTCCAATGAGCTCTTGCTAGACACCACTGTTGTCATATATGGTGGTGGTTTGGTTTCAGTGGAATGCACACTACATGGGATCTCACTCAGAGCTGTCCTTGAAGCAACAGATTTGTAACAGTTTGTTGCGTCACTGTGGTACCAACTGCTGCTGTAGATGCAGTGCAGTGCACCAGAGCCTTATTCTGAACACGATGGTCTTCTCTCTCTGTAGTGCAACGTCTTCATCCAGAGCTCAGACTTCTTGTGACCATACATTCTCACAACCACTGCTGACAGCATCATGTACAGTGGCTGCATTTCTCCCAAGGGTTTCCGCAGTATTGCAGAAGATACCTCCAGCTTCTCATAGTCTTATTACACAACCTCAATTTAACTAAGTCAGGTGTTGTTGTATGATTTCTTTGTCACCTCACAAGCATTCTTGACTAACATCAACTTATCACATCCAATCTCAAAGATAACTAATGTTTGTGGCCACTACAGAATATATTTAAAGCAAACATAATTTGAATCCTCATAGTCATGCTACTAGTGCCACTCTTATGAGAAGCATAAAATTTGAACGGATATTATGTTTCAGGCATAGAAACACACCTACCAACGTTTGTTTATGCTGCACAACTCCTCCGTGGTGTTGCAACTTTTTTCTGTCAGCATAAGTATAGCTATTGTGAGTCTTGTAAGGGGTTGATCAATCTTTTCAATCTTTTCTCTGCAACACGTATTGTGATAATGAAAAGATTGCTTTAATATGTACCTTTCTTGGTTTTATTTCATGTAGACTATGTAACTAAGTATAAATAATGATGGGACTGTCATGACACCTAGTTTCTTGAAATGCAGCCTATAGGGCATACTGTTTTGAATATACTCACTACACATCTGCTAACCTTTTTCTGCCACATAAAAACTGTTTCTGCTCCAGTGGAGCTGCCCAAAGCAGTATGCTGTATGTTATGCAGCTGCAAAAAGGTGCATAATGGAACCTAACCATCATGTTTTCACTCCCACATGCTCAAAGTTAATGTAACAGGTATATGACACTTGATAATTTAGTGCAGACAGATGCTGCATTGAGGTTCCAAATAAATTTTGAATCCAAGTGTCCCCCAGAAGTTTGACAGACTTATGTTAATTGTTGGTATCACACAAACTAAAAATTACATTTTCAGTTTTATTCTGATTTATATTTAATTGATTGTCTTTAAACCGGATACTAGAAATTCTTTTGTTGGCTTGTCTTTGTTCCTTTTGCTCCTCTATGTCATTTCCAGTTGCAATGGAAGTAGTATCATTAGCATACAGAATAGTTTTACATGGCATGGTACTAGGTATGTCATTAATACAGATTATAAACAATAAGGGTCCTGGCACATAACCATGAGTCACACCTCTTGAAACATCTAGGAAACCAGAGCTCATATCATTAAAGTGTACTATCTATTGTCAAGATGTGATTTGATAAGAGTGAGTTCTGTATCTCAAATTCCATAGCACCTCAGTTTAGCTATTGGAATTGGATTACACACAGAGTCAAATGCCTTTCTCAGGTCAATTAGTAGGACACCAACAGATCATTTTGCTTCAAACACACTGAATATTGTTGAAACAACATTTTCAACAGTTTTTAGTGTAGACAAATTTTCCCTGAAGCCATACTGAGTGCTTGTCAGTGTTTGATAGCAGGTGTAATGTTTGTAAATTTGTTGATACACGCAATTTTCTGGTATTTTCGAAAGTATTGGTCCAAGAGAAATAGGACAGTAGTAATTGGGACATGACTTGTCTCCTTTTTTATGTAGAGGAACAACTACTGTTATTTTTAAGCAGGCTGGAAAAGAATAACTCATAACTATTAAAATCCAGTTTATTAGTTT
Source organism: Schistocerca piceifrons (assembly GCF_021461385.2). Taxonomy (NCBI): domain Eukaryota; kingdom Metazoa; phylum Arthropoda; class Insecta; order Orthoptera; family Acrididae; genus Schistocerca; species Schistocerca piceifrons. The sequence goes on from NC_060149.1 coordinate 537,215,353, forward strand.
ACAGAGTATTGTTGTGTAATGTCTGCTATCTTCTTAATAACAAAATTTGACAGATAATACAAGTCTCCTGATTTTGAGTTGTTGAATTTTGCTATGGTTATTGCAATGTCAGTGACAGCAATTTGTGCCCACTTGAACGAAGCTGTTTCAGACTGCTTGTGCAACATTTATAACTTTTTTAAATTTTATTCTTGGTGTTTACTAATGCCTGATTTACAGTTGTAACTTTGGTCAGCTGTGTGTCCTTTGTTATCTGAATTAGTACAAAAGTTACCCATTTCATTGGGTGTGATATTGGTAGCATCATACGTGGTTCTATTAGTATTGCCCAATTCTGATCTGATAACTCTACAAGCAGCCTTGCATTTGGTTTTTTGCTTGCTGAATATAGCTATCATTTGCCATTTGTTTCTGTTTTCAAATTCTGATCTGTACCTCTTCTTTTGTTGAAGGTACTGAAGTCTGTCTTCTTCTCTGTTCTTTTGTCTGTTGTAGAGATTGACAACCAGTGTTCTTAATTTTTTGAGGTCAGGAGTGAACCATCAATGTAAATTTCTGTGATTAGATTTGTTTGGTTTGTTTGTTACATCCAACAATGATAATTCTATGAATATAATACAATCCCATAAGTATCACTCACATAGGTATCAAGATTAGAATAATTACTGCATGCAAAGAGGGATTCAAACAATCATTTTCCCTGTGCTCCATATGTGACTGGAACAGGAAGAAACTCTAATAAGTGGCACAATGGGATGTACCCTCTGCCATGCAGCTTGTGGTGGTTCACAGAGTATAGATATAGATGCATATGTAGAAGTCATCAATAACAACATTTTAAGATGCAAAGCAGTTTAAAGTAGTCGTACTTTTTTGTCAAGGGCTCCTGGACTATTATATTGCCAGCATAGTACTCCTGAAATGTAGGCAATTTTGATAACAGAACCTCAAATGTTTTGTTATGCAGGGCAAAACATTGAAATGGATAAAGATTTCTTCAATATATTCTGGAAGAACAGATATATTCTTCTGCAGTTCAACATTAATTGTAATGTATCGCTCACTTCACTGCCTTCCTATTATTCCTTTAATTCATTATTGTCTAAGTACACTTAGTATCTGTAAGTTATGTTTCAGGTAAGCATTTTGTGTAGCTCTGACAGAATTGAATACTGTGCAAAATACTTTACATTCTACAGCACTGTAGGTTGATGTGATGTGGCAGTTTCTAAAAGCAATTTTCAATTTCAGAGGCATTTCACTGTCTCAAGAGTTCCTGCTCTGTCACACAAAACTTGCAGGAAGTTTTGTGTGACATAGTAGAAATAATGTTTTCAATTATCCACCATACTATACGTATTTTAAATGCTATATATCTTTACATGTGCTGAATACACAAATATTGGATTTAATTTGTAATGGAAATCTTCATGATGATTGTGAAGAATTGTATGCAAATATCCTTGGCTGTAAGCATTAGATTCAAGAATGTTTGTCCATGTTTTCATCTAAATTCCTGAGACTGTGCAGATTCCAGTTTAAACAAAGATTTTTTATGAATATACTGTTGGAGCAATATCAAGAAACAATAGTGTAATCCTATGACATTCACATCGAATATTTTATTATAAATCATCATCCCACACCTCCTGCAGTGCAAAGAGAAGCAGCAGCCTATAGTGAAAGAGCGAGGGCTGAGATGGCAGAGAGCCACCTCCTCCACAAATCTCAGCCAGCCACCAAACGCTTGAAATTTAGACGCAGTTTGCTCAGAGCAACCGAAGATTTTAGCGACCAACCTCGATCTAGGGTGGAGAGATGGAAGCAGTCAGGAGAAGGGCACTGGATGGAACCAAAGGAAGAATTGGCACCAGGTTACGATGAGGACTGGGTGGTCTGGAGATCACTAAACAGGCTGCGCACCAACACTGCATGGTCAAGAGATAACCTTCTGAAGTGGGGATATTCTACTACATCTAATCTCTGTGACTGTGGAGAGGTGCAGACGACCCAGCACATGTATAACTGCCCTGAATGTCCTTCACACTGCACTTTAGAGGATCTGATGTTGGCAACCCCAAATGCTGTCGACGTAGCCCGCTTATGGGCCAAATGCCTATAACATTTTGTTTCTGTGCACACATATTTGTATATATATTTTATATATGTTTTCATATGCCTGTAATTAATTTTTTTCTGTGTGCTATTCATTTTTTTTTATGTTCCTGTATCCATGGTGCTTCTGACACGAAAAAAAAAAAAAAAATCCCACATACAGAAGTGTCAAAAGCATAATGTCAAGATTATTAATTTTCTTTTCATCATCAGCAGGTACTGCATAACTTTCAAGCAAGTGATGCAGCTCAACAACTAGAGTTTGAAATTTTCTTGATGGATAAGTGCCAACAGTTGATAAATTTAATTTATACTGTTGAGTGGCAAAACTATTTTCGTGTGTGATGGTGTGACCAATAACTGTGTGATGAAAATGTATGAACCACTGTGAAGACTAATTCTCAACGTAACTTTTCTGAATATCAGCAGTGTAATGTGAGAGACAAACCATTGATTGCACCACTTACGTTACTGAATTACCTTACAGGAGTCAGATAATGGTTAAATGTATAGTTTCTGTTGTTGTGTCATTGGAGAAAGTTTTTCGGTTATGAGTATTTTCTTCTAGCATGCTGCAGACATTACACAGTACATCTGTAAGGTGATATATGATCTACATCAGGCTGTTGTAGTGTGTGTGCCTGCCTGTGGGCAGCTGGGCACCCATGGTTTCAGGTGAGCAGGGGTGGGCAAGGAGCTCATGCGTGGGCAGTCAGGGAACGTGGCCACATCATACACAACTGTATGCCTTGGCCAATCAGCTATAGGCGGGTGTGGGAAAATGGTTCATGCACATGCAGAGCAGCAGAACAAAGTATGAATTCATATGATAGGGCTGCCTGATCAGTAGTGAAACCCAGCTGCACCTGCCCATGGACAAGCTCATCGGTATTCATTGGTGCCCAGTTACCAAGCAATAACAATGGAACAACCTGATCAAAATCTTTCATTTCTTGCACAGTAAATTTGTCACATGTGTCACCTTCAATGGTTACTAGTTTGCTCTTCATTACTCTACTTCATTTTTCTTAGTGGAAATGGTTTAAAATAAACATCTATAAAGAAAACTGAACACAAAATATTTATTAGCTGCACATATTATGAAGTTAAATACTCATACACTACTTCAAAACACCCAAGAAAGTGTTACTCATAATGTTAGAAAGAGACCAGAAAAGTACACTGAAGCAAATGGTAAGATTTTTCTAAAACTGAATTCTATAAACTACTAGTGTGTATTCAATGTGATGTTGGAATAATTTGTTTGCATTCCATAGCTCATTTTTATACAGGTTCTTTACTGTAGAACATGCTAACAGGCGCAGCTCTGTATTCACTGAAAACTGTTCCTAGTCATGGTTCACATAACTAGTAACAATCTGTTCTAATGTCTTATAAGTATTCAGAAACTTGATGCATCATATTTTATTATTATTATTATTATTATTATTATTATTATTATTATTATTATTATTATTATTAGTGAGATGTGGTATACTGAACAATGTTTATATTTTATTTTTCAGGTTCTGATGTTTAGATTGCATTTCTGACATTGTGTAATGTTTGATCAAACATCATGTATTAGAGAAGCTCTTATTTTTCGAGTTTGATTTTTTCTTTGTACTACCTCCCAATTTGGTTCCATTATACAGAAAGTAAGTTGTGTGTACTTAAGACTCGATAGGAAAAGGGGAAAGGGTGCCCCTTGGTTCCTACATTTAAAGAAAAAGAAAAAGGAGTGAAATTGCATAAAATATTTATTTATTCAAAAAATATTGTTCAGAAGCGGTTGATTCCCAATAACATTATTATTTTCCACTTAATAATTAAAAGTGGTGTATAACTTTAAAAATACAATCTACAAAGGCACTAGGTATATACAATATTTGTGTAACAAATGTGATAAGAAAATCACTTTTCTTTAGAAAAGCTTATTTGTTGATAAAATCTATTTATGCTCTGGAAATTTATAGCATTAGTCAGATGCAGCCTGAAGCATATACTGCTTCTGTTTATTATTTTTGTAAAATTATTTCTTGTAGTCCTCCATGAATCTGACACCTCTCTCAGCTAGAGCACTCACAACTTTCAGTTTGTTAGCTAGGAGTGGAGTGTTGACACAACCTTCACTTTTGTATCACTATGGATGTTCTCCCTTAATGAACTGACTGCTTCAGACAAATACAGTAAGAAAGTATTTGTATTTTACTACAAACGTACTGTTCAATCTCCTTATTGAATGTTTGTGGGATTGGATCAGTTCCTACAAAAACTTTTTAATGTTTTTCTCTGGTGGTTCTGCATGCTGATTCACTGGATTCATCACTTTCATTTTTATTTTAGCCAAAAAACTATGATCAAAGATGGCCAAGGCAGCAGAAAGGGAAACAGGTACTACAAATGATTTTTAACTTTCTGTTAAGTTGTATGAGAAATATCATCAGTGAGATTTGTTAATGTTTTAGAGTGTACTGAAATAGAAATGTAGTATTTTTGCTTCAGAATGAGCCCACAAGCACATTTTGGTATATGCAATAATAAGGGAGCTACAAATATCATAGATTGCATTCTTTTCTAAGGGCAAAATTTCAAGGTCATAATGGAACATAAAGTTTTCAAGCAATAAATAGCCTTTCCTTCCCACCTGGCATGATGGATAGCTCCTGGGGTGCAGGAAGATACTTAATGAGATATTGCATTGACAGAGCAGACTGCAGTTAATTCTAAAAATCAAATATTATCATCTACAGACCATTATTATTCTATCAAAGTATATTGAACAAAATCGACAGTTCAAAATGAATCAACCTGATCTAAATATTCCTTGGCTTTTCCATGCTGAAATCCAGTTTGGGAAATTTCTAAAATGTTTTTCAGGACTGATACAGTTGGATCTGTTTTTCTACAGCTCAACTTTTCCTCTAAAATACTCCTGGGAGCAATTTCATATATCGGTTGATTACAAGATATATGTCAAGATGCCTTTCTCCAAAAAATTTTCACTCAAAATACACACCTTCAAAAGAGCCCATACTTGATGCTGTTTTGACAAGAATTTATGTTTTAATACTGGACTGAGAACATCTTTCAGCCACAGTTTCATGGGCAGTTTTTGCCTGCTCTTTTCCATAGTAAGTTAAATGATCAAAATATGTGTTAAATTACTGGCACTGAATGAATAGTGGAGTTTTCTTTTACTTCATTTTCAAATACATGTATGTGTAAAATTTATAATACAAGTACATAAATATAGAATTAACTGCATTTTTTTTAAATTTCATATTCAACCTTGGCCCTCCTTTTAACTATTGATTTATCAAAATTCAGCTACCTTCTTATGTGATATTCAAAATGCTATAACATGCTATGACTTCAAATCTCACTTATGCTTTGACATAGGATTGAAGGCCCCATTCAGCAAGAGTTTAATAAACATATTTTGCCTGCTCTTTTCTGTGGCACATTAGACAACAAATATAGGTGTAAAATTATCAACATTGAATGAAAACGGCATTTTTTATTTATTTTCAAATACATTTATGTGTAAAATTTAAGTTATAAGAACATCAACACATAACTTGCTGAATTTTTTAATTTCATATTCAAACTTGGGCCTCCTCTTAACCACTTATTCATCAAATACCAACTATTTTCTTCAATAGTAATGATAATCAAAGCATTATGTCATCCAGTTTTTTAAAACAGTTGTCTCATTTCACTTATGAATATCTGATGACCTTTTAGCATGTTTTTGTAGTTGCCTCCATTGTTGCTACACATCTTCTAACTTTGGTATGCAGTTTCCTTGCACTTGTGTCAGAACTGGTGATTTTTATCAATAAGTAATCACTTTCCACACAGCTACTGGAGCACTTCACTGCTCAGTTACTTCACAAATCCAAACATCATAAAAGAAAACCAGTGATGTTTGTTTGACAAATGGCAGTTTGTTTCCTGTGACTTCATGCGAGCAATACCCGAGCAAATAAATTATCTCCCATTAACAAACTGAAGATGATGATATTGTACTTGCTACAACTGCTACCTTCCCTTGAAAGTGAAAGATGAATGGGGTGGTCCAGGTAGGGTCGTAAAAAAGAACGGCTCGGCTCGCTCTGCCCTCTCTCTACCTGTGTTGGGGGTCACTGACCCGTCACGCCACCCGACCAATCTGATCTGTGAAATGAGAACGCATTCAGTTAACGAGACTGAAGTAAACAACCTTCCAACATTAGGTAATGAATGAATTTATCATGCAAAAGTAATATTTTGCGAAAGTGTTTTTCCTGGATTTTCCTATTTTCAATGACCAGTATCACCCCTCCCTTACCTCCCGTTGAGCCCAAATTTCACAGAGCTTATTTTTCTGTGGAATGGAACCAAACTGGGTGCATCCAAAAGAAAAATTATCAAAAATTTTAAAAGTGCCAGTAAGAGCCACTCTAATCCTGTATGTATTCACACAAACAATTTGATTTAAAATCTTGTTGTGCCTGATGATTGAAACTGTTAGCCTTAGCAAAGGTTTTTCATAGCTGCTAGCAATTGTAAAATATGATTTTTGGTAAATAACTACAGGCTGTGGGAGCCTCCTACTGGAAATTGCATTGAAGTATATTTTAAACATAAGAAAGTGGGTAAATAGGTAATATTCATCATAAGAAGGTATGACTATACAGTGGAGTTAAGAGGTACAGAATTACCAGTTTTCATAATCAAATATCATTCACTCAGTGGCAAGAAAAAAATGAAAGTTTGAACAATATGCTAAAAATAGGCACATAAGGACACACAAGGAGACATGCTTGTATTTGGATCATTCAGTTGTGTTGCTTATAGATCAAGTCCAATATAAAGACAAATACAACAGTTTTATGCAAAACTTTTTAGGATACAAAACAAATGTTGGAAATCAGTTCATACCTACTGTTGTATACCTACTGTTGTATTGGCAACAAGTTGACAAGTACTGTAACTGAATGTTACCTTATCTACATGAAAGATAATTTTACTTCCACATGAGTTAAATCAGTAATGATATTTTTCTAACTTAGCTTGACACTAGGGTGATTTTTATTGGAAATACAGCTGGAGTACTCATGATCTACTCGAGATCAGTACATAAACTGATTATTAGTTCCTCTTGTAACACAAAAGGTTCCTTGAACACTATTTTTTCCATGATAAAGTAGTAGACTCCAGAGGATGCACCACCACTGTTTTTCCACATTTTTTTTTTTTTTTTTTTTTTTTTTTTTTTTTTAGTGGATAGGTAGTAGCAGAAAACTAGAGGAAATCAAAGAGTGGACTGCAACAGATTACAACTATTGAGGGGACATTTATGAAACTCTAGCTCTTTAATACCACAAGATACAAAATCTGATGGCTGATATGATGGTCAGATAGAATGATTGGAGAAAGAGAATAGAATGAAAAAACAGAAAAAAATAATAATGAAAACTCAAGAAAGAATAATTGTCATGGAACAGAAAAATGATGGAAGAACATAAAGAATTATGATGATGATGACAATGTTGATGAGGGAGAGGGAGAGGGAGAGAATAAAGGTGATATAGTAGGAAAAACTAGTATCGATAGTGGGTTAACTCTGGGTCTCTCAGAGTTAAATATCGGTATTTATTTAAGAATGTAATCATATTTGACAACATTTGAAGTCCTGATTCTGAGAAGAATAATCCAAATAGCTTTTTGTGTCAAACATTTTCTCAAGCTTCTGGCATTTTGCTGCAGAAAATCCTTTCCAATATGATAATACCTTTATGATAGTATACTGCATACCCATGCCAGTTTTGTCTAACTGAAATATTTACTGTTCTGTTGACCAGCAGCCACACAAAACTTGATATATAGCACGAGAGTTCCTGAAAACTGTTGTTCCTTTGATGAAATGAGTCTTATTAATGATGAATTTATTTACACTGCCAGAGAGAAAAATTAGTACACCCTTTTATAGGTTCCACTTCATTTAAAGTTTATTGTTGCAACAATGTATATGGAGTACATGAAATGATTACAGTTACAGATTAAGAGCACAAACGATTTCTGAGGTACCAGGTATTGACTCATGCTAAATCATTCATATTAGAAGATGGTGTAGCCTCCAAGAGTGGCACTGCAGCTGTTGACTCCAGCATACAATCAGTCAAATAGATGATGAATACTGTCCTGAGATACATTATGCCATGCCTGTTTGAACTGTTCACATAGTTCTGTAAGAGTTATCGGTTGACGAGCCACACAAGTCACTTGTCTTCCCATCATATCCCACCCGTGCTTGACTGGAGACAAGTCCTGAGATCATGCTGGCCAGGGAAACTGCTGCACATCTTGCAGAGCATGTTGGGTTTCACGGGCAATGTGTGGGTAAGCATTATCCTGTTGGAACAACAAATCAGCTTCCTGTTGCAAGAACAACAAAAGAACAGGTCTAACAACATTCTGTATGTACCAAGCACTGGTTTGTGTCCCCTACAGAAATACCAAAGGCAGACGAGAGCTATAGCATATCGCAATATCGCACCCCAGATAATAAGAACTGAGGTGGGTCAGTATGTCTTGGATGGTGCACTCTAAGATACAGTTATCACCAGGTCTATGGTGTACATACAGACAACCATCATTTGCATGCAGGCAGAATCTGCTTTCATCGCTCAAGGCCACAGCTTGCCATTCCACCTTCCAAGTGGTCTTCCAACAGCACCAACTGAGCTGTGCATATACATGCTGTAGCATAAGTGGAATACCGGTTGGAGGTGTGCATGCCCATAGTCCCACAGCTAAAGCCAGTTCACAACAGTTTCTTGACATGTCTAGGTTCACCAGTCCTCTTATCTGTGTTGTGGTAGCTGTATGATCTGCCACTGCTGCTCCTACAATATGACAATCCTGGTGGGTGTCTGTGCTGTGTGAACATTCAGAACCACTTATATGGATGTGGGAATGCTCATGTGACCACTGATACCAGAATCATTGCATAATGGATGGAGCACATTCAACATATATAGCAGTTCTCCAAAAGGAGCATTTTACCACTCAGAAAGACACAATTTTACCACTTTCAAACTCATTCAGTTTGCTGTAGGAAGTATGAGTGTGTCTCCATGACATGGTTGCCTATTTGCTTCACATGCTTGCTCCACATTGAGCCTTCTGGCTGTGAGCATTCCCTATTACAGGGTAGACAGAGCTATTGCTCTGGTAGCTGTGCCACTGTGCTATCTGTTGAAACTGTTATAAATACATATAGCATACTGTAGGTGACATGTGCCATCACCAGATCAAAATCAACATTGTCTTTCCAGGTGCACTAATTTTTTTCCAGCAGTGTATTTATTTATTTACTTTTAATCCATTGATCACTTTTGTAATGAAACTGGGTGCATCAGATATACACATATGAGTCGTAAAAGCATTTGGTACTTATTTAATGGAATGGAGTAAAATTTGCTTTGAGGATAGTTGATAAGCACAAGTTGCAGTTGAGTTTCTAATGAAGTCCTGTATTTCTTATTAAAGTTGTTGTCCACTTTGTATAAGTTGCCTCACTTATCGTGTAATCAGTACCACAACCCTTTTAGCCATGAGACCTATTTAAGCAAAGAACACAGAGAATACATCTACCTTATTTGTATTCTACACATGACTGTTTCTTGTTAGGTGCCATACATCAACTGCTGAGAAAAAATGTTGAGTTGTTAAAGTGATATTTTAAGGCTATCAGTAAGAGTAAATGTGGACAGTGATATAATATATCTGTGCAAAACACTTTCTTCAGCCACACATCGCATTACACATTATAATACACAGATTCCATCTGCTTCTTCCACCAACCAACCAGTGTGAGAGGTTCGTTCCAGTTTCAGAGACATCTGGCATTCTTTTAATTACTGAGCTGCTTCTTTCCCTCTCTGATCATGGCTCATATTTATTCATTTAATCTGTTTTTAGTCTTTCAGTTGTCTATTCCCATAATTAACTTGTTCATAACCTAGAATAAATATTAAATAAATGCTAATTGTAGAACTTCCTCACAACTGTATATAAAATTGGAATCCACAAGACCAACACAGGCAGTAAAGTAATGTAGTCAGTTGGCACCAGTGCTTAGCAAGATTTTGCTGTCTCCTTAGTCACTTCTTGTGGTGAAGTCACAACAGTCATTGTATTTTTATTTCTGATATCAATCCTGCCAGCTTCCTGATACCTTTTCTTTTTTCCCCTTTCACTGATTCATTCCATTTTTTCCCCATGCTTTTGACATATTTACTGGCTTTGCCTTCTTAGGCACTTAACTTAATTAAACAGGGTAGATATCTGTGTGTATCACCTTTTTCTCTCACTCTTATCATCTTCATTCAGCTTGTTTCTAGACAATGTATAAATTGTATTTGACTGTTTTAAATTAAGTATTTATGTCCATTCCTTGTTCTCAGTACTTGTTGCATTTTTGTATTTTACATACAGTATTTTCATAAAAATTTACATAATCTCTATCTACAATCATTTCCAAAAACTGTAGTGAACCTTGATAATATGTATATAACATTGAAACTGCATAAATACTTCCATCAGTGAAAATTATACCAATGGTTAAACATGTGATCAATATGCTATGGACATATACGGTAAATGTTGCCTGTAGCATTGATAGTGTTGCTATGTAAGCTTGTAGAGAAAATTTATAGCTATATCAACAATACCTGTCAGTCACAATTATGACAACTGCATCTATTGGTCATTATGAAAATGTTAACTAGACAGGAATTTCACTAGGTGTAGGATATGATAGAAACTGTTGGCATAAAACTCTAAGTAACTGATATGCAAAATATATTTCACCTTAAGCCATATTCTAGTTAGCATTGTTGTGTATCAGTAATCATGGGCACACCTAAAGGATACATCAGACAATGGGAAGTTGTGCAATGCAACACAAACACTACGTGGTAGACCAAATTTACCACTGTTGGGATGGTTTAAGCTTCACAGTAACACCACAATGCAATCTATGACTGTATCAACATTCATGAATATCTCGGGAAACAATGACTAACAAGAACAGTAAGGTACAACCATTTGCAATTGGTGCCTTGCCTATTACCCAGCAAAATATAACAATTGGAATGACCAATTTCAATTGACATTAATATCTGACATCGTCATCTTCATGGCTGTGGTACACACAGAAAGAAAAGGGCACAGTGTTACAGGCCTACACTACACTGGTATCTGCTACAAATCTTGGCTTTCATTACACTTTTGAAAGAAATGATAATTGTGCTGTAATTTGCAGCAGTGCTTGTGAACATTTTGTTCCAGCACTCACTTTCAGTTGCAGCTACTTACAATAGCTATTTCTCAGCTTTAGCTATTTGAGAATCCCTTTACTTATGGACTGCACTAGACCATCTAGTGAACATGTACACAACCTCTCTGATTACCATCTGGTAGTCAGTTCTCAGTAAAATTGTTTTGTCATGGATGGTTCCTCTCCTACTGTTGGATCTGAGTCATTTTTCAACATTAACATCATCCCAACTCCCCATTTATGATATATTAAGATAACAGATAATCTGACAAGATGCCAATACCCTTTATACCAAAAGTGGGATGAAAACTGATTTGGTGCAATAATACTACAATTGTTCCCTTCTTTCCTCTGTGCTATTACACTAATAAAGTATTACTTAACTCTAGAGATTTTCCTTGAATGAGGAACATTCATCGATTCAGAATTTATGAATTTCTGAATAATAATTTTGTAAATTAGTAATTTAAAGCAACACAAAATGGGACCTGAAGCAAAAACCAGTCTTATTATTAATACAGGTATTTGTCTTACGTAAGTTTACATCAGCCAACAAAATGATTAATTATAAGGACTTTTAGATGAAATGTAGAGACATACCTAACCCTCTTTTCTATGTTATTCCTGAAGACTTCTCGAAAATCATGCTGAGAACAAGCTCCAGACTGTACCATTTTTAATACACGTTCTGATTTTAGAAATACTTCATAATAGCTTTGGACAGCATTCTGAAATGCCTCATCTGCCATTATCTGTGTATCCCCTTTGAGGAAGCTCTGGAACAAAGAAGTTTCATTTGTGAATGTCTATCAGTAAAAACATCACGAAAGTAGAACAACTGCAAAGTGGAAGCAGAGTAACTAAACATTAAATTACATGAAACATTTTATCTTAAGATTGTAGAGGAATAAACATAGGTCTTATCAAAATGTACGTTCCGATAGAAAATTTATCAAGAATGTGAGTGTCGATTAAATGTATCATTTCAGGCAAAGGGGAAATACATTCAGTTTAAAACTAAATAAGGATACAAAGAAAACACAATGTTTCTGCTGCAATTCATTGTTCATTCTGAGACAGAAGCATACAATTTTGTTCTTTACAATCAGATCTTTTAACATCATATGTAAGCAAACTGACAAATAAAAAGAATTATATTGTATTTTCCTCAGCAAGCGGTTAAAAAGTATGGAAGTATACATACAGTTCTAGAGATGATTAAATTTTATTCAATGATTCCTACTTCCATGGTTCTGTGTTGGTTAAGATACAATTGATTCAAATGAGTGATGGGGCTTAATGGTTCCTGTCATATGCTTTTTCAAATGTGCACATGAAACAGACATGAAATATTAGATGATATTACATTTTGCATGAAAACAATATGTTTCACAATTGTTTAATGAACATTTTCTGCAGTGGAATCCTTATAATGATATCTCAGTATCCTTAACGAAATATAAGCCATGATTAAGTCTGATTATCAATTAGCTTTAATCAGATTATGGAAGCAGTGTTTTGAGAATGTGTACTTAAAGTACTTCTTTCTTCTTTTAAGGAGGATGAGAAACCAGAAGTCCAACTAGTCCTATTTTTTATGTGGTAATTTACAATAAAGAACTTTGACTGAAACCCAAGTGATAGTCCGTCCTATCTATCACTGATTATATTCCATAACAGAATAACAGTTTGTCAACCCACACTATGTGATAAAAAGTATCCGGACACCTGGCTGAAAATGACTTACAAGTTTGTGGTGGCCTCCATTGGTAATGTTGGAATTCAATATGGTGTTGACCCACCCTTAGCCTTGATGACAACGTCCACTCTGACAGGCATATCTTCAATCAGGTGCTCGAAGGTTTCTTGGGGAATGGCAGCCCATTCTTCATGGAGTACTGCATTGAGGAGAAGTATCAATGTCAGCCAGTGAGGCCTGGCATGAAGTCGGTGTTCCAAAGCATCCCAAAGGTGTTCTATAGGATTCAGGTCAGGACTCTGTACAGGTCAGTCCATTACATGGATGTTATTCTCATGTAACCACTCTGCCACAGGTCATGCATTATGAACAGGTGCTCGAGTGTGTTGAAAGATGTAATTGCCATCCCTGAATTGCTCTTCAACAGTGGGAAGCAAGAAGGTGCTTAAAACATCAATGTAGGCCTGTGGCGTGACAGTGCCACACAAAACAACAAGGGGTGCAAGTCCCCTCCATGAAAAACATGACCACACCATAACACACCACCTCCAAATTTTACTGTTGGCACTACACACGCTGGCAGATGATGTTCACCAGGCATTTGATATACCCAAATCCTGCAATCAGATCGCCATATTGTGTACTGTGATTTGTCACTCCACACAACATTTTCTCACTGTTCAATTGTCCAATGTTTGTGCTCCTTACACCAAGTGAGGCATCGTTTGACATTTACCGGCATGATGTGTGGCTTATGAGCAGCTGCTTGACCATGGAATCCAAGTTTTCTCACTACCTGCCTAACTGTCATAGTAATTGCAGTGGATCCTGATGCAGTTTGGAACTCCTGTGTGATGGTCTGCATAGATGTTTGCCTATTACGTATTACCCTCTTCAACTGTTGTCAGTCTCTGTCAGTCAACAGACGAGGTCGGCCTGTACACTTTTGTGCTGTATGTGTCCCTTCATGTTTCCACTTCACTATCACATCAGAAACAGTGGACCTAGGGAAGTTTAGGAGTGTGGAAATCTGGCATACAGACGTATGACACAAGTGACACCAAATCACCTGACCACGTTCGAAGTTCATGAGTTCTGTGGGGCACCCCATTCTGCTATCTCATGATGTCTAACGACTACTGATATGGAGTACCTGGGAGCGGGTGGTAGCACAATGCACGTAATGTGAAAAAAAAAATGTTTCTGAGGATACATTGTTGAACAGACACACAAACATTTGTTGCCTGTGCCTGGGGCATTCTCTTGAGCATTATTCACATATTCAAATATAAAGCAGATATTTACGTTGCCATACTTCATGGAAAAATATAAGTTGAAAGAAGTTCTACATAACAAAGTGAGTTTAGAAAGAAGGAAAATAGTTTTAGAAGTAGGCTGCTTTCAACAATCACTTAACCAGATCTTACAGTAAAGGCACAGAAACAATAAGCATGTGACTGATACTCAAGAAAAGTAATGGAATATTTTATAAGTTTCATACTTCCAGTTATAATGAATAATTGATTACAGGTACTGGTGGCCAATTATTGAACTACATGAAATAAAATTTTATATCTTCTGAATGGTTTGCATTAGGGTGTTCAGACTGCACAGTTGGCCATGGGGCATGACAAGAATTTGTATGCGCACTGCGTCAGCTTAGCCCAGTTTCATTTGGACAGGTCTGTCAATAAGCAAAATCGGTGCATTTTGGGGACTGAGAATTTGCATTTTGCAATTGAGAAGTCTCTTCACCCTTAACTGAGTACTGTGTGGTTGCAATGTTCAATCACAGAATAATTGGTGCAATATTCTTTGATGTCGTGGTGAGAACCGAATAGTATGTGAAGGTTTTGGAAGATAATTTCATCCCCATTATCCAATGAGGCCCTTATTTTTACAAGATGTGGTGCATGCAAGATGGAGCTCGACCCCATCAAAGCAGGAGAGTGTTTGATGTGTTGGAGGAGCACTTTGGGCTCCGAGGTACCCAGAGGCCACTGGTATAGGCCTCAATTGTTCACTATATTCTCCAGATGTGAACATAAGGTACACAGCACTAACCCTAAAACCATCACTGAGCTGAAAAAAACCATTCAGTAGGTCATCGACAGCATTGATGTTCTGATACTTCAGCGGGTTATGCAGAATTTTACTATTTGTCTGCAACAAATCATTGCCAATGATGGCAGGGATATTGAACACATCATAACCTAAATCTGAATATCTGTAGAGACCTTTACATATTGAATAAAGTGTGTGCACACCGTAGTTTGTAATTAATTTATGTTTTTTTTTAATATAGCTCAATAATTGCCTGCCATTTGGTAAATTTATAAGAGAATACCGACAACTTATTTTTAACTGTGGATTAAATGCTACAATCATTAAGACACAGAAATAATTTATTTTCCATATAAATTAACATCACTGGTTGTGAAACCAACCACTAACATACTTCTTTTTTTTCTACTTTATTCAAATAGTAGATCAATAGATGTACTGCAGTTTGTGTTTCACAGTTAATCAGTTTGACCCACTTACGAAAAAAGTTGAAGTATATTGCAATTACAAAAGTTTTTATACTGCCAAATATGAATTATTGGAAAAAAAGGTTCTAAGGACAACAGAAAAAATTACAGACATGTTATTAGAGAAGTGTTTATTCCCAAAAAGTAGCAGGAACTGAGTGCATTCAAAATAATTATTGTTGATTGTGTTCCACAAATTTCAGAGCTACTGTATAATTTGTTGTTAATTGTACAAGCCTGAAAACCATTGTACAGTTAAAAATAATTATACAGCAGCTTTGTGTGTTACAGTACATCATTTCTATAATTATTATCATAATAAAATGTATTATTGCTATGCCTGGGGCATTCTCTTGACCATTATTCACATATTCAAATATAAAGCAGATATTTATTATCTGTGTATGTATTAAATGTTTGTCTTTGCATGTAATACATCTGAATCTTTAGTAGAAAACCATTTTAACCTCTTAACTACTTCAATTCAGGACACACTTGTATTCCATATGGCACTTTTCTGAGAATAAAAATGGGGTGAAAGACATGGATATAAGATAACTGTATTTGTATTTGATTTACAGATATGAAGTTTTGTTGTTTATTCAAAAGGTGTTTCAGAACACCATAATTTAAAAAAAAACTTTTTCAGAAAATAAAAATTTTCACTGTGTATAGTGTATTTCCAAGCTTGAAGATGCACACAGTCTAACATCACCACACTCTTTGCTTTGGTAACATGATTATCTTCTGATATTTTTTGCTGCATAAACATTGGACCTGCTTGTTCTATTCTCCTCTTTCTTTGTAGCTGACGCAAATGCTGGAAAATATCTTTCAAGAAGATGGAGAGGATCATTATCATTTGACCAGCACCTTGCTTTCCAGGTCTATCTTTCATCTATGGTTATCTGTCTATCTAGGAGTACAATAACAGTACCAGTGAAGTATGGATGAGTCAGTTATAAGAGAGAGAACAGCATTGTTGAAGCAGAGCAGTGGGTTGAAACAGAGAAGTGCACTATCTCCTTTACATTTCATAGTGGTAATATATGATGATATAACTTAAATAGTGACAGAGATCAGAGACAGGATGACAACAATGTTGTTTGCTGATGATTTGATGGTGTGGCAAAGTAACAAGGTATAACTACAGAGGTAATTCTGTACAGGAAGAAGGGCTGTGGAAGAGTATAGCCTAAAATTTAATGTGAAAAAACATGAGCTGGAGGTCACAACATGATAAAGAAATAGACTTCTAATAAACATAATGCTGTGCAAGGAGTTGTTGAAAGAGGTTGAAAGAATAATGCAGGAAACACATGGCTGGAAAAAATTAGTACACCCCCTTTAGAGGTTTCCAAATTCACTCAAGATTTATTGTTGCAATAGTGCATCTGGGATACATGAAATGATTACATTTACAGATCAATACTACAAGCAGTTCAGTGGTACCCATCCTGAAACATCCACATTAATGAGAGTTTCAGCATGGTGTAGTCTCCACAAATGGAAACACAGGTGCTGACTGTGGCATCCAGTCAATCATACAGATGGTGAATACTGTCCTGGGACACACAATGCCATGCTTGCTCGATCCTTGCACATAGGTCTGTAAGAGTTGTTGGCTGACAAGTCGTACTGGTCACTTCTCGTCCCATCATGTCAAACATGTGTGTGATTGGAGGCAAGCCCAGAGAAGTTGCTGCACATCTTGCAGAGCATGTTGAATTTCACAGGCAGTGTATGGGTAAGCTTTATTCTAAATCTACATCTACATGACTACTCCGCAATTCACATTTAAGTGCTTGGCAGAGGGTTCATCGAACCACAATCATACTATCTCTCTACTATTCCACTCCCGAACAGCGCGCCGGAAAAACGAACACCTAAACCTTTCTGTTCGAGCTCTGATTTCTATTATTTTATTTTGATGATCATTCCTACCTATGTAGGCTGGGCTCAACAAAATATTTTCGTATTCGGAAGAGAAAGTTGGTGACTGAAATTTCGTAAATAGATCTCGCCGCGACGAAAAACGACTTTGCTTTAATGACTTCCATCCCAACTCGCGTATCATATCTGCCACACTCTCTCCCCTATTATGTGATAATACAAAACGAGCTGCCCTTTTTTGCACCCTTTCGATGTCCTCCATCAATCCCATCTGGTAAGGATCCCACACCGCGCAGCAATATGGAGCAGAGAATGAACGAGTGTAGTGTAAGCTGTCTCTTTAGTGGACTTTGTTGCATCTTCTAAGTGTCCTGCCAATGAAACGCAACCTTTTGCTCGCCTTCCCCACAATATTATCTGTGTGGTCTTTCCAACTGAAGTTGTTCGTGATTTTAACACCCAGGTACTTAGTTAAATTGACAGCCTTGAGAATTGTACTATTTATCGAGTAATCGAATTCCAATGGATTTCTTTTGAAACTCATGTGGATCACCTCACACCTTTCATTATTTAGCGTCAACTGCCACCTGCCACACCATATAGCAATCTTTTCTCAATCGCTTTGCAACTGATACTGGTCTTCGGGTGACCTTACTAGACGGTAAATTACAGCATCATCTGCGAACAACCTAAGAGAACTGCTCAGATTGTCACCCAGGTCATTTATATAGATCAGGAACAGCAGAGGTCCCAGGACACTTCCCTGGGGAACACCTGATATCACTTCAGTTTTACTCTATGGTTTGCCGTCTATTACTACGAACTGTGACCTTCCTGACAGGAAATCACGAATCAAGTCGCACAACTGAGACGATACCCCATAGGCCCGCAGCTTGATTAGAAGTCGCTTGTGAGGAACAGTGTCAAAAGCTTTCCGGAAATCTAGAAATACGGAATCAACCTGAGATCCCCTGTCGATAGCGGCCATTACTTCGTGTGAATAAAGAGCTAGCTGCGTTGCACAAGAACGATGTTTCCTGAAACCATGCTGATTATGTATCAATAGATCGTTCCCTCTGAGGTGATTCATAATGTTTGAATACAGTATATGCTCCAAAACCCTACTGCAAACCAATGTCAATGATATAGGTCTGTAGTTTCATGGATTACTCCTACTACCCTTCTTAAACACTGGTGCGACCTGTGCAATTTTCCAATCTGTAGGTACAGATCTATCGGTGAGCGAGCGGTTGTGTATGATTGCTAAGTAGGGAGCTATTGTATCAGCGTAATCTGAAAGGAACCTAATCAGTATACAATCTGGACCTGAAGACTCTCCCGTATCAAACGATTTGAGTTGCCTCGCAACCCCTAAGGTATCTACTTATAAGAAACTCATGCTAGCAGCTGTTCGTGTTTCAAATTCTGGAAAATTCCATTTGTCTCCCTGGTGAAGGAATTTCAGAAAACTGCGTTCAAGAACTCCGCTTTAAGAGCACAGTCGTCGGTAACAGTACCATCAGCACTGCGCAGCGAAGGTATTGACTGCGTCTTGCCGCTTTTGTACTTTACATACGACCAGAATTTCTTTGGATTTTCTACCAAATTTCGAGACAATGTTTCATTATGGAACCTATTAAAGGCATTTCGCATTGAAGTCCGTGCCAAATTTCGCGCGTCTGTAAATTTTTGCCAATCTTCGGGATTTTGCGTTCTTCTGAACTTCGCATGCTTTTTCCATTCCCTCTGCAACAGCGTTCAGACCTGTTTTGTGTACCATGGGGGATCAGTTCCATCTCTTACCATTTTATGAGGTATGAATCTCTCAATTGCTGTTGCTACTATATCTTTGAATTTGAGCCACATCTCGTCTACATTTGCATAGTTAGTTCGGAAGGAATGGAGATTGTCTCTTAGGAAGTGACACTTTATCCGTTTTTTTAAAAAAAATTATTTTGCGTTTGTTTCTGGTGGATTTGGAAGAAATGGTATTGAGCCTAGTTACAACGACCTTGTGATCACTAATCCCTGTATCAGTCATGATGCTCTCTATTAGCTCTGAATTGTTTGTGGCTAAGAGGTCAAGTGTGTTTTCGCAACCATTTACAGTTCGCGTGGGTTCGTGGACTAACTGCTCGAAATAATTTTTGGAGAAAGCATTTAGGACAATCTCGGAAGATGTTTTCTGCCTACCACCGGTTTTCAACAAGTATTTTTGCCAACATATCGAGAGAAGGTTGAAGTCCCCACCAACTATAACCATATGAGTGGGGTATTTATTTGTTACGAGACTCAAATTTGCTCTGAACTGTTCAGCAACTATATCATCGGAGTCTGGGGGTCGGTAGAAGGAGCCAATTATTAACTTAGTTCGGCTGTTAAGTATAACCTCTACCCATACCAATTCGCACGGAGTATCTACTTCGACTTCGCTACAAGATAAACCACTACTGACAGACACAAACACTCCACCACCAATTCTGCCTAATCTATGTTTCCTGAACACCATCTGAGACTTCGTAAAAATTTCTGCAGAACTTATTTCAGGCTTTAGCCAGCTTTCTGTACCTATAACAATTTCAGCTTCTGTGCTTTCTATTAGCGCTTGTAGCTCAGGGACTTTCCCAGCACAACTACAACAATTTACAACTACAATTCCGACTGTTCCTTGATCGAAGCACGTCCTGTATTTGCCATGCACCCTTTGAGATTGCAGCCCATCCCATACTTTCCCCGAGGCCTTCTAACCTAAAAAACCGCCCAGTCAACACCACACAGCCTCCACTACCTGTGTAGCTGACAGCTGAGTGTAGTGAACTCCTGACCTATTCAGCAGAACCCGAAACCCCACCACCCTATGGCGCAAGTCAAGGAATCTGCAGCCAACACGGTCGCAAAACCGTCTGAGCGTCTGACTCAGACCCTCCACCCGGCTCTGCGCCAAAGGTCTGCAGTCGGTTTTGTCAACGATGCTGCAGATGTTGAGCTCTGCCTTCATCTCGTAAGCAAGACCGGCAGCCATCACCAAATCAGATATCCGCTGGAATCCAGAGAGAATTTCCTCAGATCCAAAGCGACACACGTCATTAGTGCCGACATGTGCCACCCCCTGCAGCTGGCTGCACCCTGTGCTCTTCATGGCATCCGGAAGGATCCTTTCCACATCAGGAATGACTCCACCCAGAACGAAGTCACCTCCCTCACCCAGTGCTCTTCATGGCATCCGGAAGGATCCTTTCCACATCAGGAATGACTCCACCCAGAATGAAGTCACCTCCCTGTCTCCAGACAATGGAAGAATGAACAATATTCTGCACATACTGAGCGCTGGTTAGTGTGTCCTCCACAAACACCAAAGTGAATGAGAGTTGTAGCTTGGCCTGGGGTGTATTCAGTGTGTCTTGGCTGAAGCACTCTATGAGACAGCACTCACCAGGTCTATATTGTATGCACAAATTGCACTATCACCTGCATGCAGGCAGAATCCTCTTACGTCACTGAAGACCTCAGCATGCCATTCCACCTTCCAATTTCAAATGATCCTCTGACAGCACTAGTTGAGCTGTGTACATCAATGCTGTGGCATGGGCTCGCCTAAAGTCCCTCTGCTAATACCCTGTTCAAGAGAGTTAGTGTTGAAACATGTGGGCTCACAAGTCCTCTTATCTGTGCTGTGGTAGCTATATGATCTGCCACTGTTGCTCTTACAATATGACAATCCTAACAGGCATCTATGCTGCATTGATGTTTGGAACCATGTCTACAGGTGTGAAAATGTTCATGTGACCACTGACCTCAGAATCATTGCGTAACGGGTGCAGCACACTTGTGGGGCAGTTCTCTGAAAGGACCATCCCGCCACTTGAAAAGTCACAATTTCACCCCTTCCAAACTTGCTCAGTTCATTGTAGGAAGCATGAGTGCATCTCTGTGGCATGGTTGCCTGATTTCCTCACATTTTTGCACCACACTAAGCCTTCTTGATGTGAACATTTCCTTTTAAAGGGTAGACAGAGATGGCGCTCTGGTAGCTATGCCACTAAGCTCTCTCTTGGCCGATAATGCTGAAATCATTAGCAGTACCTCTAGTATCCCAGAGGTGGCATATGCCATCATTGGATGAAAATTGATGGCTTTTCCGTGGCAATGTAGAATAAATGATAATGATGTAAGTGATGTAAGGCAAACTGAGAGCTTTATAAGGAATGTGAGAGGAATTACACTATGTGATCAAAAGTATCCAGACAACTGGCTGAAAATGACTTACAGGTTCTTGGTGCCCTCCATTGGTAATGCTGGAATTCAATATGGTGTTGGCCCACCCTCAGCCTTGATGATAGCTTCCACTCTCACAGGCATATTTTCAATCAGGTGCTGAAAGGTATCTTTGGAATGGCAGCCCATTATTCACAGAGTGCTGCACTGAGGAGAGGTATCGATATCAGTCAGTGAGGCCTGGCATTAATTCGGTATTCCAAAACATCCCAAAGGTATTCTATAGGAGTCAGGTCAGGACTCTGTACAGGCCAGTCCATTACAGAGATGTTATTGTCATGTAACCACTCTGCCACAGGCCATGCATTATAAACTAGTGCTTCATCATGTTGAAAGATGCAATCACCATCCCCGAATCACTCTTCAACAGTGGGAAGCAAGAAGGTGCTTAAAACATCAATGTAGGCCTGTGCTGTGATAGTGCTATGCAAAACAACGAGGGATGCAAGCCTTCTAAATGAAAAACATGACAACACCATAATACCACCGCCTCCAAATTTTACTGTTGGCACTACACACGCTGGCAGATGATGCTCACCGGGCATTCGCCATACCCACACCCTGCCATTGGATCGCCAAATTGTGTACCGTGATTTGTTATTTCACACAACGTTTTTCCACTGTTCGATCCTCCAATGTTTATGCTCCTTACACCAAGTGAGGCATCGTTTGACGTTTACCAGCATGATGTGTGGCTTATGAGCAGCTGCTCGACCATGAAATCCAAGTTTTCTCACCACCTGCTTAACTGTCATAGTACTTGCAGTGGATCGTGATGCAGTTTGGAATTCCTGTGTTATGGTCTGCATAGATATCTGCCTATTGCACATCATGACCCTCTGCAAATGTCAGAGTTCTCTGTCAGCATCAGACAAGGTAGGCATGTAGGCTTTTGTGCTGTACACGTCCCTTCATGTTTCCACTTCACTATCACATTGGAAACAGTGGACCTAGTGATGTTTAGGAGTGTGGAAATCTGGCATACAGACATATGGCACAAATGATACCCAATCATGTTATCACGTTAAGAAGTCCATGAGTTCTGCGGAGCGCCCCATTCTGCTCTCTCATGATGTCTAATGACTACTGAGGTCACTGGTATTGAGTGTCTGGCAGCAGGTGACATCAAAATGTACCTAATATGAAAAACATATGTTTTTAGGGGTGTACAGATACTTTTGATCTATAGTGTATGTGGAACAAAGAAGTCACCCAGACAAGAAGAATGTGGTATACCAAATTTATTTTATACGAATTCTACTGTATACTGTAGAATGTTGCGTCATGAGACATGGGAGAAGTATGAGGTGCAGTCAAAAGAAAAGAAGTATGTGATAAGTCCGATAGGTGTAAGAAAAATTGAAAAGATAATACATGAATGTATTAGGGAGATAACACTGAGGACCCCCTGCAAGATAAGATTGAGAAAAAAAGATTTAAACTGTATAGGCATGTGAAATAAATGGATAAGAAAAGAATACTTAGGAACATGCATGCAAAGAAGATGAAAGTCGAGAGACTAAGAGGAAGGTCAAAGGCCAGGTGGCTAAAAAGAATGAAAGAAAGCAAAGTGATATGAGGTGAAACAAGCATCTGAAAACTGTGGTAGGTAAGGCAAATGGTCAACTTCAGTTTATTGGCAGAATTTTATGAAAGAGTGGTTCACCTGTCAAGGGGACTGCATATAGGACACTTGTGCAACCTATTCTTGAGTACTGCTCAAGTGTTTGGGATCGGTACCAGGCCAAATTAAAGGAAGACATTGAAGCCATTCAGAGTCAGGCTGCTAGATTTGTTACTGGTAGGTTCGAATAACATGTAAGTGTTATGAAGATGCTTCAGGAACACAAATGGGAATCCTAGGAGAGAAGATGTTCTTTTTGAGAAACACTATTGAGAAAATTTAGAGAACTGGCATTTTAATCTGACTGCTGAATGATTCTACTGCCACCAATATACATCATGTGCAAGCAACACAAAGATAAGATAGGAGAAATTATGGCTCATATGGAGGTGTGCAGACTTCTTTTTCCCTCGCTCTGTTTGCTAGTGGGACAGGAGGGGAAATAACAAGTATGGGCATAATGTACCCTCCCCCATGTACCATACAGTGGCTTGCAGAGTATCTACATAGATGTAGATGTAGATTCAGGCAGAGGGAGAAAACAGGACACAGTAGTGACAGAGAGGCTTGTGTTCCAAGCTGAAACTGACACTGGCACAAAACTGTAAGATGCTGGTGGTGGTGGTGGTGGTGATGATGATGATGATGATGATGATGATGATGATGTGGTACTAAGAACAAAGAGAACTGTATGTGTCCCACTCACAAATTTATTCTGGTGTAGAAACAATAGTAAGTAACAAGTAGCTCTATTTGAGCACAACAGTGTAGAAAATTTGCACTGAATTCAGTACATTAATTTGAATTTTTATTTATAACTATAGTGTCTCTCAATTGTATTACATCTTTCTTAAAAGATATTCTAAATCAATTCAGTATGCAATTTCACTTCGTATTCCTGGTGACTCTTCAGTACACAAAATGAATTAGTACATAAGGGGAAGAAATTTCTGAGTGAAGTTTAAGATGTTCTGAACTCTACATTTAGCAAGAGAAGTAAAGCAAACTCTGCATAAGAAGAGTGGAATACAGATAAGATACGTAAAATTGGACAAAGGCAAATTATAGATCAGTAAGAATGCAAGAAGAACAAAACTGAGTAATTGAAAAAGAAGACAAAAAAGTTATAGATGAAAGAAGAAAGTGATAGGATTGCTCAGGATACTGCAGCAAAATTATAATACAAGAAGCTGAGGAATTAAAGTAACAGAATAAAAATTATTTAACATTTGGAGATTGGAAAAAAGCTTAAGTTATGGGGAAATTGTTTTAAAATAAGAAGTATTGCTGCAAAACCTCATTTAAACAAATACAAAAGACAGGTCAGAGAGTTCATTAAATCTGGCAAAATAATTATTTAATAGTGCTGTATAGAAATGGGGTTGCTTAGGTGGATTAGAACTATGAGAAACTACTCCAGGAGTAACAAGTCCTAACTTTTACATGACTCTCACTGAGTGGACATGAAAAGATTACTCTGGGAACTGTGGTAAGGTTTATTTATATTTTGATTTTCATCCAAGGTCAGCTTTCAAATAAAACTCAGTATGTGAAAATGCTAGATAATGTTTTGAAACTTCTTGGCACATTTAAATACTCTGCTGCAGAGAAAATAATTAATTCTGTCAGACACTTTTTGATGGCACCTTTCCTGAACAGTCACTAGCATTAATCACAGTCATCTTATATCTATGAGTGTCTTGTTTGAGGAATCTGAAGGTGGAATGATCACATAAATCTAGTTCTGAAGAAGGGAGATACCTGAGAGATTCATAGGAAGAACCTGATGAAGTGTAACCCCCTATAAAGAAGAGAGCACTGGTGGAAAAAAACTTGTCTAATAGATTCTAGAGAATGGTTCATCAGTGTTGTGCCATTATCAAATTAAGCTAACAATGAAGATGGCAATGGTTTATGGAATGATGTGTTATTTCTACTGTATTTGTTACATTACAACAGAGCATTACAAATATGCTCAGCAATGACCAGTGGGAGAACTGGAAAGAGACTGAGCATCAATGGATAGCTTACTGTAAAAATTCCAAAGATTTAAATTACAGAAAGGCCAAATGTATAGTTTTCTTCACTACAAAAATCTGATGATGGTAAAATTAGAGATATGTGGACTTAGGTGGATGTCTAGAAATGCTTGTTCCACACAGCATCTGAAAGTGGTGTAGCAAAGAGGTAACATATTATTGGTACTTCTCCACATACTGAAGATGTGATTGATAACAGACTAGATCACTATGGTAATGAATGATAATGGGAGCTGCTATTCTAGTTCCTGATACATGGCTTAAACCTCAATGGTCTGCAAGATTTGGTTGCACAACAACTCATGAAGGTAGTTTTAAAATGCAGAAGTAATCACAATACTGTTAAAGCTCTAGGTGGAATATAAATACTGAAAGAAGTCTTGGGTATTAATAATTGTTTTAGATGTATTTTGGTTCTTCATTAGCGTACCAATACCAGTTTTGTGGCATTAAAGCCATAGATTCAGGTGACATATGATTAAAACATTAGATTGGAAAAGCTTGGAATCTTTTATCCCAACATTTGTTGTCCAGCAGTACAAAACATCACTAAAATATGGTATGTCATGGATTAAAAACTGCCAAATCCCATATAGACTGGAACCATCACTATACTTGAATCTGGCAGTTTTTAACCCATGACATACCATCTTATAGCGGTGTTTTGTATTAATGGACAAAAAATGTTTGGAAAAAAGATTCCAAGCTTTTCTGCTCTATAATTTTTAACATATGTCACCTGAAGATGTGGCTTTTAAGCCACAAAAGCAGCAGTGGTACAGAATAAAGGGCCAAAATACAGCTGAAGTGGTTATTAATACCCAAATGAGTACTCATAGCTGTGGTTGCCACACCTACACAGTTGTCTATTGAAAGAAGTGATGACAATGACTCACTACCCAGCATAAGCACATAAATAAGACTGAAATCATCACTAAGTTGTACAACGTGGCCCCAGGCACCAAACATAACTATTTAAATTTTACAAAGACATCATTTTTGTTGTTCATTACCTTTCAGCTGATGCAGTAACAACTGACCAGTTCATACCAGAGTAGACCAAATCATCATCAGCAGAGCTGCATTCTCAGTCAAATCATGTTGCAAGATCACCTGACCTTTGCGACTGAGGGCTCTCATAGCCATGACCAAAAAAACCTCTCTCTCTTATGTTCTGAGGTACTGTCTAGAGCAGATGCTAAGATACTATATATTAATGATGAGCCCACACCACTTTCTAATGCTGATAACACCACAAAGGGAGTGTACAAACTGGTGTCAGAAGTGGAATGCAGAATTCACCCTGTTTTCAGCTTGCTGCATACAAATTACTAAGTCATGAGTGAATGTGTGAAACCATTGAACAGCACCATCTGGTTGCAGGTTGTGACATAACAGATGAGTAATTAGTGCATTCAGTCTACGCTCCCTGCCTGAAGTTACACAGGACTGCTGCTTTGACTGCTACAGTTGTGCAACCTCACTCGTCATGTCTGCCATCTTTGGACAAGGACACATTACAGATATAACAACCCAGCACCACCCCAACACCATACGCCACCATCTTGTCACTGCCCAATCCTGCCATGCTGTTTGTCAATCAACCAATGAAAGTTGTGAGCTTGGCTTTTAGGGAGAAGATGCTGCTGGGGTCCTGTGCTGTCTGAGATGTCATTAAGAGCTGCCTTGGAAGACTTTTTGTTTGTGTTGATGTGTGTTGTTTAAAGCAATGCTCACCACCAGGTCACTGGGACAGCTCGGGATAGATACTGATATGCAAGCAAGGCTTGAGCGACTGCAGGTGGAGAATGAAGATCTACAAAACTGTCTCGATGAAGCATTAGTAAATGCAACCCCACAAAGCAATGCTGTACTCACAGATAGCTTCATTATTCCATTTCCCAGATTCCCATAGCCGGTTCCATCCTGGCTTGTAATTGACATTGCATTGGGTTTGCTGGTTCTCACCTTTGCAGCTAAACCAGGCAAAAATATCCATCTTTCATATAAAGTATAGGAGGTGTAGGGAAAGTGTCTGCATGGGGTATGATGAAGTGTTGGTAGGAGTCACCAATTTTAATTTGCAAGGGGAGGCACAAGCTTATGTACATATCTTGGAAGGGCTTGGAAATATCAAGGCATTTTATGTCCTTGCTAAAAGGACTAGTGGATGGACATGAAGATAAGCATGGTGTTAGCTGTGTTAAGGTCTAACACTCCACCTTATGCCATAATTCCAGAGAGGGTTTAGAGCACTTTGCTGGCAGAATAAAAGCTGTATTGTGTTGTCATAGCAAATGAGAAGCTCATTGCCGGCTAGTGTGGCCAAGCAGTTCTAGGCACTTCAGTCTGGAACCACACGACCACTACAGTTGCAGGTTCAAATCCTGCCTCGGGCATGGATGTGTGCGATGTCCTCCTTAGGTTAGCTAGGTTTAAGTAGTTCTAAGTTCTAGGGGACTGATGACCTCAGACATTTAGTCCCATAGTGCACAGAGCCTTTAGAAGCTCATTGTGTAGATGTATTTGTTTGCAGGATTGACCCATGGGTTGTTACTGAGGTGCAATGAGCTTCACCAAGTACACTAACAGAGGCTGTATGACTTATTTCTACATGAGGATTCTCTGCAATTTATCCAATCTTCCCTCTGGGTACATTCTGCTAGACAGGCATTCATTGCTGAAGTGCACAGCACTATTTGTAAGTACTCAGGTTACAAAGCTCCTGAGTATTTGGCACTGGTATGCATCTAATGTACAAAAATCAGACATGGGAAAGCAAACTTTCTGTCTCTACAGCATTGTACAGCAACCAAATAGGCTACAGAGGTGCTCGAAGAAATGCAAATATAGGAAAAGTGTACAGGAGAAATTCTATCACTGCCCTCACTCACCTGCCACCAAGTGAATCCAGTAAGTGAGGTAGGACTTGCTCAGATGGCAAACATAAATTGGCAAAGTGAAATCAATGGTAGACAGTCTACCTCTATCATTGATACAGGCACACAAGTAAGTGGCTTGTTAATTAATTAAATCTACTAGTGGCTGAGAAGTAAAACTGCCATGTTGTGGACTGAGTGGACTGGGAAAAAAGGTAATTAACCCAACAGGTCTGCTGAATGTGGAATTAGCAATACATGGAAGAAAGTACCACCTCATACTTGAAGTGGTTTGGAAGCATGGCCATGATTTCAATGTAATTTTAGGCAACAATTTCCTGTGACATTTTCAAGGCATGTTTAACTTCCTGGCTACCATTTAGGCAGTGTTCCCACTACAAAGATGGCCACATTCTGATGACACACTCAACCATGTACCACAGCACCGAAGTTAAACTGATAAAATATCAGGCAGTACAGGAAAAATTATTTGGATAGAGGTAATGCAAGACTTTAAGAGGAGATATTTTCTTAGTGGCTCCATTGTTAAGAAATGAAGTTTTAGATCTTAAATAGACACTTGTAAAGTGCAGTTCAGCTCAAATGAGTATGACAGAAGAGGATGCTTTTTTGTCAGTGAACACAGACAATTTTGGAAGCAGACACATTAAAATTCCCTGGGGTACCATACTTGTCAAAGTGCATGAAGCAAATACTAATGAGATAACAAGATACCACGAAAATCAACAGTTTGAAAGAAAATTTTACACAGGTTTTATTTCTGTAACATGACTTGTAAAACTGGAAATTGGAAAGACACTTGAAACCCTGTGTAAGGACGATCAGGATGTATTGTACCCTGTTCTAGCTGAATTTGTGGCTTTGTTTGAAGAAAAGCAATAACTTGCAGCAAAATTCATAATGAACCATTTGGTGCAAAATATGATGTGCACTAAAACTATTACACAGCAACCTACGAGTTCCTGTTGCTATAATTTTCATTCCACCCCTCCGCACAATTTACAGTCTAGGGATTGAGAATGAATTTTATTGTAAGTCTTAGGGGGGAGTTAGTGTTTTGTATGTCAATATGTTCAGCCATATTGATGATGATATTGCATTTTTACCTCAATCATGTACTGGTAGCAATAATATTTAGCTGAAATGTTGTATTTGTGCTGTTCTTGTAAAGTTGCCTCTGTGCCTTATAGGTTTTTGAAGCATGCTACTGGCTGCAGAGAACTTCATCCTCTTTGGATTGCTGCTATGGACAAGAGCTTGTCCATTATGGACAGCTGAATTTAGTCAAACAATTACAGCCACGCAGCTAACGTCTTTTGTCTGCTATGTGTTCTAAAGTGATTGTTCTTCCATTCCACATGAGTAGCAAGCCCTTGTGCTACTAATACATCATTAATTTTACATTCATGTATTACATGCTTCCGATTATCCCAAAATTAGTTGGTGTGTCCTTTTCGGCCTCATTTTGCCCTTTTACTTGTTCTTCTATATATTTTTATCTGCTGCTACTATTGAATGGTTTTGTCATATGGTTGCATTATTTTGCTATGTTGAGAGATTGTCACTACACAGTTTTCGCCATTGTCTGATACGGCAAAGATATGTTTAGAATTTGTGGAATCTGAAAACTTGCATTATAAAAGCTTTTATTACAAGCTATCACCAGGGAGCAGGTTATCATGTTGCTTTGAAAGAATCTGCAGAAATAAGGTCCCACCTCCACTGAACTGAACTATCTGTTGTTCAGCCACTGCTGAAGGGGTACAACTCAGCAGTGCTTGACATGCCTGGACTCCAAGTAGACATTGGTGATGCAATTCAGCATCTTTTGTGGATTTCATTCTTCTTGGAACATAGTGAAAGCAGTTTGTCCCATATGTAACAGATTCAACTGATCCCCGACACATAGTCAAATTAACACACCCTTTGGTCCACAGCATAAGAATCAGCTAGTTGTATGGTGTCCCATACCCCATTCTCATTTCACTTGTGTGTTCCAATTGGAATTTCATTTCACACAGATACTGTATAGTGGACTTCTATTCAAAGTATTTCATTGCTATAACTTGTGACCTGAATGTCAGTTCTCCAAATAGCTGACAGAAACCGTGAGTGCCACTATCAAGCCCTTTTTGTTCTGCATTCCAGAATTTAACTTCTCTCTCAGTACACATCCTGCCTCACCAGATCTTCCAGATACTAACAACACTGAATTGTTCAAGTCCTTGAATCAGTTGGTCGCATAGGAGCAGCAACACACACACTTTGTCTTATTGAACACCTACAGCCACTCCAGCTGCCTATGTGCTTTAGTCAAGTTTCACTGCAAAAGTAAATGATGACTCTTATTTTTCTATGGTCAGGAACTGTTATTTTATAATCTCACTTAGAATTGTTTTCGTTAATTGAAACTAGTATTTTGAATTTGTCTAACAAATTTCTTACTTTTGTTGCTTTCAAGCTGTAGTCTTTTATTATTGCGATTATTTGTTCATTTGCTACACTTTTATTGTCATGGGTTATTTTTACAATTTTTCTACTCAGTTCAACTAAACTTTAATACCTTGCTTTTGTGATAATGTAAATTTGGATCAAAAGAATCACCCTTCAGGTCTTTGTTGTAAATGGTTTATTATTTGTTCATAAGACACATCTTTGCAGTGAGAAGCACCATGTTCTATAGTTCACAATTTATATTTTTGTTAGGTAAACATATTTAATTTCATGCATCTGTCTGGTTGTGTGTTTCAAAATTCAGTTCCATTACTTCAACTTGCCTTATCAATTGTCTGGTTGGCATCCAAATGGTTACCTGGTCACCGTAAGAATGTTGGACATTACGTGGCCATGCTGTACACATTTATCTATTTATTTTTAAGGGAAGAAACAGACTGCAGAAACTTCCTGGCAGATTAAAACTGTGTGCTGGGCCAATACTCAAACTCAGGGTTTTTTCCTTTCCCGGGAAAGTGATCTACCATCTGAGTTACTCCAGCATGACTCGCAGCCCATCCTCACAGCTTCAATTCCGCCAGTACTTCATCTCCTATTGTACAAACTTGACAGGATCTCTCTTGTGAACCTTGCAAGACTAGCACTTCTGGAAGAAAGGATATTGCAGAGACATCAATTAGCCACAGCCTGGGGGATGTTTCCAGAATGAAATTTCACTTTGCAGTGGAGTGTGCACTTATGTGCAACTTTCTGGCAGATTAAAACTGTGTTCTGGACCGAGACTCAAACTCAGGACCTTTGCCTTTTGCAGACAAGTGCTCTATGATCTGAGCTACCCAAGAACAACTCATGACCTGTCCTCACAGTGTCAATTCCCCAGGCTGTGGCTAAGCCATGTCTCTGCCATATCCTTTCTTCCAGAAGTGCTAGTCTTGCAAGGTTTGCAGGAGAGCTTCTGTGAAGTTTGGAAGGTAGGAGTTAAGACACTGGTAGAATTGAAACTGTGAGGATGGGATGTGAGTCGTGCTTGGGTTGCTCAGATGGTAGAGCGCTTGCCGATGAAAGGCAAAGGTCCCAAGTTCGAGTCACACCGAGTTCAAGTCACAGTCCGACATACAGTTTTAATCTGCCAGGAAGTTTCATGTCAGAGCACACTCCACAGCAGAGTGAAAATGTCATTCTGGAAACAGACTCCAGTCTTATGAGGAGGATTTTCAATATCACATGGCCCCTATTATATTGCATATGACACAGGGTCCGTTGCCTCCTCTAATAATGCTAGAAATCAATAATTCCTTTCCTTCATTAATTAAAAAATCTGACATGTAAACATGCTTTGATTATTTTTTTTTTTATTTCCTAATGCTAGTCATACTAGTAATTCAGTTGCTTGCACTCCTTAACACAATCTCTGAAACTGGCTTCAGTGAACTTTGTAATGCCACTGCTGTCACAGTCCAGTGTCGACAACTATAGGGATGACATGGTGATGTCACAGTTACATTCACATTCCAATATTTTAATTTTTCAGTGAAAATAAAATAATGAACTGTTAAATGAAAATTAAATGTTGTTACCCCCTGGATTTAAGTCCCCACAGAGATCATCAAATTCACCTATGGTGAACTCTTTCAGGGATGTACAAGATGCCCCAGGCCCTGAATGCGAGTCATTTTTATTACTTTAATTTTGTAATGAAGCCACCTTTTTCATCCTACACCTTCCAACTGATGTAACAATGACCATTTCATGCAAGAACAGGCCGAATTTTCATCAGCAAGGCCCCCTTGCCTATGAGATCACTTGTGAGACTGAGGGTTCACAGAGCTGCGACCAAAAAACCTCTCTCTCTTCTATTCTGAGCTGCCACCCAGAGCAGATGCTAAATGGCTTACTACCTTCACCTCTGAATTTTCCCTTTTCCTTTGAGATGGGTCTGTGGTTACTGGAGTTATCTTCTCTCATCCCCTTGGCAATCCTTTCCACATAATCCCCATGACCAAATAATCCAAAACAGTTTCTTTTTCTAAACGTGAGTATCATACATTAATTACAAACCCTCACTGCTTTCTAATCCTGACCACACCCATGTACAAATCTGGACTCACTTCTCTTTCATAGGTCGTTTCCGAAGAACAGAAACCTCTAGGTGGAGGAAAGATCAGCCAAGAACAGCCATATAAAATTGTAAAACAGTCTGATTTTTACATTTTAGCTGTGATGAAACAGAGGACATAGCTGACAGAAGGCCTATGTCAACTGCCTGACTCTTCCACTTACATGACCTGCCACTGTGATTCCATCCCAGAAGACCATCATAACCTCCTCTCTGCTCAAATCCCTATGCCCATTCTAAAATGTCTCCCTTGAATCAGTCTCTGTTATCCCATTTATGACTTCCACACTCACTTTCTTCATCCTTCCCAGGATCCACAAACCTAGCTTCCATGTATGTCTCTTTGCAGCTACATATTATGCTTATCGGAAAGAGCCTTGGCTCTAGCTTACCAAGACATCCAACCCATTGTATGTAGCTTACTTTTCTATACCAAGAACATGAACCACTTTATTAATGATCTCTCCATCATTTCCACTCTATTAACATCTGGATTCTTGCTTGTAACTGTTGATGCCACCTCCATATTCACCAGCATCCTTCATGCACCTGGCATTGCCAACACTGAACACTATCTCCCAATGTCTTTTACCTCCTAATCTACCACAGCACTGCCTTTCATGGGCAAGTGCTCTTCCAGGTGTGCTGGTCTTGCAAGTTTTGCAGGAGTGCTTCTGAAAAGTTTGGAAGGTACAAGATGAGGTACTGCCAGAAGTAAAGTTGTGAAGGTGAGTCATGAGTAGTGCTTGGGAACTCAGTTGGTAGAGCACTTGCCCACAAAAAGTGAAGGTCCAAATTTTGAGTCTCACTCCAGCAAATAGTTTTAATCTGCCAAGAAGTTTCATGTCATTGCATACTCCGCCGCAGAGCAAAATTTCATTCTGGAGCTCCATTCCAGCCCATTCTAACCCAATGTTGAGCTATATAAACAAATTTCTGGCATAGCTAAGAATGTTCATATGACACCATCTTTTGCTAAGCACTTTGTGGGCCACGTAGATGGAATAATATTAGCCACCCAAGACCTTAAAATTTGTTGTATATTTAAAGTTCATTGAAGATATGTACAACAATTGGACTCAGTCACTTCAGCTTCATTCCTCCATAGCCTCAGTACCTTCTCTCCTAACTATTTTATGTGGTTATGTGGTCCTCTTCAGAATATTATGCCACCTTTCTCAGTGTTGATTTTCACTTGCACAAAGAACGGATAAAAAACTTCATTCACGTGAATTCCACCAGCCAACAACAGTACCTCCACTTTGATAGCTGCTATCACTGATACATTAAAAAGGGTCTCCCACGGAGTCTATCCACATGTCTGTGGTACATTTGTAATGATAAGCAGTTCCTTGTTCTATGTGCTGAAGGTCTTACTAAGGCTGTCAACGGCCAGGCAGTACCTTCCAAACCTAGTCTACAAAAGGCTGTGTTATACCCACATATTCCCCTAACTCTCCAACAACAATGAGCAGCTATTTCCAAAGTAATATGCCTGTTATTATTAACCCTTGAGTGGGCTTGCCTGCGTATAAAGTGCACCAACCAAAAATTAAATGATTTAGTGCTCTTCCATTTTTGTTTAACAACTGCAAACCTATACCTATTCCTCCAGCATTGCTTCAGGTAACACAGCGATAAATTGCACTGTCGTGCAGTGCATCCAAGGGAGCAGCAGTACTAAACAATACAAATTGAGCTTGGTGAGAAAAAATTTATGATCAGTTCAAAAAATGACTCCAGTTACAAACTAGCAACATAATCCCACATTGAGGCAGTTGTCTACAAGATAATTAGTGATCAAATAAACAGCTGACGAAGATCTGATGCAACTGCACTGCTTAATGATTTGAATGCGTCATTACTGTCTCCTTAACACCTGTCCTTGGTAACAGAGAGTTATAGTGAAAATTTATTTCATTATTGTTTAATAAAACAGTAATTTAGCTCATTATGCAAGCTTATTTTCTCCTTATTGAAATAAACTAAGATTAACGGTGATTTTGATCATACATGTTTACCTTGGTAACAAAGACAGCTATTCTGTATGTGTGTAAAAAGTGCGCCGCACACCCACTGGTGTTATGAAAAATGGCATGTCCACTCGAGGATTAATTAATACTATGAAATGGGACAACTTAACAACATCTGCCATCAGGACATTGCTACCTTTCATCTGGCCTTGAAATGAAGAACATTCTTCCTAGCATTCTTTCCACCACTCATGAAGTGGTGTTCCATCAACCACACATTCTACAAAATATCCTAGTCTATCACTAGGCCATACCCACACAAGCCCTGCAGCTCTTGGAAAATAGGTCACAGGTCTGTGGAAAATGCACTCCCATCATATTCCATCACCTAGCACATATCATTCCAGTCCCATCAGTAGCATCCCCTATTCCTTCAACAACTTATGCCACCTGGGTACTATCCCCCTCCCCTGACTCAAACACAAAGTGCAGTGACTACATGATGTAGGAGGCCTGGTCAACATAGCAATATGTATGTACTGTTTTTATTAAACATTTATCTTCAAGCTCTGAGGAAGAACACTGTGCAAAAGTAAGTAAACATTTAAATCCTGTTTATATGCCTTCTGAATATGCAGGTTCTCAATTATATGGTGATTGATTGCCTTTATTCTCCCTATCAGAAGTATTCCAAGGAATGCAAACATAGTTATTTAGTGTCTCTGGCTTTGAGAAGGTCTGTTCCCCTACAAACCCCAAGGCTGTAAAGTAGAATGCAAATACTGAAGTGATGATACTGTTTGTTGCTGGATTTCATATGAAATGACAAAGTGTATACCAGTATTTCAATGCATGTTTAAAAAAATAAACAGAGGATATGGAGAAAAAGCATGTGAACTTTCTGAAATACTCTTGTGTGTTCTCAGCAGTTCTGCTACGTTTGGATTCGTTTTGGTAGATGTTGAGTGAACAGTACTATTCTGGGACAAATATTCTTCATACTGACATTTTACTTTAATTTTGTGCACATTATACTGTGATATATTTTGTTTGTTATCTGAACTTGAAAGTGGGCTAAACCATTGACAATATTATGAAAAAGACAGATTTCTGCTCACCATACAATGGAAATCTTGAGTCACAGACAGGCATAACAAAAAGACTGCTACACAAGTAAGCTTTTTGCTAAAAGGCTTTCTTCAGAATTAGACAACATACACACACACATCCTTGCAAACTCAACTCTCACACACATGACCACTGACTCTGGGCAGCTCTCCTTCATTGGCCTCATTTTTTCTGAACATAGAAATTAAATAACATTGGGGGTCTGACTACAGTCATCAATTATGGATTCTCTTTAATGTCCTTTGACTCTTATATATGCAGTCTGATTTCTGGACAATTTGTACGAGGAATGCTCAAAATTAATACTTCTGAATTTTTTATGTGAAAACTCTCAAACTTTTTAAAATAAAACAAACTTTATTAACTTTCCACATCTTTATTCTTAATGTCAACACATTTATTTCCGACATAGGCAGAATGAATACATTTCTCCTAACGAGAGACCAGTTTGTTGTTACCATCACTGTAGAATGTTTGACTTTGTTGACGAGCCACAGCCTCACTTCTTTCTGCACCACCTCATCATTATCAAAGTGAAGCCCATGAAGATGTTCTTTAAGTTCTGGAAGTAAATGAAAATCAGATGAGGCTAAATTGGAAATGTATGAAGGATGACTGATGACAGTAAACACAAGTTTCTGGATTGTTGCAGATATTGTGGCACTCATGTGGTCGTCGTATTGTCATGCTGAAGGAGAGGATTGCAATTGGAGGCATATTCTCTGTTGTTAGAAACTTGATTACAACATGCTGTCTCTCATGTACTGACATAGTTACATTACACACCCTGATGTTACACTCTCCAATCTGAAGCTCCCTAGCAACAGGGGGTTCCATCAGCAAAGTGGGAAAGCCAAATGAGTAACATGCATGACATGTAATACTTCAACTAATATTAAGAAAAGAATAAAAAATTTAGAAACATTATCTTCCAGCACAGCCTTGCAAATCACCTTTTGCTCCCTGCACTTTATCCCTGCTATCTTGAAAAATTCGAAGAGTGTAGTTCAATCAATATTGTCAAAAACTTTCTCTAAATCCATAAGAGTTATAAATGTAGCTTTCAGTTTCTTCAACCTATCTTCCATCTGAAAAAATGTAGGCACACATAAGGTCATACTAATCATATGACTTATACTGGAAGGTATAAACACTAAAATAACCAGTTTTCGAAAATATAATGTAACTGGGTAGATGAAAGAATCTACTCACCAAGCGATGGCATGAGAACACACATATAAAAGTATTAAAGTCTGCAAGCTTCTGGAGTCATGTCTCCTTCTCCTGGCAGAAGGGTTAAAGGGAAAGGAAGAGGGGTGAAGGGAAAGGGCTGATGATGTTTGGGAAAAGCGATACTAACTAAACTAAACTAAACTCCATCAACAGGTCTTGGAAGACCCAAATGGTACTGAATGACCAGCATCTCACCCTCAGCCTATAGGTGTCACTGGATGCAGATATGGAGGGGCATGAGGTCAGCACACTGCTCTCCTGGCCATTGTCAGTTTCTGTGCTGGGAGCCACTACTTTTCAGTCAAGTAGCTCCTCAGTTGGCCTCACAAGGGCTGAGTACACCCTGCTTGCCAACAGCGCTTGGCAGACCAGATGGTGACCCATCCGAGTGCTACCCAAGCCTGGCAGTGCTTAAATTCAATAATCTGATGGTAACCGGTGTTACCACTGCAACAAGGCCACTGGCTGGGAAAAGGGATCCTGAACCTCTGTTCAGGGGAAACTTACTTGATGGTATGATGAGGAAAGATTCTTTTCTTCTCATTCTGTCTGGTAAGTCTCCCCTGACCTGGGGTTCTGGGCAACTTTTCCGAACTCTACCCCTTTTCTTAAGCCTTACCAGTTCTTTTCCTTCACTCCTCTTCCTTCTCATTCAACCCTTCTGTCACAAAGGAGCCACTGGCCCCGAAGTTTGCAAACTTTATTACCTGTATGTGATGTGTTCTCCTGCCGCCGCTTGGTGAGTAGATTCTTTTAGCTACCCAGTTACATTGTACTGTCAAAAACTGGTTGTTTTAGATGCTATATCTTCCAGTATGTCATATGGTTAGTATGGCCTTATGTTTTCCTACATTTCTGTGGACCCCAAAATTATCTTCACTGAGGTCAGCCTCTGGCAGTTTTTTCATTCTTCTGTAAACAATTCTTGAGTATCTTTTGCAACCATGACTTACTAAAGTGATCGCTCTGTAGTATTTAGATCCATTAGTACTTTTTTTTCTCTGGAGTTAGACTTTTTACATTCTGACTAAAGTCTGAGGGTATTTCACTTGTCTTATACATAATGTGGGGTAATTTATCTCCCAAACATCTCAATAATTCTAAAGTAATCTCATCTACCCCAAGACCTTTTTCAACGTAAGTCTTTCAGTGCTCCATCACCTACTTCTTCTTCTCTTTCTGTAACAGTGTCTCAAGTTTGTTTCCTTTATATAGACCCTCTATATGCACCCTATACCTTTCAGCTTTTCCTTCTCTGCTTAACATTAGCTAACTGTCTGAGTCCTTGATATTTGTATAGCTGCTCTCCTTTTCTCCAGATGGGTCCTTAATTTTCCTGTAGGCAGAGACTCTCTTTCCTCTAGGTATGCATGCTTCAGCGCTGTGTTTGTTCTCTAGCTATTCCTGCTTAGCCACTTTGCATTTTCTATCAACAATTTTTAGACATCTGTGTCCCCTTTCGCCTGCTTCATGTGCTGCATTTTTTATATTTTCTCTTTTAACCAATTAAATCTGACCCCTCCTGTGCTGTCCAAGGATTTCTACTGGGCCTCATCCTTTTACCTACATTATCCTCTGTTGCCTGCCATAGTTTCTCTTACACATTCATTATCTGTTGTATTCCTTTCCCCAGCTTGAGCCAATTGTTGCCCAATTCTCCCTCTGAAACTCAACTTCCTCTAGTTGCATTACTAGCCTGGAGGCTACAATTTGTAACCACAGAATGGATGGTGTGTTTGAACCTGTGGAAGGCTGTTCAAGTGTATTGAATGCTAACAAACAGTATTTAGAATGTGCTCCACTATACTACATGCCCGTCACTATTATGTGGTGAAAACTATTGACTAGCTTACAGAATAGATGATGTATTTAACAGTGTTCTGCAGTTTGTCTACTGGGGTAATAAAAATATATTAATGTACTGGAGTACAAGTAAACTATCTAGGCAATCAAGACTGAGGAAAGAATATGATCTATGTTGTGTTTGCACACAGTTTTAATTATTTACCAGTAAATAATGTGGAAATTGTTACCACAGACTCCAACAGGGACAGCCTAAGTGTTATAATAAAGCTGGATAAACACATTTTTCTCAATCCAAGATACTGTTCTACACAATATTGTCAAATATTGGTTTTGTGGAATTGTAATTGGTCCTCACAAATAATGTTATTCTGATAGACTTAAGAAAACAAATGTATCAAACACTCTTAAACTATTCCCTGCTACAGAAATTATTTCTTTTACGTGCAGTTAATGTGTTACATGCATTCAAAAGAAAACTGGGAATGGAACAATTCAAAGTCAAAAAATACATACAGTAATATCTGACAGAAGTTATTGCCACGAAGGAAGAATATAATATGCAATTGGAAAAAGAACAACCCATTGCAGGTGTGCAAAGAGGGCTTACACATTATTTTAGACAGAGTATAAAGAAAAATCTGGATATACCTGTCTGACAGGGGATACCAGATTTGCTGTAAATACCAATAGAAAATGGTCATACATTGGAGTACTTGCAAATAGTGAGGGATTTAAGAATGTTTACTTTATTTAGAGGATGCATGAAAAATCTGTTTATAAACCTCCATCCTCCATTTTGATATACTTCAAAGCATGGTTATATTGTATGTCAATGTGGTGGTCTCAACACTATGCACCTAGCAATAGAAAAAAAAATTTACTGAACTTAAAGCTGATGGAATACCTATATTTAACTACCATTTGTTTAATAAAGTGGTAAACTTAAAGACCTATACACAAATTCTGCTAGAATGTGGGAGTGGAGGGGAGGAGTTGCCATCTAACACCCAAGCGGATATGGAATGCCTTAGCATTATTATTTTGCAGGAAATAAAAAGTAAAATTAAAATTCCTAAATGCTTTCAGCTAGAAGAACTGCGGTATTGGGTATACACAAGCATTGTTTCCAGCAGATTCAGCCCTGGGAAGACATGCAATATTCACCACACTGCAAGATAAAGTTAATGCCCTAGCATACAGTCACATAAATGTTTGGCTAACTTTTACAAGTTATTAAAAGTTTGTAGCAATAAGCTTAGAAACCATCATTTCTTACCAGGTGTGGCTCACGTCTAGGTTTTCAGGTTTGCACTACCCCCAGAAATAAATTTATTCAACTGTGTTTGCTTTTTGAGCTTTCTGTTCAAGTGAAGTACCGTGTTATTTATCTCTTTGCCTGGGCTCTGTTTCAAAGTGTTGAACACAACTGATAGGAATGGGAATGTGCCAGCTGTGACTTGGGATTGCACTCTACTTGTAAATGCAGACTATGGTCTCTTGTGGAGGGGGGGGGGGGGGGGGCCTGCAGGGTTGCCAGCCACTTAAACAGGGCTCAAACTCCCCCGAAGTGAAACTGAATTGTCACATCTTTGAACAAGGTACGATTTTCAGACTTCCTTAACAGTTCACGTGTGGCTGCGAGCAAATCAGTTATTTCCTGAGCGTTGTCTCTGTTGTTTTAACGTGTGTTACAGTGAAATTTAAGGCCTAGTAACCGGTGAACACGTGAAATAATAAGTCAGGTAATTTCCTTACTTCATGAACCCTTCATTTTGCGGAAGTTTCAAGAAAAATTACAACTCAGAAGGCTAAGTTAGCCAATCTTATCAATTACACAGACAGTTCAAACGAAATGTTGTCAATTCAATGGAAAATATAACTCTGCGTTGTCAATTCAATGGAAAATATAACTCTGAAGTGTACAGCAAGCACAGATAGCTGTGTGGTTGAGAATTTGAAAAATTCCTTATTCTGTTCTTCATGCTTATTGTTTGGAAGAGAGATTTTGTAGACTAAACGTTGGTCAATATGAGGAGAGGGGACCAAACTGCGAGATCAATGGTCCCATCTGATAAGGGAAGGATGGTGAAGGAAGTCAGCCGTGCCCCTTCACAGGAGCCACCCTGGCATTTGCCTGAAGCCAATTAGGGAAATCATGAAGAACCTAAATATCAGAAGTTCATATCACTCCAGTTGCACACATCCCACACCATTACAAAACCTCCACCAGCTTGAACAGTTCCCTGTTGACATGCAGGTTCCATGGATTCACGAGGATGTCTCCATACCTGTACACGTCCATCTGCTCTATACAATTTGAAAAGAGACTCGTTAGACCAGTCAACATGTTTAAATTCATCAAGAGTCCGATGTCAGTGTTGATGGGCCCAGGTGAAGCGTAAAGCTTTGTGTCGTGCAGCCATCAAGTGTACATGAGTGGGCCTTCGGATCCGAAAGCCTGTTTCTTTTAATGGATTCAGTAATGAATCATGATGTTTGTGGTAGGCCTCCAGAAATGTCAGAACCGCCCCCAATTCGCTCTTCTTTATGGTGCTCTGTAAGAATTCTGGGCACCCATCATGCACAAAATTTGTGGTAGCCTAGCTTT
The DNA here is from genome assembly GCF_021461385.2 of Schistocerca piceifrons. Lineage (NCBI taxonomy): Eukaryota > Metazoa > Arthropoda > Insecta > Orthoptera > Acrididae > Schistocerca > Schistocerca piceifrons. The sequence goes on from NC_060149.1 coordinate 537,257,078, forward strand.
TGGGTGACAATTTCAAACAACAAAGTCTGTGAAACTTGTGGAAAAGAAAGAGAAAGCTCCATTCGTTATTGTGAAGCGACGGTTTTCCCGAATTGTTTCCATCAACTTTAGCGACAATATCGTCAGTCACAACGCTCGGGCATCCACTCTTCTCTTCATCATGAACGTTGTTTCGACCATTTTTAAACGGAATGCACCATTTACGGACGGAACATTCACTCATTACGTTGTTTCCGTACACTTCGCACAGATCGCGATAAATTTCTAAAGGTTTTAGGTTTTTTTACCAACAAAAACCGTATCACAGACCGCACCTCACAACTGGTGGGATTTCCGATTGCCGTGCACATTTAAAATTCGAATATCGAGAAAACCAGACGCACAGAGATGTTCCCACTGTCACGGATGGATGCCGACTGAGCTGCCAAGCACGAGTACGCACATACCAAAACATACGGGATCGGCACGCGCCTAGCGGCGTCAGACGAAAACGTTCACTACTTTCTAAATAGCGCTCGTACATATCTCTGTATTTGAATATACACGCCTATACCAGATTCTTTGGCGCTTCAGTGTAGATTCCTCCATTTTATGCACGTTATTTTCGGAGACAGAAGAAATTGGACAAAACAAATGTTTTTACATCCCTAAAGTATCGTTACTCGCTGATTTTTGGCGTCAAAATCCTGTATAATTGTATGGCATAGGCTATATTTCCTCTAAGTATTCTCTCATCTGGTAAAAAAAATCTGTTAACAACTTCATATCTGTTATGTCCTGCATCATATGAAACGCATTTATGGCTCATGACGGACTGCTAAGAGCATGATCTCCGGATGCCTCCTCAGTTTAGAACTCTCTTAAGGTAGTCAAATACCTTATCAACTACGAAATCTCTTAATTCAGCCAAATAACAGCAAGGAGGAGTTGTAAATATCAGATTTTTACTACGAATCACTTTATAAATTCAGCAATATAGCTGACAGCCATGTTGCCCTGTGTAAATGGGAAACTGAAATTTCGTTAAAAGATCTCGCCACATTGAAAGAACGCCGGATTACCGCTCCAACTCGTGAATCTGTTATCCGTGGCACTCTCGCCCTCGCTACCACCCACTTGACGGTACGTCATTGATATCAAATTGATTGGCTAATTAATTCAATTGATGATGAGAGTCCCTTTGCATGGTGAGTAATTTTTTCCCTGTAGTTGGATTACATTCGACAGGTAACTCAAATTGGAATCCCTGGAGGGAAGACGATGTTATTTTCGTGGAACAGTATCGAGAAAAGTTAGAGAACCGGCGTTTGAAGCTGACCGTAGAAGGATTTTGCTGCCTCCTAGATACTTTTAGCATAAAGACCAGGAAGATAAGATACAAGAAATTAGTGCTCATATGGGGGCATAAAGTCTTTTTCCTTCGTACTGTCTGCGAGTGGAACAGGAAAGGAAAAGAAAAGACTGGTAGTGGTGCGGGGTATCCTCCATCACGAACCATGATTGATTGAGGTGGGTTATGGGACTAAACAGCATGAACCATATTACGGCTTGCGAAGTATGCATATGGATGTAGATGTAAATTTAATTTACCTATTAAGATGTCAGTCCATCCATTTATAGGAACACAAAACTCACAGAAGAATGTTGTCTCCTCTTTACCGAAAAAACAAAAGATGGAACTTCTGCAGCTGATCGTCTCTCATTAGGAACTGTTGTGGTAGCCTCTGCTTGTCCATTTTCTAACTGCAGTCACTTCACGAGACGTATGTGACAGGCTGTTACGTGTTTGCCCACAAAACTTAGAAGAAGCGGTATAGAGCTCACCCCTCAACTCCCAGTTGTCGGTTTATCGCTTACCTGCCATGTTCTCAAGAATTTTCCAATCTTTGATGTATAGCAATTGCATCCACCTGATTTTGACGAGTAAGGTATGTCCCAAGCCAAGTTACAGACCTCTGCTAATTTCCTCAAAATCCCATCACGTTCTGACAGCCCTGTTCCATTAGTTAGTGGGCTGTCTACTCCCCCACCAATCACTGACTAGATAGAGAACTATCACTACGAGAAAAATAGCACATCACATTTTTTCCCCTGCAGCCATATCACTGTGGCTGCCCTGTACATCCTCTTTATGTTGTTCCTAAGGCATTTATATCCCTTTATTACCATCTTTCCGTGAACATTTTATTCTTCCACGATTAGTTCGTCCATCAGTTGAGATACAGTCGCTAATTTTCTCACCGCAGTCACTTTATAACACGTATGTGGGAGTGACTACGGTTAGAAAAAGCAGTAAAGAGATCACCATTCAGCCACTGTTTTGTGTGAATGTGGAGGGTATGATCTATCAGTCTTCAGCGTTTGGGTTGCTTCCCTTTAGATTTCTGCAAATGAATCTGACCCCAAAATATGTATTCTTCTTCAGATTGCTCCAGATGCTTACTGCTAGGCATTTTACTGCAGTTAACGCTTCTGATGACAGCATATGGAATTTCTAGTCCAATCAACTTGCAATAGATTTACTTACATTTAGGCCAACTACCAGCCTCACCATAGGTTTTCCCACCTGTTTGCTGACGACCCCATCACCAGCAAACATGCTACATATAAAAAAAATACGCCACAAGCCGCTGTACACTGCATGGTGAAAGATACATCGCACCAGTATTACCAATAACCCTTCCATCCCAATCTCACAGGCTGATCGAGTAAAAAAATTATTGTCTGTATACTTCCATACTTACACTAATCTACCTTTATGCCTCCAGGTGAAATAAGTAGTCTTTCCCACAGATTTTTTTCGTTACATATTTTAATGGAGTATGCCAACCGATATGATCCTAACAGCATCCACATGAGGCTTCTGCTTCGCTTATCAGTCATGTAATATGAACTAATGTGGGCTCACATGATTGGTGGACATGGAATATGAACTACGAAGCTGCCGAATCGATGTTACTGTTCACCAGTATATATCATTAGACCACAAATGGGTCTATGCATGTTAATTTCAGGATAGCAGATGACAGTGGCTTCAAAGTTATAGTGGAAACTGAGAATATATGGTGAGGTACAAATATGTGGCTCATCTAAATACACTCCTGGAAATTGAAATAAGAACACCGTGAATTCATTGCCCCAGGAAGGGGAAACTTTATTGACACATTCCTGGGGTCAGATACACCACATGATCACACTGCCAGAACCACAGGCACATAGACACAGGCAACAGAGCATGCACAATGTCGGCACTAGTACAGTGTATATCCACCTTTCGCAGCAATGCAGGCTGCTATTCTCCCATGGAGACGATCGTAGAGATGCTGGATGTAGTCCTGTGGAATGGCTTGCCATGCCATTTCCACCTGGCGCCTCAGTTGGACCAGCGTTCGTGCTGGACGTGCAGACCGCGTGAGACGACGCTTCATCCAGTCCCAAACATGCTCAATGGGGGACAGATCCGGAGATCTTGCTGGCCAGGGTAGTTGACTTACACCTTCTAGAGCACGTTGGGTGGCACGGGATACATGCGGACGTGCATTGTCCTGTTGGAACAGCAAGTTCCCTTGCCGGTCTAGGAATGGTAGAACGATGGGTTCGATGACGGTTTGGATGTACCGTACACTATTCAGTGTCCCCTCGACGATCACCAGTGGTGTACGGCCAGTGTAGGAGATCGCTCCCCACACCATGATGCCGGGTGTTGGCCCTGTGTGCCTCGGTCGTATGCAGTCCTGATTGTGGCGCTCACCTGCACGGCGCCAAACACGCATACGACCATCATTGGCACCAAGGCAGAAGCGCCTCTCATCGCTGAAGACGACAGGTCTCCATTCGTCCCTCCATTCACGCGCCTGTCGCGACACCACTGGAGGCGGGCTGCATGATGTTGGGGCGTGAGCGGAGGACGGCCTAACGGTGTGCGGGACCGTAGCCCAGCTTCATGGAGACGGTTGCGAATGGTCCTCGCCGATACCCCAGGAGCAACAGTGTCCCTAATTTGCTGGGAAGTGGCGGTGCGGTCCCCTACGGCACTGCGTAGGATCCTACGGTCTTGGCGTGCATCCGTGCGTCGCTGCGGTCCGGTCCCAGGTCCACGGGCACGTGCACCTTCCGCCGACCACTGGCGACAACATCGATGTACTGTGGAGACCACACGCCCCACGTGTTGAGCAATTCGGCGGTACGTCCACCCGGCCTCCCGCATGTCCACTATACGCCCTCGCTCAAAGTCCGTCAACTGCACATACGGTTCACGTCCACGCTGTCGCGGCATGCTACCAGTGTTAAAGACTGCGATGGAGCTCCGTATGCCACGGCAAACTGGCTGACACTGACGGCGGCGGTGCACAAATGCTGCGCAGCTAGCGCCATTCGACGGCCAACACCGCGGTTCCTGGTGTGTCCGCTGTGCCGTGCGTGTGATCATTGCTTGTACAGCCCTCTCGCAGTGTCCGGAGCAAGTATGGTGGGTCTGACACACCGGTGTCAATGTGTTCTTTTTTCCATTTCCAGGAGTGTAGACTGGGAGAAACCGTGTGGCAAACTAACATATGTATTGAGGAGCAGTTGATGGTTAAGTACAACACATTCTGTCTCGGCATTCCCATCTCTGACATCAGCAGTGTTAGTGCGTCATTGCTCATTGTGTTTCAGCAGTCATTCCAGAGCTTATGATAAAGAATTAAACGATCATGCACATACGTGGTCTGCATGCAGCGGTATGTGCTGCAGTGGAGTGAGAGTAGATCTGTGGTACTGTCTTGTTTATGATAGTGGGAGCTTTGAGATGGAGGTGTGCTGTTTGTGATTGTGGTCACTCAATCATTTTAAGATCAACGAATGTTAAATGCAAATCTTATATCCACTCCAACAGGAGTGTCCAAACTTAAGTTAATGCTATTTAAGTAGAGTGATGTTTTCTGTGCTGCTCACTCCCACAAAAGTTCCATTAAAATTGCAGTATTCCACACTATATACATTCCATACTGACTTTTGAAACGTACCTCCAGATCGCTAGCGTTTAGACATTATCAAACCCGTACTGTCAGTTTCCATAGTTATGAATCAGAGCTTAAAAGCCAGATTCTTTTAGGAGAGTAAGATGTAAACGTTCCTCCCAAATATTTAGTCACACAAATCCTTTCTTATTTCCGAATCCAAAAGCTAGCAGTCATTTACAGAAGGGCACTGAAATAGTAGAGGCTGGTGGTGCATTTCAGTTTCAACCAGTTCTGCTTTAGATAGTGTTTACATATTCTCACTGCATCCATAGTAATTTCCAGTGGCGGCTCGTCGGTATACATTCTGGGTGTTCACAAATTTTTAAATTCTGATAAATATAAGAGTGCGAAATTAATAGCACCTGCTGTATAACAGTTATGCTTATCAACATATTTATTCAACTTCAGATGCTGTCAACAATAATAATAATAATAACAATATGCCTTACATGTCTGAACAAAGGAAGAATTGTTTTTGAAATTTTGTTGTTTTGTAAATAATTAAGTACAGTTTTTGGCAAGAAAGAAATATTGTCTAAGCTTTCGCTACTCTCCCTTTCGGATTTTTGTGTAAGTAGGATTTTTCGCACTTTTTTATATTTTGGGCAAACGTACAAGATTCCTAAACCAAGTATTAGTTAACGAATTAACTTCTGAGCTGAAAATGTGGCATTCTTACGTTGCACCACATAAAAACTTCTGTGTTATATGTTCGCTTGTATACACGCGTATTTGATTTCATCACTTTCTCAGACAACAGATCTGGTCTGGAATGCCCAAGTTTCTATGCAGGTAATTTCCTTTTCTGTTGGTGCTTAATATAGGTTCAACGGAGTTCATGTTGACACTTCACAGCAAATCCGATTCCTGCACAGTAGCCTGCACAAACAGCCGTTTGGGGAAATGGTTAAATTCAAGCAGTACTATCTACCAACAAGGTCACTAGACTAGAGTACAAACGATGCGCTGAGAGCCATAAGAGCCAAAAGCACATCGTCTTTGACCTCATATTTAAGTACATATCAGAAAAACCAGTGAGACAGCTTTTCGTGAATGTTCAGATATATGTACAATGCGGGCATATAGTACAGATAAACCTGATCTCATACAGAACCCCACAAAATAGGTTTTTCTCTCAGTATAGCTATATCATGTACTGATGTCCTATCTAATTCTACTATATAGTAAGTGTATTCGCATATCTGTGGAGTGTGCTACAGCCTAGAGGTATTCATGCCAGATGAACGAAGACAAAAATCTTCTGCAATGTGCTACCACCTGCTGGCATTGACGTAAACTTGTAGTTGACCCCAGCACATTGTTTATCAAATCGGTATGTATTTGGCCCGTAAGACAACATACGTCACGCCAGTTGCACATGTGGAGAAGCTCCTTCAAACGTGCACAAATGAATGTGTGCTTGTAACCCTGAAGCCTAGTTTCAACGAATCTAGAGAAGCAATATGTAGCACAGCGCGGCAGATTTAGTGCCGTGTATTTCGAATTTCCGCATCTACTTACATGTAACAGCATCCAAAGAAAAATAACTAGTAAATATGCAAGATGTCAAAGTTAGAATGTTCACCTGCTGTAGTGCTCGTACACAGCAGCCGCCACTGGCAACTTCTCCCAATACACACCCTGCTTCTCACTATGGAAAATGGTAGTGTGTCCCTAGAGTGCATGTATTTCCCCCTATTAAAGTACTGATATATGCTATCACCCTTCCACCTAACGGATGGACATTCAGAAAAATAGCGCAAATGCGCTAGGTATTTAAAATTCTATTACGCTTACAAGCAAATTTAGGATACACAGCCAGAAGTGACGCCATGACAATGTGAGCGGACGTGTTAGCATCTTGGATCTTTAGAGTAGGCTATATGTAAAGGGAGCTGTGAACGCAGATCGCCCTGTAACACAATGGATATGTGAGGATATTCGAGAGGTATATCGGTGGGTCGAACCCTTTCTTTTGTTCGATAATTGTAAGCTGTGCAGTATGTAGATACTCCCACAGTCATCTCCTGAAACAGCGTCATAATGCAATTCAACATGTGATGTTTGGGAGATCAGGTCAGCTCATCCTAAATATAGAACATACTGTGTGGCGCTGGCATCTTTCAAAGGTCGGTCTTTAGCTATTAAGCAATGTCCTGACAAATTACGTGAAGCTGGGTTCTTTTTTTCTGCAGATGAAGATGAAACTGTGTGTTTCCATTGTGGTGAATGGTTGAAATACTGGGATGAAATGAATAACCTATGGGTTGAACATGCTGTGTTGTTTTCCAAGTACTCCTTTGTGCTCCTTGCAAGGGGTAAGGACTTTGTGGACGATATTTGTCAGAACAGAGATTCAAAATTAGTGCAAAGGCTGCAGCTAATATTAAACCTCCGTCAAATGTTTTGAAAGCAGGATCAGAACACCACGTGACTGTGAGAGCTTCTACTAATGCACACTTGTGTAAAATCTGCTTCCAGGAAGAAGAAGTAGTACTATTTTTGCCCTGCAAATATAGTGCTGCTTCTGCTAAATGTGGACCTACCATTTCCTCATGTGCTGTGTGTCAGAGAACTGTTTTAGCTGCAGAAAGAACACTTTTGAAGAAGGTAACGAAGTTAAGGCCTGTTCGGATGGAGTTTAGTTTATTATTTTACGATGTACTTCTTACACTTTGTTAACACACATTGTGAAGAATGAAGTCTTATCCTTAAAGTGTGTTCTTTTTTTAGAAGGAAAGTTCAGCGTTGGCGGTAATATTGATGTTTTATTGATAGCAGAATCTACTTTCGATCACATAGTGATCATCTTCGGTGCTGGAAGCTGTGGCGTACAAATTAAACTCAGACACTGGTATCAAGTTATCAATCTGACCGAGATAGCTACGGAGCTATTGTCCAGCTTGGACATGTCTCGAAGGCAGAAATGGGCAGAAACAGTCAAAACTATGGACTTTACCCACTCGAGCAGGAAAGCATGGAGTCTTCTGAGAAAACTGGGGGGAAGTGCACCAGCATGCAGAAAAAATTCCGAAGTAACAACAGACCAAATTGCTTCCCACATCATTACTAACTCAACAGTACCTCCTGACAAGAAACATACAAGACATATCAGACGACAGCTTCGTGACCTGAAAAAGAAGGCATCCCCCTCATCCTCAAACCTCTTAAGGCACCTGGATTCGATGGCATCCATCCAGAATTCCTGATCCAAATGGGAGGAAAAACTAAGAAATGGCTCGCAGAATTCTTCACTGACATCCTGCTGACTGGTCAACTTCCATCTGAGTTTAAAAAGGTGAAGATAATATCTGTTCTGAAACCTGGCAAACCCAGCAACAAGGTAGAAAACTATCGCCCCATTTCCCTACTCAGCTGCTGCTACAAGCTTTTTGAAAGGCTAATATATAACAGAATAAGTAGCGCTATCTTAGAGAACGTTCCAGTTGATCAGGCAGGCTTCAGACCAGGGCGTAGCTGCTGCGACCTAGTATTGTCTCTCACATCCTTCATAGAGTCAGGATACCAAATGAAGCAGAAAACATCTGTGGCATTTGTTGATCTCACTGCCACCTTTGACACTGTGTGGAGGGAAGGCCTTATCTACAAATTTCTCCGCATCATACCCTGCAGAACAATGGCTCAACTGATTAACAGCATGCTAAGTGATCGGAAGTTCCAGGTAATCACTGGAAGCAACATAAGTAAGGAGAGGAAGCTGAACAACGGATTGCCTCAAGGATCAGTTCTCTCACCCTTACTGTTCAACCTATATCTATCTGATCTACCTGTCACTTCGTCCAGAAAATACTGCTATGCCGATGACCTGGCTCCAGCCATCAAACACCAGGAAATGAAGACAACAGAAGAGATTTTAGCCAATGACCTGTCTGCATTAGACAATTACTTCAAAATCTGGAGACTCCAACCCAGTGTGAGTAAAACAGAAGTGTGTTGCTTCCATCTAAATAACCAGTTGGTGAACGTAAAACTGGAGGTAAGTTTCAGAGGCAGAATTCTTCGTCACAATTGGAACCCAAACTATCTTGGTGTCATCCTGGATCGTACACTATACTTCAAACAACACCTTCTTAACTTAGCTGAAAAGCTGAGGACTCGAAACAACATCCTCCATAAGCTACGCGGAACTACCTGGGGATCTTCAGCAACCACCCTGCGAACTTCAGCTCTGGGCTTGGTATACTCAAGTGCTGAGTATTGTGCACCTGTTTGGATGAATCGTCATCATACAAGGCTTGTTGATACCCAGCTGAATACGACAATGTGCATAATATCTGGCACAATCAGATGTACTCCAGTTTATTGGCTTCCACTGTTAACCAGTATAATGCCTCCTGATCTATGCAGATGTACTGCCCTTATGAGAGAATTCCACAAGATCTCCAGGAATTCTAACCTACCTGTGCATAGGGACCTGCCACTTTTAAATCGCAAGAGACTGAAATCACGTCATCCAACTCTGTGCGATGCTGCTGACACGGTTGCTAAGAATTTCAAACCTCTTGAAGAATGGAAAGATCGGTGGGAAGCAGTGACAGATGTGCACCTGCATAACATCTTCTCAGGTGCTAAACTTCCAAGTGGATTTGACTTACCACGCAAGACCTGGTCTACTCTCAACAGAATCCGTACCAGCCATGACGGATGCAGTGATACTGTCTTTAAGTGGAAGAAGCTGCCTGATCCAGCTTGTGACTGCGGGGCTCCATACCAGACTGTTTACCACATAGTCAGTGAATGCAGGATTCGAGCCTATCACGGCGCCAAAGAGGACTTCCTGCTAGCAACTCCAGATGCAGTGCGCTGGATTGAAGGACTGGATATTCAGTTGTAAAGACAAACTTAAGTTTATTGTGTGTCAATATGTACATATGTATATGTAATTTCATGATATGTCTGTATTAGCCATACGCTAAATAAATAAAATAATCAATAACCAAAACTGAGAAGCAATCACAATAACTGTGATCAGTTATTGCGATAGCTTCTCAGTTTTGGTTATTGATAACTTGATACCAGTGTCTGAGTTCAATTTGTACGCCACAGCTTCCAGCACTGAAGATGGTCACTATGTGATCGAAAGTCGATTCTGCTATCAATAAAACATCAATATTACGGCCAACGCTGAACCTTCCTTTTTATTTAACATATATGGTCGTTGTGCACACAGCACTCCATGGAGTCACCAATCAATGTTCTTTTTTTGTTTTTCCTACATCAGTCACACTTAGGTCTGCCCTTAATATGATAGTTATGATTACATTGTGATCTTAACACCTCCTTAACTGTACTGGAGAAAAGTGGTTTTAGTGTCAAACTGTTGAATTGACTGACAATATCACCATTCTGTCAATGTATACAGTGTTCCATAGGGTGATACAAAATCAGTTCATCTCCCTGCAGAGCACGACTGCTAAGATGTGTGGTGCTCAGTTCCACATGAACAGGATAACACCCCAAAATAAAGAAAAAATCACCATATGCTGTTCCACACCAAAAGCTCAGGATAGACTGAGCTTTTGTTGCCAATTTACAACAAGATAACAAACAAAATAAAGAAAATAAATTACTCTGTGTCCTTCCACACCATCAACTCAGCGCAGATTGAGCGATTTTCCCCCCATTTTTCGAGTTATGGAGGGCGAAGAGGAGGGTTGGTGTGAGGGTAGAGAGGTAATTAATTAATAAATTTCATTGATTTATTTGATATCAATTTCATATTCGAATTTTGTGTCATGAGGTCCTTCTGGTCCAACAGCTCACCATAAATTTAGCTATTTTTCCCGACAACTTTTTTGTGGGAGGCATGGGGGAGAGGGAAGAGGGATAGGGGTGGAATGGGGGAGGGGGGGTGAGGAGAGGGGACGTGGGAGAGACCCCTAATAGGCTGGGGATTTCCCACAGAGGAAGGGGTAATTCATTGATCAGGGGGAGTGTCTACCATACGGAAAAAAATTAAAGCGGTGTAGAATTAACTTTCCTATACTACTCCGAGGAACAGCAAGAAAGTGTGTTTCATCATACCCGAGGATATTATATGGCGGGAGGAGTGGGGGGGGAAACACCTACCAGCCCCTGCACATTTAATATTTTTTGACAATCATCATGAAATATTTTGAATATATTTAGCATTGTCAGAACACAAGAAAGCGATCTTAAATAGATAATCAAATGTAAGATTGTAAGATATTTAAAAGCCTTCTAAAATTTTGAGAACATTTCTATACATTGTCTCCATCACATTTAACATAATTTCTTTTTTAAAGTGACGACAAGTTTCAGTAGCGTAACTACCATTTTCAGATCTGAGAATGGACAAACCGATAGAAAATCTGCATTAAATAACAAGTTACATTCAAATTGCTCTTGGCCTACTTTCAAAAATTTAATGGGAGTTATTATACCACATGTTGCATTTTAAATGCACTGGCAATGTATAACACCGTAGCATCATCCATAACTTTTTATTTTAAGTCTTCAGGTAAAATCCGTTATGTACAGCCTAAAACGAACGTAAGGGCATTAAATACTGGCAATGAAATAAGAATAAGAAATAAATATTTAGAAGGCAGGCCAGTTCGTTGAACACGCTATATGTGAGCCCAACTGAAACAAAAAGTCTGTACAACCTCGTAAGAATTTTATACATGGAAACGTCCATGTAATTATTTTCATTATTCAGTAACTAAACAGAGATTTGCATATGAAAAATAAGAGGCAAGTAACAAATGTTTGCACAGCAAATAAAAGTAATTTTATTGTTCAAAATAGTGAATTATTCATAGTGACTCATCATAATTATTTTTTATTCTTTTTGGTTTGCCAGTATATAATACATTTGCCCTCACATTTGTTTTAATCTGTAGATAAATTTTACCTGAATATTTGAAATAAAAATGTTATGGATGATGTAATGGTGTCGTACATTGCTAGATCACATGCTACATGTGGTATGTCTATTCCCTTAAATTTTTAAATGTAAAGCAATAGCAATTTTCACATAACTTGTTATCTGAGGTGTCATTTCTTTTGGTTTATCTCTTTGAAAGGGTACAGTACCGCCCGACATCGAAAACAGGTACAACATACTTCATTATTTTTTTCAGAACAACACATTATTTTTGTAAAATAACTCAATTTCAATTAATACAGCGAAACCGAATACCAGTGTGGGAAAGAATGACAATTTATTTATTTAATTGATCACATGTGCACTCCCAGAAAATAAATCCCTACATCCAGTTTGGTGAGATCTGTGAAATGAATGAATGTATGGTTGTCTGCTAACCGCAGATAGTGAATGTGAATATATGATCATCTTTGAGACGATCCTTTGGCCACCTTTGGTGGAACCAAAGAGATGAATCTTACCGGAGCTTTGAGCGCCTGAAATGTGGCTGACCAATACGGTAGCATGGTCTTCCCCCAACTCAACAGAGGTGCGAGATGACCTGAAGAACGGCCATGTTTCAGTACTCTGCCGCTGGATCTTGTGCTGTTAAGACCTGTCTTGGGTGTGCTCCGTAAAGACAAAAGAGTGGAGACATGGTATGCATGTGGAATATTTAAGAGTAGTTTGAAATAATAATTTCTCTATTTCAGGAACTTTTGTGGGGAGAATTAAATGTCAGGCAGGTAATATTAATGGGATCGTAGTAATCTTCGGGAGTGACCAACGGTCACAATGAAACCACGTGTAGCAATAAGTTGAAATACTTCCGTGTGCTTAAGTTAAGCTGAATTACTAGCGTGTGTACTATAAGTTGAAATATTTAAGAAATGGCGTGTGCAGGACTTGAAATTAGAGACGAGTACTTCCATGTGGTGAGTACTGTGTGAGTCTCAATCTGTGTATGAGACAAAGGATAAAGAGAAGTACTCGTCCATGGTATCAGTTGAGGACTCGTGTGTGTGATGAATATGTTCTTAATATTACTTTGCGTGATATGTTTCCGTGTGACGCTTGATTCAAACTATAATACTCTGAGAGAGAAGCAAGGTGAGTCGGCCATCTATCCAGCAACGCCACTTGCATTGCACAGGAAGACGTGCATATATCTCCAGAGTTCATAGTAGGAAAGTAGAATTACGAAGTGGGGCAGTGTCATGTGAAACTGGGATAAATATTAATTGAAGTGGGGAAGCTGAAAGTGATAATGTTGTGACTATTCCCTTGTTGTATTTCATGTTGTAGTGTGGTGTATGCCATGTAATTTAAGTATGTGTGATTTGCATGGGAGAGTAGCAAGGTAGTTTCAGAGGTACTTTTCATTCATTCATTTTTCATTTTATTATCTTCCTTTATATCATTTACATGATGTAGGAATTGTCACAACAAAGTTATCATACTAGTACAAGTACTACAGACATAATAATGGAATATCACTTTCAAGACATTTTTTAAAAGTACAAGTTTAGACATACAAATTAAAATTTTTGGCAATAAATTTACACACAATCAAAGTACTCATCTACGTCATAGAAAGTTTTGCTTAAAAGGTAATTTTTAAGTTCAGTCTTAAATTTTACTTCATCTATTATTGCCTTCATGTACACTGGCAGAGCATTGTAGAGTTTTATTCCAAAATAACTTACATGTTTTTTGGTTTGTGTTGTCCTTACCCTTTCTACACACAAATTCTTGCGAGTTCTAGTATTATAATTATGGCAGTCCTCATTTGTACGTAGATTTTTCATATGTGCTCTTGTACACAGAATGCATTTAAAAATATACAGTGATGGTATTGTGAGTATTTGCAGTTCTTTGAAAAGGGGCCTCAATGAGTTCTTGGAGAGTTATGTGTTATGATTCGTACAGCTCTTTTCTGAAATTTGAAGATATCTGTTAAGCTTGATTTAGTTTTACCCCAGAACACTATGCCATAAGACACGATGGACTGAAAGTAAGCAAAATACACTAGTCTAGTACAGTCTGCGCTGAATACTCTAGATAATATCCTCAATGCAAAACATGCCGAATTGAGTCTGTGGGATAAGTACTTGAGATGGTCTTTCGAGCTTAAGTTCTGATCAATGTGCATGCCCAAAAACCTTGTGGATTGTACACTCTCTATCTTCTTATCCATTAGTTTTAACTGGAGGTCCATATCTTGAGTTGCTTTGCCATACTGTATATAATTTGTTTTACTTAGATTAAGTGTTAACTCATTAGCATTAAACCAATGTTGAATATATTTCAGGACTATATCAGTTGTGGCGGTTAATGATGTTTTATCATCACTTATAATTATGCTAGTATCATCTGCGAACAACATTATTTTGGTAGAAATATTAGGATTTTTTATGTCATTTATAGAAAGCAAGAATAATAAAGGACTGAGAACACTGCCCTGTGGGACATCTATTTCCAATTTCTTTGCATCTGAGACCCACTTGATTTTCTGATTTTTATACTCTGCGATGATTTCTACCACCTGAGTTCTATCCTGAAGGTAAGATTCAAACCACTGCTTCACAACTCCCCTTACACCTATTGCCTCCATCTTGTTTAACAGAATTTTTTGATTTACTGTATCAAAAGCTTTAGATAAATTTAAGTTAATTCCCACTACACATTTTTTAGTGTCGAGACTCCTGACAATCTCTTTGGTATAGGCATGGATAGCTGATTCTGTGCTGTGGCCTGAGTGAAAGCCATGTTGATTGCAGTTTAGAAGTTTGTGAGCATCTAAGTAATTTATGAGTCTGGTTTTCATTAATTTCTCTAGAATTTATGAAAATGATTGGAGAAGGGATATTGGTCTATAATTTTCTACCTGGTATGGATCTCCTTTTTTAAACAGAGGTCTAACTTTAGAGGTTTTCAACCTCTCAGGAAACACACCTTCGCTGAAAGACAAATTGGCAATATGTACCAGGGGCTTTATAACTTGTTGGGCAACTTTTTTTATCATTGACAAAGGCACTTCATCCACACCTGCAGACATTTTTGATTTTAGACTCTTTATCACCTTTAATATTTCATTATCATTTGTGGGAATTAACAACATACTACTGTCTACTTTTGGGGCTGTTAATTTCTCATGTTTAGTAAAGTTTTTACTTAATGACACTGGTACACTTAAAAAGTAATTATTAATGTAATTTGGCAGAGTTTCATCTTTTAATTCAATATTTTCACTATTTTTGAGTACTATTTCCTGATCCTTGAGGCCCTTACCTGTTTCCCTTTTCACAATTTCCCAAATAGTTTTTGATTTATTACCTGATTTTCTTATTAATTTATCATTACTTAGTAATTTTGCTTTTGTAATTACTTTTCTATATACTTTTTTGTAATTTGTTACATATTCTTTAAACTTGGGGTCAGTCCAACTTTTCAGTCTATAGTTAAGCATTTTCATGGTCCTGGAGGAATTTCTAATACCTGTTGTGATCCAGGAGTTAGCGTGTGTATGCCCATATGTGTTTGTTTTGACAAGTTTCTTAGGAAAACACATTTCAAAATTCAACATAAACAGGGAAGAAAAAACATTATATGCAGTGTTTGTGCTAGTTTCTAACAGTACTTCTGCCTATGATTGGTTAGTCAGTGTATTTATGAAGTGACTGCAACTATTTGTGGAGAAGGTTCTTTTGTACATTTGGTATGAACTATTTTTGGTCACAGGGGCTATGGGAAATTTAAGGATAAGTGCACTGTGATCAGATATTCCTAGGTCAACATTTATTACATCTATATCTATGGCATCTATATTTGTGAAGACATTATCTATGAGACTTTTTGAAGAGTTTGTTATTCTTGTAGGGTTAGTTATATGTGGATACAAATTGAAGCTATGTAAAAAATTCAGGAACTGATCTTTGGATGCACCTTCAGTCAATAAGTTGACATTAAAATCTCCGCTTATAATTATTGTTGATTTTTTATGATGTAATATTTTGAGCAATGCCTCTAACTTATTTCTAAAAATTTCAGGATCACCACATGGTGATCTGTACACTGACATTATTATTAATTTACTCTTTTGCATATACAACTGTATTGCTGCAGCCTCAAAATGTTTTTCTTCATTCAAGGATTCAGTTACAGTCATATTTTTAACCTTTACTCCAGGTTTTACATAAATGCAAACACCGCCATGTCTTGTTTCCTCCCTGCAAAAATGGCTTACTAATTTGTATGGGGAAATGCAAATATTTTCTAGTTCATAACTCATACACCAATGTTCTTGAATGCAAATACAATCTATACTAGCGTCACTGGCTGCAATCTCAAGTTCTAATATTTTATTTTTAATGCATTGTATGTTAAGGCTCATTATTTTTAAATTATTGAAATTAGATTGAGAGGAGTTTGTACTCATGTTTCCCAGTGTTACCAGCTGTTCCTTGCCGAGGCTGGGTACCAAAAATCCTTAAGAATTACACGATGGCTGCTCCTTGTATTTCTTACTCCTGGACGTGCCACCATACTTCTTGTATCTGTAGTTGTAGCTGCTATTTCAGTGGATGCTGAAGGTGTTCCTGAAGCTGATGATTCAGTGGATGTTGGGGATGCTTCCAGTTTTGATGCTGAGTCTGGTTTTGTAAGTGATGTTCCAATTGATACTGGAAGTGATGTTCCAATTGATACTGGAACTTTTGCTGAAACTGTATTTTCGTTTAAATCTTGAACTACAGTTGTCACTGACGTTACTGTGGACGTTGAAGCTGCGTATGAAGCTGATAAATGAAGCTCCGATGGTGTTGATTTTTCTTCTGTTGATAATATCTGAGTGGCATTTTGTACCACTGTTCTTGCCTCTGTTCTTCTGATTGATGGACTAGTCACAGATTCTGGACTTGATTTTCAACCTGCTGGGGAGGGTGGTACATCTGCTGCTGCTGATAATGGTTCAGCTGTTTTTGATGATTTCGACACTACTGACAATTTGGCTGATGTGGCTGCTGTACTGGACAACACTTCAGATTTTTTACTTCTTCTAACGTCAAAGAATCTTCTGTTGCTACCAATGATTGTGGGACATCAGCTCTTCCTATTTCCGCTAATGTTGATGCTTTAATAAGGCCGTTTTCAGACAGGGTAATAGTGTTTCGTTCTACTTTGGAGTCTTTAATAGCATTCGATATTTCAGCACTCATGGCTTCTTTCCCTTTCATGTTTCTGTGAAGTCCATGCTCTGTAAAATGCTCTCTGTAATCACTATTTATCGCAACATATGTAGCATTAGGATAACCTCGACATATCTTAGCGAAAAGTCTGTTGGCGGTAATAATCTCAGTATTCAGGCAAGAGTTTTCCATGAGATCATACCTATGAGGGATACTGACAACAAAAAATTTCACTTCAGGCATTTTACAAATTACTTGCTTTAAAACTGTTGTAGCACGTCTAGTTTCATTGTGGTATACATCGTTGGCGCCTCCAATTATCACACATGTGCTGCCATTCGTCATAGATTGATTACAGCTATTTAAAACTTCACATAGTGGCGCTCCTGGTTTGATTACGCCAGTTACCTTGAATCCTGTTTTCTTAGAACTCATAATTTCTGCTACACCTCTTCCATGGCTGTCTGCTAGAATAAGGATTTCATGTCTATTTTCCAACGTGTGTTTTTTGTTTTGTTTACAAATAGCAGGCCGATTTGTTTTGCTTTGTGAGCGCAATTTACCGTTGATCACTGAACTGTCCGTGTGGATGATGGTACAATTTGATTGTTCTTTCTCCTCTGTGCTATTTTCAAGCACACTAAACCTATTACTTAGTTTTACAGTAAGTTCCGCTGTTTTTTGTTTTTGGTCGTGTGCTGCTTATTTGACTGGTATTTGAGAACTCTTGTAGGCTAGATTTTGAGGAATTTCTCACACTTATTACCAAGTTTTCAAGCGTTTTTGCGTATTTTATAATATAATCGAGTTCTTTCCTAAGTTCGTTCTCTACATTCACTTGCAAACCTGCCCTGTGCGTTTCACTGGCTTTGTCCCACCCGTTGCATTCTATACCGCAGTCGCACTTATTTAGAACTTCCGATCGTGAGAAACAATGGGTATGGCACCACTTATGATTGAACGCGCAAATTCTTAATCCATTTAACACAATTTTATGACATATGGTACACTTCACTGACGAAATACGATCACAAATTACCGAGCGATTTGAAACTACATGTATACTCGCCGCCATCTTGGCATTTCTGCCATTACTGCCTTTTGGGGCAATGCTATTTCTATATTTTCGAATATCAGAAGCATCTGTTAGATGGTAATCAGTATCATTAAAGTCTTCCTTGTTTGCTTTTACACCGTCTAGAATGGCGAAATTGTTCTGTAGTTTTTTAGACCTAGGCCTGCTGTAAGCACTTTCTCATTCACAGTTTTTGTTTTCAAGAGGATTCCTCAATATTTGCTTTTGATTTTCCAGAACTTCTACATATTTTCTAGCTGCATTTATATCACAATAAAGCTCATGTAACACACTTAGTACAATTCCGGCACTGCACATTTCCGTTGCTACCTGGAGATCGTTACACAGCTGACCACATTCGCACGAGATTTTATCAGAGTTTAATTTCACAAAACAACTTGAGTGGTATCAATTATGCATCACTGAGCATGCTCTAATACCTTTTTTCACTATAATATCACATTAACAACACTTTACTGATGATAATAACTCAAAATTTACGGAGCAATTTACCACAGTTTGTACATACGCCGCCATCTTGCCACTGTAGCCCCAAGTAGTGGGTTATACGTGTTCCTTTTGTACCGCTTGGTCTGGAGGAAAGTTTCGTGATGATGGTTGTGAGAGTCGAAGTGTGAGATATAGAAAAAGATCCACCATCCTATCCAGAAAGTGCACTGTAGCGTTAAATAATTACGAGACCATAAGATAGAGAATCACCGATGTAAAGCCATGCCCACTGGTCGGAATTTCTCATGTGTTATTGTTGTAGGTTACAGAATTTGTGTGTTTAGGTTATAGAATTTATCGGAATAAATAAGACAGTGAAAAGAAAAAGATTGGTGGCTTTTCCTTCGAATTGTATGTTATCATGATATCCAGAATGTATAATGTGTGCGCCATTCATATTCAGTGCGATGGCCACGTGTTGATAAAAGCCGTTAAATAAAAAAAAAAAGGAAAATGTGGTATTGCCAGTGCGTAGTGAACAGTCAGAGTTCTGTAAATTACTGATAGTCAGACGTGCGTTTCCGTTGCGTATTATTCATATAGGAGGATAATTTGTAACTTAGTTGTGAGTACGAGAGTTCATGTTACTCGATAAATAAGAACAAATCTACTCGCTTGGCAGACCACTCATCTTGCAGGCCTGACTGCTTGATGCCACAGTATGAGCAAGGCATGTGGGTGCCTCTCATCTTGTCACGTCTGAAGGTGCTAGTTAAGCTACCAAAAGTGGTCATCACATTGAAAAAAAAAATAAAAAATAAGAATTTAATATTAATTTCGACTGAGACAATTTGTAGAAAAATTTATGAAGATTTTAAAAATGTTATAGAAAGCTTTAAAAACTTTTATAATTTTACATTTGATAACAGATTTTCATGCCTTTGCATAAATCCTCTAACCCAGTCTTCTTCTGACATATTTTCCTTGGAAACGGGCACAGTCCTTACCCCTGTGTCCCGATAGTTTTTTTTTTTATTTTTTTTCCAGCGTTCTCAAGTCCTTCGGTGTGAAAGGAAATCCCCATAAAGCACATTTTGCACCAGAGCTTCTCCTTGTTGGTGAAATAAATTAGGAAGTTTGGACCTACTGCCTAAAGAAAGTATGTCAAATTTAAGCATTTCAGAATATAAGTTTCCAAAGATGAGTAGTAATCTGAAAATTAACAAACCTCCCCAGAAAGGACACAAGGACGCCTGATATTTCCTGTATGAGTTTCTTTCATTTTGTCCTGGAGGGCTGTTCTACAATGAAGCACCAAAGAAACTGGCGTTGGCATGCGTATTCAAATACAGAGATACGTAAACAGGCATAATACCGCGCTGCGGTTGGTTACGCCTGTACAAGACAAGTGTTTGGCGCAGTTGTTAGATCGGTTACTGCTGTTACAATGACAGGTTATCAAGATTTAAGTGAGTTTGAACGTGGTGTTATAGCCGGCGCACGAGCGATGGGACACAGCATCTCCGAGGTAGCGATGAAGTGGAGATTTTCCCATACGACTATTTCACCAGTGTTCCGTGAATATCAGGAATCCGGTAAAACATAAAATCTCTGACATCGCTGCCGCCGGAAAAAGATCCTGCAAGAACGGGACCAACGACGAATGAAGAGAATTGTTCAACGTGACAGAAGTGCAATCCTACAAAGTGCTGCAGATTTCAATGCTGGGCCATCAACAAGTGTCAGCGTGTGAACCATTCAACGAAACGGGCTTTCGGAGCCGAACGCCCACTCGTGTGCTCTTGATGACTGCACGACACAAAGCTTTACGCCTCGCCTGGGACCATCAACACTGACATTGGACTGTTGATGACTGTAAACATGTTGCCTGATCGAACGAGTCTCGTTTCAAATTGTATCGAGCAGATGGACGTGTGCAGGTATGGACACAGCCTAGTGAATCCATGGAACCTGCATGTCGACAGGGGACTGTTCAAGCTGGTGGAGGTTTTGTAATGGTGTGGGGCGTGTGCAACTCGAGTGATATGGACCTCTGATACGTCTAGATACGACTCTGACACGTGACACGTACGTAAGCATCCTGTGTGATCACCTTCATCCATTCATGTTCATTTTGCATTTCGACGGGCTTGGGCAATTCCAGCAGAACACTGTGACACCCTACACGTGCAGAATTGCTACAGAGTGGCTCCAGGAACACTCTTCTGAGTTTAAACGCTTCCGCTGGCCATCAAACTCTCCAGACATGATCATTACTGAGCTTATCTGGGATGCCTTGCAACGTGCTGTTCAGAAGAGATTTCTACCCCCTCGTAGTCTTACGGATTTATGGACAGCCCTGCAGGATTCATGGCGTCAGTTCCCTCCAGCACTACTTTAGACATTAGTCGAGTGCATGCCATGTCGTGTTGTGGCATTTCTGAGGGCTGTGTTGTGGCATTTCTGAGGGCTCGCGGGGGCCTACACGATATTAGCAGATGTACTAGTTTCTTTGGCTCTTGATTATATTTCATTCCTTTAAAACAGACCATATTCTCCTACTACTTCTTATTTTTTTTTAGATCAATTACGGACTATGTCATTTTAAATGTCTCTTTTCTCAAGCCTTAACAGCTGACTAGTGTTCATGCACTCATTTCTGGTCTTGTTCTTTTCTCTCATGGAGCAATGTCTGCCCTGTCTTCAGTTTCAACTTTAACCTGGAGAAAAAAATGCGTTTGTAGTTTTTCCTTAAGTGGATCATTCTCGTGTATTTCTTTAAGAGAAATACCTAATTTTAATAGATCTTTTTCAACTTCTGTGAATCAGGCCCTTCTCCGTTTGTATCTTGGACGCAGGTTAATATCCAGATATCCTTTCTTAGCTCATTCATATCATGTGGCCATAAAAGGCCATTCTTCTTTTCCAAATTGTGTCACATATCTTCAACTCATGCTTATATAGTTTGCGATTGTTACACCTCATATATTTCCGTTTTCTTTGAAGGGACCCAGGATTTTTCTCAAAGTATTTCTTTCTTTGGCCTCAGTTTTTTCCATCAGATCTTTCTGGTTCATTGCAAGAGTCTCTGCTGTATGTAGAGGCTCCAGTCACATAAAATGCAGTAGTGACTAATTTTAGCATTTATGGATATCAGTCTCTTATTGTAGAAGGAAGATCAGGGATTAACGTTCTATCAACCATATGTTAAGTAGAGACGGTACACAAGGTAACATTATGAAAGGATGGGGAAGTAAACTCGTCATACTTTTTTCAGAGTAACCATTCCAACATTTGCCTGGAACGGTTTAGGGAAATCTTGGGAAATCTAGAGCTTGATTGCTGGATGGGGATTTGAAGCTTTGTCCACCAAAATATGAGTATGGTGTGCCAACTGCTGCGCCACGTTTCTTGGTCTCTGTGTTATTGTAGTTGCCTTACTTAGATGGCATGCCATATCTAGTTTGTTAATCCTTGAGACAAAGGCTTCTTTCTCTGATAGGTTAGGCTCTATTCATTCACAAAGGTATTTAAACTTTTTTGCCTGATTAATTTTTCTTAGTTTGATCTCAAATTCTCCTTGTGCAGATTTTATGATTGTTATACAGTGTGCCTTCTCACGCAATTTGTTCTTCTCTTTTCTACTGTTAAATTCCAATTCCCTACCACGATTAAATTTTCGTCTCCCTTAACTGTCTGAATGATTTCCTTTATCTCATAATATAGTCTTTCATTCTCTTCATCATCTGCTGAGCTAATTGGCATATAATATTGCAGCATTGTGGTAAATGTGGGCTTTATGTCTACCCTGGCTATGGTGATACTTCCACTATGCTATTCATATTAGTTCTCCCACATTCCTATTTTTTTATTTGTTATTAGGCCTACTCCTGAATCACGCCTATTTCATTTT
Organism: Schistocerca piceifrons; assembly: GCF_021461385.2. Taxonomy (NCBI): domain Eukaryota; kingdom Metazoa; phylum Arthropoda; class Insecta; order Orthoptera; family Acrididae; genus Schistocerca; species Schistocerca piceifrons. Next base: position 537,279,615 of record NC_060149.1, read on the forward strand.
GTGTTGATTATCCAATACTCACCTGAACAGAAGTCCTGTTCTTTCTAGCATTGCAGTTCAGTAATTCCAGCTACATCTAACTTCAGCCTATCCCTTTCCCTTTTTACATCAGCTAAGTACCTACTCAAGAGATACACCTGTGTTGTGCTTACATCCCCATTTTGGTTAGGTCTATCTCCCATGTGAGGCAGTTTCTTTCACTGCAATAATTTATCTTGTTGACAACATAAAAGTCCTTTGTGGAGTCAGCATGAAATATGAATGTGCAAGAAACCAGAAAAAAGTTAAATAGCTCCAAAAAGACTGTCTATCAGACAACATTTTAAACTAAAACAGATGTGGCATACCAAAGATAAGTTTTCAACTATAATAGGCAGTACACTATGTCATTTGGAAGTGAAAAATACAGAAAGAAAAAGAAGACGACGACGACGAAGAAGAAGAATGCCAGTTTTGATATTCCTAATGACAATGTTTATTTAGAAAAGATTTTAAGAAAATTAATATACTACACCGAAAAATACGGAAAATTATATGCAGTTTGTTTGAAATCTTGATCAGCCTCAAGGATTGGAAGGCAACCATATCCTTCACCGTTAATGCAGTAATATTTGACACCATTTCGTTATCATTTACTAAAATCAAAATGCCTACTAAGCTGTTTGTGAGTTTTATCACCAAGGGGCAACAATTGGTGTAAATGAATACAGATGTAGAGTTCATCAGAATTTATAATTCAAAATCATAATCTCCTGAAGCATTCATTATCAGAAGCACATTTTGCTTTAAGTGTGATGTATTCAGAAAATGACAAACCCCACTCTGTGGAAAATCTCAAACTGAGAGCAGGGAATGAGCGAGCAATGAAATTAATGATCACAGCCAGTGGTCTGTTGATTGTGTTATTGATGTACAATGCTACCATCCATTCAGAATCATCCAAGAGGCTCTCAATGAAATGGTACAAAAGAAGGTTACTGACCATCTGCTCGACTGATGATATGTTCGAAAGAACGTCGATCTATAGCCATGAATGAACTGTCTACTATTTCATGTTCACAGGTGTAATAAACTTTTCTTTTAGTTAAACTATTTGGTCTCTCAAAAGAAATGCAATATCACCTTGTCTCTAAAAGACTCAAAAGTCATCTTAAACAACATTAAAAATACAAATTTTTCTTATAATTCTAGAAGGAAGCAAACTGCACTCCGAAGGACAAGAAAAATATATGGGTAGTGACACACATTGCTAATGTTTGGAAATGATAGTGTAGCTGCTGGTCTGAAACCATGGTGTTACGATAAATGTAGCATTATAAAAAGGAATTCACGTAACGTCTGAAAAACTGTGGTTAAAAAATGAGCTAGGCCTTTTTCTATGGGTGTGCAATTCTAAGACTTGTCCCCTATGACGGATAAATCAATGGACATCATTTGGATTCTTAGTAAATTTATTTAAGGATGGTGTTTGATTATCACTACATGTAACAGAGAGAGTCATAATAATAGAATAATGACTGTGAAAATGAAACTGAGGACATCATATATGTGCTAAATTTATGCAGGGTATGTAACAAATGTCAGCAATGTGGCAGGATGTCAAGCCGTAGGTAGCCAATGGTAGATTATTTTGAAGTAGCTCATGGAAAGCTCATAACAAAATGATGTACATTTGTTCAAAAATTTGAACTGCTCACATTCTGTTGGTGGATATTCCTTCACTTTGCACTTATATGTTTTGTTGAATCAGTTATCAATGATTTTGAATGTGGTGACAGATTGCTCTTTAGAGTAGTGTGAAGGCTATGTTAGATTTGAATGCTGCTGTGATATTTGTCATGAATGATGTACAAGGTGAAAATACAAACTACTACAACTGTGTGATTGAAGTTTATAAAGTGCTCTCTAGCTGACATGTTAACTAATTCCTACGTCTTGTGTCTTTTTTCCCCAGAAAACTACATATTTTCAATTGGAAATAAGAATTGCTTGCAACTCTGATTGCTGGTTTTTATATTAGTGACTTACAGTTACTTTTAAAATGGTTGAAATAAATTTAGTTCATACTTAGGTCATTGGCTACTCAAAATCAGGTACAAATCTTCCATCATAATGCCCACTGTCGCTACCAGGGACGTTGGCAACATACTCAGTTGGAACAAGTGGACCATAATGGCAACAGATCCATGTTGGATTACTGTCCTAGACAGGTAACTGTCATTCTCTTTCTCCAACACCATTTAGCTTTGTGTCTCCTGTATTGTGCATGTAAATACACTGATGAGTCAAAACATTATCACCACTGCCCACTACCTGGTGGCGTTTTGTACAAGTGACGTGGTAAGGAAAGTATTAGGGTGGTCCATTGATCGTGAGCGGGCCAAATATCTCACGAAATAAGCGTGAAACGAAAAAACTACAAAGAACGAAACTTGTCTAGCTTGAAGGGGGAAACCAGATGGCGCTATGGTTGGCCCACTAGATGGCGCTGCCATAGGTCAAATGGATATCAACTGCGTTTTTTAAATAGGAACCCCCATTTTTATTACATATACGTGTACTACGTAAAGAAATATTAATGTTTTAGTTGGACCACTTTTTTCGTTTTGTGATAGATTGCGCTGTAATAGTCACAAACATATGGCTCACAATTTCAGACGAACAGTTGGTAACAGGTAGGTTTTTTAAATTAAAATACAGAACGTAGGTGCGTTTCAACATTTTATTTCGGTTGTTCCAATGTGATACATGTACCTTTGCGAACTTATCATTTCTGAGAACGCATGCTCTTTCAGCGTGATCACCTGTAAATACCACATTAATGCGATAAATGCTCAAAATGATGTCCTCAATGCATTTGTCAGTACGTATAACGACATTCCTCTCAACAGCGAGTAGTTCGCCTTCCGTAATATTCGCACATGCATTGACAATACGCTGACGCATGTTGTCAGGCGTTGTCGGTGGATCAAGATAGCAAATATCCTTCAACTTACCCCACAGAAAGAAATCCAGGAACGTCAGATCCGGTGAACGTGCGGGCCATGCTATGGTGCTTCGACGACCAATACACCTGTCATGAAATATGCTATTCAATACCGCTTCAACCGCACGCGAGCTATGTGCCGAACATCCATCATGTTGGAAGTACATGGCCATTCTGTCATGCAGTGAAACATCTTTTAGTAACATCGGTAGAACATTACGTAGGAAATCAGCATACATTGCACCATTTAGATTGCCATCGATAAAATGGGGGCCAATTATCCTTCCTCCCATAATGCCGCACCATACATTAACCTGCCAAGGTCGCTGATGTCCCACTTGTCACAGCCATCGTGGATTTTCCGTTGTCCAGTAGTGCATATTATGTCGGTTTACGTTACCGCTGTTGGTGAATGACATTTCGTCGCTAAAAATAACGCGTGCAAAAAATCTGTCATCGTCCCGTAATTTCTCTTGTGCCCAGTGGCAGAACTGTACACGACGTTCAAAGTCGTCGCCATGCAATTCCTGGTGCATAGAAATATGGTACGGGTGCAATCGATGTTGATGTAGCATTCTCAACACCGACGTTTTTGAGATTCCCGATTCTCGCGCAATTTGCCTGGTACTGATGTGCGGATTAACCACAACAGCAGCTAAAACACCTACTTAGGCATCATCATTTGTTGCAGGTCGTGGTTGACGTTTCACATGTGGCTGAACACTTCCTGTTTACTTAAATAACACAACTATCCGGCGAACGGTCCGGACACTTGGATGATGTCCACGACACCGAGCAGCATACATAGCACACGCCGGTTGGGCATTTTGATCAGAATAGCCATACATCAACACGATATCGACCTTTTCCGCAATTGGTAAACGGACCATTTTAACACGGGTAATGTATCACTAAGCAAATACCGTCTGCACTGTCCGAATGTTACGTGATACCACGTACTTATACGTTTGTGACTATCACGAAGCGAAAAAAAGTGATCCAACTGAAACATTCATATTTCTTTACGTAGTACACGAATATGTAATAAAATATGGGGGTTCCTATTAAAAAAAAACGCAGTTGATATTCGTTTGACCTATGGCAGCGCCATTTAGCGGGCCAACCATAGCGCCATCTGGTTTCCCCCTTCAAGCTAGACGAGTTTCGTTCTTTGTAGTTTTTTCGTTTGATGCTTATTTCGTGAGACATTTGGCGCGGTCACTATCAATGGACCACCCTGTATAAGCAGAGCAGAGACAGGCTTGGATCCAAGAGGAGTGTTCATGGAGGTCATGATGCCACCCGTCCTCCCAAGCGCATTTCAGCTGAAGTGTTTTATTTCTTATGCGTATCGGTTTTGCAGATAACTTTGAGAGAATGAAGTGCAATGGTGGAAACATTTATTGCATCACCATGAATTACTTCGTCTTTTTGTCTTTTGCAGCAGTTTGCTAAACTTTGTTGACATATTCTTGCCTTAATAATCTGACTTCTTCACGCATGTTTTCCAACAATACACCACTCTTTGTTGTTACAATGAAACCAGTGTTTATACTGCCATTCTAAGTTGAGACTTTGCAGTGAGAAGATGGGCAGGTCAGTTGAAATCACGCCACAAAAGAAAGCTGCTATACTTGCTTGTTCGTCTGTCGGTCTCAGCACCAGAGAGATAGCCTCTAAGAAAGAATTTAATCAGTCTACGATTTTGAGGTTACTGACAAAAAACAGGGAAAAAGGAAATGTTGATCGTGAGAAAAGAACAGGTCGGAAAAGGGCGTCTACTGCCAAACAAGACAGGGTATTGAAAAGGTTTTCTCTCAACGATCGTCGCCTGTCATCAACTGAACTAAAGCGAGACTGGGAAGAAATGTGCAACATCTCAGTAACCGGTCGAACTGTAAGAAATAGACTACTGGAGGGTGGACTCTCAGCCCGTCGTCCTAGAAGGAAGCCTTTATTGAGCACGATAATGTGACAACAGCGACTACAATGTGCAAAGGCACATGTGACATGGACACCAGAGATGTGGAACAAAGTAATCTTTTCAGACGAGTCCAAATTTAATCTGCATGGCTCAGATGGAAAAGTGTTAGTGCGTTGAAGAAAAGGTGAAGAATTTTTGCCATCATGCGTAACACATACAGTCAAACACCCACAAGGGCAGATGGTCTGAGGGTACATTTCCAGTCACGGAGTAGGTCGTCTGGACTTCATCACTGGCACTGTAAATGCAGATGCCTACATAAGCATCCTTCAAAGGAAGCTTATGCCAACCATTAGAGACCAGTTTGGAGATGTTTCCAATTGCATTTTTCAGGATGACTCCGCTCCTTGCCATAGAGCTCTGAAGGTGAGTACTATGACAAATATTTGTGCCAAACACGAAGCAGATTACTTGCTTGGTCAATTATCATGTACTTCTACATTTCAGGTAAAATCTTTCCTTCGACAAAATGAGGTTTGAGTATTAGAGTGGCCTGGAAACAGCCCTGATCTCAATCCTGTTGAGAACTGTTGGAAGGTTATGGGAAATGCTATCACAAAGAAGAAGCAACGGAATAAACGGGAGCTCTTGGAGACCCTTGTGCATGTGTGGTTTCACGAACTGAGAGAGGAGTACATTAACAAGTTAATTCTTTCAATGCCTTCACGATGCCAAGCGGTGATTAAGGTACGTGGTGGAGCAACAAAGTATTAATTGCAACAGTGTGTTCATACGAGGCAATAGAAACACTACAGTCCATCAGTGTTATGTTACAACTATAATATGCAGTGTTTCTTTCAACGTTAGTATTCACATTTTAGAATAGCAAACAGAATAACTGACATACCCACTTACACTCATTTTTGAAGAAAGTGTTAAAATATAAAAAACAAACATTTTTATAGAAACAAAAATTAAGAACAAAAACAAATTGACAAAAATTATTGTGTACGTTCATTTCTGATAGAAATCAGGCAAATTTAGCTCAGTTATTCAATGATTATAACAAAAATTGTTAATTGTAAGAGGTGATGCAATAAATATTTCCACCACTGTAGGATGAAAAGTAAGACTACCGAAAATGGCAAGGAACTCAAGAAATTAGAAACCGCCGTTAGAACAGTTGCTAGAAAGCCTGCCCAGAGGGATGGGTTTATGACCCGATCAGTAACGTTCTTATCAGATAAAGGCAAACGTTCTAGACCGACTGCATCTCCTATCAACAATAAATCCAACATGGTTCACAAGCCTACTGGCAGAACCAACCAATAACAGTAAGTGAAGGAAGACAGAAAGGGAATGACTCTCCTCCTTTTTGTCACCAATATTCTGACTGGTCTGATGCAAACCATCATAAATCCCTGTCCATTTCATCTCAGAGTGGCAATTACGCACAATTCCAATATTAGTCTTTCCCTACAGCTTATACCCTCTACAGTTCCTCAAGTTCGATGAACGTTATTTCTTCACGTCTTAAACCATGTTCTGTTACTGTGTGTCCTCTTCTTATCGGTGTTTTCCACATGTTTCTCTCCCTGAATTTCCATAGAGCTTCTTCATTTATCGTCTTACCAGTGCCCCTAATTTTCAGTATCTTTCTGTAGCACCACCACTGAAACACTTCAGTTCTCTTATTTTACAGATTTCCCACAGTGACCTTTTCACTTCCATACAATGCTGAACTGCAGAGAGACATTATCAGATATTTCTTCCTCACTTTAAGGCCAATGTTCGATACTAGTAAACTTTTTTGGCCAGGAATGTCATCTTTATCTGTGCTGTTCTGATTTTCTTATGTCTTCCTTGCTTTGTTCATTATGTGTTAGTTTTATTTCAAGGAAGCAGAATTCCTTCATCTCATGTACTTCCTGGTCCTCAATTTTGATGTTAAGTTTATAGCCACATCATTTTTGGTACTACTCATTACTTGTAACTTTCTTCTGTTTACTCTCAATCCAATGTATGTGCTCGTTAAATTTTTCATTCTACACTTTAACTCTGACTGAAGATACCACTGTCACTACCGAGTCTTACTTTTGGGATCCCTTCGCTGTGAATTTTAATCCTACTCTCGAACCTTTCTTTTATCATCGTTGCTTCTGAAGTGTATAGATTAACAGTAGCGCAAAAGCAGCTTTGCCTTATACTCTTTCTAATACTAACACTCTGCTCTCAGTCTTCAATTTATATTTTTCCTTCTTGGTTCCTGAAGGCCTACGTACGAGGGTGGTTTGAAAAGTTCTCGGAATCACCACGAAAGGTCAGCGATAGCGCAACGAGTTGTTCATGTGATATTCATTTGACTGTTACCTGTAAAGACGTGCCACGTCAGTGGTCTTGGAAGATAGTTGTGGCGGTGACGTGGCTCTGTTGTTGTTCCCGCGTACTGATTTGCGAAAATGGAAAAAATCGAGATTCGAGCAATGATTATGTACTTCGTATAGAAAAGTATGAAAGAAAAGGACATTCATGCCGATTTCCAGACTACACTGGGTGACTCTCGTTCTCCATATTCAACTGTTGTCAAGTGGACAATTGAATTTAAATCTGGTCAGGAGAGCTTAGATGATGATCCGTGCAGTTGTCGGCCAAGATGTGTCACTACTCCAGAAATCGTTGCAAAAGTGTACAAAATGGTCATGGACGATCACCGATAGAAAGTGCGTGAAATTGCCCACGCTTGTCAGATGTCGTTTGAAAGGGTATATCACATTTTAGCTGAATAATTGGAAATGAATACATTATCTGCAAGATGGGTGCGGTGACTCTTGATGCTGGATCAAAAACGCATGAGAATGTACGTATCGGAACAATGTTTAGCCCGTTTTAGGAGAAACGGACAAGATTTTTTGCGCCTGTTTCTGACCACAGATGAAACTTGGATGCACTACTATACCCCAGAGGCAAACCAACAGTCAAAACAGTGAAAACATGCTGTTTCTCGGCCACCAAAGAAAACAAAGGCAATTCCTTCGGAGGGAAAGGTCATGGCATCAGTGTTCTGGGATGCGAAGGGGATTCTGTTTGTAGATTGTCTCCCCACTGAGCAATGAATAACTGGAGAATACTATGCTAACCTCCTGGACAAATTGCAACAAAAGATACGCGAAAAAAGGCGAGGTTTCAGAAGGAAGAAAGTCATCTTCCATCAAGACAAAGCGCGTCAGCACGCATGTGCCGTCGCCGTGGCAAAATTACACGAACTACGGTATGAATTGATTGCCACACCCGCCGTATTTCTCTGATATGGCTCCGTCAGACTTCCATCTCCTCCCTAAACTGAAAATTTTTCTTGGTGGACGAAGATTCACTTCAAACGAAGAATTGATAGTCGGAGTCGAAAACTAATTTTCCAGGCCTGGAGGAAACTCATTTTCGAGATGGGATAAAGGTGCTGGAACATCGTTGGGCCATGTGCACTAATCTACAAGGAGACTACATTGACAAATAAAACAAGTTTCACTGACGTATGTACTTTTTTTCTTTTCCGTTCCGGGAACTTTTCAAACCACCCTCGTATTGTACAATAATAATTATTCTCTATAACGTACATTTATCATCCTGGGAATTTCAAACATCTTTAGCCATTTTACATTGTTGAACCCTTTGTGTAGGTCAACAAATTCTATGAAGTTATCTTAATTTTTGTTAACGGTCTATTCTTCTCAGTCAGCTCATAAAAAACGCGATTTTTACGATTTTTTTGGAAAAACTAATAACACAATCAATTGCAATCTTTTTACACATTATTTATTGATTCTTGGACAACATTTTTTAAAGAAATTCAGGCATCGTTAAGCCCCATCTGGCGAGTTAAAGTTGCTCTGCCCAAAATGAGGCATGTCCAAACAGAAGTCCTGCAGTCAGCAAATCTTATATGAAATAAAAAAATAAACAACTATCTTAACGATTTACACAATACGATCCGGCGGCAAACCCGAGAAGCGTATTTGCAACTATCTTAACCTTTAGCATATTGCACATGAAGTAACAGCACAGTTTTTTGAATTTTGACAAAATAATTAAGTGGTGGATGTTTGAAACAAAGATGTAGTTTAATTTACTATTTTTGGTCATAGTTTTTGCAGTAACTAATGAATAAATTAAAATAGAAGATATAGTTTGAGGAGTAATTCAGCCAAATTTTACAAAGATATCTTTATTAGTATATTCGTAATCCATCCTGTCAGTTTGTAATATACTGTATCTCAAGCTGACTGAAAGGATTTCAGGCACGCTAATAAAGATATCTTTATTATATTTGGGTGAATTACTACTTGGGCACGTCCCCAAGGTTAATAGGCTATTTTTTATTTTAATAATTCCTTATGTATTGCAAAAAACGTGACAAAAACACACAATAAAACTACATCTTTGTTTTAAACGTTTGACATTTTATTATTTTTTTAGATTTCAAAATACTGGCCTATTACTCCGTGTACATATCCTACAGCTTAAGAAAATTGTTTGTTTTTGTACTGCAGATGAGATTTTCAGACTCTAAGACTTATGTCATGGACACACCTCATCTTAGAAAGAGAAAATTTAACTCTTTCGATGGGGGACTTAAAGAAGACTGAATTTCTTTTTAAAGAATCAGAAATGCTGTCCAAGAATCAACAAATAATGTGCAAAAATACTTTTATTGATTGCTGAATTAGTTTTTCCGAAAAAAATCGTAAAAATCTCGTATATTATAGGCTGACAGAGGAAAATGGATCCTTAAGTCTTACTTCTTATATCAAGTGAAATCTCATAAATATCTCTTCAGTGCACTTACTTTGCCTAGGGCCAAGCTGCTTGGCATCTAACATATGCTGAATTTTCTTTTCCATTCTTCTTAAAGTATATTATTACTGTCTGCAACTTTGACACATGGGCTTTTAAGCTGCTTTTGCAATAGTTTTCGTTCTTGTCCGCTATTGGTGCCTTTAGGATTGTGCGGACGATATTTTTCTGAAAGTCTGATGGTATGTTTCCAGCCTGATAGATCCGACAAACCAACTTGAATAGTCCTTTGGTTATCAACTCCCCCAATGATTGTAGAAATTTGAGAGGGATGTCATCGGTTCCTTCTGCTTTATTTAATCACAGGCCTTCCAAAACTATGTTAAACTTTAACACTGTATCTCCTGCATTCCCCAGACAAACTCCCATTACTTCTTCTATCGCATCATCAGACAGTTCCTCCACCTTGTGTAGGCCTTCAGTGTAGTCTTCCCGTTTATCTCTCTTCTGCCTTTAACAGTGGAATTACTCTTGCATTCTTAATATTATCGCTTTTTCCTTTAATTTCAATGAAAGTTGTTTTGACATTGCTAAATGGTGAAACAGTCCTCTCGTTAACCATCTAACTTTCTAAGTTTCTTTAAATTTTTTTCTGCAGCTATTCTGGCTTGGTTTCTGTGCACTTCCTCTTTACTTCTTTCTTAAGCGATTAAAGTGCTTTATTTCTGTCCTTCCCCGAATGTGTTTGTACTTCCTTCTTTCAGCAATCAGTTGAAGTATCCTTCCGTTACTCAAGGTACGTTTGCAGCACCTTTCTTGTTCCTATATTTGTATATCGAGATTTTCTGATTACTTTTTTTGCGGTGACCATCTCATTTCAACTGAACTGTCTGTTTTGCTATTCATTATCACAGTTACTACAGTTCTAGAGAACTTCAGACAAACTCATCATTCGTCAGCTCTTCAGTATATCACTTAATTCCACATTGATTCTTGACAATGATTCTCTGAAACTTCAGTCTACTCTCCACTTTTCTTTATTACTTAATTGTGATCTATGTCTAATGTGCTTCTGGGTACATCTTACAATCGAATATCTGATTTTGGAATATCTGTCTCAACATGCTGTAATCCAGTTGGAAACTTCTGGAGTTTCCTCGACTTTTTCAAGTATACCTCCTCCCCTTGTGATTTTTGAATAGTATATTCGCTATTACTGCCTGAAATGTACTGCGTAATTCAACTAGTATTTCTTATTTCTCATTCCTACTACCAAGAACATATTCTGCAATAACTCTATCTTCTATCTGTTTCTCTACTACAGTGTTCTGATCACTTTGATTATTAGATTTTGATCTCCCTTTACCTACTGAATTCCACAGTCAATATCCTCGTATGTTTCCTCCAGCTCTTCATCTTTCACATGTGACTTTGGCATGTATATTTGAATTAAAGTTGTGGTGTTACTTTTCTGTCGATTTTGATGATAATACTCGTATCACTGAATTGATCGCAATAGCTTACTCGAGAGGCAACCGGCGGTCAAGTGCTAATGTGCTACAGCACACTGTAAATATCACACTAAAATTATGCCATTTTTCTTCGAATGCGTGCCAGAAATTGCACTAAAATTACGCCATTTCTCTTTGAATACATGCTGGTATGCAAATAAAATGGAAGAAAACATGTTTCTTAGTGCTATCTCCATGATAACTTTAAACACGTATCGAGTGCTGAACTAATAGTCAGCCACACTATGATCAAGTCAGAGAACGGACACAGCTGCCTGTTATCGATTGCACACGCTATGATGTGGTATCATCCCTGCCAGCAGTGAGGGCACTGTGTTGCTCACAGCCCCAGATCAATATTTTTCTTTGAGCATCGCATGTAATGTATTTTGCAAGCATAGGGTATGAGGGATTTTAGTGGATGGCATGGTTCGAATCCCACTGCTATCAAAATTTTTTGAATTTAGTTTTAATCCTCACAATATTAAACTATTAATTATAAAAGTTAGCCCTTTCACTGATACAGACATGCTCTCTACATTCCGTGTGGAGAGCATCTTTGTTGCAGCCGTACCGCTCACCTAATGCTGCTACTAGTACTGACAGACATCGTTCTGGCTAATGTGAAATACTTATAATCAGACTGTAAGAAAACTATTGTGTGAAAAAGTTTGATGCTTGCACTTCTTAAAGTTTGATATCTTTACTCGATAATGGACTGAATTTCTCTTCATTATTATCATAGTTACTGTGCTGCATCAAATTAAGCGCATAGCACAAAATTTAAAGAGTTTGCAGGGGTAAAAACGCATTGTGTAAACTTAACATATGATTGATTTTAGCCCACAGATTTCTGTATGCAAAATGTGGATGAGACATCGAAATTTTATTTAAAATTGAGAACAGAGTGATATCTCATTTTGTTCTTGACTTGTTGATTTTTATATCCGTGAGGTGATAACGCACTGTGTGCCCAGCTCTGTCCACATGGATTTGCTCGCAGTTACGAAGTAATTATAATCAAAATTTAAAAAAACACTATAAGGTGACGAAATTTAATTTTCGTACATCTTACAATCTAATATCTCTGCTCGATAAAGGACTCAACTTATTTTCGCTATTCATCATAGTTACTGTGCTGCATCAAATTAAGTAAAGTATTACACACAACGTTAAAGAGTTTGAAGAGGTATAAACACACTGCGTCAAATTTGTGTATGGTTCATTTATCCCATACATTGATGTGTATGAAATCTAGATTAGATATCTAAATTTTATTTAAAACTAGGAGCACAAAAATATCATATTTCATTTGCGAGTTACTGGCTTCTATATCTTGCGGATTTTTATCTCGTAGACTTACATACATTAAGATTTCAAGTATCCACACAACCAAAAATCCAAGAGATTAAGGCCAGTGAAACGATTTAGCCAATATAATGAACCTCCCCAACCAATCCACTGCTCATCAAATGTCTGTGTCAGTTGGTCTCAGACATTTCGAAGAGAATAGGCTGTTGCTCCATCATACATTAACTACATCTCCAGCCACTGTTAAATGGTACCTCCTGTAGCAAGGCAAGCAAGTTGTTTGATAGAAACTGACAGTACCTCGCACCAGTCAACAGGTTTCACAGTACGCGAGGTCCTATTAGTCTAACAACCATACATTAATGGAAAATTGGCGTTGAGAACTGTCTTCTTCAACTGCATGTAGCTTTGCATCAACCCACACATGTTGATTCTAAAAGTTTAAAATCCCATCTCGTGAGAAACCAGTCTCCTCTGAACACTATCTTTGTTGTGGAAAGTGGATTTTCACCATGTCTTTGCGACAGCCAGTGACAGAAGTGCATTCTGGCAGGCCGATCTTCTGGTTGAAGGACGTTGATTTGTACATGATGTGGGTACAGCAACTGTTCACGCACGATTGTCCAGCTTAGAGGGTGACTAACCCCATGTCTTATGGTGTAATTTCGGGGTAACTCTTCACTTACAAAGAAAGTATTGATTGCACAAAAGCAAGCAGTAACAATAATATGTGGTGTTCACTCATGGACATCATATAGATTCCTCTTCAAGGAACTAGACGTTTTAATTGCACTGTCACAACACATATATTCACTAATGCAATTACTCATAAACAGTCCATCACAATGTGAGAACACTAATATCTATACCTACTACACTAGAGAGACAAACGACCTTCATTGCCCACTATAAAAACTTCCAGTGCCGAAGAATGGAGTTCCATATGCAGCAACAAAATTTTTGATAATTTGCCCAATACCAGACAAAGTCTGACAGGTAGGAAAGCAAGTTTTAAATCAAACTTAAAATCATTTCTCCTGGACAACTCGTTGCTGCAAAACTGGTAAGAAAGAAAATACTCGTTTTAATGTGTACTTGCCTGAGTAGGACTAGAAAAAATAATGTGTCCATTGACGTTTATACAAATCAAGCTACGTGTCCTGTAAACTGAATCGTTCTACATAATTTCTATTAAAAAAGCGTTCAAATAATCTATGGAACACGCAACTAATTAACTAGATACCGTACAGAGGTTGCTGCAGAAGAGATGGGTTTCACAGCAGCTGGGCTGACCAAGTGCTCGTAAGTCTTACGGTATGGATTTTAGAGCATGAACATTCTTGTCTTGTTTTAATCCACACTACCATCTCTCACAATGTGGACATCCTGTATATATTAGTGGTTGTCCCTGATGAGGCTATTGTTGCCTGCTATGCAGAACTGCCTAGTGTTTCTCATTTTAGTATGGCGCCAACACAAACTTAAATGTTCACTCACATGTGTGCTTTCAAGATGGGAACACGTCTGTACATGTACAGGGTTCACCACCCACTGCTAGATCATCGATGGAGACTGACCTCACTTCATATCCAGCAACTTTTCTTCTGCATATGCCTCCAGCTGAATCATATACTGCCACTACCTTGTGAAACCGAACAATTGTAGAAATACTATTTTAGCTTTATTAACTTGTGATCATTATTTACACACACACACACACACACACACACACACACACACACACACACACACACACTGAATAAAGTACTACACCAGGTTGTTTTACTAAAAATTTACTTTTCATAGTGCATTTTTACTGTCACTCAAACATTTGCACCAGCTTACCTTATTGTAATGAGCAACCTCTCCGTAGGAGAAATAGGTCGAATATTTGTGACCTACTTTATCAAAGTGTCTGATATCAGTTTCTCTAAAAGTGGAAAATGTCTCGAGTCATTCGGTAAAATTTGTGTTCGTATTGAGAGAGCTCACAATTACCCACAGCCGATCTTTGTTTGACGTTTATAGCGTTGTACTGGTGCACACACTATTTCCTTTCCTTTTACATTTTTCTGAGCTTTAAGAAATAATAAGCCAAGCCAACGTCCTCTTCAGAAGAGCTCGTGATTGAACTGAACCTGATTTGTGCGGTCTTGTTGCTTGTCGTATCGCTTCAGTGTGAACACCAGTATTGCCACAGATAAGCACCGCATCACGTGATCTTTATTGCAATGTGTCGTATCACGTATTGTATCGTCTCGGTGGATTTCGCGCTTAACTGTCCATGTCACGAGGCCATATGTTACAGTACAGTGGTTTGTGGAGCGTGGTAGTAAACCCATGTTGATATCTCGGACACCAAATTCGTCTGATCTGAGTCCAGTGGTACACACCTGGAATGTATTGAGGCACAAACTCTGCGCTCACAAACCACCAATCTGTAACTGATGAAAATTATATGACTTGTGTCTACACATCTGGTGTCATATACGTCTGGAAGCCTACCAAAGAGTTGTCGAATCCATGTCATGTTTCATAATTATTGTTGGTGTATTGTTCTCCAAATGTGAATACACACACTGTTAAGTAGGTAGTCAAAATCATTTGGCTCATCGGTGTAGGGTAGCTGACAGTGCTGGTACCATGTTCAGAGTAATTAAATATGAGGAGTAATATCACATAAGTGTTATTGCGTGTGTATGTGGATATAGGACGTAGGCAATCCCACCGACAGGTGTCAATGCATTTTTTGTTTCTGCAATCAGTGTACAGGGCGAAGCGAAAAGATTTGATCTGCAATGAATAGTCCGCATACCACTGAAAGTGTCTTATACACTACAGACTAGGCGTTATGTTATATCACTGAGGCTCTACAAATGATCACTAGAATCTGCAAAACATAAATATAACACATTTCATTCTAATCACCTACTATACTTTATCATTACTGTGGTGGGTACTCAGCTTGAGGATATTAAAATACTTTCAAGAAAAGTGTTCTGTTTGATTCAGTTAACTGAAAAGCTATCTAGCAGACAGAGTTAATAAAACAATGTGACACTTTAATAATGAACCAGGTGCTGATGACATCAGCACAGATTCTCTTTCTGCTAAAGCTAAACTGCGATCCAGAATGGACCACAAAAAAAAATACCTCCACTAGATTTTCAAAATGCTTATGTTGAGGCAAATTTATTGATGTGAATGGGATTTTTTGATCCTTATTCCAGTTGGGTAAATATTCTTAAATGTAGTAACACCTTACTGGCCTTCAAAATAATCGTCATTAGGTTCAACACATTTCTGACAACTGCAACTAATGGTGACCAGTAAAAGTCACTGAACTTTTCTGATGCACTTTGTATACTACTTTATACATTATTATTTATGCCTCCCAAGTTACACTTCGTTTTATAATGATACCTCAAAAAATTTATTTGTGTTCGAGTGTGTGTATGAAAATATACTCTTTTCTCAAATCATACCGAAAGTTAAAAATTTAATTTCAACTATTATGAGAACATTACAATCTGAACACAGAAAACAGTTGGTTGATTATGAATGGGTGTGTAAAACAGAAGATGATTTTTGCATGGAAGATATTGTAAAACAACCAGTATCCGAATTATTTTAAGTCCATAGTAGCACAAAGACCTTAAAAAATTTAATTTCACTAAAACATGAAGTCACACATAATTATTGGACAATCCTTACAAAAAAATACTTGAAAATTTTAATAATATTACAAAGTTAGGACACTAAATTTGTTTGACTAACTGCATTTCCAGAACCATAAGTCAACTAAAATGTAAATTGTACAACCCATTGTATTGTTGCAGTGGTACCTACCTGAAATCGTCCTTGAATTACATCTAATTGTTGTTTTGTGATCTTTGTCTGCCTTCTAGTCATATCAGTTGGTTGTTTTGCGTTGAATGGATATGCAATACATCTTGAAATAAAGACGTATAACTGAATTTTTCTTTTCCTTTCTTCTTCCTCTCTTTCCTGTTTGTCCTGAAATTGAAAATGGAAGGATAATAGATGATGGGTAGATTATTACTTGATAATAAATTTTATTTGGTGGAGGATACCAGAGAACTGCTGAAGTATCTAAACAAATATTTATTCACAATGTACATGACAGAGATTGGTGATATAAAAGTTAAAATCTAATATGTCTTAGTTACTTTCATTCCAAAACATCATATGGGATCGGTTCTTGGGGTGACCCATTAAGGTAAGCTAAAGTTTTCTCAGTCCAACATTGTGTATTATGAATTATCTGTGCGTGAACTCGAGTGTGTCCGAGGGGTACTAAGTAATTATTGCCAATATACCTACTCAATAATGATATCTGTCTTACGTAATATATGTCGTTCCGAAATTAGCAGCCTAGTTCATTAAATCGACAATAGAAATAAGAAAACTGTAAATAACGGTTTAGGGTCACTTACTTTGATCAAGAAAGGTGGTCATTACTAACAAACACATATTCCAAATACTGGTAGCTTGGCAGCAGCTATTAAAAGTTTAAATACAGTTTAAGGAGAACCTACACGATTTGTTGGTAGCCAACATATATACTTCATTGAGAAATTTTGTATTTTTAATACCAAAAAACCAATGGATGTGTACATAATTAATAATATCAAACAACATGAGTGTTATGTAAAATCCGACTTCTGCAGACCGTTATTGCCGTAATCTGACTCACATAAATATGTGTTATGAAATGCTTTCTCTTCTATGATATGTTGCTACAATGGCCTATGAATTATTTTATGAGCCACAGTGTACATAAAATTACATCTTTGTGAGAATCTTTGGCATTACCTCAGTAGTAAGGCTACCATCTATCCAGTTCACTTTGATTACATTTGTGAGATCATGTGGGCAGGTCAATGCCTTCTGTATGTGTGGCGCCACCACTATCACACCACAAGCCATGCTCCTCTTACCTATGACATGAGTCACAATTCAAGAGGCAACACCTCATTAATTGGATTAGTGGCAGCCATTAAAACGAAACAGTAAATCACATCCCATTAATATACTAGCTATTAAAACAACACTGCCAATCACAAAGTGGCCTCAGAAGCGCCATCTTGGACATTTCAAAAGTATTCGAATAAATTTTTTGTGCTGTGTTCAGAAGTACTTATAAAAAGAAAAATTATATAGTAGACGTACTGTGACATATTTCCACATATAAAGTATGTAAACTTCATCGCCAACAAAAGACACACACACGCAATGTTCCACTTAAATGTTTTCCACGTGCAAATTGTTCTAGGAAACATATAATACTTTTCAGGTGTCATAATATTAATTGCAAATCTAAAATTTATGAAAAAATACGTCAGTGACAGAGAAAGTCTCCGAATAATCTCCCATCCACCCGCCTCCCCCTAAGAACAACCACACATACCCATCAAAACTGATTCCTAAACATGACTAATAACCCTCAAATTAATTACTCACACGCTACTGTCATGTCTAAATTGTTAGAAAAGATAAGTGGCTAAAAAATGACATGGTAAGCAGGCAGCTGAAATTTCATTTTTATGCCTAAATGAGGTGATGTAGAAAAACGAACCTGACGAAGCCTTTAACTGCACAAAACACGTGCTGGCTAAAATACTATGATAAGTCGGCAAGTACGCAAACAGACAATCTGAATCACTGTCAGCTATTGAAAGAATGCAATTAATATGTGAAGCCTAATACATGATTGAACTCTCAAACTAATTGCCACAATGATAATTCCTCATCTAAATTGTTCTATAACTGTGCAAAACACATGTAGCATGTTATGCAAGCAGCTGACACTTTATTTTACTCCAAAATGTTTTTTTTTCTAAAACAAAGTTTTGTGGTAGGCTACGACATCTACCAATCGGCACTATGGTCCCAAAGCTGTAAGATGTCTGTAATGCTTGTAAAAATACATAAGAATATTGGCGTTTCGATCTGAGGCTATCTTAGTGGTGGTGTAAAGAATGAACTTTCATCACCTAACATACTCAGATATTTTTTAGTAGCTCTTCATCACAGCAAGCACAATTTTCAGGGGGAAGAAGAGTCATGTCCTACACTAGAAAAATATAACTTGCGTTATTCCCTGGCTGAAATACCTGTTTTTGAGCGTGAACATAAGTGCAGCTATGTTCCACTGGTATTCTATACACCATCACCTTTCCTGAGACTTGAGCACAACAAACCATACTAAAAGTATAGCGTTTTGACAAGATCCTTATTTCATTGGATCACTTAAACTACATATTTTCAGAATACACAAATATAACTTCGAAATGCTCTAAAATGATATGTAAACATGACCAAAGACAACGGCGGCCAAGTTCTACACACAGAGAGAAAACTTCAGAATCTTTAAAATATGAACTTTGCTCAAAAAATCGTATTTAACAAAATAAGTAGTGATTTTGAGTAAAAAACATATACAAGATGCTTATCATAATATGTAAATTTAACTAGAGCTCTGATCACAAACGAAAATTCGAAATTTGAATCGAAATAAAATTGTGTTATTTAAAAAAATATGTAATATTTTAATTACAAAATACGTGTGGCACTACCGTCAGAACTTAATTGTTCCATAAGATTTTTTTAAAAAATAAATTTCACATTGGTTGCATAACAGCACTACTAACGTTCGACATTTTTGCCACACTTTGCAAGGGACAATGTATCCTCAATTCAAATTTCTCCACATTAAAAAATGTCTGTACTACTTATCAAAATAGATGCAGCTTGTTTATTAGAACTAGAGTAGGTTAGTCAGTGAGCTTCATATTAGTTCTGTATATCATACATTAAAAGGACCAAAATACATAAACATTGGTTCTATAACATTGCACTACATGCATGGGCATTACTGCTGATCTACATTATGACTTAAAGACGATGTGAATAGATTGATCTTTGTATTAAAAGAAACAATATTATTCCCGCGTTAATATCTATCAAAATCTCGTTTTAATTTGGCTGAAACCATTATCAAAGCCATCTAAATATTATATTGCTTCAATACAAGTGTATGAAGTTCATCTTGCAGCATAAAATGTCTGCCATTTTCTGCTATAATTTTAATGCTGCACACAGTGGAAACTGCTGTAGTAATACACATTTGTAAGGATAAGAAACGAGGGTTGCTATGCATCCAACTACTTTCCAAAGTCACCCAAACATTATAGTGACCCCATGATAGGGTCCTCCTATGCTGATACTGCTAACTTCTGCTATCACACAGTGGAGACTACATGTTACTTCACCTCCCATACATTAGCATTTTACTGTAAAATTGTAACAAACTGGCCAGACCCTCATCATGGTATAGCAAAATTCTAACGAACAGCTTCACACATCAGTATCAGTATTGATAATATTATGCACCAGCTGTCAAATGTGTGATATGCACTGAACAGGCAAAGAAACTGGTACATCTGCCTAATATCGTATAGGGCACCCCCGTGCATGCAGAAGTGCCGCAACACGACGTGGCATGGACTCGACTAATGTCTGGAGGGAAATGTCGCCATGAATCCTGCAGGGCTGTCCATAAATCCGTAAGAGTACAAGGGAGTGGAGATCTCTTCTGAACTGCACGTTGCAAGAGCAAGGCTCAAAAATGTTAATGTCTGGGGAGTTTGGTGGCCAGCGGAAGTGTTTAAGCTCAGATGAATGTTCCTAGAGCCAATCGTCGCAATTCTGGACGTGTGTGGTGACGCATTGTCTTGCTGGAATTTCCCAAGTCCGTCGAAATGTAAAATGGTCATCAATGGATGCAAGTGATCACACAGGATACTTACATATGTGTCACCTGTCAAAGTCGTATCTAGATGTATCATGGGTTCCGTATCACTCCAACTCCACACGCCCCACGCCAATACAAATCATCCACCAGCTTTAACAATACCCTGCTGGCATGCAGGGTCCATGGATTTATGTGGTTGTCTCCATACCTGTACACTTCCATCTGCTCGATACAATTTGAGACGAGACTCGTCCGACCAGGCAGCATGTTTCCAGTCCTCAACAGTCCAGGCGAGGCGTAAAGCTTTGTGTCGTGCAATCATCAAGGGTAAACGAGTGGGCCTTCGACTCCTAAAGCCCATATCGATGACGTTTCGTTAAATGGTTCGCACGCTGGCACTTGTTGATGGCTCAGAATTGAAATCTGCAGCAATTTCCGGAAGGGTTGCACTTCTGTCACGTTGAACGATTGACTTCAGTCGTCGTTGGTCCCATTCTTGCAGGAACTTTTGCCGCTCGCAGCGATGTCTGAGATTTGATGTTTTACCAGATTACTGATGTTCATGGTACACTCGTGAAATGGTATATTGCAAAATCTCCATTTCATCGCTATCTCGGAGATGCTGTGTCCCATCGCTCGTGCACCGACTATAACACCACTTTCAAACTCAGTCTTGATAACCTACCATTGTAGCAGCTGTAACCGACCTAACAACAGCGCCAGACACTTGT
This sequence comes from Schistocerca piceifrons, assembly GCF_021461385.2. Taxonomy (NCBI): domain Eukaryota; kingdom Metazoa; phylum Arthropoda; class Insecta; order Orthoptera; family Acrididae; genus Schistocerca; species Schistocerca piceifrons. The sequence continues at coordinate 537,300,643 of NC_060149.1, forward strand.
TGTCTTACACAGGCGTTGCCGACCGCAGCGCCGTGTTCTGCCTGTTTACATATCTCTGTATTTGAATACTCATGCCTGTATAGGCTTGCGTATTCACATACAGAGATATGTAAACAGGCAGTATCTTTGGCGCATCATTGTATTTACCAATAGATATTTTGGGACTGCGTTATTCCATTTTCAAGTGCTATGAAACAAGGAAACAGTTTTAGAGCATTTGATAATTGGATAACGTAGTCCCAAAACATGTCGAGGCAGCTATGTCACTTTTGACGACTGGTGCATAAAATTCTCAGTATTGACTAATGAGACAGTAGTACAACGGTTTCACAACAGACACATCATAATGTTATATCAAAACTCTAAAACATTATCCCATACGTCAATATGTTACAGCAAAATTGTAACAAACTGTTACTTACATCGTCATGTTACAGTAAAACTGTGACAAATTGGCCCTCATACATCACCACTGTTAACGTGAAAGAGTAAAAAATTGCTCAATACAATGTAAAAGCATGGTGGAAACTACTGGAGCAATAATTGTCAGATGACATACGGTGACTACTATTACCATTGTACCTTTCACGAAGTATGATACAAAGATCGAATATTGATGTTCAGAAGTTCTGATGAACCTATAAATTCAAGGTTTGTATGCATGTGCGTTTTCTTTGTTTTTGGAAATATGTATTATATGATCTAGTTATGGTATATTCTACATCTCTGATCTGCTCACTATGTATCTATGGAACAAAAAGTATACATATTATAATCTAATCTATTATTATTATTACTCTTGTGGCAGAAACACACACATTTACACAGCTAACAACCATTACCTTATCTAAATTTTGAGCAAAACTAGGCCACTGCTAGTGCATTCTCCAAGGCCAGATATAAGTAATCTTCTGTACAGAAGTTTGGATGCAGTTGACGATGAAACATGTGTTCAACTGTCTGATGTCTATAGTCGCTCTGGACATTTTTTTCTTAGTTGTAGCCCCAGTTTGGCATACTAACCCTAGATCTGCCCACTCCTGATTTAATTCTATTCTGGGACTTCCATGTCAGGCGTCCTTTGTTATAACTACGTGGAAGAGTTTCAGATACTATTTAACAACGGGGGGCAAGCAGACCTTAGCTTTTCACAGTCGAAACGTGGCTCTTTGATTTGTGGTTGAGAGTACCTCTGATTGGTCTGAGAAAGTTTTTGTATGCGAGTTTCATATCTGTGTTATGAATGAGTTACCTCTTGCTCTATGCTTTTTATATGCAAGGATGCTGATGTCGCATTATATGGTACCTCTACAGTAATGTCCCGATAAAGGAAAATTTTGCAATTACTAGACATATGGCCCTATTCAATAAGAAGACCAGTACTGCAGAGTGTACACAACTAATTGAATTTCTAGATTTTGTTTTAGCATACAATTTTTTTACCTCAGTGACAAAATACATCATCAAAAAGATGAGCTTTGGATGGGTAATAGTGTAGCTGGAACTTTTCCAGATATTTTTGTGAACGATTTAGAGTGTAAATATTTTGCCACGTTTACACAGCTAAAAGATAAAACGATGTATCATAAACTGTATGTTGACGACATTTTGTTACTGATAGAGGGCGACGGCAGTGAGATCAACGTATTTGCCCCAGCAATAGGTAATATGCACCCTAAAATAACTCTCACTGCGGAAGTTGAAAAAGAAAGCTCCATTAACTGCATTGACCTCACTGTTAAGAAAGCTAACAAAAAAAAACTTTTCGATTTTCAGAAAACCAACATGTACAGATAATATCATCAATTTCAGTTCACGATATCCTCCCTGATATAAAAAGGCCTTCTTCACCTCAATGATTCACCGTCTCCTTCGTCTGCCTTTGGCCGAAATCGAAATACATAAAGAACTCAGCGTTTTAAAGCAGACTGCTGTAGCTAACGGCTATTCTGTAAATGACGTCACGCGCCCTTAAAGTACCTGTAGGCGAAAGAAACGTATAATAAATACCAGGCAGACAGACACTTACTCAGAAAATAGAACCAACAAAGAAATAATGAAAGCCATTCCTATGAAATTAAATGGCAAAATATCTCTGCAAATAGAATAATGTATCAAGAAATTTAATGTTACATATGGTTTTCAGGTTAGCAACACCCTAAAACTGCGAGTAAAATGTAAACTGAAAAGATGACAAATTTGATGGCTCTGGAGTATACAGGATCGACTGAAGTAATGTAATAAATATTATATCGGTCAAACTGGCCGTTAATTCAACGTACGATTTAAAGAACATTCACAGCCACATAACAGAACTGCCCCTTGTAAAAGGAACATTGAGAATAGTATGCGTGGAAAAATGTTGTGCTCTTAAATTGTTAAAAAGAGCTTGGAATTTATAAAAGGAAAAAACAACAGCCAAAAAAAGTGATTAATGGACGTAGTGATTTTGTACCTAATGCCTACTTAGCTTTGTTTGACAATATTCTACGGTAATCACTGTTTTTTATTTCTTTATTGTTATTTTCAAACCTTTACATAAAGGTAGGCTGGCAGCGGCCTATCTACGTCACTCTTCGGCCATAGAAAAACATACATTAAACAGGAAGACATAAAAACAAACATACATGGAGGATAAAAACAGGATACATACATATTAAAATAAAGGAAGGCGTTCACGGACGCACTGGTTGTATCAAAAAACTCAGCGCTATACACAAACGGAGACACTGAGTTGCACATATGAACGTAAGAGCACTGAAGGAGAGACACTCATGAACTGATGGGAACAGAAACACTAGCACAGTGGCGACGAACTTCGGTGCACTAAAACATACTGTTTGCACGAAAAAGTCAGGGGCCTGCCATAGGGAAGAGGAGAGGGTAGGAGGGAGAGGGGGGAGGATGCCAGTGGGAGAGAAGAAGGGAATGGGAGGGTAGAGGGTATGGGGGTGTGGAAGCCCGGGAGGGAGGGGAGGAGAGGGAGAGAGAGAGGAGAGGGCAGGGGAGGAGGAAGAGAGGGGTAAAGAGGGGAAAAGAGGGAGCCCTGGGGGTAAAAACACAGGAGGAGGAAGGGGAGGATCAAAGCTGATAGGATGGGTAGAGGAAGGGGACGAGGGCATCATCAAGGAGGGGGAGTTGGTGGAAGCCACCTTGGGCAAGGGTATGGATTAACCACTGATTTTTTTCCTTTATTGTTATTTTAAACACCTGTACATCAGGCAGGCTGGCAGCAGCATCCTACACTGCTCTTCAGCCTCAGGATTGACAATGAAAAATATGAAGACACATAGACTGAACAAATTGGCGGGCAAAACACACAGAATACAAAAAACATGAAGCTGTTCACACTCGACGAAAGACACACGAAAAATTGTCAGCACGGCGCACAAACACTGATGACTTCCACGGCACGGGTGAACGTAGGAGCATGACGGCGAACACTAAACACAAACACGATGGCACACACACGAGAAACTGGCGGCGATGATCTCTGGGGTGCGAATGTCCATGTAAAGTGTGTGAGTCCGGGGACCTGCCAAGAAGGGAAGAAGGGGGAGGGGGAGGGGGAGTGGCGAGCAAGGTGCCAATGTCAGAAGAGATGGTAGAAGGAGTGGTGGTATGGGGGAGGGAAAGCCCGGGGGAGGAGTGGGGCGAGAGGGAAGGAGGATCGAGTTTATGGGAGGTGTAGAGGATCCGTATCCATTCGAGGAAAAGGAGGAGGTGGGGGAACGGAATAAGGTCATACAGGATCCGCGTGGGGGAGGGGAGATGGATGTGATAGGCGAGGCGAAGAGCATGGCGTTCTAGGATCTGAAGGGATTTGTAAATGGTAGGATTGCCTGGGTTTTGGAAGGATTGACCTTAAGCAACCACTGGTTGCACCAAGTGGTGAACCGGTCAAGATGGGATTGGAGAAGGTGTTGGGAGCGCTGCAGGGTGGGGGCAAGGGCAAGGAAGGCAGTGACATCGGCGTACTGGAGAAGGTGGATGGGAGGTGAAGGCGGCGGCGGCGGCATGTCCGCCGTATACAAATGGTACAGAAGAGGGGAGAGGATAGAACCTTTGGGCACACAGGCCCAGGGGGAAAAAGGTGTAGAAATCCGTGTTGTAGATGGTGATGTAGTAAGTACGTTGGGAAAGAAAGGAGCCGATCAGACGGACGTATAACCACTGAACGTCTGTATTTCATATATCTTGCTTATGGCTTCAAGTAGTATAGAGTAGTTCACATATTTGCTTTGTTCTCTTACGTTATGCATATAACTCTAATGTTTTCTTGTCCCTCCTCTGTTTATATAATATTCTTCATTAATTAGATAATCTTACTCATGCATTGGTATGGGGTTTCGTCGTTCGTTTCTTAGAACGGCGTGCCACAGGGTACGAAAGACCTTCCGGCATTCACGTTCCTCTAACGACTTCTCGCCTATGCGGCGTTCTGGCGTTAGCGCCAACAAAGGGCGGTGATTATGTACGGCAGTCTGTTTACATTCGTTGGGTTTCACTAGCTATCTGATTCGTAATTTTTATATTATTCTGTGTAGTCGAGAGCTGGTTATTTTATGTGGTTATCTAAAATATCTCCACTTGATCGTATCTCAGTTACTGTCTCTTAACTTTTTCCTTTCTAACACTCTACATTTTGTCATATTTTACTTCATTGCATTTTATTATTATAATGTCCACCTGCTTAGCTGAAAAACAGTCGGCTTTAGGCGGTGGCGCGGCACGGACCTGTTGTCCCAGCCGTGGGCGCGCGTGGACGAGGAAGTGTTTACACCGCCTGTAAAAAAATGGTTCAAATGGCTCTGAGCACTATGGGACTTAACATCTGTGGTCATCAGTCCCCTAGAACTTAGAACTACTTAAACCTAACCAACCTAAGGACGACACATACATCCATGCCCGAGACAGGATTCGAACCTGCGAGCGTAGCGGTCCAGACTGAAGCGCCTAGAACCGCACGGCCACACCGGCCAGCACACCGCCTGTACTCGCGTGTGTTATCTGACTAGATCGCCATTGCACACAATTTTAGAAAGACTACGCTCCAAGTTACGTTTGACAGTGAATATGCCAGACCTAAGGCTTTCGAAATAGAGCGTTTTTTGAGGGAAGAAGTTCGTTTACCTGCTACATACCTAACTGGAATACACCATGAAGCTGCATGTGTAATAATTCCCGCCGGTGCTCAAAGAAGATTTAAATTTCGACACTCTGATGGCCAAAGCGGTGATGAAACAATAGCTCCTTTAAGCTTGGGTGTGAGGGCCATTTGAGATATCAGAATCGATGATTATTAAATCGCTGCAACCATATGGAACGGTACTCAGTCATACGCCTGAACACTGGGCGAGTTTTAGCACATATCCCGTGCTAAATGGCGTCCGACAGGTACGGATCGCCCTTAACAAACGTATCCCTTCTCATTTATATATTGGAGGATATCGAGCTATTGTGATTTACGATGGCCAGCCACACACATGTTCTGGCTGTGGTGGAGAAGGATATATCTGCTCAGAGTGCATACAACGCCGCGTCATGCAACTGCCACATGGAGACGCATCAGTGAGAAGTTCTCGCACAACTGACCATGACATACATGTCGGTGGCCCACCGGGAGGTGTTGGCGAGTTCGGAGTGTGAGGACATGTTAATGCAAGAGAAGACCACGTTAGTGGAGCATGGAGGTGACATGGAGAACGCCCCTCGATCCATATCACGTCAGATGGGGGAGGAACCTTCTGCATCCTCACATGTAGCATGCAGTGTGGAAGTGGAGGTCGAGACAGTGGCGGCTGCAACAGTCCAACAAACGCTCAATGACCACAGTGAGGCATCGCCTACGGCGGCAGAGAGCAGGATGCACAAAACAGTGATCACCGAAGCATCGCAAAAAGCATCGCCACAGTTCGGGTGACACATCCTCAGTAGTGGAACAAAGTTTGTTCTGGTCCATTTTATTACTGCAGGTTGGCTACATCAGGGGCAAGTATGCACTCAGGGGCAAACCTATTGTTCTCCTTTTGATTGACAGGTACTTAACCTATTGTTCTCCTTTCATTGACAGGTCCTTAACCTATTTATCTGAATCATAAAATGGCGGGAAGTTCAAATTCCATCAGACAATGCAACACACCACAGCTACCTCCACAAACCTAAGAAATACAGTCACAGGTTCGAATCCTGCTTCGGGCATGGATGTGTGTGATGTCCTTAGGTTAGTTAGGTTTAAGTAGTTCTAAGTTCTAGGGGACTGATGACCTCAGATGTAAAGTCACATAGTGCTCAGAGCCATTTGAACCATTTGAAACCTAAGAAAATGGTGGGAAAATAGGTCACTTTGGCTACCTCCAGTAACCTAAGTCATCCGATCGCCACCTCTTTCTAGGAATTGGCTGGGAAAGGACTCAGCCTGTGCTGGATATGATGGACATAAGTCTTTATTTTCAGTCTTTTTTTAAACAATTAGTGGCAGTACCACCATCAAGTGTGTTCACCACGAGGTCCAGGGTCAAACTGACCTAGTACACTGTACCTCCACCAGAGGGCGCTGTCGCCTGCCACATGACATAATCCATGATGGCGGTCTGGAGGGAAAAAATGGCAGGAAAAGGACTCAGCCTGTTCTGAGCTGCTGGAGAGAGGAAGGAGTGTACCTTATTTATGTCAGAACAATTTATTTATGGACGGATTTGACATAGTATATTTATTACACTGATGCAAAACACTCACTCTGACGTGCTTGAGGTCACAATACACAATTTACAAACCTTCAAACTACTAGTAAATAATGCAGTACACTGATGTAAAGACCGGCAAACAACTCATAAATTACCGAAATAATGCAGTACACTGCATACTGACATGCAAGCAACTCGTAAATTGTCAAAAAATAATGCATATGTAACGTTTTGTAAACATGTTCACCATGCTTAAACAACCGAAAAAAAACGCAGGTCACAAACACTCATTGCGCGTAAAAAACGATGTTGAACTATCATCAGCCGCGACGTGTCAGAGGTTCCAATGTGTGCACGCGTCAACACCGCCCCGAGCCACTGCCACTGCCAATGGCATCCAGTAGGTGAAAGTCATGTCTACAGTTAAAGAGTTCTTCGACTGTTATACTGATGTCACAGATCACCAACGCACGCACGCACCACCCAGTGTCCCCTGTCCAGTGGAGCGCACAGGACACTACCGCACATGCTGCCAGGAATGTGGATGCACTGGTGGCCCCTGTGAAGTGACGATGCAGCCATCAGCTGCTGAGCCACGCACAGGTGTCCATTCGGGTCCTGCAAGCATGAGGAAGAGGCATCCCTTTCATACCTGACACCTGACAAATTCCTGTTGAAATACGTGTTCACCTAGGCACCGTTGTTTGTGTGATGACACATAGCTGTGGTGCAGGTCCAGCACAGAGAGATATGTCTGCTTAGCAACTAAAAGGTTCTCAGTGTTATACTCATGTCACCCGTCTATGTTAATAACAGGCTCCCCCCTCTGAACACGCTATAGAAATCTGTTCCAGAATAAAATCTACTGCTTTCTCCCTAGCAATCCTAATGGGACAGCCTGTTTGTCGCTGAATTTACCTGTCAAATTGCTGCCGGTGTGGGAGCACTGTCCACCATTGTTTTCTGCAGATGAGACTTTCAGTGGCAAAAATTATTACTTGCAGATCGCCATATTGCACTGACAGCTAAACCCTGCAAAAGTGCCCTACGTATCTTCTTACTCAATTTCACTGCTCTGTCACTGAGGATGGGAGCTTGAATATTAGAGCATGAAGCCGATCTCCAAACCAGCAATATATCACTGCATACCATGTCAATGTAGTAAACATACAATTCATATCCTGTGGCATACAAAATCGCCCCTTTTTCATCATTCATATAGATATCGACTGCCAGACACTAGTAAATATACCGCAAAGACAGTCAGCACCATATATACTCCTCGCAGCACTAGATATTTTCGGGGTGGCCAAGCGGTTCTAGGCGCTACAGTCTGGAATGGCGCGACCGCTACGGTCGCAGGTTCGAATCCTGCCTCGGGCATAGATGTGTGTGATGTCCTTAGGTTAGCTAGGTTTAAGTAGTTCTAAGTTCTAGGGGACTGATGACCTCAGAAGTTAAGTCCCATAGTACTCAGAGCCATTTGAACCATTTGAACTAGATATTTTCCCACAGCTGACAGTAACAGCTCACCCGCATCTGAAGTGTGACCAGAGTGCTCTTGGTGGACCAAAGTCATTCTCTGAACTGTTGTACAAAGATGGGCTCGTTTCTACACCAATCTCCAGGCTCTGGGGATTGCAAAAACACATTTATTTTTGCACATGGTTTACCAGAATATTATACCATTTTGGTGACCTCACCATCAAGCCTTGTCAGTACAGTGTGGTGTTCTACTGCTACACATTGAGAATGACCAGGCTCAGGTCATTATCCGGTGCATCCTTCAGCAGGATGTTTTAAATTGTTGCATCAGGGACACTGGGGTATTGTGAGGACAAAGCAGCTTGTTCGATGACATTGTTCTTGGCCAGAGATGGGCTCCCAGTTTGAAGACACGAAGTCTAAAGCTGCGCTGCCTACATGGTGCAAGAGGTGGCACCAACTCAACGCTTTTCTGAGTCGATATGCCCCTGCAGTCTGTGGATATTCATCCACATTGATTTTGCTGGACCTTTCTCAAACACACGATGGCTTATTGTAGTGGATATCTTCAGTTGTTTTTCCTTAGTGGTTTTGGCGAACTTTACGATGTCAGCCGATTTTATACATCAAGGGCTTGCCAGAAGTGTTAGTGTCTGATAATGGACCACATTTCACCTCACAGGAATCTGAACAGTTTTGTGCGGCCAATGGTATTGAACACGTGAATGCAGTGGTGTTCCAACAACAATCAAGCTGTGAAACTGAACGTTTCGTGCGAACATTCAAGGTGCAGATGAATAAATTCCGTGGAACTCACTCACGAGAGCAGGCCTTGCAACTGTTCCTGTCCACCTACCATGCAATGCCTAGAGATGAACCTTCCCAAGCCAAACTACTGCGCAGCTGCTGGTATTGCACCCTGCTTCATCTGCGGGGGTGCCGGTCAGTACAAAGATTCCTATTTTCAGATCCAGGATGAAGTACTCTTCAGGAAATTCTGGCCCAGACAGTAATGGCGACAGGAGACCGTTTTGCGTGACCTTCAACAGTGCATTTACTTGGTTTCTTCTCCTACAGGGTCGCTGTTCAAAGGACACGGGATCCACCTTCGCCCTCTGAGACTCCTCGATCCTGTCACTGCATTTCGTTTTACAGATTCAACACGCTGCCAGGAGCCAGAGTCACAGCTGTCCGCAGCAGACCAGATATCACCTCAGCCCAAGGTGCTTCAAATGGAGGTGGATGCGCCCTCATCCCCAATGCCATCTTCACAGTAGCCAACGTTGCAGTGGGCAAGGCGTCTGCGCCCTGCCGCCTTCCCCTCCGATGGTGGTCCTCCAACGTTCGTGACTTCGGCCCTGGAAATAGGCGTGCACGCTCCCTGTGGTTTGCCAGGCGTCCCTTGTGGGCTCAGGTAAATGCTAGGGCGCGGATGGGAGCCTGTCACTGGCTCCAGTCCGGTTCCCGTCATATCTGCTGCAACTGCACCCAGACGTCGCCCTCTACGTCGGTTCGGACCGCATCCATATGCTACCACGGCCAGGGGACTTGGGGGGAGGGGACTTATGGTGTCCTAAGTACAGCACGCACCGCTAGTGAGCACCACAGGCGTCGACAGGTTGACGACTCACTTAAAGGCGGCGTATATCCCAGCGATTGCCGCACCAAGAAGTTGCAGCGATGGCACCGCCAGGCGAATGATATGCACCAGCGCCACAGGAGAGCGAGCAGTTTCAAGTCAGCTCGACTACCGAGAAGACGGCGTTCTACTTGTGCACTTCATGCCGCATCGTCTGCTTCTTGAGAGACCACACCAGCCCGTCTTCAGTACAAATTCTAGGGGGACAAGAACTGTTAACTATCTAGCCTTAGCTTTTAGAATAGTAGTTGAATTTCTGGAGCTTGTGCCGAAGACGATTTGTACAAAATTGAGTATTCCTCAATAAATGTGTTCTTGTTACTAATCATCATCGGTGTTTCAATGTCCTCCTCGTTCTCCTCTCATAGTGTTTTCCTCAGCGCACTGTGAACAGTTTACGGTGGCGACGAGTAAACTCCCCTTCTGTGGTTGTATTAAAAGTCAACACTTTCAGCTCCTCGAAAATTACTGACCAGTGTTTTTGTCAAAGTCAGCACGCCGAGAAAACTTTTTTTTATTGATTTTCTTCGACCAGGGCAACGTATAACAGTATAAAGATTTTTTGTAGTGTTTGCTCTTCATCGGAATTCGTATCTCCCATAACAGAAAAGTGTTTACTACCTTTTTGCCTCCGTTAAAATAGCTTGGAGAATAAAATCTCTAGCTATATGAATAATTTTTTTCTGGGCATCGTGCAATACATACTGATCCATATGTTTTCCTACTTGTTGCGACGCTTCAACTTTTCTTAAATGCTCTCTCGTAACTGGATCAAATTTTGCCAAAAACTAGAAGATGTCCAAAAGATGGCCATATTGATGATCTCCTACCTAGTTACTATCACCCCTAAAAGTTAAATCTCTTCCGGCGAACCTGCGAGCGTAGCAGCAGCACGGTTCCTCACCGAAGTGCCTAGAACCACACGGTCACAGCGGCGGGTGTTTTTCTTTGTCACTTGTTCTACGACTACTGGCACCAGTTTCGTTTTTTTTGTTTTTTTTTGTGAGCACTCCTCGCCAACACAAATGCCACCCTAACTGTCGTCTCTCTTTTGATCGGTTTGTTCCCACATCTGCGCCGCCGGTCCTATAGGATATAGATGCTTCTAAACAACGTCTTTGTATATATCAATATCTACAAATTTTTTAAACATGGCACTAAGCTTCACACAAAAGGGCCGTTATTAATTACCTATACCACAATATCCTTAATCAGTTATAAGTAGAACTTCCTAATGCCGTACCTTGTTCCAGAATCCTTATCCTACTCATTATCAATTAAGAAAGATTCAACGTCATCTGCACGTCCTTCCGACTCCCCGACGTTGATCGTTTAGCGGGGTCATTCTGTCAGTGGAGGGGTTAAAACAACGGAGTCACTTGAGAACATACCCCATTTACTGATGGAAAGATTCGGCGGTTCGGTCGCATGTGGCGACCGTGACAGGACTTACCAAGTTTGTAGAATAATGGCTGCAATAAAAGTGTTTTATATAAACTTGTAGTTTCAAGAAAATTTTAAATTTTTAAATTCTGTTGTAGATAAATATACCACAATTGGTAAGTTCAAGACGACAACCTGCAAAGCAGCAAAAGGAAGTCCAATAGTAGGAGTTAAACAAGTAATACTTGGTTTAATAAACATTTCTATTAGGCACGAAATACAGCAGCATAAGATGGAGTCGAATAGTAACAAGCAAGACGAAAACATTACAAGGTCAGACCCAGAATTAGGGACCATAGATACTGTTGTAGGGTTGGAAAATCCTATAGATGAATCCACACCCACAAAACAGGAGGAACGGGAAGTGAAACCAAAGGTAGTGAAAAGTGAACCCAATGTATCTGTGGATGCAAGTCACAAGGGAGAGGATATGGAATTAACAAGTTTGTTAAATAGTATGATGGCGCAAATTCGAGAAGGGAATGCTAGTTTGAAAGCAGAAATGGCTAGTCATATATCCCAACTGGATGAAAACCTATCTGGCAAAATAAAAGCCAATTTAGATATTTTGAATACGCAAAGCCAACGTATCACAGAGGTAAACAAATCAGTAAATAGCATTAGGGCTGAAATAACAAATGTTCAGAGAAAAGTCACAGAAATAGAGAAAAGATTTGATACCGAAATTCAGAAAATAGAGAAATCAGTGGAACCTTTGGTTAGTGAAAAATTACAACCGATAATTGAAAGTAAATTACAGGTGATAGTACCAGTTGTAAAGAAAGAGATTGTTAAAGAAACGGCAGCTGATATTGAAACACTGCGCAATACCATGTTGAGTTTTGATGCATGTGTGCAGGAGCAGGAAAATACACTGCATAATGAGATAAAATTGTTAAGTCAGCAAGTTCAGAATCAGACGTTTCTTAACTGTAGTGGTATCCCATTGGTAATTCAAAAATCGGAAATACTGAGTAGGGAGGAAAAATACGATCCTCAAAAGAAACAAGGTGGATGGCATCCAATGGATTTTATAAAAAATTGTGAACGTGTCTTACCAACAGACATGTCGGATAAAGAAAAAATTAATTTAGTAATAGATGCTTTAGCAGGTCATGCTAAACGTTGGGGATTGAATTTGGATATCGACAATTTGAAGTTTACAGACTTCAAAGAAAAGTTCCTTGAGGAATTCTGGGGCACACAACAGAGGGATAGGTTGTGGAGAGAATTCGTTGTCGCCAGAATGCCAGAACATGGGCGTGGGCTCATGAAAGAATACTGTGAAGGATGGTTCAAGCGTTTGGAGTATCTTAAAGATCGTAGATCAGAATCGGAGATAGTGTGGGAGTTGTGGAAATAGCTACCTGACGATTCAAAGCGTTATGTAGGAGGCACTCATCGAACATTCGATGAATTTTTCGAAAAAATCGAGAATGAAGATAGGTGGCGTGAAACTAGAGAGTTTCGAGGTTTCAGAAATCAGAATGGAATAGTAAAAGGTGGTAGGAATGAACCGCAAATTAACATGATGAGAGGAAGAGGTCGAGGAGGTAACTCTCAGCGAGGGAGAGGACACTATCAGGGAAACGGGATGCATTATCAAAATCAGGAAAACTAAATACCGCGCAGGTCAAGGGCCTAACGCGCGCGGAAAGAAAGAAATGGCCCAAATATAGGGAAGATCGGAGTAGTCAGTACTATAGTAGGATAGTGCGTCGTTCGCCTGAAGAGCAGTTACATAAACGAAACTTTGCGAAGTATAATGCAGGGATACAAACAGAGGAGAGAGAGCAGGGAGGAATTATTAAGGGAAATGAAGTAGGAAAAGAATATCGGTCGGATGTGAAGGCTCACGTGAATGAAATAAGTACAATTCGAGGTCAGAGTGATGAATTGATGAAGGAAGAGTCAGAGAAGGCGTTGTTTGTCGGTAGAGATGGCAACTGTGCAGAGAGGCAGGGGCAAGGTAGGAGTGATGTGACTTATGGTAAAAGGTTCGTACGAATAGTCGACGAATCGCATCGAGAAGTAATTAAAGAGGAAAAGGTGGATAAAAAAAAGGGGCATAGTGCAGAGACGCATGCCGATTCAGAAATTACCTCGTATGCAGAATATGTACATCAGCTCAAAAGCCAGCCAGCACAATTAGAAAGATCTTCCACTCAAGTGATTAATTTGGACCCGAATATGACAGTGTTAGAGAGCCATACCGATTATGATGTGTACCTAGTGACAGCAAGAGTACATGACTGTGATGAAGATTCTTTTAAAGAAATTAGAGAAAGTGTATCTAACCAAGAGAAAGAGTGTTGTGATCCCTGTAGTACTGAAGCAAATGAGTTGAGTGAGACTGGAATTCCATTAGTAGGGGAAAATAATGAAAGTAAGAGTGGCGAATGTACTATCCAACAAAGGGAAAGTAGAGAAATGGATTATAATTTGCAAGAATTATTTGAATCCGAAGAATGTAATATTTCTAAGGAGGAGGAATTATCGTCAGAATCATCAGAAAGCATCCAGGGAGAAAAAGAAGTAGAGGAAGTTTCCGATTCCGCAACCGAGAGTTCAGGCATGACAGATTCGAATGAGGACGAGATGGCATTAAAGAGCCTAGACGAAGGACTATTGGAAAAAGTGGTGAAAGAATTTAGGATGAAAAGGAGAAAGAAACCTCCAGATGGAATGGTCAGCATAAAAACCGGAAAAATAATATGGCAAGACTTGGCGGTGGAAAAGGATTTATTATGGGAAGATAAAGAAAGTATGAAAGAGGACAATAGGATGCAAACAATCCTACCCATTAATATATGTGGATACGATTTATATGTATTGTTGGATACGGGTGCTCAAATAAGTGCTATTTCGCACGCATTTTTTGAGATAATCAAAGAGCAACAAGGAGTAGTCATGATGCCAGTAACAGGTGTTAAAGTGATAGGGGCGACAGGGAAATGTAGTAAACCTGTTAAACATCAAGTGATGATGGAATTTAAGGTAAAAAACAAGCAATTTTCGAATGCATTTTTAGTAGTTCCAGAGCTCAGTGCCGAGATCATTTTAGGCATTGACTGGTTAATAAAACAGAAAGTAATTATAGATTGTGACAAAGGGATAATAGTTTGTAAAGTTGATAGTGCGGTATTAGAAATACCATTTGAATCATCTAGAGTAATGGAAGAGAACCAGCTGAGATGGGTAGAATTTAGAGATGATCATGATTCAGGAATAGGTCAAAAATTCGATTGGTGTCTGGTGAGGCAGATAGTTGAAGATGGAAATAAGGAGACACTCCTTCGAAATGTAGTGGATAAAATGGAAGGACTATCTGATGCCCAAAGGGAGGATCTATGGCAAATTCTGAAAGAAAATCAGGAAGTATTTTCGGACAAACCGGGACGAGTGATAAATTATGAGTACTGCATGGAGGTAGAGGAGCATGAACCTTTCTTTAAACCACCATATAATGTACCCGTGTCTAAGAAAGAAGCAGTTCAAAAAGAAATAGATAAAATGGTTTCATGTGGGGTCATTGAACGGAGTTCTAGCCCATATAATAACCCACTGGTGATAGTAGGTAAGAAGGATGGAAGTGTACGAATAGTGATAGATGCACGTACTCTGAATAAAGTAGTGAAGAGGGAGTTGGATCGTCCAGAGAACATAGATAATTTATTGCAGAAGTTTAATGGTGTAAAGTACATGACTAGTTTAGACCTAACTGCAGGATACTGGCAAATCCCATTAAGTGAGGAGTCTAGGAAGTACACGGCATTTTTATTCAATGGCAAATGCTACCATTTCACAGTGGTACCATTTGGCCTAAATACTTCCGTTTCAGTGTTCATTCGGGCTTTAGACAAAATTTTAGGGAGTGAACTTAGTTCGCTAATCACGGTTTATGTAGATGATTTGTTAATTGCTACAAGGACATGGGAAGAGCACATGGAGTTATGCGACAGGGTGTTCAAAGCTATAATTAAAGGAGGAATGACACTGAATCTGAAAAAATGCGAGTTTGTGAAGAAAGAAATAAAGTTTTTAGGTCACATAGTAACACCAGAGGGAATTGAAAAGGATCCCGATAAAGTCAAAGCAATAAGAAATTGTCCAGCTCCCAAGAATAAAAAACAACTAAAGTCGTTTATAGGACTTTGTTCCTTTTATCGTAAGTATGTGGATGATCAGGTGTTCAATAGCCCACATCTGAACAACCTACTTAAGAAGAACAGTGTGTATATGTGGACTGAGGAATGTGAAGCAGCATTCAACCGGCTAAAAGACAATTTGGCTAAAAACATAAAGTTATGGCACCCTGACCTGTGTGAACCATTCCACATGGCAACAGATAGTTCAGATTATGGATTGGGAGTATCCATATTTCAGGAGGTAATGATAGATGTGGAAAAAACTCATAGACAAATAGCATTTGCGAGTAGAACCATGTCTAAGTACGAAAGAAACTATACGGTTTCAGAGAAGGAGGCTTTAGCTATAGTATAGGGTTTTAGGAAATTTCAACTTTTCTTATGGGGGCATAAGACTGTGGTCCATACAGACCACAAAGCTTTAATATTTTTGAAGGACTGCAGATTGTTACAGAACAGGTTGACCAGATAGGCGCTGTTTTTACAACAATTTGATATAGAGATCAAGTATGTTAAAGGGAAAGAACATGCAGTACCGGATGCTTTGTCGAGATTACCGGAAGGATGTGAGACACTAGAAAGTGTAAAGAATAGGGAAGATGTTTTTGAGGTGAATTACTTCAAAAAAGCGGAAGGAAGAGAAAAAATTAGGGAAATATGTCGGAATATGCGAAGATATCAAAGTGATGATGATGCACTCAAGTCGGTAAAGGTCAAGTTTGACAATCAGGACGCAACTAACATAAGGGCTTCATATAAAATACACAAAGGTGTACTGTATCTTCAAAGATTAAATAATCCAGGGAAGTGGAGAGTATGTTGGCCGGAACAACACACTGAAGTGCTGATAGATTATGTTCACTTGGCATATGGCCATTGTGGTGCACGGAAGTGTACCGATAAGTTAGATGAATGCATTACCTTTAACAACATGGCACGAAGGGTAGCACAGAGGATAAGATCTTGTGATCTATGCCAAAAGGCGAAAGTAACAAATGCAACTAATCAAGGGCCCATGCAATCAATAAAACCTGATGAAGTATTAGAAATAGTAGCAGTAGATATCTTTGGACCATTACCGAAAACCAGGGGGGGTTTTGTATACATATTTGTAGCAGTTGAACTTTTCTCAAAGTATATAAAGCTATATCCCTTGAGAAAAGCTACTGCCAGAGCTGTGTATGATAAAATGGTGTGTGATTATTTTGTGAAAGTAGGGAAGCCAAAGAGAATACTATCAGACAATGGTGTTCAGTTTTGCTCAAAAATGTGGAAGGATGGGATAACTGAGAAACAGGTAGAAGTGGTACATATCTCAGCTTATCACCCATCAAGCAATCCGGCAGAAAGATATATGCGTGAGATAGGTCGGTTATTTAGGACGTACTGCCATAGTAACCACAAGAAGTGGGGCATGTATGTGAGTGAATTCGAAGAAATCATGAATTCATTAACAAACGAGAGCACTGGATTTACTCCAGAAGAAATCCTGAAAAAGACGAGAAGTAAAAGTCTAGTAGAAGACCTACTAGAATTTCCAGATAGAGTTGAATTAGATTATGATAGTAAAAAGAACTTAGTAAAAGACAAGATGAGAAAACAAGCAGATGCGAGAATTCGTCATCAGGACGAAAAAGTAAGGAATCCTAAATTGAAAATAGGTGATCTCGTTCTTGTAAAAACACATGAAAAGTCAAGTGAAATTAATAACGAGATCAGCAAATTTAAATATATATATAATGGACCATTTAAAATAGTGTCCATACCCAATGTGAATGCTTATTATTTAGAGTACCCATTAACAGGCAAACGCCTGGGAGTAAGAAACATAGTGGATCTCAAAAGGTATGAGCCACGAATTCTACCAGATTGAAAATAAATATATAAATAAATATTAAAGTAAACCAATATGTAAATAGTTTTGTTTCTTTTGTTCTATGTGAAAGGTAAATGTTCACTAAAATATGTTGCAGTATTCTAATGAAACTTCTAGTTTAAGTAGAGACTAAACAGACTGGGAAAGACTGAGCTTCTAAGAAAGCCTTAATAGATGTGTAAATAAGTGTTGTGGAAGAGGTAGAAAAGTGAGGAGGTAAAGTGAAAAGGACGGGCTATAAAGTAATAGGCGCATAATGTGTGTTTTACTTGCCTGAGATAAAAGAAGTGTATTTAAAATTTTTGTAAAAAAGATGTTTAAAGTGTACTGTGTTTAGATGTGAGAAAATGGTAAAGAATATATGTAAATCATTTATGTAATGTTTAGCAGGAAAGATAGAAAGAATTGGTGTTTAATTTTAAATAAGTAATATAAGTACCGAGGTGTATCAGTAAGAAAGGGAAAACCCTTGGTAAAAAGCTTAACGAACATTTCAGATTCATTATAGGAGAGACTTCTTATTGAATTATCACTGTTAGACACTTCAATAAGAAGTGGGGCATGTGTAACGGAACTGAAATGATGGTGGGCTGACAGTAATTTGGAGCCCGCGCGTCGGAAACGGGCGCGCTGGTGTGAGACTGCCAGGGAGTGCACCCTGATGCCATCTATTGGCGAAACTGGGAATTAGCGCTGTCTCAGACAATGTGCTAAGCTCTCGGAGTCAAATGTATTCTTTTTCTTGGTAATTATAAGTTATTAGTGTATGATTTAATGTTATAAGGCGCTAGTAGTAAATTATTATGACTGGTATGAACTCCAGGGTAACAAATATAAATATTCTTAAATACTAAATGATTTCGGTGAAAAGGTGGTAGGGGAACGCCCCCACTCTTGGTGATACGAGCGTAGCTAGAGGTAGCTGGAGACACAGGGACTGAACAATGGAATGGCCTGGGGAGTGTTGACGTGAGCGGACGTGCGTAACTGTGCTCACGCAAAAGTGATTGTGCAACCGCGAAGAGGCGAATATCGTCGCCGTTTGTGGAGTAGAACGCGACGAATGGTTGTCGAAGCCGTCTCTATGCCACTGGGGCTGATTGTAAGAGTTCCTGCGCCCAGATTTTATGGCGGACGTGCAGTAGCTTATACGAGTGCTACAGCTCGTAGTTCCAGCCGCCATTAAGGGCATGAGGCGTGAAGAGCTGCGTTAGCCACATGCATCCCACCACCAGCACCGACAAGTCTACCCAAGGCAAGACTGCTTGAAATGGTTAAGTCGAACTTTGTATACATGTAAAAGGAGAATACCAGTTTTCTTTTGTGCAAGTGCAGAGGACAGAATATAGTAATGAGTAAAATTACGACGCATGTTTTTCATTGTAAAGTGTAGTAACCTGAAACATAGTGTAGTGAAATCAGACTGAGGCCACCATCGCCTCTTTCATTTACAATTCTTTTGGTTGTAGAATACTTTAGCGTTTAAGAATGTAGAAAAGAGCAATGGTCACACCAGAATGAGTCGCCTATTTATAGTTACTTAAATTTTTCTGAGTAACCTTTCAAGTAAAGTCACTTAACTAATTCTATAGCAATTGTCCAAAGAGTAATATCCCAAAATCATTAAATAAGTTGAAGGGTAGAAGTTTGTTAAATTAAGTTGCTTAAATTGTCTTGGTGGTAATTACCAAGCCAACTCACAGAAATTGAGAGAGTATTTGCTTTGTAGAATCACCTAGAATGATCAGAAATAGTAATATTCAGAATTAAGTTTAAAATTCAACTCAAGCCGTTTCACTTTGAAACGAGCCAAAAAATTGATTTATTGTTTTGCTCCTTCAGAGCTGGCGACCGTAGTTATAAGTATTTTCAGGAGGATTCGACGGTAAGTCTGCTGCTCTCGTCGTGCTGATAGGATTATCTACTGCTGCTAGCAGTGGTGATTGGATACATAAGCTCACTACCAAGTTAAGTGGGTCAGGTAGGCAGTGTTACCGTGTGAACTGTAGGGCACTGTAGGCCGTGGATCGAACCCGTTCAATCATCACAGCTCTTTGAGAAATAGTCCGGTTAGGGGTGTACTAATCCAATAGGTAAATACTGGCGAGTAACGGTCAAAAATGTATACGCAAGTGAATTTAGCAAGGTCCATGTAGCACCTAGTTAATGTGGTGTAATGGCGAGGGTAGGAGTGGAGTAAAAGTGAGCTGAGCTTGTGGCAGCTGTGCTGTCTTCAAAGATTAATAACGCCAGAATTCACTACTAACTCTTACCATTAGGGCTGAGCTATTTACGGTTAAAATACGTAGCAGTAAGCGCAAAGGCGTGACAGCTACAAGTCCGTATTGGCTTTATACATACGGAAGTAGGAAGCGGGTCATTCTGTCAGTGGAGGGGTTAAAACAACGGAGTCACTTGAGAACATACCCCATTTACTGATGGAAAGATTCGGCGGTTCGGTCGCAATGTGTTTCCCCATATTGCAAGAAAACAGTGGTTTCCACACAGTTGCGCTCTTCCAAAGCAGGAATCCTATGCTGTACAAGGAGGTCTCGGTAAAGCGCAGACGTCACGATACACCTGACGGACACTCTGGGTGTATTCTCCTAAAAGAAGAACGGACGGGGCATAAAGGTGCTTGTGAATTGTCACCACACTGTCACATACAGCGAGTGCAATGGCTCTCCATGAGCAACACGCGGTTTAACAGTACCCCAAATTCGGCAGGTCTGTGTATTCACTGCACCCTGTAGTGTAAACTGTATCTTGTCACTCCACAGAATATTGCCGGCCCCATATGATCAACTTCGGTCCATGCCGGAAACAGAAGAGCAAATTCAGAACGTTGCTGAGGATCATGAGGTTTCAGTTGCTGTACCGTCTGGATCTTGTATGGGTTCCAGTGTAAAACAAACTGTAAAACTTTCTGTACTGTTGACCATGCTATGGACAATTCTCGTGACACGGCACGAGCATTAGCACCACTCGCGGCAGGTGCTGTATTTTCAGTTACAGCAACAGTTATCGCTTCAATAACTTCCAACGGGATAGGACGCCTTCCTCTTCCACGTGCCACACCAAGCTCAGCCGGGTTTTAGAATTTCATTATCATCTTCCTTAACTCATTTAATGATGTCAGGCCTTTCCTCAGACCTTTCAGTCATCGACAGTCTCTCAACATAGCGCTGTAATTGCTGCCGTTCACACAGAACACTTTCACTAACAGCGCACGGTCTCTCGAATCGATATCCATACTGTTCACTCACGTTATAGCTTGTCAAGTGACGGCGTTGATGTCCTTCCATCATACAAACAATATGCAGTGCCAGATTTGTACCAGGTGGCCAAAATTGGAACTAATTTTTTCCCCTCGTAAATCGGTTCCGCATTAACGCATGAGAATATCTACCAAGTATCGCTGCCATACGATGATTACAGCCCACACTGGATTCCCGTGAGTAGCTGCACTTTAATTATAAGAACGACAAAAGTAAAGCAAAAAGAAAGACCATAGCGAGCTTGGAACCTGAGGTCCACTGATTACCGAATTGCCATCTACTAACTCTACCTAGTCAGCCACCCTACACGTCCTGACGTCGTCTACCTGAACCAAACATATAATGCGATTCTGTAAACGTCTCTATGGCAACGCCACAGTGTTGTCGCAGCTATATAGACGACTAAAAATTTTCGCCCGCAACAGTTAGCGCCACGCAGCTGACAGCTGGCAATAGCCCTTATAGATGTCAAGGACTTCTTAGGGAGATTCGACTTTAGTATCGTGATTCCAAAAGAGACTAATTCAACGGTGTTTCGGTCTTTAAAATCCGATTACTAGTTTCGAGGTAATTACGCTATTAAGAACTCAGAATCCATCTGCTTTGAACATAAACCTGATTGGTGTCTTATGTGCAAGTTCGTTAAAGAATTACGTTACGTCGTATGAGGAGGAACGAGTGTTGCACCTCCGAGATACAGAGGAAATGTAGCTTTCATTCTGTCTGTGTCGTCACGCTTCTCAAGTGCTGGTTGGTGTGAAAAAAAGAAGAAGAAATTACTTTCATGAACCAAGAGAAACTAGATAGGTTTCTTCTGTACAGGGAATTTAAGTGAAACGCGTAGAGAACAGCGGAATTGTATGCACAATGGTATCCCGACAGACAGTGTCCAACAAGAATGACAATTCAGCGAATATACAACAAATTTTGTTAGAAGGGCACTGAAATATTACGGAGAGGGAAAGGAGCAAGTCTGGAACACGCAGAGCGAACGAAACAGATTTTCTGGCAGCTTCAGAGAAATTGTGAGCGCCTCTAGAATAAGTCTGCCTATCATTGATTGCATTTTGCTCGCAGACAGTTTCCATCCGTATCATGTGTCATTCCACCAGCAGATTAAACACTGCGATTGCAGAAGACGCATGCAATTCTATCATTCGGCTGTAATGCGACATCAGGACAATGGGTTCTATCTTTAAAAGAATTCCCTTTAACGATGAAGCTACTTTTACCAACCATGGAAAGCTCAATGAAAGACATACCTATGCATTATTGGGCCGCTCAGAATTAGCACTGACTGAGGCAGGTTGAACATCAGAGGCAATTCAATGTGAAAGTTTGGTGTCGGATTACAGGAGACTACAGAATTCATCCTTACGTCAATGAAGAATATTCCACAGGTAAAAGATAGCAAAATTTCTTACCAAAGTCTTACCAGATCTCAACATCAGAGATACGTAAATGTGCACTGAGGTGACAAAAGTCATGGGACTCCTCCTACAATCATGTCGGACCTCCTTTTGCCCAGCATAGTGCAGCAACTCGAAGTGGCACGGACTCAAAAAGTCAACGCAAGTCCTCTTCAGAAATATTCAGCCATACTGCCTATATAGCCGTCCATAATTGCGAACGTGTTGCCAGTGCAGGATTTTGTGCACGAACTGGAATCTCGATTATGTCCCATAAATGTTCCATAGGTTTCATATCTGGAGATCTGTATGGCCAAATCATTCGTTCGAATTGTCCAGAATGTTCCTCAAGACAATCATGTAAAACTGTGGCCTGGTGACATTGCTGTTTGGGAACATGAAGTTCAAGACTGCAAATGGTCACCAAGTAGCCAAAAATAACCATTTCCAGTCAATGATCGGTTCAATTAGACCAGAGGACCCATTACATTCCACATCCCACATCATTATGGAGCCACCACAAGCTTGCAAAGTGCCTTGTTGACAACTTGGGTCCACGGCTTCGTGGCGTTCTTTTTTTTTTTTTTTTTTTTGTGGTTTTAGAATTTAAAATCAGCAGCAAGGGGAACAAAGTCATAAAATTTGAGAAACTAAAGGCAGAAGGAATGCTTAAAAATCCACTATAGAAAGGGGGTGGTTGTCCCCCCAAAAAAAAATCAAATGACTGACGTCATTTCACTGTCACTAATAAACTGTAGAACGCGGTCAGCTGAGCGCGTGTCATCTGCTAAAATCAACGATAGATCAGGCGATAGCTGTAGACGGGAGCGTAACGGATTAAAATAGGGGCATTCAATTAAAAGGTGTCTGACCGTCCACAGCTGAGAGCAGTGGGGACAGAGTGGGGGAGGATCACTGCTTAAAAGATGTCGATGGCTAAAAAGACAGTGCCCTGTCCGGAGTCTAGCTAAAATTACCTCCTCCCGACGACGCGTTCGGGAGGAAGAGGTCCAAGCGCAAGGAAGGGCTTTCACTTCCCGCAATTTATTATGGGGAAGTGTTGACCAATGCGCATGCCATAAATGAGCAACTTGGCGACATAAACCGCTCCGTAGATCGGTAAACGGAAGAGACGGAATAGCTGGCCGAGGAAGAGAGACTGCAGCCTTGGCCGCTATATCGGCCGCCTCATTCCCACAGATACCAGCGTGTCCCGGGAGCCAGAGGAACGCCACTGAGACGCCCCCCAGGTGGAGCAAGCGCAGACAGTCCTGAATCCGGTGGACCATAGGGTGCACAGGGTAAAGAGCTTGGAGACTTAGGAGAGAGCTGAGAGAATCTGAGCAGATTACGTACTGTATCCGCTGATGGCGGCGGATGTAGTGGACAGCCTGTAGAACAGCGTAAAGCTCCGCAGTATAAACCGAACACTGGTCGGGAAGCCGAAAGTGATTTGGGGTGTCGCCAACAATATAGGCACTCCCTACACCTAACGATGTTTTTGAGCCGTCGGTGTAAATAAATGTGGCTTCCGTCATTTGTGCACATAGAGCAGCAAATGCCCGACGGTAGACAAGTGTAGGGGTACCATCCTTGGGAAATTGACATAGGTCTCTGAGCAAGTCGATCCGGGGACGGAGCCAAGGCGGTGCTGTACCCCAAGTTGTCAAGAAGGTTTTAGGAAAGCGGAAGGAGAGAGAATGGAGCAGTTGACGGAAGCGGACTCCCGGGGGTAGTAGGGAGGAGGAGCGGCCTGCATACCCGACATCAAAGGAGGTGTCGAAGAAAAGGTCATGGGCTGGATTAGCAGGCATGGAAGACAGATGGCTAGCATAACGACTCAGAAGGACTGCCCGCCGATGGGACAGCGGAGGTTCAGCAGTCTAAGCATAAAGGCTTTCCACAGGGCTGGTGTAAAAAGCTCCAGACACTAAACGTAATCCACGGTGGTGGATAGAGTCGAGACGCCGAAGAACAGACGGCCGAGCAGAGGAGTAGACTATGCTTCCATAATCCAATTTCGAGCGCACTAAGGCGCGATAGAGGCGGAGAAGGACCACTCGGTCCGCTCCCCAGGAGGTACCATTCAGGACACGAAGGGTGTTAAGGGAACGCAGACAGCGAGCCGAAAGATAGGAAACGTGGGAGGACCAGCACAGTTTTCTGTCAAACATAAGACCCAAGAATTTAGCGACGTCGGAAAACGGAAGGTTGACAGGACCCAGATGTAAGGAGGGCGGAAGAAACTCCTTACGTCGCCAAAAATTAACACAAACGGTCTTACTGGGTGAGAAACGGAAGCCGGTTTCGATGCTCCACGAGTGGAGGCGATCGAGACATCCTTGACGTCTTTCAAGCAGGCTGGTCCGTTGAGAGCTGTAGTAGATCGCAAAATCGTCCACAAAGAGGGAGCCCGAGACATCAGGAAGGAGACAATCCATAATTGGATTAATGGCGATGGCAAACAGTACACCACTCAGCACGGAGCCCTGGGGTACCCCGTTTTCTTGGGAGAAAGTACGGGAGAGAGTAGTGTTCACCCGCACCCTAAATGTGCGCTCTGCCATAAATTCGCGAAGGAAAAGGGGCAGCCGGCCTCGAAAGCCCCAAGAGAACAGTGTGCGGAGGATGCCTGTCCTCCAACAGGTATCGTATGCTCTCTCCAGATCAAAAAATATTGCTACCGTTTGGCGTTTCCGGAGAAAATTGTTCATGATATAAGTGGAGAGAGCAACAAGATGGTCAACGGCAGAACGATGCTTTCGGAATCCGCATTGGGCTGGTGTTAAAAGACTGCGGGATTCCAGCCACCAAGCTAAACGGTAATTCACCATACGCTCCAAAACCTTACAGACACTACTCGTGAGAGAAATGGGGCGATAGCTAGAGGGGAGATGTTTGTCCTTTCCAGGTTTCGGAACATGAACGACAATAGCTTCCCGCCATCGCCTGGGAAAGGTACTGTCGGTCCAAATTCGATTGTAAAGGCGAAGGAGGTAACGCAGGCTATGGGTTGATAAATGCAGCAACATTTGGACATGGATACCATCCGGTCCTGGGGCGGAGGAGCGAGAAGAAGAGAGGGCATGTTGGAGTTCCCGCATGGAGAAAACAGTATTGTAGCTTTCGCGATTTTGAGAGGAGAAAGCAAGATGTCGCACTTCCGCGGCACGTTTCTTCGGGAGAAACGCTGGCGGGTAATTTGAAGAGCTCGAAATCTCAGCAAAGTGCTGACCCAATGAGTTAGAAATTGCGACGGGGTCCACTAAGGTATCTTGCGCGACAGTGAGCCCAGAGACCGGGGAGAAACTAGGCGCGCCGGAGAACCGTCGAAGCCGACTCCAGACTTCCGAGGAGGGAGTGAAGGTGTTAAATGAGCTAATAAAGAATTTCCAGCTTGCCTTCTTGCTATCGCGGATGACGCGACGGCATCGCGCACGCAGCTGCTTATATCGGATACAGTTTGCCAAATTTGGATGGTGACGGAAAATGCGAAGAGCACGTCGCCGCTCACGTATTGCGTCACGGCATGCCTCGTTCCACCAAGGAACTGGGGGGCGCCGGGGCAATTCGGAGGTGCGTGGTATTGAACGTTCTGCAGCTGTGAGAATAACGTCGGTAATATGTGTGACCTCATCGTCGACGCTGGGAAAGCGACGGTCATCGAATGTCGCTAGAGACGAAAAAAGTGTCCAATCAGCTTGGGCAAACTTCCAGCGTCGCGAGCGCATATATGGCAGTTGAGGCTGCAGTCTAAGAACACATGGAAAGTGGTCACTCGAGTGTGTATCATCAAGGGCGAACCATTCGAAGCGCCGAGCTAGCGGAACAGTACCGACCGCAAGGTCCAAATGAGATAAATTTGTCGTGGAGGCAGACAAAAATGTGGGGACCCCAGTGTTGAGGCAGACTAGATCCGCTTGGTGGAAGACGTCTAACAATAGTGAGCCACGTGGACAAGGATGTGGAGATCCCCAAAGTGGGTGGTGGGCATTGAAGTCCCCAACCAGCAAATAGGGGCGTGGAAGCTGACCAAGAAGATGAAGGAGATCAGCTCGTGCCATTGGTGTGGACGATGGAATGTATACCATACAAAGAGAGAACGTGTATCCAGAAAGGGAAAGACGGACGGCGACAGCTTGGAAGGAACTGTTTAAGGGGATTTGGTGATAATGGAGAGTATCGTGGAGCAGAATCATGAGTCCTCCATGGGCTGGAGTGCCTTCGACAGAGGGGAGGTCATATCGGACGGACTGGAAATGAGGGAGAACAAAGCGGTGATGGGAACGCAGCTTTGTTTCCTGAAGACAGAAGATGACCGGCGAGTAGGATCGTAAGAGGATCGACAATTCATCCCGATTGGCTCGAATGCCGCGGATATTCCAGTGGATAATGGACATAGGGTGAACAGAAAATGGAGGAACGTGACCAAGGGTGTTGTCAACTCAACGACTGCTCAGAGCTTGCGACCGACAGCATGGAATGGCATTCAGTTGAAGGCAGAAGATCCTGATCCATAGGTTGGTCAGGAGCAGCTCCAGCCACCAACGATCGGCCAGTTGACCGGCCACCAGCAGTGCGCCCCGGCGACACAGAAGACGGCCGAGGGCGATTTCCGCCAGGTGGTGCTGTAGATGGGACACGCCTTGGCGGAGAAGGAGAGGAACTGTGTTTCTTCGTAGCCTTCTTAGAAGTATGATGTTTAGATGAAGGAGGAACCGATGGTTGTGAAGTTGCGGTACGTAAAAACTCTTCACGAGAATGCTCTTTTTTCGAAGACTTGGCGTCTGACTTTTGGGCTCGAGATTTAGCAGAACCCGACGAAGGGTGAGCCATAGAGTGGGCAGGCGAAAGTGGTGAGGTTGAACGGGCGATCTTTGCGCTGGCCGATCTGACGACAGTGGTACTAAAGGTGAGGTCGCAAGTCTGCGTGGCCGCCTCCTTTGTTGGCCGAGGAGAAGCAAGGACAGAGCTGTATTTTCCTTTCTGAGGCACAGTGGGCTGTCGACTGGCGAGTAACTTTCGAGCAGCAAAGGTCGACACCTTTTCCTTCACTCTTATTTCCTGGATGAGTTTTTCGTCCTTAAAAACGGGGCAATCTCGAGAGGAAGCAGCGTGGTCACCCATACAGTTGATGCAGCGAGGGGATGGAGGTGGACAAGCACCCTCATGGGCATCCTTGCCACACGTAACACATTTGGCCGGATTGTAACAGGACTGGCTGGTGTGATGGAACCGCTGACATCGATAGCAACGCGTAGGGTTTGGGACATAAGGGCGAACGGAAATTATCTCATAGCCTGCTTTGATTTTTGATGGGAGTTGAACTTTGTCAAATGTCAAGAAGACAGTGCGGGTTGGAATGATGTTCGAGTCAACCCTTTTCATAACCCGATGTACAGCTGTGACGCCCTGGTCAGACAGGTAGTGCTGAATTTCTTCGTCAGACAATCCATCGAGGGAGCGTGTATAGACGACTCCACGCGAGGAATTTAAGGTACGGTGCGGTTCCACCCGGACAGGGAAGGTGTGGAGCAGAGAAGTACGCAGCAATTTTTGAGCCTGGAGGGCACTGTGTGTTTCCAACAACAGGGTGCCATTCCGTAATCTGGAACAAGACTTTACAGGACCCGCAATTGCGTCGACACTTTTCTGAATAATGAAAGGGTTGACCGTGGAAAAGTCGTGACCTTCGTCAGACCGAGAAACAACAAGGAACTGTGGCAACGATGGAAGAACCGTCTGTGGCTGAGACTCAGTGAACTTACGTTTGTGAGCAGACATAGTGGAAGGTGAGGAAACCATTGCGGAAGAATCCCCCATGATTACCGGCATCTCCGATGGCGCGCTCCTCCCTTGTGGGGGCCCTCACCGAGGGCACACCCGCCTTAGGTGATTGTTCACACCTCAGGTCACACCTCCCGACAAACGGACGGAGGGACCAATCGGCACTTTCGGAAGGTATCAGCTCGGGTAATCACCCCTCCCTGGGCCTGGCCGTTACCAGGGGGTACGTACGTGTCCTACCTGTCTACCCGGGGCGGGGAATTACGCGTTACCCCGTCACCGGCTACGCATGGAAGTGCGTGGGTCGGCCTTCAGACACGCACAGGGAGAAAGAAAGAGACAGGGAAAGGAAAGAAGAGAGGTCTCAAACGCCGCAGCGGAGAAAAGGGTAAAGAGAAGAGGTAAAGAGAAGAGGTAAGGAAAAGAGAAGGACGAAGAAAGATGAAGACATACAAGCAAGGAAGGAAGGCAAAGAGTGCGGTACATTTACAAGCGTCCGTCTCCGGACGTAGGCACAAACCATACTCCCCAGAGGGGGAGAAAGGGAAGGAAAGAGCCAGAGGGGAGGGGGGGGGGGCGAAGATGGGGGATGGGGAAGGATACGGAAAGGGAAGGTATGCAGCCCGGAAAGGAAGGAAGGCCACATTAGCTCGGGGTCCCGTGCTCGCTACACACGTATCCACAAAAGAGTTGTGGATCCCCTGGGGGGGTTCGTGGCGTTCTGCGCCACATTCGAGCCCACCCATCAGGTCTTACCAACTGCATTCGGGATTCAACGGACCAGGCCACGGGTTTCCAGTCGTGTAGGGTTCAACTGATATGTCACGAGCGTCGGAGAGGCGCTGCAGGCGATGTGCTGTTAGCAAAGCCACACGCGGCGGTCGTCTGGTGGCATATCCCACTGAAACCATATTTCGCCGCACTGTCCTACCGGATACGTTCGTCGTACGCACCACACTTATTTCTACCATTATTTCGCTCAGTGTTGCTCGTGTGTTAGCTCGGACAACTCTACGCAAACGCTGCTGCTCTCGGTCGTTAAGTGAAGGCCGTCGGCTACTGCGTTCTTTGTGGTGAGAGATAATGCCTGAAATTCGACATTCTCGGCACAATCTTGACACTGTGGCTCTCTGAATACTGAATTCCATAACGATTTGAGAAATGTAATGTGTCATGCGTTTAACACCAACTACCATTCCGGTTTCAAAGTCTGTTACTTCCTATCGTGCGGACATACTCACATGGGAAGCCTTTCCACATCACTCACCTGAGTACAAATGAGTGCTCCGCCAATGCACTGCCCTTCTGTACCTTATGTACGTGATACTACCGCTATCTGTATACGTTTGTTTGTTTTGTTTTAGGGCACAAAAACAACTAAGGTCATACGCGCCCATGTTAGAACCTTGGAACACTAATACGAAGAAGTTAAAAGCGACTACACATTTAGCGCAATCTATGGGAGGGAAGAGAGCTAACAACAAGGACTTCCTTCCTCTTGGAGAAAGGTCCACAAAATACGTTGTAGAGACAAGGGAGATCCCGAACTAGAGATTAAATATCCTTCGCCATACTGCTACGACAGATAAAAAGTAAAACGCAGTCTATAGCCCTCACGTCGTTCGCTAAAACGACCGGTAACTCAGACGGCAAACATACGTTAGAGCATAAGTGGTTAAAAAATGGGCATTCCGTCAGGAAATGGCGGACAATCAAAGGCTGATAACAAGAGCACAAATTGAAGGGGGGGTGGGGGGGGGGGATCGCCACTCAACGAACGGCGATGGCTAAAACGACCGTGCCCAATAGCAGTATCAGCAGCCTTGTTTCTCGTCAGACCAACGTGACCAGGAACCCATATAAACATCACAGTGACTTCCTCAAGAGTGAGGAAGTGGAAGCTTTCATGGACCCGTTGCACCAAGGGATGGACTGTGTACAGCACACGGAGGCTCTGAAAGGCACTGACAGAACCAGAGCAGATGACACAATTGAAAAATCTGTGTCTTGGGATGAACTGCATGGTCTGATACAGGGTGAAGAGCCCTGCTGTAAATACTGAGTAATGTTCCGGAAGCCGATATCGAAAATCGTCGGTACCAAAGAAGAAGACACATCTAACTCTCAGTCCGAGAGCCATCAGTGTACACAAAGCTATCACTAAGCTTAGTGTGAAGGTCGAGAAACATACTGTAGTGTCGCGGAATAGTAAAGAGTTGGAAACGTGGAATATTGTCAAAGTTTCGTTGCCTATGCCGAGAGCCAGAGGCAGTAGGTTAGTCAAGATGTGAGAGGATTGCGCATGTATGGAATGTGTCGTCGCGCAGGGGCAATGGCCTGGTTACGCACAACAGTCGAGATAGAATTGCTTAGCACGCAAGAAAGAGGTATAGCGTCAGCTGTACTGCATTTCACAACTTCGCGTAAGTCTGCCGTAACAACACGTAACTCTATCGCAAGAACACCTAAGGGGCGAGTACGACAGATGAATCAGCAGTATAAGTAGAACGAATGCGTTCATTACAAACAGCATGACGTCAGGACGTCGCTCGTGCTTCCTTTAAATATGCCAGCTTTGATAGCAACAAGGCACTCGCAGTTAGACTTGCAGTTAGATGTGTACTAGGTCGCTGCGTATCGCTCAGCTCGGTGATGTTAATCTTTATTAAGGAGATGTTGCAGTAAGGGCGGCCCATCCAGCAGCAGACGTGAGGAGACAGTACCAACTCTGGTGCTCTCTGCTGCCACTGTCAATTATCAACCCAGGAATAGCAGACATCGCGGCAGACTCGCTCGCCGCCAATGCTGACCACATCAGTGAGCCGTCGTCGAGATCGTGCGGGGCCTAGGCCCTGTGCATCCACCGTCACAACTGGGTGAGCCGACGACACTGGGGGACTGCAGCCCGTTCCGCCCGTCCACCGCGGACGAGCCAACAGGAGGAGCAGGGAAGAAGCCGGGGTGGGATAGAGTACACTCACACACTACGAGATCGCCTCTCGTGCCGACAGTGCCGGGACTCCAGCCTGGAGCCACTTGCTGTCCGCAGCCGAGCCGGCCGACCAGCCGGGCGCCACCAGCCATGCGCGGCCGAAGTACGAAGTAAGGACATTCCTCCGCTACGTCACAGCACGCGGCGCTGCGCTAGCAAGACTGTGCGGCCCGGATCTGGTGTCATCGCTACGAGTCAGCGAGGACTCTGGGAAGGTCGTTGATATCACCAAGCCACCAAGGAATAAAGATGTTATGAATTAATAATGTTTCTTTGGGGTTTCTGACGCGTCCACAGTCATTTCCTAGCATCCTGACAACTGGAGAGGTCACCACTCGGCCTCCAGCCCACCGTAGGCGACCGCGCCACTGGAGTGCCTACAGATTTGGTGTCAGAAGTGGTCGCGCCCACTGCCTACAGGTTTGGTGTCAGGAGTCCTCGCGCCCACTGCCTACAGATTTGGTGTCAGGAGTCCTCGCGCCCACCGCCTGCAGATTTGGTGTAGTGGTAAGTGCACGAGTCGATTTTTGTTAATAACTATGGATGCACGTTCTTTGTTGGGAGTGCACTTTGTGAGACCTGCGGGAACAGCAGATTTTTCTGAGTCTAAAGGAAACAGTTCGGAAACGTACTTGGTACCAGTCAGATGTACTGTGTGTAATTTAACGGGGCATGGGGAGCCATGCACGAAGTTTGAACCAGTAGAATGTTCAATTTGTAAACGGTTTGGTCACGCAGCGCACAATTGTAGAGTGTGTCGCTGGGTAATAACAAGGCGGAAGGATTAATTTTGTTTAGTTGTGCATTGTGAGTCTTGTTTGTCTTCTTGTGTGTAGTGCTCATCTGTGACAAAGGAGATGAGTAGCTAGTGTAGTTATTGTTCTGAGGAGTAAATTCAGTATAGAGTAAGTTGTTGGAAATTTGCACAAATCATGATGGAAACAAGATCCGTTAGTACTGAAGTGGGTGTAGCTGCTCTGACGGAGCAAGTCTCAAAATTGTTAGAATGCGCAGCATAAGTTACGTCATGTAGAATTAATTATGCAAATGGAAACCTTGCGTTCGGCGCAAGAGTCTCAAACGGGTTCAAGTGAGTGCAAGTCAGTAGCAATGTCCAACCTTGCAATATATCCTTCAGTAGCTAACCTGATCACGCCTTTCTCAGGTAAAACAACAGAGGATGTCATAGCGTTCATTAACGATGTTTTGGCAACAGCTGAAATGAGCAATTGGTCGGACGTTACTACGTTACTTATGGCAAATTTGCGACTTGCAGAGGAAGCCAAGACGTTCGTGATGTACCATGAGACGCTTAGTAAGGCCAGCACGTTCGAAGAATTGGCAGACGGGTTACGACAAAGGTATCGTAAGCAGAATTTAGCTATTTTGACACAGAAGGTCAATGAGACAGTGGAGTCGTTTTCAGATAGGATACGGAAAATTAATTCGCAGACCTATGAATTATCGGGTAATCCTGATGCGGATCGTATGTTACTACGAGAGGCAGAAAACAGAGCCCTCGATGTATTCCTCAGGGGAATTCCTGCAGAATTTTCTCGTAGGGTTAGGATGGAGAATCCTGGGGATTTAGCTGTAGCACTGCGTATTGCAACGCATCTGCAGGAGATAGACATTGCAACAAGGGTTCGCAATGATAAACGCATCTTTGCGTCGGAGAGGAATTGTTACCGTTGTGGGAGGAAAGGTCACGTGAAGGCTCAATGCAGACAGCCGCAGTGCTATGCTTGTAAACGCTACGGTCGCAAGGCGAATGAGTGTCGTAGTAAGCAGAATGGTAACGGGAATAAACAGGAAAAAGCGTTAAACGGGAACAGGAGTATTTCGTCCGTCGGAAGACATTCCCAGTAAGCAGAAGTACGGTGAAAACTAGTACAGAGACGGATTGTTGCTTGATGGGTGTTGTAAGGAATAACAGATGTAAGTTTCTGATTGATACAGGAGCACATGTATCTGTTGCTAGTCTAGACCTCGTGGGTAGGAGAAGACTAGGTACTCCTAGGTATAGATTACGTGGAGTGGGGAATAATGAGTTGCAATCAAAGGTACAACACAGCTCGTTTTTAAGATTGGAACTGTAGAGTTCGGAGAGCAAATGGAAGTGTTGCCAACTGTGGGACAAGGGTATTCTGTGATTCTCGGACTGGACTTCCTCGATAAACACCATGCCAAAATTAATCTTTCACAGCGTACAGTTGAACTTAGTGTAAACTTGTTTTCAATGGGTACAACAGCTGTAAATGTTTCTACGTCGCGAGGTGCATCCGTTGCTAAGATGTCACCGATTGAACCGCGTACAAGGGCATTAAAGATGATTACGCATGTCAAAGTGCCTTCGGGTATAGGGAAGTTAGTTTGGTTGTCAGTAGGTACCGATGTACCACAGCAGAAACTATGTGTGGTGGAGCCACTGCAGAGCAATGAAGCATTGGATGAAATGCATTGTTTTATTAGGAGGAGCGTTGCGCGCGTAACGGATGTAAATGGGGAACTGATGATTCCGGTCAGTGTAGATAATTTTGGGGCAGATGAAGTGGATCTCCCAAAGGGTTTAGTGGTAGCAAGTTTGAAAATACTCGACGATGAGGATATAGGTGAATCCCAAGGTGATTATAACGTCAAACAAACCGTCAAGGCCTCTGTACTACGTGATAAGATTCGTCATTTGGAGAATGGTGATCGGAAAGCTATGTAAGCTTTGTTATTAGAGTATTTAGATTTGTTTAATTCAGAAGGTCCATTACCAGCAATTCCTATTACACAGCACCGTATACCGACTGACGATAGTCCGCCGGTCTATAGGAAACCATACAGGATAGCGAAACACCTACAACCACTAGTGGAAGAATTTATTAATCAACAGCTAAGGGACGGTATTATAGAGAACGGTGAAAGCCCGTGGTCTGCCAACATAGTCGTAGTTCCTAAGAAGTCATTGGATGGTACTAAAAAGTATAGGTTTTGTTGTGACTATCGTTTTTTGAACGCACGAACTGTAACAGATGCGTATCCAATACCGAACATCACGGAAACATTGGACAACTTAGGTCGGTGTAAATATTTTTCGACACTAGATCTAAAGAGTGGGTACCATCAGATAAAAGTAAGTCCCGAGGATAGACCGAAGACGGTCTTTACAACAAGCCTTGGTCACTTTCAGTATTGCAGAATGTCATTTGTGTTGAAAAACGCTGCTGCCACATTCCAGCGTCTGTTAGATGGTGTGCTTCGGGGACTGAAGCCGAAGGTTGCTATGGTATACCTCGATGATATTGTTACTTTTTCGCGTAATATAGAAGAGCATGTGGAACGACTGAACGAAGTATTTAGTAGGCTAAGAGCGGCAAATCCTACGCTTAATGTCGAGAAATGTCAGTTTGCTCAGACGCAAGTGACTTAACTTGGGCATATTATCAGTCAGGATGGGGTAAGAACTGATCCTCGTCTAACGTCGGTTGTGGGTGGTTTTACAGTACCACAGGCCACTAAACAAGTTCAGCAATATGTCGGTTTATGCAATTACTACAGACGATATGTAAAGGGGTTCACGGAAATTGCACATCCATTAACGAGATTGTAAAAGAAAGGTGTTAAGTTTGAATGGACAGCACAGTGTCAGTAGGCATTCGAGAAGCTCAAACAGATACTAACATCAGACCTAGTGTTGATACTTTCATACCATCTTGTGACGCTAGTAATATTGCTGTAGGTTGTATTCTTTATCAGAGGGTTAATGGACAGGAACATCCAGTGGCTTTTGCTTCCAGGCAACTGAATAAGGCAGAGAAGAATTATTCAACTACAGAGAAAGAAATGTTAGCAGTGATTTACGGTATCTCGTATTTTCGCTGTTATTTATATGGGCGTAAGTTCAAAGTAATTACAGATCACGCAACATTGAAGTGGTTGTTGGGGTTGAAAGATCCTTCGAGTCGTTTAACGAGATGGGCACTGAAACTAAGTGAATTTGACTACGAGGTAATTCACAAACCAGGGGTAAAACATACGAATGCCGATGCGCTTAGTAGAAAAATAGCAGCTGTACAAGTTGTGGGCATAAGAGAGAAGGAGTGGATAAAGGCACAAGCCACTGACAGAGTGTGTCAATTGTTCCGAACGCAACCGCAGTTTGAAATGCAGGATGGGTTGCTTTGCAGGAAGACGAAGTGCGGACTACGCGTCGTAGTACCGGAGTCGCTGAGGGAAGAAGTGTTGAAACAAGCGCACGACCATGTATTGTCGTGTCATGGTGGTAAAAGAACGACTGAGAGACGGGTAGCGGAAAGGTTTTGGTGGAAGACACGTCGCAATGATGTAGAGCAGTATGTGCAAAATTGTATACCGTGTGCGCAGAGAGCAGATTTAAGTCATCAGAAAATTCAGTTACAGAGACTACCTGAAGCTGATCGTCCGTTCGCATTCATAGGATTAGACGTAATCGGGGCATTTAACAAGACCCAAGCGGGTAATCGATACGTATTAACAATATTAGATCATTTTTCCCATACCTGGTAATGGTAGCTATTCCAGATCAGAAGGCAAGCACTGTTGCGCAGGCCTTAGTAAATAACTGGTTGCTGAAGTATGGTGTGCCTGATACTATAATTACAGATCAGGGTAGTAACTTTATGTCGGAACTGATGAAGCAGTTATGGCGTTTATTGAAAGTTAAGAAATTGCGGACAGGCCCATTTCATCCCCAGTCGAATGGACGAACAGAACGGGTTCATAGGACGTTAGTTAAGATGATTAGTCATTACGTAAATTCAGAACACACGGTTTGGGACGTGTATTTAAATCTGTTGACAAGCGCATGTAACGCGAAAGTTCATACAGGAACGGGGCTCTCTCCGTATGAGGTAATTTATGGTCGGAAAATGCCATCACCATTTGATGTGTTCAAACCTCAGGTAGATTCACAGGATGAGTCA
Source organism: Schistocerca piceifrons (assembly GCF_021461385.2). NCBI lineage: Eukaryota > Metazoa > Arthropoda > Insecta > Orthoptera > Acrididae > Schistocerca > Schistocerca piceifrons. Next base: position 537,336,335 of record NC_060149.1, read on the forward strand.
GTGAAGAATTTCGCCAAGAAATTGAGAAAGATTTGGTTAAGGGTACGGCGTGCTAATAGCAAAGCTTTGGAGAAACAAGAGAGTAAGGGTAAAACGAAGAAGTTTTTGACGAAATACTGTGGGCCGTATCAGGTAAATGAAATAGTGTCTCCAGTGAACGTAAAGTTGCAGTTACCAACCAAGTCGTCAGTAGTTCATGTGAGTAGGATTAAGCCGTTTAAGGGCGCAGTGGATGCGTTACCACAGATTCCTCCAGCAGTAACAAAGGGTGTGAGGGTACCGAAGCTAAAGGAACAGCAGAGGAACGTTCCTTACGCACTTAGGTCTAGGGATAAGTAGATTAAGCGTCCTCGGGGAGGAACATGTGGTATTTATTGTTATTAGGTAATAGGGTATGTGTAGCTTTTACTTGTCATTTGTGTGTTTTAGACGTGGTAAGGAAGGGAGCGATTGACATGGCTTCCTTTTCCTTCAGGTGCCGTGCCAGGATGTGGCCCGGGAAACTTTTTGTCAGTCTGGTACGGCTACACTGTTGCAGAGGAGTTGGGAAGTGGGTGCAAGTGCAAACTCGGGAAGTGTTGTTAGTGTCAAGACGGAGGAGTGCTCATGTGGTAATGTCTACGGAAGATTTGACGGACTGTTTCACGGGAAGTGTTTTTATTTGTCCAGCAAAGGAGGTGGCAACCCACAATCATTCATGTGAGATGCAGTTGTTCTTGGGGAATATGGGAACCTTAGAATGCGAAAAGAAGGTGTTACTTCCGAGACCGAAATTTCAGAAAGTAGGGGAACACTGGATTTACTCTGTGTTCGAACTAGAGACCGTAGTTGCCACTTGTTACAGAAATGGTAGATTGACAGATATATCAAAGCTTGAACTGCAGGGCAGTGGGTTATTGATTAATGGCACTGGATGTGAAATAGTGGGGGAAGCATTTTCACCTACCGGCTACTTTCACGGGTACAACAATGATTAAGATGACACAGCCTATCTTGTATTATCTAGAGAAACAACCACACATATTGCCTCGCCAGAACCTAACGTTTATTAACGAGTCCTTGGATCCCACATTGCTACAATCTTTAGATAGCCTGATTATCTCAGAAAAAGAGCAGATCTCAGTTAATCAACTACTGCCGCACGTGCTGCAATATCGGGAGAAATGTAAGCAAAACACAATTATATTTGGTGTGCCAACGACTAGCATAATCTTAGTTCTAGTGTTTATTTGTGCAACTTACTTTTGTATGCGGAAAAAGATGTTTCGTTCTGAAATAACAACCGTACATCAAATACCTATGGGATGGATCGGGAATAGTGGAACGTAATATAAATAGATAACCAATGATAAGACTGGAATCAGTATTAAGTGTAAATAGATTATTAGCGGATAAGAAAAGTTTGACAGTGTTGAAGGAGTAGTTGTAAGGTACCTGTAGAGTAAAAGGAAGTATGGCATGCACAACCAGTGAGTCCAGAATTATAAAATTCGGGACGAATTTTCTTAAAGGAGGGGGATGCGTAGTGTCGCGGAATGGTAAAGAGTTGGAAACGTGGAATATTATCAAAGTTTCGTTGCTTATGCCGAGAGCCAGATGCAGTAGTTTAGCCAAGATGTGAGAGGATTGCGCATGTATGGAATGCGTCGTCGTGCAGGAACAATGGCCTGGTTACACAACAGGTGAGAGAGAATTGCTTAGCACGCTGGTTTGTGTTAGACGGAGACTTTCGTAGAGTGCAAGACAGAGGTATAGCGTCAGCTGTACTGCATTTCACAACTTCGCGTAAGTCTGCCGTAACAACACGTAACTCTGTCGCAAGAACACCTAAGGGGCGAGTACGACAGATGAATCAGCAGTATAAGTAGAACGAATGCGTTCATTACAAACAGCATGACGTCAGGACGTCGCTCGTGCTTCCTTTAAATACGCCAGCTTTGATAGCAACAAGGCACTCGTAGTTAGACTTGCAGTTAGATGTGTAAAGGGTCGCTGCGTAGCGCTCAGCTTGGTGATCGACATGTTAATCTTTATTAAGGAGATGTTGCAGTAAGGGCGGCCCATCCAGCAGCAGACGTGAGGGGACAGTACCAACTCTGGTGCTCTCTGCTGCCGCTGTCAATCATCAACCCAGGAATAGCAGACATCGCGACAGACTCGCTCGCCGCCAATGCTGACCACATCAGTGAGCCGTCGTCGAGATCGTGCGGGGTCTAGGCCCTGTGCATCCGTCGTCACAACCGGGTGAGCCGATGACGCTGGGGGACTGCAGCCCGTTCCGCCCGTCCACCGCGGACGAGCCAACAGGAGGAGCAGGGAAGAAGATGGGGTGGGATAGAGTACACTCCGCACTACGAGAACGCCTCTCGTGCCGACAGCGCCGGGACTCCAACCCGGAGCCACTTGCTGTCCGCAGCCGAGCCGGCCGACCAGCCAGGCGCCACCAGCCACGCGCGGCCGAAGTACGAAGTAAGGACATTCCTCCGCTACGTCACAGCACGCGGCGCTGCGCTAGCAAAACTGTGCGGCCCGGATCTGGTGTCATCGCTACGAGTCAGCGAGGACTCTGGGAAGGTCGTTGATATCACCAAGCCACAACGTACTCCTCAGGAATAAAGATGTTATGAATTAATAATGTTTCTTTGGCGTTTCTGACGCGTCCACAGTCATTCCCTAGCATCCTGACAAGTGGAGAGGTCACCGCTTGGCCTCCAGTCCACCGTAGGCGACCGGGCCACCGGGGCGCCTACAACACAGCGACAGATCGAATCTGGAGTAGTTTCCTTAACAAGTGAATGAAGTCCATGGTGAACAGAGGCCGCTGCACGAAGCTAAGATGGTGGAGGGTTCACTTCCATCGAGAAAGTGGTAGGTAACGTGAAGCGAATCTGTCGGAGCAATAGCTAAAAGCAAACTTTGTGAGGTAGCAGAGAAATGGGACGCGCCCCACACTGGTGGTCAAAGGAGTCACTGAAGAAGGAGGCATGGGATGGGTTGCCGGGCATGGCAGACAAACTACATGTGTATCCATTGAGAAGAGAATCAACCCAGTATGACAGCAGTAGTTCAGCAGCTTCTGCATAGAGACTCTTAACCGGGCTAGTGTAAAAGGCGCCAGTGGTGAAACGGATTCCACAATGGTGGATTGTATTTAGACGGCATAAGATGGACAGACGTGCAGATGCATAAACTAAACAACCACAGCCTAGTTTAGAACGGACAAGGGATCGGTACAAACGGAGGATGGTGGTCCGATTCGCTCCCCAGGAAATACTGCTTAGGACATGTAAGACATTGAGGAACTGAATGCAGTGTGCAGTCAGGTACAGACACGTGGGAATGTCAAGGATGTTTTCTATCAAGCATGAGTCCCAGGAATTTCTTAGTTTCAGCGGACGGAAGAGCAATAGGTCCAAGATGTAAAGACGGTGGAAGAAACCCATTGCGACGCCAGAAACTCATACAAATGCTTTTGTCAGTGGAAAAATGAAAGCCATTGTCGATGCTCCACGAGTAAAGACAATCGAGACATTGCTGAAGACGCTGCTCAAGGAGACAAGACCGTGAAGAACTGCAATAGATCGCAAAATCGTCAACAAAAATGGAGTCAGAGATGCCCAGCGGGAGATAGGCCATAATAGGGATAGTGGCTATAGCAAAGACGACGACGCTCAGGACGGAACCCTGAGGCACCCTGTTTTCCTGGATAAAGGTGTTTGAGAACGCAGAATACCCATATACCTTGAAAACTCTGTCTCTTAAATATTCCTGAAGGAAACGGGACAGGAGGCCTCGGAAGCCCTTTCTCCAGATCAAAAAACACGGCCACAGTCTGCTGTTTCCGCAAAAAACCATTCATGACACAGATTGACAAAGTGATGAGATGGTCAACTACAGAACGGCGCGCTCGAAATCCACATTGTGCAGTAAATTGCAAGACTCGATCATACCAGCCAGGCATTAATCATATGTTCCGTCACCTTGTAAACACAACTAGCCGGCCGCTGTGGCCGGGTGGTTGTAGGTGCTTCAGTCCTGAACCGCGCTGCTGCTACGGTTGCATGTTCGAATCCTGCCTCGGGAATGTATGTGTGTGATGTCCTTAGGTTCGTTAGGTTTAAGTATTTCTAGGGGACTGATGACCTCAGATGTTAAGTCCCATAGTGCTTAGAGCCATTTGAACCAGTTTGTAAACACAGCTGTTGAGATAAATGAGGCGATGGCTAGAAGGAAGGTATTTGTTATTACTGGGCTTAGGTATGGGTATGACAGAGTGGTTTTACGCCAGCGCCTCCTCCACTCGTTTCCGAGGGATGATAGCGGGGATATAGAGGGTGGAGCTCGAAATCTCCGCAGAATAGTAGCCTAAGGTGTTGAAGAAGGCAATGGGGTCCACAATGACATAATTTGCTACTATCAGGCTGGAAACTGAGGACTGGACCTTAGTCCCAGACAGCCATCAGAGGTTCGCCCACACGACGGAAGAGCGAGTGGAACTGTAAAAGAACTAGTAAATGAAATCCAGATAGCTTTTTTGCTATCCCGAAGAAAGTGATGACACTGTGCACACAAGTGTTTATAACGAATAGAGTTCATCATTGTAGGATGGCGTGTAAAAACGCGGAGAACACATCTCCGAGCGCGTATTACGTCGCAGCACGCCTCAGTCCACCAAGGTACTAGGACACAGCGCAGTAAATATGGAGTGCGAGGAATGGAACGTTCTGCAGCAGTAAGGATAACGTTTGTAAAGTACTCTACCTGGTCATCACAACTGGCAAAATGTTGTTCGCCGAAGGTCGCCAGGGAAGAGTAAAGCCTCCGGTCAGCATTATAAAACTGCCTTTTGGGTTTACATAAAGGTGAGGTAGGAGTCACCAGTCGAATAGCACACGGGAAATGATACCTCGAGTATGTATCACAGAGAACGAACCACGCGAGACGACAGGCAAGCTGGGCAGTGCAAACGAGAGGTTCAAATGGGAATAGGCGTGAATCGAGTCTGAAACGAACGTGAGTGCTCCAGTGATAACCCAGATTAGGTTGAGTTAACTTAGTAGGTCATCTAGGAGGGCACCTCGGTGACAGGTTCTGGAAGATCCCCGAAGGAGATTGTGTGCATTAAAGTCACTGAGCAGCAAAAAGGAGTGAGGGAATTGACCAGTAAGCTGGAGGAAGCCTGCTCTGGTGGCACCGAATGAAGGAAGGAAGTAAGTAAGTAAACCTTGCAAAGAGAAAAGGTGAAGCGAGGAAGGAAAATGCCGACTGCAACAGCTTGCGATGTTCAACTGTTCAAATGTGTGTGAAATCTTATGGGATTTAACTGCTAAGGTCATCAGTCCCTAAGCTTACACACTACTTAACCTAAATTATCCTAAGGACAAACACACACACCCATGCCCGAGGGAGGACTCGAACCTCCGCCGGGACAAGCCGCACAGTCCATGACTGCAGCGCCTAAGACAGCTCGGCTAATCCCGCGCGGCGCAACAGATTGCATCCGAGTGTTCAGTGAGATAGTATGACAATGAACATCATCCCGGATGAGCAGCATGACTCCCCCATGAGATATAATGCCGTCTTCGGGGGGGGACAGGTAAAATCGGAGAGATCAAAGCCATTTGCGAGAACGCAATTTCGTTTTCTGGAGGCAAAAACAAAGGGACGCTGCGGTTCCAAGAGCAGCCATAATTCCTCCTTGTTGGATCAAATGCCCCGAACGTTCCATTGGAGCAGAGTCATGATGGGGAAAATAAGAAAGGTTGTCACCAGTGACTGTTGAGTGCCTGCCTTCGCAAAGGCTGGAGGATCCTGTTCCATGAGATCTACAGAGGTATCAGCATTCTCTCTGGGTCGGCCTGCGGATTCCATGGCACAAAAGCGGTTGGCAGTGCGCACCGGCGAAACGGAGGTAGGCCGGGTGAGGGTTCGAAGTGACAGAAAATTACCAGTAGGACCCAAAATCCGTGATGATAAATAAACTAGTGAATCATTGCAGTGAAAGATCGATTCCAGATTCTAATTATATGAAAGGAGAAGCAGTTGTGATGAGAATGTGAAACAAGGAACAAAAAATGCCGACAGCAATGTGTCAAATACGTCATTCTTAAGCAAAACTGCCAATCATTTAAAAAAAAACAAAGAGACCAAAAGTATCGTCTATTCTTAATTATGACAATAAAAATGTTGCTGATGCTTTGTCAATAACAGCGAAAAGATTCTGATGAATGAGCTTTTCAATTTTCAGACAGCTTAATAGAGAGAGGAAGCAATGTAACAAGAATAGGTTACCCAAGGTGAGCGTGAGACGCAATTTCTATGCAGTATGTGGCAGTTCGCGCATTTTGCTCGTAGTTTATTTCTCGGTTCTTTCACGCTAACGGCAACTTGCAAAATTCACATGCCAATTATCGAAGTGTAATTATTAAAACACACTGCTATTTTAAATATTACTGCACTTGTCGCCAGATCAGTCTCAGTGGACAACGCTCATTGTAGTTTCATTTCATCTTGGAGACTAATGGAACGGCTTAATAACGCTTTCAAGATACTCACAGTGCACATCAGCGTGTCTCTGATACAATCGCTCATCGGCTCTTGCGTAACGAGAAAGATGAGGGTTCGTATAAATGGAGTGAAACCAGAAGGACAAATAGGCACCGAGACTAGACATCTCACTCTACATTACTGTGGAATATGTTGAAAAAGTTAAGCATTGGCAATGTAAAAAAAAATAGGTGACATGAGGTTGATTAAATCAATTAAACATTTCTAGATGAAAGCTAAATCATGCTAACAACATAGGTTCGGATTTTAATGCTGCCTGCTCAGTCCCGATCTTATGATGTTGCTTTTTCGTTTTGTTGTCACGGAAGTATGTGATATCAATGACATAAATATTTTTGCGTCGTCGAGAAGTGCGATGGAATTATTTACAAAATAAATAAGTATTTCAAATATTGTTATAATTATATTTTATCATCACAAATGTTATATAACGTTATGTAATCAACACTAAAATGGAAAACATATAAATTCTAGAACATCAATTTTTGCTTTTATTTTTACTTTCATACTTCAAGAGAACCAGTGTATTCCTGAGGATGATATCTATCATAATAACGTTCAAAGCATAAAAAATCGAAGCACCGCCAACAATGTGTGAAGGCATATATGCCACAGTTACATTTTTAATGTGATTACCTTGGGGAAGAACAACTTCGTCAATGTTCTACATACATAATACATCTCGAGCTGGCGATACTTCGCGGCAAACCAAGCATAGGAAAGTATTTTCTCGAAAGATGGTGCCTGCAACTGATTGCAGATCCAGGGGTATATTTTATTGATTTCATGGCTTCTAATTGTTATGTCACGTTGCTGTGCGATGAGTACAGGGCATATCTGTAATGAGAGGGTGCAATTCTTCACCTGCCAGTAAAAGTATACACCATAAAGTTGAGAAAACGGCATGCCCATTGGCGAAATTATTTTTACTGAAAACGCTGATATTACAATTTCATCGAAAAAGAAGCCATTACATAACGACGACTAGCTTTGCCCCTCCCACGAGTCAATAAGGTACACAAACGGCTCTGTTTTGATGTAAGGGCAAAAAACTTTGTCAAAAAAAACTGATACTAGGTGTCTTTTGTGAGCTTTCCAGATTTTGTAGATATTGCGCACACATGGTGAATGTGTCCCATTGACTCGTTAACGGCTATTAGACTGAGGGCCAAATTTGCCATTGACTTCCTTGAGACAAAGAAAGCCCGTTGGTAAAAATTTTACGGGAAGGGTTAGTCTGTACTAGGCTGTGTACGAGTGCACAAGCTCACAAGTACAAAACACTATCGCGACGGTGGACACATATGACAAGTGGGGGATCGATTCGAAATAAATATAAAATGATCGATTCGTTTTTGTTTAGTCGTTTTACAGAGGCTAGCAAAATTGGACATGTGGTCACTACTCGAGCTTTGTGACAGTGCGCATTGCCTGTGCAACAGACTCATTGCAACAGGAAGTTCTGAATTCAAAGCCTCAAACATGTGATGCGAACGGGAAACACAGAATTCGACAGCGTCGTGTCACGAAATACATCAGCACCAATAATAGGCTTACTCCTGATGAATTATTGGAAACAACAACATTCTTTCAACTTCAGACCTCCACTGTAATTCCCGAAGCCAAACGCAATTTGGTTATAAGTACGGATCAAACAGAATTTATCGCATCTCTAGTAAGAGGACGATATCGTTTTGAGGTGAGAAAGTAACAGAAATAGCTGTTGGCCAAATGAAACAAACATATAGCCAGCTTTTGGACAAAGTCTTATGACCTTACGCAAGAAACCGGGTGAGTGTGAGGAGTCCCTGCTCTCTAAGCGTTCCGTACAAACTTACTTACGTATATAGATAATAAGAATAATTTCGTCTGACTCAACGGTCTGGTGCAAGTCTTTATATTGGACACCACCTCGGCGACTTTAGTGTGCCCTGACCTCCCTCAATAGAGTATTTTCTGGAAATTGTGTTAAATGATTAATTATCTCATTTTTATAGTCCTAACATCCTTTATTTCCTCTTGAATTTCAGTTTACTTTTAGAAAAACGGAAATGAAATTCAAATAATTTGAAAGCCCGCTAAAACGTTACACTACAGTCATGTAATGTCTGTGACGTCACTGGCTAGCTCGCTGCTCCTAGTGTCATAACGCTAAATCACAGTGATGTGTTGTTTTCGAATTTACATTTCAGAAAATAGATTCCAAATGGTGTGTAGTAACATACTGTACAAATACATCTAGAAACCCGCCTGAAAAGTTGTTTTGAGTTTTCCTGATAATGAGAAGATGCGTCAAATATGGTTGCACTATACCCATAAATAGCCACGTCGACGCACAAGTTCACGAAATGAACTAAAATGTGTTGCCCTGTGAAGTTAACATTAACTTACCTCCGTGATACGCTCTCCCACTGTTACAACGATGGGTAGTCTCATTCAATGAAATTGAACTCTTAGTGAAAATTGCCGTTTTATCCAACTATATCTCAACTATTCGGTAGCTCAGTTGTTACAACAGTTACTGCCGAATTTTACAGGATGATGTCCAAAGGTTGTTGGTTCGAATCAAGCCTGAAAGAACATTTAACTTATTTTTAAAACGACTCGACAGTCATCTGATATGAAAACGAAACCACAGTAACAAAACTTCACCACATTATTATGTTTCCCATGCTGTTTACATGCGCTTACATTTACAATAGCTGTTCACACACGTCACGTTAAAAATAAATATTTTCTAGTTAATGTGACCACAAACTTTTCACTTTGTTAAAAACAATGTTTTTATCTTCGTACTGTCCAGCTAAGATCGTTATTTTTTAAACTTTTGAAGTTTCATCATCTTACATAAGGATCAGTAAGTCTGTTTCAAACGCTAACGTTAGTTTACACTCACAAACATCACAGTCCTTACGTTTCCGTCACTTGCATCTTCTACAAATTTTATATATCTCGGAATAACCTCATCGTCCTACACCTCGTTGTAGAGTGAGAAATGGTGATATCTGCGCTACTAACAATACTTTCCAAAAAAGTGAACTATTTGTTCGCAAAGTAAACGCATTTATCCTCTGTTGTCCATTTCTCAGACTAAGACTAATGTGCAGCTATATATAATACATCCCACAACCTAAACAACTGCTACCATCAGTTCTAGCTAACGCTGTTTTCGTACTTCGTATAAGACTTTTAAATATATATGACCCTTCCAGTATTTTTTCGGCAATTTTAAACTTTATTTCTTTAAATATATACAGCAACAACACAATGAACGAATTATCGATTTCGGTTACATTTTGTTACCATTCTCCCTTTACGTTTTCGTTTCATTTTTTCTTGGTTTTGCTTTATGCTGGGAGTTCGTTTCGCTTTTGTTTTCGTTGCATAATTTACTTATTTTCTTAGTTTTCTTATCCGTTGAGTGCCTTTTGGGGAGTCCTTTGAGCATGTTAATTTCGGTCCTTGTTTATCAGTATGCTAGTTTCAGCCCTTTTTATGAGCATATTTGCTACAATCGGTGTCAAAATTGACACTGATTGTAGTATTGTAATATTTAACATTTCGAATATAAAATTTAAGTAAAGTAAGATGTAGATTTTGATTTAAAGTTTGAAACGAGCACATTTCTGAAAAAGGTATTATTGTACAAGCACGGGCGGAGGGGTGCAAGTGGCGACATTTATGTGTAGGTTGTCCGTTTTGGATCAGACAATTAAATGTAGCAATTGGAGTTGGAAGATACAGCACATGGAATAAATAACAGGAATCAATTTTTACGTTGGCACAATACCGTTATGGTTGTGGTATATTATATCCGCAATGTGGTGGATTTGTTTCGTGACACGATCAAGACTTTAGAACTAGGATTTATAAATTTAAAACAGACATGAATTTTGAAAAAGGCATTGTTTACAAACATTGGAGAAGAGATACAGATGGCGACATTTATGTATAGGTGCTCAGATTTGGCTGAAACACTTAGATATGGTAATGAGAGTTCGAACTCGTGAAATTTTTGTGTGCAATCGGATGCGCTATCCGTTGCGCCATCGAACGTCTGCTGGATGCACTATCTCAGCTCAGTGTCTTCTAGAGAGAATTTCAGCAGTAAGTTTTGCCAAGAATACTTTATTGTACTTTGGGCTGTAGCTCCGTTTTGAGCAAGTTTTGTGATGTTGCAGGGAGCAGGGAGAAGAATGTCTATCGTTACACGTATCGCCGCTCTAAATGGATGGAACATAACCGCATCATCTTTGGCAAGGCTTCCACTATCAGCGTTCACAAAATTCCTTTCTATTGTTACTTAAAAGCTGTAATTGCATTTTCCATCAAGAAACAGCTAACTGTTAAAAAAAAACCTTGTAACTTCGGCTGTCGCTCCTATAACACATGTGTAGTTTCGTCTTACTCCTAGTCTATGACGTCACCAGAGCATGTGCCAATAACAGAACGTTTTCGATCACGAGACCAGATCTTGATATTAACTGATTCTTAAGCTTTAATTACATAAAAATAACAGATATTTTGGGAAATATAAACTATACATGATATTTAAATGTTATAATCAATAATAATAACCATCCAACCATATTTTAACATAGGAAAATAGCCTATTATCCGACTGGGTAAAGGGAATCTACTATTTAACGTGGAATACGAACCACGTGTTTTAGTTGACGAGTCCTCAAGTCGTTGAGACGGGAAAATTAAGTTCAAACGAAGAATGGAAAATCCGTGCTCACACGAAGAGTCGACCCCGCCATCTGTGGGTTTGTAGGTACTTTCTTTACTTCTAGACCACCAGTCAGAAATGTGCGTGCATAGTTCAAGTATAGATTCTGATGAATAAATTCTCCAGTATAAAGACGTCTGCATCTACTTCTGTGTAAAAATATTTGACATATGTCGCCGTATCTTTCGACTGTAGTGGCTTAAATTATTTACATCGCCAAGGGACTATAGACCTTACTACTTTACATAAATTTAATCTTGTTTCTCTACCCGTTCCTGAAGAAACGTGTTTTGACAGGTGGACACACAGACAGGCAGGCAGCCAGACATAGACAGACAAGCGGACAACGAAATGATCGTGTAAGGGTTCTATTTTTACCCATTCAGGTACAGAATCTAAAAAAATGTAGCCGTTTCTGAGCATCATTGACTCGAGGGTGTGCAAAGCTATTCCTCTTTATACGATGATCTGGTTGTTGATGAAATCGGAATATCGACGTGTTCCCTAAAGGTGTAGGCCGTTCTCTCAATCGTACGGTATATACTTTTACTGATAGATGAAAAATTAAACTCGCCCGTTACAAAAGTGCCCTATTTTCATAGCGCAGCAAACGGATATGACAAGTACAAGCGACGAAATTCATAAAATATACCCCTGGATCCGTAGTCAACTGCAGGCACTATCTTTCGAGAAAATATTTTGATATGATCAATTTGTAATGAAATTATCCCCAGATATTATCGTTGACGAAGTTTCTTTTACTCAAGATAATCGCATTAAAGAATGTGACTGTTGCATGTGTGGCAATTCATACGTTGCTGGTGGTGCTTCGATTTTTTTACGCTTTGAACGTTTTTATGATAGATTCGACTCTGGGGAATACACTGGTTATCTTGAAATATAAAAGCAAAAACTGATGTACTAGAATTTGTGTGTTTTTTATTTTAAATTACTGTTGGTCACGTATCGTTATATAACATTTGTGACGATAAAATACAATTATAATAAAATTTGAAATGCTTATTTATTTTGTAAATCACTCCATCGCACAGTTAAATGATCACAACAGAAAGAAATCACAAGACGTCGAAGACTTTTGGGAAGACATGGAAGAAATTACAAATGAAATATCAGAAAACCGTGTGAAAATTGTATTAGGAGACTTCAGTGCACAACTAAGCAAGCAAACTACAGGCTCATATACGGCACACAAACGCACCAACAAGAATGGGGATCATCTCATACTGTAGTGTCAAAATTTTAACTTAAAAATTATGTCAACGCGATTTCAAAAGACAAAACGAAAATTATAAACATGCAAGGAGAATTTCAAATAGACCACATAGCCATAACAAGCAGAAATACAAGAGACATTCTGAATGTGAGGACACGCAAAGTATTCTTCGAGTCCGACCATCACTTGTTACAACTAAAAGTCATGTCAGTGCCAGCAAACAGGAAGAAACTACAGAAAAATATTTTAAGAGCAGACTCAAAATAAAATTATTGAAGAAATTTATAAAAGTTCAACAGAAAATTAGACAGACCTTGCGAAGGCAATTCAGGATGTAATGCGTTGGGGTTAACTTCCTAGGAAACGAAAACATAGATGGTGGAACGTACTTTGTGATCCCGCCATTGAACGAAGAATTCAGGCTTGAAAGAAGTTTAGCAGTAAGAGAACAAAAGAGACATGACAAGATTTCCACAAAGCCCAGAAACAATCGTCGAAAGATACTAGAAGAGTGAAAAGGACATCCGACAAAAATAGACAAAATCAAATCCAGGAAGACTTCAAGAGAACTAATGCGAGATATTTCTGCAGAATTTTCAGGGAAAATATAAAGGGTTTTCAGCCTTTAATTACTTGCTTCAAAAGAACGGATGGATCTCTGGAAACAAATACTAAAGGAAACTGCCAAATTCTTAAAAATTATTTTGGTAAATTCCTCAATTGCGAGAGGCCTAAAGAAAAATTACGCTTCACGTGAGTAGTACCGATCCCAGATCCAAATTCGCCTTCAATAACCAAGGTATAAGAGATTATAAAATAACTAGAAATAACAGAGCCCCGAGAGAAGACAGCATTATCTCCGAGATCTGGAAACTCAAAGCCGAAACAGGTACGATAGGAGAATTTGTGTCGCAACCATTAAAAAGTCATATTTCGTTGCGACGGGCTCTTCCCATGAAATGTCAATCACCTACTTTCTCATCTGTGCGAAAGTAGTTTGTTGACATCCACCTACATAGGGAGGGAACGATCATTTTAATAATATAAGAGAAATCAGAGCTAGCAAAGAAAGATTTTGTGTTAGTTTCTCCCCAGCGCTGTTCAAGAGCAGAACGGTGGAGAAACAGCTTTAAGATGGCTGGATGAGCCCTCTGCCAGCCACTTAATTGGAACTGCAGAGTAATCATGTAGATGTAGCTGCTTCGGAAGCAGGGGAGGAGGTTTATGTACCGCATTTAGAACTTTTTAAAATGTGGACCTGAAAGCGAAGCTGCCATTTTTGACATTTTGAAGATCGAAGAACGAACTGCAGAAGCACGTGGCTTTAAGATAACTGCACAGGTAACAGTAAACGAAAGTGTCAGAGCTGTAGAAACGTGAGGAAAATTTGTTCTCGTGTCGCCTTGAAAGTATCGAAATCGCTAGAAACCTGTCACACGAACGAATACAAGATATCACAAAAACTAGTTACAATAAAGCATAAGCAAATTGGCCTCCAAGGCTAAAAGACATTGGTTTCAAATATGTTAAGAAGACAGTTTTTAACAGAAAGAAGTGACGTAAGTGCAGTACAAACCACTACCGTTACAAAGAGGGGCGTTATAAGAGAAGGAGATAGTTCAACAGCGTATTACATTGATGAAACTGGTTGAATCGAATCATTCCATGAATAACAGCTGGAAAATCAGTGATGGTACTGCAGTCTTAAAGTTCTCATAGGAAAAGTTTCTGGGAGAATTCTGTTGACACCAAAAAATATCATAACATACTGATAATTTTTACGGTGGTCTATTTGCACCAGTCTTTGTAACTAGTAATTCTTTTTTACGCACAGGACACCTGTATACACGCTTTCTACGCGTTTAAGAAAATTATGTGCAGCAGAAGCAGTTGTCAAGCAAATGTAATGATTTCGGTTTGAGTTTGGTTAATTTTGCTGTGTATTACACTTTTACTTGTAATCCAAATAGCAATAAATGGCATTTTTCGATGATCGTGTCGTTAGACAGTCATCATTTGAAGAAAAATTGTACTTGACGTCTTCACAAAGCTTCGTCAGCTGTTTTCGATTTCCGACATAACACAGACTATTACTGTGGAGCAGTGGACTCAGCATTAAGATGTGAAGTAAGGTTTCTCTCACGTAGACAAATGATCGAAATCGGTTTTAAAATGTATTATTTCTCTCATACACTTAAACGTATAAAACGATGTATCGAAAGCAAATGAACCTGATTTTGTCGGCAACAACACAGTTCGGCAACATAGACTCTTGTTTTCCCGCTCTCCCGCCACGTATGAGCAGACCTCATCCCCTCCATTCTTCATTATGGCTACGTCTCCATGCATAAAGCGCCGTCTTATGTGAAGCGGAATATAACCCCAAACCACCGCTGTTTGCGACTTCAGTGGTGTCAAGCAAGAGCTCGCTGGACGTCAGATGTGAGATCTGTTACGTTTTCTGACGAAAGCCGTTTCTGACTCGGTATCGGTAATGGCAGTGTGTTTGTTAGAAGGTGAGTTCAGGGCCCGCAACCAATCTGTCTGTGGCCTAGACACACTGGATCTATACCTGGAGTTACGGTCGGAGGTGCAATTTTTATGAGAGCAGGAGCACTCTGGTGGTTATACCGCGCACCTTGAATGCAAATTTGTACGCCAGTCTCGTGATTCGATCTGTTGTGCTGCCATTAATGAACAGCATTCCAGGGGGTGTTTACCAATAGAATAATGCCGCCGACATACCGCTGTTGTTGCCCAACATGCTCTAAAGAGCGTTAACATGTTGCCTTGGCCTGTTAAATCACAAAATCTGTCTCCAATCGAGCATATGTGGGATATCATCGGACGACAACTTCAGCGTCATCCACAACCAGCTTTAATTGGCTCTGTACTGACCGACCAAGTGCAACAGGCATGGTACCCCATCCCACAAACTGACATCCTGCAGCTGTACAACACAGTATATTCACGTTTGCATGCTTGCATTCAGCATTCTGACTGTTACACTGGTTATTACTGTACCAGCATTTCACATTTGCAATGGATCATCTCATGTTTACATTAACCTATGATCTTGGAATGTTAATCATTTACGTTTGTTAAACAGGCAAATATATTCCTGAATTTTCATTACTTCACATTAATTATTTTTTGGTGCTGCGATCTTTTTCTGTCGGTGAATATATATACATTCATTTTTACAGTAAGTATGGATGAGTTAGTAATGTACGTCTTTGTGTACTTTCAGATATATCTATGTTTGTTGATGGACATAAAATTCAAACCACCGTTTGTGGTGTCTCAAATCCACAACTCCTGTGGGTATACTTATTATACTGAATGTGGTCGTTCTTGCGCAGGATTGCAGCTCCGTGGCTTCATATAAGGTCTGAGGTGATCGTAAATGCGACATTTGTAATTGGATTGAGGATTCGTTATTACTTAAGACATATTCTGTTTTCTTGGACGAAGAATCATCGGCATAAGTAACTTCGGTCATGCGCCACAGAAGCGTATGGGAAGCCTTGCTGTTCATGTTACATATTAATGACCTGGCTGGCAGTATTAATAATAACTGAGCCATGCCGTTAGTCGATAGGTTGCGTCTGGCTTGCGAGTCGGCATATCTTTAAACACAGGGCGAGTGCCCGAGGTGAACTGAGGCCCTAACAGAGTCTCTTAGAATCGAATTGCCAAGGAGTGAGGTGGTGGCAGCAGGAAGGAAGCAGCTCTGTGTGCCCCATGGCTGATATATGGTGCGGAGTTGTGTTGGCCATTCTTTGAGCCCTGAGTTCGTCGCTGTGATGGTCCGTCGTGCACGTGGGGCGCGCTTTGGCGGAAGTTGGAGGAGAGCGAGGACCGTTGCGGCCTGAGGAACGCGTTCTGCATTGGGGCTCCAGTTCCTGGAGCTACAGAGATTGACATATTGGAATCTGAAGCAGTCTTCTGACGAGCATCCATTTACGATGTCGGGGGATCAAGTTTTGGAACGGTTACTAGACCGCAGCTGTCACGTGGTGTCTTTCCCAGTGCTGTTTTCACTTCATGCAGTTCCACCTGTGCGTCTCCGGCCGAGAGCGTGCTTACTAGATTATCACGTTTTCCGAGTGAACTTTTCTGGCGCCAAACGGTCAGTGCTGAGAGTGCAACATGTTGTCTCGTTTTGGCTGTCCTCAGTCTTACATGAGGAAAGTCCGTCTGGTGTATTTATATGTTTATTTAATGCCTTTATGTCCCATTTCATTGTCAAATTCAAATGCTAGGCGTGAAGACCGTGAATAACACACCTTAAATTTATAAACCACCGACCGTCTAGCATTTGCATTCGACAATGAAATATGACTACCTTCCCATCCATATCTGAAATTCCTTCTTCATGTCAGCATCCTCTGAAGAGGTCATTTTAGCACAAATTTTTAACTTTCTGGACTTTATGCTGTTATGTCTATACCCAGTTTCTGTAGTAAACTACCCTTTAAAAATTAGTTCAAATGAGTTTATTACCCCAGATTAAATTTCATATTAATATACTATCCAATTTATATTAGCAACTACGAAGAATAACCGGTTTGTTAATAATAAAACTTTGAAATTTCGTGATATGAACTGTGCAGTCATGTTGCACCACATATTCTTGAAAATGTACCTCTCCCCTAGTTCTGAAACACTACGATGGTTATTCATTATGATCATCTAAAATGAAAGCTCTACTTGAGAGCAAACCGAAATACTTTTAGTAATAATTTATTCAAAGCTATTTGTTTATAATTAATTAAAATATAATTTAAATTGTTTTACTGTAAATTCATTGAAGTTATATATCAAGTTCAGTAAGCTTTTCGAAATTGAATATCAGCACATGTACGGCAATATGAGGCCCACTTTTTGATGCATGTAACTAAAATCATCTTATTACTTTTAATTGTTATTTTGTGAGTCTTACATTCCATAATGTATTCGATTGTTTAGTTTTATACAAAAGGAAGTGGCGCATGAGCCACGATGTCAGTCTGCATTGTTGTCTTTCGGAAGATGTTTGTGCTAGACTCTTTCGGAGGCTTTCAGACGGCCAATGTATATTCCACCAATGTACTTGGTAATCAGTCACGGTAAAGACACAAAAAATGTTATACTCTGTGTTTTATATAAACAGTAGTACTACAGCGTCGCAAGGATCCAGGACTTTCTGAAGCAAGAACCTTCAAGAATATCAAAGTTGATTATCTCATCATATGGAGCAGCTAAGTTATTATGCGAAGTTTGATTAACTGTAATTGGGATATTTTAGTTTCGCTCGTCTTCGTACTTGTGAATTGTGGAGGCCCAAACTGTTAAGTTGCTCCCATGGTATGATTGAGAATTCACTGTTACCACTGTCCAACTATAATCACTCAGGGTCAGTGGTAATTAAAGTGTTTCCCTCCTCTCACAATTAAGGGTGACATTTTAACTACTTACTCGTGCGGGAACTGTTTACTGATTAAATTACCAGCAGCTGATAAATGTCTCGCGTACTTATAGTTTTCTGTTAATGACTTATTTAATTTACATACCAGTTCCTTTTTATGAATTATCATTGAGAGAGGCAGATTCCAATACTTAATCTGCTGGGAAGTGGAAATGGCATATCACCGCTGCATGATTATGTGTGCCTTCCCTCTTGTTTTACAATAGTATTTTGTATGTGTTTCAGGGGTTGCTAATATGAGTTGCTCGCACAGCCTATATTGTGAGGCGTCCAGGTTCGCGGTGAAATCAGAACCTATGTTGTTTAGGCTCGTTCGCTTGCGGAGTTATTCTGGGAATTTAATGCCCTATATTGTGATATCTACTGTTCTCGTGATTTCAGGCCAGATTTAATGTATTAACTTTGCTCGAGATTTGATGCCTTATTCGTAGTATTTATTGTTAATTCGTGTTTGATTTGTTTTGCGACTTCCCGAGATCAACTAGTTTATTGTACAGACCCTGCTGCTCTTGAGATTTACTGTTCAGATTAAATTTAACTTGCTGCTCCTGTACTCTTATTGTACCTTGATTAAGGTAGCTGTTGTACTATTTAGACAAAAAATTGTCTTGGCTCTTACGTTTTTCTGTGTTTCGAGTGAATCTGCATTTTTAAATAAATGGCATTTAGCGCTCTTTTGTAACGAATGGCCGGCCGGGGTGGCCGAGCGGTTCTATGCGCTACAGTCTGGAACCGCGCGACCGATACGGTCGCAGATTCGAATCCTGCCTCGGGCATGGATGTGTGTGATGTCCTTAGGTTAGTTAGGTTTTAGTAGTTCTATGTTCTAGGGGACTGATGACATAAGATGTTAAGTCGCATAGTGCTCAGAGCCATTTGAACCATTTGTAACGAATGATGTTCAATCCTCACTCGCCGAGTCCTTACTCATCCGAAGTCATTAAGCATGCAGTGGCAAGTAACAGTAACCTCAAACTTTATGTAGACGAAGTAGTTATCTGTAGTCTGTTCAAAATAACGTAAGGATTGTCAGTTAGCCAAGGATGTAAGCGCAGAGCAGAGTTGGCGCGTATCATGCGGAACACACGTGCATTAATACATTTCATTCAGCTCGATCCCATAGGCAAACTGTTCATTGTATAGATATGGAATTGGCATAAATGTGTTTGGCAAGAGCTGGAAAATATTTTCATTTCAGTTTTTTCTGTGGCAGCAAATTATTAATGCGGCATGTGGGCCGTTTACAAAAATGCATTTTCTGAAAACGTTACTGAATTTTCTGCTTGCGGAAAACATTTTGGTCATTGAAATTAGGCGAAAACACAATGCAAGCGAAATCACTTTTCATCTACTATTAACCGGGATTCTGACAGAGTTTTCTAACACGAGATAATTTCAGTTAAATATTACACATAATGATCCACTGGGGGGCAAGAGCCAAGCGGTCGCCCGTATTGTTTCGTTAGAACAAAGAGATCGCCAAGTTGATAATCGATACGTGATTAAGATTTTTAACTGTCTACTTATTTATAACACAATAAAAAATACAATTTATGCTCGTTTATCGCCGGCCGGTGTGGCCGTGCGGTTCTAGGCACTTCAGTGTGGATCCGCCTGACCGCTACGGTCGCAGGTTCGAATCCTGCCTCGGGCATGGATGTGTGTGATGTCCTTAGGTTAGTTAGGTTTAAGTAGTTCTAAGTTCTATGGGACTGATGACCATAGATGTTAAGTCCCATAGTGCTCAGAGCCATTTAAACCATTTTTGCTCGTTTATCGCGGTGGGGAAACGTATCTTAAATAGGCTAACCTGTATTGGGAGAAAGAACAAAGGAGATGCAAAATCAGTACCTCATTATCGCAGCAATCATATTTGTAACCTCCCCACTTCGTCCGGTACACAATATAATCCCACGCGATTACGCACAACTAACTGGTCGGAAAGACATCGATTCCGAAGAAAATTGACCGAAGGAATACGAAAAAAGTAAGACTAATAACCAGTATGGCAAAGGATGCCCTATCTTAATAGACTAAATACAAATACGGTTAATTATAAATATCAATTTAAAATTTCTGGTCGAATTTATAATTAATAAAAAAAATATTTTAGTGAAATTCAGATCATTTATGAAGATCAATTTAAAATTTTTGGTCGAATTTATAGTTAATAAAAAAATTATTTTACTGAAATTCCGATCATGGAATGAAATAATCCGGTCACCAGTCCTGAAGTGGACAGTTAATTTCTGGAGTCAACTGGCTATAATCAGACTTAAATTCACGTAACTATCATTAACATGGGTATTGGTGACGTCAATCATTGCCTGTGCAGGACTAATTTTCATATTCAAGTAATTACAAAATATTTAATTAGGTCGAAATTCATACTCTAAACATTACAATTCGTTAAAATAATGATAAACAAAACGAAAAGTGGATGGATTACAGTAGTACGCACCATGGTAATAATGACGTAGAATAACATCACTATAATCTTATAATCTTATAATCTTGTTGTTGAGAGGACATTGAACTTCCTTAAGTACGGTGAGACACCGAACTCTGCAAGCACCTGTCACAAATTTTCCCAGACAAGGCAGTCGCATTCCCGGCGGGGTCAGGGATTTTCTCTGCCTCGTGATGACTGGGTGTTGTGTGATGTCCTTAGGTTAGTTAGGTTTAAGTAGCTCTAAGTTCTAGGGGACTGATGACCATAGATGTTAAGTCCCATAGTGCTCAGAGCCATTTTGAAGGCAGTCGCAGACTCTCCTATCGTGAAGGAATCAGATGGAAATAGGAACACACAACTCTCTTAATTTTCAGTTATTTGTCGTATACCGAGGATCCGTTCATAAGTTCCTTTTTCTTCAACAAAACTTGCTGTGGATATCTGAGGCTGAATTTGCAGCTTCAAATGCTGGTTCAAGATGTAGAGCAAAATTGTGCTTGCGTGGGATATAAGAGCAATGACTTAGATTTGAAAAAATTGTACTATCATTGTAGTATGATACAAAACGAACTGTGTCATTAGGCGCCGCGAGAAAATATAACATGTCGTGCTTTTTTCGCCACCACGACAAACCAGCAGCAACTGAGCACGTTTTATTCAAGACAAATGAAGTACAAAATTATGGTCCAGCAACCCAAAACGCAACAGACGGCAATGTGCACAGACACCCCATTCACGTCATACGCCGAGGTAACAGCAGCACACACTCTTCAACCTAGGAGCTATCTATAACTCAATTGTTCATGGTGCGTATTGCAAATAACAAGGTATATAATTCACTTCTAGAACGCGGTAATTTTTGGCTGGAAACGCTAAGGATACTTGTGTCTCCTCAAGTATCTGTATGTTTTTGAAGAAACTGCTGCTAATGTCAGTACTTTCTGTTTTCCACTTAATTCGATCTTCTAGTTTCGATAAACTTCGAATTTATTCTACTGTGAAACACAGTGACTAAAGACCTTCCACTACTTTACTGGCAGCCTTATGTTTGATTTCATATCGACTAGACATAACCTAAAAAACTCGACGTGTTCTTTAAGATTAACTTTGTTAATATTCGCAAATATTCCATCTGGAAAAGCATTTAACTTCATTGTCAGCCGCAGTCTTGGGTTCCTAAATTTATTTAATCCTTTCAGAAAGTATGCGTACATTTCATGATGCCGTCTACTCTTGGTGTATCACACATGGAGAAATGACACACACACGCCGGCCGAAGTGGCCGTGCGGTTAAAGGCGCTGCAGTCTGGAACCGCAAGACCGCTACGGTCGCAGGTTCGAATCCTGCCTCGGGCATGGATGTTTGTGATGTCCTTAGGTTAGTTAGGTTTAACTGGTTCTAAGTTCTAGGGGACTAATGACCTCAGCAGTTGAGTCCCATAGTGCTCAGAGCCATTTGAACCATTTTTTGACACACACACACACACACACACACACACACACACACACACACACACAAAAGGAAATCAAGTGACACCTGTTACACATCTCCAGAGTGCCAGGTCGCGTATTTAGCTAGTATTTCGCTAATATATTTCTTAAATTTCGTGCACATTTTTCTATTTGAGCTTTAATCTCGCGTTTTTTTAACTGTAACTGGAAATTCAGGAAGTTCGTAGTGCAATTTTCATTTTTTTCTGAATAGCCAGATACACAGCTCATTAAGGAGTCAGTGCACATTGACGACACGTCAGAAGCGTAGCAAGTTGCATATCTAGGTTTCTGTCTGCTTTTACTGTTTACTTGTTCAATTAGTCTTGCTAGGGTGGGTACATGTGTGCATGCAGTGTGCGGAAGCAAGAGGAGCTGGCCGCAGTTCGCGAATAGTTGAATGCTCTTTTGATTACGGTCAGCCGCCTTCAGACTGCTACCTTGAGATGTAACAGTGGTGGAGAATCTGACACGTCGCAAGAGAGACCTCAGGTGACACTTGCTTCGCCAATTGGCGCTGCTGCCTAGGCGCCTCCTAGTGTATCCGACGGACGTACTCACAGCAGGGTGGCGGAGTAACGCTCGCGTCGCTTGAAGCGGAATGCAAATTTGGAGACCGCCAGCGTGGCCTGGCCTGTTTCTCCTGTGAGTGAACAGGTAGCCGTTCTTTCATCAGGGTCCGAGCTGGCAATTGTTGGCAGGTGTTTATTTATTATCGGGAGCTCCAGCGTTAGGCTCGTGATGGATAGCCTTAGGGAAATAGCGTTCCGGCCAGGAAAGAAAGCCAATATACATTCGGTATGTCTCCCGGGGTGGGGGCTCATCCGAAATTTGAAGGAGACCTCGCCTGCATCTACAGAGCTTGTAGGGTGCTGTTGTGTGCAAGTTGTGGCTCACGAAGGTACAAAGACTCCTCCCACGTGGGTTCTGAAGCGGTCCTCGTGTAAAACAATTATAGATTTTACCTAAAATGGTCGTTTCTAACTTCTTTTTCTGTTTTCACTTAAAGTGACTTCTGTATAACATGCTCTTTGATGTACCATCAATGTAAACGTTTTATTCTTTATTTATGATAATTTATGTAATTCTGATTAATCTGTAATATAATTTCAAAAGTGATGTGCTGTAAAGGAATGTAAAAGCTAAGAATGTAATTGTAATACTAGTTCACGCATAGCGAAACTAGGTTTGTAATCATATAAAACTTGCAGGGAAATCCCTCCGCAACGGAACTGGCTAGGCGGGAATAGTAAAGGTGTATTCGGCTGCCGAACTGCAAAGCTCCTGTGTTGCATGAGTCAGTCGGTGGATAGCAGGCAATGGGTGCGCATCTTTTGAACTGAAAGAGGCGAGAAGAACTGCAAGATTATGTAATGTAGCCTCGGATGGGGAAGCAATGTGGCTTATTATTCATGGCATACTTTGTTTAGCCCTGGAGTATGAAAATCGACCCTAAGAAGAGAATTCTCAGAGCTTGTTGCACAGAAAGAGATACGGGTAGTTTCGCCGCCTTTTTTGAATAGCACAGGACATCATAGTCAACGATGCGAGTATAGCGGCTAGCACGAAGTATTCACCTGAGTACCATATTCTGTAAAACTTGTAGACGGCCAATTTGTGTTGGACTGACAAGACTCCAGACCGAGCTGCCTTACAGTATCTTAGAGAGCACCGTCGCCTTATATAATCGAAGCTTTGCTGTGTTACTTGAAAAAAGGGTGGAGTTTCTTGGCCATACCAAAAGCTTTGTTCCTGAGAAGGTCAACATGTTTAAGGAGAAAGAAGTGTTTGTCCAAAGTGACCTTCAGGGCAAGTCACTGTTGCCTCCCGGGGGATATCCCGCCCAAGCAGTCTGAAGCTGGTAGGCATCGAGGGACGTTTCTTGTTGAAATAGATGGCTCTTGTCTTGGCGGGATTTAGTTGCACTTTATTGGTCTTACACCAAGCGGCTGTGGCATCTACTTGACAATGAAGGCGTCAAATGTTGGCATGAGTATGTCTGCCACTGGTGGGAAAAGCCGTAGCATAGGCAAACTGCGCAGTTTGTAACCCTGTGACAGTTGGCATTTCATTGACAAAAAGGTTGAACAGTAGTGTAGATAAAATAGATCCTTGAGGCAGCCCCGCGTGCGCCATTCGGCTATCAGACGATTGGCCCTCTACTGTAATAATCATCTTCAGTCTGTTAAAAAAATTAGACATAAGTTTCGCATAACAACTGGTCATCGACGTCAGTTCATCCAGTTTCCGAATTAGTTGTTCCCTCCATACCTTATCATAGGCCCTTTCAATATCCAAGAAGACCGCTGCAGTAGCACTAGACACACTGAAATTTCTGGTAACACGTTCCGCCAGACGAAGGAGTTGCAGCTCGGCGGATAGTTTTCGTTGGAAGCCATACTGTTCTTCACTTATTGTACCGTCTGTCACCAATGGTTCCAGAATGCGGGCCTGGATAACTCTCTCGAAGGTTTTGTCCAAACAAATGTGGCCACTATACAGGGGCAGATCAATGATATCAACGAAAGGTTCAATTTAAAAATCATAAACATCCAAGAAACGGTAGAACCTTTAGTAGTAACGAAAATGGTCGAAAAAGTTTTGGTCTGAAAACCGAAATCGCTGACGAACGTAGAAATGCAATCTCACATTTGGGAGAGACAGTGGTTGATTCTGAGAAAGAAATAAGCAAACAGATAAATATTTGCGACCAGAAGTGTAGCCAAAACACTTCACAAATTCAAGGCAAGATCCGAGACCTTGAAAAGAAAATAAGGAAGGCCAGTTGTGTCGATGGTAGAATACCTCGTAACAAACTATTTAGAGGGTCACGAACGCTTTGATCCTGCCAAGAGACATACTGGATGGCACCCACTGGATTTTCTGAAAAACTGCGAAAGGATTTTTGCTGAATATTTGACAGATCAGGAAAAGATTAACGTAGTTATCAGTGCATTAGCACAACAAAAGTTTATCGAGGCATACTGATCACAACAAAAACAAGATTGTTTATGGTGAGAATTCATAATAGCTAGATTATATGTCAGTCGGGGCAGAAGCTCTATGAAAGATTTCTGTGAATCCTGCTAACAAAAACTGACACATTTCAGAAGTAGACAATCCGAATCCGAGATTATATGACAGCTGTGGAAGGAGCTGCCAGAGGAATCGAAAAGATACGTAGGAAGCAGTCATAAAAGCTTTTCTGCGTTTTTATAAAGAGTAAAGTATGAAAACAATTGTCGAAGTAATCGTTACTACCGCCATAATAACAACAATGGGATTAACCGCAATGACAATCAACAAAATGACGGCAAAAGGTATCGTGTTAATATTATGCATCAAGGTAATGACAGAGGTCGAGATACTTCAGACGTTCGCGGGAGAGGATGCATCGAGGTAGTGGCAGAGGTCGAGGTACTTCAGCCGGTCGCGGGAGAGGATTTGAACAGCGACATTACCACGACAACAACCACACGGAAAACTACCGACCGCATATGTTGCGGACCAAACTAACGCGGACAGATTTTCAAGGCCCAAACGTAAGAAACAATACCGGCGTCGACGTATTGAATCTAGTACTCGAGAAAGCGACTGTGAAGCACTGCAGGTCGCTGCAAGCAAAGAGAGAGATGTGCTCAGGAATGCGTCACGGCCGACAGGCGATGAAACGTATACTGCGGACGGAGAGCCCGCCAGCGAAGCACACGTAAGATTTCAGGCCAATCAGCTGTTCGTTTGGAGGGTATAGTTACGACAGTAGAACAGAATGAGGGCGTCACAGTAACTGCAATGAACCTACCTAGACAGATTCGACAGCGGGGCAAGAGAAAAAGTGAACATGTTCGTAGGCAAGGAAGAAAGCACCAACGACAGTTTGATAACGATAAAATTTGCGCAAATGAGCTGTCATGGATTTACTGGCTGGTGTGAACAATTCGGTGATCTGTGCCAAGGACTAAAGCAGTGCGAGTGGGAGGATTTCAATAGGGATTATGCGACCAAAAGGTTAGGTAGTAGTGAAAGGAGAAAAAGGGACGTCGAGAATAGGACGTGGCTTGATAGTAAGAAGCGAAGTACGGTCGCAATGTGGGGATTGAAGGAAGATGAAATCTTCAGCATTGCTGACGAAGCATTCCTGGCAAACAAATCGCCAGCAGAACAAACTGTTGTCAGTAGGCCGGAAGAAGTAAATAAGTTTGCGAATTACTGAAGTTCAGAAACACTACACAAAATAAAAAAGTAAAGGTAGACGTCTTTAGAACCGAAGTAAATGACTCTTCAGATGAAGAGTCTGCTGTGAAAGAAAAAGAACTCCTAACACTGGGAGAAAACCGTCACCCTGAGTAAATGTCGGATGAGGAAATTAACATGTGTCTCAGAAAAGCGTTTCTGTTAGAACAGAACAGAGACCCAGAATGGTCAGATATACAAGATAGTTCGGCTGAAGAATGTATTGAAGTAACACAAACCGTTGAAGGCGTAACGAAATGTTGATCAGTACCACAAGATGACGCAATTTGAAAACAAGCACCAGAAGTAAACACAGAACCAAGAAAGAAAGAACCACTGGACAATGCTATAGATGATCAAAAAAATGGTTCAAATGGCTCTGAGCACTATGGGACTCAACTGCTGAGGTCATTAGTCCCCTAGAACTTAGAACTAGTTAAACCTAACTAACCTAAGGACATCACAAACATCCATGCCCGAGGCAGGATTCGAACCTGCGACCGTAACGGTCTTGCGGTTCCAGGCTGCAGCGCCTTTAACCGCACGGCCACTTCGGCCGGCTATAGATGATCAAAATTGGATTCAGGTCGCACAAGACTCTGAAATCCCGAAACAAAAGAAATCCCCGAATATAGACAAAGTAAATGTAGGAAACATCCGTTGGGATGAAATTCGATCTCTTAAAGACTTGGAAGAATGAAGTGAAAAAAGCCTTCAGTCACAATTTTTCGTGTTTTATTAAGCACACGATGCATTTCGGACCCTGTGGGTCCATCATCAGGTGTAATTTGTCTTAATACATGCTTACTTTTTTCTCTTGAATGTGATGAAATGCATATTTCTGTCATGAAAGGGTTTGATGTTAGGTTATGAATTTCGTACGTCAAACGCGGAGAATATGTGCGAAATAGTGGAAGAGACGAACAGCGTAAACTTACCACATTATACAAGAAAAGCGTTTTTAAAGTTTTAGCACCAGCATCCATTCTTTTCTCCAAAAGTGCTAAAACGTTTAAAACGCTTTTCTTGGAGTATGTGGTAAGTTTAAACTGTTCATCTTTTCCACTATTTCGCACATATTTTCCGCTTTTGACTTGCGAAATTCATAACCTAACATCGAACCCTTTCATGACAGGAATATGCATTTTACCTCATTCAAGAGAAAAAATTAAGCATGTATTAAGATAAATTACACCTGATGATGGACCGACAGGGTCCGAAATGCATCGTGTGCTTAATAAAACACGAAAAGTTGTGACTGAAGGCATTTTTTAATTCATACTTGCAGTGTATTGAATACAGTTACGTTTGAAGCTGCGAAATATGGATAAAATTTAAAAAATCTTTAAGACTCGTTATGAAAAGATCAGGAAAATTAAATTATTCTGTGTAAAATAGCACATACTGCTAGCATAATTAGGCGTTGTGGGGCAGGTTTATTTCCAAATTTAAATACATGTACAGTGGCCAGTTTGAAGTGTAAGGAACTCCTCAAACTAATGCATGGTATCTGATGTACTCAGAGACCCATAAACAAATATCTAATATTTAAGGGGGAAGCGTTGTTTTAAAAAATCTCGAAAATTTCATGACCGATTTACTTCAAAATTTTAAACGGTTCTCTAATAGAATCAAGGAAGCCCTTAGGTGTTCGTAACATAGTGGACTTGAAACCTGATGTTCATAGAAAAGTATAAAAAGGGGCACTGTTTGAAAACACGTCATGAAATATGTTTGTTTGTTTTTTGTTACAAAATATGTTTTTTTTTACAGATGTTATAATGTGAAGAATCACTGTTATAATTTTGCTAACATATGTTTGCAAGTTTCAAATTCTTAACAGTGTAACTGTGTATAGAATGAAATGGACATTCCAAAATGTAAAATGATATACTAGAAGGTTACACTGCACAATGAGCTGTAGCATCATAAAATGGACTGCCAATGTGTGAAATCGGCAGCATAATTTAGTGCTAAGTGATTAGAGCAGAAAAGGGTGTTTCGATTGGCCTGCCAAAAATCTCAGGGGGCAGCCAACAGATCCCTTGGAAAAGCAACATTTGTAAATAAGGTGTTGGTGTACACTGCCTGAAGTTATAGAGGGGCAATGCCTATTGTAAATAGTGTTGTATTAGTTCTCTGAACTGCATAAAAATGTTAGTGTAAGTAATAATTTTTCTTAATTGATTTTCAAGCACACAAACTGAAAGTAAAATCTTGAGTAGTATTTTCGAAAATGATAAAAATTTGAAAATTAGCTACACATGTTGCTTTAAAAGCAAAATAAACGAAATACTTAAAGTTTGTAGTAAACAACTGTTAACACTAAACAAATTTTAAATAATGTTTATGTAAAAGCTTGTATCATTTTTTTCTCCCTTGTATTTGTGTATTAAGTGTTCTCTTATCCATGTGTCATTATAGTGTGGGTGAACCCACTAATATTCAGTACTCCATGTAGCACTGAATTCTTTATCCTTGGTCAAAAGTTACGTGAAATATCAACAATGTTATTCTTAAGGGAGTGAGGTGAAATTATGTTTAAGAAGCTTCAACATCGCAGCGCGTCAGCAATCGTTGGTTAATAAATTAAAAAACTAGAAACCCGCGGGTTTCTAGTATTTTAATATGAAATTATGTTCTTTGTTTTTGTATTGTTATTCATGTAAAGTGAATGTTGTTGTTATTCATGTAAAGTGAATGTTGTTGTTATTCATGTAAAGTGAATGTTGCTGTGATATGTTTGCAGTTTTTTCTTTCGCCCAACACTGTTTGAGATGTTACAAATGTTTCACTGATGTATCACTAAGAGGAAACATCACTGAAACATGGGGCATGTGAAACACAACTATCGATGTTACCTATGATGGTCTTATCTAATTTCTTTAGCTGTTTTTCTTAATGTGACTTCTGTATGACTATTCTCCTTGATGTACTATCGATGTAAATGTTTATTCTTTATTTATGGTAATTTGTGTAGGCCTAATTGTAACTATTCCATAATATAATTTCAAAAGTAATGTGCTGTAAATGAATGTAAAAGCTAAAAATTTTATTGTAATACTGACTCATGCATATAGAAAGTAGGTTTATAGTCATACAAAATTGGGGAGGAGGGGGGGGGGAGTGAAGAGCCCCTTCGTAAGGGAACTGTCGAGGCGGAGACGGGAATAGAAAAGGTGGATCCGGCGATCGAGCTGCGAGGCTCCTATGTGGCATGAGTCAATCGGTGGCCAGCAGGCAATGAGTGCGCATCTTATGAAGTGGAACTACAAGATTATGTAATATAGCCTCGGATGTGGAAGCAATGCGGCTTATTATTCATGGCATACTTTGATTAGCTCCATACTATGAAAATCTGACGCTAAGAAGAGAATTCCCAGAGCTTGTTGCACAGGAAGAGCCACGGATACTTTCGCCACCTTTTTGAGTAGCACAGGAGATCAACGCTACTACCACCTTCATATCAATTTATCAGATGAGTACTGTATAACTGCATGGACCAGTTATGTGGTTACGTTTTCAGTAATAACTTTGTGTTCTGTACATTCTGTTTTGAGGCACCGTATTTTACCCTTAGCCATTTACCTAGACAGGGTCCTATCCCAAGTGCTACGCTGAATCCGAGTGTCCTATTTTGCTGAACTTAAAAGCAATTATTTCCCTTAACAAAAGTTAAAAAACTTTGTGGAGAGTTGTAAAGTTCATACTAATTAGTGAGCATAAGTTTCGAAATACTCCACGTAGTTTTCATAAATGGACAGTTAAAGTATTCGGTTCAAAGATTCTTTTTATTGAAATAACAGTGTTTACAATTTTCTGTGTTACGTAATTAACAGTGTTTCCCGTATTGTGACCTGACTAAAGTGTTCAGCCGCGATCTAAATCTACAGATAAATTAGTTTCCGGGTCCCCATGCTAATAGCTGAGCCAGAGTTAAATGTCATATTACAATAACGGCACTCAAGAATAAGCAACTGGCTACAAATATTGATACTATACTGGATACATGTGTCACATATTCCACTTGAGCTAAATAACATTAGGAAGTGAATGCAAATAATAATCAGTACAAAACATAATATTACTTCGTAACTATTTCAATAGTAGTAATTTCCTATAATTAAACTGACATAAGAACATCTTGCCCAAGCCAGTAGCGCTCCACCTCTGGTAATCATTTACCTATAATCACTATCTTCCTACTGTAATGTACAGATAGTAAGTGTTATTGAGAGTCACTTGTTGCCTAAACGCATTAATGCTCCTCCTTTGCTGTTCAAGTCAAATCACTAGTGCTGTACTTGCCAAATTGTGGTAACGTCTTATAAATTATAAACAAAACAGAAGTTTAGTATCAAGTCACATAGTTAACTTGGTTTGTGAAGCATGCTAGTTCTGGTGTACAACTTTGTGTAGTTAGGCTCGTGACCGTTTCTTTTTAAGTAATTACGTTTTGCTTGATTCCTAATAGAATCTTGCTATTGATTTCTTTCAATAGAAATCTTTAGGGAAACAAATTTAGTCCGACAGCTTTCCATTGCACACAGTCACGGTCACAAAAATCCTTTCACTGGGGTAACATTATCGGTATACTGCTAAATAAGTAGTAGCCGGTAGTGCTATACTTTGTTGATGCAGGCTGCTGGACTCGCGCGTGGGGCGTAGGCAGAGCTCGCAATTTGCAGCATTGTTCCCAGAGTTATACATCTACATCATATTCCGCAAAATGTCTGCGGCATTAACTGATAACTGAGCCCTCCAACCCTGTTCCACTTGCGAAGAGTACGTGGTAAGGATGATTGTCGGTAAGCCTTTGCATTGCCTCTAATTTCTCGAATTTTCTCGTCATTGTCATTAAGCGAGATGTATATATTGTCCGAATCTTTCCGGAAAGTGTTCTCTCGAAATTTCAGTAGTAAATCTCTCCGTGATGCACCACGCATCTCTTGTAATGTATGCCAATGGAGTTTGTTGAGCATTTCTGTAACGCTCTCGTGCCGACTGAATGATCCCCTGACGAAACGTGGCGCTCTTCGTTGGATCTTCTCTACCTCTTCCATCAGTCCTATCTAGTAGGGACCCCAGATAGATGAACAATACTCAAGTATCGGCCAAAAAAGCTCCTCATAAGCCACTTCCTTCGTGGATGAGTTGCATTTCCTTAAGATTCTTCCAATGAATCTGAGTCTGGTATCCGCTTTTCCCACTGTTTATTTTGTATGGTCATTCCACCTAAGATCACTCTGGACAGTTACTTCTAGATAATCTACGGCAGATACTATTTCTAGCGGTTTGTCATCAATAGTGTAGCTATACACTAGTGAATTTCTTTTCCTATGTATTCGCAATATGTTACATTTATTTACGTTCAGGGTCAGCTGCCAGAGATGCACCATTCATCAATACTCTGGAGGTCATTTTGCAAATCGTTTCTATCTTCCGGCGGTGCTATTTTGTTACAGACAACCGCATCACCTGCGAGCTGCGCTAGAGAGCATCCGACGCTTTCTACTAGATCATTTGTATATGTTTTAAACAGTAACGGTCCTATCACACTTTCTTGGCGTACTGCAGAAATCACCTTTACATCTCTCGATTTTGTCCTGTTAAGACGTGTTGACTTCTGTCTACAAGGAAGTGTTCAATCCACTAAACGGCAGTGTGGAACTGTGTAAAATGCTTTCCTGAAGTTAAGGAACACGGTATCAACCTGAGCACCATTGTCTAAGGCACTGTGGATCTCATGGAGGAACAGAGCGAGCTGAGTCTCGCAGGATTTCTATTTGCGGAATTCATGTTGATTTTTATAGAGATTTCCCTTCTCCAAAAACGTCACAATTCTTGAACATAAAACATGTTCCATACTCCTACAACAGGTTGACGTCAACGATGTAGGTCTATAATTGTGTGCATCTGTCCTACGGCCCTTCTTAAAAACGAGATTGACCTGCGCTTTCTTCCAGTCACTATGTTCCTTCGTTGCTCAAGCGTTCTACGATAAATTACTGTTAAAAGAGGTGCTAGCTCTTTCGTATAATTTTTGTAAAGTCTTATAGACATCTCATCCGGCCCTGACGCCTTTCCACCACTAAGCAATTGTAGCTGTTTTTCTATTCCGCGATCTGCTATCTCAATATCTGCCATTTCGACGTTGGTACGACGATTGAAAGAAGGGACCGTGTTACGATTTTCCAGCGTGAAACAATTTCGGAAGGCCGAATTCAGCATTTCGGCTCTCTCTCTGTTATCTTCCGTACGGGAGCCAACATGGTCACTGAGTGAATGATTAGAAGATTTTGACTCGCTTACTGATTTTAAATACGACGAAAACTTCTTACGTTTTTTACTCAGATCGGTTGACAAAGTTTTACTTTCAAAGTCATTAAACGCTTCTTTCATTGCTCTCCTTACGCTCATTTGCGCTTCGTTCAGTTTTTGTTTGTTAGCTAGATTTTTACTTCTCTTGAATCTGAGATGAAGTTCTCTTTGTTTACGTAGCAGTTTTCTAACACGGCTATTAACCATGGTGGGTCTTTTCCATCTCTGAAGACCTTACTCGGAATATACTTGTCTAGTGTATACTGCATGATTCCTTTGATTTTTTTTTTCCATTTGTTCTCCACATCTTCTTCCTCATCACCGAATATTTGATGCTGGCTGCTCAGATACTCTGAAATTCGTATCTTGCCACTCTTGCGAAGCAAAACTATATTCCTATCTTTCTTAACATTCTTTGTCAGATCCGTTGTAGAAGATGCTATCACAGCTTTATGATCACTGATACCTTCTTCTATGTTAATTGATTCGATAAGTTCAGTTCTGTTTGTCGCCAGGAGCTCTAAGACGTTACCCTTACGAGTTGGTTCTCTGAGTATCTGCTTAAAGTAGTTTTAGGACAAGACATCCACAACAATGTCGCACGAATCCCTGTCTCTGGCACCAGTTTTGATAGCATGACACTCCCAATCTGTACCTTCCAAGGTGAAGTCGCACCCTATTACAACGGCATCATCAGGAAAATTATTAACGATATTCAGCAAGTTCTGCCTGAAGAGTTCTACCAGATAGTCTATAAAAGCATTTGATTACCATTTTTGGCCGATCTTTTATACTTAACTTCACCCAGATTAATTCACAATCGGAATCTGTGGTAACCTGGCTAGATTTTATCAAATTCTTTACTACAATAAACACGCGGCCACCATTGCTGACTAACCTATCCTTATGATAAATTTTTCAATCTGAACTTCGGATTACGTTGTCATTAACGTCCGGTTACAACCAACTTTCTGTTCCTAATACTATCTGTGCATTACCCCCTTCAGTATGCGATGCTAATTCTGGGACCTTTCCTTGGATGTCATTGCAGTTTACTAGAATCATATTAACCTTTTCTATTTCTCATCTGCGACGACGTAGGTTCTCTGAGGACATTGTGGCTAATTTATCAGGCAAATCGTCTTCGATCCCAAGGTAGGGCTTCTCTAACATAAACAGCCTATGTTTTCGGGATTCTTTGGTTTGGAGCCAAGTGGTGGGTCTCACCCAAAGACCTTGTCGATTCTGTGACATTGTTGGCTGCAGATTTCTGGAGCTGCGTTATCGGGTGGGGAACTTTAGAATTCTAGGACTCCCCTTGACAAGTTTGAGGTACACTACACAAACGAAGCAGCTACTCGGGTAGCAGAGTATTTGTGGAGTGCACATGGAGGTTTTTAGGCTAGGCGGAAGTTTGATGTACGCTAATGACCACTCGCCGGACGGTACGCAGATACCAAATTCAGACAGCGTTTAGAGTAAAGACACATGGACTGCCAAACCTTTATCAGAAAATTCTCGAAGTATTCGTGTCAAATTCCCTAATTTACTGCCCTCCGCCGACTGGGGTGGCCGAGCGGTTCTAGGCGCTACAGTCTGGAGCCGCGCGACCGCTACGGTCGCAGGTTCGAATCCTGCCTCAGGCATGGTTGTGTGTGATGTCCTTAGGTTAGTTAGGTTTAAGTAGTTCTAAGTTCTAGAGGACTGATGACCTTAGAAGATAGGTCCCATAGTGCTCAGAGCCATTTGAACCATTACTGCCCTCCAGGGAAGTTCTCGCGCTCAAAGTTTATTTGGGCCGTGAGCTCGCTGAAGTCCGAAGTAGAAAGCTCTGAGATATTTAGCGTTTAGTGAGTGGACCATATATCGGAAAGACAGATTAGTTGCCGTAGGAGGGGGGAATGTTTACTGCAATTAACAAAAATATTGTCTCTATTGAGGTCGAAATTGATTGTGTGAAGTTATCTGGTTATTTATAACAGGTCCAGGTGAAATCGAGTTAACTGTTAAAAGTGTTACTGTGTTTACTGGCCACCCGATTCTGCCAACACAATTCCAGAGTCAAAGAAACTCTACGGTCACCAATGCGTAAATACGCAGACCATGCTATACTAGCTGGAGGCGACTTTAATCTGCCGAGTATAGACTGCGACGTCTATGGATTCATTACAGGGGTACAGCTACACAGTCTTGAAAAGTAATTATGAACACAGTTTTCCGAAAACTGTATTGAGCACCTCGTTCGATAGCCCACACACAATGGAAATATTTTAGACCTTGCAGGTACAAACAGGCATGACCTTATATGAATGAAGAGAAATCAATGACATCACCCGCATTCGCGATTTGAAATAAAACCAGACTACAGTGAAAATTTGTATCAAACTGGAACTCGAACCTGGATTTCCCATATAACGCGAGCCGTCGCCTTGACCCCTTCGGCTATCCTGGTACGCTTCCCATCCGACCCAAATTCCCATCCTGTCGTACGCAAGTAGCGTCCCTGTCCATTTTCCTCCTGATGACAGCTCACGCTGATTCCCACAGGAGTTTGGACGTAATGTGCATCCGTACTGAAATAACTGGAAGAAATTTCTCATTCATCGACATAAAGATATACATACATATAGACAAATGGGGTCTGTTCTGTCGGACACATCCGACAGAATAGATACCACGCATCCACTCACGGGCCAAAACATTATGACCACCTCCTTAACAGCTTCTTTGTCCATTTTTGGAACGAAATTCATCACTAATTCTGCGTATCAGTGATCCGACAGTTTCTTGGGAGGTTTGTGGAGGTATGCGACACTGGATGTCGACGCACACGTAATGTAGTTCGCGTAAATAATGGGCCGCTGATTTGCGTACGCGGTAATGGCACCCGATAGCAAATCACATGGGGTCAATAGGATTTACATCAGGCGAATTTGGTCGCCGAGACATCAACGTGAGTTCACTATAACGCTCCCCAGACCTCTGTAGCACGGTTCTGGCTTCGACACACCGACAATTGTACTGCTGGAAGATGACGTCGCCGTAGGGGTAGACATCAGGCACAAAGGGACGCAGGTGGTTCGCAGCTGTCAGTGTGTCTTCGATTACTACCACAGGTCCCATGCAAGCACAGGAGAATATCTCCCACAGCATAACACTGTTCCCACCAGCCTGCGTCCATGACGCGCTGCACGTTTCGAGCTGGCGTTCAGATCGATGACGGCGTGTCTGAAGACGACCAGTGACCTAGTATTGCAAAAATGTGATTCATTCGAAGAGCCGACACGTTTCCATTGATCGACAGTCGAACCCCGATGGTTATGTACCCACTGCAATCGTAAATCACGATGTCGTTGGGTCAACATGTGAACACTGCGGAGCTCAACAATGTACGATGAACGTTGTGCACCGAAACAGATGCTACAGATCACCATCTATCCCACTTTACACAGCAGACAAGCCTCCGAAACCAATATTCTGTGAGGAGTCGTGGACGTCCAACCATTTAGTACCTAGTGGTAGTTTCATTATCCTTCTACCTCTTTCTGTAGATGCTCACGGCAGTAGCACGTGAGCATTCGATCAGCTTCGCCATTTTCGAGATACTCGTTCACAGGCTCGGCACAATAATAATCTGCCCTTTGTCAAAGTTCATCGTCATGCATTTCCCCATTGGCAGTCCATATCTTCGCTAGCGCGATCGCACGTCCTTGTCTGCTCCGCTTACATACTTTTGTTACTGCGTGAAGTGCCCACAAAGCCACCAGGAGGCATTCAACGTCGCGGTGGGCATTGTCATAATACTTTGGCTTACCGCTATATTTAATGTGTGTGTACATTTTCAGGTCTGACCTTGTCAACGGCGTCAATACAGGGATGGGGATTAGTGATCATGATGCAGTCAGTCATTATCGTTACAGCACGGAAGCGCTGCAACAAATATGTCGGAAAATGTTTCGGGCAGAAACGCGATTTTGGGGTGACTTGGTGCTAGAGTCCTGTTTGGTCTAGGAACATGGAGTAAAAGTTTTTGGTTTAGCCCGGAGCAGCGGCCATTTGTATAGCCATTCGATCATCTGTCTTAATGTAGCTAAGTTACAGTATATGAAGCTAGGTTCGAACGACGAACCGGAGCTGGCGATCATGCAAGTTGTGTGAATCGATTAATTCGTTTTGCAAAAGATTTTAGTTGGGCTGAAATTAATGCTCAGGTAATGGCACCCCTTGTATGTGCACTCAAGGGATTTTACAATTACCCTCGTTCGGATTTTACTTGCAAAAATAGTCGTCCTTAAATAACTTCGAACTGGGACGAGACTGATCGTTAAAATTTGATACACCGGTGAAGCGGATCTTGGTCTAAGACAAGTTTTAACAGTTTTAAAAAAATCTTGCTCCGTTTGGATTTTACGTGCAAAAAAAAAAGTTTTTCTGGGAGATTTTTGAAGCGCTCCACTTCTGTAATTCAAATATGTACCAATCCGTTCACACTTTGCACGAAGGTGGATAAATGGACAACAACGAAAGAATTTTTTCCGTTGACGTTTATCCGTTGTCGAGATGCAATGACTTGAAATCATAAAATTTGTTCTTATGTGAAATGAATGCACGGAAACGGTTTAAAGTGAATCAAATACATAAAAATGCGTTCTAACGATAAACCTGAAAGCTCAGTTTCTAAAATCTAGCTTCATTCCGATTTCACGTGCAAAAAATACGTTGTTAGTTTTTTTACGCGTGCTACTTGTATGTTTCAAACTTGTGCGGACTGTTTCAAATTTGTAAGAAGATAGACAAATACATGTCATTATGGTATAATTGTTTTTTTTGAAACTTTTATCCGTTGCCACGATGTAAGCAAGATGGTTGGAAAAACAATAAAAAAACCTATACCATATGAGTCGTCGCCAGAATCAACAAAAAATCTACATCGGTTACCGAGCTATGGGGGTCTAATGTCAAAATTATGGCAGAGTAAATGTTGAGAACCAGAATGAAATATTCTCCTTTCCAACCACAAAAAAGGCAAATATGTTCTGGACACAGTTAGGGATATAAAAGAAGGGAACTAGCTTTTCGCCTTATCTGGTAGCTTCAGATATTTTAAACAAAGCATCTTGACTATTCCCGTTTGTTCACGAGTTAACCCTACTTCCCCAGCGCTGTGAACTCTCTCAACTCTCTCAGACCCACCCCCTCTTACATGTATGATGAGGGATATAATAGCAAACTGACACAATTTTATATGCTTCTGGAGACTGGGATGCATCTAGGATACGAAGTATCCGAGAGTTGGGGTGCATCTATAATAGGAAGTTTCGCAGAGTGTAGATGTATACAGCCTAAACTTCAATGACACATTGTGTCATTCTGCACAACATGACAAATAGCATATTGGATGATATGATGGCATGTGTCATGTTATACGACATGACATAATGTATCATCATACTTTTCTTGACGCGATGCGTTATATTGCATGTCATGGGTACTAATACTAACAAGTAAAAGAAGTGCCAATACGTTAAGAAGTTTTGTTTCAAATATCTTCGAAGCCGACAGATAAGTCGAAAAGCTGATTTCCTCATCTTACACCCCTAATTTTGCCCATGAGCTACGATAAGAGCGTTTTTCACTCGGGGGTTACTAAAGTTAATAAATCAGTCAGGAAGGCTAGGAAAGTGTTTCTCCTAGAAAGAGCTAAAAATCAATTGTTAACACTTCACTTAGATAATGAATTGACTCCATTAATTCTTGTACGATTGACTTAAAACTATTGGAAAAGTTTAAACGATTTGTATATCGTGCTCTAGAGAAGTATGTGGCCAGTAAGTAAATCAAGGACTGAAAAGATCCACCGTGGTTTCATAAATGAATTGAGAAACTGCTGAAAGAGCAAAAACTGTTGCACCCTCGGTTCAGAAGAGAAGGCGCAAATGACAACAGTAGAGATTCCTGAGCCACTAATAAGATCTATGGTTGAAGCAAGGAACTACAACCCTTACAGCTTAGCAAAAGGTGTGGCCGAGCACCCGACAAAATTCTGATCCTATGTAAAATTGCTAAGCAGGTCTAAGGCTTCTATGCAATCACTCGTTGACCAGTCAGCTGTGGCAGTAGAAAATAGCAAAAGGATAGACAAAATTTTAAATTTCGCGTTAAAGAAATGGTTCGCGCTGGAGAATCGTACGAACATACCGTCGTTTGACCATCGCAAGGACTGACACGAACAACAAAGTAATAGGCATCTCTAGCGTAGGGAAACGACTGAAGGAGTTGAAAACAAATAAGTCGCCAGGTACGGATGAAATCCCAATTCGGTTTTATAAAGAATACGCTACGTCATTGGCCCCTTACTTAGATTGCATTTATCGTGCACCTATCGCCCAGCGCAATGTCCCAAGCGATTGGAAAAAAGCGCGGGTGACCCTGGTGTATAAGAAAGGCAAAGAACTGGACCTGCAGACTTACAGACCAATATCCTTAACATCGGTTTGCTGCATAATTCTTGAACATATTCTCAATATGAATATAATAAATTTCCTTCAGATGGGAACGCTTCTATCCACAAATCAGCTCGGTTTTAGAAAGCGCCGTTCGTGCGAAACTCAGTTTGCCCTATTGTCACATGATATACTGTGAACTGTGGATGAAGGGCAACAGGCAGATCGCATACTTCTAGATTTTCGAAGAGCATTTGACATGGTGTCCCACTGCAGACTGTTTGCGAAGGTACGAGCATACGGAATAGGTTCCCAGATATGTGAGTGGCTCGAAAATGGAACCCACTACGTTGTCCTCGAAGGCGAGTGTTCATCCGAGACAAGGGGAGGTCAGGAATTCCCAAGGAAATTTGATAGACCGATGTCTCTTTATGTACGTAAATGGTCTGGCGGACAGGGTGGACAGCAATCTACGATTGTCTGCTGATGATGCTGTGGTATAGAGGAAAGTGTCGAAGTTGAGAGACTCTAGCAGGGTACGAGATGACTTAGACAAAATTTCTAGTTATTTTGATGGATGGCATCTAGTTCTTCATCTACATTTACATTATTACTCTGCAATTCACCATTAAGTGAAGAAATTCGATGATTGAAATATCATGAAAAGGACCTGTCGCAGCGAAAACGCCTTTATTTTAATGACTGCCGTACCGATTTGAGTATCATGTCTGTGGTACTCTTTTTCCCTATTACGCGATGTCCTTCGTCAATTCTATCTCATGAGGATCCCACACCCCATAGCAGTACTCCAGAGGAAGGCGGACAAGCGTAGTGTAAGCAGTCTCTTTAGTAGACCTGTGACATACTCTAAGTGTTCTGCCAATAAATGGTAGTGTATGTTCCAATTCCACGTTATTCGTAACTGTAATCTCTAAATAGTTAGATCCGCGTTTACAGCTTTTAGATTTGTGTGATTTATTGCGTAACTGAAATTTAGCGGGTTCTTTGTAGTGCTCAAGTGGATGACTCCACACTTTTCATGATTTAGTCAATTGCCACCTTTTGCACCATACAGATATCTTGTGTAAATCATTCTGCAATTCGTTTTCGTCATCTGATAACGGTAAACGACAGGTCATCTGCAAACATTGAAAGAGGACTGCTCAGATTGCCTCCTAACTCCCGTATTTAGATCACAAAACAGGGCCTATAACACGTCCTTTGGAAACGCCAGGTATTACTTCAGTTTTACTCGATCTCTTTCAATGCTGTGATCTTTGCGACAGGAACTCACGAATACTATCAATCTACTGAGACGATACTCCATAGGCATGCAGTTTTTTTATTAGAAGTCGCTTGTGAGGAACGGTCTCAAAAGCCTTCTGGATCTCTAAAATATGGAATCAGTTTGACGTCCCCTGTGATAGCATTCATTACTTCGTGAGAATAAAGAACTAGCTGTGTTTCACAAGAACGATACTTCCTGAATCCGTGTTGGTTATCTGTCAATAAATCATTTTCTTCGAGGTTATTGATAATGTTCTGGCACGACTTATATTCCAAAATCAGACTGTAAATCGATGTTAGTGATATGGGTCTGTAATTCAGCGGATTACTCCTATTTCCT
This sequence comes from Schistocerca piceifrons, assembly GCF_021461385.2. Taxonomy (NCBI): domain Eukaryota; kingdom Metazoa; phylum Arthropoda; class Insecta; order Orthoptera; family Acrididae; genus Schistocerca; species Schistocerca piceifrons. The sequence goes on from NC_060149.1 coordinate 537,376,905, forward strand.
TTCTTGGGTGTTGGTGTGACTTGTGCAACTTTCCAGTCTTTTGGTTCAGATCCTTCTACGAGCGAGCGGTTGTATATGATTGCTAATTATACAGCCATTGTATCAGTATACTCTGAAACGATCCTGACTGGTATACAATCTGAACCGGAAGCCTTGCATTTCTGAAGTGTTTTAAGCTGCTTCTCTACTTCTAAGTTACTCATGTTGGCAGTTGTTCTTGATTGGAGTTCTGGAATATTTACTTTATCCTCTTTAGTGAAGGAATTTCGGAAAAACGTGTTTAGTAACTGCTGTAGTGGCACTGTCATCAATAACACTGCCAATGGTGTACCTTACATAGGACCAAAATCTCTCTGGATTTTTTGGCAGATTTCGAGAAAGAGTTTTGTTATGAAAAGTATTAAAAACATCTCGTATTGACGTTGGCACTAAATTTCGAGCTTCTGTAAAACTTCTCCGATCTTGGGGATTTTGCGTTCTTTTAATTTGACAAGCTGTTTTTGTTGCTTGTGCAATAGTGCTCTGACCTGTTTTGTGTACCATGGTGGATCAGTACCATCTCTTATTAATTTATTTGGTGTATAACTTTCAACTGCCGTCGATACTGTTTCTCTCCATTTAAACCACATCTGGTCTACGCTTACATAGTCAGACTGGAAGGAGTGAAGGCTGTCTCTTAGGAAAGTGTCACACGAATTTTATCTGCTTTTTTAAATACAAGATTTTGCATTTATTTTTGGTGTGTTTGGATGTTACGATATTCAGACTAGCTTGTTATCACTAATACCTGTATCTGTCATGATGCTCCTTATTTGGTCATGATCATTTATTTCTAAGAGATCAAGTTTGTCTTCGCAACCATTTACACTTCCAGTGGGTTCCTCAACTAGTTGTTCAAAATAATTTTCTGAGAAGGCATTCCGTACGATTTCGGACGACTTTTATGCCTGCCACCGACTTGAAACATGTATTTTTGGCAACATATCGAGGGCAGACTGTAATCACGACCAACTATAAAAATGAGTGGGGTATCTATTTGAAATGACGCTCAAGTTTTCTTTCAATTGTTCATCACTGCATCATTTGAGTACGGTGGTCGGTAAAACCAACCAGTTATTTTATTCCAGTTATGAAGTATAACCTCTACCCATACTAACTCACAGGAACTGTTTACTTCAATTTCGCTTCAGGGTAAACTACTTCTGACAGCAATAAACTCACGACCACCAACTGTATTTAATCTGTCCTTTCGGAACACGGTTAGTTCCTTTGTAAAAATTTCAGCTGAACTTATTTCCGGCTGTAGCCAGATTTCTGTACTTACAACGATTTGAGATTCAGCACTTTCTACTAGCACCTGAAGCTTTGTTTCTTTTCCAACGCAACTAAGATAGTTTTCAACTACAATATTGATTGTTCCTATGTCTAACCTCTTTCTGTGTTCGCTCTGCACGCTTTGAAACGGAAGCCCTTTCTTCACGTTCCCGAGAGCCTGTAACCTCAAGAACCGGCCAGTCCCCTCCACACAGCCTCCGCTACCCGGGTAGCCGCTTCCTGAGTGTAGTGGGCTCCTAATCTACTTAGCAGAACCCGGAAACCCACCACCCTATGGCGGGCGCACGTCGAGGCTTATACAATCTACATGGTCGTAGAGCCGTCTGAGCCTGTGATTCAGGCCCTCCACTCGGCTCTGTGCTAAAGGAAGACAGCCGGCTCTGTCGACAATGCTACAGATGGAGAGCTCCATTTTCATCTCGCAAACAAGACTAACAGTCTGTACTACTTCAGCTAGCCACCGAAAGCAGAGAGAATTTCTTCTGATCCAAGCCACACGCATCATTAGTACCAACATGAGCCACCACCTGCAGGTAGCTGCACCCTGTGCTCTTCATGGCATCCGGAATCACCCGTTCCACATCTACAATGACTTCTCCCAAAATGCACGCAGAGTGCACATTGGATTTCTTCCCCTCCTTCGCAATCATATACATAAGGGCCCCATTAAGCGCCTTACATTGGAGCTCCCAACTTCCACTAATCCCACCCTCTGTGAATGCTCAGGCCTTGCAAGCTGAGAAGATTCTTCCCCAACAGGGCGACCGACTTAATCTCGCTCAGGGACTTCGTCAACCACAGAAACCTGTTCGTCAGACGAATCGGAGAGACCCTCCGATCGGCCCCTCAGAAAGTCTTTCGCTGCCGGCCACACCTCTAAAAGTAGAAAGAAATGTGAGTTAATGCAGATGAGTAGGAAAAACAAATCCGTAATGTTCGAATACATCAAGATGCTTGATACAGTCACGTCGTTTAAATATCTGGGTGTAACATTGCAAAGCGATATGAAATGGAACTAGCAAGTGGAGTTTGCGGTAGGGAAGCCGCATGGTCGACTTCTGTTTGTTGGGAGAATTTTGGGAAGGTATGGTTCATCTGTAAAAGAGACCGTATATAGCACAAATGGCTCTGAGCACTATGAGACTAAACTGCTGAGGTCATTAGTCCCCTAGAACTTAGAACTAGTTAAACCTAACTAATCTAAGGACATCACAAACATCCATGCCCGAGGCAGGATTCGAACCTGCGACCGTAGCGGTCTTGCGGTTCCAGACTGCAGCGCCTTTAACCGCACGGCCACTTCGGCCGGCTATATAGCACACAAATTAGACCTATTGTGGAGTACTGCTCGAGTGTTTGGGATCCGCACCGGCCGGATTTAAGGAAGACATCGAAGGAATTCAGGGGCGGCGCTGCTAGATCTGTTACCTGTAAGTTCGAGCAACACGCAAATATTACGGAGTTGCTTCGGTAACTCAAATAGGAACCCCTGAAGGGAAGACGACGCTCTATTCGATGAATGCTAGTGAGAAAATTTAGAGAATCGGCATTTGAAGTTGACTGCAGACGATTCTACTGCCACCGATGTATTGGGTTGTTTTGGGGGAGGAGACCAGACAGCGAGGTCATCTGTCTCATTGAATTAGGGAAATAAGTCGGACGTGCCCGTTCGACGGAACCATCCCGGCATTTGCCTGGACCGATTTAGGGAAATCACGGAAAACCTAAATCAGGATGGCCGGACACAGGATTGAACCGCCGTCCTCCCGAATGCGAGTCCAGTGTGCTAGCCACTGCGCCACCTCGCTCGGTGCCACCAAGGTATATTTCGCGTAAGGACTACAACGGTAAGATACGAGAAATTAAGTCTCATAGGGGGGCATATAGACAGTTGTTTTTCCCTGGCTCTATCTGCGAGTGGAACAGGAAACAAAATAACTAGTAGTAGTATAGATCAAGCGTTCATTCATTGGCAAACGTAAGCGGAAGTAAATCTCCACCTGGTAAGTGTCCAAATCACTATATTGGCTTCTTCCGATTCATAGGTCTCCTGTTCATTTCTTTACCGTTTTATTGCTCCATTTCGCCTACATCTTCCTGTGATAGCTTTCCGATTTCATTGGGTACAGATTTCGATGACGATGGTGCTAGTGGTGATGATTGTGCAAAAATCTGACATGCTGTAGAGAAACAGGCTTCAGATTCGTGATCAGAGATTTAGTGAGAGATTCATACTTTCGTGCAAACGCTATCAATCTCAATTATGAACAGTAATGTAAGTTACTGAAAGACGCGTTTGTTGATCCCCAAGTCTTATACGAATGCTAATTACTAGGTCTACAACATTGCTTCCACCGTTTTTTATCGAAGTTCGGGGCTTCATTGTGAAAAAACTTACAAAAAAAAATATGAATCATAGTATTACCCATCACTGGCCACTACATTCTCCCATCTTTCGGATAGCATACGAATCCCGTGGCGGAAGAACTGGGCGTCTTTTGTGGGGATCCATGAATCGATTCAATTTTTCACTTGTTCATAAGATCGGAAGTACTGGTCAGCCAGACTGTATGCCACTGTTCGAAAATGGTGATAGTCAGAGAGAGCAACGTATGGAGAATACGGCGGGAGGGATAGAACTTCTCATTTCAACGTTTGCATGTATATTTTGACGGGTTTTGCGACATGGGGTCGAGCACTGACCTGCTGCAATATCACCTTTACGTGTCTATCTCTGTATTGTGGTCGTTTGTGTTTCAGTGCTGGGCTCGAACACATAAATTGCTTTCGATAATGATGTTCTGTGACTGTCTTCGTCTGTTTCAATAACTTCGAAAACGTTCTGTCTTCCACCGCCATGCCGGTCTTCGACATCAAAATCACCATTCTTAAGGCGTTGAAAACATTCTTTGCACGTTCTTCCACTAACAGTTCCCTCACCATTGGTCTTACCCAGCATTTTAAGAGCCACAGCCGCAGAATTCTTCATGTTAAAGCAGAAAATTAAAACTTCCCGCAAATGGCGAGAAATGGGTACGTAAGTTGACGTACTTACTCGAGAATAACCTTATGATGCAATCACAAATCGACTAATATTTTTATGGCATTAAGTTTACAGATGCCTAAGCTTATTGTATTACACCTATGACCAACCACCTGAACCCCACTCGCCGCTACTGCTGTCTATTGCAAAAAGGCGGAAGCGAAGTCGTAGACCTAATACAAATTTTCTGCAAACGAATAGAATCTAATTTCAGCATCTTCCTTAGAGATAGACCCAACAACTGGTTTTCACATCCTGTTCTGGAGAGAACTGTTCTTATCACATCCTTATATTAGTAGATTTGTTTATCCATTTGTGTCCACTAGCATGCCTTTGAACGATGAAGAGTAATGTTTTTGGGAAAACGATGATAAATTACGCTATATTTCTGTCATCCGACAGCGAGGGCGACACCTTGAGATGTTCGCTATCAACGACTCTTCTGGCAATCGTTAAGAGAAGATAGCCCGCCGCCATTTTGGCTTGGCCACTCACGTCAGCCCAGAGATAAAACCTGGCCGCTGGGTGGCTGCAAGACACTTTGTGCTGTACTCTCGAGACTAGGCTGTTTACTGGATTCCAGTTGGACTATATTTTTATATTCTGGTCAACAGATTACTGACAAGTTTTCTTGAACGTCGACTAACTAGATTATTTTCTTGATGTTTTCTACAATGTACGACGAATCAGTTAGGATTGGAAGTTTGAATTGTCAAGCGATTACAGTGTACACATTTCTTCTGTGAAATAAAGGATGTATTGTACCGGAGCAGGAGTAATAAATTACATTTAGATTTCTTCAAGGAATATCGGTACAGTTACACCTGCCGTTAGTCGTTTCATTTAGTAAACTGTCACCAGAATTTGTAACGACAGTCTTCTGTTTGCTGGGCAGTCATAAAACAATCACGTCTCCTTCTCCCTCCACGTACTCCAGACGTGACGAAGTTGGCGACACACCTGTACACAAGTTGTGTGTGCTGGAGACGTGAATCCTCCAGGTAGCCAGCGACAAAACAGTCAGTGAGGTGGGCAGTGGAGCTGTACAAGTAGCCAGCTAGCAGCAGTCAGCAAGAGAATGTAAAGTTTTACTACAGGAGAAACCCGTCTAACAATCAAAGTAGGTGAAATATCTCTACAAATGTTCGCTGTCATGAAATTCATGGAACCAATTCAAATAGACACAATTCAGGTACACCGTTAACTAGGTAGTTTAGTGCTAGAATTACTAGAAATTAGGCCTCCTCAATAAATTTACTACAGTAGAAGTTTTAGGATAAAGTTGAATAACTATGATAATTCTATCAAACTCAATAACAACCATGCAAAACTTGATACAAGATTCAGGGGCATCTCGTTGGGTAATGTATGGTAAGAGCTACCAGAATTCCCGCCGATCTCTACCATAGACATAGTTATTTATACGGTAGGTGCGAAACATTGGTAATGAACTTAGTGACCACATTGATCAGATACAACGAATAAACGCATAGTCACACGCAACACCATGCAACAGAAAAAGACTAAATTAATTAAATGTTAAGTGGCCGAGCGGTTCTAGGCGCTACAGTCTGGAACCGCGCGACCGCTACGGTCGCAGGTTCGAATCCTGCCTCGGGCATGGATGTGCGTGATGTCCTTAGGTTAGTTAGGTTTAAGTAGTTCTAAGTTCTAGGGGACTGATGACCTCAGAAGTTAAGTCCTATTGTGCTCAGAGCCATTTGAACCATTTGTTAAGTTAATGTCGTGAAAGTTTAATAGATAATAATTAATTAACTTTAAAAATTCAGGAATTTCATTAATGCAATAATGGACAAACGATGTACGATAGCATAGTTTAGGGTACATCTGTGGCAAAAGAATGGGAAATCATATAGAACTGTTGTCTTATATACCCATTCAATACTAGAATTAGAGAGTTCTCTTCTGTCATTTCTATTCATATTTGCAAAGTGCGATTCATTTACCAAATTATATCACCAACAGTATTAGTGGTTGAATTAAGGTTCAAGCTCGAGTATAAAGGGCTCAGTGTGTTGCGCATTTAGTGGAATACTTGAGTGCTGTAGCTCGGAAACCATAGGTGTTAGGCATTTTAGATCAAATTTCGCTTATTCATAGCTCGTGTACCAGAAGCCTGTATAAGGCTCAACGAGCCATCAGTTGAAAAGTACACCTCGTGCGGATCAATAACATCAGCCCCCAACCAGACAAATGACCAGCTCAGGAATGGCAGCAGCGCGCCACAGCAGAGCCCTCATAACTGCTGCCGCTGATCGTGCGTGACGTAGTGCTGCCCAAACTTATATGTGACTGTGGGTGCCTTCATGGAAGTCCCCTTCCACTTCCAGGGTTGGTGGAGTGTAAGAGCTCGGAGGTTATGTGCCTCCAGTGGATGGCGGATAGTTGTGGCTTCATATTGTGGTTGCCTTCATTTAGTCTCTTTTCAGTTGATAATCTTCTGGCGCTGGCATAGTGGCAGGGAGGTGGTCGGATTACTGACCAATCGCGCTGCTCGCTCACATGTGCAAGTGGAGCGTATGGGATCTGATGCCTACTATTGAGCAGCTGGTGGCTTGGTTGCTTCCACAGCTATCTTCATAACAGAAGCCATCTGCTGTGTCACTTGCTCCATTGTGCCTATCTAGCGATCGAACAAGGAAGTGAGCATGATGACCGGGCTGTCGATGTCGCCACTTCTTGCGGCATCGGCATAGCTGTTGGATGGCGCCGAGATGTTGCGGTCAGCGGCTACAGAGTGGCTACCGTCGCTGCCTTCCGCGTAGTAGACGTCCCGCCTAGTTTTCTTCTGTGTATGGGGGTAGGCTTCGCCTCTTCTGCGTGTGAGCCTCGCTTCACGTCCAGTTCGTACTGGCAAGGCGCAGACGTCAGACTATACGCCTCCTCGCGCTGGTGGTGTCTTGCCGTTGGAGCGTGCTGCTGCGGACTTTTATGATGCACTGTAGGGTATTTCAAGTTGGCGACCTAACGCATCTGTTAATTTCTCGCGCCCACTATAATTTGACACGTTTTTCGCACCACAGTTTGAGCACACTGATTGATCTTCTCTGTTTAGGGTGCATTAGTGGCTTCGATGATCGCCATCGCACTTAACACAGGCGTCAGGTATCGAGAATCGTGTCGTACCACGTGCCTGAGGCGCTGTTACCTGAAGCATTGTGACCAGCCACGCGGTGATTTCTAGTGCTCAATGGTGTTCGCCGTCTGCAGCACTGTGGTGAGGTAGAAAAAATTTCGCTTGGTGGAACTGTCTGTGACAGCCACCAGCAGAAGTATTATATATATGGCTCTGAGCACTCTGGGACTTAACATCTGAGGTCATCAGTCCCCTAGAACTTAGAACTACTTAAACCTAACCAACCTAAGGATATCACACACATCCTTTCCCGACGCAGGATTCGAACCTGCGACCGTAGCGGCAACGCGGTGCCAGACTGAAGCGCCTAGAACCGCTCGGCCACACCGTCCGGCGCAGAAGGATTCCATACTCGCTTGTGTCCAAGTATTTCATGCATACCGCTAAGCGCACCCTGGGCCTAAGGTTCTCGACCTCTTCTTGTAGCTGATCACATTGCATCGTTCGTGGAAAGCCATGAAACACATCCATGATTGTTCGGATCCGTGGTGTGAGTGAAGAACGGCCACTGGATTGCAGTTGTTCCACTCGTCATGCATCGGTGGTCATCACAGTTTAGGAGGTTAATATGCATGATGTCTTTGCAATGAAGTTCGACTTGACACACTGCGATATCTGTTGCAGGAATCTTCGACAATCGTCTTTTTATTGTAAGATGATCGGTGATGGTCTCTGTTCCTTCCTCGTGGTGCGTTGTTGCCCGGCGGGGATGGGATAAGATCGCCCACTGTAGCGACTGCTGCCGTAGCCATGGCGTCTCCTTCCTCCTCCAGGCAACTCCACAGACACTGGAGCGACTCTCCATTTCCAGTGATCGTGATCGACTTGCTTGACTGGCCACAAATGTAGACTAGCCTCGCTTGTCGACCACGACTTCCTGCTTCGCCCCTTATCGGCGCGCGGATTGCTGGCGATGGGGTTCTTCTTACCTGAGTTCTGGAGAAAATCCACCCACTCCTCGCGTCCTGTATTCGCACATAAACCGAACTATTCCAGCATCTCCTCTGCGACGGGACTGTGGAAATGTGATTAGTGACAGACTCATCCCAAGCCAAGTGTGGAAAACTGAACGGACAAATCTAATGTCGGTGGCGGAATGGCAGTATAGGTATTCGTTTCACTGAGTCACCACTGAGCGTACTTACCGCCTTGTCTGTGACTGCAGGCACGGCGGAGGTGGTGAGTGTCCTACGTCGTTGCTTACCGGCCTTCGGATGGCAATTATGATGCGCTTTTTTAGCTTCAGAGCATTGTCTTTGTTGTTAGTGACTTTAAAGCCAAGCATGCTGCAAGTATTAGAATGTTGCTACCACCAGCAGGAGGCGACTGCTTCCTGCCGCTGACTGTCACGACACAGTTGCCTTGGATCTCTATCATTAACCCACTAACGGGGAAAAGGCAAATGTCTTAGACATTGCTATGATTAGAAGCCTACCAAATCATATGGCCGCAAGAATGCAAAACTCGCTGTCGTCCAGTCATGTCACTGCCATTATTAACATGTACGCGAATGGCGTGCCGACCTGCCGGCGTGGAATGTGTACGAAAGGTGTGAGCTGGAATGCCTGCCGACGTCAGCACACAGAGTCAACTAAAGCGGTGCCAGACCCCGAGGCAGCTGTTGCGCATTCAACCCTGAGACATGTCACCATTGCCGCTTTTGCAGCAGTCGAAGCAGAATGCTATCGCGGAGAAGAATCACGTATTTTGCGTCAGCTGAAGACGAATGAAGGCACTAGGCACCTGATTAGCAGCCTAAGCCGCGAGATCAAGGCGGCAGCTGGGATGCGTGTGCGGGAATGATAGCCACTCGCCGTCTGAATGATTCCAGTGAGGAAGACTAGAAAATTCTTTCTGCGCCGTTCGCAAAAAATCCAGCCACCCCAAATGTTGCGTGACGTGGTCTCTGAGACGGTCACCATGGCCAATACCGTAGCATGAGAGTTTCAAGCTTGCCGCCCCCTGTCGTTGCTGGTCACACTCAATATCATAGCGGTGCATGATGAAGTAGTGAAAGTCACTGATTCGATTACAGCAGACGACGTTTACGTGCAACTTCAGACACTGACAATAAGGAAATCTACTGGTCCTGGCCTGCTAACGAACCTGATGCCACCACAGATGTCATTGTGCATCTGCTGAATGTTTTTAAAAACATCATCCGCGTTGGTATTGCACACCCGCGACTTTCCTGCGATGTGTCACCCACACATAGAAGCCTCAGAGGCTGTGTCTTCCAGCTCTTACAAAGGAGGCAAAAGTACAAATCTAGTGACCGCTGCCATACGCTGTGCACGAGAATATTTAAAAATTCGGAGAATTTAATATCAAAATTTTTATTAAATTTTAATTTTTCTCGATTTTCTGGACCCGCCGATGTGTTGTGTAGACACAGGTTAAAGAAATTTTAATATCCACGGAATGTAGTTTAAGAAAGCCATAAGATGGCGTAAATCACTGAAGAATGAAGCCGTTGCGTTAAATTGGAGACGCAAACAACCTACCATAGATGGAGACTTTTTTCCTCTCTTTTTTTTCTGGGGGGGGGGGGGGGGTGTTTCGCCCTCCTGGTACCACTGTAGAATGGCCAATCTAAGGGCCAGGGACCCTTCCTCCGACACTCAAGCAGATTTTTGACGGGGCCCATTCGGTCACTGCTACGCGACGGTACTGTTAAATCGTTGCAAAGAATTAATACGGAAATTGCTGCCGTCTTAACTTAACGTGTACCGGCCTCCATCTCCTCGCGGTCAGTCGTGTGTAGAACCTCAGCGGTAAGAGTCCAGTGGCATTGCGAGAGATGTACACGCTTACATCAATTGCCGTATTTATGTACGCAAACAACTTGTTCTGCGAGATAATTGCACACCACTCATTGATACTGATTAGGTAAGCCTTGCCGAACATTCCGCCTTTCGTATTCGAATCTCGTATCTCTCATGATCAATGATATCTCCAACCGCCCCCGATAGCTGAGTGGTCAGCGCGACAGAATGTCAATCCCAAGGGCCCGGATTCGATTACCGGCTGGGTCGGAGATTTTCTCCGTATCCCCATCGATGCGCAAGTCGCCGAAGTGGCGTCAGATCGAAAGACTTGGACCCGGTGAACGGTCTACCCGACGGGAGGCCCTAGTCACACGTCATTTATTTTAATGATATCTCCCATCTTTTTCTTAAAATGGTTTACCACGTTTTACCAGTTAGGCTTCTCTAGGGGCTGGACAAAAATGTATTTCTTGTTTGATCGGTTATCTTCGAGGACTGGATATACGACGAGTAATCTGGAACTGTGGACTGGTGTCGCTCCGTGCTGTGAAAGTCGATCTTGCATTAGACTGTGCTTTAAACAGGCACAATATATTTATTCCATTGATTTACTGTTTTTACGTTACATGTTTGTGGCTTTCCTCTGGTTCCGTTTTATTTAACTTCGTATGGCTGAAATACATGACTTGGTTAGATCTCCGATGCAGCCTCGATCGAGAGACAGAATATCTTCAGGTAAGATAGCTTTTATCTGAAGACAGAGAAGCAGTAACAGATACGGCAGCGCTTTCAGTTAATTCTTGGCTTTGATTTGATTAAGACTCAACCACGGTAAATCTTTTAACATTTCATTTTCAGTTTCACAGTGTGGAAGGACGCTGAGATAATGCTCATACCACCGACTGGTATGTACAGTCGTGGACAAAACGAGCGAGACCCCTCGCCTTTTCGTTATGCTGATCCGCACAGCTTTAAAGTCAGCTACACAGTATAACAGGCAAGGCGATCAAGTGCTACCAATATACTATGCACAGGCGTGAAATTGAAAAACTATCCGAAATTTGTCAGACTGTTTTCAATCATGTGTAAGACTATATTAATGCTAATTAGTGTGTTAACCACAACACCCACATGTTGTTGTTGTGGTCTTCAGTCCTGAGACTGGTTTGATGCAGCTCTCCACGCTACTATATCCTGTGCAAGCTTCTTCATCTCCCAGTACCTACTGCAACCTACATCCTTGTGAATCTGCTTAGTGTATTCATCTCTTGGTCTCCCTCTACAATTTTTACCCTCCACGCTGCCCTCTAATACTAAATTTGTGATCCCTTGATGCCTCAGAACATGTCCTAGGATCCCTCCTTCTAGTCAAGTTGTGCCACAAACTCCTCTTCTCCCCCATCTCATTCAGTACCTCCTCATTCGTTACGTGATCTACCCATCTAATCTTCAACATTCTTCTGTAGCACCACATTTCGAAAGCTTCTATTCTCTCCTTGTCCAAACTATTTATCGTCCATGTTTCACTTCCATACATGGCTACACTCCATACATATTCTTTCAGAAACGACGTCCTGACACTTAAATCTATACCCGATGTAAACAAATTTCTCTTCTTCAGAAACGCTTTCCTTGCCATTGCCAGTCTACATTTTATATCCTCACTACTTCGACCATCATCAGTTATTTTGCTCCCCAAATAGCAAACCTCCTTTACTACTTTAAGTGTCTCATTTCCTAATCTAATTCCCTCAGCATCACCCGACTTAATTCGACTACATTCCATTACTCTCGTTTTGCTTTTGTTGATGTTCATCTTATATCCACCTTTCAAGACAATGTCCATTCCGTTCAATTGCTCTTCCAAGTCCTTTGCTGTCTCTGACAGAATTACAATGTCATCGGCAAACCTCAAAGTTTTTATTTCTTCTCCATGGATTTTAATACCTACTCCGAATTTTTCTTTTGTTTCCTTTACTGCTTGCTCAATATACAGATTGAATAACATCCGGGAGAGGCTACAACCCTGTCTCACTCCCTTCCCAACCACTTCTTCCCTTTCATCTCCCTCGACTCTTATAACTGCCATCTGGTTTCTGTACAAATTGTAAATAGCCTATCGCTCCCTGTATTTTACTCCTGCCACCTTCAGAATTTGAAAGAGAGTATTCCAGTCAACATTGTGAAAAGCTTTCTCTAAGTCTACAAATGCTAGAAACGTAGGTTTGCCTTTTCTTAATCTAGCTTCTAAAATAAGTCGTAGGGTCAGTATTGCCTAACGTGTCCCCATATTTCTATGAAATCCAAACTGATCTTCCCCAAGGTCGTCTTCTACCAGTTTTTCCATTCGTCTGTAAAGAATTCGCGTTAGTATTTTGCAGCCGTGACTTATTAAACTGATAGTTCGGTAATTTTCACATCTGTCAACGCCTGCTTTCTTTGGGATTGGAATTATTATATTCTTCTTGAAGTATGAGGGTATTTCGCCTGTCTCATACATTTTGCTCACCAGATGGTAGAGTTTTGTCAGGACTGGCTCTCCCAAGGCCGTCAGTAGTTCTAATGGAATGTTGTCTACTCCCGGGGCCTTGTTTCGATTCAGGTCTTTCATTGCTCTGTCAAACTCTTCACGCAGTATCGTATCTCCCATTTCATCTACATCTCCATCCTCTTCCATTTCCATAATATTGTCCTCAAGTACATCGCCCTTGTATAGACCATCTATATACTCTTTCCACCTTTCTGCTTTCCCTTCTTTGCTTAGAACTGGGTTTCCATCAAAGCTCTTGTTATTCATACAAATCGTTCTCTTTTCTCCAAAGGTCTCTTTAATTTTCCTGTAGGCAGTATCTATCTTACCTCTAGTGAGATAAGCCTCTATATTCTTACATTTGTCCTCTAGCCATGCCTGCTTAGCCATTTTGCACTTCCTGTCGATCTCATTTTTGAGACGTTTGTATTCCTTTTTGCCTGCTTCATTTACTGCATTTTTATATTTTCTTCTTTCGTCAATTAAATTCAATATTTCTTCTGTTACCCAAGGATTTCTACTAGCCCTCGTCTTTTTACCTACTTGATCGTCTGCTGCCTTCACTACTTCATCCCTCAAAGCTACCCATTCTTCTTCTACTGTATTTCTTTCCCCCATTCTTGTCAATTGTTCCCTTATGCTCTCCCTGAAACTCTGTATAACCTCTGGTTTAGTCAGTTTATCCAGGTCCCATCTCCTTAAATTCCACCTACATATAAGATATAAATGAAAGAAGAAACGCTAATTAGTATGAACTGTACTAATAAAAATGAATTTAAGCTTATCGAGATAGCATAAATGTTTTAGTAATACAAAGTACCCCAGATCGTTACGAATTAGCAAAATATTATGCGCTTTCGGCCGCGAAATTGTCTGTTTCAACGTTCAGACCAGTCGTACTGGATTACCGTTGTTGACCTACCACGAAAGTGTGCAGATTTAGCAATTCGTGAAGATTCATAACAAAATTCAGTTAAAATTCATTCAGTGCCACATTTAAGTCATTTCAGTTATTGACAGAAGCGGAAAACGTAGGCAGTAACAAGTGTGAAATTCTACAAGAGATTCATATCGACATCCACAGGGCGCCGGTACAGAATAAAGGTAGCAATAAAACGTATTGGGGGCGCGAGAATTTCATAAAATTCCTTTACTGATAGTCTATCTGCCTCCATCGAGATTAGAACCGAAAACAAACCAGACCTCCCTTGAGTAGCAAACACCTTTCACTACGCTAGCAGACAACCCAGGCAAACAGCCCTCTATTTTTACCCCAGACATGAATAAGCCGGCAATTTCGCAATGAAAATGGCCAAATGATCTGCAGTTTCTGTTGCATAGAGCTTACTGGACTCAAAAACATGATTTGTCTACCTATGTGTCACCGCTTATGTGACAATAATTCGCGATGTTTATCGAAATAACAAAAAAACTGTTATTGGCGAGTAAATTTAGTAGGATAATTCTGCACCACCCCAGGAAATAAACGGCGACGTAGCTGCCAAACGTATTCTACAATGTTTCGAAATCTCCATTAGACGTGCCACAGCCAGAAAACGTTCATTAGCCGAAGTGTTCCTTAAGGTAGCTAGCAATGGGAATGCTCGCACATCTAAAACGCGGTAGCAATAATAGTGGGATCTGAACTACCACGTGTATAGGCAAATGGATTTTATTTGCATTCCTGTAACCGTGATTTGGATCGAAAGTGTAGCTACGGTTAATATGCTGATGTATCGACTGCAACTGGAACATTTCGAATAAAAGATAGGGCACATTATGTGGACCTCATCTTCAGTAATTGTGGTAGCTATTTTCGTTGTTAGGATTTCGTCACGTAAATCGGTAAAAATGGAACCCTACTAGTCTCACTTTCTTGAGTGTCTATCTGTCTACCCAACCCTTAAAACCCGTTTACCTCGAGTACGGGTGGACATCACAAGCTGATATGTATCGCACTTCCTGCGGTATACGGTCCCTTGGTGGTGTAAAAAAGTGAGCTATGTCAACGCAATCTAAAGATACGGCCGCTTATCTAAAGAAAATTTACGCGAAAGGTCAAAAAAATGGCTCTAAGAACTATGCCACCAAACTGCTTAGGTCATCAGTCCCCTACCTCTAGAACTATTTAAACCTACCTAACCTAACACACATCCATGCCCGGGGAAGGATTCGAACTGACGGCGCAAGGAGCCGCGCGGTCCGCAATGTGACGCCTTTGAGCTCACGGCTAACCCGCGCCGGCAAGCTGTTAATATCACCTGTTGTTGCTAAAAAGTTATTCACTTCTGGTGAATGATTTTCTGCGAAGTTCATTTAAGAAAGAATAACTAAAATATATTTGAAGCTACGAAAGAGGAAGGACACCTAATTCATTTCCCCTTGTCTTTATTCATGATGTTAGATTCGCAATGTGAGCATACGTACTATCCATAACCACACTTTAGACCCAAGTCATAGTCACAAATATGCGAATACAACACATTGGCTTATACTTGAGGTATTTTGTTTCCCACGAAGTGGCGGCAGACGATGCTGTGGCGTCTTCGAAGCGCAAGTTTCTCCAGTGCTAGCTATCTCAGCACATCAGCTGAGCGAACTTGCATAATATGCTGGTAGCACTTCGTCGCCTTGCCTGTTATGCTGTGTTGCAGATTTTAAACCTGTGCGGATCAGCATAACGAAAAGGCGAGGGGTCTCGCTCGTTTTGTCCACGACTATACCTTCACTTGCCGAAGGGTTATCGGCCCATGAACCTCCTGCATATAAACCGACATGACAAAAGTCATAGGACAGCCATATGCACATATACAGATGGCGGTAGTATCGCATACACAAGGTATAAAACGGCAGCGCATTGACGGAGCTGTCATTCGCACTCAGGTGATTCATGTGAATAGGTTTCTCACATGGCCAATGACGATGGCCAATGACGATGGCCACACGACGGAAATTTACAGATTTGAACGCGGAATGGTAGTTGTAGCTTAACGTGGGACATTCCATTTCGGAAATCGTTAGTGAATTCAATATTCCGAGATCCACAGTGTCATGTGTGTGCCGAGAATACCAAATTTCAGGCATTACCTCTCACCACGGACAACGCAGTAGCCGACGGCCTTCGCTTAACGACCAAGAGCAACGGCATTTCCGTAGTGTTGTCAGGGTTATCAGACAAGGAACACTGCTCGAGATAACCGCAGAAATCGGCGTGGGACGTACACGACGTACGTATTCGTTAGGACAGTGCGGCGAGACTGGGGTGTTAATGGGCGATGGCAGCAGAAAACCAACGCGACTGCCTTTGCTACAGCAAGACATCGCCTGAAAAGCTTCCCCTGGGATCGTGACCGTATCGACTGGACTCTAGACGACTGGAAAACCGTGGCCTGGCAAGATCAGTTCCGATTTCAGTTGTTAAGAACCGACGATAGGGTTCGAGCGTGGCGCAGACCCCACGAAGCCATGGACCCAAATTGTCAACAAGGCATTGTGCAAGCTGGTGGTGGCTCCATAATAGTGTGGGCTGTATTTATATGATATGGACTGTGTCCTCTGCTCCATCTGAACCGATCGCTCACTGGAAATGGTTATGTTCGTCTACTTGGAGACCATTTGCAGCCATTCACGGAATTCATGTTTTAATGGATGACAATGCACCATGTCACCAGGCCACAACTGTTTGTGGTTGGTTTGAAGAACATTCTGAACAATTCGAGAAAATGATTGAGCCACCCAGATCGCTCGACATGAATCCCAACGAACATTTATGGATATAATCGCGAGGTCAGTTCGTGTAGTCAGCAGCTCGTGGTCGTGCGGTAGCGTTCTCGCTTCCCGCGCCCGGGTTCCCGGGTTCGATTCCCGGCGGGGTCAGGGATTTTCTCTGCCTCGTGATGACTGGGCGTTGTGTGCTGTCCTTAGGTTAGTTAGGTTTAAGTGGTTCTAAGTTCTAGGGGACTGATGACCATCGATGTTAAGTCCCATAGTGCTCAGAGCCATTTGAACCATTTTTCAGTTCGTGTAGAAAATCCTGCACCAGCAACAGTTTCTCAATTCAGGGCGGCTATAGAGGCAGCATGGCTCAATATTTCTGCAGAGAACTTCCAATGACTTGTCGACTTTATGCAACTTAGAGTCGGTGAACTACGCTGGGCTAAAGGAGGTCCAACACGATATTAGGAGGTATACCATAACTTCTGTCATATGCCTACTCTGTAAGGAGCAGTCTACCTTCAGAAAAGGCCATTGTACCATCCATCAGTCAAGAGGCAATGGAGGCACCTGAACGTAGGGAATACTTTGGAGCTGTACTCCTGGATGTCTCACATGCATTCGATTCTGCGTAGTACGACGGTCTCTTGTGCCTCTGCAGGGGATTCCAGCACCTCGCGTGTGTCCCCTGAAATCATACTTGGACGGTAGAACGTTGCATGTCAGGGCACAATATGGAATATTTTCAGAGTGCCGGATGCTAGTGGGAGTCTCGCAAGGTTTCTGCTCAGTTCCATACTATAAACCGTGCACACAGTAGACGTCACATCTTGTCCGTGTATGCAGCTCGAGCTGTACGCGGACGGCAGGGCGGTTTTGCGAGCAGCGTGAGCATCCAGGTCCAATTTAATGCAGAACGGAGTCCAGTCTGCCTACGACGACCTGGCGCCATGGACGATAAAATGGAGGTTGTTCTTCAATGCAGCCAACAGCCATGCGCTTCCCATAGAGAGACGCCTAATTCCTGTTGACTTCAGGTAGAAAGACTTTCTGAGAATAGTTGTCCAATGGGAAGTACTTATGTGTCACAGGCGTCTAACATGATGCCAACGCATCGAAATTCTGGGGTGAAAAGCGGTGGGAAGGCTGCACCAGCCCTACCCGCAGTCACGTGAAGTTTGCACCGGACTTTCAAGGAACATACATTTTGTTCAGAGTTCTTGAAATATTTGCTGTAGTTCTCGATTTCTTTGTACAAGATTTGAGTAGTTCAACAAAATTTCGCTGAAAAAAGTTTTCTGAATTCTGGTAGCTTCTACATTTTTATGTGTGTTGTGGTTCACAAATAGCAGTTACACTAGAGCAACGCCTGCACAAGAACACAGACCGATCGAGCATAACTACGAGGACGTACTGAAACGCAATGCCTCCAAATGTTTGATGTGAAAACTCTTAAAGCTTTTTAAATAAAAACAAATGTTGTTGAGATTCTTCATCTTTGTTCTTCAAGTCTACATATTTATTTCTCAACATAGTCACCATGGCGACGAACGCATTTCTCCCAACGGGAGATCTAGTGCCTAAAGCAGGTTTTAGAATAAAGAAAAGTCTGAAGCCTGCACAGGCATCACGAAATGTGCGAATGCGGGTAAATAAATTGATATTCTATGAGGAGAAATAGATAGATGTGTGACGTATGGAAGGTTGGCTTGTTCTAAGGAACGTGCTAGGATAGCTTAAGTGGTTAGGCGATCGCTCGCTTGAGCACATCATACTTGCGCAGAGGGGTATTCTTTCATATCGAGATGCGAATTATCAAAAATGGCTCTGAGCACTATGTGACTCAACTTCTGAGGTCATCAGTCTCCTAGAACTTAGAACTACTTAAACCTAACTAACCTAAGGACATCACACACATCCATGCCCGAGGCAGGATTCAAACCTGCGACCGTAGCCATCTCGCATTTCCAGACTGCAGCGCCTAGAACCGCACAGCCACTCCGACCGGCTGCGAATTATCAGTGAAGTGCAGCATAAGTCACTCACTAAAACTACGAAACACAAACCATGTTTGCAAATACAGAAGAAAGACGAATTACGGCAAAGGCTAAATGCTACTCAGTTCGGAGTCCATTCATTCCTCGACGTTGTCGTTATCTGTGCTGTGGTATGTGGAGAAGTCACTGGAAATGACTATGGATAAAATCAGATATTTTCTGCACTCATTTCCTTTTCCAAGTTTCTTTAAAAACTTATTCTCCATGGCGCACAACATTATTCCACTTCTCTGGGATTATTCATGTCACAGCGTCCTCTAACAGTTTATGAATTTACGTCACAGTGAAAATTTAACTATATGTCGCTACGAAATATACTCCAAGAAAAAAAAAAAGCGATGCACAGCGAAAGAATTATCCGAATGGGACGACAATCGGTAGATGTGATGAAAATACATAGACAAACAAATCATTACTATTATAGAAAAACCGAGCGAGGTGGCGCAGTGGTTAGAACACTCGCCTCGCATTCAGGAGGACGACGGTTCAAACCCGCGTCCGGCCATCCCGATTTAGGTTTTCCGTGACTTTCCGAAATGGCTTCCGGCAAGTGCCGGGATGGTTCCTTTGAAAGAACACGGCCGTCGTCCTTCCCTAATCTGATAGGACCGACAATGTCGCTGTTTGGTTCTCTCCCCTCCCCCTCCCCCCCTCAAAAAAAATCAACCAAACATTACTGAAAAACTGGGATAATTTATTCAAGAGATAGAGCTTCATCAACTAAGCAAGTCAATAACACGTTGGTCCACCTCTGGTCCTTATGCAAGCAATTATTCGGCTTGACATTGACTGATAGTGTTGTTGGGCTTCCTAGTGATGGATATTGTGCCAAATTTTGTCCCATTGTCACGTTAGATCGTCAAAATTCCGAGCTGGTTGGAGGAGCCTGCCCAGTATGCTTCAAATGTTTTCAACTGAGGAGAGATCTGGCGACCTTCCCGGCCGAGGTAAGGTTTGGCAAGAGCGAAGACAAGCAGAAGAAACTCTGGCCGTGTGCGGGCGGGCATTATCTTGCTGAAATGTGAGCGCAGGATGGCTTACCAGGAAGGATAACAAAACGGGGTGTATAATAGCGCCGCTGAACTGTAAGTGTGAGTCATCAGGGCTCAGTTCGAAGAGGGTCTAATCACTGAAGACAATTTTACTCCAATTTTTCTTCAGACCGAAGGCGTGTCTGGAGACGCCCCCGACAGCGGTCGAATCTGAATGTCGCTCGACGTGCGGGCCGACAACCAGGAGTGTGGTCTGGGATACAATTTCTTTTCTTAGCACGACCGCTTTGGTTGTCATCCGCGTTACCCTTACAGCACAGCGACACGTCGACGGCATTCTATACCCCGTTTTGTTACCCTTCATAGCAAGCCATCCTGCGTTCACATATCAGCAAGATAATGCCCGCCCGCACACGGCGAGAGTTTCTTCTGCTTGTCTTCGCTCTTGCCAAACCCTACCTTGGCCAGGAAGGTCGCCGGACCTCATCCCACTTGAAAACATTTGAAGCATTATGAGCAGGCTCCCCCAACAAGCTCGGGATTTTGACGATCTAACGCGCCAATTGGACAGAATTTGGCGCTATATTCCTCAGTAAGACATCCAACAACTCTGTGTATCGATAACAAGCCGAATAACTGCTTGCATACTGGCCGGAGGCTGAGCAACGCGTCATTGACTCGCTCAGCTTGTGGGCCTCTTTCTCTTCAATAAAGTGGCAGAGGTATGCTGGAAAGCTAACAACCCTGTGACTGTATACTTCTTCCATTTCACCAATGATACAGTTTTGAAAGTGTGACTTATTTTGTTTCGCCAGTTCCATCTGCGCTATTCTACTCAGATCGTTCTGAACTTTCACGTTGTGAGGTTTCAATAATTCAACAGTGTCAGCTTTTCTCGTTGTCATCGTTGGGATATCTTTGATAACTAAATGTCATGGGACATTATCCATAAGAAAAAACAGGCCGATTTATTTTTTCCACTAACTGTCCCCTTGAGTTATCTAAGAAAATTCTCGTGATTCATCTTCGCGTGATAGTCGCCGGTTTTGCACGAATTGTAAACCCAGAGACAAAACTGTACGAAAGCAAAGGAAGTTCCAGAGTGAAAGATAATAATCCTTTCTCCCTCTCCCAAGGATTGAAAGGGAGGGAGGGAGATTAGACTCGACAGCATGATGAAAGGATGGGGAAGAAAATTGTGGTGCTCCTTAAAAGGAACCATTCCGACGTGCCTGGAGCGATTTCGAGAAATCACAGAAAACCCAGATATCGACGGCCGGACAGTAATTTGAACCGTCGTGCTCCAGAATGCGAGTTCAGAGTGCCAAGCACTGCCCCACTTAGTTCAGACAGGCACACAGCTTATGAGCAACAAAATCACTTCTTTCCATTGTGATTTTACGCCCATTTCTTTCCTGATATCTGAAACCGAAGACTGTGACAACTTTTTTCAAAGAACTCTTGTTGCCAACGAGTAATTCTGTCTCAGGAAGAATAGCATCCACTTTTGTTTTGTAATTGGATATTGTTTTCTGTCGTAATACCCGTATAGAAGGTGTTTCAGATAGGTGTTCTTTTCTGTAGCTTATAGAATAATAAATGGAGGAAATATTTATTTAGAAAAGTAAACATAAGGAATGCTACTCTTTCTCTGGGTTTATGCACACAGTTTATCTAATTACTTCCATCAATTTAAAACGACAAGTTATAACTTTCTAAATTGAAAATTATTTTCTCTATTATGTTTCTTTAGTATTTACACCAGCTTTGCAGGAGTCAATTTAAATTAAATTTCTATCAATTTCAGTTAGGGAGTAATAAACGTTCATGGTGTTTTGGGGGTGGATGCAATATGCTGTACATAACTGGCTGTGTTCTGATGGATGTTTTGGTGGCGGAACGATAATTTAAGTGTGATGTTCCAAAGGATACCCATTTTCCTGAATGACCAAGTCAATGGGTTCGCTAAACGACATGCGGACGAGATGTAAGGCTGCTGGTGTGACAAGCGACAAGCCTGCTCGATGAGCTGTTAGCAGCCATGATCCTTTAGACTGTAGAATCTATTCTTACACAGCGGTATAAGAGGCAGGTCGAAATGCACACACAGGCGACGTCCGGTTAGCTGCGGATACCGACGTGGAATAAAGACATCCAACGAGTACGTTTACATGTTGACATGATGCCAATGAAAGCCGCCAAGGATAATGCCGAGAGTTCAAATGGTTCAAATGGCTCTGAGCACTATGGGACTCAACTGCTGAGGTCATTAGTCCCCTAGAACTTAGAACTAATTAAACCTAACTAACCTAAGGACATCACACACATCCATGCCCGAGGCAGGATTCGAACCTGCGACCGTAGCGGTCTCGCGGTTCCAGACTGCAGCGCCTAGAACCGCACGGCCACTTCGGCCGGCATGCCGAGAGTTATCTTAATCGAAAAGACAAGGATTATAAATTAGTTTTCGTTTCCAGTAGATAAACATTAAATTAAAAATCGTCGCGCGTCACCGAACATCACTTGGCTGTGAAACTACGGTCCTATGGAAGTAAGTTTTATAGATGGCTGCAGATAGGTGCAACCTGGACTTTAGAGGCGCAATAGAGCAGTGTTTGGTCGCCCCCAGGCCAACACTACGCCAGGAGAAGTTACAGCGGCATGTTGGCATTAGAGCTGACGCCGACGCTGCAGCCTAAGCTACCAACTTACTACGCTAACAGTCAGACTGCTGATGTTTCGCACACGGATTTGGCTAATGGTGTTACGTATGCGCACAGGGTATTTTCCACGTACCGTGCCCCTCGCCCCTCAGGCGGTGGACATCTAGTGGCGCGGCGATCATAGTAGATGGGCGGCGTGGCAAAATGATCACATATGGCCCCACCATCCGGCGGGTAAGCGGACACAGGTGAATTTTGAGCTTACCTGCAGGTCGGCCTCTGCCTTCTCGCTGACGACGGACGGGCTGGGGCTGGTGGGACGCGCCAGCGAGGCGGCCGTTCCCGCGCTCAGCGTCTCCGATGATACGGCGCTGCCCGGTGACATGGATCTGCAACACGAGGTGCGGCTCCACTCACTCGCTGTGGACAAACTTAACATTATGCCAAGGCTAGTGACGATTTTATGAAGCATAGGGGCACGTGGTATATGAGCTTACATACCCCGCTAGGATGAACCGGATCGTATCTAAAGAAATGAAACGCTCAGAACACTAATGCTCCAATACTAAATCATTCAGAAACCACAGGCAGAAGTGAACATGTGCTAGATTGTCTGAAAGCTTACCTCGTGAAACAACCGAAATTTGTGAGCATAAAAACTAAGTTACTTTTTTCTCGTCTTCCGTTGTTCCTTAATTGCTTCCAAATTCATGGAGGTATGGTTCGTCCTTGCAACTAAATGGAAGCCAGTTTGTTTTCTGCCATGCGCGTTTCGCTTCTTATAATTATGAAGTACTTACAGTGGCCTGCAATACATCTTTGTTTCTATATATATGTAATAAAAGAATAATGTAGTAGTTACAAACATGTTACTCTGTTACGTTCTCTTTTATTAGTCTCTTGTTTTTCGGGTTAGAAACAACTTTTGCAGCACAAGTTTCGTGAGGTTATAATATCGTTTGGTGTTACTTACGATACAGCCGGCCGCTGTGGCCGAGCGGTTCTAGGCGCTTCAGTCCGGAACAGCGCTGCTGCTACGGTCGCAGGTTCGAATCCTGCCTCGGGCATGGATGTGTGTGATGTGCTTAGGTTAGTTAGGTTTAAGTAGTTCTAAGTATATGGGACTGATGACCTCAGATGTTGAGTCCCATAGTGCTCAGAGCCATATTGTTTACCTTTCGTCTTTTGTTTATGTTGTGTATGTAGGGGTTTGATATTTGTTATATATATATGTATGTGTGTGTGTGTGTGTGTGTGTGTGTGTGTGTGTGTGAGAGAGAGAGAGAGAGAGAGAGAGAGAGAGAGAGAGAGAGAGAGAGAGAGAGAAACGTGGGTATTAATGATTTACTTAGTCTGTTTATGTTCTACATTTATGTTTGTAATTGTTTTAGTGGCTAAATTATTACTTTGTTTTTCATTGCAGACTCTTTGTATAAGAAAGTTTACCTGTAATGTCAGGAGATCTTTGTTGTAACTGTTCATTCTAATAATTTTCATGTCTGTTCCATGTTGGATGGTTCATGTCCATACTTTACCAGGTGTTCAGCAAAAGTAGAATTGTATGTTCTTTATACCTAGTTTTGAAGTTCCTGCCTATCATTTACCGATACGCTGATTCACATTCGTATCATCCTAACTGGTATATACCGGGTGATCAAAAAGTCAGTATAAATTAGAAAACTTAATAAACCATGGAATAATGTAGATAGAGAGGTAAAAATTGACACACACGCTTGGAATGACATAGGGTTTCATTAGAACAAAAAAAAAGTTACAAAACGTCCGACAGATGGCGCTGGACAGCAAAACGTCAGTAACTGCGCATGACAATCGTATATAAAAGGAACTGTAATGAGAGAGAGAATCAGATGCGCCAGCAGTCCCAGCATGTTGATGTTACCTGAAAAGGCGCTTTTAGTGAAGCTGTATTATCAGAATGGGGAATGTGCTAGTTCAGCGTTACGATCCTATCGCCATAGGAAGGGGTTTCGAACGGGTAAATGTCTGTTGACAAATGCAGCTGTAGCGAGAATGATTTCGAAGTTCGAAGCCACGGGTTGTTTAGACGATAGACCCAGTAGTGGTCGACCGAGCACAAGGCGTAATGCTGCTGAGACAGTTCAGGAAGAAATGGAGACTGTAGCGAGTTCGTCTATGCACGGGGAAGTCAGCGCTCGTGCAGTCGCACGTCGCACCGGCATTCTATACGCTACCGTTTGGTTGGCACTTAGGCGTACCCTCCGATGCTAACCGTACAAAATCCATCGGCATCATGAACTGTTACATGGCGATTTAGTGAAGCGAAGGGCATTTGCGGTGTGGGCGTTTCAAAAGATGGCGGAAGATGACGATTGGTTGAGTAACGTGTTGTGGACCGACGAAGATCATTTCACGCTCCGAGGGTCTGTCAACGCCCACAACTGCAGAATTTTGGCTACCGAAAATCCTATACCTGTCGTGGAAACTCCATTGCACGAAGAGAAAGTCACGGTATGGGTTGGATTTACCACATCTACCGTTATCGGGCCTTTTTTCTTCGAGGAAATGCGTGAATCTGGTTTTGTAACTGCTACCGTGACAGTTGAGAGGTACACCGATATGTTACAAAATCGCATCATCCCCAGCTTGGCTGATAAACACCTGCTGGAACGTACGATGTTTATGGAGGATGGCGCTCCACCCCATATTGCTAGACGCGTGAAAGACCTCTTGCGCGCGTCGTTTGGTGATTATCGTGTGCTCAGCCGCCACTTTCGTCATGCTTGGCCTCCCAGGTTCCTAGACCTCAGTCCGTGCGATTATTGGCTTTGGGGTTGCCTGAAGTCGCAAGTGTATCGTGATCGACCGACATCTCTAGGGATGCTGAAAGACAACATCCGACGCCAATGCCTCACCATAACTCCGGACGTGCTTTACAGTGCTGTTCACAACATTATTCCTCGACTACAGCTATTGTTGAGGAATGATGGTGGACATATTGAGCATTTCCTGTAAAGAACATCATCTTTGCTTTGTTTTACTTCGTTATGCAAATTATTGCTATTCTGATCAGATGAAGGGCAAACTGTCGGACATTTTTTGAACTTGTATTGTTTTGGTTCTAATAAAACCCCATGTCATTCCAAGCTTGTACCTCTCTATCTACATTATTCCGTGATTTATTCAGTTTTCAAATTTATACTGACTTTTTGATCACCTGGTATCTGTTGCTTGGTATCTGGGTGGCTTGTCTATCGTTATTTGTAACTGTGACTGGAGTGTGGTTCTTGTTTTGAAAGCAATGTATATTCTTGTTTCTGTAGTACATTCGGTATTCTGTGTGCTAATTTGTGTTTTTAGACTAAAGTGTACCATTTCTTTCTATTAGTCATGTCATAATTGCTACTGTTTTGTGTTTCTGTGTGTACTCTGAAGTCTGTGGGTTCTATGGTGCTTGTTTCTTCCGCAGTTTTTCATTTTTCTTTAGTTGTGATTTGATTTTGTGGTTGAGTCTTTGTACTGTATGGGTGTTATAACTATTGTCTGTGGCTATGAGTTGTATTGTTTGTAATTCTTTGCTGAGTGTTATGTTATTTAGTGTGTGTAACAAGTGTAATACATTCACTAATTTTTTGATTTTACGGGTGGCAGGACATGGCCTGTAGAATTGTGTCCGTGGCTGTTGGTTTTCCTAAGATGTCTAATGTGTGCTTATTGCTACCTCTCTTTATTTTTATATCCAAGAATCGTCTTTCTTTCTCCATGGTTAACTGAATGTTTTATATATAGTGCTTATGTCTATATGAAGTTACTCTATTTTTCTGTTGGTTCATCTGCCATACAGACTGTATCATCCACGTACTATATCTGACCCTATTAACACTTTTGTATCCTTCCTTTCTGGTGATGGTGGCAAAGATTTTGTTTTCTATGTGATTGATGAATATGGTTACTATTGTTGCTGATATTGGAGACTCCATTGGAAGGTCATCTTTTTGTAAGTGAAATTCCTTTTCGAATTGGAATTAATTTGGGAATGTGATTACTTTAAGGGTTTTGGTTATTCCTCTAATACTATCTGCAGGTAGTCTGTCATACGTCAGTAGATTTCCTTCCATTAGTTTTATTGAGCCTGCGGTGGGTATCAAGGTGTACGTGTTCTCTATCTCAAAATAAATGAATGATTCTGTTTGTGGAAAGTGTAAGTCTTTTATTTGTGTTGTGAGTTCACTTGTGGTTTTCACTGTTCTGCTGCTCTTCATTTCATAATGTTGTATTATGATTTTGTTCATTAGTTTTTCCACGTGGTATGATGGTGCACTCATGAAATTTATAACGTGCCTCAAATATTTACTACAAATTCTCTGCTGTCTTAAGATTAGCTTCAGGCTTAAGATTTTCTCTGGACACCAACGGCCTGGCCGGCCGAAGTGGCCGTGCGGTTCTAGACGCTGCAGTCTGGAACCGCGAGACGGCTACGGTCGCAGGTTCGAATCCTGCCTCGGGCATGGATGTGTGTGATGTCCTTAGGTTAGTTGGGTTTAACTAGTTCTAAGTTCTAGGGGACTAATGACCTCAGAAGTTGAGTCCCATAGTGCTCAAAGCCATTTTGAATCAACGGCCTGGTCTTAATCCTGCCTGATGTTCTCCAGGCTTTTTGCACTGGAGTTGCTTGGGAGGGACGAAAAACCCAAAGCTGGCTGGCTGTGGGGTTGGACACGGATGTCCCACATGAGAGTTTAGCTCATTAGGCACTATGCCGTCCCCGGTGCTATTGTGCAAATCGCAGACGAAATGTATAAGGTTTCGTGAAAGCGCAGAATGGGAACGTTTATGTTCAAATGTGGTAGTTATTAATATTAAAGTACATGAAATATAATTAAGCGTGATGTAAGAATGTAAGATCTCGAAGCTTTGTAATGGCCCGCTACTGCACAAAATTTACCGACTGTTGCCGACACATAGGCATATTGGTTTCAACTACATCTGTAAGAGTTTTCTTGGGAGTTTAACCACATTTTACTGATCAGTGTTTGTCGGTAGAAATCCGAAATCGTCCTGCCGTTCGTGCTCTCTTTGAGGTCCCTACCAACCTCAGCAGTTAACTTAATAAGTATTGTAACAGGAGTAATTTAATTGCATCCACATTACTACAAATAAGCACCACATTTGAATGTGTGCGTATGTATACTGAGGGGCCAAAGGTCACGGTATACCTCCTAACATAGTGTCGGTTCTCCTTTCCCCGGCGTTGTGCAGGAACTAAACGTGGCATGGTCTCAGCAAGTCGTTAGAAGTTCCTTGCAGAAGTATTGAGCCATGCTATCTCTACAGCCGTTCATAATTCGGAAAGTGTTGTTTGGCTGCATGAATTCCATGATTGGCTGCAAATGGTCTCCAAGTAAGCAAAAATAACCATTTCCAGACAATGATCGGTTCATTTTGACCGGAGGATCCAGTCTATTCCATGTAAACACAGTTCACACCATTATGGAGCCACCACAAGCTTGAACAGTGCCTTGTTGACAACTTGAGCCCACGGCTTCGTGGGGTCAACGCCACACTCGGATCCTACCATCAGCTCTTACCAACTGAAATCGGGACTCGTCTGACCAGGCCACGGTTCTCTAGTTGTCTAGCGTCCAACCGATATGGTCACAAGCCCAGGAGAGGAGCTGCAGGCGACGTCGTACTGTCAGCAAAAGCACTCATATCTGTCGTCTGCTGCCATAGCCCATTAACGCCAAATTTTACCACACTGTCCTATCGGATATGTTCGTCGTACGTCCCACATTGATTTCTGCGGTTATTTCACGCAGAGTTACCTGTCTGTTAGTACTGACAACTTTACGCAAACGCCGCTGCTATCGACCGTTTAAGTGAACGCCGTCGGCCACTGCCTTGTGCGTAGTGAGAGGTGATGCCTGAAATTTGGTGTTCTCGGCACAGTCTTGGCACTGTACATCTCGGATCATCGAATTTCCTAACGATTTCCGAAATGGAATGTCCCGTGTGTCTAGCTCCAACTACCACTGCGCATTCAAAGTATGTTAATTCCCGTCGTCCTGCCATAATCTAGTGGACACATTTTCATATGAGTCACCTGAGTAACAGTTCCACCAATGCACCGCCCTTTTACCCCTTGTGTACGCGAAACTACCAATATCTGTATATGTGCATATCGCTGTTCCATGACTTGTCACCTTCATTGTATAATAGCCTTTCACGAAACATTTCAACTTCCACGTTACGTCAGAAAACTAGTTTTTCAAATTAAGGTAAATATAAGAAACATAAAACGTGCAATATTTGAGAACTGACGAATTTGATGACAAAATTACTTGGAGAAAAGTTGTAGAGTATTAAAATGAGTTTTCAGAAAGTTAAAAAAAGTGTTGAAAAATCTATTTGGTTAGTAAATATAGCCATTTATTAATTATATGGAGCCGGCCGGTGTGACCGTGCGGTTCTAGGCGCTTCAGTCTGGAACAACGCGACCGCTACGGTCGCAGGTTCGAATCCTTCCTCGGGCATGGATGTGTGTGATGTCCTTAGGTTAGTTACGTTTAATTAGTTCTAAGTTCTAGGGGACTGATGACCTCAGATGTTAAGTCTCATAGTGCTCAGAGCCGTTTTTTTTTTTTTAATTTTATGGAACTCGCTTGTTCATGGCGGTCAATTCCTTCATTTTCTATTCAACGATTTTTTCCAATTTTCATTCTTTTTGTTTAATTTATTTTGTTTAATTTATTTATCAGTTTAGCCCTTCTCTGTATTTTGGTTCTCCGCTGACGAAAACTTGTGATTTCTGCGGTCATCAGCTCAGCATTGTTTAGCGACGTTCGTCAGAGGAAGTCAGCGCGATATTTGAATGTTTTATTTGTGGTGATAGTGTTATGGACGGGGTGTATCTGGCTCAGCTAATGAAAAAGGCACAAAATGTGGATAAGACGAGAAAGGATGGTAAAAATGTTGTTTTGGTGAACTGTACCACTGTTGCTGTTCAGGAAATATTATTGTTGGGCTTATTGTGCAGGAAATCTTATTGTTAGGCTCATTATGCTAGAATGGGTTCGGTGGAAAATGAGTTCCACATTTACTGATTGTCAGGTCAAAAATTTTACCTTAAATGAAAATGTTATTTTGTGGAGAAGGTTCGTCACAGGTTTATATAAGAACGAAGTAAGGAACCCTATTTTCTTTTTAATGTTGGTCGTGACGTTCCACAGACATTTTAAAGACCTATAATGGAAGTAGGGACAAAACGGAATAATAACTGAGGCACTCTAGTGAAATTTCGAATAGTGGGCATCGAAGAACTAGAAACTGAACGAAAATGTTTTTCAAGTCTGATATTTCAACTCACAGCAGCGTTGAACGACCAAAAGATGATGAGGTATCTGCCTGGGTGAATTTCATTGCTGGGTATTTGGAAGCAAATGACGATGTGTGACAGCTAGCACTGCAAGACAGTCTGAAGAATTATAATGGATACTTCCCAAAGATCTAGACGATACAAAAACTGCTGTTCCAAAAGTTCTGTTATGATGATTTGTTATTCATTGGAAAATATATCAGTACTCTAAAACCATGATAAGCTTTCGAAACGCACGTTGTTTCATCATATTTGACATGTGGTATGAGACGATATGCAAAGAGGCATGTGAATTGTTGAAACTGCTGCTCTAATGCTGGATATCACTAGATCACGAGTTTATGACGAGGAGACGTATCTCCCTTCAGACATATTCCTGGATAAAATTGAAAGTGACATCTAGAGTGACTGAAATTACTTCATAGAATGATCGTTTGTCCGAAAAAGAAAGGAGACCGTTGAAATCTAAAGACAACAATCAACTATCTTTCACATTACTATATTTCAGCTGCAAGACCGTGATCCTTCGTTTCTAATACACAGATACATATTGAGAAAATTGTATGTAAAAATGTGGATCAAGAGATATTGTAATCTGCTGTCAGCTTTTGAATTAACACTAGAATGGTATCAGGCAGTTTGAAGTACCCAGTGCGCAAAAAGAAACATCAGAAATCTCTGAAGAGTATTCTTTTATCCAGTTTTTGTTCAACAATAAGGACGTCCATATTAACAACATTAATAATAAATATAACCAGTATCCATGTAAAAATTTTTTGACCTTTATTTAATGTTATTATGTTAATTTTATTGTTTCCAAAACTACACTGATGTGCAAATCTTAAAGACGAAAGTAACTTTCGCATGATGTGATGATGATGTTTGGTTTGTGGGGCGCTCAACTACTCGGTCATCAGCGCTCGTACAAAGTCCCAATTTTTAAACAATCCAATCGAACCACTGTCACGAATGATGATGATGAAATGTTGAGGACAACGCAAACACCCAGTCCCCAGGGAGAGAAAATTCCCAACCCAGCCTGGAATCGAACCGGGGACCCCGTGATCTAGAGGCAGCAACGCTAGCCACTAGATCACGAGCTGCTGATTTCGCCTGATGTGTCACTGCCAAGTAACACAGCTCGATGAAACTTGGACCATACATATGAGTGGAAAGAACTCCTATAGTATAGCACAGAACAGAAGGCAACTAAAATAAATACACAATGAGACGAACAGATATGACACTTTTATTCAAAGACAATAACTGCCCTGAAGTCGTTGCAATTCATAATGGTTCCCAGGACGTTAGAAAAGGCTGGACATGGTACTTAATAGGGTGTGAGATCACAACTGACGGCAGTGCACGCTCTGCAACGTGCTCTCATGCGGGCCACGAGGCCGGTAATGAGTTCTTGTAGCAGGATGCTCCATTTCTCGACCAGTAGTGTTGACAACTGCTAAATGTTCGTTGGTGTATTTGGACATGTTGCAATATGTCTCCCCAACGCATCCCACACGTTCTCGATGGGATTGGACTTGGGGGATAGGTAGGCCAGTCCATTTGCGCTGTTCGATGCAGTCGCGCATTTTCATGCATAAAAATGTCCTTGCCATATGATTGTACGTCCAGCATGATCGTTTTGGTGGTCCAGATGTTATGGTATGGAGAGACAATGTTGCTTGCGCGTACTGACTTCCAAATCCTTGACCAAGTACACTCAACGGTAAACGTTATTTTAACACTGTTTCTCCCCCGTGTGCTTATTTTCGGGGGTGCATTCGATAATGACTTCGTATTTGTGGATGACAATGCGTGATCACATCAAACGGCGCAGGTGGAGCAGCTTTTGGAACGAAACGATATTCAGAGATTGGACTGGCCTGGCAGTTCCTCCGACTTCAATCTAATTGGGTATGTGTTCGATGCATTGGGGAGACGTATTGCAACACGCCCAAATGCACCAATGACTATCCAGCAGTTGTAAACCATGCTACTCAAGGAATGGAACGCTCTACTACAAGAACTCCTGACGAACCCCTTGGCCAGTATGGGAGGCCATTGCAGAGCATACATTGCCGTCCGTGGTGATCACACCCTCTATTAATAACCGTGTACCGACTTCTGTAATAGCCGGGGGACCACCACGTATCGCAGTCTTTGAACAAAAGTGTCATTTCCGTTCGTCTCATTGCCTATGTCGTTTAGTTACCCTCTGTACTATGCTGTAGCAATTCTTTCTATGTACGGTCCACGTTTCATCGACGTATGTTACTTGGCAATGACACATCATGCAAAAGTTACTTTTGTCTAAAAGTTTTGCACATCAGTGTATTATCTTGATGAATGCGATTTTTCAAAAATAAATTATGATATTTACTTACCAGTCAGGTATTTCGTCACTTTCTTAGACTTTCTGAAAACTCACTTCGATGCTCTACAAATTTTCTCTTATACTCTTTTGCGTGGAACCGGTGAAATCTCATATATTGCATATCTCTCGTAAACACAGAGAAATGACGTAAAAAAACGGAGAGGTTATCATACTGCATACACTCGCCGTTCCTGTCACCTACAAAACATTACTTAACATTTAAAAAATACCACGATTATAACAATTTCCGCAGTTTCCAGGATGCACGACGGCGGCAATTGTTAGCTGCTGCCCTGTGAATGAGTGTCTGTGATAATTAGGGTAGCACCCACGGAGGGACAGGTCTACATGAACTTTCCAGGACTCCAGACAAACAATATTGCATAGAGGCTCAGTCCACACATTATACTGTCTTCAGCGCTGGCTCACGCTGCCGTATCCCCTTCACGCACTTGGCCACGACAGCAATAGCCGGAGTTCGATACCACAATAATTCTGATATAAAGATTACATTGAAACCGATTTTAAGATAACTTTTCTCGTTCTTTTAGCTTCGTGAACGTTTCGGGAAGGGTTTGAACCCCCAAAACCTCTCCTCTGGCTCCCATGACGATTGATACCTTGTGAGCTTATTTCTAATGTTCTTATAGATATTTCATGTGTTGTTTCTTTCGAAGCCTTTCTAGATTTAAACTATCTGATTCTTTTCCTACTTCCCTTCCGTCGTTGTGATCAATTTGGATGTCTCTTTCCTCACTCTCAGGAACGTTTTGTACTTGTCTTGTGTCTCATTACTGTTCTCATTGTTGTGTGCATCCTGTCGAGATTGAATTGCAGACTTTCAGTCTACATTCCATCAAGAACACTTTGTTTTCATCCTTTGTCTCCTTTTATATCTCCACTACCTGACTAAAAGATTCTAGACAACTATGAGTGCAATTTAATATCAGGTGTGCCCACCCTTCGCCTTTATGATGAGTTGAACTCCACTGGTGTCACTTTCAGTGATGTGCCTGGAAGTGTGTTTAGGAATGGGTGCCCATTATTTCTTAAGAGCTGAAACTAGAGAAGGTTATGATATTGGACGCTGGGGTTTGGAGCGAGGTCATTAATCCAACCCATCCCAAATATTTTCTGTTGGGCTCTGGTCGGCACTCAGGGCGGCTAGTGCATTTCAGGAATAATATTTTTCACAACCCATTGCGTCACAGACGCTGCTCTATGACAGGGGGTAGTGTCATGCTGACAGAATCAATTATCTTGTCTCCGAATTGTTCCTCTAGTGGACACAGCGAAAAATTTCGTAAAATGTGTTCATATCTTTTCGCACTTAGCGATTTCTGAGGTGCAATAAGGGGACCACATCCTAACCAAGAAAAACGCTCCGATACCATAACGCCACCTCCTCTCAAGTTCATTGTTGGCACTACACATGATGACAGGTAACGTTTTCAAGGTATTCGTCAAACCTGAACTCTTCCATCGGATTGCCACAGGGTGTGGCGTGGCTGATCACTCCAGATCACTTGTTTTCAGTTATCCACTGTCCAGTGGCATCGCTATTCACACCAACTGAAGCGTCACTTAGCAGTGACTACAGAGATGTGTGGCTTGTGGGGAGCTGCTCGACCAGGGGCTGCCTGATCATTATATCAATTCTTTCTAACTCCTTACGCACAATCATTGTGCTTACTGGACTCCTGGATGCACTTTGCAACACACGAGTGACTGAACCTGCTGATTCTATGCGACTTTTTACAACCACTCTCCGCAGCGCTCGACGGTCTCTGTCCGTCAGTACATTACGTCTGCAACGTCTCGCCTTAGCTTTGTTTGTTTCTTCGAGATTCCACTTCACAATCACATCACTAACAGTCGACTTCGTCAGGTTTAGAAGGCTTAAGTAGAAAGAGAGCTCGCGCTCACGAGTTTAATGAATGCCAACTCTTATTGCGATAAAAGTGTAACTCGTGAGTTTACTAAAATCTGTCGGATTGGAATCACAGTTTCCCCTCTTACTATTTCCTGTCTGTACAGGTTCCTTATTTGTGTGCATTATATCCATAATCCTATCACTGAACTTGATAATTATCTCATTTGTAATATGAGGCTTTTCATTCTGAATTCGCACTACATTGATTCCCTCCCTCCCCCCCCCCCCCCCCCCCCGGTTGATGCATGATTGATTAAAGTCGCATAAAATAAAAAATACCGTGGTTATGTTCCGTTTGATGATTAGTTTCAGTAATTTTTTTTCATTTTAACCAGTCAGGATTCAGCGCGAACCTTACGCGCCCACTGATCGATTCAGTCGCCCACAAGGAGAGTCACAGCAAGCAAAACCTTTCTCTATGTGCTAACGTAATTGGAATAAACCCCCTCCCCATTTTTCGTAGCAGTTACTGTTTGAGATCACTTCCTGATTAAAAGAGTTGCGAACAAATACAGTATGTCACAAATCAACATCACTGATATGGATCTGTAATTTAGCGGATTACTTCTATTTCATTTCTTATATATTGGTATAACATGTGCAGCTCTCCAGTCCTTCGATTCGGATATTTCGTCGAGCGATCGGTTGAATATGATCGCTATGGCGTTACTTCAGCAGTATACCCTGAAAGGAGCCTACTGGGTGCACATTCTGGACCGGTAAACTTGAATTTGTATAGTGATTTTAGTTGCTTCCCTACACCGAGAGCATCTACTTCTAAGTTTCTCATGTTGGCAAGCTGTTCTTTTTTGAATTCTGGAATATTTACTTCGTCTTCTTTGATGAATGAATTTCGAAAAACAGTGTTTGAAACTCCACTTTAGTTGTACTGTCACGGTAACATTACCACTTATCTCTGTTGTAAGTGGAATGACCGCAAACAGAAATTGTCTCAAGAAGATAACAGTCTGTAGTGGGGCATCTCTGGAGGCCGGTAATCTAGCTGTCCGTCCTTGCCTCGATCATTATAGGACCTGCTGTTATTTTTTATCGTTCAGTATTTCATTATCCCCATTGAATACTGTAATTGTGAAATTTTGTAAGATGTATTGCTGTTGAGTCGGAAGAGCGCTGTGCTGACCCCATGCTCCTCCACACCGCATCTGAATGTCACCATTGGCAGAGGATGACATGGAGATCGGTCAGTAGTGAATGGCCCGTCAGGGCTAGTAGGCAGAGCTCTTGCTGTTAGATCGATTTAAAATCATACCTCTGCTCTACTGTCCAATGTTGGATCAAAACCTATTGGGAGGTAGGACAGTGTGTTAGTATTTGAACATTTGTTGTTTGGTTTACAGCGCCCTTCATAGTCATAATTGTTGGCCAATAGAGCCCAACGTTTAGGGCGCTAGCTATCCGCTCCAATAACTTTCTCTGGCTTATAAAGATTACCAACAGAGACTTGCGGTCTGTAATTACATGAAATCCTGTGCTGCAAACGTATGTGTCAAACCTTGCCACGCCAAATATGATAGCTAATATCTCTCGTTTAATAGTGGAGTAATTTCGCTAAGCCTAGGTCAATGCTTACGACGCACAGACAACCCATTATTATAATCGTTCAGGGGTTATCATGATAAGGTAGCTTCGGGGAGAAGTGTCAGAGTTGAGATCCGTTGGCGACTAGGCGAAAATGTTGGCTCACCACACGCTATTTTTTACTTGAGTCGCAGTTATTTCTTAAGAAAATCGTTCAGGCCAAACAGGAGTGGGGAAAGGTGGAAGGGAAGCGCAATTCAGACTGAATGCGGAATGTATTTATTGTAATAATTGATCTTCCCCACGAATGACTGTTCTTTTAATTTATTGTGTATTGGACACTTATTTATTGCAGCTAAGTGGTGTTCCATTGGCCTCATACCATTTCTACTCATGATGCCCAAGTTTTCTGTTACAGCTTGAAAGAGTTTGTTTTCAAGTTCGCTAGATGTTGTGTTGGTATGGCGTCTGGCACAACGATTTCATGGAGATAATTGATGCATGAAGTACAGCTTAGATCAGTTCCTCTAATTAATCAAATGAAACTGTATGTTTCCAGGCACCTTTCAAGTCTCCCACATCTATGA
This sequence comes from Schistocerca piceifrons, assembly GCF_021461385.2. Taxonomy (NCBI): domain Eukaryota; kingdom Metazoa; phylum Arthropoda; class Insecta; order Orthoptera; family Acrididae; genus Schistocerca; species Schistocerca piceifrons. Next base: position 537,412,951 of record NC_060149.1, read on the forward strand.
TTATGTGGAAACTGCATTAACTTATGATGAAATAATGCTAGAGCACATGCAAGTACTGTGGTCTAATTGAGTATTAATCACTGCAGCTTTGTTTGATTCTTCATACAAAAGGTTTTGCAGGTAACCATCTGTGAGGTCAATTTGGGGAAAGCATTCACCGCTGGAAAGTTGATTAGTTCCTGCGCGTGTGGAATGGGATATATGCGGATCACCCAGAACATTATGACCACCTACTTTAATAGTCGGTATTTCCACCTTTGGCACAGATAAGAGCGGCCACGCGTAGTGACATGGGAGCAGTGGGGCCTTGGTAGGTCGCTGGAGTGAGTTGGCACCCAATCTGCACACACAGGTCACCTAATTTCCATAAATTCCGGGGAGAGGACCGATGAGCTCTGACACCACGTTCAATCACATCCCAGATTTGTTCGATCTGGTGAGATGGAGAGCCAGCACATTAACTGGAACTCGCCACTGTGTTCCTCGAACCACTTTATAATACTCCTGGTCTTGTGACATGGAGCATTATCTTGTGAAAAATGCCACTGCCTTCGGGAAACATGAACGACATTAAGAGGTGTACGTCGTCTGCAACCAATGTACGATACTCCTTGGCCGTCATGGTGCCTTGCACGACCTCCACTGGACGCATGGATGCCCACGCGAATGTTCACCAGACCATAATGGAACCGCCGACAGCTTGTCTCCGTCCAACAATACAGGTGTTAAGGAGCTGTTCCCCTAGAAAACGTGCCCTCCCATTACCATGATGAAGAAGGATTCATCAGACCATGCAACGCTCTTCCACGCCGCCAACGTCCAGTGACGATGATCAAGTGACCGCTTCAGACGTAGTGGCCTATGTCGTGGTGTTAACATTGGCACATGCATGGGTCGTCGGCTGCGGAGACCCATCGTTAGGAGTGTTCGGTGCACTGTGATTTCAGACACACTTGTACTCCCTCTGCTCTGCCCAGCAGTAAAGTCGATTTAGTTTCGCCATAGTTGCCTGTCGTGTTTTACCAGTCAGGATGTCCGACAACTGTAATGAGGGGTGGCCGCCCAATCCTACGACGTCTGTACGTGGTTTCACCTCTGTTTTGCCACGTGTTGAAGACACCGCAGCACTCTTCGTAGACCCGACCAGTCGTGCAGTTTCCGAAATGCTGGTGCCGAGCCACCGGGCAATCACAGTCTGCCCTCGGTGAAACTCAGATAGATCGCGCTCCTTCCCAATTGTACGTAGGGACAGCACGCTCATTGATACTACATGCGCCGTGCGTTTTGACTAGCGGTCATTCCTCTCCAGGTGAGGCTGCTATCAACTGGACGGGTTTATATCGATAGTAGGTCGATGATCCTAATGTTCTGGCTGATCATTGTATGTCGATTACTGCTCGGACATTATTTGTCTTAAAATCATCACAAAGACGAAGGGTTTCTGTTAGATTTCTTTATTAGCATAAGTGATATGGTCCATAGCCGTCATGGAATTTGATGTTCAACGCCTTATTTTTCCGTCGGTCCTTCTCTGCCTTAGGAGCTACCCTCAGATTCTCTAGAACAGATCGTCGCCATAAGAAATGGCGCAACGTAGCGACATGGTAAGTCACACAGCCGAGTTCTGGAGACAATACTGTCGCCATTTCCTTGCTTAAAGAGTCCACTGACAGAAAGGTAATGGCTTCTGAGACTAGCTCTAACAATGCATCGGAAAGCTGGAAATCCATCTAGCTCTAATGTATTTTCTATGTGCAGGCGATCGACTACAACTGTTTTTAAACGGCGTGCAATACGCTAGTAGGTTGAATCTATTGAGAGAATCTCTTCTAGTAGAATCTGATCGTTGTTGCCTCGACTAGTTTTCGTGTGCACTGTGACAAATCTGGAGACGACAACGATTTGTAGGAGCCAAGAATAATTAGTGTCACTGATGCGCCTTTGTCGATCTTGAATACGATTAATTATGTGTCTATGATAAGGGCTTACGAACATTTGTAGCAGTGAGCTGGCTACGTTTGATTGCAGTGGTGGATTGCTATTTATGTCTATGCTTGTTAGCCGTAACTTCAGTGATCTATCATGTCAGAGACAGCGCTTGCACGCGCATGCTACGTGCCCGGGTATTCTGTATTTTGGACAAGTCTCGAGATGGTAGGTGAATCTCTTATCTAACAACGCGGGACTCGCATTCGGAAGGACGAAGGCCAATTTCCTTCGCTAACCTTTCGTAACCTACGTTTCTAGCATTTGTATACTTAGAGAAAGCTTTTGACAATGTTGACTGGAATACTCTCTTTCAAATTCTAAAGGTGGCAGGGGTAAAATACAGGGAGCGAAAGGCTATTTACAATTTGTACAGAAACCAGATGGCAGTTATAAGAATCGAGGGGCATGAAAGGGAAGCAGTGGTTGGGAAGGGAGTGAGACAGGGTTGTAGCCTCTCCCCGATGTTATTCAATCTGAATATTGAGCAAGCAGTAAAGGAAACAAAAGAAAAATTTGGAGTAGGTATTAAAATCCCTGGAGAATAAATAAAAACTTTGAGGTTCGCCGATGACATTGTAATTCTGTCAGAGACAGCAAAGGACTTGGAAGAGCAGTTGAATGGAATGGACAGTGTCTTGAAAGGAGGATATAAGATGAACATCAACAAAAGTAAAACGAGGATAATGGAATGTAGTCGAATTAAGTCGGGTGATGCTGAGGGAATTAAATTAGGAAATGAGACACTTAAAGTAGTAAAGGAGTTTTGCTATTTGGGGAGCAAAATAACTGCTGATGGTCGAAGTACAGAGGATATAAAATGTAGACTGGCAATGGCAAGGAAAGCGTTTCTGAAGAAGAGAAACTTGTTAACATCGAGTATAGATTTAAGTGTCAGGAAGTCGTTTTGGAAAGTATTTGTATAGAGTGTAGCCATGTATGGAAGTGGAACATGGACAATAAATAGTTTGGACAAGAAGAGAATAGAAGCTTTCGAAATGTGGTGCTACAGAAGAATGCTGAAGATTAGGTGGGTAGATCACGTAACTAATGAGGAGGTACTGAATAGGATTGGGGAGAAGAGAAGTTTGTGGCAAAACTTGACTAGAAGAACGGATCGGTTGGTAGGACATGTCCTGAGGCATCAAGGGATCACAAATTTAACATTGGAGGGCAGCGTGGAGGGTAAAAATCGTAGAGGAAGACCAAGAGATGAATACACTAAGCAGATTCAGAAGGATGTAGGTTGCAGTAGGTACTGGGAGATGAAGGAGCTTGCACAAGATAGATTAGCATGGAGAGCTGCATCAAACCAGTCTCAGGACTGAAGACCACAACAACAACAACAACAACCTTTCGTAATCCGAACTTGTGCTGCGTCGCTAATGACCTCGCTGTCGATGGCACTTTAATCTTACTTCTCCCTTTTTTATCTAACTGCTAGCAGTCATTTGAGAATGGCAGAGGTCAGGTGCGAAACCTTCGTTCCGAATTATTATATGAGCCCGATGATGGAAATGAAAGTGAATGGTGATGAGTAGGAAAAATAAACCCAAAATGTTCGAATACAGTATTAGTAGTGTGCTGCGTGATACAGTCACGTCAATTAAATATCTCGGTGTAACACTGCAAAGCAGTGTGAAATGGAATGAGCGTTTAAGGACTATAGCAGAGATGGCAAGTGGTCGACTTCGGTTTGTTCAAAGTATTTCTGGAAAGTGTGTTCATCTGTAAAGGAGACCGCATATACGTCACTAATGCTATCCATTGTTGAGTACTGTTGAAGTGTTTGGATTGTCGGATTGTCGGACATTTGGAGTGTCGGATTAAAGAAAGACATCTACATCTACATGGCTACTCTACGAATCACATTTAAGTGCCTGGCAGAGGGTTCATCGAATTACCTTCACAATAATTCTCTTTTATTCCACACTCTAACAGCACGTTGAAAAAAACCATATCTTTCCTTCGAGCTCTGTTTTCCTTTATTTTATTACGATGATCGTTTCTCCCTAAGTAGGTCGGCGTTATGAAATATTTTCGCATTCGAAGAGGAGAAAGCTGGTGATTGAAATTTCGTGAGAATATCCCACCTCAACGAGACCCGCCTTTGTTTTAATGATACCTACCCCAAATTCTGTATCATGCCAGTGACACTTCCTCCTCTGTTTATCGACAATACAAAATGTGTTGCCCTTCTTTGAACTTTCTCGATGTACGCCGTTAATCCTCTTTGGTAAGGATCCCAAAAACTGCTCAAATGTGTGTGAATTCCTAACAGACCAAACTGCTGAGGTCATCGGTTCCTAGACTTACATACATCTTAAACGAACTTAAACAAACTTATGCTAAGCAAAACACACACACCCATACCCAAGGGAGGACTCCAACCACCGTCGGGAGGGGCCGCCTAATCCGTGACATGGCGCCTGCGACCGCGCGGCTATTCCTCGCAGTAAGGGTCCCATACCGGACAGCAGTAATAAAAGAGGACAGACAAACTTGGTGTAGGCAGTCGCTTTAGTAGATCTACTGCATCTTCTGAGTGTTCTGCCAAAAAGCAGCCTTTGGTTCACCTTACCCACAACATTTTCGATGTGTTCTTTCCAATTTAACTTGTTCGTAATTGCAATTCTTTGGTATTTAATTGAATTTGTGGCCTTTAGATTTGATTGATTTATCGTGTAACGGAAGTTTGACGGATTCATTTTAGCACTCATGTGGATGACCTCACACTTTTCATTATTTAGGGTCAGTTGCCAATTTTTTCACCATACAGGTATCTTATCGAAATCAGTTTGCATTTAGTTTTGATTTTCTGATGACTTAACTACATGATGAACGACAGCATCATCTGCAAACAGCCTAAGACGGCTGCTCAGATCATCTCCTAAATTTTCAAATAACTTCCGGGAATTCAGCCAGGTAACACTTTCAGCGACCGCCGATATTTCGGCGGGAGAACACCCCGCCATTTTCAAGGCAAACTGCAACGGACAGGCGGCGTACATGCAAATTTAATACCTCGGTTCTCGGAAAGAAGCAGGAAAGATAACACACACACACTGAACACTAGTGCCACCAAAGATGACCAAAGTCAGAGCTATCGATAGAATGACTATGAATTCGCAGGTGAGGCAGCATTGACTCTGTTCCTCTGTTTTTTTGACAAGGGAGAGAGCCGGATTCCAAACAAAGTTTAAACAGAAACCTCCATCCCTGTTAACGAGGTTGCTCGCTAATTTAATCTCAACTGCCTCCCTAATAACACTGTCCCAATAGCTGGACGTGCATGCCAATATCTCGGTGTTATTATATAACATGGGGTGACCAGTATCCAAGCAATGTTCGGCAATAGCAGAACTATTTGGCTGCTGTAATCGTGTGTGCCGTTTATGCTCAGTACATCTGTCCTCCACGGTCCTGATAGTTTGACCAATATATGCCATGCCGCAGCTACAAGGAATACGATATACACCCGCCTTACGCAGTCCAAGATGATCCTTAACGGAACTCAAAAGTGCTCTAATTTTAGATGGATGTCGGAAAACACATTTCACATCGTATTTCCGTAAAATACGACCGATCTTATTGGACGTGTTTCCTACGTAAGGCAAAAAGGCAGTAGACTTAGGTGTTGACTCAGAATTATCATGAATCACCCGATGTACAGTTGGTCGATAGCGCAACGCACGTTCAATCTGTCTATCACTATAACCATTTTGACGAAATGTAACTTCAAGATGGGACAGCTCAGCTGGCAAAGTCTCAGCGTCAGAAACGACATGTGCCCTGTGTACCAAGGTTCGAAATACCCCTTCACGCTGGGCCGAATGGTGACAACTATTAGCTTGTAAGTACAAGTCGGTGTGAGTACGTTTCCTGTAGACTGCATGTCCCAATTATCCATCATCCTTCCCCCTAACCAACACGTCGAGAAAGGGAAGGCAACCATCCTCTTCCACCTCCATCGTAAAACGAATGTTCGGGTGGATCGAGTTCAGATGTTCTAGAAAGACATTCAAATTCTCCCTACCGTGAGGCCAAACAACGAAGGTATCGTCAACGTATCTAAAGAAACAGGTGGGTTTTAAAGGCGCCGACTCCAATGCACATTCCTCGAAGTCTTCCATAAACAAATTTGCGATCACAGGAGACAACGGACTACCCATCGCAACTCCATCTGTCTGCTCGTAATACTGGTCATTAAATAAAAAGTAAGTGGATGTCAACACATGCCTAAAGAGATTAGTTAAATCAGCACCAAACCTGGCTTCAATTAACCGCAACGAATCAGAGAGAGGAACACGAGTGAAGAGAGAGACCACATCGAAACTCACTAAAATATCAGAGTCATTCAGCCTCAGTCCCTCCAAACGACGTAAAAAATCAGCTGAGTTCCTGATATGATGTTCACACCGTCCTACTTGTGGACTCAACAGAGAAGCAAGATGCTTGGATACACGATATGTCGGAGCGCCGATGTTACTCACTATAGGACGGAAAGGAACCCCTTCCTTATGAACCTTTGGAAGGCCATATAACCTAGGGGGAACAGCACTATAGGTGTTAAGCCTCTTGATTGTGTCCTGCGACAAACCACTTTTCTTCAGGAGGCTGTTGGTCTTTCTCTCAACACTTTTCGTGGGGTCAGCATCGATTCTGCGATACGTTGAATCAGATAGCAAACGTTGCATCTTTTGTACATAATCATGTTTATTTAAAACAACGGTGGCATTGCCGTTGTCAGCAGGTAAAATAATACTGGGATCAACTTTGAGAGAGCGTAAAGCAGCCCTCCCTGCTGCTGTTACATTAATCTTGGGTGGACGAGCCCTAGTCAAAACACGGCATGCCTCCCTCCTAACTTCCTCTGCAGCGTCAGGAGGTAGTTTGCAAACTGCCTGTTCAATTGAACTAATAAAATCAACGACCGGCAAATTCTTCGGAGTGGGTGCAAAATTTAAACCCTTCCCTAGCACGGATAAGGTTGCGTCGTCAAAAGATTTCTCTGTGAGATTTGTCACAGAACGTCGAGATATAACATCCGACTCCGCGCGATGAAAACGTTCAAACTTTGCCAAATGCCGGGCAGTAACGGAATTGTACTCCCAGTCAGCTTGGGTCCATGAGGCACCGTCCAACCAATCCCAAGTGAAATCAGACACTTCAGATGCAACCATTAAATGAAAACGATACAATTCTTTGGAAACAGAATCCAAACGTCGACGAGTAAAACGAATCCTTTCGCGAACAAGAGCCAAGCCAGCACGTTGCTTAATACGATTGGCGGCAGGAGAATTAATATGGTGCACAACCTTAGCAAATGTTGGGACATGATTTTCATCACGACACCTCAATAAAAACGACAAAGCACATTGCAGTCTAACTCGACAGCAACGATGTTTATCCAACTTACGTAAACACCGATACATTTCCTCCCCGTAGAGGTAAACAATGTGAGACCTGAGTTTCTCCTGGCGTATACAACTTTCAAATAACTTCCGGAAATTCAGCCAGGTAACACTTTCAGCGATCGCCGATATTTCGGCGGGAGAACACCCCGCCATTTTCAAGGCAAACGCTGATTTAACTGATCTCTTTAGGCATGTGTTGACATCCACTTACTTTTTATTTAATGACCAGTATTACGAGCAGACAGATGGAGTTGCGATGGGTAGTCTGTTGTCTCCTGTGATCGCAAATTTGTTTATGGAAGACTTCGAGGAACGTGCATTGGAGTCGGCGCCTTTAAAACCCGCCTGTTTCTTTAGATACGTTGACGATACCTTCGTTGTTTGGCCTCACGGTAGGGAGAATTTGAATGTCTTTCTAGAACATCTGAACTCGATCCACCCGAACATTCGTTTTACGATGGAGGTGGAAGAGGATGGTTGCCTTCCCTTTCTCGACGTGTTGGTTAGGGGGAAGGATGATGGATAATTGGGACATGCAGTCTACAGGAAACGTACTCACACCGACTTGTACTTACAAGCTAATAGTTGTCACCATTCAAAAATGGTTCAAATGGCTCTGAGCACTATGGGACTCAACTGCTGAGGTCATAAGTCCCCTAGAACTTAGAACTACTTAAACCTAACTAACCTAAGGACAACACACACATCCATGCCCGAGGCAGGATTCGAACCTGCGACCGTAGCGGTCGCGCGGTTCCAGACTGTAGCGCCAGAACCGCTCGGCCACCAGCGGCCGGCTGTCACCATTCGGCCCAGCGTGAAGGGGTACTTCGTACCTTGGTACACAGGGCACATGTCGTTTCTGACGCTGAGACTTTGCCAGCTGAGCTGTCCCATCTTGAAGTTACATTTCGTCAAAATGGTTATAGTGATAGACAGATTGAACGTGCGTTGCGCTATCAACCAACTGTACATCGGGTGATTTGATGATAATTCTGAGTCAACACCTAAGTCTACTACTGCCTTTTTGCCTTACGTAGGAAACACGTCCAATAAGATCGGTCGTATTTTACGGAAATACGATGTGAAATGTGTTTTCCGACCTCCATCTAAAATTAGAGCACTTTTGAGTTCCGTTAAGGATCATCTTGGACTGCGTAAGGCGGGTGTATATCGTATTCCTTGTAGCTGCGGCATGGCATATATTGGTCAAACTATCAGGACCGTGGAGGACAGATGTACTGAGCATAAACGGCACACACGATTACAGCAGCCAAATAGATCTGCTGTTGCCGAACATTGCTTGGATACTGGTCACCCCATGTTATATAATAACACCGAGATATTGGCATGCACGTCCAGCTATTGGGACAGTGTTATTAGGGAGGCAGTTGAGATTAAATTAGCGAGCAACCTCGTTAACAGGGATGGAGGTTTCTGTTTAAACTTTGTTTGGAATCCGGCTCTCTCCCTTGTCAAAAAAACAGAGGAACAGAGTCAATGCTGCCTCACCTGCGAATTCATAGTCATACTATCGATAGCTCTGACTTTGGTCATCTTTGGTGGCACTAGTGTTCAGTGTGTGTGTGTTATCTTTCCTGCTTCTCTCCGAGAACCGAGGTATTAAATTTGCATGTACGCCGCCTGTCCGTTGCAGTTTGCCTTGAAAATGGCGGGGTGTTCTCCCGCCGAAATATCGGCGGTCGCTGAAAGTGTTACCTGGCTGAATTCCCGGAAGTTATTTGAAAGTTGTATACGCCAGGAGAAACTCAGGTCTCACATCTCCTAAATTGTTTATGTAGATGAGGAAGAACAGAGGGCCTAGAACACTACCTTGGGGAACGCCAGAGATCACTTCTGTTTTGTTGGGTGACTTTCCGTCACTTACTACGAACGGTCACATCTCTAACAGGAAATCACTCATGCAGTCGCATAACTGAGACGGTATTTCATAAGCACGTAATTTGATTACAAGCCGCTTGTGAAGTGCGGTGTCAAACTTCTATTGAAAATCTAGAAATACAGAATCAATTTGAAATCCTTTGTCGATAGCACTCAATATTTCGCTTGAGTGAAGAGTGAAGAGCTAGTTGTGTTTCACAAGAACGATGTTTTTTAAATCGATGTTGACTATGTGTCAATAGAGCGTTCTCACGAGATAATTCGTGATGTCTTGCAACCTCACAGCGTTTGTAGTAGTACAAATAGTTAAGACTCAGTCCAAGATGATAAAAAAGCTCATTGGAGTTCTTTTTCGTCTACGTTGAACGCTGCGTAATCATTTCTCACGTGACGTTGAGATGTATCCCAGCCTCCTTTCTGTCAGGAATGGCTGGAACACAGATGACACTAGTTGGGCCTAGAACAACTTGTGCAGCTTCTGTTGTGCAGATGGCAACCTCAGTTGCTGCCATAGTTAGGTCATCTGTTCCCCGTGCTGTGCCCGTTACCCGCGGTACATGACCAACTATCTTCAGCATTTTTTAAGAAGTGTTAATTTAAATTTCAAGCATAAAAACGAGTTTTGTGTAACTTGTATATAGATCAGTAGTGGGGTAACTAACCCACATAAGTTCAAGATTTTGGACCAGCTCATCCCTTAACAGTATTTGTTCACGAGAGACTGATTCTGTAGTTCTGGACGGCAACTAATATCTTTATTTCTGTATCTTTGTGTCCAGTTGAGGAGCACTAACAAGCGTAATTGTTGGGCAGATGTACTTTTCTTTTTCCGAAATCTCTTCATTTTCTCGCCAAAGTGTCTCTACACACGGTGCACCACACAAAGCGTCCTTCCCCAGATGCCGCGCACTTCTGTAGAATTTTGAAAGTGAGCAGTCAAAACCTGAAAGGGGACCAGTACTTATTGGGCCGTGCAGTGGGAGACTCCTTGTAATCGCCTCTTATGACAAGCAGGAATACCTCAGGCTTACTCTAACCCCCAAACCTGCAATGGGAGCATTTTCGGTTTCATATGGGCACTCTCAATTCAATGGAATGGTGTTTGGACTGAAAAATGCATCATATCAGAGGTTATTGGATGGTGCGTTGAGAGAACTGAAACCATGCCACGGTGTAGTGTAACTAGACGACATGGTTTAGTTCTCAAAATACATGGAGCAGCATAGTCAATGTCTGAAGGAAGTGTTTAAGAGACTGAGAGCTGTGCATCTGATGCTGAGCACAGAGAAGTCCCGTTTTGCATTAGAAGAGGTAGGGCATATAAGTCATGTGCTTAGTAACGAAGGAGTAACAACTGATTCAAGGCTAATGCTAACAATTCAAAAGCCACAGTGTCTAAATCGATTAAACACCTGCGGTCTTTTTTGGGTATCTCAAATGACTCCAGAAAATCTGTGAAAAGGTTTGTTGACATAGCACAACCAATCAGACAGTTGCTAAGGAAAGGTCAGAAATTCATATATACAGAAGGATGTCAGGGTACATTTGATAAATTAAAGAGAGTTTTGACATCAAATTTAGTTACAGCATTTCCAGAGTTTCAGAAGGAGTTTAACTTTTCATGTGATGCATCTAACCATGCTTTTGGATGTGTCGTAATCCAGTTGGTTAATAGTGAAGAACATCCTGTAGCCTAGACAAGTGGCTCTGAGCACTATGGGACTTAACAGCTGAGGTCATCTGTCCTCTAGAACTTAGAACTACTTAAACCTAACTAACCTAATGACAGCACACACGTCCATGTCCGAGGCAGGATTCGAACCTGCGACCGTAGCAGTCGCGCGGTTCCGGACTGAAGTAGCCTATACACTGAGGCAGTGAATGCTGTAGGGAGCTATTATCTATTATTCAACATAGGGGAGAGAGAGAGAGAGAGAGAGAGAGAGAGAGAGAGAGAGAGAGAGAGAGAGAGAGAAATGTTGAGCCTCTTTTATGGTGTCACATATTTTAGAGACTATCTTTACACACAAAAAATGACTACTGACCAGTCACACTGCTTTGAAGTCGTTATTTGGGCAGGACTCGTGAAGCGGGCTGAAAAAATGGGCCTGCAGAGTCAGTGAGTTCGACAATGAAGTAGAACGAAGCCAAGGAAGAAGCACGGGAATGCACACACGTTAAGCAGGAAGGTAGCGGTGTTGAAAGTTCTGGGTCACGGCACTGCAGAGCTGACAGTGACTGTGGAAAGTACAGGACACAATATCAGTTTACCCCATGTGATAGAGTGTTGTGCAAGGAAACGAGGTCAGTGCAGTGGGTAGTAGTACCAGCAAATATGAAGGAAAAGCTTTTAAAGGAAGCACGTGATAACATGTTATCTTGCCAAGGAAGGTGCTGGACAATAAACTGGACAGAAGTTGGGAGATATTGGTGGAGGGGACGGAAAGTAGATGTGGATCAACACGTGAGGGATTATGTGTAGTGTGTACAACAAGCAGACATGAATCGCAAGCGAGTGCTGTTGCAGAGACTACCGAAAGCATCAAAACCGTTTCAAACGGTCGGAATCAGTGTTTTGAGATTGTTCAATTGTACACCAGCCGGAAAGCAATTCATATTAACAATAATAGATCAGTTTTCTCGGTACTCGGAAATGGTCATTATGCCAAACCAGCAGACATTGACAGTTGCACAAGCTATGGTTAACACCTGGATACTGAAGTTTGGAGAGGCAGGTACGATAATTACTACCCTAGGCACGAATTTCATGTTGCATTTATTGAAGAAGCTGTGTCATTTGAAGCATGTGAAGAAGTTATTAACTAGTTCTCTTCATCCAGAAATCAAGGGTATAACTGAACAAGTACATATCACAATAGGGAAATGTTAAGTTACTATGTTAACGCACGTCACAGTGATTGGGACAGATTTCTTAGATATGTCGTGTCAGCAGATAATTCAAAAGTACACAAAAATACCGGTTTGTCCTTGTATGAGGTGGCGTATGGTCGGAAAATGCCACCACTGTTCGATTTGAGAAAAGTAAAGAAAGGTAAAGATGTGGAGTCAGTCCACCACTTTGCTAAAACAGTACGAGAAGTAGGGTAACGAACACAGAAGGGAAATACGAAGGCATTATACAAGCATTATACAAGAACAAGTGAAACGTACAGCAAGATTACTGCAGTATAAAATAGGGAAATGGCTGATGTTATCCATTCCTTACATACCAAAAGGGAAGACAGAAGTCTATCAAAAGATATCAAGTACACTAACACATTGTGCACACTACTTCATCATTTAACGTGAAGTTTTAGTTGCCAACATGAATGACTACGCTAGGACAGCCCAGAACACAACGAATCAGAATTTGGGAGCGCAGCAAACGTGGGTAGAAGTACTGGACAAGGGAATTGTAGTGACAAGACTGTTAAAAGCATTGACGGATAGCACATGGGATGTACGAGTAGTATTATCAAACTCTCAAGAAGCCACACATCATGCGTTGCATGAACAATTGCGTGCTAATCTTCTGTCGCCTCAACAGTACTCAGAGCGAGCAACCACGAGAGTTAAGCCCGTTTATGGAACCCAATAGACAAAACCTGCCCTTCTACTACCACATAGCATCAGAAGAAGTGGAAACTGATCAAACACGAATGTATATTCTAATTCGATTCCCGGTAACAGGAAGACATGTACAGTATAAGTGTTAGATTATTCACACGTACCTGGCGAAGTGGGGAGTTAGATTCGTACAGGTGAGAATTCGCAGGATGTTATTAATTTCGGAAAATGGTAGCAGGGCTGCAGTAATGATGGAGGAGGTGTTACATTATTGTCGAATGGGGAAGATCACAGTGTGTTCGACCATGGTATTACAAACCAGCCCAAGCACGTGGGTGGTACTGTAGTTCTTAGACAGAAGGGACTTGATTGTGTGAGGAATATCGTGGATCCCAGACTGCATTTCCAGCAAGCTGGTTTTCATTGGATTTACTCCACGTATGAGGATGTGGTAGTAGCGGCGAGTTGTTACGAGCTGGGGAAGCTCATGGAGGCTTGACGGATTGGACTTGAATGGGTTGTTAAGCAAAGGGACTACACGCTACTTAACAGGCCAACCTTCCACCTGCCAGCCACGTTTACAGGGATCACATGACAGAATGCATCGCAACCGCAGTTGTATAGGCCAGAAGTACCTTTCGTATTGCCGGCGCCAAATATATAATTTGTAAATCAAACTTTGTAACTAACGTAATCGATTCCCTGAATCGGTTCAAATAGCTCTTAGCACTATGGGACTTAAACATCTGAGGTCATCAGTCCCCTATAACTTAGAACTACTTAAACCTAACAAACCTAAGGACATCACACACATCCATGCCCGAGGCAGGATTCGAACCTGCGACCGTAGCAGCAGCGCGTTTCCGGACTGAAGCGCCTAGAACCGCTCGGTCACAGTGGCCGGCCCCTGAATCGATTCATTGCGATGCAAAAGGGCACATTTCTAAATAGCAGTTACTGCAGAGTTTAGAGCAATTCAGAGAACGACAAAGCTGCCTGACAGTGATTTTGAGTGCTGTAATACAAAGTGCCACAATGGTTCCAACTGTGCTGTGCATAGCTTTTACTCTTGAGAGGCAGAGAGCTGACCATTGGCACAAACCACCGATAGTCCAGTTTCCAGTAGAGTGGATTTCTTGAGCATAAGAGGCAGTGAGAGTGTAATCTTCTATTATGTATGCGGAAAAATGTAAATTTATGGTTAAGAGAAAAGGAGGCAACAGAACAAGCTATGAAGGTTAAAATTGCCAGAAGCGACAAACAATTGTGATAAACAGACCCATAAACAAACTATCAATAAGCAGCACAGTACGAAAGATTGCTTGTGGTATGTAATTCACGTGGGCAAGCTGCCAGTTGTTTTGGTTATAACTTTTCTCGGTATTTTGTATGAACATCTAGTGTAATACGAAACTGACTTTAGGGTCGACCTGAGGGACTAGGTCTTCTTTGTAGAGGCGCTTAATATAGTACTCCGCCCAAATATGGGCATTGTAGCGTGAGCCTGAGCGGTGCATTGAAGCAGCGCTGACAGAAAGCGCGTGCAGGTTGTTGTCTCTGTAATAATTCAACAAGGCTCTCACAATGTGGAGAGGCAGGTTAGCTTGCTGAAACAGCGAACTGAGCGGTACTGCACAAACTTGTGCAGAAGGGGAAAGGCAGATTTCCATACGGGCAGTGGCACTGGCGTTTTAGGATGCGTGGCTGGTGGCGGTGCATGTGGACAAGTGCACCGCTGCCGACTATAGATACTGGACATTTTGTAACGAAATTATTCTCAGTCTCGCAGCACTGCCAGGACGGAGGGGATGTGCCGGGTAAGGTCGTCACATGGAAATGCCAATAGAAGTCACCGGTTCAAGACTACAGTGGGTAACAGTTCTACATGCTAAGTCCCTCCCAGACATAGTGCCACGGCACAACAATCCGTACCAGGTCTACTCCAACAGAACGTCCGACTGCCCAGAAGTCAGCAGGTCGCTCCTCGTTCACAAATGCTGTTTTCCATCACAGGTCGAGCACCTCATCGTGGTGGGCCTTCCCCCCCACTGAGACGCAATCTGGGCGCCGCCCGAGGCTGCAGCAGATATGACTTTTGGATGAGCACATGCCGCTGGCGCGGAAGCCTCGTTGCCGGCTTCATAACGAGGCTGTGGCCACATGACAGAGACTCCGTATCAACATCGAGGGACATTCAAGCAGCCAGCTGAGCAGAACTCACAAGGGAATGGTCCGGTCCGACATGTCAAAACCCTCCCTGAAATTTTTTATGCATGTAGAATACAACGAAAGAAATGCACTGTCAAAACTTCAGCTGCTAAGGTGCACTGCAAGTATTTTTTAAAAATCGTTGAAATTACTCTTTCTCGTGGCATGAAGAACTGGTAATAACAGCGGATTATACACACTTTCCTTCCTAGCGTATGCGCGGTCGTAACAGAGCACAGCGCTGGGTAATGCTAATATCTGGAATGACGCAAGGGAATTTGAAGCACCTAACCACACAAAAAAATGGCACATATCATTGATGTTTTGAATAAGAGGTAGTTCGTACCAACAGTTAAACTGTTGGATATATAAGTTTTACAGTGATGACTAGCAGAGGGAAGTAAATCAAGGCAGTGGCTGATGTTACATTACAGACGCCTTGCATCAGTCGTGAACTCGATTTATTGAAGTGAAATATTTCTTACATATGTATCATTTTATAACGATTCCTGTCTTGAAAGGAGGATATAAGATGAACATCAACAAAAGCAAAACGAGGTCGCAGGTTCGAATCCTACCTCGGGCATGGATGTGTGTGATGTCCTTAGATTAGTTAGGTTTAAGTAGTTGTAAGTCTAGGGGACTGATGACCTCAGATGTTAAGTCCCATAGTGCTTAGAGCCATTTAAACCATTTCTGAGGACGCCATTATTAACAGCTAACTGAGTGACGCAGTCGTGTGATAGGACTACGAGAAGCTGGATTTTCCTTCTGCAATACTGCAGAAAGACTTGGCAGGGAAGTAACCACTGTACATGATTGCTGGCAGCGGTGACCACGCTAAAATACTTCAAAAAGTGAAACGCCTACAGCCGTCCTTATGCTTCAATGCACCATTTCAGGCCTTAGTATCCTATCGGCTAAAATTTTGACGGGGTCATTCTTTCGGCGTATTCTTCCTATATAAAAAATTTCCAGGTATGTTCCTACAAGTCGAATTGGACCATTCTCTTATTAGCGGACAGCCAGCCACAGACCCGGTGTGCTACAAAGTGCAAATGCTTCCACAAAGAACTCTGTAACTTTGCAGCTGCCTTGTTCTGGAGCCACCTTGTATACCCTCTCGCCTTCACCACCCACTCGCACATGTTGGCTCATAGTCGCCCCTCCCTACATTGGGGGCGCTATAATATATAATATTCTTAGTCACTTAAGTAATGCATCATAAACTTATCATGTTTCCACATAAAGATGCCATTTTAGGCGCATCTATAAGAAGAATAACTCCACAGATATCAATAATTATGTAAGGTGGCAGAATAAATGAAGGTCAATTTCGCACCTTACATAAGAGTTTTATACATCATAACAGGAAGGTGAATATGACGCCTAACTTACCTCGGCGGTAATGAACAGATTCGCCTAGAAGTATGTAATGCAAAATGGATGACACTCAATCGATGGTATTAACACACCGCTCCTATACAATGCATATCAATGAGCAGAAGGTGAAACAGCAGCGAGAGGAAACGTTTTGTGTGGAAGCAAGTGCGGGCAGAAGCAGACGCCGCACCACGGGAGGCACCACGAAAAGCTCTTAGTCTCACAGCGGGAATCAGCTACCGGACAGGTGACTCATAATGGAGAACAAGTAACGGGCCGCCAGAAACAGGACGGAAAGAAGCTGTAGAAAACGGCATTTCGGAATTCCAAATGGATACGAACAAAACCAGTGAGGCAGTTGATCACGTGAACAGCGAATGGTACACATGTGATGTACGCATGTAACTTTTAGGCGTCTGGAGCGGGCACAAAACGTCCGATTGGCGGAAACTAACTAGGAAGGAGTAAAGTGCCAAGAATTAGACGTAGTTCAATGGTAGGGCCCTTGAGATTGGCAGAGAGAGTTTCCACAAAATAAGAGGAACGCTCCTATTTGTCGAAAAAAGCCGTGACGTGAGGAACGAGAGAACCCATGTGGGGAAACAGTTTGGCTACGAGAAACACAACAGTGAAATTTTCGGGGACTCTTCTGTGAACTGCCGTCAAGTGCGGAACGGGGCGTAAAATGCTCTGTACGACGCAGAGGAGAAATTCGTGTGAACATTGCATTCACTGCGGCTGACATTCAGCTAGATATCAGTTGAAGAGTCTTTGAGCTCCAACTGGGGAGAAACGAACCAGCCAGTTAGTTAATTGTTCTTGCGAGGACTAAGAGGGCATTTTAATATGAATGCTGCTACAGCCATGGGCGTGCATATGGCCATGTTCCAAGACTAGGGATGAGCACATGGTTTCTTGCATCACGAGAAACATAGGGAGAGTTTCTGCTGAAAAAATCACCCAAGGCTTAATTAGTTTTTATAGGAATTTTAGTGGTGAGAGCAGCCATGCAGACGACAGCTCATCGCAGCTAAGGTAAATACCATGAGCAGAGGCGTAAACTTGTTGGTTCACCAGCATGTGTTCACTGTAAACTCGAGCGACCATGGGTAATCTTTTGCTCAACTTGTCACAAAACTAAGCATCCCCTGTAGACTTGATTGTCATCCTAAATAGTACCGAACTTTGAACTGGAATTGGATGATTTATCGTAGTACTGTCCAACATCATGACATAGCCGTAAGAATAATTATGTAAAGAAACGTCTAGTTAAAATTTACCATTGTGGTGTTTAGGATTATTTCACTTTCTGAGGACAAGATGCGTTCGTTTGACAACTGTCGTAACATTGTCACAATGTAAACTGAGTAATTGGGTGTATTTCTTTGATAAGATTGCAACATTAAACCAAAATTATTTACAACTTACAAAGTTGTTCTGACCTCAAACCCTTAAAGAGTGGCGACCCTGCCAGGATGGCAACTGGTCTGCCTGGGTGGCAATTAGTCAAATGAGAAAGGAAAATTAAAATTTTTGAATTGAAAAAAGGAATTTTTTGTTGTTTTTCTGACAAGATTACCCAATGTTTGTGTCTGTACAATGGTCAGATTACAGTAAATATGTGATCCAAAGTGTAGAAAGTTGTATTAATAAATAAGATAATGTTTATGTTGGTGTAAAAGTAGCTTGTGCATGACCTTGCTGGCGCGCGCGAAGTTATTCACGGCGTTGTCGAATTTGTTTGAAATTCTACAAACAGTGAACGGCGTTGCTAATGATGTGTAAATAGTCTAAGAAACTTTCTATGATATTTTGGAAACGTGTAAGATGATGTAACTTGACGTTGACTAGAGCTCAGGCTCGCACAATTCGAGAAAGACAGATGTTTGTTAGACGATCGGAGATGGCGGAAGAACGCAGATTATCGCAGATAGGGCAAACTGAAGATCTTGACAGGATAGAGATTGATGTACAACAGAAGTATCGAGTGCGAGTCACGGAACGGAACGTAGTGATAGTGCAGATGGAATGGTGGTAGTTTCGCGATTGGTATCACAGTATGAGAATGCACAAAGCAAACAAATGGCGGATCTAGTTGGTCAGAAGTAGAATCACAGGGTGAGAAACTTCAGTACGTTGAACCTAATATAGTAATTATAAATCACTCGGGCAGTTTCCAACAGAAAGAATGTGTGTAAGTGCGTCCGTTCTATGTACGGAAGTCTGTGAGACGCCACGTGAAATACGTGAACGGCAAAATTTACTTCAAATAGTGAAAGGTGACGTTGGCGAAGAGTCAGATAGTGTGTTCGCAATATTGAAGCAACTCGCTATGGTCGTGAAGGAGATAAATGCAGGGTTAGCAGACTTGAAAACTGAAACGGCGGATCTACAGACCGAAACGGCGAATTTAGAAGCAGAGACAAATGCGGCCTTAAATGGTCTCAAATTTGAAACTTATGCTGGATTCGAAAAAGGCCGCGATGACCAGCAAAAACTACGAACGGAAGTTAATGAACAGTTTACTAAAATCCGGAGAGAGGCGAGAGACTCGCGCGAGTTTATAAATCGTTAATGGCTGACCAGAAAAGATGCGTTCTGACGTTGACCAGGTGCAGGATGCAGTGTCTAATGTTAATCAACGAATTGATAATTTATCACGTAAGACGTCTGGTAAGGCGCAACAAATTGTGGATGAGGTCAATGTCAGAAAACGTGTCACGCGAGCCGCATTAAAAATATTCCATACACGCATTGAAAAAATCGTATCGAAAAATCAGAAACAGTACGAACAGCTTCGTACAGAACTAAAACAGTGTATCGAGAACCGTACAGAAAGCAGTAGTGAGGCATAGGAATCGGTAGTGTCATCCGACATAGTGATGGACACAAATCCAGAAGTAAACAAGTTAGTTGTGCAATCTTCCGCAGCAGTAGCGGAAACACAACAAAGTCATGAGATTCGAGTCGTATATCCACAAGTGGTTGCATCAATAATTACCGAAACGAAACAGAAGCAAATGGGAAGCGAACAGTTGACACAGGTGAGCATAGGAGGTAACGTGCGGACACAATAGACAATGGAGCGAGAAACGGTGAACATGCGCATTCCAACAGAGCGGCAGCCGACCTTCTGAACGTGTGCGAGTGACGCGAGAACAGAGCAAGCTGCGACGACACATGTACCAATTTCTCAATTTCCAAGTTATAGTACAACAGGTTATAAACCGCAAGTCAATATGAATCAAACAGGAAAAAAAAAACACTGATCCAGTAACGGGAAATTTAAACGAATCCTTCAGTCCGATACACGAGGAACGTTACGGTTCAGACAACTGCACACCACTGCGTAGATACGATGCTAGATGGGACGTCAATCTGTCATCTCAGGACCAAAATATTGTAGAACGAATACCAGAAAACATGTGAAAGGAACGTCTAATGTTGTGGAAACACAAACGCCTTACGGTGGAATAGAAAAATTTGACAATGATCACTTTTTCACAGTCAGAAAATTCGAACATTACAAAGGTAGCGGGAACGGCTTACATCCACGCACGTTTATAAATCAATTACAGATCGGTTTACCAGAGCACTGGCCACTTAGACATAAACTTGACTTTATTTGTGGGCATATGGACGGCGCAATAGCGGAAACCATGCAGAAAGTAGCTGCAAACTATCAATCATATCAGCAATTTAAATCTGCATTCTTGGTGCGATACTCGTCCACGGAAACCCAAAATAGAATAAATTAAGAATTGTTACAGAAAGAGTATTTCGAAAATTCAGGAGGAAAGGAACCAGTTAGATTTGTTGAAGAAATGACAAAAAAGAATCAGTGTTTAGATAATCCATACGGTGATGGGGAACTAATTCGTATGTGAACAATGAAATTACCGTTACGTTATCAGCAATCGTTGGTTGGTAGAGCAGGAGATGATATACAAGCATTTAAAGGGATGTTAAGAGAGCTTGAATTCATCTTCAGTGAAGATGACGCGAAGAGACACCGTGCAGTGAGAGAAAACAATGGTAGAGGGAATAATAGCAACCGAATAGGCTTTAATAATAATTACAATGGCAATAATAATGTAGGAAGAAGTAATCGTTTTGGAAAGAATGGTAATCGCCCATGGGATAACAATAATAATTATGGTTTTGGAAACTTACAGAGGTCAATAACTGTGGTTCTGGTGGGCCGCGGAATTATAATAGTGGATTTGGTCCTAGAAACTACTGTGGTAACTATGATCCGATATATAATCACCGTGCAAACGAGGCAGGAAGGTTTAGAGGTTTTCAACAACAAAATCCAAGTTACTCAGGTGGAAATGGAGTGGACAGAACGCAGAAAGGTTGAGAAAAATCAAGCTTTAGCAGGACAAAACACGCTAAATGAAACAGTACAGGAAGTCGAGTTAAGGCCACCAAACCCAGGTAAAAGACAAAATTGACGAGATGGACGGTGCGAAGACCAGTCACAAGTGATTCAACAGCAAAATGAAGTTAATTATATAATTAAACATGTAAACAGAGTTAGATTTGATCAACAAGATTCTGAACTAGGTGTAGGGGGTAATCGGATACAAACACCGGCATGCTGGGATTCAATTGACTGGGAATCGACCAATGATGAGGAACAGGAGTTATTAACGGTCAAATTGTAAAATATGTAGCTCATTTATACGAAACGGAGAGAGAAATGGTATTCCAAGGGGATGAAGCACCATTGACAACACCGGTAGTGATACCCAAGTTAGAAGTGAAGTCCCACCAGTACCTAAAGTAAAACCTCGACATCAAATAAAATTAGCACCAAGCAATAGGAAGGTTACGGCGTTGGAAGTAAGTTCTTTTCTATACACAAAGGCCCCATGGAAGTGAGTAAAGTAGTCCATGATAATGCAGTCGAATTGATTAATCCATAAACAGGAAAATCATTCGGTTTGCACCATGTGAGTCATTTGAAATTGTATAAAGGGTAAACAAATGAAAAAAAGGGTAACTCCACACGAGAATTTAGTTATATTGAATGTCCAGAAATCAAAGAGTATGAAAGATAACAAAATGCACACAGATAAAACTTTTAACTTGTACTTATCTCAGTTAGATAAATAAAACAAATTGCGTAGGAAGGTAAAATGATAATATGAAGAAAAGACAGGAAAGTAACAACTAAAGTAACTCTTGTGCAAACGAAATGTGTTTTGGGGAAAGAGTAGAAAGCAAGGAGATCAGCATGAGGATAGTTGGACGAAATAGTAGTAGAATCTCTCTTAAAGACGTAGTGTAAAGGAGATAGAAGTTGATTTTTGTGGACGAAAGGAAGTAAAGAAGTAGGAAGTAAATAAAGAGTTAGGTAAGAAGGACCAGCCGACATGTCCGCGTCACGGATCCTGCTGTTGCTGCCACCCACAGGCGCCGTCCCACGTTGCCGCCGAGCAGCCTCTTGCTGCCGTCTCCGTTCGGCTACTGACTTCAACGGCCGGGGAGCCTACGTTCGTCGCCTTACAGCTATAATCTGCTCATCATAAGAGTAAATCTGATGTAAACAGACAGAAATGCGACGACTGGTCAGAAGCCGTAGCACACATACACTTGTGTTGCTACTATCTTTGAGTACGCCTACTTATGTATTAGATGTCTTATTACTAACTTAAGTTGAATGAAACTTAAAGATATTCTAATGTATTAACAGCCATCAATGTTTTTCTTAATGACGCTTTAGCTATGTAGTTTTTATTTAAAAAGTCGTGTACAGTCACAGTCCTTGTGTGCTGTTGTGCTCCGATTGTCGCGCTGTTAATACGCAATATGAAAATGGCTGAGACTGATTCCTGCTATGTAGTGAAACACGCGTGCGGAACACGGTTAAAAAGTGCCGAAAAATAGGTTGTTCTTAATGTTTTTCATACATTTATTGAAGTAGTTGGCTTTGAAGTTTTCCGAGGGAGTGTATTTGATACATTTGAGATCCAAGTACACACAGGATGTATAGTGGAATTGGTAGCGTAGTAGATTAGACAATCTCGTGCAAGTTTATTTATCTCTGATTCGAGTCTCGCCTCGGTCATTCCTTTCGTTCAATTTGAAATACCTACATCTCGTAATTGTAAAATTTATCATCATTTTTATGAATAATAAAGTGTTCTTATTTCTAATTACATATTCCACACAAAATTCCTGTTTTCACTTGAAATGTAAAT
This sequence comes from Schistocerca piceifrons, assembly GCF_021461385.2. Taxonomy (NCBI): domain Eukaryota; kingdom Metazoa; phylum Arthropoda; class Insecta; order Orthoptera; family Acrididae; genus Schistocerca; species Schistocerca piceifrons. The sequence continues at coordinate 537,435,623 of NC_060149.1, forward strand.
TCTCAGTTACCGATGTTTTGTGAAAGATTGTTTTTTAAAGTTCGCTTAAATTAAGAAAACGTAACAACTTTTTTAAATCAAAACCGAAAAACCATATAATCTTTATTTGGACTATGTCCAATTTTTTATACCACAGATGTAGCCTCACACAAACCAGAGCGATAAGTGTGGTAGAAACATGGAAAACAATCATTTTCACAGCGTTGAGCACACCATACGAATGTTTCATTTTTACATTTGCCACTGTGCCGTTACAATACGAACCTAATAGAACTGACCTGGAGCCAAGTTAAGGGATTTGTGGCGAGGAATAACAAGACTGAAGCTACCAGACGTTCTGGAACTAACGCAAAGAACTTTTTCGCATGTCAGTGCCGAACGCTGGCGGGATATATAACGGCACGTCATAAAAGAAGAGTAGAAACCTGACTGGCTTCGTGGATTCTGTTGTTCATCGACTAGTTATCAATGTAGCAGATGAAAGTTCCAGAACTGAAATGTATTTCTCGGATTCGGATAAGGAACGAGCTAAGAGATTACCAAACGATCGACTCTAATTAATACCTTCAGCTGCTTCAGTAATCATCAATACAGAGAAATCCCCGCAGTATGCTTTTGCATCACATTGTGTTGGGAATTTCCATAATTCTTGTTTGTAATTGGAATAACACGGTATTTTATGCTTTCCATTTGATCAACTAAGAAACGCACGGTAGTGCCGGAGTTTTGCCAAATATTAGTTCATTCTCATTAAAAATAAAATGACATTCGAAGCTACATTTTCTCTCTGCTCGTCTCCTTTTACGCCTGAACTGCAACTGCAAACATCATTTTAAGTTAGTTGGACGAGCTGGCTGGCCAGTGCTGTCCAAGTTAAATGCGCCAGTAAAGCTGTTATCCTGCGTTATCTCTCAGTCTATGTGCGTGTAACACAGCATAAAAGATATCCTTATGATCGTACTTGACTGAACTGGACACGTATCGGCTTCCGCTCAGCATGAAAGGATATCCAATTAGATTCAAGTAATCGCTGAAGAATACATGGTGTAATGTTTGCATCAGGTTTATTCTTATAATGAACATAGTATAGCAACCCCGCCGCAAATGCCGCTGCTACGCTGCTATCATGAGCGTACGGTCCTCAACCGCCGCCGTATTCTGCGTCACGGTGCGACGACTACTGTAAATGGTGCTATGTACTAAGGCTCTGCAGCCATTTGTTAAGAGGAGAACTTAGAGAGTGAAAAGAGACTCTCAAATCAATGATTTACAATTTTAAACGAAAAAGTACTGCGATTTTAGAAGTACATTGTATAGAGTTAAATTTTGTATCTTATGTACTTACTGTCTTTTGTTTGGAGGTACCTTTACTTACAAGTACAATTTGAACTTTACATTTTTGTGAGTGCAGTTAATGTGAGTTATGATAAATGTATAATTGTTCCAACATAAGCACTTCAGATCTATGTCGCTTGGATATCCAACGTATGTGTAATTTAGACCCATACATCCGTTGGACATGTGTATTGTAGTTGATTTCTTTTCATTGTTTTAGATTCTACAGTTGTTGAAGTATATCAAGCTTAGCTGCTGTGATGAGAAGTTTCTATAGGTATATTTTTGAGAGTTTTCAGTTTATCTCCAGGGATTTCCTGCTGGCAAAATGTGTCTGACAAGCACAGAGTTTCCCAAGCGTTCATAGCATTTTCTTCCGTTTTGTCTTCGTGTCATGGTCCATTCCATTTACTTTCATCTTTCCTATAAGCATCGTGTCTGTGCTCTCTGATGAAAGTAGGATCTTACGCCTTGCTCAATAGACGTGTGAGCATTAAGGACGACACGGACTCCTTTTGTCCGACAACCGCGTCTGCAAGGCTGCTGAAATAACCGGTGCAGTAAATTCTTGTACCTTGACGGGAGTGTTTTTAATGCAAGACCAGGCACAGGCACGAAATCCGCGTCTAGGTCTTGCAAGAAAAGCGGCCTACCACTGGTACTGTCTATCAAATTACTAGTGGGACTAGGTGACTCAAGGCTCCAAGCGCGTGCATAGTCGTAATTACACGATTAGCATTTGAGTTGCCGAAACCTCTGGGATTCTGTGTGACACACAAGATTGCTGAACTAAAGGACTGAACTTTCCACATCTTCTCTTTCTCTTCTTTCAGCGTCTCTACATATTCTCGTGGAGTCTTTTCTGTCCATACCTTCTGTTTATCATAAGTAATAGTTGTTTGTATCTGGTTTACTCAGTGCAGAAAGCTGTGTTTTATTAAGCGATGTACTGTACTAAGAGTTATAATGAATGACGGAGGGAAATTGATGTGTTGAACCCCGGTAAGTGAGGATGTGATGATTTGCGGCTATTACTCCCAAGAGGACGACGAAATGTTGTTGACATGAGGAGATGTTTGACCTTGCTTTTCTAAATGGTTCAAATGGCTCTGAGCACTATGCGACTTAACTTCTGAGGTCATCAGTCGCCTAGAACTTAGAACTAATTAAACCTAACTAACCTAAGGACATCACATACATCCATGCCCGAGGCAGGATTCGAATCTGCGACCGTAGCGGTCGCCCGGCTCCAGACTGCAGCGCCTAGAACCGCACGGCCACTCCGGCCGGCTGACCTTGCTTTTATTGATGTTATTTATGAACAGATAAGAGGTCCTATGGTCAATGTGGTTAAGGTAATTATGTGCAGGCAAGAGTGCTGTGTCAGTTGTTTTAAATGATGCTGTTTCCATCGTACAGGTAATTTTTCGTGGTGGAAGCTGAGGAGGATATAATGAATGCAGGTTGTTAAAACCTATTATGTTACGTGAGAACACTGCTCACTATCTCATTAAAATCATTGTCCACTAATTCAATACTACTCTAAGTCCTTTTGGCAGGAAAAAGCATGAAAAAACTAACAATCCATAAATCCAAGGAGGCAAAATGTGAAAATTTAGCAAGAAAGTTCAAAATATAAAGTTATTGGCATGGAGAAATACACAGGCAAAACTCTAGAGAACGTGAATGAAATATAACTGGCCACAGCAACAAAGCACCTAACAATATCCTCGTCCTATTTATAAACCGTTACATAAAGAAAGGGAAAAACTGCATGAGTTTAATCAGCTCATAAAATACGAAAAGGTTCACGGCTAAAATGTGGTTCAGCGCGAACAATAGTGCATTTTTGTACGAAAATTTGCAACGGACGGGAGAAGAGCACATGGGTTGCGCGATGGGGTAGGAGAGATATGCATGTGTGACGTCGACAGACCTTATCTGCGGCCTAGACGCATAGGAGGGGTGCAACACTGATGTGACGACCGACGGTTTTGTAAGGCGGTGACAAAGGGGGGGAAACGTGGTATCGCTAGGAAGAGTGACAGGCGGGGCGAGGGAGGCGAAACGGCGTTCTGATACTGACAGCGTGACGGGGAAGCGGAGAGGCAGGAACAAAGGAGGAGGAACAGCAAGAGGGGCGAGTGGGAGGTGGTACTTCCAGCACTGGGAGCAGCTCACTTATCTTGCTAAAGCGACCTTGAAGAAAACATGTTTTTTGAAGTACAGCTGATGTTCCAGCGGTATGACAGCGTACAAACAGAGAAAGACACTTAGCACAGAGCGGCACCAAATTTGTGCGTAAAAGGAACTTAACCTTTGTCTGACAAAAACCAAATGCAAGACAGCACAGTGAACCAGGTTTAAGAAGGTTTAGCGCAGATCATTAATACAAAATTTGATTTAATTTTGAAACAGAAACAGTAGGAATGGAGTGTTACAGTAGAATTTCGTCCTTACAAAAAGGTGTGGTGTAACGACCGAGCAGGTAAACAAGGAATACACAGTTTAAGATTTCAGTGGTGTCCTAGAGTGTTTCTGTGTGTGGTCTCAGTAACCTAAAAGTCAGGAAATGTTGTCTACCATTTAGAGAGTTTATTGCTTGCATTGACACAAAACACTGACGCTCCAGAGTATCACATACGTTTGTTACGAAAAGAACCAAGGTGTCAAGGGTTACTGCAACAACAGTTTCGAATGAAATTTACGCTTGTTAAGACAGATGAGCAAGGAACGAGTGCTTATTATTTTACTGGAGAGAGACTAGGAAACTTTTATGAAAGAGAGATTAAATGGAAATGGTGAGTTCAGCGAACATAATAATTAGAAACGCGCAATTTTTTTAACCCTTATGAGTAGCGCCTTGAAAGAAAATAATGGAAGTAAATGCTTCTAAACTGAAAATGGAATTAGCTCGTCTAAAGAGTCTAATCATAAAAATTAGATGAAAATTCGAAGTGAAACGGTCGATTGAACAATTAAAGACAGACAATACACACAGCAAAAAGAGGTGGCACATGCTGCACTTGACAAAAACACGAAATACTCAAGAAAGCAGATTTGTAAAAAGGAGCATTGTAGAAAAACTTTAGTAAGGTAAAATTAATGCATTCTTTTGACAGACAGCAAAATCTTTGTCAACAAAAGAAATCTAAAAGTGAAATACAATACAACACCAAAATTCTAAAGCGAAGCTTAATGATGCAAATTTCCTAAAGTATCAAATGACAAATATAAATACAGGAAATGAGAGGTGTACCTTTAATCACTTAAAAATCTTCAGAAATACCTAAACTCTCCATAGAATACAAATAGACATGCACCTGGGCTATCCTTCTCACAGAAATGTTACTTACAGCCACTTAAAAATTATACACTGTCTAATAGTCTACTGGGTACGTACATTGTCCTAAATAAATTCTTAGAGAAAAACTAAAATTTAAAAAACAGACAGTAGACAAAACATCTTTCAGGAGATGATAGAACAGTTTCTTACAAAATTAATTATAGTTTATGCGCACTGTTATCCTATACTATATGAGAACTAGATTTAGTTACGGCAGAAAGGACGAAGTAGGAGAAGAAATGGCAACGTGTTTACGTGACTGGCATATCGCAAAACGATGTCTGTGCCGGTCCACGTTTTTACATCATGCGGTCTCTCTCTATAACAAGCATGTACAGGTGTCAGAAACTGCAACTTAAATGACTCCAAAAACACATTGTTGGCTCAACTGGAAACTCGCAGTACTGTTAAATGAAACACGGTTAACGAGTTTACTCTGATCTCTGGGGACGACAGCATAAAATAGACCAAGTACTTTTGCTTTATGGTATTTTTATAACTGTGGCGTGATGAGGTGACATACGTTGATTTGATTTTGTGGTTCTGGGACCTGATAAGCATTCAAAGGAATTAATGAGTAGTTTAAGTTGAAACGGTATGATGTTTAGAGAACTCTTACACTAGGTGCATTCGCCCTAAGCTCATCTACATGTTTCAACTGGACAATATTATGGTTCCGGTTTCGGAAACTGACATATGGCTGGGAGAGTATTGTGCTGACCACATGCACCTCCATATCCGCATACAGTGACGCCTATGGTCTGAGGATGACACGGCGGCCGGTCGGTATCGTTGGGCCTTAATGGCCTGTTCGGGAGCAGTTTAGTATTAATATTATAGTTCGTTGAACCTTGCGCAGTAGTTTATGGGGGATACTCCTTACAGTTACCTACGTATGTGACCTATAGTATATTGTTTGTAGTGCAAACCAGTAACCATTCAGACCACAACTTCGTCATATTTGAAAGTTTTTAATTTTCATTTGCCTCAGTTGTGACTAATCTACGTACTAATCTACGTACTAATCTACGTATAAGGCTAATTTTATCCTTTTAACTAAGTGATGTGCATAAGAACCATTCCCCCATGAGGTAATTTAAAATTTGAAGTGAATGGGTATATCTTTTCTTTTTCCTTTTCTGAGATTTTCACTATTATTTGGCTGTATTGGCCACTGAAAATTATGTATCCATGTTGAGGTACTGACAGGTTATCAGATGCTCTGGTTAGGTAATGCTACCCCTATCCCATTTAAAATTAACTTTTACCAATGTGCAATATTTCACTGCGTCTCTCTTACTGCACATTCGTATTTCAGTATGCTATGTTTTGAAGGACTGTTACTCCATTAGATAATAAATGGTATTTTAAAGTGAATAGGAAGAATTTTAGTATTAGAAATTCGTGGGTTTCGTTGTGTAGCCTTTGCTATCTTCTAATTTTATCCGTAATTCCACTATTTTGTCAGTATAAGAAAAGATTTTGTACTTCTGTGCTTTAACGTAGGATAATGTAGATAAGGTTTTCATTTATCTTATTCTATACCATTTCTTGGACTTGTTAACTGAACACCACGTTTTATAGAAACTGTCTTAATATGTTGCAGTCTGTAAGGTTTTGTGCAATTATTGCCCATAAAACAGCCGAATGATATAGCAAGGTTTTATCTTTGTTATTGTTTTTAAACGTACTTAATCCAGTTCTAATATAAGTCGGGTGTTGACGTTTGCGAAAAGTTTATTTTTTATGTTTGTCACTGAAGTACTTTTAATTCATAGAATTAAGTATTTTGTCATACTGATGATACATTTTATATTTTGGTGTTGGTTCACTATTTAGCATCGAGATTAATATTTGCCAGACAACACAAATGCCTACACATTTCTGGGGGCACCTGTAAAAGTATCAGTGCTGATTAAGTTCGGCCAGTATCTATTGGTTCGTTACACAGAACTTAACACTGTAAACGCCGGCCGGTGTGGCCGAGCGGTTCTAGGCGCGTCAGTCTGGAACCGCGCGGCCGCTACGGTCGCAGGTTCGAATTCTGCCTCGGGCATGGATGTGTGTCATGTCCTTAGGTTAGTTAGGTTTAAGTAGTTCTAAGTTCTAGGGGACTGATGACCTCAGATGTTAAGTCCCATAGTGCTCAGAGCCAATTTTGAACACTCTAAACAGTAGACTATTAAAATAAATTTTTTGTGTCATCAAAATTCATTCCATTATTGTACTGTAATAAGTTTTTTTGTAATTCTATCAGATTTACTAATAATATTGCAGCCTTACACAAGATTTGAACGTTTAATATTTTACTGTTTACTTTTCTCATGAAATCTGATAAACTTTACTATATGTAAGTCCCCTCCTACTTACACTAAATGATATATTGTAACAGATCCCTCCCATGGCATTAAGGCCCCTACTAGGACAAACCGTCTTTCTGGGATGTGGATCACACCCTGTTGAGTTCCCACTCCTCTGAAAGCGGGAAGGAACGTACAAGGTTGTAACCAGTCAAGGAATATTTAGGGAATTGGTTTAAACAAATATTATTTCAAAGGTCACAGTTAAATCTTTAGAAGTTTCCTCCCACAGTAACTGCAGCTGAGCCTGTGTGACCAAATATGTTGGCAATTCAGAAATGAGGCAGTTTTGTCCGGTTAAACTGCTGACAAGAGACGCCCTCTGCTGAAGTTTACTAGTATCCTGCGTGGGACAGAGGTTCAGAGGCAGAGCCTCTGGGTCTGCGCCCCGTGGTTGTCCAGCAGAGGAATTTAACATGAGGCGCGTCCCCTCCCGTTTCCCATTTTATTTGATTGTTTGACCTCCTAGACTGGCTTACACTTTATAACTTCCTAGCCTTGGCACGCCTCTTGTATCCACAACCTGAAATATATTCTCTTTCTTTGTCCAAATTTCCTGCGTTATCATTTAAAGTCCGCCCTGGATGCCCACTCGTATAAGTCCCGACCGCTCGATCTGTACGTTGTCGTCATAAGCGGGATGCAACAACCCCCCACTTTCCCCGCTCATGTACAGTTAGCAGTCTTCTTAAGTTAAATAAAATAGTCAGTAGCATGGTGCAAAATACTTGGGTAACAATGTACTCATAAAGAAAAATATGAGAGGGCTTTCAATAAAAAACTAAATGCAATTAGTTCAGTTATTTAGCTATTTCAAATTCTTAAATCACAGAATTCCTGTAGGATGCGTGTTGTCCTCAATTAGCGTAAACTTTAGCATTCAATTGATTTGTAGAAAGATATTTCAATAAGGAACACTACAGTGTATTTCATTTTCTAGCTATTTCAGGAAATTGGAGATTTCACTGAGATCGCTTTCTAAATCAGAATTAGAAAACTAGTACTATCTCAAAGCTTCCGTAAGTACATGGCTTAAATCAGATTCTCCACGAGTCCCAACAATTTTATATAGAAGTCTTAGACTCGCATCTGGATCGGAGTAGAATCATGTTATCACTTTCATATTATTCCCTAATCAGCTAAACATCAATGTGTCGCATTAACGTCCTTGTAGGGTTACCTCTGTGAATACGAACCCTTTATTTTAGTAACATGAATTTCTTCCAGTGAGAGACATTTTAATATACTTCCATTGTGAATAGGATTCGCTGAAGCTTCTGAGAGAACTAATACCTGTAATTTACCAGATAATTCGTCTACTGCGCTTCATTAAGCTTAAAATTCTGTGTGAATAAGTTTTTTTGGTAGAATATGGTTAAAAAAATGGCTCTGAGCACTATGGGACTTAACATCCTGAGGTCATCAGTCCCCTACAACTTAGAACTACTTAAAACTAACTAACCTAAGGACATCAAACACATCCATGCCCGAGGCAGGATTCGAACCTGCGACCGTAGCGGTCGCGCTGTTCCAGACTGAAGCGCCTAGACCCGCTCGGCCACTCCGGCCGGATTGGTAGAATAACTGGACCGTCGAATTACTACGAAAATTCGAAATTTTCTTGCTCTCTGAGAAGGCCTTAATACTTTGATAAGCCTGCGCCTATCGCTACCGGAAGTAGACGCAAAATCATGAGGCGCAGATACGGCAATGAACCAAAACATCACGAACATTGCCTACACGATACCGAATGTCGCCTGATGGCGTTGTGGGCACGTCACACAGCAAGAAAAGTTTATGAGCAGAGCAGAGACGTGTGAACATTCTTTCTAGTGGCAAAAAGATACACAAATGGGAAATTCCACTGACAAAGGGTTGACCGTTATGGCCCATACCTGGGGAAGAGCATCTCAGAAACGTCGTTGCTGGTCGGCTGTTAACGCTACAGTCGTGAGCACCTATGAGAAGTGGTTGATGGATTGTGACACCACAAGTAGGTGACAAGGTGTTTGACTTTTCTCACCCCACCACAAAACATGAATGTCAGAGGCTTGCCTGCTCTGTAGAGTAGCATAGGCGGCGATGTGTGGTAGATCTGACAACAGAGTACAATGCTGATGCGGGCACTAGTGTTTCAGAGCACAACGTTCAGTGTACATTGTCGAATGCAGGGCTCCAGAACAGGCGACCTCTAGGTGTTCCCATACTGTCTCAGCATCATCGGTAACGATTGCAGTGAGCGCGCGGTAATATAGATTGGAGCGTGAATCAAGAGAAATGTGTCATCTGGCCGAGTGACATACGTTACTTGTTACACCAGGTCGGTGGTTGTGTCAGGATACGGCTACATCCAGATGTCGACGGCTAGAAACATGCACCACATCATGGACACAGCCATCTGGGGGGCAGTATTGTGCTATGGGGATATTCACCTGACTATCCATGGAACCTGTGGTAATAATTGAAGGTACTGGAACAGATGGGAACTATGTGAATATTATTAACATTATTGCAGACCACCTGCATCTTTTCATGCTTGATATGCTCCCCAGTCACACTGCATCATCCAGCAGGGTAACTGTCCGTGTCTTTAGGCCAGAATCGTGGTATAGTGGTATGAGGAGCATGATAGTCAACACAAGTTGACACCTAGGTCATCAAATTCGCCTGATCTAAACCCAACGGTACACATCTGGGACACTGTCGAGTGCCAGCCCCACTCCCAGAAATCGCCGGTCTGTACTTTATGGCACTGCATGACCTGTATGTAGACATTTGGTGTCACATACCTCTAAGAACCTACCAAGAATTTGTAGAAACCATGCCATGCAGAAGTTCTGTTGTATTGTAATCCAAAGGTGGACTGGTACGCAAAGGAACGAATTATCGTAAGTAGCCGGCCGCGGTGGTCTAGCGGTTCTAGGCGCTCAGTCCGGAACCGCGGGACTGCTACGGTCGCAGGTTCGAATCCTGCCTCGGGCATGGATGTGTGTGCTGTCCTTAGGTTAGTTAGGTTTAATTAGTTCTAAGTTCTAGGCGACTGATGCCCTCAGAAGTTAAGTCGCATAGTGCTCAGAGCCATATCGTAAGTATTGGGACAAAGTTGGTTCTAGGACACTTTTGATATCGAACTCATATGCCAATTCATTAGATCAATGACATAATCCCTTAAACTATTTTTATACTAAATGATTTACGACCCCTGGGGATTATCAATTCTTCTGAGAAACCCCTACTCCTCCACATCGCCCTCCTCGTCACCCATCCCTCTGGGAAAAGGGATACCAAACCTGGGACACTTTTCTGTCACGCCTCCCCAGTTCATTTCTGAGCCACTTTTCCTCTCCATGGGATATCTTCCCAGCCTCCCCTTCCTCACTTCTCTGAGAAACCCCCCACCCCTCCCCATCCCCCTCCTCTTCACCATCCCCTCTGGGAAAAGGGATGCTGAACCTGGAACACTTTTCTGTCAACCTTTCCCAGTTCAGTTCTGAGCCACTTTACCCCCTCATGGAAAATATTCTCACTTCTCCCTTCTCTCCTTCACTTCCTCTCCCATCCCTTATTTGTGAACTGGCAGGAAAAAGACTCAGTGTGTGCTGAGCTGCTGGAGAGGAAGGACCTCATGGCACGAAATTCAGATAATGTCAGTTACATTGCAGAGAATATATTTTTTATTTATAAAATTCAGTTTACGTATTCTTTATTTAATCTCCCCTCCCCCATTTGTGAATTGGCGAGAAAAAGGCTGGAGAGGAAAGTGCTGTCTTTATTTTTGGTGGGAAATGTGTTGAATTGACGAGATGTTGTCGTTGGTTACAGAGGAGTTTAATATGTGTATAACCTGTAAGCATACAGCTGAGGACTATGCCCTTAGCCTTCTATATGAGCAATGGAAGGAGGTGATAACGGACGAGCGTATGGGTAAAACTTTTCACAAATAATGATGGTGCAGCAGGATAGGTGGAGGATTCATTTCGCAACTCATAAAGGCTGCTGCCTGTGCTGGAGTTGTTCATGTTTTTTGAAACGGCCAGTCAATTCACAGTGCAGGAGACAACTTCGCCCAGTTCCACTACCCCAGACTGAACGAAGCAGAGGTGCACACGTTGGTGTATGGGCCACCACCAGTGGCCAGGATAGGTTCTACATTTACAGGAATGTAACATTCCCCCCGCATCCACTTGGCGGGAAAAGCTCGCAGATCATCAATTTAAAAAATCGCATACCACTCGAAACTGAAGTGACAATTACGTGTTAAGTCCCATAGTGTTCAGAGCCATTTCAACCATTTGACAATTACGCTACAGCCCTTGTGCTTCAAACACACGCAGATCATAGTTCAATACACGCTACCACAAGTGATGCAAAATGGTTTGCTGCTCTCATTACACATCGAAACTGTCGTGAAAAAAAAAAAGAAAGAAAAAAGCACGCCTCGTAAACAGTGGATCATAATGCAAGACACACATGAGACTCATATATTCATTATGCAAATAAAGTATTTAAATTAAAAAAACACCTGTCATGGCGCTAAATACATTCGCAGTCTTGTATGCACTGATGTTTGAAAACATAAGCACCCTCCTCCAAGCGCAGCCGATAACCCGCGCGATCGCGAAGGCAGCCCAAGGCATACTGAGTAGTAGTTCACAATACAGCCGCCCGGAGAACACCGCGACACTGGGCGCAAGCTGAATGTTTTGTGATCGCATGCCTGGCCAGTTCACAGCTTAATCCCCCCCCCCCTCCCGCCCCACACACACACACACACACACACACACACACACACAGTAATGCGTGATACCTGCTGTCGGCTCCGTTTAACCTCGCAGCCCTGAACGCATCGGATGCTGGCATACCTTTGAAATTTGATACCTGGGGAATTCATATTTGTTTGTGGTCTCGCAGCACTTGCGCTATCTCATGTGGTTACTTCCTGTCAGGAAAACCTCTGGATGGCGGCATCCCTTTGATATTCGTTGATGTTCGATGCCCGCGAAATTCCCGCTAAATAACCTCCACTGTCTCTGAAGTGGTTACTTCCTGTTATAACACCTGCATCTCAAACCCCTAGAACAAGCTGCTCTCCATCCCCTCCCCTCTCCTCTCCTACTTCCCCTCCTCTTCCTCACTTGTGAATTGGCGGGAAAAAGACTCGGTCTGTGCTGAGCTGCTGTGGACTGCCTCTGTTACAGGACGCCTCCTCCCTTTAGCACTCTTTTAAGGTAGCCAAAAAATGCCCCCTCACGTGCGAAGTCTCTTTAGCGAAATAGCAACACAGAGGAGTTGTAAGTGTCAGATTAATACACACATCAAAAAAAGTTTTGCATCACTCCGGTTCCCAGAACTCCTGAACATAAACGTTGACTGTGGATATTGTATCACGGACATAGTCCCTTTGACTGTTCGAAGATGTAAACAACCACACATGAGCAGCGCCTATTAGACGGAAGGAGTCAGACAGCCGATTAGTTCCAGTCATTCCACCAGCAAGGAGGTACACGGCTCGTGTTGTCTGTAGTTCAAACATGACTAGACGAACAATAGCGCGGACCGATCGCGTCCACATTGTTACTGTGTGCCAGAAAGTGTCCAGGTCAACCAACGCTATGTTGTTCGGACATGGAAGAGATACAGAGAGACAGTAACTGTCGATGACATGCCTCGCTCAGGCCGCCCAAGGGCTACTACTGCATAGGATGACCGCTACCTACGGATTAAGGCTCGGAGGAACCCTGACATCAACGCCCTGACTTGTTGAATAATGCTTTCCGTGCAGCTACAGGACGTCGTGTTACGACTCAAACTGTGCGCGATAGGCTTCGTGATTCACAGCTTCATTCCCGACGTCCACGGCGAGGTCCATCTTTGCAACCACGACACCATGCAGCGCGGTACAGATGCGCCCAACAACATGCCGAATGGACCGCTCACAATGGCATCACGTTCTCTTCACCGATCAGTGTCGAATATGCCTATAATCAGACAATCGTCGGAGACGTGTTTGGAGTAAACCCGGTCAGGATGAATGCCTTATACACACTATCCAGCGTGTGCAGCAATGTGGAGGTTCCGTGCTGATTAGGGGTGGCATTATGTGGGGCCGATGTAAGCCGCTGGTGGTCATGGAAAGTGACGTAACGGCTGTACGGTACGGGAATGCCATCCTTCGACTGATAGTGCAACCATATCGGCAGCATATTGGCCAGGCATTCGTCTTCATGGACGACAACTCCCCCCACCCCTCCCCCCCCCCCACCACCATCGTGCACATATTGTGAATGACTTCCTTCAGGATAACGACATCGCTCGACTAGAGCGGCCAGCATGTCCTACAGACATGAACCCTATCGCACATGACTTGGATAGATTGAAAAGGGCGGATTATGGACGACTTGACCCATCAACCACTCTGAGGGATCTACGCCGAATCGCCGTTGAGGAGTGGCACAAAATCAAATGGCTGCAAGCACTATGGGACTTTACACCTGAGGTCATCATTCCCCTAGACTTAGAAGTACTTAAACCTAATTAACCTAAGGACAGCAGACACATCTATGCCCGGGGCAGGATTCGAATCTATGACCGTAGCAGCAGCGTTTTTCCGAACTGAAGCGCCTAGAACCGCTCGGCCACAGCGGCCGGCAGAAGTGGGACAATTTGGATCAACAGTACCTTGATGAACTTGTGGATAGTATGCCACAACGAATACAGGCATGCATTAATGGAAGAGGACCTGTTACTGGGTATTTGTGGCGCCGGTGTGTACAGCATTCTGGACCACCACCTCAGACGTTCTCGCTGTATGGTGGTAGAACACGCAATGTGTGGTTTTCATGAGCAATAAAAAGGATGGAAATTATATTTATGTTGATCTCTATTCCAATTTTCTGTACAGGTTCCGGAAATCTCTCAACCGAGGTGATGCAAAACTTTTTTGATGTGTGTACCATGTTTCATTTTATAAATACGGTATCCTATCTGATTTTATTACGATCGCCATCTCTCCCTGCGTAGGCGGGAGATTGTAATTGCGTGGAAGATTGAAATTTCGTTAAGAGATCTAGCCACAACTAAAAAACACCTATTTACCACTCGCGAAACATATCCATGGGTATTCTAGCCCTCGCTTCCGCCATCCGGCAGCAGGTCATTGATATGAAATTGATTGCCTAGTTAATTAAACTAATCATGAGAGTCTCTTTGCATGGCGGGTATTCTTTTTTTCTGCACTTGGCATACACTTGCCAGGTGACCATTAGGAACGCTTCTGTGACGTCCCTGGGGGTCGTCAAATAGCTCAAGATGTCCAACACGGATTCCATTCTGTCTGTCGGTTGCCTTGTCATGCTGGTGGAAGTAAGTTATTTAGAAATCTGGTATACTAATCCTGCCGAGACCCGGTAGTCTATGGGGGCAACAGAATGTTTCATCCTCTTCTCCACCCCCATGACACCTCTGCTCCCATGCCCCCTCCCAGCCCTCCCGACACACATACGTGAATCTGGTACACGCATACACAAAATAGCGCAGTTGCGCTAGGTGTTGACAACTGTACTACATTTACAAGCACATTTAAAATATGTGGTCAGAAGTGACGTCACGATCACGTGAGCAGAAGTGTCAGCATTTTGGATCTTTAGAGTAGGTTATACACTGAAGTGCCAAAGAAACTGCTATCGGCATACGTGCTTAAATACGAGTACAGAGATATGTAAACAGACAGAATACGGCACCGCGGTCGACAACGCCTATGTAAGACAACAAGTGTCTGGCGCAGTTGTTAGATTCGTTACTGCTAATACAATGATAGATTATCAAGATTTAAGTGAGTCTGAACGCGGTGTTATATCGGGGCACGAGCGATGGGACACAGCATCTCCGAGGTAGTGATGAAATGGGGTTTTTCCCGTACGACCATTTCACGAGTGTACCATGAATATCAGGAATCCGGTAAAACATCAGATCCCTGGCATCGCTGCGGCCGGAAAAAGATCCTGCAAGAACGGGACCAACGACGACTTAACAGAATCGTTCAACGTGACAGAAGTGCAGCGCTTCCGCAAACTGCTGCAGGTTTCTGTGCTGGGCAGTGTCAGCTGACAAGTGTCAGCGTGCGAACCATTCAACGGAACATCATCGATATGGCCAGCTCCGAAAGGCTGGACTGCACGACAAAAAGCTTTACGCCTCGCCTGGGCCTATCAACACTGACAATGGACTGCTGGTTACTGGAAACATGTTGCCTGGTCGGACGAGTCTCGTTTCAAATTGTATCGAGCGGATGGGCGTGGACGGTATGGAGACAACCTCATGAATCCATGGACCCTGCATGTTAGCAGGGGCCTGTTCAAGCAGGTGGAGGCTCTTAATGGTGTGGGGCGTGTGCAGTTGGAGTGATATGGGATCCCTGGTACGTGTAGATACGATTCTGAAAGGTGACGCATACGTAAACATCCTGTGTGATCACATGCATCCATTCATGTCCATTGTGCATTGTGCGTTCCGACGGGCTTGGGCAATTACAGCAGGACAATGCGACACCCCACACGTCCAGAATTGCTACAGAGAGGCTCCAGGAACACTCTTCTGAGTTTAAACACTTCCGCTGGCCATCAAACACTCCAGACATGAAAATTATTGAGCATATCTGGGATGTCTTGCAACGTGCTGTTCAGAAGAGATCTCCACCCCCTCGTACTCTTACGGATTTATGGGCAGCCCTGCAGGATTCATTATGTCATTTCCCTCTAGCACTACTTCAGACATTAGTCGAGCCCATGCCACGTCGTGTTGTGCCTCTTCTGCGTGCTCGCGAGGGCCCTACAAGATATTAGGCAGGTGCACCAGTTTCTTTGGCTCTTTAGTGAATATGCAATGCTGTACTACAGTAAAAAAAGAACATCACGTTTCTTCAATACAGGTCATGAGGTGTTAAGATCACAGAGTAATCACAGATATCATGTTAAGAGCAGACCAAGGCATTGCGCCTACAATGTTTCAAACATTTGCGGGACCGAGTACTGAGGGGGTTAATGCCTGGCTAGTGTCTAGTTTACCTGGACGACAGCCACTGAGAGATGTTTTTGAGGCGTTGTGGGTTGTTCACCTGACATTGAGTATGGATAAGTGTGAATTTGCACTGAAGGAAGTAGGTTACTTGTGACACGTATGAGGTGAGAACAGATACAAGAATGGTGCAGGTGAGACGAGTTATTTCAGTAGCGAAGACCGGTAATGAACAACAGTCATTCTTGGGATTCGGAAACTCTTACGGGAAATTTGTGAGACGGTTGACTAACGTAGCGTTACTACCCACGCAGCTGTTGAAAATAAGGTGCAAAAACTATGCTGCTGTGGGTATGCCAGGTCAATTTCCAGGAGTTGAAGTGAGTTTCAACATCAAGTCCAGCTTCATTTTTCACAGATTACCAGAAAGAAATTTATATTATCTTGCGAGGCGTCCAAACACGCTTTAGGGTGCATACTAGGCCAGTAGCTTAACGGTGAGGAACCCCCTGAGAATTTTGCATGAGACAACATAATAGGGCCTGCCGAAGTGGCCGTGCGGTTAAAGGCGCTGCAGTCTGGAACCGCAAGACCGCTACGGTCGCAGGTTCGAATCCTGCCTCGGGCATGGATGTTTGTGATGTCCTTAGGTTAGTTAGGTTTAACTAGTTCTAAGTTCTAGGGGACTAATGACCTCAGCAGTTGAGTCCCATAGTGCTCAGAGCCATTTGAACCATTTTGAACAACATAATAGAGTCGAGGAAAACTATCCGACCACAGAGAAGGAAATGCTTAGCCTCATATATGGAGTGATGTGTTTTCGATGTTACCTTTACAGGAAAAAATTTAAAGTAGTGACTGCTCATGCTGCTCTAAATTAGTTATAAGGACTGAAAGACCCATCTAGCAGTTTTTAGATGGGCATTAGGACTCTGTGCAGCCTCAGCTGGTCTGGCTTGAGAATCAACCAGTCGGTTCGAAACTAGCCGCCAAAATACATTGAGAGAAAAAACGAATCGCAGGACCAAGAAGGAGCTGTGTGACGTAAACGAAAGTTGACAGGCGTGTTTCTACATCTGAAATATGATGTCTATTCAAATTTTGTGCCAGTTGTATAAGAGTGGCGCTAGTAGCACCGCTATAAGGAGGCAAATCAGGTTTGCTTTAAATACATGCTGTAACGGTCATGAGTGTTACTTACCTTTCGAGATTGGATGTGGTGAGTTGATGTTAGTCAATAATGCCTTTAAGGCTACAAAGACGTCATTATCAACAGATCAGTGTGTTTGAATGAGGTTGTGTAATGTGGCTACATGAAGTTGGACGGGCTGGTCTCGGTGGCCGAGCGGTTCTAGGCGCTTCAGTCCGGAACCAAGCGGCTGCTACAGTCGCAGGTTCGAATCCTGCCTCGGGCATTGATGTGTGTGATGTCCTTAGGTTAGTTAGGTTTACGTAGTTCTAAGTCTAGGGGACTGATGACCTGAGATGTTAAGTCCCATAGTGCTTAGAGCCATTTGAAACATTTGAATTTGAAACTGGACGTTCCCCTGCGATACCGTAGAAAGAATTGGCAGAAATGTAGCTTTTTTACATGACTACTGTCTGCAGTAGTCACAAGAATGTACGGTCGTAAGAAGTTCGGGCTCTGGATGACATCATCATCTATTTGAGCCAGAAAGCCGAGAAGGAAGACTATCATGTACGGCGTGTGGCTCTGGTGCATCGTTAAGTCCCTCGTAAATATTTCGGCTGAACTTCTCTGTCTTTAGCCAGCTTTTGATACCTATAGCGATTTGAGCTTCAGTGCCTTCTATTAGAGATTGGAGCTCTTGTTCTTTCCCAACACAGCTATGACAGAGTACAACTGCAATACTGATCGTTGCTATTTATTCCCTCTTCCTGTGTTTGTCCTGCACCCTTTGAGACTAAAGCCATTTCTGCTCTTTCCTTGATACCTTCCAACCTAAGACGCCCGGTACATACCACACAGCCTCCACTACTCGCGTTGCCGCCTCTTGCGTGTAGTGGACACCTGACTTATTAAGCAGAACCTGAAACCCCACAACATTATGGGGCAAGTCGAGAAATCTGAAACCTAGACAGTCGCAGAATTGTCTCGGCCTCTGATTCAGAGCCTTCACTTGGCTCTGCTTCAAAGGTCTGCAATCAGTCCTGTCGATGATGTTACAGATGGTGATCTGTGCCTTCATCTAGTAGGCAAGACTGGCAGTCTTTACCACTTCAGCTAAGCGCCCGAAACCAGAGAGAATCTCTGAAGCACTCGTTCAACATCTGCATACCACTCCAAGCATGCACGCAGAGAGCATAATGGATTCCTTCCCCTCGTTGACAGTCGTATCCCTAAGGGGCCCTATTACACAACTAACATTGAAGCTCCCAACTAGTAGTAATCCCACTCTCTTGGATGCCCAGATCTTGCGGGCCTAGACGCGTCCTCTGGAACAAGGCAAGCGATGGCATCTGAGTCAGTATGTTTGTCAGCTACAGACTGCACTTGAAACCTGTTCATAAAACGAACTGGAGAGGTCCTTCAGTTGTCACCCCCAGAAAGTCTTTCACTGCCTGCCATACTTTGAAACCAGCTCGCACTCGGCAGCGGGTGAGGCATCAACTGTAATGCAGGCAGTAACTGGGGCGATCACTGTAGTGGATCGATTGGGTGGCAAGAGGGATGTGCTAGACGTATCCAGCATCCCCTCGTCTGGCCCTCCACAGTGATGCCCTTTCGCAACAACCTCGAGCTATGTGATCACAGCCCGCACCTCCTGGAGCTGTGAGTGTAGAGTCACCAGTTCAGCTCGCATCTTAGCGCAGCAGTCACAGTTCCTATCCATACTAAAGACGGCAGAACTGTTGACTACACAGTAATTAAAACGCAGACCTGTGGCTACTAGGTACACGAATAAGCAAGAACTCAAAAATTGTAGACTAAAATGCTGTATAAGTAGCTCTTTTATTAGAAGCTCTTCACAACTCACAGACGAAACACTTCCCTCCGATATGCTCCTGATGAGACGGGAGCCGCTACTGCCCTTCTTGTTGTCGCCAGAACAGTATCTGTTGTGGTTGAGGAAAGTGCAGAACTGAGATTGATAGCGGACGCCAGTAGGCAGGCTTTCCCTTTTTACTATAATGTGGCGTTGGTAGAGATAAGGACAGACCAGGGACAGTTCTACATACTGGATTGGAGCCTGGTAATGGGAACATGTGCCCAGTTTATGTATTACACCATTCACCGCTGTCAGGTGAAATTGGGATCCATGGGGAAATCTGAGCAGATGGGGCGGGAGGTGGGCTACCGATTTCTGAAGAGAGGGACAGACATGCAGTGATTACAGGAGAGGAGTTACAATGTTGGAGGGAGAAGATTACAGTGTGTCCATCTCGAGTGATTCAAACTGCCGGCCGAAGAGGCCGTGCGGTTAAAGGCGCTGCAGTCTGGAACCACAAGACCGCTACGGTCGCAGGTTCGAATCCTGCCTCGGGCATGGATGTTTGTGATGTCCTTAGGTTAGTTAGGTTTAACTAGTTCTAAGTTCTAGGGGACTAATGACCTCAGCAGTTGAGTCCCATAGTGCTCTGAGCCATTTGAACCATTTGAACCATTTTTTGATTCAAACTGTTGCAAAAACATGTGCAGTGCAGCTACTCAAGGAAAGACCATGAGACTTTATTTCCGGCTAGCAGGACTGCACTGGATTTATTCTGTGTAAAATAATTTGACAATGATAGCGAATTTTAAGAGCAAGGAAGGTTCAAGGGAGCGACACGGTTGGAACTGATGATGATGATATTCGGTTTGAGGGGCGCTCAGCTGCGCGGTTATCAGCGCTTGATTAGAACTGAGAGGTAGGGGGTGGTTGATTAACGGGACACTATGCTGTTACGTGACAGGGCCAACCTTCCATCTAACAGCCGCAATGACGGGAGTTACCCACTTGAACATAACCCATCCGCTGCTGTACTGGCCAGACGAAACATTGGAGATACTCTCAAAGCAGGATCTAACCTTCCTGAACCATACTCTGAAACCAGACCTGATCCATTGCCTGAACCAATTAACAGCCGCACAAGAAGGGCGAATGTCTGAAGAATAGTTGATGCAGCCTGTTAACCATATCGGGAAGGGCTCGACGAGTAACCGTGACCTTGAGCGTCCTGATACTTAGCGCCTAGTGACTAACTCTCCTGTGCATAGACATCGTCTATTTGAGCCAGAAAGCCACCGAACAAACGAATACACAGGTTATACAAAGCCCGATATACTGGATCGCTAGAGCATGAAAGTGAGTGGATGATTTGGGTGGTTGGTTGGTTGTTTGGGGAAGGAGACCAGCAGCGAGGTCATCGATCTCATCGGATTAGGGAAGGATGGGGAAGGAAGTCGGCCGTGCCCTTTCAAAGGAACCATCCCGGCATTTGCCTGGAGCGATTTAGGGAAATCACGGAAAACCTAAATCAGGATGGCCGGACACGGGATTGAGCCGTCGTCCTCCCGAATGCGAGTCCAGTGTCTAACCACTACGCCAACTCGCTCGGTAAGTGAGTGGATGAAGAACATTGTAGTGCAAATGTTAGAGAGAAATATGTTTCTTGGTGTTTAAGAGGGTGTGAGGCTACGGAATAACCCATGACGACTTGCAAAGAGAACTGCCCAGGGCGCGTGCCCGACAGAGCGCGAGAAACATAAAAGCACTAAGTACCGGTTGGTTATAATTAAAGTACATCTACTCACGGAGGTCCATTGTGGGCTGTCATTATCGTTTGGCAGTGAAAAATGTTAATGCTAATCCTTTGATTTACGCTGGAAAACAAAATAGTTTCAGTTGTGCCCATCAAGTGCAAATCTGGTGCTATTCACTGTTTGTATTGTGGTATGAAATTCGCGCTGTCATAATGTGAGTGAACAATATGGCTATCGAGAAGAGGTTGTAACGTCCCCGCAGCAAATACCCTCTACCACGCACCTATTAATCATTTTCAATCAAACCATCCACATTCATTCACTTTGGAAAAGTTATATGATCTGATTTTCTCGTCGACGCCAAAGCATTTTCTAGTGCGTTTATTCTTTGAAATAACAGAGATGCATATATGCATTCTCCATGGTTGTTAGAGTGGTAACTAGGACAGCTTCTGAAGTATCTGTTGAGAGATTGACGTGTTTCTGAGAGATACATATTCTGCTTTTCTTCTTGCTAAAGCGAGCCAATTAACATTTGTACCGCTAGCGGTTTGTTTGAAGAGAAAGAGACTGTAAAAGGAAAATAATTAAGGCGTGGAATCACCGGAGATCTGGACATGTAATGGAGATGTATTTAATACACGATTTCCTTCATAAATAAGGTTTGTGACTTTTTTGTTCTGGAGTGAATGAACGAATGAGTTTTTTCTGAATCATTTGATGATCACGTTGGCCCTGTAATTAGTGGGGAAGTTTCAGCTGTGTCGAAGAGACCCTGCAATCACTGAGTCTGTGTTAAATCGTCCAAAAAAGCTTCGTACACATCTGGAATTCGCAATCTTTCGTAAAAGGAACAAATTGTCCAAACGATTGAGTCTCCCGACTGACTGCAGTGTTTAACAGTAATACTAAATGTAAAGATCTGTTACAGCAAGCCAGCCGCTGATTACCAAGACGAAGGACTCCACCAAAGATTCCATTTGGCTGATTTCACGTAATGAAATATTATATTAAAAACTGTACGTACATAAAGGAGAGAAAGAGAGAGAACGAATGAAAATAGAGATAATACTAATAATCCTCCATTAGTCTAATTTTTCGCCTGTCTTATCACGGATCAGTCAAGAACTGGGAGGGTCTTACTTTACTGTATAGATTTATTTGTGAAGGTGAAGGGATCTTAAAGGCAACAGATACACGTCTATACAGACAAGACATTACACAGAGACAGCGGCTAGCTGCATTCATTATCTATTCCTAGATAAAGAGAAGGCAACTTATTATCCGAACATTAAAATGTTAAAAGGTACCGTACACTGGTAGCAAACTGGCAGCAATCAGAGTGCTGCAGTGAGAGAGTATTGCCGACTGAAAGGTCTGAGGAGAGGCTCAGTGTCATAAAATAGTTTAAAGAAGACTATAATGAAAACCGAAAACGTGGGTTAGCTTGGTGTGGCACTTAGAAGAGGAAGCCGTCACAGCCTGTTGGAAGTTATTGACGAGTCTGCTGTTCCTGTAAATGACCACGCAGCATGTGCCCGGGTTGTGCTAGTGGTCGTACAGTGCCACGAGAATTGTCTATCCCATGGTCAACAGTACAGAAAGTTTTGCGGTCTGTTTTACGCTGGTTCCCGTACAAGATCCAGACGGTCCAAAAACTGTAACTTCATAACGCAGCAAGGTAATATTCTGTGGGGTGACGAGGCACGTTTTACACTACAGGGGGCCGCAGCTCGTGGTCGTGCGGTAGCGTTCTCGCTTCCCACGCCCGGGTTCCCGGGTTCGATTCCCGGCGGGGTCAGGGATTTTCTCTGCCTCGTGATGCCTGGGTGTTGTGTGATGTCCTTAGGTTAGTTAGGTTTAAGTAGTTCTAAGTTCTAGGGGACTGATGACCATAGCTGTTAAGTCCCATAGTGCTCAGAGCCATTTGAACCATTTTTTTACACTACAGGGTGCAGTGAATACACATAACTGTTGAATTTTGGTACTGTTAAACTGCGTGTTGTGCATGAAGAGCCAGTGCACACGCCATGTGTGGGTGTGTGGTGCGGATTCACAAGCGCGTTTATTATCGGTCAGTCCTTCTTTGAAGAGGGTCTGTCAGGTGTACCGTGACGTCTGCACGGTATCGAGCCCTCCTTGTACAGCATGTGAGTCCTGCTTTGGGAGAGCGCAGCTTTGTGGAAACCACTATTTTCATGTAGGATGGGAAACACTCCATGTCACTCCTCCAGTGGCAGATCTGCTTAATGCAACCTTCCACGAACGTGTTATCTCCAGAGATTTTCCAGATGCATGTCCTGCAAAATCACCTGATCTGAATCGATGTATCTTAAATCTGGGGAAACTATATAAAGAAAACGCATTTACTAGGGTAGGTTGCTCATAGTCCACCGGAACTGCTGCGAGCAACTGTGGATCACGTCGTTTTACGCCCATACTATGCCTCTCTCACCAGTTTCACCTTTTGTGTTCATGTCCCGTTTGTAAACGATTATAGACGGAAATATCTCTGTAAGTATTTCTTGCACTCAAAACGCCAAATTTTCTCCTGGTATCCAAAATTGGAGCTTTTTTCAGCGTAAGTTGCTTCCGCATTAACGCTTTAGACTATTTCCGAGTTTCGCTGCCATATGGTAATTACAGCCAACACCGGCCCTTTGTCAGTAGCTGCACTTTAATTAGAACCACCCAGTAATTAGTGTGCCAAGGGAACTAATTAAATTTTAAGTGAACAGTCATGAGCAGTCAAGCAGTGCAAGAAGAAATCTAACACGTAAGGTTTTTAAGTTAAATATGCACTCTGAGTTGTGTAAAGTGAGACCCCAGTTATTTAATAGAAACTTGTGTGATAGACCTTTGCTAAGAGAAACCTGAAGGGCCAAGTCTTTTCCGTGGAGAGGTGTAGCGTAGCGCCACTGCCATTTGAAGGGCAAAATCTGTGAGAAGGTGCAATGGAATATTGCATCAGCTGCCGACAGCGACTGAGTACGGCATGTCTTAATTTGGGCAAAGGCAACAACACTCTTAATTTATTGCGACACAGGCTAGGCTCACTCGGTGAACCTTGCCTTCATAGCTTTAATGTGTGGCACAGGCAACGGGATTTCAGTGGTGTTTCCCAGTACGTGACCAGAAGCGGTGCATTGGCATAACACGTGTGGTGATATCTGGAATAAACAGTTATCGATTTTGTAACAGACTCATTCACAAAAAAATGGTTCAAATGGCTCTGAGCATTATGGGACTCAACTGCTGAGGTCATTAGTCCCCTAGAACTTAGAACTAGTTAAACCTAACTAACCTAAGGACATCACAAACATCCATGCCCGAGGCAGGATTCGAACCTGCGACCGTAGCGGCCTTGCGGTTCCAGGCTGCAGCGCCTTTAACCGCACGGCCACTTCGGCCGGCACACTCATTCACAGCCCAGTGGTCTACCATGACGAAGAGGCTATGCCAGAGGAGGAGTGACATGGAGCCAGCTGAAGCCGCAGTACCAGCTTCCTGCAGTAAATCTACTCTTTGGGCTTGATGCCGCAATGCGGCGGGCCTTCCCAACTCAGTCCAGCAGCAGCTGGACTCCTACCCAGGGGCAATGGGTCGCACTCTAAGCATAGCAGCTGCCTTCCAACAACGTGGTGGGCGCGACTCCTCGCTGCACACTTTGACTACCCGTGTGCAGTCATTCATCGCGGAGTTGGTTACCTCTAGAGGATCCCTGTTCATCTCAAAACGCCGCTGAAGCCAGTGCTGTAGTCCATGCAACATGGGCGTGTGGCAGGCACCGAGTGCAGGCCCAGGAAAGCAGGGCAAGAGCATGTGTTGCGGCCAGCTGGCTGGTTGCCAGCAGCTGCCTGGCCGGTTACCATCCCTGTTCCCGAGGATGGGTTAATGGTCACCTCCCCATATTGACGCAGTTCCAATGTACGAGTAGAAAATGAAGTACTGGTTCTGACAGCCGCTTCTCTCTGGGCCTTCGTCGGCCAACCACACAGCGTCATCCCTGAGCCATTCGACATTCTGACAACTTAGCGACTCTTCCACACCCACTGTCTCCTATATAACTAAGAAATTATTGGACAAAAATTTTAATTCCCATAATGAAATCGCATGTTAAATGATCGTTCGAACTGTGGTGGCAAGAAACATCCTTACACTTCGCTAAAAAGGCACGAAAAAGGAAGGAGGGAAGATTACAGCTTAATGTCTCATTGGCAGGCTGGTCTTTAGAGATGGAGCACAAGCTATCATTAGAGATGGAGCACAAGCTGCCATTAGAGATGGAGCACAAATCGAGATTACAAAACGATGGGTAACGAAATTGGCTATGACCTTTTTAGAGGAACCTTCCTAGCAATTGCCTGGAGCAATTTAGCGAAATCACAGAAGACCTGTTTTTGGATGGCTTGAACGAGGATTTGAACCATTATCTTCCAGAATGCGAGTCCAGTGTGCTAACGACCGCGCCACCTCGCTTGGTGTCAAGACATGAAAATCATTTGTGTGTCTCAAGCAGGGATGTGAAATAAACAACTCGCTGATTGTTAATTGAATTGTTAATCTTTTAATAGACGGCCATTTTTTCTTCAGTGCAGGTAATTTGTTACTGTGTTTTTAGTGTTAGTGTCAAAATTTAAGTATGACTTGCTAGTGATTGCAGAGCACATACGAACTGGTTGCGGCAGTTAGTAATAGACTATGTGGTACAAATATGATGAAACATATAACTGAAAACGAAATCAATTGTTGGGTGTGAGGTGATGTGGAGCTTGTCGAAAGTACACAATAAATAGCCGAGGCAGCTGGTGAATGGTGATGCATTCGAACAAGGCTACAATAGAGTCAGGTATTAAAATAATCAACACACCGTTATCTGAGATGCAGTAGTGTGCTTGGATCATACTTGTTAGGTACACTGAAGTTTCAGATCGGTTCTCACCTGAACTGACCTTCCTACAAAAAGCGCAAATAGACCTCCTATACTTCTGGTAATATCAAGTGAAGAGCGCCAGGCTGCACCGTTAGTTGACATCTACGTGAACCATGATTTGACCCATTAGAGACAATGAGAGAGGTAGTTTAGGTTAGGCCACAACAGAGGCAGAATTCGCGGCAAATAGAAACAGTTTCGAATAAACATCACTTAAACAAAGTAGAGCAAGAGTCTATTTGCACTACACGATATTTCATAAGCGTAATGGGTGGAATGTATGGTACAATATTAAGGTATGATTTCTCTCAAACTTTCACCGAGTCATATTCAGAGTGGTAGGAGGTAGTAGGAAAAGGCCAGTCTGCATTGATGTCGGGTTTCCAGTGGCATCATCAGCCACATTACCAAATGACATCATGCACTGTTGCCAGATTTCTCACCCCGCTACTATCCCCATTTCTCTGGTGTCACAGTGGACATAGGCCAATGTGCCTGTATACAAACTGGCAGGAAATTCAAAAAAGATGGGAAATTCAAAACAGCCCAATTGTGGCACTTACAAGTAAAATAATTAATAAGTTATGTCTCCGCCAGGTACCACAATGCCCTGATAACAAAATTTGCAGCTGCTGTCTGCCAGCTGGGTAGGCTCCATGCCCCGTTACACCATGCCGGTGACAAATGAATCCGCAGGCTCCCAGTCCCGTGCACTCCGACCACTTGCTGCAATGATCAGGCATGGTTGACACAAGCTAATGGCGTCAAGCGACAGTGTCTCCCTCCCACGCAACAACTGGATAATGGTATATACAGATGGAGCTCTCACATTTGTAAAAGATGACGGCTATTACAAGTACAATGAAACAATGATGTAATTACATGGTTATACATCATGGACAAATTTCGACGTACATCTGCTCTTAGTCAGTCTGAGAAGGGGAAGCAGAACATTAATCTGTACAATGATACAAAAATTCATATGCTCAGTGACATTATCAAACTGTATGCTATTAGAACTGAAACACTCAAAAAGAAATATTAGGGGAGCAAACGACTACTCTCAGGCCATCTGGAGATTATTCAGTCATTTAACTGCAAGGGTTGATGAAACTGAAAAGAAGGAAAGTTAAAGTATTTATGAGTATTATACTATTTCTTAATCTACCTAGTATATAACAATATGCCAACAACACAAAATTGCTGAAGCATGCAACGATATCTGGGAGAAATGGCAATTGCTGTAGTTAGGGCATTTGGAAAGAGACCGTTCACGCACTGTAACAGTTATATTTGCAATCGTTGGATTAAGGATAATTTGAAGTCAAAGATCTACTTGATTGTCTGCTGTTCTCTACAGCATTGAGTGCTGGTCAGCTACAAAAGATGCACAATGACGATTGGGGATCATGAATACTAAGATGCTTTGACGGACGGGTGACATCATTCGATTGGATCTCATTTCGAACAACGCTATCAGGAAACGTTCTGAGGTCGCACCGAACCAGAAGAAAATGTGAGAATGCTGTCTGTGATGGACTGAACAAGTACTTCGTGCAGAGGACGATAGCATTGCGACGGCAACATGCACAGTGGAAGTTATGGGAAAGAGACAAATGCTAAAGGAAAAGAAGAAGCAGAAGTTACTGAATTTCTCGACCGATTCTCAAAGGAAAATGAAGATCTCGAACGACTCTCAAAGGAAAATGAAGAAGATGATATTGGCGATTTCATCAAGCGGGGAAAACGGATATGTTTGATGTGCATCCTGTAAGTTTCACAAAGAATGCAGTATAGATTCGTGGTAGGGAATTTGAAAGTACACCTGGTGTACTCTATCCTAATTATAAAAACTTCAAAATTGGACCAGTATTCACAAAAAGATATAGAAATATATACTCAAATATTATGTATTACTGATATATATAGAAGAAAGTCTGTGGAGTAGGAACTAAAGGCTCTAACAGCTTAAATTGCGAAAAAATTATTACACTTGCATTAGAAGACATACTTTCCAACGACATTCTCAATAACCAGAATAAAAACTTAACTATCGATCTCCATAATACATATATTATGACAATTACGACAAAATAGTTCAATGACAAAGGCTGATCAGAACACTGACAACTGTTTGTGTTGTTGCCCACTCACCATGAGATCATTTCAGTATATTCAGAGCCTCAACACATGCACGTTATAAAATAATTATGGGAACAGTCGTTCAAGAACACCACAGTCCAAAACACAAAACATCCCCGTATAGACACGTTATAATTCGAGATTTGGACACCATACGGCAGGCAGAGCTTATAGATATGAGCAGTATTCGTGGGAGGACAAAGCTTTCAATTATATTTTAACGGTCATCGATATATACTCAAAATATGCTTGGGCCTTTTCTGTGAAAACAAATACAGGGAAAGCAGTTGCACAGGTTATTGAATAACTGTTGCAAATGGAAACCAATCACATCTCAAAGAACCTTCAAACAGAACATGGCAGATAGTTTTATAATAGATTTTTTAATATGATATGGAGCTGTATGGAATACTCCACTGATCGATGTTCTCCAAGGTAAAAGCAAGTATTGTAGAACGTTTGAATAATAACAGCATGAATATGGGTATGTTTTAATCTCAGCGGGTCATATAAATGGACTGATATTCTCCCACAAATAACTGATCATAAAACTGAACGATAATTTGAACAATAAAAATGAAACCAATTGGTGTCCGTGATAATGAGCTTATAAATATAATATAAATTCATATTAAAACGGTGGTCTCACATAATTTTATTGTAGCTGATTCAATACGTATTTCAAAATATGGGCCTATATTTGAGAAATCATACCTAACAAACTGATGAACTGAGATATTAACAGTTTTCGAAGTGCAACGAACAAACTCTTGAACTTATATCATAATGGACAGCACAGGTAGTCAAACAACTGAAAGTTTTTATACTGAAGAATTATGAGAAGCCCTGAACCTGACATATGTCTCCCAGAGCGTGTCATAAAATGTTTAGAGAACAAGGCATCGATTCATTGTGATGGATTTCCTTTTTCTCACAATAGCTCCAATGATGCCTATGCTTTGGTATATGTTAAGCACACAAACCTCAAACTGTACAGTAACATAACAGCAAGATAATAACCCTAGCATCAAGTTATATGGAGGATTGCACATCCCCACACGTAACTGCTGTACACCAGGAATGAAGCTAGAAAAGTGATTCTCAAAGGATGACAAAGGAATCGATCTACTAGAACAGGGACTGTAAAGAATTCGGCACACGATCCATCTTCTGGCATTGGTGCCCTGGTGCTCAGCCAGCCTGCACACGTTTCCAACTGCTATGGCACGCTGTCTGAGCTTGAGTAGGTGGTAGAGGGGAATACTGCAATTGCACCACATTTAAATGGCAATGTAGTTGCACTGCGTACGACTTGGTTTTTCATTTCATATTTCTCAAAAATATAGATCAGAAAATAACAAATTTTCAGTATTATTTAATTATTTTTGGCACACTGAAGACATTATATAATCTTTGTCTCGTGCAAAACGTCGGTATTCGTACAGATACAGACAGTACCACAGATTTTCGCACTCAAGTTGCCACTCAGTTCTGACTTAGTTTCATATTGGAAAATTGCCTTTCACACACATGTGTTGATCTAAATATTTTATCACCCTTGCAACCACATTGTGGAAACTCTTCTTGAAGAAAACAGTGTAGACATTCTGGACAGTTATAACGTAAAATTACATTGGACAACAATCAGTTCTATCGGCACATGCACAGGGGCACTTTCAACTGGAGTGGCAAACGAGCTCGAAAACAGAAGTAATATTGGCGGTATTCTCAATATTTTAGAAAACTATCCTTTAATTCTCTTAAGTCCACAACGAATTCTTCAAACCTAACGTTTCCTCTAACGCCAGTGAACTTAGGGAAACGGGCGGTGTGTTTCGTCAGAATTTGTACCTTCCACAATGCGATTTTCTTTTTCAATACATCCGCATCATATCACAAGTAAGTTGCAGTCACACCCATTGACCAACGTACTTTGCATTAATATGAGTTCTCACACTCTTCGTTCATTGTTAAAGATAAGTGTTGCAACTGACAGTGGAATAATGCGTGCAAATTCAAAAATATTCTACACTCCTGGAAATTGAAATAAGAACACCGTGAATTCATTGTCCCAGGAAGGGGAAACTTTATTGACACATTCCTGGGGTCAGATACATCACATGATCACACTGACAGAACCACAGGCACATAGACACAGGCAACAGAGCATGCACAATGTCGGCACTAGTACAGTGTATATCCACCTTTCGCAGCAATGCAGGCTGCTATACTCCCATGGAGACGATCGTAGAGATGCTGGATGTAGTCCTGTGGAACGGCTTGCCATGCCATTTCCACCTGGCGCCTCAGTTGGACCAGCGTTCGTGCTGGACGTGCAGACCGCGTGAGACGACGCTTCATCCAGTCCCAAACATGCTCAATGGGGGACAGATCCGGAGATCTTGCTGGCCAGGGTGGTTGACTTACACCTTGTAGAGCACGTTGGGTGGCATGGGATACATGCGGACGTGCATTGTCCTGTTGGAACAACAAGTTCCCTTGCCGGTCTAGGAATGGTAGAACGATGGGTTCGATGACGGTTTGGATGTACCGTGCACTATTCAGTGTCCCCTCGACGATCACCAGTGGTGTACGGCCAGTGTAGGAGATCGCTCCCCACACCATGATGCCGGGTGTTGGCCCTGTGTGCCTCGGTCGTATGCAGTCCTGATTGTGGCGCTCACCTGCACGGCGCCAAACACGCATACGACCATCATTGGCACCAAGGCAAAAGCGACTCTCATCGCTGAAGACGACACGTCTCCATTCGTCCCTCCATTCACGCCTGTCGCGACACCACTGGAGGCGGGCTGCACGATGTTGGGGCGTGAGCGGAAGACGGCCTAACGGTGTGCGGGACGGTAGCCCAGCTTCATGGAGACGGCTGCGAATGGTCCTCGCCGATACCCCAGGAGCAACAGTGTCCCTAATTTGCTGGGAAGTGGCGGTGCGGTCCCCTACGGCACTGCGTAGGATCCTACGGTCTTGGCGTGCATCCGTGCGTCGCTGCGGTCCGGTCCCAGGTCGACGGGCACGTGCACCTTCCGCCGACCACTGGCGACAACATCGATGTACTGTGGAGACCTCACGCCCCACGTGTTGAGCAATTCGGCGGTACGTCCACCCGGCCTCCCGCATGCCCACTATACGCCCTCGCTCAAAGTCCGTCAACTGCACATACGGTTCACGTCCACGCTGTCGCGGCATGCTACCAGTGTTAAAGACTGCGATGGAGCTCCGTATGCCACGGCAAACTGGCTGACACTGACGGCGGCGGTGCACAAATGCTGCGCAGCTAGCGCCATTCGACGGCCAACACCGCAGTTCCTGGTGTGTCCGCTGTGCCGTGCGTGTGATCATTGCTTGTACAGCCCTCTCGCAGTGTCCGGAGCAAGTATGGTGGGTCTGACACACCGGTGTCAATGTGTTCTTTTTTCCATTTCCAGGAGTGTATTTGAACCACAAATTTTATCACATGCTCCACGCCTGCAAATTTCGCACAAAATGCTTCTTGATTTACAGAAGAATCAGTCCCATCTGTCGAACGCTGTAATTCTTGCTCTTTCATCGTCAACCAAATCTTTAAATTCTCTATGTACAGTGTTGTAATGTCGTTCATTAGCAAATTTGCACTACCCAGCGATTATGCAGTTTCACTGGGTGGTCAAAAAAAGTCTGAAAAGCTTCTAATTGTGTTGCAGGGTAGGTTGTGGTGAGAAATAATTGTTAAGAAAAAATTCAATACGCTGCGCCGTTTCCAAGTTAATTAGCACTGAAGTTAGCCAATCAGACCATCGCAAACACAAATTCAAGGGGCTCGCCAGAGTCGGTGTCCCCAAACGTGTCCTCAAACAGCCACTGGAACCTTCTTTTATACCACAAACAAATAGTGAAAGGTGAATAGCGTTGAAAGTAGGATTGTGTCAAACTGAAGAAAGTCGCGCCGGCCGAAAAATTCCGCACCGCAGTACTAAATGAAACGTCGCGCAGAATTTAAAAATTGTGTTTTGGGTTAAATTTCAGCCAGCTCGTCATTTGCTGAATAATAATAATGATAATAATAATAAACCCCGTGGAGGCCCGGGAAAAGAATAGGCCTCCGGTATGTTCTGCCAGTCTTAAAAGGAGACGAAAAGAACAAACCACTAATAGGGCTAACCCCCCTTTTAGTGTGATTAGTTGGTTCAGGACAGAACTAAAGAAGCCTCGGACAAGCGCCGTCATGGTCGGGGACGACGTTTGAACCCTATGCCCGGCCACAATGGTAACGACACTGCTGGCCAACTGGAAAATGATTTAAATCCAAATAGAGGTGTTTTGCAGGATATGCTTCCTGCAACCACCCTAGAAGGAAAACAAAGACAGAAGATGAGATGGTCAGATGAAGTTAATCGACACCTCATGTTCTGTTATTACCAAGCAACAAACCTAGGAACCAACACAACTGGATACAGATCACAAGTATACACAACATTTATTATCAGATACCCAGAATTAAAAATTTTAACAGAACAACGACTAGCTGATCAGATCCGTGTAATAATCAAAAATAACAGGATACCCCAGTCAGAATTAGAAAACATCAAACAACATGTAAATCAAATATTGGAACAAAATAATGTTCAATCGGAAGAAGAAGAAAATACAGTAATGGACTCAAACATCCCAGAGCGAACAAACAAAGAACAACACCCATCAATTAAACAATCAGAGGAAAACGAAATCTTAAGACAGCCACCAGAACAAGCACAAATATAACTCGAAGTAACACACATGTTAGATATAGCAGAAAAATTTCAGCCTACATATATAGAATACAAAGACACAAATACAGACATTAGACCATTCTTGCATAGATCTCCAAATAACCCACAAGTCTAGACAACAATAAAAACTGTCAACACAATCATACACAACAAAATAAATGAAAACACCACTATGAAAGAGTTACAACTACTGGTTTATATAGGAGCACTCACTACACTAAATATACACACTAGGCAGAGATCAGAACCAACCAACACACAGAAGAAACCCACAAAACCAGCATGTTAACACAGGCTACAGATCAGAATAGAAAAACTGAGAAAAAACATCGGACAGCTAACACAATTTATAGAAAATGAAATGTCAGAAAAAAACGAAAAAGGTTAGGTAAAATCTCACAATAAGTAGCGATAGAGCAATTAGATGAAAAGAAGCAGAAATTACAAGCATTGGCCAAACGACTTTGAAGATACAAAAAAAGTGAAAATAGAGCACTATGGGACTCAACTGCTGAGGTCATTAGTCCCCTAGAACTTAGAACTAGTTAAACCTAACTAACCTAAGGACATCACAAACATCCATGCCCGAGGCAGGATTCGAACCTGCGACCGTAGCGGTCTTGCGGTTCAAGACTGCAGCGCCTTTAACCGCACGGCCACTTCAGCCGGCTTGAAAATAGAAGGAAACAAAACCAAACATTCAACACAAACCAAAAGAAATTTTACCAGACAATAGATAACACACACATTAAAATAGACAATCCACCAAACATAACAGACATGGATCACTTCTGGAGCAACATATGGTTAAACCCGGTACAACGTAACAGGCATGCACGGTGGATACAAGCAGAAACATATACATACAAGATGATACCACAAATGCCTCAAGTGATAATTTTGCAACACGAAGTCACCCAAGCAATTAATTCTACTCACAATTGGAAAGCCCCTGG
This sequence comes from Schistocerca piceifrons, assembly GCF_021461385.2. NCBI lineage: Eukaryota > Metazoa > Arthropoda > Insecta > Orthoptera > Acrididae > Schistocerca > Schistocerca piceifrons. Next base: position 537,469,178 of record NC_060149.1, read on the forward strand.
AAAAGATAAAATAGCAAATTTCTGGCTAAAGAAGTTCACCTCAACACATTCAGATCTAACTAAATTATTGAACAGTCACATTGCAGACCCATACAAATTCTCTGATACACTTAAACATGGAATAACTTATCTGAAACCTAAAGATCAAGCAGACACAGCAAACCCAGCAAAATATCGCCCCATAAAATGGATACCAACAATATAGAAAATATTAACTTCAGTCATTACACAGAAATTAATGACACATACAACACAGAACAAAATTATAAGTGAAGAACAAAAAGGCTGTTGCAAAGGAGCACGAGGATGTAAAGAGCAACTGATAATAGATGCAGAGGTGACATACCAAGCTAAAATTAAACAAAGGTCGCTACACTACGCATACATTGATTACCAAAAAGCTTTTGATAGTGTACCCCACTCATGGTTACTACAAATATTGGAAATATACAAAGTAGATCCTAAATTGATACAGTTCCTAAACATAGTAATGAAAAATTGGAAAACCACACTTAATATCCAAACAAATAATATCACATCACAGCCAATACAGATTAAGCATGGAATATACCAAGGAGGCTCATTAAGTCCTTTCTGGTTCTGCCTTGCTCTGAATCCACTATCCAACATGCTAAATAATACAAATTATGGATACAATATTACTGGAACATGCCCACACAAAATCACACATTTGCTGTACTGGCAGCAACAAATCAGCAACTCAACCAATTGCTAAAGATAACAGAAGTATTTAGCAATGATATAAATATGGCTTTTGGAACAGACAAATGTAAGAAAAATAGCATAGTCAAGGGAAAACACACTAAACAGGAAGATTACGTATTGGATAACCACAGCGACTGCATAGAAACGATGGAAAAAACAGATGCCTATAAATATCTAGGATACAGACAAAAAATAGGAATAGATAATACAAATATTAAAGAAGAACTAAAAGAAAAATATAGACAAAGACTAACAAAAATACTGAAAATAGAATTGACAGCAAGAAACAAGACAAAAGCTATAAATACTTATGCTATACCAATATTGACCTACTCATTTGGAGTAGTGAAATGGAGTAACACAGACCTAGAAGTACTCAATACACTTACATGATCACAATGCCACAAATATAGAATACACCACATACATTCAGCAACTGAAAGATTCACATTAAGCAGAAAGGAAGGAGAAAGGGGATTTATCGACATAAAAAACCTACATTATGGACAGGTACACAATTTAAGAAAATTCTTTCCAGAACGAGCAGAAACTAGCAAAATGCACAAAGCAATCACTCATATAAATACATCGGCTACACCATTGCAATTTCATAACCACTTCTACAACCCTTTAGATCACATAACATCAACAGATACGAAGAAAGTAAATTTTAAAATGAAAACACTACATGGCAAGCACCCGTATCATCTAACACTGCCACACATCGATCAAGACGCATCCAACACATGGCTAACAAAAGGCAATATATACAGTGAGACGGAAGGATTCATGATTGCAATACAGGATCAAACAATAAACACCAGATATTACAGTAAGCATATTATTAAAGATCCCAATACCACAAGAGATAAATGCAGACTTTGCAAACAACAAATAGAAACAGTAGATCACATCACAAGTGGGTGTACAATACTAGCAAATACAGAATACCCCAGACGACATGACAATGTAGCAAAAATAATACAGCAACAGCTTGCCTCACAACATAAACTTATAAAACAACACGTCCCCACATACAAGTATGCACCACAAAATGTACTGGAGAATGATGAATACAAATTATACTGGATCAGAACTATTATAACAGATAAAACAACACCACATAACAAACCTGACATCATACTCACCAATAAAAAGAAGAAATTAACACAACTAATCGAAATATCCATACCCAATACAACAAATATACAAAAGAAAACACGAGAAAAAATTGAAAAATACATCCAACTGGCTGAGGAAGTCAAGGACATGTGGCATCAGGATAAAGTTGACATTATACCAATTATACTATCAACTACAGGAGTCATACCACACAATATCCACCAGTACATCAATGCAATACAGCTACATCCAAACTTATATACAACTACAGAAATCCGTAATTATTGATACATGTTCAATTACCCGAAAGTTCCTAAATGCAATATAACATATACCGTACAGTTAAAAGGAAGTCACGCTTGATCAAGGTCCGCGTCATTTTCCATTTTAGACCAGACATAACGTCTGAGATAAGAAAGAAAGAATAATAATAATGTGATGATGCTGATGATGATGATGAAGAAAGCCCCATCAGGGCGTTTAAAATGCGCTCAATTATTAATGAATGCAGCTAAAAGTATCTCGAAAGATATCAGGCAGCATCCCTTGATAACTGCACTGTTGACACGACTTTCTGCTACAGGCTCTTTACTTGGTTGCACAGCACCCACAGCCAGAACAGTGGAAAATGCAAGAAACGCTCCTCAACAGCACGACAAAGCGAAAAGCTATAATAGGTTAATGAAATCTCTCTTTTGGAAAAGATCAGTATATAAAACCGCACTGGTAAATGCTTCTATTGTTCATTAAAAGACCGCTTACTAACATCAACTTGCTGGAATTCGTCAAAAAGTTCTTCAGTCCGAGATTTCGTGAAGTGTTTATCCGAAATAAGCTCATAAATAAAAAAAAAGCTCTTGTGTAAGAAAGCTTACTGGTGACAGGGTGCAACCTGGCGCGACTTCCGCCTTCTCATGGCCCAACCTGCATGACACTCCTCCAATCCGTACCGATAGGACGTCGTGTTCAGTGGGGATTTGGAACCACGGTGTAACCCTACATCGTTCAACTGGCGTAACAAACACTGTAGAGGGTCTGTTCGTGTTTTTTAAAAATGACTGCCTGATGTGAGAATCGAACCCAGCTCTTAAACATACGTAGCTAGAATCATTCCAACAAACCACCAATCTACACAGAGCGTTGGTTCACAATTTTGTTGTGAAGAAGGATGCTGCACATTGAAGGAGAACTCATTCCTTGGAGGTTGATTGAAACTTGTTCGAAACATTCACTTCCTTGTTCGTCCAACTCTATATTCACTAGCTGCCTTGGCTATCCAGTTCGATATTTTGACTAGATTTTGTCACTGAAATAAAATCACAGAAACGAAAAAGCTGCGCGAACTCGCAAAACGATAGGTTGCGGGAATTCTGCAGGAAATGTTGCTTTCTACTTGTGGTTCTGTACTGATGTATGTATTTATGGTCTACTCATAAATAAGGCGCAGTGTAAACGCAAAGGCCAGTTATTGAGAACACTCTTATCTTATGTTTTTAAAGCTCATTTCGTCTCATACAGCAACACTGGGAAGGGGGTAGTGACATTTTCTCACGCGGCATTTTATATGAATAACATTGATGTTTATAATCCGTGGAGGCCGAATTTACCTGAAAAAAGTAAGTTGTCGCGTAACTTCAAGGAGATTTTGTACATTTATCAGGTGTATTTGTTTTACTAATTTGTTCTTGGTATGGTTCAAATGGCTCTGAGCACTATGGGACTCAACTGCTGTGGTCATCAGTCCCCTAGAACTTAGAACTACTTAAACCTAACTAACCTAAGGGTATCACACACATCCATGCCCGAGGCAGGATTCGAACCTGCGACCGTAGCAGTCGCACGGTTCCGGACTGCGCGCCTAGAACCGCGAGACCACCGCGGCCGGCTGTTCTTGGTATGTCTTATTGAATGTTGCACATTTGAACGATACGAGGATCTTGGTTTATGCGTTAGAAAACGGAGCTTGAAATGGGAAAAAAGTCTAATGTTTTTGTTATTTTGATCTCTTAGGATTTAATAGGCTTTTGCAGGCAGCGGAGATAGCTGGAAAGATTTATGCAAACGTCTCTGAGCACTATAGGACTTAACATCTGAGGTCATCAGCCCCCTAGTACTTACAACTATTTAAATCTAATTAACCTAAGGACATCACACACACCCATGCCCGAGGCAGGATTCGAACCTATAACCGTAACGGTCGCGCGGTTCCAGACTGAAGCGCCTAGAACAGCTAGGCCACACCGGCCATCATTTATGCCGTATATGGGATAAGTGCACAGAAGAACTCACGTCAGAAAATTGTTTACTCATTTCACACAGAATCGTTTAGATGTGAATCGTTTCCTGCATTCAAGAAGACCAACTGGCTTTGATAAATGGCGTTTTTATGGTTTACCTGTATGGTATACCCGATTACTGGCAAATATGATGAACCGTGGGCACTGGCACTCAGTGGGCTATGTCGCATGAAAATGAAAAAAAATGAAGCTAGGTTAAATATCCCGTCAGCTATGAGGTCATTAGAGACAAAAAGAAAGGCTGGGGAAGGAAATCAGCTTTGCCCGTTCACATGAAAGGTCACAGTATTCGCCTTACTTGATTTAAGGAAATAATGGAAAACCTAAATCAGGATCGTCAAACGGGGATTTGAACCACTGTGCATTAACTTCATAAATAGAAAATAATCGTTGGCCCTAACAGAAAGTATCTGAAGCAAAGACCAGTGTGAGTCCTCAAAACGTTACGTTATGCGTATGGGGTTAAGAACTGCGTCCCAGGGCTGTGACTTGCATTATAGCCATCTTTATCTTCAAACCAGTAGCTCTTACATGTATGGAATTCAAAAACTGCCTGACCATCGTCAGACTATTTTAGTTAATGGTGGGGGAGGGGAGGGATATATTGTTGATTATTAATTGCTCTCTTCTGCTTTTCTGTTATATTCAATATTACAACTAGGAATGCTATAAAAATATTCTCTGATGTCATACAAATGAATTACAACTTACCAGGACACCCTTACGACTAAAGCCTAATTTAATAAAATGAACAGTATGCGTAACACTTGAATGACCAGAACATCACGCATTAGCAAGATGTTACACGCTTTTAGGCCCAATATGGTCTGTGTCGACATGAAGTCCTGTCTTCTACCCACTAAGCGTTTCGAGATTCCTACAAAAATATATAAACTTTGCAGTAAGAGCAGGCCCAAAAAGAACCCAGACATCAAATTATTCAATGCCATACATAATCAGCTGAATTATGTATTCAGAAAAAAAATTAAGATGTATGTCGCTATAAGCAGGAAAATATAAGTTTTAACAAGGGTCCAAGAAAACATTTTTTTTTAATTTGTCACCTTTAGAAGAAGGGGTAACAAATCGAAATTGCCTACTGCCAGGTACTCCATATCAGCGACCTCAGTAATCATTGGACATCGTGAGGGAGCAGAATGGGGCGCTCTGCGGAACTAACGGACTTCGAACGTGGTCAGGTGATTGGGTGTCACTTGTGTCATACTTCTGTACGAAAGATTGCCTCACTCCTAAACATCCCTAGGTCCACTGTTTCCGATGTGATAGGGAAGTGGAAACGTGAAGGGACACGTACAGCATAAAAGTGTATAGGCCGACCTCGCCTGTTGACTGACAGAGACCACCGACAGTTGATGAGGGTCGTAATGTGTAATAGTCAGACATGTATCCAGACCATAACACAGGAATTCCCATAATCCCACATACAGGCTTCAGGTATGTATTTAACATGTATCGCCTGTGCTGTTCATGAAGAATTGGAGTAAGAGTGTTAGAGACAATTTCTATACGACGTCGGAAGTGTCTACGGTCGATGGCTGCTTGTAGCCAGAGATCTATGCGAGCCTCTCTGTATACTGAAAAAGTTCAGTCAGTATGTGAACTGATGTACACTCATCATTCGGAAAATGAACTGATTCTTCCTCTCCTACATTCGATTGCTTGAGGTTATCAATAAATGATACCCTGTATTTATTCATTCGGGTTCCGGGCGTCCACTGCATCGGGGAGCAGAAACACGACACACGTCATCTGCGCACTACGTTTCAAGTTCTCAGAGCCGCCACGCAACGCAACTTCTGGGACACGCACACACCACGGGTAGAGCAGTGTCTCGATGGTGTGGAAATGTCACAGTTATGATAATCCAGCTCGCCACAGAATATAAATCGTACCTCCCTTATTGATAAAGCTTCGATAAGATTTATGTAACAGCACCGCAGAACCTAGTGGATGTTATAGTTTTAAAATTCAGTATCCGATGCCTAATGTCACACTTTGCTCAATCAAAAACAGATGTTCTAAGAACAAATACCACGCATTATTGCGGCCATACACTAATGACATTCTCTGTTCAACCACCTTTATTGCTATAAATATTAAGTAAATACCACAAAGCTTAAGTGATGTCAGAGATTCTACCAAACCATGACGCTGCTACTGCTGGACTATATACTTAATATCAAGGCCTCAACTACATCTTCCATGTTCAGCCTTCAAATCATGTTTTGCAGTGGACTAAAGAAGTGTGCTACACCTTTAAAATGCAAGTTTGGTGTCTAGATATAGAATTTCGTGGGATGTTACGACACTTTAAGAAGATCCTGTACTAACGGAGGAAAAAATTCCTCCCCAGCTAAAAAAATTTAGAACCGATGTTGTTTGTGCTGGTCATCTCCACCTATTCCATATCAAGATATTTAAAATAATTGGTGTAATGAATCCACTAGCACCCAAATTACTATAAATAGCTGATGTGTTAATGGTCGTTAGTAAATTACGTTTTTTTCTATATTTATATTAACCTATTAAAAATATCAACCTCTTTACCCGTTGCAGGATACGGAAATTGTACTAAATACTTTTGAGATAGTCACTCATATGGAGAAAAAAAAACTTTTTTTATTCATCTTGGTCGGAGCTACATGTCGAAAAAGAAACTCATCCATCCTCTTGTATGTGTGTATGTATATGCGAAAAGAAAAAAGGAAAAAAAATTCGAACACTGTATTCCATAGCCTTTGCATGATTTTGAGAGTCGTCAGCTATGTGGTATATACGTAGGAAATGGCAATGTTATGAAGAATTCGGAAAGAGAAGTTACCAATAGCATGATAAAAGCATATACACCCCATTCTGCATCCTCCTCCTCATCGATTTCCATTATTAGAACATTCACCTAATTCTCGACATGATTAGTTTTCATATACTGTAGGAGGGCGTCAATTCCACCGTCCTCAACTATCTCCATTACTTCATTCATATATGCATCCATGAATTCGAACACATCATGGACTACAACGTGTGTATTATACAGGGTGAGTCACCTAACATTACCGCTGGATATATTTCGTAAACCACATCAAATACTGACGAATCGATTCCACAGACCGAACGTGAGGAGAGGGGCTAGTGTAATTGTTTAATACAAACCACAAAAAAATGCACGGAAGTATGTTTTTTAACACAAACCTACGTTTTTTTAAATGGAACCCCGTTAGTTTTGTTAGCACATCTGAACATATAAACAAATACGTAATCAGTGCCGCTTGTTGCATTGCAAAATGTTAATTACATCCGGAGATATTGTAACCTAAAGTTGACGCTTGAGTACCACTCCTCCGCTGTTCGATCGAGTGTATCGGAGAGCACCGAATTACGCAGGGATCCAAAGGGAACGGTGATGGACCTTAGGTACAGAAGAGACTGGAACAGCACATTACGTCCACATGCTAACACCTTTTTATTGGTCTTTTTCACTGACGCACATGTACTTTACCATGAAGGGTGAGGTACACGTACACACGTGGTTTCCGTTTTCAATTACGGAGTGGAATAGAGTGTGTCCCGACATGCCTGGCCAATAGATGTTCAATGTGGTGGCCATCATTTGCTGCACACAATTGCAATCTCTGGCGTAATGAATGTCGTACACGTCGCAGTTCATCTGGTGTAATGTCGCCGCAGGCTGCCCCAATACGTTGTTTCGTATCCTCTGGGGTTGTAGGCACATCACGGTACACATTCTCCTTTAACGTACCCCACAGAAATAAGTCCAGAGGTGTAAGATCAGGAGAACGGGCTGGCCAATTTATGCGTCCTCCACGTCCTATGAAACGCCCGTCGAACATCCTGTCAAGGGTCAGCCTAGTGTTAATTGCGGAATGTGCAGGTGCACCATCATGCTGATACCACATACGTCGACGCGTTTCCAGTGGGACATTTTCGAGCGACGTTGGCAGATCATTCTGTAGAAACACGATGTATGTTGCAGCTGTTTGGGCCCCTGCAATGAAGTGAGGACCAATGAGGTGGTCGCCAATGATTCCGCACCATACATTTACAGTCCACGGTCGCTGTCGCTCTGCCTGTCTGAGATAGCGAGGATTGTCCACGGACCAGTAATGCATGTTCCGTAGATTCACTGCCCCGTGGTTTGTGAAACCCGCTTCATCGGTAAACAGGTAGAACTGCAACGCATTCTCTGTTAATGCCCATTGACAGAATTGCACTCGATGATTAAAGTCATCACCATGTAATTGCTGATGTAGCGACACATGAAACGGGTGAAAGCGGTGACGATGCAGTATGCGCATGACACTACTTTGACTCAGTCCACCGGCTCTCGCAATGTCCCGTGTACTCATGTGTGGGTTCATGGCAACAGCAGCTAACACACCAACTGCACCCGCTTCTCCTGTGACGGGCCTGTTACGGACCCGTTTGCGTGCTACGACCATAGCTGTTGCATACAGTTGGCGGTAGATGTTTTGCAACGTGCGGCACGTTGGATGCTCTGTCCGGGTACCGTTCTGCATACACCCTGCAGGCTTCAGCTGCATTTCGTCGACACTCGCCATAGATAAGTATCATCTCCGCCTTTTCAGAGTTCGAATACACCATGGTCACAGTTCCTACAACACTACACTATCACAGACGTCTGGTAACACGGTGTACTACAGTTGGTCTGCGTGCGGAGACGGATGCAGAATAACAATAGCAGCAAGCGCTACATGCGGATACTGCGACAGCTAGACCAAACCACAACAGTGCACTACAGCCACACGCGTAAACACGGTCGTCATCGTAAGTATGTCCCTGCAGATGCTGCTCACCGACCGTGGCCCGTGTTTGTTACAACACGCAACTGAAAGTCGGAGGTTTCAAGCGTCAACTTTAGGTTACAATATCTCCGGATGTAATTAACATTTTACAATGCAACAAACGGCACTGATTGCGTATTTGTTTATATGTTCAGATGTGCTAACAAAACTAACGTGGTTCCATTAAAAAAACGTAGGTTTGTGTTAAAAAACATACTTCCGTGCATTTTTGTATGGTTTGTATTAAACAATTACACTAACCCCTCTCCTCACGTTCGGTCTGTGGAATCGGTTCGTCAGTATTTGATGTGGTTCACGAAATATATCCAGCGGTAACGTTAGGTGACTCACCCTGTATACATGAGTATCACTAATATCCGCTATATACATTGACTATACATACTAGTTTGTTTTATTGTTTGAATGAGTGAAGTAACTAGAGCGGAAAGCTCTAGAACAAAAAAGGAGTAAGCTATAGTGTATACTATGAGACTGAAAAATGCTACAGAAGAATGCTAAATGATAGATGAGTAGATCTAATAACTAATAAGAGAGTACGGAATCGAAATGGAGAGGGAGAGGAAATTCATTCTATAGCTAAAAGAAAAGATCACTAATTTAGTATTGGATACTAAAAAATTTTGGACATAATGCGATAAGTGAGTTTCAAATGGAGACCTACACAGGTTGCTCTCCTCCTCCGTACATAGCGAATGTCCAAGAGGGTGAGAATCAATGATTCATTTTCCTCCTCACACCAACTCAAGCGCACACCATCTACTGTATAATTTCATTTATGTTACAGCTGAAATATCGGATTGGGGTGGTGGTGAACTGCAGCAACATGGAGCTAGTTATGACGATAATAGCCCAAATCCATCCATGCTAGATACTAAAAAGGGTAAGTGTCACTGATTCATGTATCCCCTTCCACCAACTAGTATGCACACTATCTAATGCTTCTTTTCACATACGTTGCAGTTGAAATGTCGGGCTGAGAGGGAGAGGAACTATAACCACAACGTGAAGCTATTGATAACTCCCCATGTACGCACTGCAGTTACTGAGTTTCATCGTGCGCGCGGGCGCGCGCGTTTGTGTGTGTGTGTGTGTGTGTGTGTGTGTGTGTGTGTGTGTGCGCATTATCTAAGTATTATCTAAGTATTATTTCAACATGTAGCAGGCTATCTTACAGAGATGGTCGAGCTACCACGTACCAAAATGAGTGTGGAGCAGAGACGGAGCATGAGCGAAAACTATTTCGATACGGTAGCACTTTAACAGACCTTGCCCCTGAGGAGATTCTCAGGAATTCAAAAACGTAGACGCAGTGCATCCAGTCTCTGACATAAATACTTGTCCACCCGTATACCGATAAACTGTCATTTATTACACGTATGTCACATAGCTGAGCACTCTCAAATCACGTCAAGGCTATGGAATACGTTGTCCTAATGTTCTTTTTATATTTTATCTTTTTTCTTTTCCCGGATGCATTCACTCATACAACAGAATGGATGAGGGGTTCCTTGCCAGTACAGAGGTGAAGCGGGATTTTTGGTCATCCACTTCTTGGTACACGAGTGGCTGCGTACATGAGTGAAACGGCAACAAGGTTAAGCAGGGAAACGAGACTCTGATATAATTTTTGCTCCTTCCTCCCGTGTTTGCAACGAACATGCAAAAGAGCACAGAGACTTCAGTAAGTATAGAATGTAGGTGAGGTTTACAACCAATTACCAGGACAAATGGCCACCCTGGCTTATAGCTCTGTTACGATTCGGATGCACTCAATAAAGTGTGGTACTACAGACCATGAATCATGGAGGTGCCAGATTCTATTGCTATAGTCGAACCATTACGTTCAAGTACTCGTCACAGTGTATATGACATACAGATACAGGTACATGTAGATAAATGTACAATACAATATATGTACAGTCAAGCTTTGCAAGTCCTCCTTAGTGCACAAAAGTTAACTGACACTGACTGCTCACTTACATAGCGTCTGCTGTAGGTTCGTCCATCCGGGGCGGCTGTCGCTGGGCCTCTCGAATTTTGCCAAACTCTGCCTTCCTTGGCGTTTAAAGACCTCTATATACAGCATTTGACGCTGTCTGCTTATGGATAATACGTGACTATGTCGCTTTTTACCTCCATTTCGCAATCATTGCCCATGAAATTAGTGGTTTCACAATGCGTATACCCCTTTAATGGAGTGACGAAAATGGGTTGTACTGTGCACCCCTATCTAAGTTACACGACTTACAGTTAATAATCATACTTGAATTTATTTTTTTTTCATTTTTTTTCTGGCAACTTTTCATGATTCGGTCATTATACCTTCCTAAAGGGGGAAGATTCGCCCATGAATCTTAAACACAAATTTTACACTTTTTTCTTATTCAAGTTACATTGGCGTGTGCATATACACACATAAATACATGGCTTTCTCTTATTTTTACATATAAATATACTTACACAAATTACCGATTGACACAATTAACTCCCACGCCCGGGTTCGATTCCCGGCGGGGTCAGGGATTTTCTCTGCCTCGTGATGACTGGGTGTTGTGTGATGTCCTTAGGTTAGTTAGGTTTAAGTAGTTGTAAGTTCTAAGGGAGTGATGACCATAGATGTTAAGTCCCATAGTGCTCAGAGCCATTTGAACCATTTGACACAATTAACACAAACTTCGAACGCAAATACACTCCTGGAAATTGAAATAAGAACACTGTGAATTCATTGTCCCAGGAAGGGGAAACTTTATTGACACATTCCTGGGGTCAGATACATCACATGATCACACTGACAGAACCACAGGCACATAGACACAGGCAACAGAGCATGCACAATGTCGGCACTAGTACAGTGTATATCCACCTTTCGCAGCAATGCAGGCTGCTATTCTCCCATGGAGACGATCGTAGAGATGCTGGATGTAGTCCTGTGGAACGGCTTGCCATGCCATTTCCACCTGGCGCCTCAGTTGGACCAGCGTTCGTGCTGGACGTGCAGACCGCGTGAGACGACGCTTCATCCAGTCTCAAACATGCTCAATGGGGGACAGATCCGGAGATCTTGCTGGCCAGGGTAGTTGACTTACACCTTCTAGAGCACGTTGGGTGGCACGGGATACATGCGGACGTGCATTGTCCTGTTGGAACAGCAAGTTCCCTTGCCGGTCTAGGAATGGTAGAACGATGGGTTCGATGACGGTTTGGATGTACCGTGCACTATTCAGTGTCCCCTCGACGATCACCAGTGGTGTACGGCCAGTGTAGGAGATCGCTCCCCACACCATGATGCCGGGTGTTGGCCCTGTGTGCCTTGGTCGTATGCAGTCCTGATTGTGGCGCTCACCTGCACGGCGCCAAACACGCATACGACCATCATTGGCACCAAGGCAGAAGCGACTCTCATCGCTGAAGACGACACGTCTCCATTCGTCCCTCCATTCACACCTGTCGCGACACCACTGGAGGCGGGCTGCACGATGTTGGGGCGTGAGCGGAAGACGGCCTAACGGTGTGCGGGACCGTAGCCCAGCTTCATGGAGACGGTTGCGAATGGTCCTCGCCGATACCCCAGGAGCAACAGTGTCCCTAATTTGCTGGGAAGTGGCGGTGCGGTCCCCTACGGCACTGCATAGGATCCTACGGTCTTGGCGTGCATCCGTGCGTCGCTGCGGTCCGGTCCCAGATCGATGGGCACGTGCACCTTCCGCCGACCACCGGTGACAACATCGATGTACTGTGGAGACCTCACGCCCCACGTGTTGAGCAATTCGGCGGTACGTCCACCCGGCCTCCCGCATGCCCACTATACACCCTCGCTCAAAGTCCGTCAACTGCACATACGGTTCACGTCCACGCTGTCGCGGCATGCTACCTGTGTTAAAGACTGCGATGGAGCTCCGTATGCCACGGCAAACTGGCTGACACTGACGGCGGCGGTGCACAAATGCTGCGCAGCTAGCGCCATTCGACGGCCAACACCGCGGTTCCTGGTGTGTCCGCTGTGCCGTGCGTGTGATCATTGCTTGTACAGCCCTCTCGCAGTGTCCGGAGCAAGTATGGTGGGTCTGACACACCGGTGTCAATGTGTTCTTTTTTCCATTTCCAGGAGTGTATGTACAACAAGAAATCACATTTTCCTATTCTTCATCCGTGATCTTGTGTATCCAGTGATGAAGCGCTGGGATTAGGAATAATTTCACTTATGGGGTGACCCCTTAGTGAGACTGTCCCATTAGATGAATCACAATTCACATGCACATGGTCGTAACACTTTACGCATTCTACACTGGATGCTGTGTCTGAGATGTCTAGGCATCACCCTTGTGTTTGCGAGTGTAGCAGTGGCCACAAACACATGAACAGAAATTCATGTTTTCCAGTTGGATCTCTCAGTCTGTTACCCTTTCTTGTAACTGTAACTTATTTTCTAACACATGCATCCGCTGTCCTACCACTTTTAGGTCCCACAAGTGACCTGTGTTCGTAGGCTTGGGGAAGCATAGTTCTCCTCTTCACCACTATTTGCCTGTATTTTAATTTTGAACGAGATATTCTTCATGGGTATGTTAACGACGGGTGCTATGTCCCAGCGGACTCGCTCAATTTGTACTTTATGCTGAATATGCGGTATACTGTGCTCGGCATATCCCGTATATTTTCCTAAGAATGCCAGTTTACTTGTCCCTTTCACAGTTATATGCATATATATTGGTTTGTGACCATCATATGACAGTGTTAATCTTTCCTCTATGGGGGCTTCATAGATCCATTCATTGGATTCCACGGCTGTCCAAATGCTATTTGTGATCGATACTAGTTTATTGAAACAGTTATTAGGACACTCTTGCAGCTGCTTCAACAGATCTGTCTCAAAGGGTTTGTGGTCTTTTATTGTTTTAATCGGAAATGTGTGTTTGCATATTTTTTGGGGTAGTGTTATTGCTCTGAAATCTAGCTAATCCTGCTGTATGTCAGCGTGTTGTTGTTTGGCGTCATCTGTTAAAAGATAGTTTCTGGAGCCAAACGCAGGGTGTCTCAAACCTTTTGGGTCAAAGTGAAACAGGTGATAGTGGGTCCAAATTCGATTATATCGGGATAGGAAAGCAATGATCCGAAATGCATATCTGTTGTGTCATGGACATATACAGTGTACACCATGTAACAACAACAAAGATCATAAATTCAAAGATATAGTAGCAACAGAAATTGAGAGATTCATACCTCATAAATTGGTAAGAGATGGAACTGATCCCCCATGGTACACAAAACAGGTCCGAACGCTGTTGCAGAGGCAACGGAAAAAGCATGCGAAGTTCAGAAGAACGCGAAATCCCGAAGATTGGCTAAAATTTACAGACGCGAGAAATTTGGCACGGATTTCAATGCGAGATGCCTTTAATAGGTTCCACAACGAAACATTGTCTCGAAATTTGGTAGAAAATCCGAAGAAATTCTGACCGTATGTAAAGTACACAAGCGGCAAGACGCAGTCAATACCTTCGCTGCGCAGTGCCGATGGTACTCTTACCGACGACTGTGCCACTAAAGCGGAGTTATTGAACGCAGTTTCCCGAAATTCCTTCACCAGGGAAGACAAATGGAATATTCCAGAATTTTAAACACGAACAGCTGCTAGCATGAGTTTCTTAGAAGTAGATACCTTAGGGGTTGCGAAGCAACTCAAATCGCTTGATACGGGCAAGTCTTCAGGTACAGGTTGTATACCGATTAGGTTCCTTTCAGATTACGCTGATACAATAGCTCCCTACTTAGGAACCATATACAACCGCTCGCTCACCGATAGATCTGTACCTACAGATTGGAAAATTGCGCAGGTCGCACCAGTGTTTAAGAAGGGTAGTAGGAGTAATCCATCGAACTACAGACCTATATCATTGACGTCGGTTTGCAGTAGGGTTTTGGAGCATATACTGTATTCAAACATTATGATTCACCTCAAAGGGAACGATCTATTGATGCGTAATCAACATGGTTTCAGGAAACATCGTTCTTGTGCAACGCAGCTAGCTCTTTATTCGCACGAAGTAATGGCCGCTATCGACAGGGGATCTCAAGTAGATTCCGTATTTCTAGATTCCCGGAAAGCTTTTGACACCTTTCCTCACAAGCGACTTCTAATCAAGCTGCGGACCTATGGGATATCGTCTCAGTTTTGCGACTGGATTCGTGATTTCCTGTCAGGAAGGTCGCAGTTCATAGTAATAGACGGCAAATCATTGAGTAAAACTGAAGTGATATCAGGTGTTCCCCAGGGAAGCATCCTGGGACCTCTGCTGTTCCTGATCTATATAAATGACCTGGGTGACAATCTGAGCAGTTCTCTTAGGTTGTTCGCAGATGATGCTGTAATTTACCGTCTAGTAAGGTCATCCGAAGACCAGTATCAGTTGCAAAACGATTTAGAAAAGATTGCTGTATGGTGTGGCAGGTGGCAGTTGACGCTAAATAACGAAAAGTGTGAGGTGATCCACATGAGTTCCAAAAGAAATCCGTTGGAATTTGATTACTCGATAAGTAGTACAATTCTCAAGGCTGTCAATTCAACTAAGTAGCTGTGTGTTAAAATAACGAGCAACTTCAGTTGGAAAGACCACATAGATAATATTGTGGGGAAGGCGAGCCAAAGGTTGCGTTTCATTGGCAGGACACTTAGCGGATGCAGCAAGTCCACTTAAGAGACAGCTTACACTACACTCGTTCGTCCTCTGTTAGAATATTGCTGCGCGGTGTGGGATCCTTACCAGGTGGGATTGACGGAGGACATCGAAAGGGTGCGAAAAGGGCAGCTCGTTTTGTATTATCACGTAATAGGGGAGAGAGTGTGGCAGATATGATACGCGAGTTGGGATGGAAGTCATTAAAGCAAAGACGTTTTTCGTCGTGGCGAGATCTATTTACGAAATTTCAGTCACCAACTTTCTCTTCCGAATGCGAAAATTTTTGTTGAGCCCAACCTACATAGGTAGGAATGATCATCAAAATAAAATAAGAGAAATAAGAGTGCGAACAGAAAGGTTTAGGTGTTCGTTTTTCCCACGCGCTGTTCGGGAGTGGAATGGTAGAGAGATAGTATGATTGTGGTTCAATGAACCCTCTGCCAAGCACTTAAATGTGAATTGCAGAGTAATCATGTAGATGTAGATGTAGCTGTTCAACGTGACGACCGCTAGTCTCAGTGCATATGTGGCAACAGCGCATGAAGTTCTGCTACACTCTCTCAAAGATCCGTGATGTCTGCTCTTCCAGGAGACGGGCAGTTTGGACCCTAGCAAGCAGGTTTTCACCCATTTCTACAGGTGTTTCATACAGAAACATCTTGACGCAACCCCAGAGGAAAAAGTCCACAGGTGTGGGATCCTGTGATCGCGCTGGCAATGGGACAGGACCTCCCTTTCCAATACACCAAAGGAGGTACATGTCGTTCAGGTCCTCATAGATAGACTTCGAAATGGGCTGGTAGCCATTGTGTTGAAATCACATACTTTCACGGACAACAAGGGGTACAATCTCCAAGAACTGTATCATCATATCTTGCACGAACAACAGATAACATGGACCAGTCAAATGGGGAACCAGGAAGTAAAGTCCTATTAGATGAAGTTGGACAATTCCCACCCATACGCTGACAGAGAATCGTTGCTGGTAACCAATGATATAGGCGACGTGGGGCTTGTCCTCAGTCTAGACGTGGCTGTTGTAGCTGTTGAAAACATCTTCATGGGTGACTGAGGCCTGATTCGCGAACAATACAAAGTATACAAAGTTTGGCACTGCAGTACTGCTGTGGATAATCCACTGATAAACGTGAGTGCGGCGCTCAATATCTGTTGGACCCAGTGCAGGCACACTTTGTTTATGATAGGGGTGTAAAACCTAATCCACCAGTACCATCCACCCTGTATCCTTCAAAGTGTGCATTTCACGGGTAAGTTGACATGTGTTTATCGCCGGGTGATTGGGCACATGATGCAGCACTATCTCCTCAAAGTCTGCCGTTCGCATGTGTCATTGGCAGCAACATTGGCCAGCTCTCTGTGGCATGAACGACCCTGTCTCTCGTAAATTGTTATCCACGGAAATAAACTTCTTCCAGTTAGGATGACACCTGTTGGAAAATCGTTCTCTCTAGATCTGTGTTGCTTTACAGGCACTAAAGCCAGCTGAACCATACATTAAATCCATCTCTGCCATCTCTTGTGATGAGTAACGTTCCATCTTTGACTATATATTCTGGACTGCACACAGTAACACCCCTCATCTCGGACATATCCCAAGCTGTCTGATGCAATGGCCAAATGACATCAGGGACAGTGGTATGTGTGCAGCACAGAATAATGGGATGCATACGGTTATCAACATAATATGCATACTGCGACTTAAGTTGTGTACAGTACGTCTGTTTTATGATACTGGGTGTACGCTTATTATCACCTGCTGTATGTTGCATTGTACAACAGATATCCAGGATCTTGACGAAAGAGCAGCAGAACGGCCATTGGAATATATTCAGTGAGAGTGACGGTTGACACTTTGAAAAATCCTTAAAAGCTACGTTGCTGTTATGCAGTGTATGCTGTGGATTTCCATAATGCAATAAATACACATTTCCGACCAATGGTTCCCTACCTCAATATAATCGGTTGTGGACCACTGTTACCTGCTTCAATTTCACTCAAAGGTTTGAGACACCCTGTATGTGTACTAAACATCCTTTCTCCTTGTGGGAATGGCAGTACCCTGTATAAACTGGAAACTTGGTTCTATACTAGGGTACCATACTTTCGGTATATATGCTAAGTATGTGACAGTAACACATTGGTTCATACACTGATGCTCAGAAAAACAGAACGCCTTGAACGATTAGAGATAGAATGTTCATATTCACACGACATGTACAGTCCTAGACATAAAAACTGACCGCCGGCCGGCCGCCACCGAGACTAAGTCCGAGTCGTTCACTTAAGGTGGCCAATAAAACTGACCGCCCCTGACAACTCCGGCCATCTGCACAATCTGGCAACACTGTTAGATGCGGAAGTGATAGAAGGAAGTGTTGTCTACTTCCGAGATGATATGGAAAGAGTGAGCCCGTGGTCTTGCGGTAATCGTCGTGCATTATAAACGTAGAGTCGCATGTTCGCGTCCAACTGTTTTTTTTTTTAACACATTTCGGTCTAAAGTTATGAGTCTGATTGAACATCGAAGACAATTCGCTTAACATTCCACCCACCCGCAATAACAAGTATTCCAGAAACAATTCCGCAGGACAGCTCGTGGCTGCGTCGCGATCATAACAGCTTACGCTCGGGCGTTTCCTCGCGCAGCAGAGGCTACCGGCACCCAGCCAGACCCCACCCGCCGCCTGAAATCCGGCGCCGCCCATGTGAAGGCGGCGCCACGCTGTCAGTGTACGTATCAATGCCATTTTCGAATTTGAAGTTCTAGTTATCATCTTGCAGTTAAGCATTGGATTTTGCATACTTGAAAATCATGAACTACAGTTAAGCATCGTAAAATTGAGTTGCAAGTGGAAAAAGGTGTAACATCTGCAACACAATGTTTACTTTTGGTATAACAGAGGGGTGAATGTGGAGGAGGCAGCTAGAAATATTTGAACTGTGTGTGGAGCAATTGCTTTTGGGGAAAATACGCCAGAAAGAGATATTCTTCTTTCAACAAAGATCGTTCTGGCATGAATGATTTTCCACATTAAGGAAGTCTCGGCTATTGATATATGTGACAGATTACCATTTTACCATCATGCGACATTTGCATTCAACAGGCAAAGTTGAGAAGTCTGGTGTAGGAGTACTCCATGCTTTAATTCGAAACAACAAAAATCAACGGAGTAACTATTATTGAACGTCATCAGGTCGCTCATTGAGCCTTCCTATGCAGTACTGTTACTGGTGACGTGTTATGATGCCTTTATCGTTAACTTCCTAAGAAGAAATGAAAGGCTGAGCCCCACCAAAAGACGTAGACTAGAGCAAAGAGTAGTGTGAACATAATATTTTACATTTGATAGCTCCAAAAGTGTGTTTTGGACTACGAATTCGTCCCCAAGGGGTGTGTGCAACACAGTTGGAATTTGTTGTCAACAATTGAGACACCTTTCGGTCGCAGTGTAAGAAAGTCGAGCAACAAAACTACATCACCTGTGCTACTGCATGATAACTCACTCTGTTGATTTCAGAAACAAAACTATGCAGGAGATGGATAGGAAAGTCGACTCTCAGACACTTGTATTGATAGGGAAGCCCTCTCTCAAGCACTTGTCCCTCTCGTCATATATTCGTAAAATTTTACCTTTCCCGCTCTTGATTGATCAACCGTCAAGGCAATTCATTTCTAGACAAAAATACTCTTAAAACTACTATGGTTTAATGACATCGTTAAAACAAGTAGGCCGCGCGGGATTAGCTGAGCGGTCTCAGGCGTTGCAGTCATGGACTGTGCGGCTGATCCCTGCGGAGGTTCGAGTCCTCCCTCGGGCATGGGTGTGTGTGTTTGTCCGTAGGATAATCGAGGTTAAATAGTGTGTAAGCTTAGGGACTGATGACCTTAGCAGTTAAGTCCCATAAGATTTCACACACACACACACACACAAAACAAGTAGGTTTCTACGGGCGTAGAATTTGTAAACAACTTTAACATTGTCAGATTGTTTTGTTAATTTCTCTTTGATGATTACTGTTGCGATTAGTAAACTAATGTAAATGCAATTAAAATATTCACTCTACTAATACAAATTAAATTCAGCTTACTACAGAAACATCACGACAGCAGTCTATCTTAATAAAGCATTAAGTGTCTGTAAGACGATTGATCCTATTTTAACACGAATTAGTAGGATATTACCGACTTTTGACTTCGAAAAGATCTGTATTTACTTCATTTCCTGTATCATTCGCAAGTATTATGAAAATGTGGCAGTTCATAGATAAAATTATGTTTTCACAACAACAAAAAATATGTCGGCAGAAAACGAAAGTGGCATTATGAAATTGGCAGTACCGTAAGGTTTTCGCTCTGACAGTAAGGGTTACTGAAAGTATCAAGACGAATTTTGCTCGAGCGCTGTCTTACGATTCCCTTATTGAGTTTGTATCTGCCTGCTTGTAGCTCTACTACAAAAGAATCAAAATTCTGGCTTTCAGCGAGTCTAGAAAGGCGAACGGCAGCAGCTTGCACCTGGTAGCCAAGCATGTTACCTGGGAACTGGTTTTTTCCCACAGTGGGAAGACATCCTTTTGTGGTTGAATTGTTGGCAAATGTCAGTCAGAAGTGTGCCGTTGGTCTAAGCGTTTCGGTATGTTGAACTTGTACCAATGATTTTTCTACAGGTTTTTTTCTGTTCCAAATAGAGAGTTGAAGTCTCTCATTAGTATTTTCACATCATTTTGGTGAATTTTGCTCATAGTATTTTCGAGTGTGTTCCAGAACTTTTCGACATATTTGGTGTTTTTCTTATTATTGATGTTGGTGGGGGCATGTGCATTGATGAGTGTTTATTTTTTACTGGGGCTCTGAATGAGCATAGTCATAAGTCGATTGTTGATGGGTGTGATTTCTTTGACAAAGTTGATGATAGATCTGTGTTCGAGGAAAGAAATGCCGAAGATTGATACGCCTTTCGCTACCTTTTGTTGTATTTTGCTCTTGAAGATGCAATGGTTTCCGTAATGCAAGGTTTCACTGTCAGTTAGTCGTGGTTCGTGAAGAGCAAGGATGAGAATTTTTTTGTTGGTCGATTTCTTTTGTGTGATTATTTAGTTTTCGTGCTTGGATCAATGTATCGATGTTTAGTTTTCAAATGCATGTTTTCTGCTTGTAGGGAAATTTACCAGAGCTCTTCGATATTCTCTGCCGTGCTAACCTGGTCTCCCCAGAATCCGAAAATCCAACTGCCGCCTGTCGTCAGCCGGGTTGTGTACCACTTGGGGTAAAGTTTACTTTGCTTGCACTGTTCATGTTTGCTTGTGTTTCGTTGGTTTGGCTTGGGTGATACCAGGACCGGACAGGACCAGAGGGTGTTGAAGCCTTTGGAAGCAAATATTTTCAGCCGAGCTCATTGAGCTAACAGACGGTGACCAGAGTAGCGATGATTTTCACTCAGACGTGCGTGGATTTTGGGTTCAACGGATTGCGTAGCCGTTCAGGATTGTGTTAGTATTTGGTTCACCCCAAGTATTTCATTTCCTCGGTACCACCCATATGGGGGAGGGTTTCCCCTATCGGCCCCACGGGAATTTTATTTTTAGTATTATTATTGTTATTGTCATTATGTCATCAGCAAATCCGATATGGTGCATCTTCACACCACTGAAATAGATGTGCATTGTTCGATTCAGTATTTCCATCACATAAATATGGGCTATAATTACGTTACATTGCTGCTAGTAGACATATTTCTCACTTTTTCTTAGGCAGTTGCTACCTGTTACTCCATCATAGGAATTTATGTGCGCAGCATTGTTGCAATACATACGTTCAAATTATCCGATTTCTGTAATTTCATTTCGATACCAGATCGTTCTAATCGGATTCAGCCAGTCAGGCTTAATGTGGATATCCGAATACGACTCTCATCATTTGATAGACTGGGTAAACCACATTCTTAATCGGACGGTTGAATATAGATCACTTATTTATGACAGTGCCTGAATTCTTAAACACTGTGGAAAATAATAATGCAATGTGCTTATTACGAATATGTTATTTAAATGTAAATATATGAACGAACGAGATAACAGTTTATTTACAGGAGCAGAGCCCCATCCATCATAGCAGAGCAGTGCGAGATTGGTTTAAGGGCCAAGAGAGGATAAAGCTGTTGCCGTTTGTTCCACGATCACCGAACATCAACCAGATAGAGAATATGTGGGCAGAGGTAACAAGGCTATTGTCATGTGGACCTACAAATGCAAGTGACCTTTGGACGAATATAGAAAACGTATGGTGGGAAGTAAACCATCACGCTACACTGTCGACGACTTAATGAAATCAATGCCCCTACGTCTTCGAGAAATCTTACGTAATGATCGTGGGTGGGTTGGTTACTAAAAGTATACTCGTCCACAAAACCCATGTGGACAATTATCTGATAGTCGGTCAAGCTTTGCTTTGACGCAGCTCTTTAGATACAAGTCCATTTACTTTCAGTCTCCTCCTTACAATTCTTGCAATGCGAGGTAATTGAAAAATCTCATCCACTCGACGCCAACTGAGGAATTGACTGGTGCATGTGTTGTTCAACACACAGTAGTTGTCACCCTCACTGGAATCTATGACTGTGTGTGTGTGTGTGTGTGTGTGTGTGTGTGTGTGTGTGTGTGTGTCTTTTCGTGTTCACGCACAATCTGAATCAATACTTGGCTCAAATGGCTCTGAGCACTATGGGACTTAACTTCTAAGGTCATCAGTCCCCTAGAACTTAGAACTACTTAAACCTAACTAACCTAAGGACATCACACACATCCATGCCCGAGGCAGGATTCGAACCTGCGACCGTAGCGGTCTCGTGGTTCCAGACTGCAGCGCCTAGATCCACACGGCCACTTCGGTCGGCTGTCATTAGTCATCAGAATATTAACCAGTGACGAAATGTCCACTCTATTTGAATCCCAAGAAAATAGGAACCTTGTCACAAAGGAATGTGAGATGATATCAAAATTTATCCAACATACAAAACTTAACTGCAGGGCTTTCATGTATGCAGTAGTAGCACACAAGGAAATATGATGTCTTGGAAGCGTATATTTCATTTACTCTTCTCATATTAACGCCATTGTTTTAGTATGAAGTGAGAAAATAGACACGAAAAACTAAAGTTCCTGAGAAGCATATCAGTCATTTCCTCTTCTCATATCATAACTTTTGTTTTAGT
Source organism: Schistocerca piceifrons (assembly GCF_021461385.2). Taxonomy (NCBI): domain Eukaryota; kingdom Metazoa; phylum Arthropoda; class Insecta; order Orthoptera; family Acrididae; genus Schistocerca; species Schistocerca piceifrons. Next base: position 537,492,094 of record NC_060149.1, read on the forward strand.
ATGAAGTAAAAAAATAAACAGTTTAAGGTTGTGAAGCATAATATGACACCAGATTTTTATCGTAGGCGCTATCGGAAACGTAAAAAGCAGGGAGCTGTCCATTCTTTTGTCCAACAGTCTGTCTCCTTTCATGCATTACTCCCGCTAGGAGATTCTTATTTAAGGACTTGCGGGCATCAGGTTATTCTGCAGAACAAGCCTTATGTTATTGTGCTAATTACGGTATGGAAAAAATGCAACAAAGACGATTTCTCCTAAAGCAGTGGGGATATTTGCAAATGTCTGTATTCAGCAATGACTGCCAGCTGCCACAACACTTCACAGAATCCATGCGGCAGGGAACACAACTGTGCGTGCGCTTCAGACTTCAGTCAGTAAAACGTCAGGAGGTGGATGGAAACGTCAAATTAACGTCGCTTTCCGAGTCGTATTCAATCCAGAATGAGGTGTTATTAAGGTAGTTGAGCGTTCTAGCAATTACACTTTTATAATTCCCATTTGAGTATTCCGATAGCCAAAAGAACCCGTTAGTGTGAAACATCAAACTGCAAGAACTTGAGATAATACGTGGACTCTTCTCTTCGCTGGGTGCCCTACTACTGTTATTTAGGATTCTCTCCGTGCTAGACGTAATGCAAATGGAACTTCAGAAGCGCTCTCCACTATTCTTGACAAACATCAGCAACTTGTAGTCACTGCGAGTTACAACTGCATGATGATATGGCTCAGGTTGTCAGTAGTTGTGCTGGTGTTACTGCTTAAGTAACTGCCCTGTTACTGCTTACAGTAACGTTAATGGTGGCACACATAATTTAGAGCTGACTACCTACTTAAGTAAAGATAGTGTTGTGGCGTCGTCGCTTCTCTTTTTATGGCCTCAGCTTGCGTAATCCGATTTAACGAACATAGTACACCATTCGCGGGCTTCTAATGATACAGTATGACTACAGAGATCATCGTGCGGGTATTACATTAATTCTGCAATGAATTGCTTAACAAATATTGCCCTCAGCTATGCAGCTGGAATGACTCATTACACAGGTACTCTATGTTGCACTTGGTTAAGGGAGCAGTTCGCTGCAATCCTGCTTCTACTGTTCGTAAATACTTGTATACTTCATAAATGGTTCATACGGCTCTGAGAACTATGGGACTTAATTTCTGGGGTCATCAGTCCACTAGAACTTAGAACTACTTAAACCTAACTAACCTGATGACATCAGACGCTTCCATGCCCGAGACAGGATTCGAACCTGCGACAGTAGCGGTCTCGCGGTTCCAGACTGTAGCGCCTAGAACCGCTCGGCCACCCTGGCCGGCATACTTGTGTACTGATCATTTGTTATTTGACTAAATATGAACTGCAATCTGAGTCGCATATATATGACATTTGTTAGCGCCGACGCAAAGCAATGACTAAGGGTTGGATGCCGTTGAAGTCCCGTTACACTGATGGCACGACAAATGTTCGCAAATCACGTCTATTGCCTCAAATAACAATTACATCTTAAATATCGAAGGAACGACGTCCACACTGTCACAGCGCGTTGAAATACAGCTAAGACGGCAGATGAATATTAGTGACCGACTGGGATTCGAACCTGGACCTCCTCCTTACTAGACAGACATGCTGATCACTGCACTATTATTTTTTTTAAAAGTTTGAGTAGACTTTCAGCATCAGGTAGGCGGAGGCAGAGAGGGTAGGTGTCGAAGATCCGAGGTCTGGCCTCAATGCCTCCCCCATACCTGTCACTGAGCAGCTGCATTATTCCCATGTATTCCATGTTTGCACCCTTATATGCCTTTAAATTGTGGAACAAAATTGAAGTAGTAATTAAGGTAAAATAAATTACAGATTGCCGCCTACAATGGCGTGCGTTCCTTGTGCAACGTCACTTATAACAGTGAAAAGGGTGACGGAAAATATATATAACAAACATTCATTCAGAAATATATTCACAATTTAAGTTATTACGCCCTTAACCACAATCCGAGTTGGAGTCTCTCTTCAGTTACAGCTAACCAGTGCGCACCTATTTGCGCTTCTGTAAGAACCGAGATGCAGTATTTTGGATTTAAAATTTTGTGAATTCGTTGTAAGAACTTATGTGACCAAGCTGCTTAGGTCATCGGTCCCTAAGCTTACACACTACTTAATCCAACTTAAACTAACTTACGCTATGGGCAACACACACACCCATGCCGCAGGGAAGACTCAAACCTCCGACGGTGGGCACTGTCGGGACACAGCAGCCAACCTCTCTTCAGCACCTATCTACACACGCTCCTCGTCAGACGCGAATTTCCATCTTCTTTGCCGCATACCACATAAGCGGTACCCCCGGACCCCGCCCCCCCCCCCCCCCCCCCCCCACCGGGCTCACCCCAGCGGCCATTATTCCACTCGCTTGCGGCCACACTGTATTCCCGCTATGGTTCGGACGATGTTGTGCGTCTAGCACTGAAAAGTTTCGATGACCCGTCGAGACCCAAATAATTATACAGGATGTTTGAGGAGGAATAGTAATTATTGTAGGAGGTGGTGGTATAGACAAATTGCAGAAAAAATGCATATAACCCCCTGTATATGGATATATGTGTGGTGTCTGGTGTTTCGGGTATGTCCGAAAGAAAAGACTCTACGAATCCGGATTCGTACCTGGTCAGGCACAGATTTTCATCTGACGCCGTTGTTCTATTTTAATGCGTATGACAGCCTGGACATCTGTCCTTCAATCTTTAATTGATTAACAAGGCCGTCTATTTCGATTCGTAGTGTCTGTTCTTTCGGAAATGTCCGAAAGAACAGGCACACACAAACACACACATACACATTTTTATCTTAAGTGCTATTCGGAAAATGTTTGGCAAATCAGTGATAGTGCCGGACTGGAGCTGCATCAACCTACTCATTTCACTAGATATAGTTGTAACTTTCTGAACAATTCCTGTTTAATTAGTGACAGCGACAGTGTCTCTCATCGTTTACTTTGTCGGAAACCTGCTTCTCTCTGCCCTAGCTTATACCATAGCTATGAGTGATTGCTCACATTCTTGATACCTCACTGGATGTGCTACTGCAAATGTAGCCAAAGATTCGAATCGCACTGGAAAAGTATGTTTTAGGTCAGATGGTTTTGCTCTTCCCGTACTGTCATTGATAACGATCACAATGAAATTAAGTATAGGTATCCTATGAAACCCTTGAGTTCATACTGTGGTGCTGTGAAGATGAAAGTAGTAGTTTTTCACAATTATCAGATGACAGATGGAATTTGCCAGATTCCACTAATTATGATTGCATTATTAGCTGGCCGGCCGGTGTGGCCGTGCGGTTCTAAGCGCGTCAGTTTGGAACCGCGTGACCGCTACGGTCGCAGGTTCGAATCCTGCCTCGGGCATGGATGTGTCTGATGTCCTTAGGTTAGTTAGGTTTAAGTAGTTCTAAGTTCTAGGGGACTGATGACCTCAGATGTTAAGTCCCATAGTGCTCAGAGCCATTTGAACCATTATTAACTGTTCATTCACAGGCGCTTTGCTTTTCTTTTTCTTTTTTTTTGTTTTGGTTTTAGGGCGCAAAACTGCTATGGTCATTAGCGCCCGGCCTGTGACTTAGGAAACGGTAAAAAACGAAAATGAAAAGCAGCAGCAATGGGAACGAAACTCAAAAAATTGGAGAAACTAAAAACAGAAGGAAAGCTTAAAAATCCACTACAGAAAGGGGTTGGTTGTCCCCAAAAAGAGCTTCAAATGATTGACGTCATCTCACTGGCACTAATAAACTCGAGAACGCGATCGGCCGAGCGCGTGTCATCTGCTAAAATGGACGATATATCAGGCGACAGCTGCAGACGGGCGCGTAACGGAGTAAAATAGGGGCACTCAATTAAAAGGTGTCTTACCGTCCACAGCTGAGAGCAGTGGGGACAGAGTGGCGGAGGATCGCCGCTTAAAAGATATCGATGGCTAAAAAGACAGTGCCCTATCCGGAGTCTAGTTAAAATTACCTCCTCCCGACGACGCGTTCAGGAGGAAGAGGTCCAAGAACAGGGAAGAGCTGTCACGTCCCGCAATTTATTATGGGGAAGTGTCGACCAATGTGCGTGCCATAAAAGAACAACATGACGACATAAAACGCTCCGTAGATCGGCAAAGGGAATTGATCGAATAGCTGGCCGAAGAAGAGAGACTGTAGCCTTGGCCGCTATATCGGCCGCCTCATTGCCACAGATACCAACGTGTCCTGGGAGCCAGAGGAACGCCACAGAGACGCCCCCCAAATGGAGCAAGCGCAGGCAGTCCTGAATCCGGTGGACCAGAGGGTGGACAGGATAGAGAGCTTGGAGACTGAGGAGAGAGCTGAGAGAATCTGAACAGATAACATACTGTATCCGCTGATGGCGGCGGATGTATTGGACAGCCTGGAGAACAGCGTAAAGCTCCGCAGTATAAACCGAACACTGGTCGGGAAGCCGAAGTCGATTTGGGGTGTCGCCAACAATGTAGGCACTCCCTACACCTAACGATGTTTTCGAGCCATCAGTGTAAATAAATGTGGCTTCCTTCATTTGTGCACATAGAGCGGCAAATGCCCGACGATAAAAAAGTGAAGGGGTACCATCCTTGGGAAATTGACAAAGGTCACGGAGCAGGCAGCTCCGGGGACGGAGCCAAGGCGGTGCTGTACCTCAAGTTGTCAAGAAGGTTTTCGGAAAGCGGAAGGAAAGAGAATGGAGCAGTTGACGGAAGCGGACTCCCGGTGGTAGTAGGGAGGAAGGGCGGCCTGCATACCCTACATTCAAGGAGGCGTCGAAAAAAATGTCATGGGCCGGATTAGCAGGCATGGAAGACAGATGGCTAGCATAACGACTCAGGACAGCTCGCCGATTGGACAGCGGAGGTTCAGCAGTCTTAGTATAAAGGCTTTCCACAGGGCTGGTGTAAAAAGCTCCAGGCACTAAACGTAATCCACGGTGGTGGATAGAGTCGAGACGCCGAAGAATAGACGGCCGAGCAGAGGAGTAAACTATGCTTCCATAGTCCAATTTCGAGCGCACTAAGGCGCGATAGAGGCGGAGAAGGAGCAGTCGGTCCGCTCCCCAGGAGGTACCATTCAGGACACGGAGGGTGTTGAGGGATCGTAGACAGCGAGCCGAAAGATAGGAAACGTGGGAGGACCAGCACAGTTTTCTGTCAAACATAAGACCCAAGAATTTAGCGCCGTCCGAAAACGGAAGGTTGACAGGTCCTAGATGTAAGGAGGGTGGAAGAAACTATTTACGTCGCCAAAAATTAACACAAACGGTCTTACTGGGAGAAAAACGGAAGCCGGTTTCGATGCTCCAAGAGTGAAGGCGATCGAGACATCCTTGAAGACGTCGTTCAAGAAGGCTGGTCCGTTGAGAGCTGTAGTAGATCGCAAAATCGTCCACAAAGAGGGAGCCCGAGACATCAGGAAGGTGACAATCCATAATTGGATTTATGGCAATGGCGAACAGTACAACACTTAGCACAGAGCCCTGGGGTACCCCGTTTTCTTGGGAGAAAGTACGGGAGAGAGTAGTGTTCACCCGCACTTTAAATGTGCGCTCTGCCATAAATTCGCGAAGAAAAAGGGGCAGCAGACCTCGAAAACCCCAAGAGAACAGTGTGCGGAGGATGCCCGTCCTCCAACAGGTATCGTATGCTCTCTCCAGATCAAACAATATTGCTACTGTTTGGCGTTTCCGGAGAAAATTGTTCATGATATAAGTGCAGAGAGCAACAAGATGGTCAACTGCAGAACGATGCTTTCGGAAACCGCATTCGGCAGGTGTTAAAAGACTGCGGGACTGCAGCCACCAAGCTAAACGGCAATTCACCATACGCTCCAAAACCTTACATACACTACCCGTGAGAGAAATGGGGCGATAGCTAGAGGGGAGATGTTTGTCCTTTCCAGGTTTCGGAAGAGTAACTACGATAGCTTCCCGCCATCGTCTGGGAAAAGTACTGTCTGTCCAAATTCGATTATAAAGGCGAAGGAGGTAACGCAGACTATGGTATGATAAATGCAGCAACATTTGGATGTGGACACCATCCGGTCCTGGGGCGGAGGAGCGAGAAGAAGAGAGTGCATGTTGGAGTTCCCGCATGGAGAAAACATATTGTAGCTTTCGCGATTTTGAAAGGAGAAAGCAAGAGGTTGCACTTCCGCTGCACGTTTCTTCGTGAGAAACGCTGGCGGGTAATTTGAAGAGCTCGAAATCTCAGCAAACTGTTGACCCGATGAGTTAGAAATTGCGACGGGATCCACTAATGTATCACGCGCGATAGTGAGCCCAGAGACCGGGGAGAAACTAGGCGCGCCTGAGAACCGTCGAATCCGACTCCAAACTTCCGAGGAGGGAGTGAAGGTGTTAAATGAGCTAGTAAAGAATTTCCAGCTTTCCTTCTTGCTATCGCGGATGACGCGATGGCATCGCGCTCGGAACTGCTTGTAGCGGATACAGTTGTCCACAGTAGGATGGTGGCGGATAACGCGAAGAGCACGTCGCTGCTCACGTATTGCGTCACGGCGTGCCGCGTTCCACCAAGGAACTGGGGGGTGCCGGGGCAATGCGGAGGTGCGTGGTATTGAACGTTCTGCAGCTGTAAGAATAACGTCTGTAATATGTGTGACCTCATCGTCGACGCTAGGAAACTGACGGTCGTCGAATGTCGCTAGAGACGAAAAAAGTGTCCAATCGGCTTGGGCAAACTTCCAGCATCTCGGGTGATATATGGCAGTTGTGGCTGCAATCGAAGGACACATGGAAAGTGGTCACTCGAGTGTGTATCCGCAAGAGCGAACCATTCGAAACCCCGAGCTAGCGGAACAGTACCGTCCGAAAGGTCCAAGTGAGAGAAATTTGTCGTGGAGGCAGACAAAAATGTAGGGTCCCTAGTGCTGAGGCAAACTAGCTCCGCTTGGTGGAAGACGTCTATCAATAGTGAGCCACATGGACAAGGATGTGGAGATCCCCAAAGCGGGTGGTGGGCATTGAAGTCCCCAACCAGCAAATAGGGGGGTGGAAGCTGACCAAGAAGATGAAGGAGATCAGCTCGTGCCATTGGCGTGGATGATGGAATGTATAGAGTACAAAGAGAAAAGGTATATCCAGAAAGGGAAAGACGGACAGCGACAGCTTGGAAGGAAGTGTTTAAGGGGATTGGGTGATAATGGAAAATATCATGGAGAAGAATCATGAGTCCTCCATGTGCTGGAGTGCCTTCAACAGAGGGGAGATCAAATCGGACGGACTGAAATGGGGGAGAACAAAGCGGTCATGGGGATGCAGCTTTGTTTCCTGAAGACAGAAGATGACCGGCGAGTAGGATCGTAAGAGGATAGACAATTCATCCCCATTGGCACGAATGCCGCGGACATTCCAGTGGATAATGGACATAGGGTGAACAGAAAATGTAGGAATGTGACCAAGGTTGCCGTCAACTCAGTGACTGCTCAGAGCTTGCGACCGACAGCATGGAATGGCATTCAGCCGAAGGCAGAAGATCCTGATCCATAGGTTGTTCAGGAGCAGCTTCTGCCAGCAGCGATCGGCCGGTTGATTGGCCGCCAGCAGTGCGCCTCGGCGACACAGAAGACGGCCGAGGGCGATTACCGCCAGGTGGTGCTGTAGATGAGACACGCCTTGGCGGAGAAGGAGATGAACTGGGTTTCTTACTAGCCTTCTTGGAAACATGATGTTTAGATGAAGGAGGAACCGATGGTTGTGAAGTTGGGGTACGTAAAAAATCTTCACGAGTATGCACTTTTTTCGAAGTCTTGGTGTCTGACTTCTGGGCTCGAGATTTCGCAGAACCCGATGAAGGGTGAGCCATAGAGTGGGCAGGCGAAAGTGGGGAGGTTGAATGGGCGATCTTTGCGCTGGCCGATCTGAGGACTGTGGCACTTAAGGTAAGGTCACAAGTCTGCATGGCTGCCTGCTTTGTTGGCAGAGGGGGGGGCGAGGACTGTGCTGTATTTACCTGTCTGAGGCACAGTGGGCTTACAACTGGCGAATAACTTTAGAGCAGCAAAGGTCGACACCTTTTCCTTCACTCTGGTTTCCTGAATGAGCTTTTCGTCTTTAAAAATAGGGCAATGTCGAGAGGAAGCAGCCTGGTCACCCATACAGTTGATGCAAGGAGGGGATGGAGGTGGACAAGCACCCTCATGGGCATCCTTGCCACACGTAACACATTTGGCCGGATTGGAACAGGACTGGCTGGTGTGATTGAACCGCTGACACCGATAGCAACGCGTAGGGTTTGGGATGTAAGGGCGAACGGAAATTATCTCATAGCCTGCTTTGATTTCGATGGGAGTTGAACTTTGTCAAATGTCAAGAAGACAGTACGGGTAGGAATGATGTTCATGTCAACCCTTTTCATGACTATGAACAGCCGTTACGCCCTGGTCAGACAGGTAGTGTTGAATTTCCTCGTCGGACAATCCGTCGAGGGAGTGTGTCTAAACGACCGCACGTGAGGAATTTAAAGTACGGTGCGGTTCCACCCGGACAGGGAAGGTGTGTAGCAGTGAAGCACACAGCAATTTTTGTGCCTGGAGGGCACTGACTGTTTCTCACAACAAGGTGCCATTTCGTAATCTGGAACAAGACTTTACAGGACCTGCAATTCCGTCGACACCTTTCTGAATAATGAAAGGGTTGACCATGGAGAAGTCGTGACCTTCGTCAGACCGAGAAACAACAAGGAACTGTGGCAACGATGGAAGAACTGTCTGTGGCTGAGACTCATTGAACTTACACTTGTGAGCTGACATAGTAGAAGATGAGGAAACCATTGCGAAAGTATCCCCCAGGATTACCGGCGTCTCCGATGGCGCGCTCCTTCCTTGTGGGGGCCCTCTCTGAGGGCACTCCCACCTTAGGTGATTGTTCACACCTCAGGTCACACCTCCCGACAAACGGACAGAGGGACCAATCGGCACTTTCGGAAGGTATCAGCTCGGGTAATCACCCCTCCCTGGGCCTGGCCGTTACCAGACGGTACATACGTGTCCTACCTGTCTACCCAGGGCGGGGAATTACGCGTTACCCCGTCACCGGCTATGCATGGGAATGCGTGGGTCGGCCTTCAGGCACGCACAGGGAGGAAAAAAGAGAAAGGGAAAGGAAAGAAGAGTGGTCTCAAACGCCGCAGCGGAGAAAAGGGCAAAGAGAAGAGGTAACGAAAAGAGAAGGACAAAGGAAGGACAAAGACTTGCTAGCAGAGAAAGCCAAGAAGAGAGACTGTTGTACAATTTCGAGCGTCCGTCTCTGGACATAGGCACTAAACATACTCCCAGAGGGGGAGAAAGGGAAGGAAAGAGGCGAAGGTAAGGGGGGGCGGGGATGGGGGAGGATGCGGAAAGGGAAGGTATGCAGTCCAGAAAGGAAGGAAGGCCACATTAGCTCGGGGTCCCGTGCTCGCTACGCACGTATCCACAAAAGAGTTGTGGACCCCCTGGGGGGAGGCACTTTTCTGCCGCTTATTGTAACTGTTATTTGAATGTTAGAGCTAGAAGAATAGAAACATCAAATTTTCGCCATATGGAATGTTCGAATTCACCTTAAGTCTTCACGTTTTGAACAAAGGCAGAATATCCGTCAGGAAAGCTGACAACAATAAGCCAGGCCATGCCTGTCTTCTGGTGGATGTGCCAATGACAGTGATCTCAATAACAATATTGTGCAGCAATATGCATTGCCAACTCAACCACTGGAGAAGCTCCAAAACTGTGAATCGCGTCTGGTGAATATGCTTTCAAGGTTTCGGTCCGATTAAGTCAGTAAAACACAAATGATTACGCAGTTAATGTATGACATTTAGTTTGCATTCAGTGCATCGATGTATTACAAGTAATTTCACTCTAGCCCCTAAACCTAGTTAGAGAAATGTGAATAAGACTCATTGACATATAATGAGGATCTTGCGGCCCTTGCCACCCGCAACTTTGAAACGAAGCTATAGTCACTTCCGAGGTCACTCACAGAGCACATCAGCTGGTATCCTTCCTGGCGGTATAACTGAAACTTGGCAACAGCGCAGAATATGTTTGGCAACTCTGTGACCGACGAGTTACTTCCTTGATGGCACAGAACTATCCTGCTAAATTCACTTGATATTATCGTGTCGTTTCAATTTAATACTGAGTGATTTTCGCTTGAGATGTGACATAAGGATATCAGTTAATCCTTTTGAGTCCACGAAAATCGTTCCACATGGGAAATACAACTACTGTCGCCTCTTATGATGCGGTTTATCTGCCATAGCGCTTACTGGGTCAATAAGTAAGGGGAAAGCACCGCGCCCATTCACTAGCTCCTAGCTAGCCGGCACAGTAGCTCAGCGTGTTCGGTCAGAGGGTTACGTGCTCTCTGTAATAAAAAAAACTGAGTCATTCGATCAACAATGAACATAAATGACGGAATCGTAAGACAACCCTCTAGCAAAATTCGTCTTGCTTCTTTTAGTAACCCTTAGTGTCAAAGCGAAAACCTTGAGGCACTGCCAAATTCATAATTCCACGTTTTTGTTTTCTGCCGACATATTTTTTGTTGTTGTGAATATTTAATTTTATCGATGAACTGCCACATTTTCATAATACTTGCGAAGCAAATCACGTGAAGTAACACTTCACCAACCTGTTGGGAGGGTGGAAAAAGCACAATCCTTTCTGGATGCTCTCTGTATCTTCCTGGATGCCGAGTAATACGACCTTCGAGTAAATGGTTAGAGATGAAGAACCTACTGGTGAATGAACTCATAGATGAGCTGAATGCGGGAGATTACTCTTGAAAAAATAAGTAGACGATCTATTCACACTAAGACTTAGAAAATTTGCTAGTACTGTTAAACCTATGTGCACTGAACATTGTGAAAAGTATTTAAAGACGAGCCCCAGGAAAATTGGTGTAGTATTATTTATGGGGAAGCATGTCCAGCACACATACTGAAAAATTATGTTTCTCGATGAAACTTTAGAGAGGGTTGTAGTGTATCTAGAGGTAGCCCTGGATGAAAAACTATTATGAACACCTCACATAAAAAATATTTTCCACTGCGAAAGATAATCTTATAAGCACTAGAAGCTGCTGTAGGGTAAACTGGGGTCTAAACCCAGTACGTACTGGATATACATCCCTGCAAAAAGACCAATGATAATTTATTGGCCTATAATATGAACAAAGTCGAACAGAAGGTGGCTGCTATGGAGTCTGGCAAAGTGCAGAGACTGGCCTGCTTTCACAAACAGATGGAATTAGCAGGACACCCACTCTTAGAATGGATATTATGCTAAACATGCCCGCCTTACACCTGTGGCTTAAAATGGAGGCAGCGGCAGGGACATAAGGCTAAAAATTGGAAGTAGTTGGATATAGTTAGAATATACGGAATCCCAAATCAGTAAGGCGATGGCTGGGGAAATGCCGACTAACTACACAATAACTTCTACCTGTTTCAATAACCTTTGACATGTAACAGTTGGAAGCAGGGAGTAGTGGAAAAACGAACCACAACACCGTGCAGGAGACATAATATAGTGGTTTACTGAAAGTTCGCAAACAGATGAAAGTACCAGGTCTGGTGTACTGCCTAGAATCTCTTTAGGGAAGAGGCCACAGTATTACACGTTTTTTTTCTGTCAGCATGTGCACGGAGGAAAATTACAGTAGCCCCAACAAAAATCGTAGCATCTACTTTTATTCAGATAGCCAAGCAGCTCTGAAATCTGTATCAGCCCCTGCAACTAGATCGGAGGTCGTTGCAGAATGCCAGACACCACACATATATCCATATACAGGGTGTTTCAGGAGGAATAGTAGATATTTTAGCAGACAAAAAAATTCCATATAAATGCGTCCACTTTTTATTGAGTACAGAGATACGGCTGTTAGTACGTAACGCTAACAAACTCAAAGCAAATGCAAATGAGGACATTCAAAGTTGATTTTCAAAAATTCACCAACCAACTTCAATGCACATTTGACTTCTCTTGATAACACCACGTGTAGCTATACTGAGGTCGCCTTTGCGTTCTTTTGTGAGGGCTGCACTATTCATCATCCGAACGATCAAATCGGCTCTTGGGTTTACTTTTTATTTGTAGACTTCGCCTTTAATCATCCCCGCAGGCAAAAATCCAAAAAGATAAGGTCCGAGGACCTTGAAGGCCAAGAAAAGTGCGAATATCTAATGATCCACCTTCCGGGAAATGTTAGGTTTGGATAATGTATCACCTGACGACTAGAATGTGCAGGAACCCCGTCATGCTGGAGGAACATACGCATTCTTGTAGCCAAATGAACCTGCATCTCGGTTCTTACAATAGTGCAACAGGTGCGCACTGGTTAGATGTAACTGAAGAGAGATTCCAACTCGGCTTGAGGTTAAGGGAGAATCCCAAGCGCATGGCCACGAACAATTGGGAGCGGAAACTTAATGCCATCGGAACCTTGTTGAAGGACCATGATACGCGATTGTTAGACCGACTGCAGAAAGTTCACTTTATAAATACATACGTACTTAGCAAAATATATCATGTCGCAGCAGTCTTACCGATACTGCAGGTCACTGCACATAAAATGTTAGCTGTAGCCTCTTGGTATGTGTGAAACAAAATATCTTCAAAGTATCCCTCCACACGGCGACTTTGCAGAGGCAAAACGGAGGACTTGGAATTAAAGACGTGCTTTTAAACTAATGCATGCCACTAAGACAGGCATCACGAAACTTCTGTTCCTCTCGTTAGATCCTGGGGATAGGAACGCTCGCCGGCCGAAGTGTCCGCGCGGTTAAAGGCGCTGCAGTCTGGAACCGCAAGACCGCTACGGTCGTAGGTTCGAATCCTGCCTCGGGCATGGATGTTTGTGATGTCCTTAGGTTAGTTAGGTTTAACTAGTTCTAAGTTCTAGGGGACTAACGACCTCAGCAGTCGAGTCCCATGGTGCTCAGAGCCATTTTTTTTTATAGGAACGCTCCTGTTAATGTAGCATGCCAGCCTAGATTACATCCGAAAGTACTATGGCGATAGGAGCTGTACAAGACTTCCACCAGCACAAACCAACACTACAACCGTCTATGATTATATTAGCAGACATCGTCTTCACAAACCAATTCCGGTAAATTAACCTACAAAAAACTGGAGGAACGTCTGGAAAACTATCAAAAATAAAATTCTACCAACTAGTGTCAGTGCCGTATGGTGCGACGTTGTAAACGAAACCATACCCTCAGCGGAACGATTATGGAAAATCAAATTGAGACCATGTCCATACTGCGACAAATGTCGGCTTGTAAAAACTGTAGCGCACATGTTCTTATGTGAAAATAGAATCAGGATTTGGAACTGGACTAGGAAGAAATTAGCACTATCAACAGAAACGCAGAAAGCCAATACCGATAACTGAAACTTTACAACGCGACTAGAAATGTTACCCGTCCGCAAAGAATAACAGTTATTCGTGGCTTCTGGGACAGTTTGTGCTTTACGTGGTAACTAACAGAACTTAGAAGAGTACATGTTTTATATTGCAGAAGAACATTTTACGATGAAGAAGAATAAAAACATAAGGGATGGTTACAAATTTTTTTATCTATTGCTTTATGTGTGCTACGAAGAGGTGGACAGTTTTTTTGATTACAAGCAGAACCTGTAACAACACCAACGCTATACTATTGTACATGTAATAAATTTTTCTTCTATTTTTCGATAAATTAGTGTAATCGATGTTCTGATTTCATTTCTTTTCTTTTCATGTCATTATGTTAAAGAAACTGTAAACAGTTTTCGATGTGAATATTAATGTTTATGTCAAATGTTTAAGCAATAGTATAACAGAATTGAAATGTAAGAAACGTTGAAACTATTGTAAGATGTCAAAGTTGTAATTGTGCGTCTGGTCCATACGTAGGCAATGTATTAGGATATGTAGAATGCAAAACCTCGGATGAATACCCTGTCTGTAGGGGAGCGGTAAAAGGTGGATGGCAGGCGAGCGCGGGAAAATGCACACGGGCGCTGCACGGCATAAAGGGCTCAGCAGTAGTAGTCGGAATTGGGCATCGGTCTGAGAAACACGATCTGAATCGAGGAGGATCTCTTGGAAAAAGTGATTTCGTTAAGCCTCGGATGTGCCGTTTCCGACGCCTATACAGCATGGCAATATTTCATAGGCACTAAATGGAAAAGTATTGCGACGCTAAGAAGCAGCAAAGTGCCGATACATCAAGAGCCATTGCTGTGATTGTATGTGTGCTCTGTGCCTCGCCATCTCGCCGCCTGCCGACCACCGCATCGATACGAACAGGTTGAAACTTTTAGTGCTGTATTCGTGTGGACCAGTGTTACTTTTGTTCCATACTGTTCAATAACAACTTAAATTTTACCAGAACTGTCGTATCAGTTAATTATCCTCACAACTAACCTAGACAGGGTCCTTTCCACATGTTGTGCAATCCGAGTGTCCCGAAATGAAGATTTAAAGTTTATGTTAATAATAATTACCTGCAGACCTATCTATGTTAAAATGATGTTTAAAGAACTTTGTCGTTGATGAATATATAGGTAAATAATATTGGTCTGACAAAGTTGGAAGATAATGTTGAAATTGGTTTAGTAATGAAGTTTAATTATTTTGAGGCAGATATAATGGTAATTAAATGAGCAGGATATAAGTTAAGAAGAGTAGTAACTCATATATTGGAAATCTTGAGTGCTTAATGATTTCAATAATCAAAATTTTCAATACAGTGATCATAACAGTTTCAGGGTCCCCCCCCCCCCCTTTTTTCTATTCATTTGAATCCAGAAGTGTACTGAACTGATTTGACCAGCAAAGTTAAAGTTAATATAAAACCAAAATTTATCAGTGTTTTACCTTTTTCAAAATAGACATTGTATGTGTGTTTCGAAAGTGCTATTTCTAGGGTAACCTACGCCCAGTACGAAGTTTGTAGTAAACATTATAGTGTTTTGTTGTGTATTTATGGCTTGTCCATGTTAGTACGTAAAGTGAAATTATTAGTTCAGTAGATTTTCTGGTTCAAAAATTTACCGTATAATGCAGTGTTACTACGTGTTGTTATGCTTGAACGTACACCCACTTGTACAGGGAAGAAACTCAGTTAATGCCTAATTAGGCTGGCGACCGTATTATTAATAATTGGTAGCATCTGCTGTGTTGTTTCTTGTCCGTCCTAACGTGTAGTTGCACTTCAGACTTGCTTGACGTATCATTGTTGTTACTGAGTGGGTGTAAGTCTGATTTGCCTCCATTCAGGTACACGCGGTCAAAATCTATACAAAAATCCTGTCTCTTAAGGTGAAGCCCGTCAACTTACCATAGTACAGGCTTTAAAAAAGTGTCGTGCGCCCGAGCGTAGTGTTACAAGTGGCTCCCGGTGACAGGACATCCAGTTGTTGTTGGTCACAAATTAATGTGAATACCGAACAGTGAATGTTCAGTGGCACGAATTGTAATAATATTCAGTAAAGTAAATAGCAGTGAACGTCAAGTACAGTGGAGAGGTGTAATTTGCATTCAGTATGGACAAGAACGTAGAAACAGTAGATGTGCCGAGCGTAATGGAGAATGCGCATGGCAATAGCAGGAGTTTACGCGGCCAGATAAGAGATGGCGATAGCGGAAGACAATTGGCGTATATACAATATCACGAACATGTTAACGAACAGATTGAAATGTCGAGATTGCCTCGAACACAGCAAGGGATAAAACAAGAAGTATAGGATGACTTTGTAGATGATAGTGGGTACGTGAACGAATCCACTGACATGTTTGATTCTCCACAGATAAAGAAAGAATCGAAAGAAAATTTTGAGGTAGGGTCGGAACACACCGATTCCGTAGAACAAAACAGTGTGAAAATTTTAAGCATGAACGATTTATTTGAACAATTAACCAAACAAATTGCAGGACAGAGTGAGCAGCTCAAAACACAAAATAATCAACTTAAAACACACGTTGCCGAGCAGCTCAAAACGCAGAATGATCAGCTTCAAAAACAAGTCAGTAATCAGGTTAGTCAGCTTAAAACACACGTTGATGAGCAGCTTAAAACACAAAGTAATCAGCTTAAAACACACGTTGACAAGCAGCTTAAAACACAAGTTGGTCAGGTTAAAGCACAGGTCGAAGAGCAAGGAATTAAAATTAGTAAACAAATAGAACAGGTAGAACAAAAAGTGGGTAGTTTAAGCTCTGTAGTAAATACTATGAAGTTTGACACAATTAATAAAAATATGGATACTATGCAGGGGGAAATTGACAACATTAACAGTAGGTTTGATGTTGAAATTCTCAACATCCAAGAGAAAGTAGAGCCTCTAGTTGAAACAAAAGTAGACGAAAAAGTTTTCGGTCTTAAAACAGATCGTAAACGAATGTCAACACGGAATCTCAGTTGAAAAAGGCAGTTTCAGACACTGAAAGAGATTTAGGTGAGAAAGTTACCGGATGTGTACAAAAATGTGAACAAAATACTTCGAAAATGCAAGGCAAAATTTTCGATCTTGAGAGTAAAATTAAAGATAGGCCTGGTGTTGTCTATAATGGCACACCACTTACGAAGCTATTGGGAGGTGAGGAACGCTTCGATCCCGCCAAGAAACATAACGGATGGCATCCGTTAGATTTCATCAAAAATTGCGAGAGGATATTTCCTGAACACTTGTCTGATCAGGAAAAGATAAACGTAGTAATTAGCGCCTTTGCAGGTGACGCTAAGCGCTGGGGAATTAATATGAATACCGAACGAATGACGTTCGAAGAATTTAAGCAAAAGTTTACGGAAGAATATTGGTCCGAACAAAAACAGGATCATTTGTGGCGCGAGTTTATCATGGCCAAACTTCATGATAACAGGGGCAGGAATTCTTTGAAAGATTTCTGCGAATATTGGTACCGGAAGTTGACGCATTTAAGAGGGAGAAGATCCGATTCAGAAATCAGGGTCGAAGACGAAGACCACTGGCGCGAAAGTCGTGCCAATTATCAAAATTTTGGTAACAAAAATAATCGTAATAATGACGAAAGAAATGACGGCGATGGGTTTCGCGTCAATATGATACAAAGAGGTAGAGGCAGAGGAAGAGGAAGGGGAAGTTATCTAGGTCACGGTAGAGGGTACACCGTGCAAAATAATAACGACACGGGAAACTGATTTCCGCGAACGTTGCGGGCCAAACGGAAGCGGACAGTACATACCGGCCACGATTTAAGAAATGTTACCGGACTAACAGTAAAATTATGAGACAGGTTAGAGACAGGCGTGGAACGACGCAACGTGTCGTTGCGGAACAAGCGTCAGGTGCGCATACAGATGACTCATTTCCCTGTGCAGAGTGCTACATGTTAACAGGCGAGTGGAGCATCAGAGGTTAACGGCCCAGCCTAGCAGAACAGCTGTTCAGAGAGAAGCCGCTAGCAATGCGGCAGCATTAGGTACGAACATTGCCGTAAGAACTGGTGAATACATTACGAGTGGTAATTCCGGGGCGAAGGAAATAGTAGATGAAACAGTGGATACACACAGAGGTGCGGTTAGCAGTGTTAGCAATAAAGTAAATGGCGAGAATGAATTAGCAGAAGTAACTGATTGGCGTGTGCAGATCGACGATCTGTACAAGGGCCTCAAGCAATGTGAGTGGGAGGATTTTAAGAAGGAGTATGAGGCAAGAGGTTAATTAGTGGAAAAGGAAATAGTAGGGACGTCGATAAGGTGACGTGGCCCGAGTTTAAAGAGGAGAGAGTAAATAGCGCCGCGCAAAGTACGCGTGCTGCCGATAGGACGAAGGTTAAAGATAGGAAGGAATTGGAGGATGAAATCCTTAGCATTGACGAGGAAGTAACTTCTGTTAACAATACGCCAACAGTACAAGCTGTTACCGAAAGGCACCGTGGGGAAGGGGCAGGTAATTACCTAAAAGTAATTGAAGTCCACGAGGATTACACTAAATATGAAGTAACAGTGGATGTGAGTAAAGCTGATGATGAGGCTGTTTTGCCAAAAGAGGATATTGAATTAAAATTAAAGCCTGACGAAAATGCAGAGGAAGAACTTAGTGCCTGTCTAAGCTTTTATGTTAGAACCTGAAAGCGATCCAGAATGGTCGGATTCGGACGATAGTTCAGATAACGAGTATTTCGGTAATAGTGAAAATAATGGGGATACAGCTAATTGCGATATTGTACCCATTGATGACGAAGTTTCAAAACAAAATCCAGATGTTGAGACTGAACAACGAAAGAAAGAGCCACCGGACGACTCAGTGTTTATTTTGCAACGAGTTCAAGTAAGTAAAGACTTTGAACTCCAGAAACCGAAAAAGCCTCCAGATATAAATGGTTCACAGGTCAGGAACGTATCTTGGGACAATGTCACAGTCGACCAAGGTGCGTTGTGGAAAAAACAGGAAGGGGCATGATTTAGAGTCTGGGGCAGATTTATATCGGATTTTGAGAATGTCATGAACACCTTACATCATGAATCTACTGGATTCCGACCGGAAGAAATTTTGTTAGGCAGCAGGAGTAAAAGTTTAATTGAGGAAAAACTAGAGTTTCCACCTTGTACAAGCTTGGGTTTGAGTCAAAAGAAAGATTTAGTCAGAAAAAGGGCAAAGCAAAAAGCTGAATCTAGATCTAAAAGACATGATAAAAATCTGAAAGTGTCAAAATTTAAAATTGGGGATTATGTTCTTTTAAAAACCCACGAAAAGTCTAGTGAACTGAACCATGAAATTTCCAAATTTAAATATATTTATAATGGACCGCATATAATACAGAACATTCCACACGATAATGCTTACTACCTGATCTATCAAAAATCCAAAAGACCTTTAGGTGTAAGAAACGTTGTGGACCTGAAACTGTATGTTCCTAGGAGTGAGTGACCTAAGTACACTCAGAAAGCAATTTGCAATAAATATGCTATATTTTATACCGAAACTATTTTATTCCAAATGTGACAAATCTTTGTAAATATATGTGTACCAATATCAGTGTGCTAATATACTTATGTAAGTTTCAGATTACCAAATGTATGATAAATGCAAAGATGTATGGAGAAAAGGGCTGAAACGAAAGGATAAATGCTGTAAGCCAGATAAAAGATGGGACTGTCAAAAACCAAAGTAGGCAGTATATGAGTCATAATCTAAAGGACTGCCAAACACCAAAGAGGGCAGATAAATAGTCAAAGGAGAATTGTAAGTGTGGTACAGGAGATGTGATAAAATGATGCGAAATAGACTGCCCAAATCTGAATAATAGGCAGCAAAAATATGTAGTGATTTTTCTAAATATTATGGTGTGTTTTTTTTTAGTAAGTAAGGAAATGGACTGCCATTTAATGCAAGCAGCAACAAATTGTCTTATAGTGTATATAGATATTTGTATTTGCTTTTGTAGTTAAGTGTTTGTGTTCCAGATTTTGAAATTATTTCTTTGAGAAATTTAATAATAATGAGTAATTTGCTATTTAAATCATGTTGTGATAGGAGGTTGGACTGTGCCAAAGGCACTTAAGCAAACGATAGGTAAATGTTCTTGATATGTCAAAAGGTATAGACCTAGATAATGTGAGTGAAAGGAAGTTTGTGGTATACATTTTTTTTTTGATGGGGCAATCACACAGAGATTCAGAACCTCTGTATAAATATAAAAAATAGTGTTCCCATCAAATTTGCACTTAGTGAAATTTACTGGAAACAGGGGCATGTGTAACAACACCAACGCTATACTATTGAACATATAATAAATTTTTCTTCTAATTTTCGATAAATTAGTGTAATCGATGTTCTGATTTCATTTCTTTTCTTTTCATGTCATTATGTTAAAGAAACTGTAAACAATTTTCGATGTGAATATTAATGTTTATGTCAAATGTTTAAGCAATATTATAACAGAATTGAAATGTAAGAAACGTTGAAACTATTGTAAGATCTCAAAGTTGTAATTGTGCGTCTGGTCCACACGTAGGCAATGTATTAGGATATGTAGAATGCAAAACCTCGAGTGAATACCCTGTCTGTAGGGGAGCGGTAAAAGGTGGATGGCAGGCGAGCGCGGGAAAATGCACACGGGCGCTGCACGGCATTACGGGCTCAGCAGTAGTAGTCGGAATTGGGCATCGGTCTGAGAAACACGTTCTGAATCGAGGAGGATCTCCTGGAAAACGTGATTTCGTTAAGCCTCGGATGTGCCGTTTCCGACGCCTATACAGCATGGCAGTATTCCATAGGCACTAAATGGAAAAGTATTGCGACGCTAAGAAGAAACAAAGTGCCGATACGTCAAGAGCCATTGCTGTGATTGTATGTGTGCTCTGTGCCTCGCCATCTCGCCGCCTGCCGACCGCCGCATCGATACGAACAGGTTGAAACTTTTAGTACTGTATTCGTGTGGACCAGTGTTACTTTTGTTCCATACTGTTCAATAACAACTTAAATTTTACCAGAACTGTCGTATCAGTTAATTATCCTCACAACTAACCTAGACAGGGTCCTTTCCACATGTTGTGCAATCCGAGTGTCCCGAAATGAAGATTTAAAGTTTATGTTAATAATAATTACCTGCAGACCTATCTATGTTAAAATGATGTTTAAAGAACTTTGTTGTTAATGAATATATAGGTAAATAATATTGGTCTGACAAAATTGGAAGATAATGTTGAAATTGGTTTAGTAATGAAGTTTAATTATTTTGAGGCAGATATAATGGTAATTAAATGAGCAGGAAATAAGCTAAAAAGAGTAGTAACTCATATATTGGAAATCTTGAGTGCTTAATGATTTCAATAATCAAAATTTTCAATACAGTGATCATAACAGTTTCAGGGTCCCCCCCCCTTTTTTTCTATTCATTTGAATCCAGAAGTGTACTGAACTGATTTGACCAGCAAAGTTAAAGTTAATATAAAACCAAAATTTATCAGTGTTTTACCTTTTTCAAAATAGACATTGTATGTGTGTTTCGAAAGTGCTATTTCTAGGGTAACCTACGCCCGATTTTAATCAGATCAATAGACAGTACGAAGTTTGTAGTAAACATTATAGTGTTTTGTTGTGTATTTATGGCTTGTCCATGTTAGTACGTAAAGTGAAATTATTAGTTCAGTAGATTTTCTGGTTCAAAAATTTACCGTATAATGCAGTGTTACTACGTGTTGTTATGCTTGAACGTACACCCACTTGTACAGGGAAGAAACTCAGTTAATGCCTAATTAGGCTGGCGACCGTATTATTAATAATTGGTAGCATCTGCTGTGTTGTTTCTTGTCCGTCCTAACGTGTAGTTGCACTTCAGACTTGCTTGACGTATCATTGTTGTTACTGAGTGGGTGTAAGTCTGATTTGCCTCCATTCAGGTACACGCGGTCAAAATCTATACAAAAATCCTGTCTCTTAAGGTGAAGCCCGTCAACTTACCATAGTGCAGGCTTTAAAAAAGTGTCGTGCGCCCGAGCGTAGTGTTACAAATCCTATTCTTTCACTTTTTTTATTCCTTGAATATTCTCTTACGTTGGTTCTAAAATCATAACTATTCTAATTTGGCAAAACCCCTCCGGCTCCGAAATTTTTTCATTTGTTGAAAAACATA
The DNA here is from genome assembly GCF_021461385.2 of Schistocerca piceifrons. Lineage (NCBI taxonomy): Eukaryota > Metazoa > Arthropoda > Insecta > Orthoptera > Acrididae > Schistocerca > Schistocerca piceifrons. The sequence continues at coordinate 537,513,747 of NC_060149.1, forward strand.
TGGCTTCCTTACGGACCTCATATGCATCCAGTGCAAAATAACTTAAATTGCGAATATATTTCTGAATGAATGTTTGTTATGTACTTTTCCGTCACCCTTTTCACTGTTATAAGTGACGTTGCACAAGGAACGCACGCCATTGCAGGCGGCAATCTGTAATTTATTTTACCTTAATTACTACTTCAATTTTGTTCCACAATTTAAAGGCATATAAGGGTGCAAACATGGAATACATGGGAATAATGCAGCTGCTCAGTGACAGGTATGGGGGAGGCATTGAGGCCAGGCCTCGGATCTTCGACAGCTACCCTCTTTGCCTCCGCCTACCTGGTGCTGAAAGTCTACTCAAACTTTTTAAAAAAAATAATAGTGCAGTGATCAGCATGTCTGTCTAGTAAGCAGGAGGTCCAGGTTCGAATCCCAGTCGGTCACGAATATTCATCTGCCGTCTTAGCTGTATTTCAACGTGACAGTGTGGACGTCGTTCCTTCGATATTTAAGATGCAATTGTTATTTGAGGGAATAGACGTGATTTGCGAACATTTGTCGTGCCATCAGTGTAACGGGACTTCAACGGCATCCAACCCTTAGTCATTGCTTTGTGTCGGCGCTAACACATGTCATATATATGCGACTCAGATTGCAGTTCATATTTAGTCAAATAACGAATGGTCAGTATACAAGTATGCCGGCCAGGGTGGCCGAGCGGTTCTAGGCGCTACAGTCTGGAACCGCGAGACCGCTACTGTCGCAGGTTCGAATCCTGTCTCGGGCATGGAAGTGTCTGATGTCATCAGGTTAGTTAGGTTTAAGTAGTTCTAAGTTCTAGTGGACTGATGACCCCAGAAATTAAGTCCCATAGTTCTCAGAGCCGTTTGAACCATTTATGAAGTATACAAGTATTTACGAACAGTAGAAGCAGGATTGCAGCGAACTGCTCCCTTAACCAAGTGCAACATAGAGTACCTGTGTAATGAGTCATTCCAGCTGCATAGCTGAGGGCAATATTTGTTAAGCAATTCATTGCAGAATTAATGTAATACCCGCACGATGATCTCTGCAGTCATACTGTATCATTAGAAGCCCGCGAATGGTGTACTATGTTCGTTAAATCGGATTACGCAAGCTGAGGCCATAAAAAGAGAAGCGACGACGCCACAACACTATCTTTACTTAAGTAGGTAGTCAGCTCTAAATTATGTGTGCCACCATTAACTTTACTGTAAGCAGTTTGACAGCATAACACCAGCACAACTACTGACAACCTGAGCCATTTCATCATGCAGTTGTAACTCGCAGTGACTACAAGTTGCTGATGTTTGTCAAGAAAAGCGGAAAGCGCTTCTGAAGTTCCATTTGCATTACGTCTAGGACGGAGAGAATCCTAATCCCCACTGCTTAAAGAGAAATCGTCTTTGTTGCATTTTTTCCATACCGTAATTAGCACAATAACATAAGGCTTGTTCTGCAGAATAACTTGATGCCCACAAGTCCTTAAATAAGAATCTCCTAGCGGGAGTAATGCATGAAAGGAGACAGACTGTTGGACAAAAGAATGGACAGCTCCCTGCTTTTTACGTTTCCGATAGCGCCTACGATAAAAATCTGGTGTCATATTATGCTTCACAACCTTAAACTGTTTATTTTTTTACTTCATACTAAAACAAAAGTTATGATATGAGAAGAGGAAATGACTGATATGCTTCTCAGGAACTTTAGTTTTTCGTGTCTATTTTCTCACTTCATACTAAAACAATGGCGTTAATATGAGAAGAGTAAATGAAATATACGCTTCCAAGACATCATATTTCCTTGTGTGCTACTACTGCATACATGAAAGCCCTGCAGTTAAGTTTTGTATGTTGGATAAATTTTGATATCATCTCACATTCCTTTGTGACAAGGTTCCTATTTTCTTGGGATTCAAATAGAGTGGACATTTCGTCACTGGTTAATATTCTGATGACTAATGACAGCCGACCGAAGTGGCCGTGTGGATCTAGGCGCTGCAGTCTGGAACCACGAGACCGCTACGGTCGCAGGTTCGAATCCTGCCTCGGGCATGGATGTGTGTGATGTCCTTAGGTTAGTTAGGTTTAAGTAGTTCTAAGTTCTAGGGGACTGATGACCTTAGAAGTTAAGTCCCATAGTGCTCAGAGCCATTTGAGCCAAGTATTGATTCAGATTGTGCGTGAACACGAAAAGACACACACACACACACACACACACACACACACACACACACACAGACACACACACAGTCATAGATTCCAGTGAGGGTGACAACTACTGTGTGTTGAACAACACATGCACCAGTCAATTCCTCAGTTGGCGTCGAGTGGATGAGATTTTTCAATTACCTCGCATTGCAAGAATTGTAAGGAGGAGACTGAAAGTAAATGGACTTGTATCTAAAGAGCTGCGTCAAAGCAAAGCTTGACCGACTATCAGATAATTGTCCACATGGGTTTTGTGGACGAGTATACTTTTAGTAACCAACCCACCCACCATCATTACGTAAGATTTCTCGAAGACGTAGGGGCATTGATTTCATTAAGTCGTCGACAGTGTAGCGTGATGGTTTACTTCCCACCATACATTTTCTATATTCGTCCAAAGGTCACTTGCATTTGTAGGTCCACATGACAATAGCCTTGTTACCTCTGCCCACATATTCTCTATCTGGTTGATGTTCGGTGATCGTGGAACAAACGGCAACAGCTTTATCCTCTCTTGGCCCTTAAACCAATCTCGCACTGCTCTGCTATGATGGATGGGGCTCTGCTCCTGTAAATAAACTGTTATCTCGTTCGTTCATATATTTACATTTAAATAACATATTCGTAATAAGCACATTGCATTATTATTTTCCACAGTGTTTAAGAATTCAGGCACTGTCATAAATAAGTGATCTATATTCAACCGTCCGATTAAGAATGTGGTTTACCCAGTCTATCAAATGATGAGAGTCGTATTCGGATATCCACATTAAGCCTGACTGGCTGAATTCGATTAGAACGATCTGGTATCGAAATGAAATTACAGAAATCGGATAATTTGAACGTATGTATTGCAACAATGCTGCGCACATAAATTCCTATGATGGAGTAACAGGTAGCAACTGCCTAAGAAAAAGTGAGAAATATGTCTACTAGCAGCAATGTAACGTAATTATAGCCCATATTTATGTGATGGAAATACTGAATCGAACAATGCACATCTATTTCAGTGGTGTGAAGATGCACCATATCGGATTTGCTGATGGCATAATGACAATAACAATAATAATACTAAAAATAAAATTCCCGTGGGGCCGATAGGGGAAACCCTCCCCCATATGGGTGGTACCGAGGAAATGAAATACTTGGGGTGAACCAAATACTAACACAATCCTGAACGGCTACGCAATCCGTTGAACCCAAAATCCACGCACGTCTGAGTGAAAATCATCGCTACTCTGGTCACCGTCTGTTAGCTCAATGAGCTCGGCTGAAAATATTTGCTTCCAAAGGCTTCAACACCCTCTGGTCCTGTCCGGTCCTGGTATCACCCAAGCCAAACCAACGAAACACAAGCAAACATGAACAGTGCAAGCAAAGTAAACTTTACCCCAAGTGGTACACAACCCAGCTGACGACAGGCGGCAGTTGGATTTTCGGATTCTGGGGAGACCAGGTTAGCACGGCAGAGAATATCGAAGAGCTCTGGTAAATTTCCCTACAAGCAGAAAACATGCATTTGAAAACTAAACATCGATACATTGATCCAAGCACGAAAACTAAATAATCTCACAAAAGAAATCGACCAACAAAAAAATTCTCATCCTTGCTCTTCACGAACCACGACTAACTGACAGTGAAACCTTGCATTACGGAAACCATTGCATCTTCAAGAGCAAAATACAACAAAAGGTAGCGAAAGGCGTATCAATCTTCGGCATTTCTTTCCTTGAACACAGATCTATCATCAACTTTGTCAAAGAAATCACACCCATCAACAATCGACTTATGACTATGCTCATTCAGAGCCCCAGTAAAAAATAAACACTCATCAATGCACATGCCCCCACCAACATCAATAATAAGAAAAACACCAAATATGTCGAAAAGTTCTGGAACACACTCGAAAATACTATGAGCAAAATCACCAAAATGATGTGAAAATACTAATGAGAGACTTCAACTCTCTATTTGGAACAGAAAAAAACCTGTAGAAAAATCATTGGTACAAGTTCAACATACCGAAACGCTTAGACCAACGGCACACTTCTGACTGACATTTGCCAACAATTCAACCACAAAAGGATGTCTTCCCACTGTGGGAAAAAACCAGTTCCCAGGTAACATGCTTGGCTACCAGGTGCAAGCTGCTGTCGTTCGCCTTTCTAGACTCGCTGAAAGCCAGAATTTTGATTCTTTTGTAGTAGAGCTACAAGTAGGCAGATACAAACTCAATAAGGGAATCGTAAGACAGCGCTCGAGCAAAATTCGTCTTGATACTTTCAGTAACCCTTACTGTCAGAGCGAAAACCTTACGGTACTGCCAGTTTCATAATGCCACTTTTGTTTTCTGCCGACACATTTTTTGTTGCTGTGAAAACATAATTTTATCTATGAACTGCCACATTTTCATAATACTTGCGAATGATACAGGAAATGAAGCAAAAACAGATCTTTTCGAAGTCAAAAGTCGGTAATATCCTACTAATTCGTGTTAAAATAGGATCAATCGTCTTACAGACACTTAATGCTTTATTAAGATAGACTGCTGTCGTGATGTTTCTGTAGCAAGGTGAATTTAATTTGTATTAGTAGAGTGAATATTTTAATTGCATTTACATTAGTTTACTAATCGCAACAGTAATCATGAAAGAGAAATTAACAAAACAATCTGACAATGCTAAAGTTGTTTGCAAATTCTACGCCTGTAGAAACCCACTGGTTGTAACGATGTCATTAAACCAGTGTTGTTTTAAGAGTATTTTCGTCTAGAAATGAATTGCCTTGACGGTTGATCGATCAAGAGGGGGAAAGATAAAATTTTACGAATATATGACGAGAGGGACAAGTGCTTGAGAGAGGAATTCCCTATCAATACAAGTGCCTGAGAGTCGACTTTCCTACCAATATCCTGGATAGTTTTGTTTCTCAAATCAACAGAGTGAGTTATCATGCAGTAGCATAGGTGATGTAGTTTTGTTGCTCGATTTTCTTACACTGCGACCGAAAGGTGTCACAGTTGTTGACAACAAATTCCAGCTGTGTTGCACACACCCTTTAGGGCAGTATTCGTAACCCAAAACACACTTTTGGAGCAATCAGATGTAAAATATTATGTTCACACTACTCTTTGCTCTAGTCTACGTCTTTTGGTGGGGCTCAGCCTTTCATTTCTTCTTAGGAAGTTAACGATAAAGGCATCATAACACGTCACCAGTAACAGTACTGCATAGGAAGGCTCAATGAGCGACCTGATGACGTTCAATAATAGTTACTCCGTTGATTTTTGTTGTTTCGAATTAAAGCATGGAGTACTCCTACACCAGACTTCTCAACTTTGCCTGTTGAATGCAAATGTCGCATGATGGTAAAATGGTAATCTGTCACATATATCAATAGCCGAGACTTCCTTAATGTGGAAAATCATTCATGCCAGAACGATCTTTGTTGAAAGAAGAATATCTCTTTCTGGCGTATTTTCCCCAAAAGCAATTGCTCCACACACAGTTCAAATATTTCTAGCTGCCTCCTCCACATTCACCCCTCTGTTATACCAAAAGTAAACATTGTGTTGCAGATGTTACACCTTTTTCCACTTGCAACTCAATTTTACGATGCTTAACTGTAGTTCATGATTTTCAAGTATGCAAAATCCAATGCTTAACTGCAAGATGATAACTAGAACTTCAAATTCGAAAATGGCATTGATACGTACACTGACAGCGTGGCGCCGCCTTCACATGGGCGGCGCCGGATTTCAGGCGGCGGGTGGGGTCTGGCTGGGTGCCGGTAGCCTCTGCTGCGCGAGGAAACGCCCGAGCGTAAGCTGTTATGATCGTGACGCAGCCACGAGCTGTCCTGCGGAATTGTTTCTGTAATACTTGTTATTGCGGGTGGGTGGAATGTTAAGCGAATTGTCTTCGATGTTCAATCAGACTTATAACTTTAGACCGAAATGTGTTAAAAAAAAAACAAAAAAAAAACAGTTGGACGCGAACATGCGACTCTACGTTTATAATGCACGACGATTACCGCAAGACCACGGGCTCACTCTTTCCATATCATCTCGGAAGTGGACAACACTTCCTTCTATCACTTCCGCATCTAACAGTGTTGCCAGATTGTGCAGATGGCCGGAGTTGTCAGCGGCGGTCAGTTTTATTGGCCACCCTAAGTGAACGACTCGGACTTAGTCTCGGTGGCGGCCGGCCGGCGGTCAGTTTTTATGTCTAAGACTGTACATTAGTATGTTCTGCAGAAATGATTAGCATTTCACCCACCTCGGTTCAGCATGTATCTTGTTGCCTAGTAGGCACAGGGTCCGCCATGGGGCCTGATAACTTGTTCTATTCATGATGCCACTGATATGTATGAGCTTCAAATCACGTCCTGTGAAATAGCCATCCATGCTACATTCGCCTGGTTCCAAAGTTCATCTGTGGTGGTTGGCACCAGGACACAGCACTGCACCCATCATGTCACCATATCCCACATATTTTCGATTGGCGACAAGTCTGTTGATCAGGTGGGCCAGGGAAAAGGCTGACATTCGGTTACATCAAGTAGGTACATTTTCTTGGAGCAACATGTGGTCGTGCATTGTGTTGTCGAAAAATGGCGTTTGGAGTTGTGCAGAAAGGGTATGGCTACAGGTCGCAGGATGTCATTCAAGTAGGTCACACCAGTCACAATACCCTGGACATGCACCAACTGTGATTTGTGGGTGTAACCAATAGCACCCCACACCATAAGGCCATGAGTTGGCGCTCTACGTCTTGGGTGAACGCAGTCACTGTGATGCCACTCGCCCTGTCTGCGGAACCAAAATACGGCCATCATTTTCAAGCAAACAGAACCTGGATTAGTCTGAAAACACTATATAATGCCATTCCTGTCCCCAGTGACGTCGTTCCATATACCACTGCCGTCTAGCATGTTTCTGCACATTCATCAAAGGTAGGCGGAGACATGGACGACGTGCATGTAACCGGTGATCTGGGTGGTGCGACCTAACCTATGTCATCTTGTTCTATGGCCTTCAGTGAACCATTCTACACACACCTGTTGCACTGCCGAAACACGGTGTCCCAGATGAGCAGCACTTTCCCGGATGGATGCATCACATTCTCTGATGCCGTTCATGCACCCTCTTTGAAACTCACTGATTTGACGGCACGGTTCGCTTATATGTCTGCAAGGCACCCTGCACGTCTGCTCAAGTCACACTGATCCATTACCTTTGGTTTATAGCGACAACGAGAGTCGCAGGCGCATTTTACGGATAGGTGGTGTTGCGTCGCTATATCGATGTTGACCTTGAACCCGCAGGACGACATGGTTCAAAAGTTAATCGTTTCTAGGCGCTACAGTCTGGAACCGCGCGACCGCTACCGTCGCAGGTTCGAATCCTGCCTCGGGCATGGATGTGTGTGATGTCCTTAGGTTAGTTAGGTTTAAGTAGTTCTAAGTTCTAGGGGACTGATGACCTCAGAAGTTAAGTCCCATAGTGCTCAGAGCCATTTTTTTATGAATGTGAACGTCCTATCTCTAGTCGTTCAAAGTGTTCTGTTTTTTTCTGAACATGAGTGTGTTACTCAGAGGAACCTACATCCGTTCTCTCCTTTAAAATCTAGTGTAAACTTATTGTTGCCGATGTCGTCCCTGATAAATCGGAGGTATTCCATCACCTGTGCAGCGTAGATTATAGGGGTGCTAATATCCCTTTCTGTGCTTTCACTATGGCTACCAGTAACCGTTCGCATTCTCCTCTTAATCCTTGGAATATTACTATCAATTGCATCATCTGCTCATTAAACATTGTATCTATGGTTATCCACTGCAATCTCTTGATTGCTCCCTTTGTTTATTTTCTCCATACTGGCCCACAAGGTATCGGTGTACCTTTGTAGGTTGTCTTCTGTGTTGTTTAAGCCGTTCATCGCGGATCTGACTATCATTAATTCTCCTGGCTTAGGTACAATAGTTGCTTCTGCTCATCTTTCAATTGTTTTATTCTGGTCTCAATGTAGTCGGCGTCCTGTTCGTTTAACGTACCAAATAAAAGTTTACTGGCAGGTGCTACGGAGTTCATGAGTCCTCGCTTAAGCTGTGGTTCATGATATTCCAGCTGCTTGATTAATGCCTGTCATTCTCGTAACTTGTCCTTCTGCCATTCCACTGTTTTCTCTGTGGAGTGTTTTCCTACAGCACCCAGCCCTGCTATCGGGGTTCACTTGTCCCGATTGTGAGTTAACGAGCATTTCGCTCTCATTTAAGTATATGGCCGAAAGAGTCAGCCTTCAGGAATTGTGAAACGAACCCTGTCGTTCAGGACCGGGTGCCACAAAGGGCGCAGATTCACCACGAGATGGGGAAACTCAAAGACGTCTATTGTCTATTGAGGCCTAAGTGCTGTGGTGCGCGAGTAAGACAGACGAGAACCTACGTCAAAGGGAAACCCAGTAAAAGCCATGTGTGGCCAAGGAGACGTAGCAGTGTTAAATATGGCGGACCTAAGATCGGCCATAAAGGGAAACATTTATGGAAACTATTTAATTCTGTAATAATGCAGGTAATGAAGCCACAGTAATTTTTATCTACCATCCTCCATAAATTTTCGTGGTGATCCCAATAAAACTTGAATGTTGATCATATCTATAATAGTTTAGGATTTACTGTCAAAGTGAAATTAACAAGTTTTGTTACAAAGACCTGAATGCTAAAATCCGAACGCTTTCGTCGATCTTTACGATCTACGTCTCAAATAGAAGCGCATCATTAAAATGACTAACGTTGTAAATATCAACTCTGTAACTTTATTTGTTTAAAAGATATAGTAAATTTAAATTATCAGTATTTACAGTCAAGCATCAGATCATCGTTTCCGCCACACAAAACACATTGATCGATGACAGCATGACACCTTATTGAATCATTAGGTAATAGAATATTTGTTGTAATGTTTAGTGCATAATAGCTTCTTTTGTTCTTAATTTATTTATCAGAAAGTACATTGGTGCAAGGCTACTGGCCGTGACATTCAAAGTTAAGAAGGAAATTGTATTGGTTTTATGTAAAAGAATTTAATGTTTACTATGTAATGGATATTATTGTTACTTTATTTAGAACGTGAAAGTGGTCAAGCTTCGACTATTTAAATATGTTAAAATGTAAAATAATGTAGAATAAGCTGTAGCCAATCAGATGGACGGCTTCAGAAAAGGGAACTGCCCTAGTCAGTTGAGCGAGGATATTCGGCGCGCGAGAAACGTGTCCGGGGGACAGGCAGAGGGACAGTGCGGCTGGAGACACCGAAGTGGACAGTACCGGAGCAGACGCGAATGCGGACAGTCCGGCTGGAGACACCAAAGGGTACAGTTCGGATTGAGACACGAAAGCAGATAGTCGGTCTTTAGGCATCTAGGAAGTGAAACGACTTACAAAATTTCCCGTTGTGTGGTATAGCGGGACTTAGTTTCTGAGCGGTGAGCAACCGCGCTCCTGTTGTGAACTGTAACTTTTCGTGAGGAGTATCGGACTTGTGTTTCTCGATGAGATTGTGAATAATCGAACTGTGTCAAATGGATATGCGCTTGAGTGTAACAGTTACTCTAAATACGACCACTTTCGCTATTAGTTTGCTTTCTGGATTAACATTAGTCTAACCAAATCGCAACTGTGTGGCCTACATCATTTATGGGTCGTTAATTTAGTTCCCGATATTATTATTACTGTTATTATACAATATGTTATGTTAACTTTGTATTTCACAAACTTACCATCAGCCAGAAAATTTAACGAAAGGGTCATAAGTGCCTAACTTAGAGCATGTAATGCGACACGTGCGGTTCAACCCTTAGACGAGTTTGATCCAAGAACTTTCGACAAAGAGGAACCGCATGTGAGCCCGAACATCTTTGGGGTGTTAGCTCGCACGATGGTAGATGGCAGCTTGTGCCATGCGTATCGTCTTGTCAGTTTTTGCCTCTGACGTCCCTAAAATGAAGTATCTTACAATCTTCCACGTGATGCCGGTGATCTGTGCTTCCCCCTCTACATCATAGAATACTTCTGGGGTGGTATGGAACTCCTGCATCAGGTAGACATCTGGTTTGTGCTGGATTGGAGTCACTTTTGTCCATCCACTCATCAAAAGGGGTTCAACTACGAGTAGCATCATCACTGGAACCATCTGTAAAGTTACAGGTTCCCCTTAATCTCTGCACTTCGCAACTTCCAACTTTATGTTTCTCACTGACATATTTCATCTCTGTCTTTTCTTCCTGTTTGCGACTGATACCAGGGTTAGGCCAATAGAGGCAAAGTTACCGGGGGTTGGACTTGTTCCGCGGGCCAATCACAATATCTCCCTCACCCATTCCTTTTGAACGTAAGAACCCCTTTAATCAATTTTAAGACAGAAAATCGCAACACCAAGAAGGATTTGTGTGACATAAATGAAAGTTGGTAGGCGTGTTTTTGCATTTAAAAGACGATGTTTATTTAAATTGCGCGTCAGTCGCATAAAAGTGGCACTAGCTGCGCCAGTATGAGGGTGAAAATCAGGTTTGCACTCACTACACGCTGTAACGGTCGTGAGCGTTAGTTACCTTCGAGACTGGGCGTGGCGAGTTGATCGTAGTCAAGAATGACTTTAAAGCGACAAAGATGCCATTATCAGTACTTCACTGACTTTGAACGAGTTCGTGTAACAGGGCTACGAGAAACTGTATGTTCGTTCTGAGATACTGCAGAAGGACTTGGCAGGAATGTAGCCACTGTGCATGATTGCTGGCAACAGTGGTCACGAGGATGTACGCTAACAAGAAGACCGGAGTCCGGACGTCAACGTGGCACTGCCGAGAGGGAAGACCATCCTGTTCGGTGTACGTCTCTGACGCATCGCACTGCATCTGCAGCAGCAATCTGAGCAGCAGTTGGCAGCACAGTGACTCATCGAACTCTTAAACAACGCTTACTTCATAGACAGCTCCAAGACAAGCTAGCATTCCTCTGACCCCATACTACCATCATTTGCGATTTCAGTGGTGTCTAGCGAGAGCTCATCGGAGGGCAGAGTGGAAATCTGTTGTATATCTGCCTCGGTACCAGTGATGGTCGCATGCTGGTCAGGAAGTCAGTTGAGGGCCTGCAACCAACCTGTCTGCGTGCTAGAAACACTGGCCCTACACCTGGAGTTTTGGTCTGCGGTGCGACTTCGTATGGCAGCAGGAGCACTCTCGTGGTTATCCCACACACCCTGACTGCAACATTGTACGTCAGTCTGGTGAGTCGACCTCCTGTGCTGCCATTCATGAACAGTATTCCACGGGACTTCTTTCCAAAAGGATAACGCTCGCCCACATACCACTGTTGTAACCCAATATGCTCTACAAACTGTCCACATGTTGCCTCGGCCTGTTTGATTACCAGATCTGTTTCTAATCAAACACATACGGGACTTCGTCGTACGACAAATCCAACATCATCCACAAACACTATTAACCGACCCTGTATTGTATCCTACAAACTTACATCCGACACCTGTACAGCACGTTCGCATGCTCACATTCAATACTCTGATGGTTACCCCTGTTATTAATGTACGAGCATTTCACATTTGCAATCGTTTATGTCTCGCTTAAATTTACCTGTGATCTTGCGATGATAATCACTGAAATATGTTACTTAGACAAATGTATTTCCGAAATTTCATTACTCTAGATTAATTAGTTTTAGTACAGCGATTTTTTTTTTTTTTGATCAGTGTATTTCAGAACACGTCAGCTCGACTTTATACAAATTCCCATGTCTTAAGTTAAATTAACTGCTTTAACCTGTTCGCATGTACTGTTATAAACGTCTTATTCGTTAACTGGAGTATTACATTTGGTCCATGAGTCCTTCAACACGGAGAGGTCCTCTCGGGTTTGTTAACTTCTTTGAACACTCTCTTCTCTCACTTTCGTCACGTAATAGTACGTCATCTCCTGATTTGTACTGACTGAGGTTTTGACTGCGGTCATAATACTGCTTATTCTTCTCTTTACATTCCTTATTAAAACTCCTTACGAGCTGAAGCATCTGGTGTATCCCTTCCTTTATTTCCATTACGTATTCATCGTAGTTGTATTTTACTTTGGCAGGATCCTACTGTAGGATCCCGGGTATGTTACATATTCTCCCGAAAAATAGCTCGGATGGAGTGAACCTAGTTGATGAATTCGGTGTGATGTTACATCCCAATTTACCTCCTTCGTTCTCACGTAAGGGCATAGATATTCTGCTAGCTTTTCATGCTTACTTTCGATTGATACGTTTGTTTGAGAATGGTAAGCACAAGACTGAATCTTTTCGATCTTCAGTACACGAGATTTATGAAGTTTATTCCTTGATCACCCAATAATAATGACGGTATTCCTTAATTGCAAATTATTCTCTGTACTAAGACTCGCGCTACTGTTTAAGAATCTTGTTGTGCTACAGGCTTTGCTACAACAAATTTTGTAAGGGCATCCTGAAACGATAGGATGTATCTGTTCGCTTGTTCTGTTATCTGAAGCAGTACAACTATGTCGACATCACAACAAGCGAGTAGTTGTTAGGTATTTCCGTCAGCACTAAGGGCATCTTCATCTTATTCTGAGTAATCTTGTTTTTCTGACAACTCTCGAAACTTGGAATGTACTCTACTATGTCTTCCTTCATTACTCTCCATGATCTATATCTTTTAATAAAGCTGTTTCCTTGGTGTCCAACTATCGGTGAATCATGAAATTGCTTCAGAGTAGCTCGCTTCTCCCTTTCACTAATCAGTGGTTGCTGGTCGTCTTCATCTTCCTCGCCGATCTCTTCCACGTTCCTAGTGATTGCAGCTGGGTCAAATGGTATGTGTGATAACCTGTGTGCTACTGTATTTTGCGTTCCATTTCTGTATATTATCTCAGAGTCGTGCTCTACCAGTTCAATCCTGAATTTCATTAATTTTCATGACTCATCACTTATATGCGACCACCATTTCAAGGGTCTGTGATCAGTACATACAATGAATTTCCTTCCATACACGTAAGGTCGGTAGTGCTTCACTGCCCACCCTACGGTCAAGAGCTCTCGCTCGATCACGTTGCACCCTCTCTCGGTATGGTTGAGCGTGCTATTGGCAAATCCTGTACTAATTCTCCTCGGCTCAATATGGCACACAGACCGCTTAAAAACGTTCGTTGTAATTATGAACTGATTTATAAAATCAGGATAGTGTACGATTTGTGGACTAACTATTTCTTCTTTAATTCCTGGAAAGCTGCTTCCTGCTGAGTTGAGCATTTGTAGTTTGCCCCTTTCTTCAGAAATTCATGTGATAGTTTCGCAGTACAACTGAAATACTTGATAAAATCGCGATAAAATGACACAATCCCTAGAAAGCTCTTAACTGCTTTGTGGTGCTGGGTGTTGGATACTCTTGTCACACACACGTTCTGTGGATCGGGTTTTAATCCTTCTGTCGTAATTATGTGCTCTAACAAAGTTACCTCTTTCCATAGGAACTTACACTAGTCAACATGCAATTTTAAATTGTGCAGTCGGGATCTCTCAAACGTTTCTTCATGTCTGGCATTATGCTCTTCTAACGTAGGTCCGAACTCTACCACATCGACTAAACACACAAACATCTTGTGTCTCTGAAGTCCGGTTAGTACTGTTTTAATCACACTCTGAAAAGTCGCTCCAGTATCTACTATTCCAGTTGGTACCTTTTTGCATTCGTAACGTCCATCTGGAGTGCTGTTTTCTCCCTGTCACGCTCATTCAGCAGTATCTGGTAGTAACGTTTTGCACAGTCTAAAGTGGTTAAGCACTCGGTTTTCATTAAGCAATCTAAAATCTTATTGATACAGGGTAGCGGAAATACAGTGCTAATACAAGTGTCATCCAGTCTCCGGTAGTCTACAACTATTCGTCACTTTCGCTTTCCGGATGAATCTATCTTCTTCGAAATCATCAATAACGGAAAATCCCATCCACTTGTGCTCTGAGTAATGATATCTTCCCATATCATGGCATCTATCTCGTTCCGTATGGCTTCTTTTTGCGCCTCTGGCAGTCGATACGGTTGACTATTTATTACTTTTCCTTGTGCTTATGGTTTTAACTAAAGTCCATGCATCACCGCCTCAGTCTTCGATAATCTATCTCCGGGCAGGTGAAATACATCATGATATGCAATACGCAATTCAATAATCGAAGTCCTTTCTGCTTTGTTTAAGTGACCCACTCGGACCGTTACCCTTTAATCTGCTAATTAGCGGCCTTGTCTCTCGATCCACTAAAACGTATGAGGCGTTCCTCGCCTTCACCCCTGTCAGGTCCTACTTTGTCTTTACTTTGCGACATCCGAATATAACTGCTGCTTCTGTGGTATTCAAAATACTCGTGACCCGAGTGTTCCCCTGCACGGTTACTAAGGCTGCAGGCAAATACACACCCGTTTGTAATTGCTGCTTCTCCGCTGTTCCTTCGGTCAGATGTGTTCTGCTCTTTTAACTTTAAAATATTTTCTTCTCGTGAACCTATTGATATAACTTCACACAAACTCTGTTTCATTTCCATCTATTGCTCATCTTTGTTCCTTGTTGCCTTTAGATGCAGCGTGTTATCGCTTTTTATCTCTTTTGGTTCCTCACTTTGGAAGTCTCTTCTTTCTCGGCTCTGAGTCCGATCCCACCTGAATTCCTACTGGTACTTCTGGTGTCACATTTGCACTCGCAATCCGTTTCTGTCGGCGGAGTCCTCCCCGGTCCGTAAGATTCGACAGTTTGGCTCCTGTTCCGTCAGTAAACTTACCGGTCTACCCTTGAGCCATAACGTACTCGTTGCGTAATCTATGATTACTCTTAAGCTCTCGCAGAAATTCTGTGGCTAAAATTCCTTCATACAGGACATCTAACTCGTCATTCAGTACCTAAAACTTATGTTTCACACACACATCGTCTTCTATCCTCAGCACTAACACTTCGTCTCCGCGCGTGTCTTAACTTCTTTAGCGATCCCTTTACGTTTTATTCTTTCGTCGGCGTTACTGCCCACCACACTCTTCAGTGCTGATTTCTTTATTACACTCACCTGAGGGGCACTGTCTCCAACGAAACTTATTGTTCCTGCGCTTCTCTGCTCGCATCTAATATTTACAAAATTATTCCCGTCCTTGCAGTCTACCGGGTAGAGCTTTGAGCCAACGGTCGACTGCTTAGTCAAGCCTCTCTTTCGTTTCCCGGTTTTTGAGTCCTCAGATTCGCTAACCTATCATCGGCATGACACTGTCGGGCTACGTGTCCTGGTTCTTTACAAACATATCAAGGGTCTCGCCTGATCATACGGCCCTGCATGCCCTTGAAGATCGCATCGACGACATACCGCCGGTCGCTTGCTTCCAATTCCCCTGTGATGCCCTCTACATAGTGTTTCCTTTATTCTTATCGGCGGTGGCGGAGGATACGATGCCCTTTTTTTGTTCCACGGCAACTTAGCTGCATGTGGTCTAATTTCCTGACGTGTTTTTCCTTAGTGCAATTCTTCGCATGATGACCTTCTTTCTTCCGGCAAAAATACTAATCGCTCGGGCGGCTGGATTCACCGAACTTTTCTTTACAAGACGCGGTTGATGCTGCTTCTGTTAACGCTAGATCTACTGCTTGTGCTAAAGATAAACCCTGTCCTCTTGCTTTCACCATTATTTTAATCCTCTCATCTTCGATCCCCTGCATGAACACTGCCTGCGCCAGCCCTCCAATTAGAGCATGGCTACCCGGAATGTCTGATGCCCTCGTCACTCCCTGGACGGCTTCTCGGAATTGGTGTTGCAATCTATCAACGCAACTCATCCATTCGGCAATATTTTCGGCCCGTTTCTGTTTACTACATAGTAATAAACATGCATGGTAATCCGCAGTCCGTTTTGAGTCATAGTTCTCCAGTAAAATTCCTTTCACATCTGCCCAAGTTGCTGTCAAATAGCGTACAAGTAGCTTACTTCGAGTTGCGCCCACGATCGTAGTTTTAACAACTTTTAATATCACACTATATTATGGCTTGGCGTTATTTTGAATGTTTTGTTACAATTGTCTACGAATTCCCTGAGTTCGTCTTTACTTCCATCAAAAGTTCTTGGGATTGACTTAAATGCACCAGACAAGACTATATGCTTAACGGCAACATCACTACCTTCCAGATGAATATCAGATGTTTCTTCGTCCGTTTTCGCAGCTGTAGACGGTATATCCATACTATGTTGGTATCTACTCACCCTGTTTCTCGGTCAGGCTGCGCTGTTGTGTTAACGTCTCATGAGGATGAAATTCGGTGCGGTCAGCACACACGTGCCTCTGATTGAAGTATTGGTGTAGCCGGCCTCAGTTGTCTTAACTGCTGCGAAGGCGTCCTGTCTTGTTTACCACTGCGGGCAGCTCGCTACGCTCTCGTAGTTCTTCGACACGGGTCGTTGAATTCTTCTCGACTACTTCTTCTTCTTGCCTCACTCCTACTGCACACTGAAAGGGCTGATCTGCCTGTGCGTTGTACCAGATTCATCTTGAAAGCTCAAGCCAATTCGTCCTAAGATGGACCTTGCTAGATCTATTAATAGAAAATCCTGTCTTCCATACTCTAAGGCACCTTACTTATTAGTAACGTTGGTCACGACATACTTATCTCTGAAGCTCACGGTCAGATCCGTTCCTTGGAATGCGAGCATCCACGAAAAGAAGTGAAACAGTGACGGACTAGCTGAGATTTTTCAAATCTCTGCGGTTGGAGACGGTACAGAATGACTAGGGAAGCATATATGGTGATTATAGGGAAAATGAGACTCTGAAGCCGGCCGGAGTGGGCGAGCGGTTCTAAGCGCTGCAGTTTGGAACCGCGAGACCGCTACGGTCGTAGGTTCGAATCCTGCGGGCATGGATGTGTGTGACGTCCTTAGGTTAGTTAGGTTTAACTAGTTCTAAGTTCGAGGGGACTGATTACCTCAGAAGTTAAGTCCCATAGTGCTCAGAGCCATTTGAACCATTTTTTGAGACTCTGAATCGGAATCCTGGTCTGCTTTTTATTGCTTCTTGACATATTTGCAAAGAACATGCAGAGGAGCACAGACACTAGTTTATAATTTGATAAGTGTAGAACATATATGAGGTTTACAACCTGGCCTATAAATCTGTTAAGTTTCTGATGAACACAGTAATATATGGTGCTGTACACTCTGCTCCTCTTCCTAAGTTACAAGATACACAGCTAATATTAATGCTTGGACGATTTTTTTCTGTCAAACTTTGATTATTTGGTCATTACATTGTACTAACGACTGGGTGCCCTTGGTCTTTGCCGGCCGCGGTGGTCTAGCGGTTCTAGGCGCTCAGTCCGGAACCGCGGGACTGCTACGGTCGCAGGTTCGAATCCTGCCTCGGGCATGGATGTGTGTGATGTCCTTAGGTTAGTTAGGTTTAAGTAGTTCTAAGTTCTAGGGGACTGATGACCACAGATGTTGAGTCCCATAGTGCTCAGAGCCATTTGAACCATTTGAACCTTGGTCTTTACATGTATACATATAGTCCCTCCCTCCCCATCCTCACCGCAGTTACTGCTGTCTACCAATTATCTCTTTCGGCACCTATGTAAAACATGTTTTGCTACATGAAAACAAGTCTAGAATCATTCTCTATGATGAATGTTTTTTACGAACTTGAAATTAAGAAAATAGTATTGTAATATGGGTCATAACTCACCATTAGTACTATGTGTGTGTGTGTGTGTGTGTGTGTGTGTGTGTGTGTGTGTGTGTGTGCGTGCATCGAATCTGCCATCGACATTAGGTTCATATCTCTTTCTCAGTTGACTATACGAAGGTGGTATATTGGCTGGTGAGGTTTTCTTTTTGTTTAGCTACAACGATTGCAATAGTGTCTGCCCTCAAACAAACTTAGTTATATATTACCTCATTTGTTGTAAAAAAAGTATTGATTGGTGTTTATGGCTTCAGTGACTTTAAAAGTGCTCTGTTGATGTAATATAATTACATTACTTCGACAGACTTGATCTATGGGTCCTCTCACGGTAGAGCACAGAACTCTAATGACACCTGTTGGATGAAAACAAAACGGAGGGCAAATGAGAGCCATCTGTTGCGGTAGCAATTCTTTTGATGTTTAAGCTCTTTTAACAGCGCTAAACATGGAAAATTCGGCGGAATTCTTTAGAGCTGTTTGAATTCTATTAGTTAGCTAGTAAGTTAGTCTACTGCACTGAAGGGTTTTTCTGTTGAGGTGAGCTTAAAATTGAGCCCTATCGTATTATTTAAAATTCTGACATATTTGGCAGGCAATGTAGTACGGTTTATAATTGTCGATTGGAAGTGCAATGTCGTTAGGTTTCAGCAATAGTGGATTGTGATCTGAAGTTAGGTTATGTCTGGCGTCCAGTGAGAAATTTACTGCTAAGTTCTTGAAAATACACTGGTGTTCAAAATTAGTGCAACAAATTGCTGTTTCTCCATCCTGTGTCTAATCCACGATATAATCACACAAACTGTCAACAGATGTTCGTATGATCGATGGAAGCCGGCCGGAGTGGCCGAGCGGTTCTAGGCGCTTCAGTCTGGAACCGCGCGACCGCTACGGTCGCAGGTTCGAATCCTGCCTCGGGCATGGATGTGTGTGATGTCCTTAGGTTAGTTAGGTTTAAGTAGTTCTAAGTTCTAGGGGACTGATGACCTCCGATGTTAAGCCTCATAGTGTTCAGAGCCATTTTTTGATCGATGGAAGATGGCTTTCGGTCATCAGACAACCACGCCAATGACGACATCAGGGCAGCTATTAAACGGGGTAGTGTTTGTCGGGTAGTTCCACATCCACAGTCGCTCTGTACTCAGTCACAGACTGTCTAGTATGTCACAGACCAGACACCTGCCAGACTCTCTGTGATGGTGGAGTATAGAAAGAATGGGAGCAGGACAGTCGCAAATCAATCGTTTTGTTGTTTCTGTTTGTGGGAACAGCTTGTAGGAACTGAAAATTTGTCCCAAATACAAGGGTAGGGCCGACCACGTGTGACATCAAAGAGAGAGGACCGTTATTTTGCTGTAAGGACACAACAGAACCGTCTTAGTACTGCACGGCAACTGACATCTTACCTCACCGTATCCACTGGACTATTGTATCAAGGCAAACGGTGTACAGAAGGCTTAGGCAGATTGGCCTTTATTGTCGGAGACCTGCTGTATGTATACCTCTTTCACATCTTCACAGAAGGAAATGTCTAGAGTGGAGTCGTCAAAGTGCCACTTGAACCCTCGAACAGTGGGCCAACATTCTTTTCAAAGATGAGTCTCGATTTGGTCTGGATTGATTCTCAATGGATTAGCATCAGGAGGGAATGTGGAACATGATTTCGGGACCCAAACATTGTGGAAAGAGATTGATATCGAGCAGGATCACTAATATTGTGGGCAGGGCTGTCCACTCCAATACCTCTTCATAGAATTGTACGTATGAATTGGCAAGGTTTAACTGCTGTCAGGTTTAGTCATGAAATCTTGGGACCTTAAGTGTAGTTACTGCTAGGTGCTGTGGGCCCAGACTTTGTATTGATGGACGATGATGCTCGACCTCATACAGCACAGGTGGTTGACGTTTTCTTGGAAAATGGAAGATACTGTACGGGTGGCGTGGCCTGCTCGCTCCTCCAATTTGAATCCCATAGAGCGTGTCTAGAATGAACTAGGGAGACAGGTTGCATCACATCAGCATCTACCAACCATTCTCCAAGACTTGTGATCAGATCTGCAGGAAGAGTGGGCGTTATTGTCTCCCCCTCAGGGGGCTCAGCATTTAGTTACGGGCTTAGCGACCCTGTGGTCCCTGAGCTGGGGACTGAGAAGTCCTCAATACCGTAAAGCTCTGAGCGTGCTTCAACGACTACCGTAAGGCGCGACAATGGAACGTTGTACGGTACAGAGCATGGGGATCTTGGCTTAACTGCCTGGGTTGCGAGGATGGTATAAACCTCTATAAAAGGAACTTCAATCTCAAGGCGTGCTGCGCGCCGAGGGGACGCGTGGCTGTTGAGGTAGAACAGTTGCTAGTGGGCGACCTCTGGGGAACCTGCAACCCCCCAGTTGTATTAGGCTTACCCAGGCAAGCGGGGCTCTGTCTGGGTCTGTCTGGGTGAACATTCCTTCCCCTAGCTGCTCGTGGGACCACCATGAAACGAAATACGAATAGTACGCAAGCACGAGTCCCTAAGAAAGGAAAGTTCAATGCTTTACAGTATGACCCCCCAATCGTTCCCTTCCCTGTCCACATCAGGGGAGGAACGGCGGTCTAAATTACCTGGTGAGACGTATTCTCCTCGATTTCTGGTTTGCAGCCGAACAGATGGGGACTCGTTTATGACCACAAAGCCTCAGTTTTTTGTGGAAAATTTAGAGGACAATTTCGGAGAAGTTGAGGGCCTGTCTAAAATGTCTGGAGCAGTCCTCATACAGACAGCATCCCCAGCACAGTCACGGACATTGCTTGCTTGTAACAAGCTCGGTGATGTTGCAGTCTCCATTATGCCTCATAAGAGCCTCAATATGGTTCAGGGACTTATTTTTCATCGTGACCTGTTGTTGCAGTCTGACGACGAGCGTCGTGCAAATCTGGAATGCTGTGGTGTCCACTTTGTACGACGTGTCTTCAGGGGACCTAAAGATAGTAGGGTCGCCACCGGCGCCTTCATCTTGGCCTTCAAGGGAGACGCCCTGCCCGAGAAGGTCAAGGTGATGATATATCGATGTGATGTTAAGCCTTACGTCCCTCCTCCCATGCGCTGCTTCAAGTTCCTGAGGTTTGGGTATATGTCATCTAGATGTGACGCCAACCCTACCTGTCGGGATTGTGGACGTGCTTCCCACCCCAACATCCCGTGTTCGCCGCCCCCTGTTTGTGTCAACTGCAGACAGAAATATTCACCTTGTTCGTCAGACTGCACGGTTTATCAAAAAGAACGAAAGATTAGGGAGTATAAGACCTTGGACAGGCTCACTTACACAGAGGCTAAATGCAAGTACGACCGACTTCACCCTGTGTGCATTTCACGACGTTTGCTGCAGCAGTTTCGATATCGCCATCCCTGGCAATGAGCCCCCAAGCTCAGCCACTTCTTGTGGGCCCTCCAGCCCGGGCGTCTATTCCTGCCCCCCAGGTAGTTGGGGGAACACCCTCATCTGTTGCTCCCCTGTTATCAACAGCGAGAGTAACAACCCCTCCTTCTTTGGGGACTTCAGTCCCCACCTCTGCGCCAGAGAAGTGCCTGCCTCCTCTGGCTCCCCTTGCGCGGAAGGGATCTTGGTGCCCTCCCTTCCACGGTTACTGCCCCTCTAGATGTCAGCCAGTGGCTGAAAAAGCCACAACCTGAGGGCCATAGGGCTTTCAGGTCTTCCTCGGTCCATGGGACTGGGTCGGAAAAGCCCACCCAGCCTGATAAACCGAAGGACAAATGGGACCCTAGCAAAAAGAAGAAAAAGCAAAAGGAGAAGGACATAGAGACAGAAAAGGAGTTCACCACTGCACCTGAAGATGGTGTGAAACATCTAGCGTCCCCTCAGCAGCTAGATGTTGCTCGACCTGCAGCTCCTATGGAAGTTGATCAGGCTACTTCGCAATCAGTGGCGGCGAGCGCTTCTAAGGCGTAACCTATATCCCCCCCCCCCCAGGTTCTTTCATGTCTTCAGTCAGATGCCATTATCCTTCATTGGAATTGTCATGGTTTTTTCCACCACCTTGCTGAGTTGAAACAGTTTTTGTCCCACTTCCCTGCCACTTGTGTAGCCCTACCAGAAACCTGGTTTCCTGTTTGGCAGACCCCTCCCCTCTGTGGCTACCGGGGTTACTATAAGAACCGCATAGAATACGACAGGGTGTCTGGCGATGTCGGTGTTTATGTTCTTGCCACTGTTCCTAGTGCCCCAGTGCCACTTCACACAGCTCACAAGGCTGTGGCTGTTAGAATCCAGGCAGGAATGGAGCTTACCATCTGCTCCCTCTACCTTCCCCCAAATGAGGTTGTCCCTCTTGCTGACCTAGCTGCCTTGTATGCCCGGCTCCCCCCACCATTCCTCCTTTTGGGGGACTTTAATGCCCACCACCCTTCATGGGGTGGGGCACAGATCTCTGGCCAGGGTAAGAACCTTGAGGCCTTCTTGGCACAACAGGCTATTTGCCTCCTTAACACGGGTGCTCCCACATACTTTAGGAGGACTCATGGCACATTCTCGGCTATTGACCTCTCTCTTAGTAGCCCAGGTCTTCTTCCATACCTCAGTTGGAGGGTCTACGACGACCTCTGTGGTAGTGACCACTTTCCTATCCTGGTTTCTCTTCTTCAATCCCAACCCCCTGACCAGCTGCCACGATGGTCTCTTCGTGGAGCTGATTGGGCAGCCTACACCTCAGCTACTATGTCCATTGCTCTGCCAACTGGTGACATTGATTTGGCAGTGGACGAGGTCACTATGGCTATTGTTTCTGTTGCTGAGGCAACTGTCCCCTGCTCTTCAAGTACCCTGAGGAGTACGTCAGTCCCCTGGTGAACACCAGAGATTGCAGAAGCTATCCGGGACCTCTGGCGAGCCCTGCAACGACACCGGCGTCATCAGTCCTTAGAGAATCTGGCTGCCTTTAAATGGCTGTGGGCCCGGGCTCGGCGGGTAATCCGGCGGAGCAAACAGGACTGATGGGAACGATATGTTGCCACCGTAGGTTCTCGCACCTCTCCATCTCAGGTGTGGTAGCGGGTTCGGCGCATTTTTGGCTTTCGCTCCCATGCGTCTGTCCGTTGCCTTTCTCTTCGGGGTACACTTTGTACTGACCCAATCGCCATCGCCGAACATCTGGCAGAGTACTTCGCTCGTATTTCCGCGACAGCAGGCTACAGCGCAGAATTCCGCGCCATTAAAGAGCAGGCTGAGCAAATGCAGTTGTCGTTTCGCACGCACCGTTGGGAACAATACAACACCCCATTTAGTGAATGGGAGTTCCAAAGTGCCCTTACAGCTTGCCCCGATACCTCTCCAGGTCCAGACCGAATTCACAACCAGTTTCTTCGCCATCTCTTGGCGCACTGTCAGGGTGCATTACTCGCCCTGTTTAACTGCATCTGGACGCAGGGCGTTTTCCCAACTCGTTAGCAGGATAGCATTACCATCCCAGTGCTGCAACCTGGTGCAGATCCGCTAGTAGTTGACAGCTATCGCCCTATCAGCCTTACGAACATTATGTGCAAACTCCTGGAACAGATGGTGAGTCGGCAGCTCATGTGGATCCTCGAAGCTCGGGGCCTCCTAGCCCAGCAACATGGGGGCCTCCATCAGGGCGCTCAGCGATCGACAATTTAGTCTCGCTAGAGTCGGCTATTCGTACAGCTTTTACTTGGCGAGAACATCGAGTTGCTGTTTTCTTTGATCTTCAGAAGGCGTACGATACCACCTGGCGCCATCATATCCTTGCTACACTGCACGAATGGGGCTTATGGGGTCCACTTCCGATTTTTCTACGGAATTTCCTCTCGAATCGCTCCTTTCGAGATCGAGTTGGCACATATTTTAGCTCTGCTCATATTCAAGAGAACAGTGTCCCGCAGGGCTCGGTTCTCAGTGCTCCCATCTTTTTGGTGGTGATTAATGGTCTTGCAGCTGTGGTGGGCTCATCGGTATGTTCCTCTCTATATGCTGATGACTTTTGTCTTTATTACAGTTCCCCAAGCATCAGTGTCGCTGAACGGCGGCTGCAGGGAGCTATCCATAAGGCACATTTTTGGGCTTCCAACCATGGTTTTCAGTTCTCAGCCTCCAAGACCGGAGTGATGCATTTCTGTCGTCGTCGCACAGTCCACCTCCATCCAGAGCTCTACCTTGCCAATGAACTCCTTCACATTGCGGAGACGCATCGCTTCCTTGGCATGCTGTTTGATGCTCAGCTCACTTGGACACCTCATCTTCGTGAGCTTAAACAACGGTGCTGGCGGCACCTCAACATCCTTCACTGCCTCAGCCACACCGTTTGGGGGGCTGCACGAACAACCCTCCTGCAGCTCTATAAGGCCTTAGTCCAGTCCCGTCTCGACTATGGGACTGTGGTGTATGACTCAGCAGCACCTTCAACATTGCAGATCCTCGACCTGATTCTCCATTGTGGCGTCAGACTGGCGACAGGTGCCTTCCGCACTAGTCTGGTGACTAGCCTTCTAGTAGTAGCTGGAATCCCTCCCCTACGATTCCGCCGACAACAGCTGCTTGCGTCCTACATCGCCCGTGTCCCCCCCAGGTGGTCCACAGCTCTTTTGTGGATACGTGTGTAGCAAGCACAGGACCCTGAGCTAATGTGGCCCCTTCCTTTCCGGGCTGAATACTTTACTTTTCCGCATCCTTCCCCATCCCCCATCTTCGCCCCCCCTTACCTCCACCTCTTTCCTTCCCTTTCTCCCCCTCTGGGAGTATGTTTAGTGCCTATGTCCAGAGACGGACGATCGAAACTGTACAACAGTCTCTCTTCTTCGCTTTCTCTGCTAGCAAGTCTTTGTCCTTCATTTGTCCTTCTCTTTTCCTTACCTCTTCTCTTTACCCTTTTCTCCGCTGTGGCGTTTGAGACCTCTCTTCTTTCCTTTCCCATTTCTTTGTTCGTCCCTTTCTCTCTTTTCCTCCCTGTGTGTGTCTGAAGGCTGACCCACGCATTCCCATGCGTAGCCGGTGACGGGGTAACGCATAATTCCCCGCCCTGGGTAGACAGGTAGGACACGTACGTACCCTCTGGTAATGGCCAGGCCCAGAGAGGGGTGATTACCCGAGCTGATACCTTCCGAAAGTGCCGATTGGTCCCTCCGTCCGTTTCTTGGGAGGTGTGACCTGAGGTGTGAACAATCACCTAAGGCGGGAGTGACCTCAGAGAGGGCCCCCACAAGGAAGGAGTGCGCCACCAGAGACGCCAGTAATCCTGGGGGATACTTCCGCAATGGTTTCCTCATCATCTACTATGCCTGCTCACAAGCGTAAGTTCAATGAGTCTCAGCCACGGACAGTTCTTCCATCGTTGCCACAGTTCCTTGTTGTTCCTTGGTCTGACAAAGGTCAAGACTTCTCCACGGTCAACCCTTTCATTATTCAGAAAGGTGTCGACGGAATTGCAGGTCCTGTAAAGTCTTGTTCCCGATTGCGAAATGGCACCTTGTTGTTAGAAACAGTCAGTGCCCTCCAGGCACAAAAATTGCTGTGTACTTCACTGCTACACACCTTCCCTGTCCGGGTGGAAGCGCACCACACCTTAAATTCATCACGTGGGATCGTTTATACACGCTCCCTCGACGGATTGTCCGACGAGGAAATTCAAAACTACCTGTCTGACCAGGGCGTAACGGCTGTTCATCGAGTCATGAAAAGGGTTGACATGAACATCGTTCCAACCCGTACTGTCTTCTTGACATTTGACAGATTTCAACTCCCATCGAACATAAAAGTGAGCTGTGAGATAATTTCCGTTCGCCCTTACATCCCAAACCCTACGTGTTGTTATTGGTGTCAGCATTTCAATCATACCAGCCAGTCCTGTTCCAATCTGGCCAAATGTGTTACGTGTGGCAAGGATGCCCATGAGGGTGCTTGTCCACCTCCATCCCCTCGTTGGATCAACTGTATGGGTGACCACGCTGCTTCCTCTAGAGATTGCCCCATTTTTAAAGACGAACGTCAAGAAATTAGAGTGACGTAAAAGGTGTCGACCTTTGCTGCGCTAAAGTTATTCGCCAGACGAAAGCCCACTGTGCCTCAGACAGGTAAATACAGCACTGTCCTTGCCCCTCCTCTGCCAACGAAGGAGGCAGCCACGCAGACTTGTGATCTCACCTTTAGTGCCACGGTTGTCAGATCGACCAGCGCAAAGACCGCCCATTCAACCTCCCCACTCTCGCCTGCTCACTCTATGGCTCACCCTTCATCGTGTTCTGCTAAATCTTGAGCCCCAAAATCAGACACCCAGACTTCCAAAAAAGAGCCTACTTGTGAAGATTTTTTACGTACCCCAACGTCACAACCATCGGTTCTTACTTCATCTCAACGTCCTGTTTCCAAGAAGGCTAATACGAAACCCAGTTCCTCTCCTTCCCGCCACGGAGTGTCTCATCTACAGCACCACATGGCGGTAATCGCCCTCGGCCATCTTCTGTGTCGCCGAGGCGCACTGCTGGCGGCCGCTCAACCAGCCAATCGCTGGTGGCAAGAGCTGCTCCCGAACAACCTATGGATCAGGATCTTCTGCCTTTGGCTGAATGCTGTTCCACACTGTCGGTCGCAAGTTCTGAGCAGTCGTTGAGTTGAGTGCAACCCTGATCACATTCTTCCATTTTCTGTCCACCCTATGTCCATTATCCATTGGAATATCCGCGGCATTCGAGCCAATCGGGATGAATTGTCGATCCTCTTACGATCCTACTCGCCAGTCTTCTTCTGTCTTCAGGAAACAAAGCTGCGTCCCCACGATCGCTTTGTTTTCCCCCATTTTCAGTCAGTCCGATTTGATCTCCCCCCTGTTGAAGGCACTCCAGCACATGGAGGACTGATTATTCTTCTCCATGATATTTTCCATTATCACCCAATCCCCTTAAACACTTCGTTCCAAGCTGTCGCTGTCCGTCTTTCCCTTTCTGGATACACATTCTCTCTTTGTACTGTTTACATTCCATCGTCCACACCAATGGCAGGAGCTGATCCCCTTCATCTTCTTGGTCAGCTTCCGCCCCCCCCCCCCCCCTATTTGCTGGTTGGGGACTTCAATGCCCACCACCCGCTTTGGGGATCTCTGCATCCCTGTCCACGCGGCTCACTATTGATAGACGTCTTCCACCAAGCGGATCTTCTTTGCTTCAACACTGGAGACCCTACATTTTTGTCTGCCTCCACGACAAATTTCTCTCACTTGGACCCTTCGGTCGGTACTGTTCCGCTAGCTCGGCGTTTCGAATGGTTCGCTCTTGCGGATACACACTCGAGTGACCACTTTCCATGTGTCCTTCGATTGCAGCCACAACTGCCATATATGCACCCGAGACGCTGGAAGTTTGCCCAAGCCTATTGGACATTTTTTTCGTCTCTAGCGATATTCGATGACCGTCACTTTCCTAGCGTCGACTATGAGGTCACTCATATTACAGAAGTTATTCTTACAGCTGCGGAATGTTCAATACCTCGCACCTTCGAATTGCTCCGGCGCCCCCCAGTTCCTTGGTGGAACGAGGCACGCCGTGACGCAATACGTGAGCGGCGACGTGCTCTTCGCGTTTTCAGGCACCATCCTACTTTGGCCAACTGTATCCGCTATAAGCAGTTCCGTGCGCGATGCCGTCGCGTCATCCGCGATTGGAAGAAAGCAAGCTGGGACTTCTTTAATAGCTCATTTAACACCTTCACTCCCTCCTCGGAAGTTTGGAGTTGGATTGGACGGTTATCTGGCGCGCCTAGTTTCTCCCCGGTCTCTGGGCTCACTGCCGCGCATGATACGTTAGCAATTTGTAACTCACTGGGCCAACACTTTGCTGAGATTTCGAGCTCTTCAAATTACCCACCAGCGTTTCTCACGAAGAAACGTGCAGCGGAAGTGCAACCTCTTGCTTTCTCCTCTCAAAATCACGAAAGCTATAATACTGTTTTCTCCATGCGGGAACTCCAACATGCACTCTCTTCTTCTCGGTCTTCCGCCCCAGGTCCGGATGGTGTCCACATCCAAATGTTGCTGCATTTATCATACCATAGTCTGCGTTACCTCCTTCGCCTTTATGATCGAATTTGGGCCGACAGTACTTTTCCCAGACAATGGCGGGAATCTATCGTAGTTCCTCTTCCGAAACCTGGAAAGGACAAACATCTCCCCTCTAGCTATCGCCCCATTTCTCTCACGGGTAGTGTATGTAAGGTTTTGGAGCGTATGGTCAATTGCCCTTTAGCCTGGTGGCTGGAGTCCCACAGTCTTTCAACACCTGCCCAATGCGGTTTCCGAAAGCATCGTTCTGCAGTTGACCATCTTGTTGCTCTCTGCACTTATATCATGAACAATGTTCTCCGGAAACGCCAAACAGTAGCAATATTTTTTGATCTGGAGAGAGCATACGATACCTGTTGGAGGACAGGCATCCCCTGCACACTGTTGTCTTGGGGATTTCGAGGTCGGCTGCCCCTTTTTCTTCGCGAATTTATGGCAGAGCGCACATTTAAAGTGCGGGTGGACACTACTCTCTCCCGTACTTTCTCCCAAGAAAACGGGGTACCCCAGGGCTCTGTGCTAAGTGTTGTACTGTTCTCCATTGCCATAAATCCAATTATGGATTGTCACCTTCCTGATGTCTCGGGCTCCCTCTTTGTGGACGATTTTGCGATCTACTACAGCTCTCAACGGACCAGCCTTCTTGATCGACGGCTTCAAGGATGCCTCGATCGCCTTCACTCTTGGATCATCGAAACCGCCTTCCGCTTTTCTCCCAGTAAGACCGTTTGTGTTAATTTTTGCGAAGATGGTCACAGGCATGAAGGGTCGCGGACTGGGTAGCTGAAGCAGTTTTGATCAACAACGAACTCGACCGCATGTTGCTCAGAGAGTCCACTTCGCCAAACTTGTCTTCAGTGTGTTCCACAAAAAATATAATTTGGTTTTAGTGAAAGTATCCCCATCAGTCCTGGTGCAAACCAGATAGCGGGGAAAAGGTTTCGCCCCTAGCCGACGAGCCTGACCCTCGTCGCAGGGGCTAGCCTTGGAAGGGAAGGCCGTTTTCTATTCAAAGAGACGGCTGTAGAAGAACGGTCAGAGTTCTGGACCCATATGCGTTTCATTTGCACAGCGTCCGCCCTGATACCACCCACTCCGATCAGGGGCTCTCCTCATAGGCGCCACCCAGTCACAGCAAGGGCCGTCTGGCTCGGCGGCCATTGCCGGGAGTTTCGATGCTCCAGGATGACAAGCAACCACTCCTAGGCTTACATGAGGTCACAGCTCAGGCATCAGAATTAGGATCCCTGTATTTTCAGGGGTGTGTGTTTGTAAATCCGTTAAGCTGTAAAAAATGAAGAACATTTTTGTTTGCCATTATGTATGTTGCAGATTGTTTACATTCTTCATTATTTACATTGTTTCTACTTTACTATCACCTGTTTATACTGTTTTGTGGCAAAATAAACACAACCTCGCCAAATTTTCCGTTTGTTGCACTAATTTTGGACACCTCTGTAGCTATACCTAGCTTATCTGGCTGGAATGTCGGGTCTACCGGTAAGCTTGTCGGCTTTTAGAATCCGTAAATTGATACTGTTAATAAGTCTTCGAGGTCGAGCAGTTTCTACCTTTTCGATTAGTTAGTTGGGAATTCCAAAGCGGATTTATGGTGTTTCAGTCGGCGACGGTCACAGTTTTCCAGAACGCACTTTGTTTCTGCAGAACTTTCTCTACTGGGAGTTGGTTTCGGCTGTGGTAGACAGCGAAGCAGGTAAAGTGCGCGCAAAATACAGATGTGCAGTCGGCTGGGCAAACGTAGAGAGAGCAGCAGTGGTGGGGTGCCCCTCAAAGTGCTGTAGGGAGAAATGCCAAGCGCTGGTGTCCTAAACTAAAGTCTACGCTCACACGTTTTGTAAATATTAAGTGAAGCTCGTGCACACTTACACTTCCATGGTGACCATCCAATAAGATCTACTGTCACCGGTGCTTCGGTTAGTTTCTAAAAAGATTCGTCGCAGACGGGTAACTGAGATGTGATCATCACTTCTCGGCCCAATCGCCAATTTAATTGCAGAGAGTAGGGTAGAGGAAAAAAAAGTGCAGCAGTTTGATGAGCTGTGGGAAAAATACCTTCGCAACTGTATAAGCTGGGAAATAGGACAGCTAGCAGAAATTTCGTTGCTGCTGTGACAGTTTTGGGATCCAGGATAAGGACTGATTTGTTAATACTGTTAATGGGCATGCAGGAAGTATGATGTTTCCCTTGAACTTGCAAATAGAAAATTTTTCATTACAGGCTTAAACAAGGAATCAGTTGGAAGCAGTGCTAAATCAAACAGTGCACAGGAGATATCACAAAATGCATCGTTCGTTGTTAAAACGGTAAAAAATGCAGTGAACGACCTTACGTACTACAATGCTCAAAATTTTAAATAAAGAGCATGTAGAACGTAGACCTTTTTGTCGACAGGCCTTCCATTTACTCGCTGTCTTCAGAAAAGTCGGAATTCATCACCGTTATCGCTAGTATCCTCAGTATCGCTGGCACGTAACTCGATAACCATTTCTTCCATTTCGTCTGTCAATTTTTTCTGATCTGCAGATGATTTCTCAACACTTTCCACATATCTACAAATTACCGCCCATCCTTGTTCAGTAATGGAGGAAAATTTTTTCTTAGCTAGCTTCCACACGTACTCCAGCTTGAAAATAATTAGTTCTTTGCCAGTGCTCATACCATTTCTATAGCGTTTAGTTCGGGATGGTAAGGGGGTAAACAGAGAACAGAATGACTATAATGTGCCAAAAGTTTATCTGCAGTGGCAACCTCTGCAGGTTTGTTGCTTTCTATTAAGGCAAGTAACTCGATTATTTGGCATCATTGTTTTCAAATTTTATTCTGCATTGTTTGTATTATATGGGAATTGGAAGACGGGCTGGTTTCCTTAAAATACTCTAGAAAGTTTTACTTGTGCAGTCAGGTAGTCAACTGTAGGAATTTGGGTTTTCTAAAGTGAATTACTTGTGCTTTTTACGTGTACACCAGTATTTAGCAGTTTCGCATGTAGAGTATTATCGAGAATTCTAGAGCTAATGAGTTGTGCGTACTCGTTTCAGAACAACCAACCGTTGAGTTTCATTTTCCTATGCTAAAAGCTGAAAGTCTGCATAAAGAGAAGAGAGAACAGCAAAGATAACATTACACAGTGTAGAAAAAAATTGTTCGCTTTAGATCATTTGAAGAAACACCTATGGCATCGTGAAGCTTGAGCTTCTCCCGGCCTATCGCATATTCACGTAACTTACGAGAATGCAGTCTTGTAACGTTCTCGATAACATACGTTATCCCTGAGTTATTTTAATGTATCGCATTTATTTTTAGCTGGTGATTTTTTCACTTTATCTTCTGTCAGAAAGTATACACAAACGACGAAAATTCGGGTACGTGGATGCAAATGGCAACTTAAAATAGGAAATTTTAGTATGAAATATAAAATACGATGGGAAAGTCAATTCTAGTTATCAAGTGTTTCAAAATTACCTCGTTTCACACATACGAAGATAATACGGGATTCCTAGAATGCTTAATCACAGTGGTATTTTTTCCTCGTGATAGTCATATCACGTTGTTGTTTGTAGCTACAAATTTTCAACAACGCAAACGTGTTGTCTGGTAACGCTGATTCACAGCCATGCAAACAATTTTAAAATATATAAACAACATACATCGTTTATTGGACAATTAATACCGCAGAACTCAGACTGTATCATGCCAGGGAAAGTTTCATGCAGTGGGTGTTACAAAAAATGCACTGCTATTTATATTTTTGGTACTACTTACACTTTTATGTTTCTGTCTGAGGAAGACTGCCTCATATATTAAATAAATTAAATTAAAATGTGAAATGGATGAAACAGTGCAACATGAAGAGCACCAGGGAAAGTGCTGCTATGATGCACGCAAATAGTACGCAGGTATACACCATGTAGCACCATGTAGCGAGGCGTACTTTACACAGTGGAAATGAGAAAGGAACATCGTGCGCTAATGCTTGCACATTAACTGAGTTATTACGCTTCTGTACATTCATCATTATCCATCACACAGTTGCTGGCAGATCATCTTCAATAGTTTGTTTCCTAGGCACAAAACAGTCCTGCAAAGAAAAGGTCACAGAGACGTCTGGTAGGCCCTACTACCCAAGCTTCTGGTCAAGCGATGGGACCAGTAATGAGACAGAAAAGCATTCTCTCGCGCTACTTATAAGCTCAGTGGGTAACAGGTCTGCTGATATCGCTAGCCAGAGGAGTTTAACACATTAGAAATCGCGTTGAGAAACGCTAGAAGTGTTTGACAGGGCGCCATCTTGTTGATGGACACTCCTCTCTGAAGTTGTAGGCCTAGCGATCGTATTTGCTGAACGGTTGAGAGTTTCCTTAACGAAAATCAGAGGGTTCTGTTGGTTGCCCACACTATGATGCCGACAGTTGGTCTTGTACGTCTGACTGTTTGATACTTTCAGGTAGCTGCTGCTTGCTTGATCGGGGCTGCACTTGCATCATTGGAGTCAAGGCAGAATTGCGTCGTTTCTCCTTTTGCAAACACACCTCAAGCGATAAGCACGCCGAGAAGAAAGCCTGCTGAGCGGCATTCTTCCTCTTATCTCATTTTCCAACAAATGATTTCTGATGGCCCAAGCTAACGATCCAGTTGCATCATTGGTACGTCGCTACTGAGCACTGCATTTACTGCCTTCTGTCAGCGCCTAATTCAGATATGGTGTCTCCACATATTTGGAGGTGTTCATTTCTCATTTTCCACTGGTGTATTTAGTAATAAATAAAAGTTCGAAGTATTTCTACTGGGTTCCTTATTAGAATTCATTGCATGCCGACATTCCACACGTGCAAAGAGATGGCACAGATACGTTATTTACGTGAATAACCGCACGTCATAGATCGTGCCTATGACATGCGGGCTGTGAAAAGTGCCACCCTATCTCCAAACGAACCAACACACAGTACATGCACTTTACACACATATCGATACCACTATGTCTCACCTTTTCCTGGTTTTTGCAATAAAAAGAGAAAACACAATATTAATAAAATTTATTTGAGAATATTCCCTATGTATAACTAAAATTTTTAAGTCATCTAACTGTCCATTAGATTAGATCTAAAATAGTTATTGTTACGTGATTTACTTGACATAACTCCATATAATGAATTATATGATTTTCATTTCAGGTATGGATGATTTCTTTAGTAATATAGGCGCAAAATGACACAGGGCTCTTAAATTTACTCTGTACTCCACTACTTCCTTCTTTAGGCCTTTGGCGCACCTCTGTAGCATAATTTAGACGAACTGACGGGTTTCTGCACGACTGTGTTCCCTTTGTAGGAGTATTTCTGAAATAATGTTATTGATATTACCCTTAGGTTGACAGAAATCTAGAAACCACCACTTTGCACAATTTTACAGCGCGCGAGCGTGCGAGCACCCCGTTCCACCCCGCTCTCCTCTTACTCCCTCAAACATGCAGGCACACACACACACACACACACACACACACACACACACACACACACACACACACACAGATCATGCTAATATTCAATGGTTACTCTATCAAATTAGCGTCAGATAAGTCTCTGCCATCTTGCACGCATGGTGCTCGGTATGCCAGAATCACCAAGAGCTGGGGTCCACAGCCTGCACGTTGTGACGTGCCGGCCCTTTTCAATGATGTGTCTGTTTGCCTGCCTCGTCTGTCCAGGGACAGCAATTCATCGTATGTTGTGGGAACAGAGGTGAGTCTTTAGCCCTTTGGATCATATTCTCTCTCTGATGTAACACTTCAGAGCACTAATTAGTCAGAGCAGATGAGACATTTTCTTCTCATTATGATTTGTTAGGTGATCGTAGAGACTGAAACACTAAAAACCATAAATTCGTTAGGAATTCTAAACAAATAAACACAGCCAATAGCAACTGTTGAAAAAACCCGTAATACTCCTTACGCCGAACCGTCAGTGAAGATCGTGGTGTTTATCTAAAAATTATAGAATCTACACAAAAAGTAAATTTGAATTCTTTGTTGACAGTCAGATCTGAAATAATTCTGAAACTCTTTAGGATGATCACAATGAAGGCTTACTAAACTAGAACGTTTCGGATGGTCCTCACTGATCACTGATAAACTTCGAAACACCGATGTGGTACACAGAATCATTTGGATAGGGGTATATTTTTCATGCCAGTTCCATTGTAAGGAACTGGTTCATTGTGAAAACTGCTGACTAGCTAGCTTGGCAACAGAGCTGAACCTAAATGCGGTAGCGAACAGTCTAATATCTTCATGATAGACTGAATTTATCTTTTCTGTATCAATACAACCTTTTTCTTCTTGTTTTCCGAAGCGTTTATTCTGTCTAGGAAGGGGTCCACTTTCTTCAGGATTTGGAAAATTCATATTATTATTCAACTTATAACTGTAGACCCTTCCTGATGCCACAGTTGGCAATGTAACCTAAGAGAGGGAAATCGACTGTGCTATCACTCTGTGAAGCGTCATACCTTTGTTCTGTGTGTTATCGTATTTTAACTGTTTGTGTTTCTTATTGTCAGAGACTGAATTTTGGGATCAGCCCAGAATTTGCCTAAACGAGCGTGGGATACCGCCTAAATACCATACTCAGACTGGCAGGCGTATTAACCGAAGGTCGTTAGTCCACGTGTGGATTCGATCCGGATCTGGCTCATCTCGTGCGGTCGCAAGCTAGCACCCTGCGAGTTACACCGAACGAGCAAGTCTATACACGTGAAGAATTACCTAAAACTTGCGTCACAGATATGTGAAGTGCTATTGATGTATGGCTTTCATAGAAGCGGTTGATAATCATGGGCTTTTATTGTTCGACAATAAACAGATAGTAATAACATGTAGAAAGTGTATTTTTTGCAAACATACACTTTTTAAATGGAACAATGCCTATTGAGACTATTATGACGTCAGTGGTGTTCGTTGCATGATTCTAGTAAGAGTCGTTTACGAGATATCGTACTTTGAAGTGTTTTCACATTGACAATTGTTTGTGCCATTGAACCTGTGTAGTTGCTGGTTACGATGTTGTTATATTTGTTTTCTTCGAGTGCATTGCGACTTCATTGCTACTTTCTCCGTTAGTGTGTTACAGTCCAAGCGGTAGGTCGTGAGTGGCCGATGGGATTTACCAATGCAGAAAAAGCCGACATGCTTATGGTGTTTGGAGTGTGTAGAAAGAATGCAGCTCGTTCTTGTACGATGTATGCTGCAAGATATCTCCATACACGTCAATCATCTCGGCGGTTATTTGTCAACCTCCTCAATCAGTTACTTGAAAGTGGTAGTATAACACCTAGACGACGTATAAGAAAGAATAAGGTGACGACAGAAGAGGGGGAAATTAATGTTCTTGCTACTGTTGCAGTTGATCCACACGTTAGCTCCCGTGCAGTCGCACGAGGAAGCGGCATGAGTCAGGCAAGTGTCCTATGCATTCTCCGTTGGCATAGTTTCCACCCTATCACATTTTTTCTCCGTCAAGAGCTCCACGAAAATAATTATTAGAATCGTGTTAACTTCTGTACATGGGCCTTAAGACAGGAAGCTCCAGATGTATCATGTATCATGTTTAGTGATGAAGCCACATTTACAAATTATGGCAAGGTAAACCGCTAAAACATGCGCTATTGGTCTGCTGACAATCTCCGTTGGCTTCGTCAAGTAGAACATCAGCGTGCGTGCAGTGTAAACGTGTGGTGTGGGATAGTGAATCATGAGTTCACAGGTCAGTTTTTCATAGGCGGAGCACTGAACGCACCGAAGTATCGCAGCCTTCCAACAGACTATCCTCCACGGATGCTAAAAGACATTCCTCTGCATACTAGGAGGAACGTGTGGTACCAACATGATGGTTGTCCAGCTTATAGTACACGACGTACTACAGCACGTCTTCACGAACTGTTCCGAAATCGTTGGATTGGACGCAGGGGACCTGTACCTTGGCTGGTCCGTTCCCCGAAACCGACGCCTATGAATTTTTTTTCTGTGGAGAAAGCTGAAAGATGCTGTATAGAAAGACATATCAATTACACCCGATGATATGCAACGACATATTACTGCAGCCTACGCTGACATATGTGTGCAGCTGTCCTTCCATACCAGACTGGAAGCGTGTATTGCCTGAGGTTGGTCGTTTTTAACACCACCTTTGATGGTACATTGTCTCGTTACTTGTTAGAATCCCCATAACTAATGTCTGTACTTATGTTATTCTTTAGTGTGTGTTCCCATAGGAATGGCACAAGTGTCCGTGAGGAAACTTCAAAATACGGTGTCTGCTAAGCTACTCGCACTACAATCTTGCAACAAACACCACTGACATAATTTCCCCTGCTTTTAGCTCGTTAATGTCAAGAGGCGTTTTTTCAATTAAAAAGTGTATGTCCGTACAAAAACACAATTTCTAAATATTATTACAGTGTGTTTATTAGCTAATAATACGTGCCTCATACTACCAATCCATTCTGTGAAAACTGCACCTCAGTAGCACTTTCCAAATCAACAATAGTTGCGGTGCAAGTCTTAGGTGATAACCCTCTATACATACACCATAAATCTACACCTACATATGTACTTCGCAAGCCACCTTGCGATATGTGGCGGAGGGTACATTGTGAACCACTGTCACTTCATCCCATTTCCTGTTTCAGTCCCGAATTCGTGACGGAAAAAGAATCACAACACCCAAAAATCATTAATGCAGAGTAATGAAATTTTCAGAATACGTTTGTCTAGGTAACATATTTAAGTGATTAAGATTGCAAGATCACAGGTTTATGTAAGCGCGAGATAAGCCAATGAAAATGTGAAATACTGATACATTAATGACCGGTGCAACCGCCATAATATTGAATGTGAGCACGCAAACGTGCATGCATTCTATCGCAAAGATGCCACATGTGATTTTGTGGGATGGGGTTTCCATGCTCATTGCATTTGGTTGGTCAATACAGTGAAATGCTGGTTAAGGGTGATGTTGGATTTTTCGTACGATGATGTCCCATGTGTTATCAATTAGAGACAGATCTGATGATCGATCAGGCCAGTGCGACATGTCGACACGCTGTAGAGCACGTTGGCAACAACAGTAGTATGGGGGTAAGCGTTATACTGTTGGAAAACACCCCCTGGAATGTTGCTCAGGCATCCCAGCACAACACGTGGAATCTCCAGATTGACGTACAATTTTGTAGTCAGGGTGCTTGGGATAACTACGGGAGCGCTCCTGCTGTCATACGAAATCGCGCCGCAGACCGTAATTATAAGTGTGTGTAGCATGCAGACAGGTTGGTTGCAGGCCCTCAACTGGCCGCCTCCTAACCAACATAAGGCAAGCACTAGTACCGAGGCAGAAGCAGCTTTCATCAGAAAACACAATAGACCTCAACCTTGCCCTAAAATGAGCTCTCGCTTGACACCACTGAAGTCACAAATGGTTGTGGTTGGAGGTCAATGGAGTGCACGCTACAGGGCGTCTGTCTCGGAACTGTCCTTGAAATAACCGATTCGCAACAGTTCGTTGTGTCACTGTGCTTCCAACTGTTGCTGAAATTGCTGCTAGATGCAGTACGATACGCTAGTGCCATAAGCCGAACACGATGGTCTCCCATCTTGGTAGTGCCACGTGGCTGTCCGGAGCCCCGGTCTTCTTGAGATCGAACATTCTTGAGAGCACCGCTGCCAGCAATAATGTACAGTGGCTACATTCCTGCCAAGTCCTTCTGAAGTATCGCAGAAGGAACATTCAGCTTCTCGTAGCCCTATTTACACGACCTCGTTCAAACTCAGTGAACTGCTGATAATCATGTATTTGTCTCCTTAAAGGCATTCTTGACTAATTTCAACTCAACACGTCTAGTCTCAACGGTAACTGACGCTCACGACAGTTACAACGTGTATTTAAAGGAAACCTGATTTGCAGCCTCATAGTGGCGTTACTAGGGCCACTCTTACGTGACTGGCCCGAAATCTGAAGAGAGATCGTCTTTCAGATGTAGAAACACGCATACCAACTATTGTTTATGTCCCACGACTCCTTCTTGGTGTTGCGATTTTTATCCGCCAGTGTAGTTTTCGTGAATAACGATTGGCGTTAGGCCTCAGGGTGTAATCTAATCTCTCCAATTTTATCCTCATGGTCTTTCCGCTAGACATATTAGGAGGAAGCATTAAGTTTGCTGGCTCTTCTAGGAACGTATACTCTCGGAACTTGAACAGGAAACCATACCGTGATGCAGAGCGCCTCCCTTGCCACTGAATTTGGCTGTGATGCCTCTGACACTTTCGTACTTAGTAAATGAGTCTGTAACGAAACGTGCTGCTTTTCTTTGGATCTTCTCTATTCCCTTTATCAACCCTATCTGGTACAGATCCCACACTGACGAGCACATTCAAGTATTGGTCGAACGAGTGTTTTGTTAATCTACTTCCTTAGTTGATGGATTAAATTTCCTGAGCATTCTTCCTATGAATCTGACTCTGCTACCTGATTTTCCTGCAATTAGTTTTATCTGATCGTACCTCTCTAAACAGCTCTGTACACATACTCGTAGATATTTTGAATGTTCTGCCATCGTGTAGTCATACAGTAATGGATGTTTCTGTCAATTAATGTGCAATACTTTACCATACGTTTGTGTTAGGGTTCAGTTACCACTCCCTACACCAAGCGTCGATACTCTGTAGATCATCCTACATTTCGCTACAATGTTCTAGCGGTGCGACCTCTCTGTATACAACAGTATCACATACGAAAAGCTTCATGGAACTTACGATGTTGCCAACTACGTCATGAAGTCAGTTTTACGTCTGAAGACCTCTCTCTCTCTCTCTCTCTCTCTCTCTCTCTCTCTCTCTCTCTCTCTATCTATTGAGAACGATATGCTGTGTTAAGATGTCTTCAATCCAATCATACAGTTCGTCTGCTATTCCGTACGCTCCTATTTTGTTTAACAGGCGGCAAGGCGGAACTGTATCGAATACCTTACCGAAGTAAAGGAACACGGAATCTATCTGGGAGCCGATATCTACCGCCTTCTGGGTCTCTTGGATGAACAGCGAGATGGGTTTCACACTACCATTATTTTCGAAACCCATATTGGTTCCTAAACAGGAGATTTTCGGTCTCTAGAACTGTCATAATACGCGAGCATAAAACATGTTCCAAAATTATACAACTGGCCGACGTCAGAGATGCAGGCCTATAGTTGCGTGTGTCTGTTCGTCGACCCATCTTGAAAACAAAACATAAATTACATG
This sequence comes from Schistocerca piceifrons, assembly GCF_021461385.2. Taxonomy (NCBI): domain Eukaryota; kingdom Metazoa; phylum Arthropoda; class Insecta; order Orthoptera; family Acrididae; genus Schistocerca; species Schistocerca piceifrons. The sequence goes on from NC_060149.1 coordinate 537,553,107, forward strand.
TGCTTTATTCTAATTATCAGCAATGCTTCACACCTCCAAAAAGCTACAGTACAGAGCTGCTAGAAGAGTATCTTTGGATACTCTACGTAGAATCATATTGGTATCTCGTCAGGTCCAGTGGCCTTCCTCCTATTGAGCGATTTCAGTTGCTTTTCTATCCCATGGTCACCTATTTCGATATCAGTGACTTCGTCGTTTGAGCGACAATTTAAAGGAGGCTCTGCAGTGCGATCTGCCTCCGTGAAACAATGTTGGAAAAAGAAGTTTATTATTTCGGCCTTTTCTGTGCCGTTCTCCGTTTTAGTACCATAATACTCCCACAATATCTTGACAGATGGCTTCGATCCGTTTACTTACTTAACGCAGGACCGAAACTTCACAGCGCGGGGTAGCCGAGCGATCTGGGCGCCTTGCCACGATCCGCACGGTTCCCCCCGTCGGAGGTTCGAGTCCTCCCTCGGGCATGGGTGTATGTGTTTTCCTTAGCATAAGTTAGTTTAAGTTAGATTCAGTAGTGTGTAAGCTTAGGGACTGATGACTTCAGCAGTTTGGTCCCATAAGACCTTACCACAAATTTCCAAATTTTACCAAAACTTCTTAGGATTTTCTGTGAAGTCGGTAGACAGAACTTTACTTTCGATTTTGTTGAACGCTTCACCACGCATGGCTCTTCTTTCGATAATTTTGGCTTCCATTTTATTTATTTTTTTGTGTGAGGCTTTAGCTACTTTCAAATTTGCAATGAACCTCTCTTTGCTTTTTTAGCACCTCTCTAACATGGCTGTCGAATCACCGAGGATTTTTTCAATGGCTGTTCAAATGTGTGTGAATTTCTTAGGGAACCAACTGCTGAGGTCATCGGTCCCTATTCTTACATACTGAACCTAAATTAAATTAACTTATGCTAAGAACAACACATACACTCATGCCCGTAGGAGGACTCGAACCTCCAGCGGGAGGCGCCTTTTCCATGCCTCACAACTTCTCTCTGTATATACCTGTCTAAAGCGTTATTTACAATACATAAACTGGATTGAATCGTACAAAACGCTATGAAGACACAACAGACATTTTCGCTTGCACTACAATGCCTTTGGATGACATAACTTATGCTAAGAACAACACATACACTCATGCCCGTAGGAGGACTCGAACCTCCAGCGGGAGGCGCCTTTTCCATGCCTCACAACTTCTCTCTGTATATACCTGTCTAAAGCGTTATTTACAATACATAAACTGGATTGAATCGTACAAAACGCTATGAAGACACAACAGACATTTTCGCTTGCACTACAATGCCTTTGGATGACATAATGTCAAGTATTCGGTACTTTGAGAGATCATGGTCCCGGATCCCTCTGACATGGCGACCAGGTAAGCTATGTTTCGCTCTACGTTACGTACAGAAACCTAAATTATTCTTCAAATGTGAAGTTGAGTTTAGTAGGGGAGTTTGCAACTGAAAAGTTATCTATGAGTAAGGAGTGCTCAGCCTGGGCCTTCACATTACAGCAATACCCGCAGGATCACGCTTTAAACGTTAGTTTCACGGGTACCATTCTTTTGTTCTAAACAATGTGTTCAGACTTTCCACATAAACTCGATAGCTGAAATGGTATGGGTATAACATGGTCACTATAAAAAAAAGACATCCTCGGAAACGCAAATCATAGAGCCCTTCGATAATATTGTCCCTCCAAGTAGCATTGTAGCCCTCTTCGATAACAAAAAGCGCTCTTATTAAGTCTTCGTAATAAAAGCTGTTGAGTATCAGACCCAAGCTGGGTTAAGATACAATATTCGAAAAGAGGCTAATGAGCAAGTTGCAATCTGTGATCAAGATGAGGGGGAGGTTGACCACCTGCTGCAAGGTCTTCCCTAGGCATTTGGTGAAGGCGCCACTTTATAGGGCAGATGTGGTCAGTCAGAGGGTTATGTAGAGTCACTGAAATAACATATCTAGTTTTAAAGTCCGGTTACCCAGATAAAAAGGAAAAGGACAAGGTGGATCTATTTTGTCCTCCACGTAAGGTTTTGCGGGACGCTCTAATGGATCCCATAGTGGCCGTATCTATCACGATTAACAGACACTTCAGAGTATTATTCACATATTGAAAAGGGTGAAAGTAAATTTCTTAGTTATAGGTCAGTTACACTTTTTAGATGTATGAAATGGAACGATCACATATGCTCACTCGTAGGTAAAGCCGGTGGTCGACTTCGATTTATTGGTAGAATACTAGGGAAATGCAAACATGTACTAACGAGACTGGCTACAAAACACTCGTGCGACCCATCCTAGGATATTATGCAAGTGTGTAGGACCTGTAACAGACAGGGCAAACTGGGGATATTGAACGTATATAGAGTGTGGCAGCACGAATAGTCAGAGGATTGTTTAACCTGTTGGATAGTTTCACGGACATGCTGAAAGAACTGAATTAAGGCACTGTTGAAGATTGATAAAGTACCCTGAGAAAGATCGCTTACAATGTTTCGAGAACCGTCTTTAAATGATGATTCTAGGAACACACCACAACCCAGACGTATCGCTGTCGTAGGGGTCGAGAGGTCAAGATTAATTTAATTACAGCACGCACAGAGACATGTGAACAGAAATTCTTCCGCGCTCCGTATGGGAAAGTAACGGGAGAAAGCCCTACGCTTCACAGTGGCATGAGGAGTATATATATAGATGCCCCTAATTTGGGAGTGGCATTACTAACCCGTTGGGGGAGCAGGCTGCTTTTGTTGTTGATCTCAAATCTCTGGGTTAGACGCTCGAGCGGATCATATTGGTAATAATGACCCTCTCATCCACTGACGCTGCGCGGGGTAGTCGCTCGGTCTTGGGCGTCTTGTCACGGTCCGCGCGGCTCCTCCCGTCAGAGGTTCGAGTCCTCCCTCGGCCATGGGTGTGTGTGTGTGTTGTCCTTAGCGTAAGTTAATTAGATTAAATAGTGTGTAAGCTTAGGGACCGATGACCTTAGCAGTTTGGTCCCATAAGGCCTTACCATAAATTTCCAAATTTCCAAATCCACTGACGTTGTCGCATATTTGAAAAAGAGGTAGTTGGTTGTACAACATACAGTTTGCCTTAATTTGTTCAAATCCAAGCAACTTTCTTTAGGGCACTGCCCAGTGCCAGGAGAGAAATCTAAGTCGGGCAGAGCCCACTGGTATAAGATGCCAAACAGAATACTGAGTAAGATTACAAGAGACCATAATAAAAGATCACGTAGTGCTGAAGTTCCCGCTGTGCCCTATATCCAAACGACCAATGAGATGAATTTATCGACTGCTCAGACCCTGGGACAAGTGTCAGCCGAAACCTACAGCACGCTGTTCACATAAAAATCATCCGAGGACAGAAGTTATCGGGTTGTTTTACTGTGCAACTAACTGAGAGTTTTTCAGTCAAAAACGTAGTGAAGGGCCAGTTACAAAGAATGTATGGTTGCTTTTTGGTGCACATACCATCAACTGTTTACAATCTGGTGATAACATCGAAAGTTACGGATTGTACCAGTTTACTGGAGGAACATCATAAGTATTGAAACGTGTCTCCTATAGACATGAGCGTAATAATAACTCGCTGTGATATAGATACCACATCTTCCACTTGTCTCTGAATCTACTTGTGTTCCACTGTAGTCTGGAAACCTATTTGTCATTGATATTTTTCCTACGTCTTAATTTTTATTTATACTCATGCTCATAAAGTAAGGATAATTGCAGAATGTGGTGCCACACAACGTGGCACTACACAAAACTTGCGCTAATTGCATAGGCACATAGGGAAAACACGCGACACAGATCTGTAAGTTCCGAAACACATGTGCTACTTAACGCCACTGTTTCCTGCGCATGTGCCCCGACATCAATATGGGATGTGGTCACTATGCACACGTACACAGTCCGCACAACGGGTTGGCATACTCTGGATCAGGCGGTCGAGCAGCTGCTGGGGTATAGCCTTCCATTCTTGTACCAGTGCCTGTCGGAGCTCCTTAAGTGTCCTAGGGGTTTGGAGACGTGCAGCGATACGTCGACCGAGAGCATCCCGGACGTGCTCGATGGGGTTTAGGTCTGGAGAACAGGTAGGCCACTCCATGCGCCTGATACCTTCTGTTTCAAGGTACTCCTCCATGATGGCAGCTCGGTGAGGCCGTGCGCTATCATCCATCTGGAGGATGGTGGGACCCACTGCACCCCTGAAAAGGAGAACATACTGGTGCAAAATGACGTCCCGATACACCTGATCTGTTACAGTTCCTCTGTCAAAGACATGCGGGGTGTACGTGCACCAATCATAATCCCACCCCACACCATCAAACCACGACCTCCATACAGGTCCCTTTCAAGGACATTAAGGGGTTGGTATCTGGTTCCTGGTTCACGCCAGATGAAAACCCGACGAGAATTATTGTCCAGACTATACCTTGACCTGTCCTTAAACATAGCCTGGGACCACTGTTCCAATGACCATATACTGTGTTCATGACACCAGGCTCTCCTGTGACCAGGGGTCAGTGGAATGCACCTTGCAGTTCTCCGGGCGAGTAAATCATGTCTGCTCAATCGTTTACAGACTGTGTGTCTGGAGACAACTGCCCCAGTGGCTGCGGTAAGGTCCCGAGCAAGGCTACCTGCAGTACTCCGTAGCCGTCTGCGGGCACTGATGGTGAGATATCGGTCTTCTTGTGGTGTTGTACACCGTGGACGTCCCGTACTGTAGCGCCTGGACACGTTTCCTGTCTGCTGGAATCGTTGCCATAATCTTGAGATCACACTTTGTGGCACACGGAGGGCCCGTGCTACGACCTGCTGTGTTTGACCAGCATCCAGTCGCCCTAGTATTCTACCCCTCATAACGCCATCAATATGTGTTCTTTGAGCCATTTTCAACACACAGTCACCATTAGCACGTCTGAAAACGTCTGCACACTTACTCGCTGCACCATACTCTGACATGCACCAACACACCTCCGCGTATGTGGACTGTTGCCAGTACCACCGTGCGACGACCGCAGGTCAAATGCACCGCAAAGTCATACCCCGAGGTGATTTAAACCCGCAAACCGCCCACCAGAGCGTTGTTTCACCATGTATCAGCATTATCATTAATATATGAGCGTGAGTGTAGATAGTAGGTGGCATGGCAGGGCTGGATAATTTATTTAAACTGTTTAGCTTTACTCTATTTGCTAACTGAAGCGCAGCCAGGGTAGTTAATAAAAACAGACCGTTCAAACGCATTGCACAACATTTCCCACTGTAGCTGCTCCGAAATCATCAGTATCAATTTTAAGTTTACTATGTACCACCTGAAGAAACGAAAGTGAAACTACAAATAAATTATGGTAGAAGCGATTCATAATGTAATCCTGACAAAAAACAAATTTTGCATAAAAAGTGTTTAATACAACGATTCTCACAGCCAGACCGTCGGAAATGTGTAGTCACTGCACAGAAAAATGAAAGTTTACGTCGTTCAAGTCGTTTGATTGCATTGAAAGCGAAAAATTCGGTGACAAATTATTCATCTTACGTTAAATAAGTCGGTCATAAGAACTTTTCACTTACCACGCGAGCACACAGTGGACAGCATACAATGGGAAAAACGTTTAATGTTGGATTCGCAATACTACATTACTAGCAGAGATTTTTCGTGAAATCGAGCCTTCAACAAATATAAAGCTATACGGTAGTGACACTTCATGAAATATGGTGGAATAAAGAAAATCCAATACAGACATTACACGGTTCTGAGTCCCGTGCTGCTACAATGTTCACTGACGCAGAGAGCCCGAGCAACAGAAATTCATCTACAGGCAACACGAGACCACTGCCTTCGCCCTAGCCTCGCTGAATAAGAAAGCATCTGAGCCCCAAGGAATTTCCGTTCACGACTTAACTAGCGAATCAACATGAGACTCCAACTTTCAACTCTTTCTCCACGTCAAATGGGACCAAACACGTCCCGTAAATAGCTTACAAATCACGTACTGCTTCCCAATTAAGCTATCTCGTCTCATGCAATACTCTTATCTGAATAGATGATCACTTTTCCTGTAAAAATAAACAGAATGAATCATTATAGACCTGTTTGTAATGGTCTTAAAGTGCATATATTTACGAAATGTGTGCTTTGTGGAAATATTTAAAAATTCTCTGCTGCTGGAGTATTTAGTTTACAATATTTCAGCTTGAAACAGAACAGTTAAATTAATTTCTCCAGAGTGTAGCAGAAAATGCCTACAGTGTCTTACGTACATCAGGTACTTAATTTACAACATTTACATGAAAACCCACCATAATTCACAGTACCTTTAATGGTGTCTACAATTATATTGGCAGCCAACATTGGTTTTCAGGACGGAATTTTCAACGGAAGTAACAGCTAACTGGAAAATGTTATCTCCGTAGTTAAAAAAATTTAGTGCTTCTAAAAAGAACACAAACTTGGTAATTTTCAAGTAACCATTTGATAAAATGTTATGAATCTCCGTACCAGCAATCATTACTACGTCCTCTATGAGATGACGGATATAAAAGGACGTAAGATTAAGATTTACAATCCTGTCGCGACCAGATCGTCAGAGACGGAGCAAATACACCAGTTAGCGAAACAACTTGCCCGTGTCCTTTCAAAGGGAGTGTACCGGCATTTGCCTTATGCGATTTAGGGTAACTGCGGACATCCTAAATCAGAACGTCCGAAACAGTGTTTGGATCGCCATCCACCTGAATACGAATCTGGCGCCCACTTCGACTACGGGCAAATATGGCCGGGTAAGTACAAGTGTACAACGCAGTGAAACTCATACTTGGCATCGCCTTCCGTAGTGTCAGGAGTGAAACTGGCATTACGTCGGCCAGATAAAGCGAAAATTACATTATCTTACGGCTTTAAAGTTGGTTTTCCTAACGCCCTGCCACACGTCCCTGCAGACGGCGTTTTTTCAACGCAGAGCCTCGTCGCTAGACAATATGTGTATACATGACGTCTGCAGAGGAACCAATTCTTTCTGGAGCGATTTTGGGGAATCTGTACGTTAAAATTGATTAGTTTCATAAGTGGCTCTCCAGTTTCTCCCGTCGTACTTCAAAACAATATGATCTATGGATGTACTGGTTGTTGCTGATGTCCAAAGAGCGCAATATGTCGACTGTCGACAGTGCCTCCATTGTCAGGTGCGCTGGTGACGGCGACAGGGCCGATTTCCGAAATATTGCGTTCTTCGCACGCAACAACCGACAGTATACCCGTGGATTAATTTATAATAATTACGTATCTTATACTCTCCCTTAGTTACTTGATAATGCCACATTCTGCGCTGTACATAGATTTTCATAATAAATGTCATATATGATAATTCCTTGTACACAATTCGTTGATTTGCCCAGTTACATGTGCAGAGTAACAATTTTTTTTAATTGTATTCTGCCTTACGGCAGGTTTTGTCATGCTGGAAGCCTCGTCAGAGAGGTCCACCGCATGAGCGTCTAGGGAAGTGATTTCATTGGTGGTTTCCCGTTGTCTTCCGCTGATGATGATGAAATGATAATGAGGACAACACAACACCCAGTCCCTGAGTGGAGAAAATCTCCGACCCAGCCGGGAATCGAACCCGGGACCCTTGGCGTGACAGACCGCCGCACTGACCACTCAGCTATCGGGACGGACAGTAACAAAATTAATTCACAGCATAATAACTAAAGTTCTAGCCAAACTAATTACGTTTTGGATTACAACACAAGCATGCGAAGAAAAATCAATCACATTCGATGTCACAAAAATGCTGTTGATCAGAGTAACGGAATGATAGTCTTTCATCTTCTTGTTCACTTGGTTTACATTCCACTTTAAACTACAGATATCCTATCCACGGTAGGATTTCTAAGAAGACGACAGTTCTAATCCCCATCCGGCCACCCAGATTTTGTTTTCCGTAATATCCCCAAAGCGTTACAAGAAAATGCCGGGACTGTTCCTTTGACGAGGGTGCGGCCGATATCCTTTCCCAACCTCTCGTGATCCGAGCTTGAACACAGTCTCTAGAATGGCCTCGCTGTCGACGGAACGTAAAACCATAATATTCCTTTCTTCTTTTGCGCCACAGATTCTCTGGGGCGAGGAATCGTTCCTGCGCCAATCAGAGCAGCGACGTAGTGGGAGAAGCGCCAGACTGAAGACTGGGTGCTGCTGACAATAGAATGTATTTACGACAGAAGAACTATCATTCATTAATCTGACACTGCAGAATACGGTAACCAGCATCCCTGAAAGTCAAAGCTGTCACATCTTACAGCTCCAGCAGGGCTTCTGGAAGAGCTGAGTTGACAAGAAAATCGGAGCAACTGATGTCATTGCTGCCCAATGCCAACGCCGGCCCTCTCTAGCCTGTCACGCTATCTGGGGTGGGAGTGCTGCCATTGGAGAAACGCTAACCAGCCGTCTCACATACAATGAGGTGACAAAAGTCATTGGATACCTCCTAAAAGCTGGCCGGTGTGGCCGAGCGGTTCTAGGCGCTTCAGTCTCGAACCGCGCGACCGCTACGGTCGCGCGTTCGAATCTTGCCTCGGGCATGGATGTTTGTGGTGTCCTTAGGTTAGTTAGGTTTAAGTAGTTCTAGGTTCTTGGGGACTGATGACCTCAGATGTTAAGTCCCATAGTGCTCAGCGCCATTTGAGCCTCCTAAAATCGTATCGGCCCACATTTCCCCTGAGTAGTGCACCAACTCGATGTGGCGTAGACTCAACAAGTCGTAGGTAGTCCCCTACAGAAACATTGATCCATGTTATCTCTACAGTCTCCATAATTGCGGAAGACGTATAGACGGTGTAGGATTTTCTGCATGAACTCACCTCTCGATGATGTACCATAAATACTCGATGGGATTCATGTTGGGCGATCCGGACGGCCAAATCATTCCTTGACTTGTCCAGAATGTTCTTCAAACCAATTGCGAGCAATTGTGACATGGTGACATGCTGCTTTGTCATCCACCAAAACTCTATCGTTGTTTGGGAACATGAAGTCCACGAATGGTTGCCAATGGTCTCAGTTGGTTCAGCTGGACGAGGAGACCGAGTCCATTCAACATAAACACAGCCCACACCATTGTGGAGGCACCAACAGCTCGCACAGTGCCTTGTTGACAAGTTGGGTCCATTGCTTTGTGGGGTCTGCGCCACAGTCGAACAATACCATCAGGTCTTAACTGATACCGAGACTCGTCTGACCAGGCCAATGTTTTTTAGTCGTCTAAGGTTCAACCGATACAGTCGCGAGGCCTGGAGAGGTGCTACAGGCAATGTCGTGCTGTTAGCAAAGACACTCGCGTCTGTCGTCTGCTTACATAGCCCATTAACGCCAAATTTTGCCGCGCTGTCTTGAGGAATACGTTCGTCATACGTCCAACATTGATTTATGCGGTTGTTTCACGCAGCGTTGCTTGTCTGCCAGCACTGACAACTGTACCAAAAGGCCACTGCTCTCGATCGTTAAATGAAGCTCGTCGGCGACTGCGTTGTCCATGGTGAGAGGTAATTTCTGAAACCCGGTATTCTCGGGACACTATTGACATTGGATACCAGATTATTGAATTCCCTAACGATTTCCGAAATGGAATGACCCGTGCATATTGCTCCAACTACTATTCCGCGTTCAAGGGCTGTTAATTCCAGCCTTGGTTCCATAATCACGCCGAAAACCTTTTCACATGAATTACCTGAATACAACTGACAGCTCCGCCAACGCATTGCCCTTTTCTACGTTGTGTACGCCATACTACGTCCACCTGTGCATGTGGGTATCTCTATCCCATGACTTCTGTCGCCTTGGTGTAGCACTTAATTCAGTCCTTCATTCTCAGATGTTCAGTATGAACAGCAGTATCTCAGTGTGTACGGTAAATTGAGTGACACAATGTATATCAGCTGATGACTACGAGATTTCAGCCACTTACAGTTGGATAAAGAGGCACCAGCCGCCATCCGTGGACTTTGCCGCCATTAACTGCAGGTTTCCGCTTAGGCTACAGTCTGGATGCTGTCAAGCTGTTGCCTTCACACCGCTGCGTCACCAGGATGACAACCTTATGCTGACGGTCACTTTCCTGATGAGCCGTTGGTTCGAGCCTGCGCCAGCCAGCTGTCCAGTGACTCCATAGCTCTCCAATACCCAGAGCGGGCCCACGCCATCGTCTTAGGTCATCCGGGGCACTCCGTTTTGAACAAGATCTATCCCAGTGTGTTGTTATCTACGGCCACAAAGCAGCCGAGCAGCGATTGGCTGCCTCTGTCACTCGTGCCGACTGGGCGGCGCCTTGCGTCACGTCACCGAGCCGCACTGACATCTGCAGCAGCCGCCAGCAGCTCCCGCCATCAGCACATACATTTCCCTGGAGGGCAGGGAAGTAACGCCGGCACACCGCGCGAGCTTTGCTTGGTACGTCAAAGAGGACAACAACTTTTCCTCCAGCTATATTCCATCATTGTACCTGCCATGAATAAAGAACTTTCTTAACCAGGGATGCTTCGCTGATGGGCCACTATAGTAACCCACTACTTCTGCAGTCCTCGTCCAGGTGGGGAAACAGCACTAATTCTGAATTGTCAACAGCTGATTCAACCGGCACCATAGAGATCACGTCCTGAACTCTACACTTCCTTAGGTGTGTTAGCAACACGCAAGTCACCGAAGTGGCGTCAAATGAAGAGTTGCTTCAGGGCGTAGTGCCACACGAAATAGTTATTACACTACTGGCCATTAAAATTGCTACACAAAGAAGAAATGCAGATGATGAACGGGTATTAATTGGACAAATATATTATACTAGAACTGACATGTGATTACATTTTCACGCAATTTATGTGCATAGTTTCTGAGAAATCAGTACCAAGAACAACCACCTCTGGCCGTAATAACGGCCTTGATACGCCTGGGCATTGAGTCAAACAGAGCTTGGATGGCGTGTACAGGTACAGCTGCCCATGCAGCCTCAATACGATACCACAGTTCATCAAGAGTAGTGACTGGCGTATTGTGATGAGCCAGTTGCTCGGCCACCATTGACCAGACGTTTTCAGTTGATGAGAGATCTGGAGAATGTGCTGGCCAGGGCACCAATCGAACATTTTCTGTATCCAGAAAGGCCCATATAGGACATGCAACATGCGGTCGTGAATTATCCTGCTGAAATGTAGGGTTTCGCAGGGATCGAATGAAGGGTAGAGCCACGCGTCGTAACACATCTGAAATGTAACGTCCACTGTTCAAAGTGCCGTCAATGCGAACAAGAGGTGACCGAGACGTGTAACCAATGGCACCCCATACCATCATGCCGGGCGATGACGAATACACGCTTCGAGTGTGCGTTCACCGCGATGTCGCCAAAGACGGATGCGACCATCATGATGCTGTAAACAGAACCTGAATTCATCCGAAAAAATGACGTTTTGCCATTCGTGCACCCAGGTTCGTCGTTGAGTACACCATCGCAGGCGCTCCTGTCTGTGATGCAGCGTCAAGGGTAACCGCAGCCATGGTCTCCGAGCTGATAGTACATGCTGCTACAAACGGCGTCGAACTGTTCATGCAGATGGTTGTCTTGCGAACGTCCCCATCTGTTGACTCAGGGATCGAGACGTGGCTGCACGATCCGTTACAGCCATGCGGGTAAGATGCCTGTCATCCCGACAGCTAGTGATACGAGGCCGTTGGGATCCAGCACGGCGTTCCGTATCACCCTCCTGAACCCACCGATCCATATTCTGCTAACAGTCATTGGATCTCGACCAACGCGAGCAGCAACGTCGCAATACGATAAACCGCAATCGCGATAGGCCACAATCCGACCTTTATCAAAGTCGGAAACGTGATGGTACGCATTTCTCCTCCGTACACGAGGCATCACAACAACGTTTCACCAGGCAACGCCGGTCAACTGTTGTTTGTGTATGAGAAATCGGTTGGAAACTTTCCTCGTGTCAGCACGTTGTAGGTGTCGCCACCGGCTCCAACCTTGTGTGAATGCTCTGAAAAGCTAATGAATTGCATATCACAGCATATTCTTCCTGTCTGTTAAATTTCTCGTCTGTAGCACGTCATCTTCGTTGTGTAGCAATTTTAATGGCCAGTAGTGTATCTTGTGGTTGAAGTTCAGACAACATCATATTACGACGTAATTCAGGGGATGTTTCGATGTTATTCGCACAACTTTTATAGTTCTACTGCAGCCGTGGCAAATTTCGCTTTGGTGTGGGGCCAATGGAAAACACATGACTTGAATTTGCGTTTCGATCAGCATGCTACGTTGTATGGTTACTCATACCTCATATGGCTGATGCATCGGTAATGCTTCTTTTAAAATTTAAATTGTCCAATTTAATGCAGATGACGGAACTTCACTGTCCATAGGAGCACTAAAAATTTCAGCTCAGTGATAAATCACACCAATTTAAAAGTTTGAAATTTACCTAGGGATTACAATTACAAACAACTTGACTTGCAACCATCACATAGAAAATGTTATGGAAAAGGTAAAAAACAACTTTTTTTTACTAGCAGAGCACTGCAATAAATCTACCAAAGAGAGTGACAAGAGCATGCTTGTCCGTTCTACTCTGGATTATGGCTGTGCGGTATTGAATCCTTACCAGATAGGACCGACAGAGGTCGTTGACCAAGTCCAAAGAAGGGCAGTTCGTATTGTCATATTGAGGAATAGAGGAGAAAGTGTCACGGAAAGGATCAACGAGTTGGGATGACAGTCATTAAAATAAGGACTTTTACGTTAAGCCAGATGTTTTCAGCAAATTTTAGTTAACAACTTTCTTCTCCCAATGCCAAATTATTTTGTTGATGCCAACCTGCATATGCACTGAACATCGTAATAGAAAAAAGATAAATCAGAGCTCGCACAGAGAGATTTAGATGTTAATTTTTCCCATGTGCTCTTCGAGAGTGGAACGGTACATAAATAGTCTGAAAGTGGTTCTATGAATACTCTGGTAAACAGTTAAGAGTCAGTTGCAGTGTAATCATGTAGGTGTTGACGTAGGGTCGAGACGAATCACAACTTCTGAGAGTAATAGATCGTCTTACTATTGTAAACATTTGGGATTATTGTATTCAAGCATCAGCAGGTCATCTATTTGAAATCAGCAATCCTCTTTTTATACAATTTAGAATGACGCTTTCGAGATTGTATTCCACACTGACAGTTACAACAGGTCGCTTAAAAGCAAATTAGCCATTAACAGATGACAGACCCGAAATAAACGATAAGGCACTGCGGCCTCACAATATCGAAAAGTGATGATCAAGTCTTCGCAGGTACATATCTCATCCGTCCATGCTCTCATCAATGATAGATGCAGACCGATGAGAAACTGCACCGTTTCCTGATGTTGTTTCTACGGGCTTAACAATTACAGTCGGTGCTTCCGGTCCTGTGCTTGAAACAGTCGTTCTTGCTGAATCAACAGTTGTTGTGTTTCTTACAACTGTGTTAAATAAGTTTAAATAATTCACAACCTAGAAAAACACGAAAGACAAGCTCAGATTGGGGAAGGATGAGGAAGGAAATCGGCTATGCCCTTCCAAAGGAACAATCCCGGTATTCGCATCAATCTTTTAACATACCCAATCCCGGTTCTACGTGGGAGACAGACAGGCAAAGGAACCCCCCGCCCACCGCCCCGGCCTCCGGGACATCCACGCACGCCGACATGTTCTTTCCGTGCTGTAGAGTAGAAAGGACTCGGTATCAGATCAAGGGGTGGGGTAAATCGTTGGGCGCTGCCATATGACATCAGCCGCTAATGTGAAATGGGTGATATCCCATTTTAAAAAGGAAGAATGCTTGTTGTAAGAAAGCATTTAGCGTTTCGTGTGCTCTCTTGCCGAACGGAAGTGTGGCAAAGACCGTACTGAAGTGGAAGTAGATTTTAGAGGAGGTGGTGGAGGCGACAAATGGAAGGGACACGGGATATCTATTCTTAAATGGCGACATGAAGCTTGCCCAGTGAAGGAATTCTACCCACAATATGGTCTGCGTATAGTCCTCCGATCTTGTCGTGATAATTTTGGAATTGTGGGTGACACAAAAAAGTTTAACAATAAAGTGACTGGCCACAAGAGGAATATGAGACAACCAATCGAATGTATGTATGGTCAAGTAAAGTGACATAGTTCAGGAGGACTCCGAGAAATCGCCTTGGAAGCACATTTGTGATCGAGAGGGCAACAGTGATACTTTCCGTTGGGCGTCTGAGCCGAACATCCAGCGCTGGTAGCAACCTGAGTACACGACTCCTCGCCGACCTCATGCCGTTACCGGGACGCAGCCAGCCTTCTGGTCACTTCCGCCCGCTCCCTTCACTCTGCTATGAGACACCGCTAACCTAACCCAGTTCGCCTTTAGCTTCGCCGACAACAGGACAGCCACAGCCCGGTAAAAATGCACTACAGTTCTCGCTTTCACCTTAGTCTGCCTGTTAGTTCCGTTTGTCTCATAACAACCACAAGATAAACACCCTGGCAACGACCGTGAGACTTTTGTAATTGATAATGGGCAACTCAACAAATATAATTTATAAATTCATTTCAATAACCGTGGTCCAACAGCATTTTGTTTCTACAAATAAATATGAATGACTAATCTCCTTTAATTCTTGCCGCTGGGGCTCCTAATCATTTTATTGCATATGCTAAAGCCGCGCTCAAGTGATGGCATTAAAAACTTAGACCACTACAACCTAATTAGCGAAATCACAGAAAACTTCACTCTGTGTACACTAATGGGAATTTGAACTGCAGCATCTGAGTCCAGTGTCTTATCACTGCTCGGTTTTAGCATCAACATCCATGATCATTTATCAATATATTCGCAGCGAATATTTTCATTTTCAGTTTCTATGTGTGCATCTTTCCATAATGACAGCTAATTATAACTGAAGGGAAGTTTTCGTTTGTTCTTGATATAGGTCTAGGCTACTGTCAGGATCATTTTCGCGCAATATTTCCTCCTACAGATGTCGCCAACATAGATCGAAAAATTGACAAGCCGCATTTCATTCGTTTCAGTTACACACAAGGCTTTTACTCTGGCCGAGACTTCTGACTGGCAACTACTGTGCTATTAAGTCTGCTAAAGAAGCTAACACTTCTGCATTATAGAAGAAAACCTTATTTATGTAGCCCGAAAAGAAGAATATTTCCCCTATCACGAACAGGGGATCTGCATTGCATCCAACTGGGCTGCAAACGTATTCTGGTTGGAGATCCCGTATGAATCTATATAACACTTTACTTCGTGACCTTTCAAACCTGGGAGAAGTAGGTGTCACATCATAAACCGTTCGTCTCCTTTCCGCTTGTGGGAAAAAGATACAGAGGTGCAGCTGAGGTTTAAGAACACCTTTCGCGATGACATGATATTATTGCGTATTTAGAGTTTTTGCGATAGGCCTAATCTTCCTTACGTCCGAGTAACTAAACTGCCATATGAAGAATAGACAGGAAATATTGTCAGATTTAAATCTGCAGCTTTCTAAACTTCGTTAAGTTGTGTCATGATTTGAAAAGTACCATTTACTTTATTTAAAGATTGTTTTGGCGACGCAAATCCTACGCAACTAACACGCAAGCTAACGAATAGTGCAGTGTGGTGAAATATAGGGTGTCTACATCGAAATTCCTTTGTTTCATGTCTGACTTGTACGTTGGTTGCAGAAGGACTTATAGTTGCTGCCTAAACTTTTTTAACATCTGGTGCAGTATTTTTGTCCGTAGAAGCGGAAGTGGCGTCAGTTTAGGAGAAGGCACAAACTGTGCTTTCGTACGCACAGTTTAAATCCATTGTTATGGTGCAAAGGCAGTTTCGTGGTGTTCACAGGAAAGCAGCACCAGACGCCAAGTGCATAAAAGCATGGCACAGTCGGTTTCTAGAAACTGGCACCATTGCATAGGGGCATGGAGGAAGTCGGCGGGTCTCTGAAGAACAAGTGGAGAATACCTGCCAAACATTCCAACGAAGTCCACGAAAATCAGTTCGTCAAGATTCACGAGAACTTCAGATCCCTCACGCAACTGTCTATAAAGTCGTCATAACGCGGCTGCGTCTGTATTCATACATGGTGCAGATAGTGCAGCCCTCAAAGCCGACGATACGAATTTGCACTTGAAATGCTTAACCGAATAGACCGGAATCCTGCGTTCCTGTCAAGTGTAATGTTTTCTGACGAGGCCACATTCCACGTCTCTCGAACTGTGAACAAGCATAATGTTCGAATTTGGGGCTGGCAGAATCCACAGTGTGTCAGTGAAAAGGTACAAGACTGCTCGAAAGTGAACGTTTGGTGTGGCCTCATGAGCGACAAGATAACTAGACCATTCTTCTTTGTTGGAACAACTGTGGCAGGAACGACGTACCTAAACGTGCTGGAGATATTCCCCAGGTTGAAGACTTGCACCCCACACCTTTGGTTTCAGAAAGATGGTGCTCCACCTCACTGGTCGCTGGGTGTTCGGAAACCTCTAAATGCAGCATTTCCAGGACGCCGGATTTGGCGAGGGGAACCCATGAATTGGCCTCCACGTTCTCCTGACATCACACCGTGGGATTTTTTCCATGGGGCTACGTCAAGGACAGGTTGTTCGCCACGGCAGTGCACGGCATTCATTACCTTCGTACTCGGATTGTGGAAGTCATTGACATAATTCTTTCGGACATGTTGCAGTGGACCTGGATGGAAATTGAAAACAGACTCGACATTCTTCGTGTCACCGTAGGGGCTCACGTGGAAGTGTTTTGATTTGTTATTGTAATTTTTTTTCAAAACTTATCTTCACATACAACTTATTTTTTGGGCAAAAAATAAAGCTTCTTCATTTTGTTTTGTGTATGGAACACATTCGAATTAGGGAATTTCGCTGTAGACATCCTGTACATTGTAAGATTTCTGATTAGTTATTGGAAGAATTAATATAGAAGACTTTAAAAGATTCACTGGAGTAAGAGCTCAACTTGACAGTACAATATGTAATATTCATGCTGAGACGAAAGGGCGGGCTGATACTCGTGGGGTTCGCTGCCGAGGTAGAACTTCGAACGCTCTGAACATTCGTGTGTCAGCTAGAGTCACGCAGGGGCCGGCTAGCACGGAAGATCCAAGTATAAATCGGGAAATACAGTAGTTGCGATCAATGCTATTGTCACGAAAGCGATTTGGGGCACTGTCATTACTACGCAGCATATTCTTCGCTGTGAAATAGGAGCGACAGGTTTGTGTGTACACACAATCCTTTTTCATTTTCGAAGATAAAGGTTTATTTGGGTAACCAGCAGATTTTCGTCTAAACCATCTTCTATTCATAAACCTGGTCAATAATTGTGTATCTGGTTACGAGAACATGGTTTTTTCTTATTTAATTAAATACAGGAATAAAATTAAACTTATTCTGTAAGAGTGTCCGGGTAACTGAGAAACGAAGCAGGAATATGAAGATCTGATTTAATTTCTGAAAGTAAATTTACTATACTTTGGATTATTCCGTCAGTTTTGGCACACAATTTTATATTTAAGAAAAAACTGCGTTTTGGTTTTCATAATATTGTTAATTTCGAAACGGTTTTCGGGTTACTGGGCCACCGTCAGGAAAGCAATGTCTAGTGTCTACAAGAGACACTAGTGCGTAGGACACCAGACAACAGAAATAAAGATGCTGTAAACACACAGACGATCTTTGGTCATGATATTTGGTGAGAAATGTCAAATCTAGTGTTTATTACTCGTGTTATACACATGATCGTCCCCAGAAATTTATCGAAGAGGGTGCAAGATTATAAAACTGACGATTTATAAAACAGAGCTTCATAACGTCTTGGACTTGCGAAGCTAAACCAGCAGGAAGTACACAAAACTTTTTATATCTCAAACGTTTCACAGTTATCACTTCAATATTATTTGGAATATAAGACTACTTTCATACCTAAAATAAGCATAAGCATATTTCATTAGTATCGGCGAAGAACATACTTTTAACGTCATTAAATCCTAACAGTTACTAAATACAGCTCGACAATATTTACGATATTTATATATTTAGTCGTATGTTAATAATATCTAAAATAGAAAAAAAATCATATGTAGATGAGATACAGATAAAAATTTCCAGCAACAAACGCACCTGTTTGATACTCCTCTTAGTGAAGGAACAGGAAATAAACTGCAGAACATGCTTATTCAGCTTTTATACCAACGGTTTTGTGTACGAAACTTCATGTCTGGTCTGCCTAATGGTTTTATTTCGTTAATTTAATGACTTCTATTTCTTAATATTGGTTTTCATAATAGAAGGGGAAACATTTTGTTTGAAAGCCACATTTTTTTGGGTTTGTTTCAGTACAATGTAACCCACCGCCAGCACTAAAAGAGATGAATGTTAAAAATCTTCGAAAACAACCCTCAAACTAACCAGTAGAACTGACCTTAATAGCTTAGTTTTGAACAATACAGTCCTCGTCTCTTCAATTTGATACGTTGTCATGCAATCGTGTCGAATGCAGTGGTTGTTAAAATCCCAGTTTTTCCCATTGCTCTCATCTTTGCTAAATCTGGGATTTAGTAGCATCACAGACGTGTGTGACTCAGAATTCAGGATGGGCAAAGTGCATCTCTAGCCCCCTCTCCCTTGCGGACGCTTGTGTTTCTGTGCCAAAAAGGGTAACTAGCAGTGTTAAATTACAGTGATAACCTAGATAGGTGGTATCAAGCATAATTCATAAAGAGCACGAAAGTTGCATAATTAACAAATGAATATAATGCTTAAATATTCAAGCATCTCTGCACATCACCTGACAAGACTATCTCGATCCGATGTTCTAAGTGAACTCCCCACCGCGGTGGTCCACTGAGTCATGTTAGGTGGACATATGATTAATCGTCGTATTAAAATCGGGATTTAGGTCCGTTCGCTCCACGGCAACGATATACGAGTATGAGACGAAGTTACGTAACAATGCAGGAGAGTATGAGGCAGACAGGAGGTGTACCTGGTGGGCGCTGCGGGCACCTCAAGTGAGGCGGCGTGCGTGTGGGGATGAGCGTGGGAGGAGGCGGGCGCGTCCGCATGCTGCGCCGCCTGCTCCTCCTGCTGCTCCTCCTCGCTCTCCTCTTCAGACGAGCTGGGGTCGATCATGGCGAGCCTGGAACACATCACAACCACATCAGCACCACAGGTTGAAACACAACTGCAACGGCAAATTTTAGGAGGGTCTTGAAGTATACTTTCTGACTGTTCGGCGCAAGTGACCTTTAGTCTCTGGTGGCATATCATAAAGTAATTGTATTTCATTCGATTTCTTATCCACATTGATCATTCTGTCTGTATTGGAGTGAAAATATCTGCACGACGGTACAAATATCGAAGGTATCCGCTGTCTAGCTTGTTTCAGAATAACTTGTCCCATTCACACACAGTATTTGCAGTTGACAAAAGTAATGCCCACTATACTCCTCGCCCTCAAGTTTGCGTGCAGTACTGCTCATTTCTGTCTCGTATTGATGATGTGGTATCACATATCGATACCATTCTACCGGCAACAAAGTTGGCGACGGAACTGCAAGTTTTCATCAGACGCCGTAAGCGCTCGATCGGGATGCAGTGGACCCAATGGTGTACGGCCACTGAGCCACGCAAGAGTTGAGCGCGCGATGCCGATGAGTGCGGACAACGGAGCGCTCGCGTCCGAGCCAGCCGGCTCGGTCGCGCCGGGGCCGGCCGCTGGCCGGTCGGTGGGGCCTGCCCCGCCGGCCGCTCCCCACAGGACGGATGCAATGGCGACGACCCCTGCGACGACAACGGATTCTGAAAGGCAAGATAATGAGGACAGGACCACGACTAGCGATATGCGAATGCAGAGCGGAGGACAACATACGACAACCCCTATGACGAGAGACATCAGCTAACACAGAACGATCGGCAACAACGGGAACTAAGACGTGAAATACAACACACGATTCTGCAAAGTCAGGAGGTATACGACAACCGCACTAGTACAGTTCCTACTTCACAGCCATAAGAACAAGTAGACGACGTCGAACAATTTTCACCACCAGAAGACGACGACGAAATGGAGGGAGTCTCCTCTGAAGAAGTTTGGACCATGCAGCCCACCGACGGACCGTTATGCGGCTATTGCGACGAAAGATACTACGGATGCTCCAGAAGGTGTGGACCAGACGAGTGACGTCAATCTCGAAGCAGATAAAGAGGGGACAGATGGCTGTGGCCGGAACTTACTACGCAAAGTCCCACCCGTTACTATTTACCATACCAAGAACTACATGGAACTCAACAAGGCGCTGAAAGCGAATATTGACGGCAGTCTTAAGGCCATCTACCAACGAGACAGGATCAAATATCACTTTGACTCCTATGAAGATCAACGGCGGGCCATCAATTTCTTTGTGTCGAATGACATCCACTTTTTTACACATCAGGCCGCAGAGGACAAGGACCTCAAAGTGGTTGTCAAACGTCTACCTGCCGAAGTTACGGAGGAACAACTGCAAGACGCACTGATAGAGAAGGGTTTCCCTGTCATCAACGACCACCAGTTTAAAAATCGATACGACAACACGAAGGAATTACGACCTCAAGCTGCTTACTGTGTCACGTTGCCAGCCCAAAAGGAAAACTACAAGATTTACGACATCAAATACCTTCTATATACTAAAGTCGTTATTGAAACCTACAACAGACAAGAAGGACCTGTTCAATGTCGCCACTGCCAGCGATTCGAACATACAGCTAATTATTGCAGCTTGCCTGCTCGCTGCGTTCGATGTGGAGGGCAGCACAGATCTTCAGCATGTACTCATCCCAGAGGGGCTCCGCCAAAATGTGCTAACTGTGAAAAGGACCATCCTGCCACATGGCGTGGCTGCCAGAAGTACCAGGAACTTCTCAGGAAATACAGACAACGGTCTTCCCCGCAGCCTTCTCAACGGAGGACTCGTGTAATACGGAAATCCAACCTGACGCCACACCCTCCGCCCCACCGTCAGCAAACGCCACAAGAACAGCCGACGGCGACACGGCAGCCAGTAACACAGCCTCCTCCTGAAGCACTTACACCTCGACAGCACCGCCAGCACTATTCATACGCCCACACAGCATCACCACGAGGACCGGAACCGGAAACCTACGTCTCACCAGCTCATTTGATGGAATCTATAGTTCCAGCGCTCTCTGATGTCGCCAAACTTCTCACCGCCGTGCAGCAACAACTAGTGGTGATACTTTCTTTAATCGAAAGTGTATTGAAGGCCTTTGGAACACCTTAAGATGGATCGTCCTGGGACCACGAGAAACCTGAAAATCTGTATATGGAACGCCAACGGAATGAAACACAAGAAAACAGAATTCACTGAATTTTTACAACGTCACAAAATCGACATCGCACTTGTATCGGAGACGCACCTTCGTCCAACAACTGAGCTTAGATTTCGTCTATAGAACGGACAGACAAGGCCAACGAGGTGGAGGGACCGCAGTTCTGCTTAAAAGGGAACTGCGGCACCATCATGAAACACTACCACACCTCCAACATCTGGAGGCAACAGCAGTAACGGTTCGATCGGCGGCAGGCAACATCACTTTCATTGCGGCGTACAACAGCCCCGGTAAAAACCTGGTGCCAGACGACCTACGGAGTATCTTCACCAATTTTGACAAAATCTTCCTAGGAGGTGACCTTAACAGCAAGCACGTCGCGTGGAATTCCCGGCGTACGAACCCTCGTGGACGAACTTTGGTTGCCATGGAAGAAGAACTGGGCATCACAGTCCATGGCCCACGAGAGCCCACACGGATTCCTTATGTCGATCGGCAAGAAGCAGACGTCTTAGATATTGCTATCATCAAAAATATTGAGACGAACCTCCAGCTCCGCACCGTCGACGATCTTTCGTCTGACCACCGACCTGTTATCAACATAGTGGAACACGCAACGGCCAACCTTCCGCCCCCCACCTCACAAACTCTGAACTGGGGGCAATTTCGGACATATCTTGACAAAAATATCTGCCCGACGCAGGACGTTTCAACACCGGAAGCCATCGACATCGCGGTACAAACTTTGACGCAGAAGATAAAGGTAGCCAAACGGAGGGCAACTACTCACACGGTCTACCCTGTAGTAGCTTTCGACGAGTTCCCGCCTCTACTCCAAGAACTGAATACACAGAGAAACAGGAGCAGGCGATGTTGGCTCCGCTATAGAAACCCGATCGATCGACGAGAAACACACGTCTTAACACGAGAACTGCACAGGAGAGTGGCCTAGTGGGGACAGCAGGTCTGGGAAGATGAGATGGATGAATTCTTACTTCGAACCAAGAACGAATGGCAGGTAGTCAAGAACATACGACACCAGCGGCCACCTGAACGAGCCATCAGAGGACCAGATGGCCTCCTCTATGACGAACTCGCCCAGGCGGAGCTGTATGCTACGACTTACCAATAAGAGATGTCTACACCGCCGGCCGCGGTGGTCTCGCGGTTCTAGGCGCTCAGTCCGGAACCGCGCGACTGCTACGGTCGCAGGTTCGAATCCTGCCTCGGGCATGGATGTGTGTGATGTCCTTAGGTTAGTTAGGTTTAATTAGTTCTAGGCGACTGATGACCACAGATGTTAAGTCCCATAGTGCTCAGAGCCATTTGAACCATTTTTTTGTCTACACCAGCGACCCCCGTGAACGACGTTCGCCTGCAAGAACAGGAAGCCGTCGTTACAGCAGACTGGACTGCTTTTCGTACTGCGCCTGTGTAGAGCCGCCCACAACTCACCGCACCAGCAGAGACCCGTAAAATTATCCGGAAGACTCGGAATAACGCGCCGGGCAACGACTCCATAAGCAACACCGATTTGAAACAGTTGCCCAGGAAGCCAACTGTGCTCCTTACCCGAATTCTCAACAGCTGTCTTCTGCAGGGATATTTTCCTACAGCATGGAAGACGGCTCGAGTAGTTCCAATACCCAAGTCAGGTAAAGACCCAGCAGAACGCAACAGTTACCGGCCAATTAGCCTCTTGCCGACCATTGGCAAGGTGCTCGGGAAAGTGCTGCTGAAGAGGCTCCATGACACGCTTACAGCGCATAATGTTATACGACCCGAACAATTCGGTTTCAAGAACAAGTTATCTGCCGAACTTCAACTTCTACGGATCACCGAACGGATACAAGAAGGATACAACAAGCAGCACTTCACGATTGGTGTCTTCCTTGACATCGAAAAAGCTTACTATAAGGTGTGGCGGCCCAACCTTATCGTCAAACTGCATCGTACTACCCCTATTGCGGATTGTTACATTGTACTCATAGAGAGCTTTCTGCAGGACAGGAAACTGTATGTCCGAGTCGACGATAAAAACTTCGAAATGAAATTGATCTCCGCAGGAATTCCGCAGGGCTCTGTCATTTCGCCTCTGCTTTTCAACTTATATATAAATGACATCCCAACAGTCCCCCTTGTTACGGCGAGTTTTTATGCGGACGACACGGCCTTTCTGACAACTGGACGATACTTGGACCAGCTAATCGCTAGGATGCAACGGCAACTTGCTGAAAAGGAACGCTGGGCGCTGCAAAATAAGATAACGATCAACCCGATGAAGACGGCAGCCGTTCTGTTCACACGGAGGAAACCAGTTCTGAACGACAGACTCCAAATAGCTGATCAATTTATCCCATGGTCGCCGGGAGTGAAGTATCTCGGTGTCTACCTTGACAAAAAATTACTCTTTACGCAACATATTGACGACAAGAAGACGGCAGCCCAGAAGATGGCCAGGTCATTGATTCCGTTCCTGAAGAGTAAGGATCTCAACCCTAAGACTAAACTCCAATTGTATAAGGCAACGGTGGAACCCACAATGTTATATGGATCCACCTCGTGGGGAACTACGTGCGTCTCCAACTACAACAAACTCCAAGCGCTGCAAAACATTTGCTATCGATGGATCACAGGAGCTCCATGGTGGACAAGAAACGTCGACATCCGCACCGCACTCCACGAGACCACCACACAAGAGAAGGCCCATGACAAGGCTCTATGAGTTTTTGACAAAATCGATGCCCTTAGGGACGAAGTTCGACAATTAGAATCGGTAGGAACGGCAAATCCTGCAAGATGGCACAAGTATCGAGTACCGAAGTCAATAACGTTTCATCCCCCATAGGCAATCTGTCATAACACGAGGAAGCAGTCACACATAACAGCCTCGACACATTTCACCCTCCACAGGAGATAGACATCACCAAAGCCAGCAGGCTAAAGGACCCATTGCGTGCCCAAGCCTAACTGAATGTGTAACAAATAAAGTGTTTTCCTTTTATCCTTACATCCCATCCTAGAAGAATAAGTCATCAAGGATGATCTCTTCAGTCCACACGCGACCAGCAGCGCAGTGTCGTGAGCGCCCTCTCCCTCCGCAGTATGGGACGGCCACAGCATTCAGACAGCCCCACTAACACTTGGAGCCTCATCGCTATGTGACACTATGCTGACGCCACCTAGTCGTTGCTCCAAAACCACGTTCGTTCTTAGTTCAGACAGCGTCATTCTTGTTGACTTCTTTCAGCATTGGAACCGATGACCGTAACAGTCTGGTCCATTCAATCCCACAAACCAACCAACCATCTTTCAGCATTATTTTTAATGAGTCTTCGTGCTCTTGGAGAAATACAAGTTAAGTAAATCTTCTGTTTACTACGTTAACTTACTCGCCAATAATTCTACTACTGTCAGCGGCTCGTGGTCATGCCGTAGCGTTCTCGCTTCCCGCGCACGCGGTCCCGGGTTCGATCCCCGGCGGGGCCAGGGATTTTCTCTGCTTCGAGATGACCGGGTGTTGTGTGTCTTTCATTGTCATTTCATCCTCATTCACTTGCAAGTCGCCGTAGTGGCGTTAAAGAACTTGTGGAGCGGCGGCCGAACCGCCCCGCGAGGGGTCTCAATACGGGACACCAATGCCATACCTCATTATTATTCTACTCCTGTCCAGCTGTCCTACGATGACAGTTGTTGCACCACTCTGTAGCACACCTGCACTTACCGTAGCATACCAAGTATTACACAATAGATGAGGAGTTCGCCTACATGCAACTTGTGTGTGGCTTTTTATTGGTTTCAGGAAAATGCGTAGTATTATGCCACAGAATGACAGAAACAGGACATCTGTATGACTTCATTAAAAATATAAAACGCACTGTATTCCACAACCACGAGATACATGGCAGAAAATTAAGTAAACTGTTTATTATTTCAAAACTAATCGGGGTAACTTATTAGATTTATCCCACTGTCAGACAAGACGGTAAATATCTTCACGGAAAATTTTTTTCTGTTATCTACAAAACCATAATTGTACCCAGGTGCGCACCTCTTAGTCCGAAGCAAATCGACGGGCACGAATATATTTCTTCAGGTCCCAAAAATATTGAAATCGCATGAGGAGCTTCGCTTCCCAACAACACTTCTGCAGCGCTTCGAAACGACCTAATCAGCATGTGGGTCTATCTAAGATACGAGCAGGTAAAGCGATAAGGAAAGTGCGTAAGTGCAGCAGAGTCGAATGGGGAATCATTCGAGCGACGAGACGCGCCGCGCATGGGGAAATCCACTGACAAAACTGACTTTGACAAAGGGAATATTGTTACGGCTCGGTAAAGCATCGTAGACGGCTGCCTGTGACAGATCTGACGACAACGTGCAATGCTGGTATAGGTACTAGTGTTCCCGATCACACTCTTCAGTGCACATTGTTGAGCAGGAGGTTCCGCAGACGGGCCCTACGTATTCCGAGGTTGGCCCAATGACATCGTCAATTGCGATTCTAGTGTGCTCACGATCATCGATACTCGACCGTGGATGAATGTAAACGTGTTTCCTAGTCGGATGAATCACATTTCATGTTACACAGGTTGATGGTCGTTTCCAGATAAACCGTCGTCTAAGCAAAAGGCTGATCGAAACGTACACTGCACTATGGACGGAAGCGTGTGGGGACAGTATTATGCCATGGGGGACAGTTGCGCGAACGCTCATTGGAGGCGTGGGAGTAAACCAAGACACCATGACACCATGAAAATTATTAACGTTATTGCGGTCTATCTGCATCCCTTCATGCTTGATGTGTTCCCTTACGGCATGACATCTTTCAGCAGGATAACTATCCGTGTCATAAGGCCAAAATCGTGGTACAGTGTTCTGTAGAGCAAGACAGTGAACTCACGTTGATGTCTTGGTCACCAAATTCGAATGTTCTGAACCAGATGGAACACATCTAGGACGCTATCGACTCGATTGGGCGCCATCTTAGTGCCCACAAACCACCGTCCTGTTATTTACGCCGGCCCGAGAGGCCGAGCGGTTCTAGGCACTACAGTCACCACGGTCGCAGGTTCGAATCCTGCCTCGGGCATGGATGTGTGTGATGTCCTTAGGTTAGTTAGGTTTAAGTAGTTCTAAGTTGTAGGGGACTGATGACCTGAGAAGTTAAGTCCCATAGTGCTCAGAGCCATTTGAACCATTTTTTCTTTTTTGTGATTTACAGGAATTGTGTGTAGACATCTGGAACCACACAACTTCGGAAACCTACCAAGAAGTTATCGAAACTACGTGACACAAAATCACTGCTGTATTCTGGTCCAAAGTTGGGCCAACACATTATTAAGCGGGCGGTGATAATGTATTAGCTCAGCAGTGTAGGTTTGTAGTGGTCATATCTGGGCGAGAGCCCTTTATTTTTCAGCAGCTTAGAACGCTGTTTTGCTCTAACGAGCTACGAGAAACTGTTTTCCGAAGGCAAGCAAGCTCTTCCCCATAACATAAGCTCACCAGACAAAATATTAGTAACGACTTACCAGGACACATTGGTCTGTTTGGAACGCTGTAGATCGGGTAGAACTGGTACCAGGTAGTGATGTGAGCCTCCACTACAGACAGTGACAGTCGGTTCCAATAGGAATTGTTGTTGTCAGTGTCTGCAGGTCTACTTCAATGTTTTAGCAAGCGAAGTTTACGACTTAAACTGCATGCAATGGACATTTCGACTCAGGTATTTCGTAATAGGTCATTGCTCGTAATTGGCTCTTAAATCCATACGACTTCAGTGGCCGTAGAATAACGAACCTAAGTATAATTTGACATAAAGTGATAATATGGAGAACGATCATACGAAGTACATGTTTTAGTTATTTGTCTTTTACCAGTTCAGGCTGTGCAACTGTCAGACTGTAATAATATTATTTGTCCTAACTATAAACTCGATAAATAGCTAAATAACAAATTAAAGGCCATGTACACTTTTCAGAACTCTTTTACCATTAAGAACGATAACGACCTTGTGAAATACATTGAAAACAAACAGATATCAGAAGAATCGGTATTAGCGTCTCGACATTCCTAACTTCTGCACCAACGTCCCAGTTGACGACACTATATAGAACGTTTAAGCAAATCCACTCAAATACAAGGAGACATGTACTACAGAAATCATCGAATTTATTGAGCTCTTTCAAATAACTTTGTCCTTCAACTATTTTAGTTCCAATAATAAAATATATCAAAGAAAAGAAGGATTAGTCATTGGAAACAGCTTGGCAGGGACCATGGCAGAAATTTTATTAATCACTTGGAACATGAGTTTTTCTTCAAATTTCCTATATTTAAACAAAACACTATGTACTTTAAAAGATACGTGGATGATACAACTTTCCTACACAGAGGACAAAAAAGACATTAATAAATTTTCACCAACAGTAATTTCTATGTATTCAAATATTAATTTTACAGTGGACATACAAAAAGAGAACAGTATAAATTTCCTAGACCTGAAAATAGCAAAAAAGGCAACAACCACACGTCTGACATTTATAGAAAACCTACCACCCCAGAAAGCGTAATTCGTCCCAAATCATGCCATCCACAACGATACAGAAACGATTCCTTAATTTAATGATGCATTGTATGTCACGCCTTCTTTCATCACAAGAAGAAATTTTTATAAATATCTATAAACAAATAGCCAATGCTAATGGATATAAAGGAGACGTAACAAACATTTATTAGCAGTCAAAAAAGGGAATGACAGCACATGAAAAAAAAAAGGTCAGAACGACAGTAAGAAAAAAAATTGTGTCGCGGTGGAATATCAGGGAAAATTGTCTCAAAATATTGAAAATTATTTTCGCAACTCCAGTGTAAAAGAGGTTCCCAAACTAATAACGCTTTGCAAATGCGTCTTCGCCTTAAAATCGACAGAAGCACACTTAAATTTCAAATACAACCGTGTATAAAATTACATGTGACAATTTAAATTGCTTGTGTATTGGGCGCACAGGATGCACATTTGAAAGAAGATTTAAAGAATACACATATACCTGCAGTAAAACAGTATTTAGTAATCATTTGAAAAAATCAAAACTGAAAACAACGTAAATAGTAATAACTTAAAGATCTTCACACCGCTCCCAAAAGTAGATACTTCATCATTTTGGAGGAACTTGAAATTTTTGCCAGTAAGAGAGAATGCATTGTGGTCACGTTCTTAATGAGAAATATGATTTAAACCAAGATTTTTAGTTTTAAATCTTAGGCATTTGAGTTCTAAGTGTGAAGTATTATCGTGCGCCGTAGAAGGCTTGCAGAAGTCAACAGTGCCGCCGTCAACTATAGATCTCTAATACACGGCACAGTGGCCAGTGCGCCGCTTTCTGCAAGAACGTCCGCTGCCTTGAATAGCATAGAAATGTAGCCAATATGAACATGAAACAGCCATCGTGCGCCGATTTATGGTTCAAGACATTCATGTTATCGTTGGGCATTTCCAACAGGGCAGTTTTCTTTAGACACTCTTACATGTATTCAAAATTTACCACCTCAGGGGGATCTTTTTGCCTCAATTCGGTACGGTATCTCCTCATTAGTAACGCGATTTACCCATCTTATCTTCAGTATTCTTGCCGGCCGCGGTGGTCTAGCGGTTCTAGGCGCTCAGTCCGGAGCCGCGCGACTGCTACGGTCGCAGGTTCGAATCCTGCCTCGGGCATGGATGTGTGTGATGTCCTCAGGTTAGTTAGGTTTAAGTAGTTCTAAGTTCTAGGGGACTGATGACCATAGATGTTAAGTCCCATAGTGCTCAGAGCCATTTGAGCCATTTTTTTCAGTATTCTCCCATGACACATATTACAAAAGCTTCTATTCTCTTCTTGTCCACGCTGCTGATGCTCCGCGTTTCACTTCCATACAAGGATACATACCAGAGAAGTACCTTTAGAAAATACTTCCTAACACTTAAATTTATATTAGATGTTAGCAAATTTCTCTAGAAATACTTTCCTTGCTATTGTATTGAAATGGGCACCCAGAAACGACGGAGAGGCTTCGTGTCCGCCGTAGCCTGCAGTGGTACACAACCCCACAACAGGCTACAGCAGTCCATTCAACCACCGCCGCCCCACACCAAACCCAGGTTTATTGTGTGGTTCGGTCCCCAGTGGACCCTCTCTTCCCCCGCCCCCCGCCCCCGGTCATCTCACACGAGACGAGTGTAACCCCAATGTTTGCTTGGTAGAGTAATTATGGTGTATGTGCACGTGGAGAAAGTGTTTGCGCAGTAATTACCGACATAGTGTAACTGAGGCGGAATAAGGGGAACCAGCCCGCATTTGCCGAGGCAGATGGAAAACCGCCTTAAAAACCATCCACAGACTGGCCGGCACACTGGACCTCGACACTAATCCGCCGGGCGGATTCGTGCCGTGGACTGCCCGGAATTCCTTGCTATAGTTAGTCATCTTTCTATATCCCTGTACCTCGCCATCAATTATTTTGCTGCCCAAATTCACAGAAGAAAAAAATAGACTGCATTTGTCTAGGTAACATATTTAAATCATTAACATTGCAAGATCACAGGATAATGTAATCGCGAGTGTGGGATGGAGTTCCATGCCTGTCGCGCTGACCACTCAGCTACCAGAGGCGGACAGTGTTACAGTAAACACTGTGAAGAGACAAATGCTGCAGACGTTGGTTTGCCTTTCTTTAACGTATCTTATAAGGTAAGCCGTAGGGATAGCATGTCGTCACATGTTCCTACATTTCTATGGGGAGCGAACTGATCTCCCATGAAGTTGGCTTGTGTCAGTTTTTCCATTCTTCTGTAAAAAATTCGTGTTAGTATTTTGTACGCATGAATTATTCAGTTGTAGATTTACACCTCATAGCACCTCCCTTCATTGGAATTGGTATTATTACAGTCTTCTTGAAGTCTGACGGTTTTTCGCCTGTCGCATTTATCTTGCACACCAGGTGGAACATTTTATCATGGATGGTTCTCCCAGGGAGCTTATTAATTAATATGGAATTTCGTTTACTCCATGGGCTGTATTTCGAGTTAAATCTTTAAGTGCCCTGTCAAATTCTTCTCGCAGCATCATGCCTCCCATCTCATTTTCATCTACTTATTGACGTTCATTTTCCTTACAGAGCTCCTCCACATATTTCTTACACCACTTGATATTTATAAAGTTACTTCTCTTTCCTGCGAATGTCTCTTCAGTCTTACTTAAGCGGTATTTATCTCCTAGTTAACATGCTTCTACAGTCTTACCATTGCTGCTTAGAGATTTTGCAGTTTCTGCCAGTTTAATTCTTTAGACGTCTGTGTTCCCTTTTGCCTGCTTCATTTGCTGAATTTGTATATTTTTTATTTCGTCAACTAGGTTCACTACCTCCCGTAAGATCCAAGGATTTCTATTAGGCCTTGTATTTTTATCTGTTTGATTCTCTGCTGCCCTCGCTATTTCATCTCTCGAAGCTAAACATTCCTGATCCATTGTTGCCTTACAATTATGTAATCAATTTCCGCCACTCCATTAAACAGAGCGGATACGGAACTCAAGAAGTAACAAAAATAATTGCATAAGATTAGTAGCTAGTACCTACAGCATACCATCTTCCGATTTTAATTTAAATACACATCACGGTAGAGGCAATGCATGAGCAATTGTTTAATCATTATGACAGTAAATCAATTTCCGACAAGAAGTTAAAGCTGCATGGTTAGTACGGCAAGGCATGGAGGTTGGCCCTAGACAGAAATGAGGAGATCAAAATCTATGGAACGTGCGACCCGGTCATGAGTTGCATGGGAGGTCCTTTCGTGTTATTTCTTAGGTGGCTCATTTAGTTTGGATTTACAAAGTCTGTGAGGCTAGAGTCCTCAAATGACCGCAAAACTTACACTCCGAAAGGCTTGCTGTGAGGCATGACTTTGTCACGTATCAATTCAAAATTCGCCTTCCTCTTGTTGGTTACAAATTGGAGAACTGTTTGCACATGGGCTTCTGATGGTGAAGTGGTGCTACCTCGCAGGTTCCTTCTTTTTCTGTAGAGACAATGACGTGGCCACGCTCTGAGCAGTTTGAAGTGAAAGACGCAATCCTTGTCTTGCTGAGGCCACTTACTCAAGCCAAGCAGGAGAAGGCGTTGGCACCGTGAAGGCGGCCCCCATGCCCTGGGATTGGATTCTTGTTTATCAAAGCGACTGGACGATGGAATGTCAAAGCTCCTAAATACGGGCAAGTCGCAACGAGACGGCACCATGCTGACCTTTAGAAAGCTCTCACCGCCCCCCTCCCCTCACTCTTCTCTCTTCTCTTGCATGGAAACCTCCATTGGGATATTCTCAAAATTGTGTTAGAAGGGTGTTTCGAGGAGTACATCTCTGCCCCCATTACAGACGTACCACTACTTACCCATTTTGATTGACTGAGGAAGTTTAGGTTGAGCTTTTTTAGCGAAACGTTCAGGAGAGTAGGGTAACGAAGTTTTTGAACACTCCAGGTTCAGAATTCGATCGGGAGAGGTGCAGGGACTCTCTGTCATCAGACTCCGAGGGGCCCGGATACACTTGGACTCGGGTGTCAGATCTTAACGGATGCAGATGTTCCGACTCTTGGTTACGATTCCAGCCTGGCCGGACGGTGCCTGGACACCGGTATCAGACTCCCGAGGGGATATGGATGCTGCCTTCAGACTTTTGGTTTGGCAGGTACTGCTTCACTAGATAGGATAATAGGATGTAGGTCCGGGTACGCGTTCATAATCCTGAGAAGGTTTTTATGGAGACGCGAAAATTACTCAGTTCAGCGCTAACGATTCTATTAGTTCCTTTGTCTAACTCACGAGTGGGTGTCATCTTGATGAATCATGTCCACACGCTTTCGGCAAGATTGCTCTCGCATGCTATTAATTCCTTGCGTGTCTGATTAACATCCCCTTCAGATAAAATGATCCACACAGATATATTTGTGCCACCGGTGAGTGCAAATGTGTTCGAGATTCTCAGAGTTGCTAACATTCATTCTAGCCTTACCCGTTCCCATGTGACCTACCCATAAGCGTTTAATGTATAACCCAAGTGGTTCCTTACCATGTTCATTAATGGTTTGGTTTCTCTGTCATATGTGAGCACCCTGTAAATTTCATTTTTAAGTTTTGTGCTCAAGTAAGATATTAAACTAAATAGCTCTGGAATCATCGTATTCATTCGATAGCTAGGTAACCCTGACCTCTGTCATTTAAATAATTAATGCAAGACCGGCGCCCATGGATCATTTACGAGAGCTTTTCTATGTTATCAGTTATGTGAGATTTTGGTATTATGTATCTGAATTCTCGATAGTCCAGACGAGCGCAGGTGTTAAGCCTACCAGTTAAGCCAATGCTCATGTCGACCTCTTGCATAGATTCCTCTTCCATTAGCTACCTCCATTCTATATTCTTCTATTTGTCCTTCTCTTTCTTTTCCTAGTACCGAATTCCAATCTCCCACTACAATTAAGTTTGCCTTTTCCTTAACTATCTGAAGAAGTTCGTGTCTCTCTTAATACATTATTTCAATATGTTCATCATCTGCAGAGGTAGTTGACATATATATGTCCTTGAACTAACGCGGTGAGTGTTGGCTTCATGTCTGTCTTGGATACGATAATGCGTTCACTTTCCTTTTCAGAGTAGTTCACCTATTCTACCTATTCCACTATTTGAATTAGTATTTATGACCCTGTACTCACCTGACCAGAAGTCCTATTCTTCCTTCCACAACACTCTCTAATTCCCAGTATATCTAACTTCAACGTATCCATTTCCCTTTTAAAAACCTCGTACTGAATTAGCGGATGCAAAATTCCGTGCCCTGACCAATAGAATGCCAGTTTTGTTTTTCCTGATAGTTATACAGGGTGTGATTCAAAAGTTTCAAGACTTAACTCAGAACTAAAAATTTATTGGACATTTAATACAGCGGACTAAAATTCTTCAAAATGTGATCCTTCAGCATCAACACAGCGCTGCCAGCGCGTCTTCCACTGTTCGTAGCCCTTGTGGAAGGCCTCGGGCGTCATGCTGTCAAGGGCTCTCGTTGAAGCTTGCTAGATGGCGTCGATGGAGCCGAATCGCTTCCTTTTTAGGCCTGTCTTGATTTGGGGGAAGAGGAAAAAGTCACTTGGAGCCAAGTCGGGGATGTAGGGTGGCTACGGCAGTGTTGTCACTTTGAACTTGACCAAAACTTCGGCGGCGGCACGCGACGTGTGAGCGTGAGCGTTGTCGTGGTGGACAATCCAATCGCCCTTTATCACCAGGCGGACGCGGCGAACTCGATCCCTCAAGCGGCGGAGCACTCACACTAAGATGACGGTCACTGTTTAAAAGTTCCCGCACCCTCTCCACATTTTGATCCGTGCGGCTTGATGATGGCCTCCCAGAGCGGTCATCGTCTTCAACATTCCCGCAGCCATCTTTGAAACGTTTGTGCCACATGAAAAACATTGCACTGGACATGGCTTCTTCCTTAAAGTCCTCTTGAACCACACCGAGAGTCTCCGTGGCGGTTTTGTTCAGTCGCATGCAAAACTTAATCGAACAACGCTGCTCCAAGTGCTGCTCCATTTCCGCCTTTCCCACTTTTCGACCGAGGCCAATGACACGTACTCACGCTGCAAGCGATTCTCACTCTCCATAGTTCCGGAGGCAACTGCCGCAGCATCAGTTCGTTCCCGGAGACCCCCCCCCCCCCCCCCCACTGCTTCCCCCACCTGGCGGAAACTGTCCGTGCGCGCTCCCATACTCAGAAATGAATCAGTCTTGAAACTTCTGAATCACACATTGTATCATCAGTAGTAATTCCTGCCTGAAGATGCGAATGGGGGACAATTTTACCTCCAGTATATTTTTCGCAATAGGATGGGACCATAACTAAGCGATATGATACGCTGTTGGTAAAAATAATAGCTCTAATTCCCCAGTTCATTCAACACTTCACAGGTCCAGTGACCAGTGCAACAAGGCAATGTTGGCTAGCGTTACAAAGTCAGATCAGACGATCGTCCTGATTGTTGTACCTTCAGCTATCGAAAAAGCTGCTTCCCCTCTTCAGTAACCACAAGTTCGTTTGGCATCTTCGAAGATATCCCTCCATTGCCGTTACGTCTGTTTATACTGTTGAGACACTGAAGTCACTCCATCTCGCCAAGGTCTATGGCGCATGATGGGCTCTGTGCCTATGTATTGAATTCAGGAATCATTTTTTATATTAAATAGAACACCCATCCAAGTAAAATGCAGGGATGTGATTCGTTGGCTACGTATTTGGCAGATTTGTGTGTTTTTCTTAGGTTCACAAAACATGCTGGAATGTTGAAACCCACACCAGAACGATCAACGGCGTAGCCTAGAGTCAGCCTGTCGCCGGCCTCTCCTTCTGAGCAGCAATCCTGGTGACCACTTATATAGAGCTATTCTTCAGGCTCTCCTAATCTTTTGTCAGCGTGTTTCCTGACCACCCACTGCTTTCCACATCTGAAACAGCTCCCACCATTTTTGAGCGCAACTGTAGTCGCCTTATACAGGGTGTTACAAAAAGATGCGGCCAAACTTCCAGGAAACATTCCTCACACACAAATAAAGAAAAGATGTTATGTGGACATGTGTCCGGAAACGTTTAATTTCCATGTTAGAGCTCATTTTAGTTTCGTCCACCTACGCTCAATGGAGCACGTTATCATGATTTCATACGGGATACTCTACCAGTGCTGCTAGAACACGTGCCTTCACGGGTACGACACAACATGTGGTTTGTGCACGATGGAGCTCCTGCACATTTCAGTCGAAGTGTTCGTACGCTTCTCAACAACAGATTCTGTGACGGATTGATTGGTAGAGGCGGGCCAATTCCGTGGCCTCCACGCTCTCCTGACCTCAACCCTCATGACTTTCATTTATGGGGGTATTTGGAATCTCTTGTCTACGCAACCCTGGTACCAAATGTAGAGACTCTTCGTGCTCGTATTGTGGACGGCTGTCATACAATACGCCATTTTCCAGGGCTGCATCAGCGCATCAGGGTTTCCATGCGACGGAGGGTGGATGCATGTATCCTCTCTAACGGAGGACATTTTGAACATTTCCTGTAACAAAGTGTTTGAAGTCACGCTGGTACGTTCTGTTGCTGTGTGTTTCAATTCCATGATTAATGTGATTTGAAGAGAAGTAATAAAATGAGTTCTAACATGGAAAGTAAGCGTTTCCGGACACATGTCCACATAACATATTTTCTTTCTTTGTGTGTGAGAAATGTTTCCTGAAAGTTTGGCCGTACCTTTTTGTAACACCCTGTATACGAGGTAACAGGGTGATTCACTGCCCCTGCCGATGTCGTTTTATGCGGCCCGCAATTCTGTATCTGGTACTCCAAAAAGACATGCGAGATTTTCATATTCTCTCATTCGCTAAGCGCGAACTATTCGTCCGACAGAATAAAATAAACAGCAGCTGTTTGTAGGAAATTTAATGTAGTTAAATTTTGTACTGGGATACATTTTCGCTGGAGACCACGATTTTCGAGTTATCCAAGAAAAACGTGGAAAAGTGACCTTCAATCTCACTTCCACAGTCATACTCATCCCTCAACACTCAGGATTTCTAGTATGTTCTTTGTGGCACTCTCTCATACTACCGTACAAAAATTTCTGACTACACGAACTATTCCCGATATTTGACAGTTTTCGTTTCTATTGATTGGGCTATTACGCCACCACATAATCGGCTATTTCGTTAACACCATTAATTTAAACATGCCTGTTGGAATAATGAATGAACAATGACTTTTGTAAACGTTACGCTAAAACTAATTACGCTGAAAATTCGATCCACACTTAACCATTACAAGCATAGTAGGTTTGTAGTCAGAAGGCATGACGTTACAAAGGTGTATCTGTTTATTTTAAATTGTTAAAATTCACAAAACTGTCGGGCAAAATTTAGGAAACGTCAGTTTTACAATTTGTAAGTGTTCGACTTAGCCGGTGGCGTAATAAGGCTACTCAGTGTAGACCAGAAAAGGTAGCATGTGGGAAATAATTTTTGCAGACGGAAGTTTTTATACAGTGGTGGGAGGGAGTGCATTGAACAATATACTAGAAATCCTGACCAGTGGGGGATGAGTGTGGTGGAGCGGGTGAGTTTGAAGGTGACTTTTGTACGTTTTTCTTGAATAACTCGATAACTGCAGCCTCTAGCGAAAACGTATCCCAGTACCAAATTTAACTACATCAAGTTCCCTAAAAAAGGTCCTGTTGATTTTTCTGTAGGACTAATAGTTGCACTTAGCTAGCGAGAGAATATGAAAATCTCATGCGTGGTTTTTGAAGAGAATATATAATATCGCGGGTTGCACATCGGTGGGGGCAACTGAATCACTCTGTATATACTATGATCTATTACAGGCTGGCTATTGCATATGTGAAGAAACTTGTGGATTATTTTCATCTCCAAGTCGAAGCTATGATGAAGCTCTTGTTATATGGTTTTAGCCTAATGTCTCCCAGGGGACAACTAATTTCAATTAGAGATACCTTATGCGTTTCTCATGTCAGCACGGCGATTGTGATAGTATTGTTGCTATGTTATTATGAAATCGCCAGATCTTGTCCTGGCCATCAACGTGGCAGATGTACGTTTCATCTCCAAGGGCTTTTCACGTGCCTCCTTGGGATGAGTGTAAGGAGTGTGCCTGAATACGCGTCAAGCCACTAAAGTCAGATGCTGTGGACAATAGCGTGTTGTTCCTGCGTTTGCACATTCACAGAATATGGATCGGTAGGAGGAAAAAAATAACTTTCAAGCAGGCACTCCATTTTGCACTCTATCGATGAGCTGTGCAAATTTATTTCCGCTTCTCTACAGACGCGCTGCAGTATTATGGTTTGGTGATTTCAATGTGTACCAGGACTGTGGACATGTTCCGCCAAATAAAAACTATTAATTACGTATTTTTGTTCCAAAAGGTTAAAATGACTACCGCTCATATGCCGAAAATCATCTCATTCAGACAGATAATGCAGATGTTCTCAGATATTTACATGGGTACGCCTCCGCGGTATGTCTCGCAATTGAAAGATACAGACACCTAGTGCGTTCTGGTACGCAACTCGTGGTCTTGCGGTAGCGTTCTCGCTTCCCGCGCACGGGGTCCCGGGTTCGATTCCCGCCAGGGTCAGCGATTTTCCCTGCCTGGAGATGACTGGGTGTCGTGTCGTCGTCGTCGTCGTCGTCGTCGTCATCATCCATCCCCATTACGGTCGGAGGAAGGCAATGGCAAACCACCTTCGCGAGGACCTTACCTAGTACGGCGGTGCGGTCCTCCCGCATCGCCCCCCATGCTCCTCGGAGTATGGGACCTCATCATCATCATCACTGTGTGCTGATTGTTGGTTTTCTTGTATAAGACGACAAGAAATGAATGTAGCACCCTATCTCTCTGTGGACATGAAAGTGGTCTTGTAGGTGACCAGCTCACCTAACCCCATTCCTGTGGAACTCCATCAAGTCAGACGTCCACAACCAACCAACTTCCATGAGCTATGGGTGACAGCTGAATGGTCACGGATCGGGATGGCTCCTCGACTTTGTCAGCCACACAATCATTTATCTTGAGTGGAAGTAGTCTACTGTGTAGGCTCGTACTAAATACCAAGACCCGAAAAGGATTAGACGCCTGCCCAGTTCTTCTGAATAGTTATCAGAGAGGCATTCGAATAGTAACAGTTACGAGAAGTCAGCTGTAGACACTCCTGTGTGCAAATAATAACCACGTAGGCTATTAAGAGTGGAGATGTGTACACACATAAGACAGTGGCCACGTTGTCAGTGCCTATTTTAAATACGGATTGATGACTTATTCTTCATCGTTAATGATCTCATGTTTTTAGCAGGCTGTCTCAAAAATTCGGCAGTTTTCCACCCGTCTTGTATGACCGTGTATGACCTCCTAATAAAAAATGTGGTCATTCCTAACAGACTACTGTTCATACAATAAAATTACCTATTCTATCTACCCTCCGCCACACATCATATAAGTGTAAATGTACATGTAGGTATCTGAACTGGTCAGGAGTGGGGAAATAAATCAGTCACATTTCAATGAAACTATCTGGGCACTCGCCTAGTGTGATTTAGTAAACCCATGGAAAAACTAAATCTGGATGGTTAGATTTGAATACCATTCTTCTTGAATGAGAGTCTCGGGTCTCCATCACTGTGCATCCTACCTCGCTGATGGTGTTTATGTTGCATCCCACGTCGCTACCACTGCCGGGTAGTCCTCCTTTCTGACAGCAGGCCAAGAGTAGCGAGGACTGTCTCCAGATGCTACCAGCGTGATCGCCATGCCAAATTAAGT
Source organism: Schistocerca piceifrons (assembly GCF_021461385.2). Classification (NCBI taxonomy): domain Eukaryota; kingdom Metazoa; phylum Arthropoda; class Insecta; order Orthoptera; family Acrididae; genus Schistocerca; species Schistocerca piceifrons. The sequence goes on from NC_060149.1 coordinate 537,591,935, forward strand.
GCGTCAGACTTGTACAATAATGACATCTCCCCACTTGGAGAGATAACAAGGGGGCCCATATTATTGTCTGTAGCGCCAGCCTGTCAGACGGATTCACTGTGGTAATCCGTACGGAATTATAACACATAACCCAGCGAGTCAGCGACATTTCATGGCGGAGTTCAGCGACACAACTCATCAGGAGATCAGCTGCGTTCATCACCAGCAGAGCCAACTATTCAGGATTTCTTGGGAACCAGCAGCTCATCATTGGCAGCCAGGAATCCGTCTTCACCAGTTCTCGGTCAGAGGGCATCAGCTACACAGCCGGAGCTCAAGTTAACAACAGTCGGACGAGAACTACCATAGGCCCAGAATCTGCCACCCATAAATAAACCAGCCACAAAGGTAGGAACGACCACAGCGCGGGCAGTGATGTAGTAACCGACTTTGTCTCTAGACCGTTGTTTTCTTCTGGAAGTGACTGTTCATTTACGTAACTTAGTCTCAGCCTGGACACATTTATTGGCGTTCTATCTGAACTGTATGTATATTTGTGTGGGTGTCGCAATAAACAAATTTCAAGTACTTGTCTCAATTATATGTCTAAAGTGGTGTTGCAGAATCCATATAACAGTTTAATAGTTTTCGTGTATTTGTTTGCGAAAAATAGTTTCATTTAGAATTTATCCATATTACCCCTATCACAACGTAACTTTTATGCATCTAGCCTAACTCAGACGTAATATAATACTGAGCGTAGGTATATTTGTATCCCACACTTTCTATACGATGCTTGTATGGTAATAAGATACGTGGTTTTTTTAAGTAAATCCTTTTGAATGCCTGGAATAAGGTTACATCAATCTATGCAAGTACTTTTTTCCTTTAAAAGCTGACACAAGTGCCTAAGTACAGTAAAAGACACGAATCAATCTCTATTAGGAATCATTGTTGATTAAGTTTTAAAACAACGTCTTCAAAAAAATGGTTCAAATGGCTCTGAGCACTATGGGACTTAACTTCTGAGGTCATCAGTCCCCTTGAACTTAGAACTACTTAAACCTAACTAACCTAAGGACATTACACACATCCATGCCCGAGGCAGGATTCGAACCTGCGACCGTAGCGGTCGCGCGGTTCCAGACTGAAGCGCCTAGAACTACTCGGCCACACCGGCCGGCAACAACGTCTTTAGTTTGATTTCAATAATACGTAATGAGTTAACGAACACTAGCTGCCGCAGTAGCCAGTATAACAATAGTCCAAGGATCGATGTTGATAGAAAATTCCCGCGCTTTCGTGACTGACTCAAGTATCGGGAAAACTCCGTTCTCAGCAACGCTAGCACGGAAGGGCAGGGACTAGCACTCGTTGCATTTATATTGCAGTCGCTGCGCCAGTGCAATAAAGGATTTATTTGGTTCCGTTCGGCTGGGGCGCCGAACGGAAACCACATTCCCCCAACTCATTGATGTATCCCCATTTATTATTATACAATTCACTATCGAAGAATCAGTTTCATTAATGTGTGAATGTACGAAGGAAAGAATCGTGGCTCATTTTATTTAAAAATGCAAGCGCTTTGTTATAAGCTGACAGCAGTTCCTTTCCTGGATTTGACGAGATATAACAAGAAAGTGAACGTTGTATTTTGTGATTAGGTGTGAAAACGAATCTGTATCTCTTAATATAACAGCAGGTGAAGAAGTTTTTCAACTAACAGAATTCCCAGCAAAACACAAAGAAGCTTTTTCACGTCACGTTCTGAACTTTCACCCAACAAGGAAACTGTCGTATTATACATTTACGTTAAATAGATACGTTGCTGGCGACAAAGTAAGAACGATGCTACGTATCCAGCTTTGTACATCTTCAGTAAAATAACTTGTCACTTAGTAAATGAATTAGTTGGTGTAATAGAACAACTCGTCGTAGCTGAATGATTTGAGAGAGAAATAGCAATTTGAAGATTGCAATATTAGGATTATGACACGTGTTGACATCCTTCAACAATTTGGCTGAGGAGAAGTGAATGCGTTGTGTGTGTAACAATACGAAAATCAAGTTATTTTCTGCACTCGTTGAATACGTTTCAAGGGTAACGATATCGATCCTGTTAGACATATTATCCTTAAATGCCAGCACCAATGGTTTACTAGAAGGTTTAGCGCTACGAGTAAGTTTTTGATTTCTAGGGCATTGTCGTACTGCTGCTGGTAATTCGTTGTCGTGGCATCTAGTCAGTCTGCGAAAAGTCATTCTGCAGGGTATAGAAATATTTTCAGACAGCGCCAAGCAAAGTGGAAATCAACTTCATAAAGTTAATTTTTGTAAATAAACCACATGTCTTGATGAATGAAAACTGTGAGGCAAAATGAAGAAATAGTCGTGTGTAGCAAGGTTCAAAAGTGGGATTACAATTCAGGATGAGAGAATATTAATGATGAGATTCGCTGATGACATTTCCATCCTCAGTGAAAATGAACAATTACAGAATCTGTTGGGTAGGATGAATAATCTAATGAGTACAGAATATGGGTTGACACTAAACCGGAAGAAGACAAAGGTAATGAGATGTAACGGAAATGAAGGTAGCAAGAAACTTAACAACGAAATTGGTGATCACGAAGTAGACGAAGTGCAGGAATTCTGCTACCTGGGAACCAAAATTACCCATGACAGACGAAGCAAGAGGGGCATAAAAAACAAACTAGCACAGTCAAACGGCGCACTCCTGGCCAAGACAAATCTACTGGTACCGAACATAGACCTTAATTTGAGGAAGAAATTTCTGACGATGTACGTTTGGAGCACAGCGTTGTGTGGTAGTGAATCATTGACAATGGGAAAACCGGAACAGAGGAGAATCTAAACGTGTGAGATGCGGTGCTATAGAAGAATGTTGAGAATTTGGTGGCCTTTAAGGAGACAAAGATGCCGTTATCAACACCTGACTCATTTCCAAAAGTAGTATAATAGGGATAACAGAAGCTTGATGTTCCTTAGGCGATATTGCAGGAATATAGCCACTGTACATGATTGCTGGTAGCGGTGGTCAGGAGAATGTGCGGGCGCAAGAAGACCGGGCTACAGACGGCCACAAGGCACTACCGAGAGGGAAGACCACTGTGTTTGGCATACGCCTCTCGCTCTACGTACGCATCTGCAGCAGCAATCTGTGCAGCAGTTTGCGCCACAGAGACACAACGAACTGTTACAAATCGGTAACTTCAAGAACAGACCGGAGCCAGATGCCCTGTTGCGTGCTGTGTTCTCTTATGAAAGCTGATTCTGCCTGGCCGGCCGCGGTGGTCTAGCGGTTCTAGGCGCTCAGTCCGGAACTGCGCGACTGCTACGGTCGCAGGTTCGAATCCTGCCTCGGGCATGGATGTGTGTGATGTCCTTAGGTTAGTTAGGTTTAATTAGTTCTAAGTTCTAGGGGACTGATGACCACAGATGTTAAGTCCCATAGTGCTCAGAGCCATTTGAACCATTTGATTCTGCCTGGGTGCTAGTGATGGCCGAGTGTTGGTTAGGAGGAGGAGAGTTGATGGCCTGCAACCTGTCTACATGTTAGACACATAGGACCAACACCTGGAGCAGTGGTCTGGGGTGCGATTTCGTATGTCATCATGAGCACTCTTGGGGTTATCCCACGCATCGAGACTGCAAAATTGTACTTCAGTCTGCTGATTTTACCCGTTGCGCTGCCATTCAATATCGTGTGGTTTGAGGCGCCATGTCACAGACTGCGCGGCCCCTCCCGCCGGAGGTTCGAGTCCTCCCTCGGGCATGGGTGTGTGTTCTTAGCGTAAGTTAGTTTAAGTAGTGCGTATGTCTAGGGATCGATGACCTCAGCAGTTTGGTCCCTTAAGAATTCACACACATTTTGACCATTTTCCATTCAATAACAGCTTTCCGGGGTGCGTTTTCCAACAGCATAACGCTCATCCACCTCCAGCTGTTGTAACCGAACATGCCCTACAGAGAGTCGATATGTTGCCTGGGCCTGCTCGATCACCAGATCTGTCCCCACATACGAGACATCATCAGACGGCAACTCCAGCATCATTAAAATGGTTCAAATGGGACTTAACACCCGAGGTAATCAGTCCCCTAGAACGTAGAACTACTTAAACCTAAGTAACCTAAGGACATCACACACATCCATGCCCTAGGCAGGATTCGAACTTGCGATCGTAGCGGTCACGCGGTTCTAGACTGAAGCGCCTAGAACCGCTCGGTCACAGCGGCCGGCCCAGCGTCATTCACAAACAGCATTAACCGTCTCTGTGTGCCGACCGAGTGCAACAGCCATGGAACACCATCCCACAAACTGACATCCAGTACCTGCACAACACAATGCATGCACGTTTGCATGCTTACATTCAACATTCTGGCGGTCACAATGGCTTACTTCGCGCTTACATTAACCTATGATGTTAATTACTTGAATATGTTACCTAGACAAATATATTCCAGAAATATCATTACTCAACGTTAGTTATACATTGGCGTTGTGATTTTTTTTTTCCATCAGTGTATTTGCAGCGCCAACGCGGGGGAAGGACAATCATTAAATTACTCGTTGAAGGAACCCAAGTCCCAATTGTAATACACGGTGATGATGTAGGGATGCAACCTGGTTGTCATTTGTGTGAATTTTTCCGCCATTGTGTCCTGTGCTGAGTTTTGCACATTAAAAGTGTAAGTGGCCATCTACCACTGCTCCCAAAATTGTTCCTGATGGTCTTCCATAGTGATGTGGAACGGCTGATGATTTTCGAGAAGTCATGGAAAGATCTATTCTTGCTCTCCTTTTATAACAAAACAGAGTTTGCCCCTAGCTAGCTGAAGAACTCCGTGATTCTCTTCAGTCGATAACCACTACGTGTGCCTCTAAAGAAGATACACAGTCTTCGTGAGTGACCGGAAGACTTTTGATTAGTTGCATTAGCGGCTTAGCGGATCACAATCGCCATGTCATGCATTCATTCTTGAACGCTGATTTTAAAACACAGCCAGCTGGTTGTGCTGCGTCTAATTACTCATTCTGAACACCCATTTTCGCAATTTTCTTTCAGAGACCGCTCAAAGAAGGAAGGAATAGTAAAATCTACAACGATGTCGTCAGAGACAGAGTACATGTCCACATAGGGCGAGGTTGGCAAAGGATAATGGCCGTATGATTTGTAAAGGAGCCATTCTGGCATTTACTAATAAAGTTTTCTCGGGCTTACAGCAGCGTCAAGTGGTTACATACATATGGGCTTTCGGACGAGTTCCCCCGACAATTGTTCATTCTGGTATTTGTTTCAGTTAATCAGAATAGCCGGATGTAGTTTGAGCTCCGCTCTTCCAGTTCGAGAAGTCATACCAGAAACGCAGATCGTTGATTACATTCCGCTGACAAGGGAACCTCTCCATCGCATCCCCCTCAGATTAAGTTATAAGTTGGCGCAGTGGATAGGCCTTGAAAAACTGAACACAGATCAGTCGAGGAAACAGCAAAAAGTTGTGTGGAACTATGAAAAAAATAAGCAAAATATACAAACTGAGTAGTCCATGCGCAACATAGGCTACATCAAGGATACTATAAGCTCAGGAGCGCCGTGGTCCTGTGGTTAGCGTGAGCAGCTGCGGAACGGAAGGACCTTAGTTCAAGTCTTCTCTGGAGTGAAAAGTTTAATTTTTTATTTTGAGACAATTATTATCTGTCCGTCCGATGCGAGGTAACTGCGCCGTAGTATGGGGACGCTACACCTAAACAAACATCGAAACACACGACGTCAGTCGACTACAGCGTACGGAAGAGGGAGTATTCCTGCTAACGAGGCTCCCTGGCTGGCAGTTGACTGTTCGCCACTTTGGACGAGAGTGCATTAAATACGTGAGATGTATTCCGTGGGCAATATGTATCCAGCAAACATTGCTCGCGACTTCAATAACAACGTCAATGAATATTTTCCGAACTGTAAGGAATCGGAAAGTTCCTTAAGGGATCGAACGATTGTCGAACATTTGTATGATTATTTCCTACATTTGTTGATAAACAGTACGTGTGGTGATGACGATACCTTGCTGATTGCTGCGGGGCTGTATGTACCAGATGACGAGATTGTTGACGATCCGTACGAAGAACACGAAGAGGAAATACTGCGACTTCAATCTGATGGTGTTTCTTTGGGTTACATGAAGGATATGCTCCAATACAGGTTACTGTCCAAACCAATTAAAAAACGCAAATATAGATTATGGAGTGAAGTAACAAATAAATTTAAGAAAGTTAAAGAGATGGAGGAAAAAAGCACAATCAAATATTGCAAAGAAGTCGTGGAACGAGGTGGAACCCGAAGACAGAAGTTCAGTGAACTGGAAAACCATGTATACCGACAATTTATTAAAGCCAGAAATGAATTAAGTGCAGTGCATGATACAGACCTACAGATTTTGGGATTGCATTACGCTAAACAAATCGGCCTGGACTTCAAGGCTTCATCTCATTGGCTTGTCACGTTCAAAAGAAAATACAAAATTACGAGCAGGAAGATTACGAAATACGTAAGCAAGAACTACGCGAATAAACTGGAAGAACTTTTAGAGTGTTCGAAGACGTTTGTTACAGAAACTAACGTCAGATACCAAAAGTATGAAGACGCATATATTATCAACACAGATCAGTCCGGTTTTAACTATGATGTGAAATCGACCCGCACGTTATCGTTAGTTGGAGAAGGCGACACGGAATGTACTGTAGACCAGCTGCATGCCACTTCACATAGTTATACCATACAATATGCTCTGAACAAAGCAGGCTTTCTTTTACCTACATTTTATTTATGTTTTCAGGAAAAAAATGGTGTATTTGGAACGCAAGTTCAGCAACAGGTGAATAGGGTACTTGCGCAAACGCGAATGTCATTGTGAATTGCAGTGCGCGAGGAAAAATGGAGAAAAGACTAGTGAAAGACTTTAATGAACGTGTGATTGCTCCTTACGCGGACAAAGATTTTGCCTTACTCCTTGACAGCTATACAGGACAGAAGGATCAGGCATTGTACAATTTTAGTGTGGGAGTAGACGTGATTACCATTCCTCCAGGTTTTACACCTCTTGTGCAACCGTTAGATGTGTTTCGTTTTCGGCAAGTGAAATACTTTGTAAAAAGATTCTATGATTTTGCGAAGCTGCACAGGTACACAAGGCAGTACTGTTTACGTGATCGTGTGTCAATTATCAAAGTTCAGGCACTCACACATAACCAACTTCGCTCTCCAAAATTCCAGGACATGTTCAGATTTGCTTGGACATATGCAGGATTTGACGGTCTACACACGGAAAAATTTGAAAACGTTAAAAACATATGTTTTGACAGAGCACAGGGAAAACTGTGCGACTGTGAAACTGTTGCATTCATTTGTTGCAGTTTATGTGACAAACTCTTATGTTTTCATCACTTTTTTTGGCAGTGATTATCACATCCACAAGAAAACCTAAATCGGGCAAGGTAGAAGAATCTTTTTACCCATTCGCCAAGTGTACAAGTTAGGTGGGTCGACAACATATTCCTGTCATGTAGCGCACCTGCCGTCACCAGTGTAGTATAGAATATATCAGACGTGTTTTCCTGTGGAGGAATCGGCTGACCAATGACCTTGCGATCAAATGTTTTCGTTTCCCATTGGAGAGGCACGTTCTTTCGTCCACTAATCGCACGGTTTAGTGGTGCGGTCGCAAAACACAGACACTAAACTTATTACAGTGAACAGAGACGTCAATGAACGAACGGACAGGTCATAACTTTGCGAAAATAAAGAAAGTTCCCACTCGAGGGAAGACTTGAACCAAAGGAGCTCACGTTCCGCAGCTGCTCACGCTAACCACCAGACCACGGCGCTCCTGCACTCACATTATCCTGGATGTTGCATATCTTGCACATGGACTGCTCAGTTTGTATATTTTGCTTATTTTTTTCATAGTTCCACACAACTTCTTCCTGTTTTCTCGATTGATCTGTGTTCAGTTTTTCAAGGCCTATCCACTGTGCCAACTTATAACTAAATCTGAGGGGGGTGCGATGGGGACGTTCCCTTGTGAGGTCTATAAGAACATATGTGTGATCAGCTTGGCCGTCAACTGTGTCCTACAAACAGTAGATAGAATATCAAAAACCAGTTATAAGAGTTGTGGGACAGTTGCCTCAGGAGAGGATACAACGGCTTTATGACATCCTTCCTAGCCGAATTAGTGCTTGCATCCAGGCCAGAGAGGGGTGCTACGTCATAGTAGTAAGTGGGCTCATATTATCAACTTGCTTGTAAATCTGACTCGATTTTGTAATAATTTAAATAAAACCACATATCGTTTCCTCCTCCCCTACTGCGTGCTTCATTTTTTTGGTCAGGTAATGTATAAGACTCTTTAGAGCTTTTTTATCTGTCTTTGCTAGAGGGCAGTTCAGTAAATGAAGTGCACGGAAACAGCAATGTGATGCGGCGTTTCTATGAAAGATTCTGTTTACGGGTAAAGCATCGTTCAAAAATGGCTCTGAGCACTATGGGACTCAACTGCTGAGGTCATTAGTCCCCTAGAACTTAGAACTAGTTAAACCTAACTAACCTAAGGACATCACAAACATCCATGCCCGAGGCAGGATTCGAACCTGCGACCGTAGCGGTCTTGCGGTTCCATTCTGCAGCGCCTTTAACCGCACGGCCACTTCGGTCGGCCGGTAAAGCATCGTTTACAGACCTTTGTGCAAACGACTCTTTACAATATGTCTATTGCGCAGCTGAAAATCTTCACTGACTGATAGACAACGATCTTTGTCTGTCAACATGTAGTTCTTGCCTTTCAAGAATCATACTATTAGTCCCTGCTTTTCTGGTTGGGCACTAAATAGCCCAAAGTATCTATAGTTCCTAACAGGTATGCTGCCTCAGTTGTTGGAAGACGTCCCACTGGAAAAAGACAATCCAGGTGGTACCAACAGGACAGATATGCCGTCCATTCCGCACGAACAATAACAGAACTTCCTAAAAGCGCCGCCGGAAATCTTACTTTTGTTTGTTCGGGGAAACAAAATGGCTTGCACGCTCACCAAACTTAACAAAAATGGTTCAAATGGCTCTGAGCACTATGGGACTTAACTTCTAAGGTCATCAGTCCCCTAGAACTTAGAACTACTTAAACCTAACTAAGCTACGGACATCACACACATTCATGCCCGAGGCAGGATTCGAACCTGCGACCGTAGCGGTCACGCGGTTCTAGACTGTATCGCCTGAAACCGCTCAGCCACACCGGCCGGCCAAACTTAACACCTCTGGACTTTTATCTGAGGGGAAAATTAAAACAAGAGATCTACAAGGCAACACAGACTACTCCAGCGAACATAAAATGTCGTATAATATGTGTTTGTGCTGCGATAAGTCCCAACGAAATCTGCGTACAGTGTTATCTGTCCGGAATCGATTTATAGCGTGTATCAATGCTGGAGGCAAACATGTTGTTCACCTGATTTGTCAGACATGATAATAAGAAGAATCGTATCTGAGTTACGTGTTTGCTTACATTTGTCACAGGAGAATAAACGTTTGTGGTACCTCCTTTTCCCGAGGGCGGGATTGTTAATCAAGCTCCACATATATCTCGAAGAGTCTTTCCATTGCCAAAGAGAAAGTATATAGTTCCATTAAAAAACAATGTCGGTGTCATAATTCGGCAATTAAAAACCTTAAAAATAATGTTAGTATACTCACCAACTTGTCGGGTATAGTTTAGCGAATATCCAACCTCACTACAGACGCTCGTTATGGATATATTTTGAGTAGACTTTCATAGCTTCCTCATTCCGTATACATAGTCATTCGATACCCTCTGTTGGGTAACGGTCTCTTCCGGACTTTTCCGTGTATTAAGCGCATACACGTTGCTCCCAAATGTTTTGTAATGTCATCTACCCAATTTTCGTTAGGTTATCACTCGGTCTTTTCTCACTTCTTTGGACTTCAGCAGCGAATCTACTTTGTCCATCTGTCATCGATTAACCTGGCTGCATTTTCTGACTATTACCATCTAAATTTTGAAAAGTGGTCTTCCATTCCAGTCTGTTCTTTGATCAATTTATTTAACCATCTCTCATAGTAATTACCAAGTGCACTTTTCATTGCTTTTGGAGTAACATTAAGTTCTCGCTTGTAAGGTCAGTATCTCATTACCATAAATAAAAACTGGTAAGATAGTAAGAAAGTCTGTGGTAGAGTACAGCTTTTCTTCGTCGCGGCATTAGGAGGGTCAGGGTGACTGGCCTACCGCCCCCGGCTATTATTTACTCGGGGAAAAATCGTCAGTATTCATTTAACATCAGGCTGATTGGACCTGGGGTCACGCTGGAGGTGCTAGAACGAGGAAAAATCCCCGAAACTTTTCGCGACGGAGGCCGGGATCTCTAGGGCTCAAGTCTAGGGCTCTAACTGCTTTTTTTCCCTGCAGTCTATTTTTTTACTAAGTTCCTCACAGTCCTGAATATACCTAAGCCTACAAAAAAAGAGAAGCTAATGCCAACATCACCTTTACATTAAACTTGAGAAGAAGCCAACAAAAAAGATCCACCACTTGAGGCATTGGCCCTGTCAATAAAGACCCAAATAACATCTACCAAAAACAGGAGAAGAGGATACAAAGAACTTTTTTTTCTTTTTGTAAATCCATCTCCGTCACACCAGCACTTCTTCGCACAGACTGGCTATTGCCTTCGACATCAATGGGAGAAAACACGCGTGATGGCGACGCATCAGTAGATTATCGATGTACGTCTTCTCGGAAGTGTGTATGAATAACCTCCGAGGGGATCGAATCTGTAAACTGTGGCTGAGCGGTTCTAGGCGCTTCAGCCTGGAACCGAGCTGCTGCTACGGTCGCAGGTTCGAATCCTGCCTCGGGCATGGATTTGTGTGACGTCCTTAGGTTAGTTAGGTTTAAGTAGTTCTAAGTCTACGGGACTGATGACCTCAGAAGTTAAGTCCCATGGTGCTTAGGTCCCATCTTCCAGTTTACAAGTGGTTCAAATGGCTCTATGTTAGCTGCTCCTACCCTTGATGATCCAGTTGCGAGGGGGCTGCGGAAAGCGCTCCGGAGAAAGAGGTTGGTACTTAGGGTTCTTGACAACTGCTTATTGTCGTTCGTCAAGGTATTGCCAGAAACGATGGCCGACTTGTCGCCGCCACCAAACATGTAGTGGACAGCGTGCCAAGTCACTGAGTGGGTCATCGCCCGCGGATGATAGTCTGTGACCAGGATGAGGTGAGTTCCTGCTGTGATGTTATCAGGAGTCTTAGGCAGATACTGTGGTATACTCGACAATATTTAACATCAGTCGTGTAATCCCGTTGTCACTTAAATAAAGGCCTGATGGCTCTAATCTTTACTGATACATCACTGTTAATGATTTTAGGAACTGTGAAGCTAAATATGCGATAGCAATGGTTGCAGCGAACCACAGCCTGTAAGATCATTGTTGTAAGGCTACTACAGGTAGATATTTTCTCAATAACTGGCAATAACCATTGACAGTAATAACCATAAATGGGATATTGCTGTAGGTGGTAATAATTGGATGATTAATTATCTAATAATATTGAAAACGGCAGTACACGCTCAGTAACTGTCGCAACTAAGAACTGTCTATTGTATTACGAAAACTACAGGGCTGGTAACAGGTTTGTAACGAACGAAACATACACGCAGTGGCGTATAGTTTCTCATTTCAAGTATTTCTTGGGTCTATGGTTAAAACTTTAAAAAATATGCTTATTCATTTTTCCTACAGTCGGTTCTAGCTGCTGATACATCGTCTCCTTGCCGATGTTGTACTGTACACGATTCTGAATTAAAATGAGAGACAAGAAAATCTCTGACGGCGATTATCGGATTAGGTATTTAATACGTTTTGCATATAACGAAATTAGAATTCTATGTTAATACCTTCAGCTGCTGACGGGCTTTAATATATATCAACGGGGACAGGTGAAAATATGTGCCCCGATCGGGACTTGAACGCGGGATATCCTGCTTACAGGGCAGACACTCTGTCCATCTGAGCCACCGAGAGCACAGAAGACACTGCGACTGCAGGGACTATCTCGTGCACGTCTTCCACGAGACCCACATTCTCACCCTATATGTCCACAAACTACATTCGTAGTGTCCCTACCCAACACACTCATTACTCGTGGACGACATTCTTACCAAGTCCCGTAAGAGTTCGGGTAAAATGTGTGCATCCGCACAGAAGAGGAAGGTCATGGCCGGTATTGCCAGAACTTTATACTTGTATGGATATGGTGTTCATTCTTTCGGACATGTCCGAAACAACGGACACCATATCCATACAAGAATATTTTTCATATAAATCCCATGTGTACGCCACATCAGTACATAACAGTTAAACTGTTCGTCGTCCGTCCCTCATTTTGTGAACCGCACAGCTTATGACTGCTACACCACCACCACCATCAACAATATAGACGGATTGTAAACCATCCTTTACAGATGTATGCTAAGCTTAGTTTTGGAAACCCGATTTTGGTTTACAAAAGCACTTCAGGTCGTTTTTACTCTTCTGATTACTTCTTTTCCAGCCTACGCAGTCGTCTTCAAGTGTCCTAAATACAAAAACTTATCAAAGTGTTCATTTACTCTTTTTCTTTTGGAAATGTTGGTTATACATTATTTTAGTCTTATTACAGTTGACTTGTAGGCCTAATTTCAGACTTACTATAATAAGTTCTTCCGATCACTGATAATAGGCACTTAAACGGTGGAATGTCTTGCCTGATGGAGGCTCGAACTCGGGAACTTTGCCCACCTCCTGCGATACTTGCAAGGCTAAAGAGAGCGAATGTTAACAGAATATTGCGGGCTTCCTGATAGTTGTTTCTTTTGCCGGCCGCGGTGGCCGAGCGGTTCTAGGCGCTTCAGTACGGAACCGCACAACTGCTACAGTCGCAGGTTAGAATCCTGCCTCGGGCATGGATGTGTGTGCTGTCCTTAGGTTAGTTAGGTTTAAGTAGTTCTAAGTTCTAGGGGACTGATGACCTCCGATGTTAAGTCCCACAGGGCTCAGAGCCATCTGAACCATTTTTGTTTCTTTTCCTCTCGTGCCACGGCTGGGAAGTTGCTTCCTTGATGGTGGAAAGCCACACACCAGGAAGCCTCTATCGGAAGAAAACTCACGCTTACAGATTTCGACTACTTCCCGGACAGTCCTTCCATATTACTTACTTTTGTTAGCACTAGCGTCCTATTAAAATAGATACCCCGGCCACATTCTTCCTTGTACTCCGCTGCTGCAGATTTTACACTTAACTTCAAATTTGTGTGGCGTTCGTGCTGTTTTACGTGTTATTTTATTATCCTTCTAACTTTGCCTGTATGTACTTCACCACAACTACACGTCGCTTCATTGACTCCTGTAGCATGGAGGCGATCTAGCACTTTTATTATGTGGTGGAAAAAGTCGTACTTTATACTGGCTAGAAAATGCATTTATTAAGAAGTATTTAATTCATGTGATCGATTATTGCAACATCAAGCCACAATCGTTCAGTTTAAGAGAGAGCTTCCGCGTTCTTCTTGCGTGCATTATTAATACAGCTTCTGTTGACTTTCTGAAGGCTCCGTTTATAGAAAAGTCAACATACCTGTGGGTTCATTAGTGTTTCCCTTTAAAAAATCTCGCCCTAATGCCAAGCTGTTACTGTCACCGATGCGGAAGGCACGAGAAGACAGTGTGTTCAGAACTGCATGCTTCTGTACAGGATGGTGATACGAAAGACGTCTAAGGACCTGTCTGTGTTGTTAGGCTTCCTATATACTCTGTCTCCTAGACTTTCTCAGATCTTCTGTGCACTAAAAAAACCTAGAAACAGGAAGTCGGCTTTAACCTCACCCTAGGGTGAAGTTGATTTTCTGATGAATGTCATTTATATAATCGTGGAATATATGTGCCGCTTCTTTAGTGCACGTTTCATCCATTTTGCGGGGCCTGCAAGATCGTTTCAGTTCCGCTTTACTTAATGCATAGTGTTCAGAATGTTACACATAAATGTCAGCTGCTACTGGGGACAAAGGTGAGCTCATAGCGACACCGTCAGCGTGTTGATCAAATTATAATTTTCGACTGTTTTTAGTCATATCTGTACATCAGAAATCTCTTGAAGAAGACACCAGCAGAGCTGTCGGAAAACTGAGTTTTAAAAAATTTGGAGAGGAATATGACACAGCCCAATCACCTAACAATTTGTACCTTCAGTTTAAACATTTCGTATGGTATAATTCTTTGGATGCCATTACTTTCGTTATTGATTACTATAGTTAGGATTCATATCTTGGACGATACAAACATTTTAAAAAACCCTGTAATAATGGAACAGTTTTCTCTTTTTTATTGAAAATGAAACTCCTCCAGCTGTAGTCTTAAATACGGCTGGAGGAGTTTCAATAAAATAAAATAAAATAAAAAATTATACCAGCTGATGTCCCACCATCATCCAATTTAAATATGGATGTACAAAGAGTTTTCTCTCTATTCTTAGTTATTTTGCTGTTTGGTATCTTAACTGGAAAAACGTGGTGTCTACAGAACACAAGGCTTTTTCCTTCTTGATGCTCTTATTTCTTTCAGCAACTTCATACTATCTAGAATCCCCTCGGGTGGCAACCCCGTGGGAGGCTGAGATCCTGCAGTGCATCGAGTATGACACCCTTGAACTCACTGATTATATTCACATGAATCCCGACCAACACGAGCAGCGACATCGCGAAACGATAGACACCAGTCTCGATAGGTTACGATCGTATCTCTGTCAAACTCCGATATGTGCAAGTAGACGTCTCTATTTGTTACACGAGACAACCACGATCTTCTCAGAAACATCCAACACTTAACTCCGATTTGGTTGGTTGGTTGGTTGTTTTGGGGAAGGAGACCAGACAGCGAGGTCATCGGTCTCATCGGATTAGGGAAGGAGGGGAAGGAAGTCGGCCGTGCCCTTTGAAAGGAACCATCCCGGCATTTGCCTGGAACTCCGATTTCAAAATGAGAAACGTACTGCACAATTTCTCCTTATATACCGGGTGGTCAGAAGCATTCTGAGAAGTTTGTAAGGATGTTCCAGGGTAGGTTGTGCTGGGAAATAATTGTTAAGAAAAAGGCTCGATACGTTGCGCCTTTTCCGAGTTGATCAGCATTCAAGTTAGCAAATTAGACGGTCGCGTGCGCAAATTCAAGCGGCCCTTCAGGGCGTTGTCGCCAAACGTGTGCATCGTTTGGTTTCCAAAAATCGAACAAGAGAGAGATACAAAAATTGGACATGGGAGGGTAGTAAGAATCGAAACCGAGTCAAAGACGGAAGAGTCTCGTGCGCTATCATCTACGCTGTTAGAACAACTGACACTAATCATATTTGGCGATCCGTTAGAAAGCGTGCGCAACGACCTGATTGACTAATTTCAATGCTAGTTAACTGGAAAACAGCGCAAAGTATCGATGTTTTTTACAATCAGTTTTCAGCACAACATAGCCTGCAACACCCTTACGAGGTTTTCAGACTGTTTCTGACCACCCTGAAGAGACAGTAGGTGTCGGTATTCATACCTATTTTGAGCGATTACTGTGAAATCGTAATCGTTTGCCTGTAGTACACTGTGTGCCAATCTGATGTTTGTTGCAAGTCATTTTCATGGTGCTGCAATAATAATGGGGAGCAGTGCGTGTATCATTTTTCTGCCTCGATGACGGCGGCGACACGTGTTGTCGTGGACTCTACGACACACTGAGAACGTTGAGGAGCCGTACCAATCCATGACCACGTGACCGCCGCTTTCACGTCACGGAACTGGACAAAGGACACTCATCTCGCTTGATGGTGCCAAAGATGCGTTCAGCAGGATTGATGTTAGGTGATCTGGACGGCATCGCAATCACTTTCATGTCTGACTCATGGTCGCTTCAGAAGTGACGGCCAGGAGTATGGTCGTGCTAAAGTACCTCTCGTCTGAGCGTTGGTATAGTCATCCATACGGATGAATTCTCGTTCGCTCTCTACAGAAACAGAAATTTCCAAGCAGTGACGAAACCAAAGTGGGTTAAGTCGTTCCTAAAGTTATTTTAGGTACTTTACTTCATATTTCTAGAAATTTGGTGCTGTGTACGGCCTCCGTGAGCTTTTTCACAACTTCACTGTGAGTGGCTGTGTGGCTATTAAATATCCGTATCTTGATGAGATGTCTATGAGGCTTATTACAGAGTCTATAGGGCAACAGTTTGTCAAGCATTTGCCATATATGCGTGGCAGAGTTAAAGTCCGGACTCATCTCATGACCTGAATGTCGAGACATCCGTGGCGATACCATCTATGAGCATAATATGCTCTGGCATTATCGTGCACTCAACAGAATACAGCACAACGTGAATTGAGCGACGATGAGGCAATCAAGGACGGCTGCACGCTCTGAACGACCGTAAAAACTGGCGCCACCACTCAGCCTCCACCGAAATTTTCGACTAGCCAAACGACAAACTTTACGTATAATGCTCAGCCTGGTGTCTCCAAACACGTATACTTGCTATCCACTGCAAAAGAGAGAGACCGACTTCAGGTCTCTAGTGGCAAACAAATAGAGAGCGCTGTTTAAGGATGGCCCCTAAATCGGGAACCTGAACAGAACGTCCGGGTCGGAAACTGTTCCTTGCAGTGAGATGACACACCTTGGCCATTGTCTTATCCTCTTGAAGCTGCAGCGTCACAGACACTACGAAAATGGCCAAAAATTCGTCGTGTGGAGCTATAATGCATCAAAATTTTCGATCTCACTTTCTGGCCCTCACTATGTCAACCCTCGAATAACAATGAGATGCGCGGAAACTCGAAGCAAAGTCCTGCCTTCGTGGACCTTGCGATTTGTATACCATTAAGACGTCGTATTTTGTGTGGTCGGTTAAACAATTCCGCAAATGACAACTGCAACCTTTGTACCTACGACACGTTGACACGAAGTTCCTACAGCTTTTCGAGTATGAAATGACTATTATGTAGGCAGAGTAGCCAAGCTGTGCAATATGGACGCTGGCACCAACAGTACCGAAATAGAATTAACGTAACACACGCAAAAGAGAACGTTCCACTAATTATTTTGGACGATGTTCGAGGCGAAAACGTTTTGAGTATGGCTTAAAATGTTCTTGGTAGTTTTAGTATTCTTGCGTAGAATAAGTACCCAAAGCAGTTTCAGCCTAAAGCCACCGGACATACTTCCCACAATGAAAACAAAAACGAGGTGTAACTTCAGGAGCAGACGTCATAGAGATCCTCGAAAACGTTGCTTCTCACTCTAATACCTTGTCAAAACTTAGTCACATAATGGAACTCTACAGGATGGCACACGAAACACGACATTTAAGGCATATTTTTTAAAATATTTAACTGCGTTTTGATATTGTAGAATCAAAATCTATAGATCAAAGAATTCCAACAATTTAGTAGACAAATTACCATAAGGCGACTCTAAATGTGCAAAATAAGCGATTTCTCTGAAACTCATTGTTTGTTGAGAATCTTCGCCCCCCCCCCTCCACCATGTCATTTCATCAGTAGTTAAAACAAGAAGGGTTCACTAGGAGCAAAATTCAGCGGATGTGGAAGAATATGGAAGCAAAGACCACGCAATTTTGTGGCAAAGAATCATGGCATGCATGAGTGTATAATCTGGGTTGAAGAGAACTTCGCAGCCGGTGTGGCCGAGCGGTTCTAGGCGCTTCAGTCTGGAACCACGCGACCACTACGGTCACAGGTTCGAATCCTGCCTCGGGTATGGATGTGTGTGATGTCCTTAGGTTAGTTAGGTTTAAGTAGTTCTAAGTTCTAGGGGACTGATGACCTCAGATGTTGATTCCCATAGTGCTCAAAGCCATTTGAAGAGAACTTTCCTCTCGGTATAACGTGCCTCAGTAGCATCCTTTAGTGTATCCAGTAGTCAATCATAGCCATTTATCCCGTTGTGAAGCAATATGAGACTTTAACACCATGACAATCCTAGGAACCATTGACTGTTCTTACAAATGGAATCTTTTTCGATTATTTTGTGCACTAACACATTTTTTATCCAAAGTTACGAGGTATCGTTACTCTCTAGTGTTTACTGATAAGCCCCAAAATGGTTCAAATGACTCTGAGCACTATGGGACTCACATCCATGCCCGAGGCAGGATTCGAACATGCCACCGTAGCGGTCGCACGGTTCCAGACTGTAGCGTCTAGAACCACTCGGCCACGCCGGCCGGCGATAAGCCCCATGCTTCATCTACTACAATATGGGGAAAACGCTCTGTCGCGGCTTTTAAATAAATCTCTCGAGTAATGTTGACTGAAATGCGTTGTTGTTTGATAATTACAAGGTTATCCACAAGGTGAAGAATATCGTTATCATTTTACGTCAGCGAGTTCGCATTCATTTACTCGGTGATCTTCGACTAAGGTATTGTACATTTTTTGTTCAAACTCGTCGGTAGCACACGCTTCTTAGCGATCTAAAAATGTTTGTTTCTAAGGCTCTCAGTATTTGGGGTGCATTGATGGTATCCCTATAGTACGCCGACAACCTTTAGTATACGTTGTATCCTTTGCATATTGTAGCCACACAAAACTTACTATTTAATATAAGGTAACGTACCGTTGTAGTATAGCAATTAATTGTTTCCCACTTCCACTATGACTGAGTTATCCCAAAAGTGTATACCTATGTCGAAAAGTGCAGAATCCCAAAATTTTCGTCTCAAGGTAGCTCACTTGTTCACTTTAATGCTTTCATGTTGACAGCCGAGTATCATGTAGTGAAGTGAAGGGGCAGGACAAAGCAGGTGGCAGAAAAGGCCACGTCAGCAGAAGCACGACGTATCGCTGTGTCACATAAAAGCGTACCATCGACCAGCCGCGCTGCTATAAGAGCCCCTCCCTCTCCACCCCGCCCACACTGTTACCCGTTTCCCTCACGCTTCGTCGCACAAACTCGCTACACCGTTATCTTGTCACATATGATTCACGTTCGTGAGGCATAGAATCGAAAAGAGTAAATCACGGTTTATATCAGTCCTCGCAGTATCTAGAGAATTTGTGGAAGCATGGATAAAATCCCTTACGATGTCAAACTGAACCAAGCAGTTACTGAAGGCGTCCGAGTACTGCACCACAGCCAACGAATGCAAATTTTTCCAACTGCTATTCATAGCTAATGCTGGCTATGTGTTTTATGGTTTGATCTAGCTCCAGCAATATCCAACCAAAAGTGCGGAGAAGCTTGTCTCTCACTCTAGGACAGGGATGCAAAGGAAACACTGAAGACAGACGTTCTTAACAGAAATAAAGGTAGAAGTAGAGAGGAAAATTACATTTTTGTTCTGGCGACTTCAAAACGGTTTAAAATTTAAACTGAAGAACTAAAAGCAACCAGTAACTTCCGTTAATTTACTTTCACAGCGAAATCATACCGGTTTAAGATGCAATTTTCATCTTTGGTAATAACATACAATTAGTGCAGAACTGCTTACGAGCATCACATTTACATATTTTTGTGGTTAATTATCCATAACTAAGATAAGGGGTGAGCGTCAATGGCCACAAAAAATACTGACATGTGCAAAACTATTGATGATTCTATTTGTAAAAGAGGGCTTTTTTGGAAATTAGGTTCTTAAGTTAAGTTGTCTATGTTGCATACACAAACATTTATTTTACTCGTTGAATAAAGTTCTCTTGGGAATGTAATGGTTTTATATTTTTCATTCAAATGCTCTGCAAAACTTTCTACTTCTTCTGGTTAACCATCTAACAGTCAGTTACTCATCAAGGCCCCCTCTGTAAAATACTATTTATTTGTACGAGATAGGTGTTAGCCTCAAAAAAGTGATTTCCATTTATTTAATGTATATATGGTTAGCAAGGTGTCTGGCTGCCGCCCATGGAAGATTCTAGTGTGCTTAATGTATATATGTTAGGAAGATGTCGGACTGCCGCCTATGGCAGTATTATAATAATAATTATTATTATTATCTGTAAATTTAATGAAAATGGGGTGGTTGAGACTTAGACAGTCGAGTCTTTGACCAAGCGACAGAAGTTCAGCAAATTCATGTATTCTTCCCAAACTTTTAATTTTTGTGTCTTAAGTGGTTCGAAAAAATGGTTCAAATGGCTCTGAGCACTATGGGACTTAACTTCTTAGGTCATCAGTCCCCTAGAACTTAGAACTACTTAAACCTAAGTAACCTAAGGACATCACACATATCCATGCCCGAGGCAGGATTCGAACCTGCGTCCGTAGCGGTCGCGCGGTTCCAGACTGTAGCGCCTAGAACCGCTCGGCCACTCCGGCCGGCTCTTAAGTGGTTGATTTTTTATTATTTTATGTTAAAGACTAGTTAATATGTATTCCTGACTGAATATTTCGTGGTAAATACTTAATTACATGTAATGAGTTAAAAAATTGCCACAATGTTTTTACCTCAGTGACAAAATAAAATACGGCACTACGAGATGAAATGAGCATGTAACTGGGGTGAGAAACAGTAGAACAACGAAAGTACTTCACGAGCACAAGTCGGTGGGTTGAAGGAATACTTGATTATGGATGCATGAGGATTCATTAGAACGTAGTCTTGTAAGATGCGTGTTTTCTTTTTATGTAAATATCGAAGATGTTCCCAGCCATGTGATATGTAGACAGGCATTTTCATGAAGCAAACAAACCCCTTTACAGAGCTTGTCACGCCTTTTGTTTTGGATTAGTCGACGCAAATTAGTTAAGGTCTCGCAAGACTTGTTCAAGACGTGTTGTAAGGAGAGGCCAAACCCTGCAACACACCGATTTCGACGAGGTTCAGCATAATAGTCGGGGATCACTCGAAAACGCTCCTGTGTACGTTTTGGATCACTAGTCGTCCGTTTTCGAAAAAATCGAGATCAAATGTCACGGCACGTGAAAGATTTCTCTTCCTAATCAGAATTAAAATTTATTTAATTTAGAATAACAATAACCAAATTTCACGATGGTGTTCATTCTCTAGACAAAGAGTAAGAAATATGGCGAACAATGTGATTTTTTCTTATCGCACAGCCTTCGCGTGCCAAAATCATCTAACTCGGTGTCGTCATCTCCTGCCGTAGAAACGATTTTAAGCGGAGTATTTGCCTACACTGTTTAGTACTTTTGATCGTTATTCTGTGTAAATTGCTGAAAATTAAAACTAGTTAAGAAAAAGAAAAATTAACTGCAACTTATCTGCCCTGGAAAGCTGAGTCTTCCCCTTTCTAAAGAAGAGAGAAGCTTCTTCCTTAGGCATTTAACATTTATAAACCAAACCGACTTATTTAAAAGAAAAAAAAGTTGGCCG
Source organism: Schistocerca piceifrons (assembly GCF_021461385.2). NCBI lineage: Eukaryota > Metazoa > Arthropoda > Insecta > Orthoptera > Acrididae > Schistocerca > Schistocerca piceifrons. The sequence continues at coordinate 537,613,365 of NC_060149.1, forward strand.
AGGTGGCCGAGCGGTTCTGGGCGCTACAGTCTGGAACCGCGCGACCGCAGCGGACGCAGGTTCGAATCCTGCCTCGGGCATGGATGTGTGTGATGTCCTTAGGTTAGTTAGGTTTAAGTAGTTCTAAGTTCTAGGGGACTGATGACCTCAGAAGTTAAATCCCATAGTACTAAGAGCCATTTGAACCACTTTTAAAAAAACTGGCTCTTAAACTGACTGTGGGCTGAACCAAAGATCTGACACACATTTTTCCTTTATAAAATTGTATAAACGCTCTCTTTATTTGAAACAAAACTTAGAGCTGTTCTCGAGAAATACCATTGCTAAAACAATGTTTGCCCCCTGTAAAGGCTAAATTGGATCCGAAATGATAGTCGACAGGCATTCTTTCACGTCACACACGCCAGAGCTAAACAGGAAGGAGCGAGAGCGAGCGGGGGTCGAAGACGTTCGGGATAAAACGTAGGGAATGGAAAAATAAGCTCGTTGGAGACTATGTAGTCTAACATCTTCTTTCGCATAATGAAGTTTTTAGAAGCGGAAGTCTATATCACCAGCCCTAGTCAGTGAAATCTTGAGGGCGTGTTGTGACATACACTGAGGCGACAAAAGTCGTGGGATACTTCCTAATATCGCGTCGGACCTCCTTTTGTCTTGCGTAGCGCAGGAGCTCGACGTGGCATGGACTCAACAAGTCGTTGGAAGTCCTTGCAGAAACACTGACTCATGCGGCCTCTATAGCCATCCATAATTGCGAAAGTGTTGCCGGAGCAGGAGTTTGTGCACGAGCTGATCTCTCGATTAGGTCCCATAAATGTGCTATGGAATTCATGTCGGACGATCTGAGTGGCCAAATCATTCGCACGGACTGTTCAGGACGTTCTTCAAACAAATCGCTAACAATTATGGCCCAGTGACATGGCACATTGCCATCCACAAAAATTCCATCGTCGTTTCAGAATATGAAGTCCATGAATGGCTGTAAATGGTTTCCAAGTAACCGAACATAACCATTTCCAGTCAATGATCGATTCCGTTGGACCAGAGGACCCAGTCAATTCCGTGTAAACACAGCCCACACCACTATGGAGCCACTACCAGCTTGCGCAGTGCCTTGTTGACAACTTGGGTCCACGGCTTCGTGGGGTCTCCACCACACTCGAACCGTACCATCAGCTCTTACCAACTGAAATCGAGGCTCATCTGACTAGACCACGATCTTCCAGCCGTCTACAGTCCAGACGGTATGGTCACGAGTCCGAAGCGGCGCTGCAAGCGATATCGTGTTGTTAGTAAAGGCACTCTTATTGGTCATCTGCTGCCATACCCCATTAACGCCACATCTCACCTCACTGTCGTAACCGATACGTTCGTCGTACGTCTCACATTGATCTCTATGGTTATTCCACGCACGCTCTCAGTCGTTAAATGAAGGCCGTCTGCTACTCCTTTGTCCGTGGTGAAAGGTAATGTCTGAAATCTCTTATGATCGGTACACTCGTGACACTGTGGATCTTTGATTACTGAATTCACTAACGATTTCATCTACATCTACATCTACATCTACATTATTACACTGCAACTCACATTTAAGTGCTTGGCAGAGGGTTCATCGAACCGCAATCGTACTATCTCTCTACCATTCCACTCCCGAACAGCGCGTGGGAAAAACGAACACCTAAACCTTTCTGTTCGAGCTCTGATTTCTCTTATTTTATTTTGATGATCATTCCTACATGTGTAGGTTGGGCTCTACAAAATATTTTCGCATTCGGAAGAGAAAGTTGGTGACTGAAATTTCGTAAATGGATCTCGCCGCGACGAGAAACGTCTTTGCTGTAATGACTTCCATCCCAACTCGCGTATCATATCTGCCACACTCTCTTCCCTATTACTTGATAATACAAAACAAGCTGCCCTTTTTTGCACCCTTTCGATGTCCTCCGTCAATCCCACCTGGTGAAGATCCCACACCGCGCAGCAGTATTCTAGCAGAGGATGAACGAGTGTAGTGTAAGCTGTCTCTTTAGTGGACTTGTTGCATCTTCTAATTGTCCTGCCAATGAAACGCAACCTTTGGCTCGCCTTCCCCACAATATTATCTATGTGGTCTTTCCAACTGAAGTTGCTCGTTATTTTAACACCCAGGTACTTAGTTGAATTGACAGCCTTGAGAATTGTACTATTTATAGAGTAATCGAATTCCAACGGATTTCTTTTGGAACTCATGTGGATCACCTCACACTTTTCGTTATTTAGCGTCAACTGCCACCTGCCACACCATACAGCAATCCTTTCTAAATCGTTTTGCAACTGATACTGGTCTTCGGATGACCTTACTAGACGGTAAATTACAGCATCATCTGCGAACAACCTAAGAGAACTGCTCAGATTGTCACCCAGGTCATTTATATAGATCAGGAACAGCAGAGGTCCCAGGACGCTTCCCTGGGGGACACCTGATATCACTTCAGTTTTACTCAATGATTTGCCGTCTATTACTACGAACTGCGACCTTCCCGACAGGAAATCATTAATCCAGTCGCACAACTGAGACGATAACCCATAGGTCCGCAGCTTGATTAGAAGTCGCTTGTGAGGAACGGTGTCAAAAGCTTTCCGGAAATCTAGAAATACGGAATCGACTTGAGATCCCCTGTCGATAGCGGCCATTACTTCGTGCGAATAAAGAGCTAACTGCGTTGCACAAGAACGATGTTTTCTGAAACCATGCTGATTACGTATCAATAGATCGTTCCCTTCCAGGTGATTCATAATGTTTGAATACAGTATATGCTCCAGAACCCTACTGCAAACCGACGTCAATGATATAGGTCTGTAGTTCGATGGATTACTCCTACTACCCTTCTTAAACACTGGTGCGACCTCCGCAATTTTCCAATCTGTAGGTACAGATCTGTCGGTGAGCGAGCGGTTGTATATGATTGCTAAGTCGGGAGCTATTGTATCAGCGTAATCTGAAAGGAACCTAATCGGTATACAATCTGGACCTGAAGACTTGCCCGTATCAAGCGATTTGAGTTGCTTCGCAACTCCTAAGGTATCTACTTCTAAGAAACTCATGCTAGCAGCTGTTCGTGTTTAAAATTCTGGAATATTCCATTCGTCTTCCATGGTGAAGGAATTTCGGAAAACTGCGTTCAAGAACTCCGCTTTAGCGGCACAGTCGCCGGTAACAGTACCATCGGCACAGCGCAGCGAAGGTATTGACTGCGTCTTGCCGCTTTTGTACTTTACACACGACCAGAATTTCTTCGGATTTTCTACCAAATTTCGAGACAATGTTTCGTTGTGGAACCTATTAAAGGCATCTCGCATTGAAATCCGTGCCAAATTTCTCGCGTCTGTAAATTTTAGCCAATCTTCGGGATTTCGCGTTCTTCTGAACTTCGTATGCTTTTTCCGTTGCCTCTGCAACAGCGTGCGGACCTGTTTTGTGTACCATGGGAGATCAGTTCCATCTCTTACCAATTTATGAGGTATGAATCTCTCAATTGCTATTGCTACTATATCTTTGAATTTGAGCCACATCTCGTCTACATTTGCATAGTCAGTTCGGAAGGAATGGAGATTATCTCTTAGGAAGGCTTCTAGTGACACTTTATCCGCTTTTTTAAATAAAATTATTTTGCGTTTGTTTCAGGTGGATTTGGAAGAAACGGTATTGAGCCTAGCTACAACGACCTTGTGATCACTAATCCCTGTATCAGTCATGATGCTCTCTATTAGCTCTGGATTGTTTGTGGCTAAGAGGACAAGTGTGTTTTCGCAACTATTTACAATTCGCGTGGGTTCGTGGACTAACTGCTCGAAATAATTTTCGGAGAAAGCATTTAGGACAATCTCGGAAGATGTTTTCTGCCTACCACCGGTTTTGAACAAGTATTTTTGCCAACATATCGAGGGAAGGTTGAAGTCCCCACCAACTATAACCGTATGAGTGGGGTATTTATTTGTTACGAGACTCAAATTTTCTCTGAACTGTTCAGCAAGTATATCATCGGAGTCTGGGGGTCGGTAGAAGGAGCCAATTATTAACTTAGTTCGGCTGTTAAGTATAACCTCTACCCATACCAATTCGCACGGAGTATCTACTTCGACTTCGCTACAAGATAAACCACTACTGACAGACACAAACACTCCACCACCAATTCTGCCTAATCTATCTTTCCTGAACACAGTGTGAGACTTCGTAAAAATTTCTGCAGAACTTATTTCAGGCTTTAGCCAGCTTTCTGTACCTATAACGATTTCAGCTTCTGTGCTTTCTATTAGCGCGCTTGAAGCTCAGGGACTTTCCCAGCACAACTACAACAATTTACAACTACAATTCCGACTGTTCCTTGATCCAAGCACGTCCTGTATTTGCCATGCACCCTTTGAGATTGAAGCCCACCCCGTACTTTCCCGAGGCCTTCTAACCTAAAACACCGCCCAGTCCACGTCACACAGCCTCCGCTACCCGTGTAGCCGCCAGCTGCCCTTGTTCAAAGTCTATTAATTCCTGTGCTGCGGCCACAATCACGTCGGAAACCTTGTCACGTGAACCACCTGAGTGCAAATGTCAGTCCGCCAATGCACTGCCCTTTTATACCTCGTGAACGCGCTATTACCGCCATCTGTATATGTGCATATCGCTATCACACGTCTTTTGTCACTTCAGCTTATATCACCCAAGTCAGTCCCTCATTGTTCATCTCCACCTGCTTTCTTACGACTACTATGGGCAACCAGTGTATAATTATTGCATGTGAGTTATTTCATAAAGATAGGATCGCCAGTGTGAGACTATTTGAAGTGGTCTCCCCTGTCTTGTTAGTATTCAAGTAGAATGTGTTTCGATTCCTGTACATCACCTTCTTCTGCAAAGAAAGACTGACTGACGTCATCTGCATACGCCTGAAGCGCAGTTTTGACTAGACGGAATGTAAATCTAATCAAACTATGTAATAGTTTACGAAGAAGTGGTTCGATGGTAATTTACATACATACTGAATGACGCCCGGTATTCTTGCTTGCGACGTCGTTAGATGGTTTGGTTAGCTTGTAACCTTGTTCGTGAATCACATAAGTAATTTCATATTAAAGTAATAATAGATGGATGGATTTGGAAGGTTCTCATGGATAGAAGAACGTATGAATATTCTCTTCTGTCAAAAGTGTGCTGTAAATCTAGAAAAAGATGCCGTGTAGAGTGATTTATTTGTCGATCAGGAGATATTCACTAGTCACCTACAGATTACGAGTATGTCTATCTCAGAACATCCATACATGGAACGTGTCTGTGTAGGTCCAAGCAATTAGGGTAAAAGAGGCGACATTCTAGCTTTAACAGTACGAGTCAAAAGTGCAAGATCCACACTTAGTAGTGTTACAATGCGATAATCTAGGCTAATGTTCGGGTGGGTTTCTTTGGTAATTAAAACAGTGACCCTTTCAGTAAACACTGTAGGTGGAATGGTTGACAGTTAAATCTCCAAAGTCCACTTCCACGATAAGCCTGAAAGAAATTTAGTATGCTGAATCATGTGAAAAATGAAGCAGGGTAATATTCGCAGATTGATATCTTCTGTGATAGCTCGCGTTGGAAATATGTCACCACCGCAACTGCATCTAGATTAGGCAGGATATAAGTATACGCAGGGACGATGGGGTAAGTATGCCGCTATGTATCAAAGAAGTGGAGTACTTTGGCTGTAGCTTGTCACAGCAGTTAAAGTTGCGTGTCTGATCGTTGTGGGCGAGAATGCAAATAAAATCGTCGCCCATGACAATCGCTGAGCGTTAATTATTGATTAAAGATGTTATGCCTCCTTTAAAGATATTGCAAGAGGTATCGCGGGCATGGGATCCAGACGGGGCGTACGGGTTCAGTAGTAGTGGGTTGTTAATTTAAATGCTGTGGGACATACCGTCGGAAGGAGCGCCCTAGGGTTGCATTGGGCGCTGTCTGTACATGACGATGGTTTCTGCCTTATCACCAATGTTTATTGTGGCTTCATATCCTAGTATATCGGCTACTACGGGAGTTATACATCCACATCCACATCCACAGCCCATAAATGTTGCTTAAATGTAAATATTAGATTTAAGTTCAAGGTGGTATTTAAGAGTTCTCGATTTATTTCTCCTTGACTTTTGACCCCGTTAGTGCGGAATCGTAAACATCAAGTTGGAAAGTGTCCACTTAATATCATGTTGAGTTTCAGAGCTCGTCTGCTATGGATTTGTACAGCTGTTGGCCCTCATTGTTCATTGCGGGTTCTAAATGAAGCTGTTTTGCCGTTAGCCTAATGGCCCTTCTAGTGCATGACAGTTTAGCTCTATCTTTTTCTTATGATTCTCGTTGCTACTTTGACGAGCGTTTGGTTGTGGCTTTAGGGGGATTAATTTGTCACACTTGCAAGATAAAGATCCTAAATTTGGTTCCGTTAGCGTTAGGTATAACTGTACACTAATCTCGGACGTGTGTAACGTACCATTCCGCAAGTCGAGATGCTGCGAGTTAGTGACTTGGATGATGCTGGGGATGTTGAGGAAATGGAAGTACCTGTCGTATGGGTGTCATAAGAAAGTGTGGGGCGTCCGAGGTGTGAGTTAGAATTATTGGTACTTGACTTGAGCCGGCGGCTTTGTCGCCGTAGGTCATATGAAATTGTTGACTCGTTGTATTTCTTATTTCGTTACTCAGCCTAGGGCACGGAGCTCGCAAATGATCGTTTCCGCACACGCGATACAAGTGCGAGCCTGGTAGTCGTAAATAATGAGAGCACGGAAACTTGCTAGAGTTAGATAATAGGTGGTATGTTTCGTCAATTCCATTCTCAACACACGGACCCCGGTATGGGCGTTAAAGCGGTGGTTGTTTTGCCAACGTTCTTTTAGAATCGCATATAGGTTTCCGCGTGTGGCCAGGGTGTGTTAAGTATAATGTCCCCTAATCGGGAGCAGACCTAATGCTGCATAAGTAAGCGTGACCTTACTTACTTCTCTCGAAGACGTTACAAAATCTGCTTCCCCATTAAACCGGGAGACAATCAACGTCTACATCTCCATGTATGCAACACGCACGCATACATCATCGTAAATCCAATTAACTGTGGTCGCCAAGTCGCAACGCAATCCAGGGACCTCTTCGTCTCGCAAACCTATGAGTCAGTATCGAAGACGTCTGTCGTTCGTAGCCAAAAGTGAACTGAAACACAACTTACTTTTCCGCGTTAACATTTCCATGGTGAGCGCAGTTGGGTACTTACAATCAGGTGGTCCTATCTGCTCAACGTAACCGCTCGTTGTTCACTGCGTACATGTCAACAGCGTGGCTCCGCAGCACGGCGTCCGCTCTCGACCGAGAACGGAAGTGGTTGCGATTTCACTCATACACACGGAAGTAAACTGCGGTCTGAACGCAAGCCTTAAAGCAGCTGGTCACCTTTTCAGTTAAGAAGGGTTATCGTCCAAGTATATATGCAACGGACCTAAATCAGTAATTGTTTGATTTTTCGAAAACGATTCTATTGGCAGCCTGATATATCTATTGCCAGGCTGATATATATTATATAAATAAAACTTCTTTATTTTTTAGTGTCATAACGATTCAGTATTGTCTGAAACGTATCCTACATCACGGCCTTTTACCTCAGTTTTTTAGAAAACGGAAGGTTAGTGACGTAAATCCTTTCAGAGGAGCTACTGTCAAGTAGTCACAGACTAGGAGGTCTAAGTGTGTCAAAATCAGTGAGTCGCGTGTCTGGCCCCTCATTGCCATTACTGATGTCGTTGCACAGAAAAAAAAGACAAGAAACATACTCTACGTACGTCAAAATACAATGTAAGCTGATACTGTTGGCTTGAACATTTCCTTCTTTGGCGATGTCGAATGCATCTTTTCCACGCACTGTTTCGATTCCTGTGTAACGTGAGCCACCCATATTTATTTTACAGTAACAATGAAGATTCGACCGGGAGAGCGATGTGTTGACCCCATGCTCTCCATACTGCATCCCCCTGATTTAACTCATTTAATGAGAATTTTCAACTTTTTGCAGATAAGATTAATAGGCTCAGTACTAATGACACGATTTTAGATATTGATTCTATTTTTATATTAACTTGCATCTTTAGTAGCTTGCATATCTGACAATTGCTGCCCTGATCCTGTTAAGAAATACCAAAAATTAAAATTTTTAGATTATTCTATTATTGCCTGATATAAAATTTTTACATGTGTGAATGGAAAGAAATTATGGATGTTATATAGTTTGTGTATTTTGTTTACTGGTTTTCGCCTTACGGTGTCGTCGTCAGACAACTGACTATCGTCATCCAAGACAATGACATGGTGGCGAAAAACTTGGAGAAAGTTGTCGTAATCAAATGGTATGTTGCTAATTCTCGAAGTAAAACTCATACTTAATACAGTGTTAGAGACTTGGCAGTAATGCCAATAATGTTTATTGCATAAGACCATTACACTATACAAAGGCAAATTCTTGAAGCAAAATTCACCATACATAATTCCTCATGAAGATCTACTTTTTACATTAGATCTACAAATACATCTATTCCCCGTACGCCACTTTGTGATGTGTGTTGAAGCGTATTTATTGTACTATCATCATCAGTTGCCACTTTTCCAATTCCTATCGTGCATGGTGCGCGGTAAGAATGGACGAGCTCGAATTTCTCCGATTTTACAATCGTTTTGATTGCATGAGGAGTGTGTTGGAGGAAGTAATATGGTCATCGGCTGTCTTGCAACGTGCATTCTCGGAACTTTGACTGAGAACGTTTCCATGATAAACTAAGCTTCTTTTGTAGCACCTGTCACTGGAGTTGGATAAGCTCGCATTTTCGAAATGAACTCATCTCCAATGCCATTGCTCTTCTTTAAATAATCTTAAAAGGAATTATAACGAAACGCAAAGCTGATTTTTAATCTTTACTACCTTCCTCATTAATCAATCCTACCTGTTATGACTCAGGACTAAAGAAAAATACTGTAGTATTTGGTGTTCTACTTCATACATGTAAATCATCTGATGGATATCTGATGTTAACCGTAGTTAATGATGCTATACAAGATGTCCTATTTATCTTGACCTCCCTACAATACTTTTTGTCCAGTAGGAGAGTAAAAAAAGTACGAATGAGATGCTGTTCAGATGCTAGGGAGACATAACCAGCATGACTGCCTTTCTTATAACTTCGTTCATCTCAAAGATATAAACAGCATTGCGCCTTTTTTAAACAGGAACCTTTCTTTTATTCAGCAGTTCACTTCCTCTCCTCACGACTTGTTCAAAAACGTATTACAGTTTACTGTTCGCCTGAAAATTACGTTAGTTAAAACATTACACAAAACTAACTTTGACTCTCCTGTACTAGCACACTGCTTAGGTACTCAGCGTAGCATAATTCGCCAACTTGCCGGTGTTAACTACTGCACACGTAAGGAAAATTCACACCAGTATTCAGTCAGTCGTTTTTCTGTCTAACGTCTGTGAGAGTACAATATACACCAACGACGAAGAGGTAGAAACTCTGTCATTATGGAGATCGTAAGTTAGCAGAAAAGTAACTGCAGTCGTGTTTCTTATTTACTCAAAAATTTGCTCAAAAAGTTATTTGGGGTTGTCAAGATAAACTGTATATCCTGTATATAGAAAATCAACTTAAGTACAATGTTCAGTTTATTGGTAAGTACTATTTTCATTGGTTAAAGACTATATTTATTAACTGCACGTTTGGTTTAAATAGTGTTGCGAGGTAGTTATATGACTATTTAATGCATAATGGATGTATAAAACACTGACTTTAGAATTAAAACGAACGAAGTAAACCGCAGTTAGAGTCTTGCTTTTAACACTTATTTAGATTCTCAATCCTAAGAATAACTACCAGTGTGGAAATTGACATCATTCAAGAAATTTATCATCGGAGTGAACGTAATTGCAAGTGAAATATTGCAACGACATTCTCGCAGGGTTTCGGTAAAATTGGTACACACTAGAGGAACAAAGTCCCTGTAAATAAGTACCTTCGTTTAACGGTTTATGTCACACACTTGAGGAAAGATACACAGCCAAAACTACATAGTACTGAACAATATAAAATGAAAACATGGTTTAATCCCAACAATAACAACCACGGTGGCAATTTCTTACCATTGAAGAAATTAGACGACGAACCGAATATTAGTTTGGAAGACATTCCACTCGGTAATTTGTCAGTGTTCTGGGCACTATTTACAAAATAGATTAAAGAAATCGATTTGCAACGTGAAGAGCAAACGAAAGCAGGCAAGAAACTAAGACAAGAGCTAGAAGATAAATAAGCAGTCACAGAAACAACAACATACGTATAATAAGTTTACGAGAGAAAATACCGGTGCAATGAAAGACATGGAACAGACAGCGTATGAGGTAACAGGTTTCGGAGAGGACTAGCTACATCTAGTATCCGATCGTTGGGAGCAAGTAAAGATATTTTCAGAAAAAGCAGTTATGGATAGCGCACCCAGAATTCCTCACAAGGTTACAAGGAAAATTAGTAACAATACATGGTTCAGACACTGGAGGCCTCATGGAGGCATTAGATCACCTTGAGAGCCTTGACTTTGTGCACCGCACATGCAGGCAAACGCAGGCCACTAAGCAGCGTGGAACAAATAATAGAGAACGAAGTAGTAATGGCTACAGATGACAACGATTTCACACATGTACGAGAAGGAAGTGAGAATCTGTCTCAACTTTTCGACAACAGAAGAGAAGGGGAGCAGAACATGGAGAGGCGGAATGCGAATGGGCGTACGTGAGAATGAGAACGAGATGAGTAAAACAGCGAATAGTTCTAGATGATGTTCAATCGACAACTACTGCGAATGAAACATTGGGACGTTTTGCAATGTAAATGCGGATCAGGTTTAGGCAGTTGGAGTTAATCACTCACAAAGTAGATAAGCTGGATTAACTGAAGCCTTCGACACCACTTCGCCTACTCACAACCAGTCACTTCTCAAGCTAGCCTAAGCCTCGGGCTGCACAACCGCTCATTATGTCACCAAAATTAAGATTTCGTATTCAAATTCGTTGGCTTCACCAACTGATAACTAAATGTTAAGTGTTGGAATTGGATGTCAAAAGTGCACTGCAATCCTATATTCTGGGAGCAATACGTGTATATGTTGAAGGCAGGCAGACAGTTTCTGAAGTTGCCATTGAGTGGGATTAGATGAGTTAATACCGTCATCATCAACATCCAGCCCGTAAGGATGTAGCTGCTGGTTATCTGTGTAATCGGAGCGCAGCCATTCAAACAGAATACGTTTTCAGGAGCTCAGTTATGCATCCCAGTCATTCCAGAATGAGATGTATATCGATTTAGCGTAAGAAACTGTGTCGGTCAGAGTCAATGATCGAAAACCTGCTCATCCGCTCATCCACTTCACCAGTTGAGCAGAACGGCATGGCCATACCGAGGCGACCACCAAGGGCGCAGGCACAGACGGGGCGCAAAAACTAGCCGAAAAAAAAAGAAAATTCGAATGTCATTAGAAATTAGCCGGGAGAGGTACGTCAGTCCACTTGCTCCATGTATTCCTATCTCCTGCCCGCGCTAAGAGGCCTTTCTCTCGACCGGAGACAGTAAACGAACGCTATTGCCACAGCGTCATTTCGTCCAAGTAGCAGCATAAAGAAATTACTATCGAATAGGTGCCACATGCGCTATAAGCCAACAGTGCACTTCGTACACGCATATGCTGCCTACACAGCTAGCTCGGGTTCAACAACGGAATTTTTCCTGCAACTTCGCTACGGCATTTTAGGATGTCAAAGGGTGGTGAGTGGGTGCTGAAGCAAATATGCTACCTGATCGAAGGCTTACGATTTCGGCCGACTTCCGCCAACTGATGACTGGAGTGAAACAGTTTAACCTAGAGTGCTTCAAATTATTTGATGAAATAAAAGTGAAATGGGAAATAGATCTCCCATATAACACACCATTTCATCTCACTTTAATATTCTCTCAGGAACGCCTATAGAGATTTTTTTAGCTTATGTAGCAGATTTTGGTGTCAAATATAGCAGAATGCAGCTATCCTAGTTCACCAAACAGCATAACTGAGATTCCATTAGACAGCGTTGATGAAAAGCACTGACACAGTTTTCTATATGAATGTTTGGAAGGTTTCTTTTTCTTTTTTTCCAAAGTACGGTTTACGATACGATTATCGAAACCTCGAAATAGCTTTCAGTATATTTATGAAAACTCCAGTGAGTAAAGCATCATGTCAAGGCAGTTACAGCAAATTAAACATGATGAAAAAACTACTTACAGTCGACATAGAATACGACACAGTTGCTGAATTTGACTTGACTGACGTAACCAATGGAAAGAAATGAAAACTACATTGTAATAAGAACTTAATGTGTCTCACAGTTTAATGTGTGAAACTTCCTGGCAGATTAAAACTGTGTGCCGGACCAAGACTCGAACTTGGGACCTTTGCCTTTCACGAGCAAGTGCTCTACCAACTGAGCTAGGCGCGACTTACGACCCGTCCCCACAGTTTCAATTCTGCCAGTACCTCGTTTCCTACCATCCACTTTTAATCTGCCAGGAAGTTTCATATCAGTGCACACTCTGCTGCAGAGTGAATATCTCATTCTAGTTTAATGTGTGTTTCTACGTAAATCTCTGTTTTAGCATTACATAACCGATCTGAAAATATCCAGTGGTCCCAGGTCTCTGTCACGTATACAGACTTCGTATATGATTCTTAAACCAAGTGTTGACAATGATAAAAGTATGCTCTGTGCAAAACTCTAGTATTCGGCTTTCTGTTTCATCTATTTCCCCCAGTCCATCTTTTCCCACTATTTTTCAATCTCTTGATTTTCCTACTAACGAATTCAGAGTCACATCACAATTAAATTTTCACAGGTTTTAACTATCTGGATAATTTTCTTACCTCATCATACACCACATTACCCCATCCCATTTTGTGTTGATAACCTGGTACTGACCTGACCAGACGTCCTGTTCTTCCTGCTGCGGCACTTCCCTAATTCTCGCTATATCTAACTTCAAACTAGCCATTTACCTTTTTAAGTTCTCTAACCTAGCTACCCGGCCTGTAAAATGTCAAGGCACTACAGTTTTACGTCCTCTGCTTGAGTATTCCTGCGCGGTATGGGATCCGTATCACATAGAATTGACGGAGGACATCGAAATAGTTCAAAGGATGGCAGCTCGCTTTGAGTTCTCGCGAAATAGGGGAGAGAATGTCACGGACAAATATTTTTTTGAGCCCACCTACAATGGGGGGAATGACCATCTTAATAAAGTAAGAGAAATGAGAGCTCGCACGTAAATATTTAAGTGTTCGTTTTCCCCGTGCGCTGTATGAGAGAACGATAGTGAAATATCTTGAAGGTCGTTCGATGAACCTGCTGCCTCGCACTTACGTGTGAACTGTAAAGCAGTCATGTAGTTGTACATGTGGGTGAAGAGTAGTCCCCGTCCACAGATCTGAATGGGGTACTCTTTCATTTCTGAAGTATTTTAATCGAGAGAATGCCTTCGTCACTTAACCACCCAGCACAGCGGCATGCTCTTGGAAAAAAATTACGGCTGCAGTTTCCTCTTACTTTCAGCCGTTCGCAGTACAGCACAGCCGACCATGTTGGCTAGTGTTAAATGGCTGGATCAGTCATTCATGTAGATTGTTGCCCCTGGAACTACTGAAAGGGCTGCTGCCCCTCTTTAGGAATCACGGTTTCGTCTGGCCTCTTCACACATACTCCTCCGCTGTGGTTGTATTTTCGTTATGGTTATTTGTACAGTTTCGTTTATTATGGTCATTCGGAAAGAAATGATCCGAAGGCTATTAAATGAAAGCCGCTGAAGGGATTGTAATGACATTGCCTGCGGCAGAAGGTGGCGTCCCTGTAATAGGGCTGAGGCCCCAAACTCGCCACTAGAGGGACTTGGGGGCGTACCCACCAGACGACAGCGCGAGCTCGTGCACGAGTCGACTTTCCAAAGCATCAGTCGTGCTGAAAACAAAGAGATGTAATCTTCCAAAGAAGAACAAAAGGGTGTAGTGAGTTTCCTGACAGTGGAAGGAGTGTGGGGAACGAAAATGTATCGAAGAATGGTACAAGTGTACAGAGAGCACTTATTATCTCTTACAATTCCGACGCGCAATCGGACTTCTGAGGCTATGGCTCCCACTGTAACTCGCCGTTCTTCGATAATGAGGGCGTCCACCTCCTGGACAATGCTACTGGCAATGCGGTGTGACGTTCCAGATCGCCCGCCAGCAGCCAACGACATCCGTTAACCCTTGAATCGCTTGTGCAACGCCTTAACCCTTACAACAGACATCCAGTGCGTTTTGTACACATGTGCCTTTCTTCGATGAATTTCCGTTCTCCGCGCTCCTTCCGCTGTAAAGAAACCCACTATACCCGTTAGCTAATGTTATGAAACAACTCTTTCTCTGTTTTCAGCACTACTGGGAGCAGTGGACAGTCGAAGCGCGCACGAACTCGCTCTGTCATTACGTCGGTGTGGGCCCGATTCCCTCTAGCGTCAAGTTTGGGGCCTCAGCACCCTTATGAGGATCACAACTTCCATAGGCAATGGAATTACAATGTTACAATCCACTCAGCTGTTTTCATTTTACAGCCTGCGGCACATTTCGTTTTTAATGACTAATATAAGGGGCAATCAAATGAGAACGACACAGATGGAAAAAATAAGTAAACTCTCTATTATTTCAGAAGTAACCTCTACAACAGTTAACACTTTTATCCATTTGTGAGACAAGAAGATCAATGCCTATATGTAAAAATGTTTTAGGCTGGCTACGGAATCATGATTGTACCTAGGCGTTCACCTCTTCGTCAGAAGCAAATAGGAGGCGATCCAAAAAATGGATATCGTATGGGGAGACATCTGGACTGTATGGAGGATGTGTAACGGCTCCCGGCCGCGGTGGTCTAGCGGTTCTAGGCGCTCATTCCGGAGCCGCGCGACTGCTACGGTCGCAGGTTCGAATCCTGCCTCGGGCATGGACGTGTGTGATGTCCTTAGGTTAGTTAGGTTTAAGTAGTTCTAAGTTCTAGGGGACTGATGACCATAGATGTTAAGTCTCATAGTGCTCAGAGCCATTTTTTTTTGTAACGGCTTCCCAACGAAACTCTGCAGCGTAATCGAAACAATTTTAGCGACATGTGGACCCGCCCACATGTCTCACAGTGGGATAAATCTATTAACAGTTATGGTGATTAATTTTGAAACAATAAACAGTTTACTTAATTTTTTCCGTCTGTCTAGTTTTCATTTGACTGTCGTCAGCAATATCTCATCTGAAAATATTTTCCAGTAACGTTTAAAAAAACCTACTGTACAACTCACAAAATGTCATAAATCTATGTAGAAAAAAATGAAAAAAGATATTTTTGTAGGCGCACGGGTGTGTGTGTGTGTGTGTGTGTGTGTGTGTGTGTGTGTGTGTGTGTGTGCGTGTGTGCGTGTGCGTGTGTGCGTGTGTGTGTGTGCGTGTGTGTGTGTGTGTGTGTGTGGAGGGGTGGGGAGGGGGGGGGGGGGAGAGAGAACGCAGTTTTCCCAAGGGCGCAGGTCTACCTCGGTACGGCTCTGCTGAATGGTAGAAAGAGATCTAGAACTATCTGCTGATAGTCAGGAACAGGGGACTAAGTATGTTAAACCAATAGTTAGATGGATTGTGGACAAAGTTAAAGTTAAATTAGAGGACATCAGTGATGCGCTGATGACAAAGAGATCATCTTTGAGACAGCCCGCCATTAAAGGCTTGCAAGACGCGAGGCAGTAGATAATGAGATACGGCACATGGTTCAGAAAGATGTGATGGAGTATACTTGCAGTTACTACAACAAGTTTTATAGTACCAATATCGAAGCAACAAGGTTCAGAGGGTCTCACACTAGATGCGAGGAAGCAAACTTGAGTTATAGTTGAGAAGCACAACAGACCAGAACTGATGAGCTGTTGCAAAGGATCCATACGGTACAAGTATCAACCAGCCTTGACCTCTCATCCAGTTATTAGCAGCTGATAGTCACTCCCATGTGCAGCCGTACATGGCATTCCACTATGAGCGAGGAATCTATCAGTGTGAGCATTCTAGGAGAAGAGCTATTATGCGAGTTCACAGTGTATGTACGTAACCTGATACTGGTCTTAATGGACAGTAAGAAGCACAATCAGTTGTTAGGAAAGGCAAAAAGGCATTAAAATCCATGGTGTAACTAACATCTTACAAAGTTCATAGTGGTGCAAAGTCAGATCTGGACAAATTCACATGAATTTCCTGAGACAGGCGTTCTCTGATATCCTGAACATAAACTAAGGAAAAAAATGGGGAAATTGTATAGTACACAGACAAACATGAGGTAGTTCTATCTTGGAAGGAAAGGAGTGTTGGTTAACTGGACAAATAACGAGACAAACGACTAGTGAGGGTGCATTCCAAAGAATGAAATGAAGAAGATAATATGGTATGAACCCTTGAGTCACACACATTCTGTGGCACAGAAGTGTCTTGGCTACTTACACAGGAGCTATTTCATCCCGGATTTGCTATGCAGGACATGTGAAGTGCTGTACCAGCACTCTAAAACTCTCAACACTCGTGAATCAGTTGGCGATGCTCAGAATCATGTCCAAATATGTTAGGTAACTCGCCGATTTATTCAGATCGCTGCCGAGAAGTGTGCGTAATCACGTATCTACCATACTGCGTGGGTGGCATTTCTGACAGTGGTGGCGAAATCTATTCCTCCAAGGAATATCGAGTATTATTGGTTTTCCCATCTTAAGAGTGCTACAAACGACATATCAATCAGTTTAACGCTTTCCTATTCAGACTATGAAAAACTGTACCAAAGGTTAAATATTTGGAGAAAATAATACCAAAGCAACTGAACACAGATTAGTGCATGTACAAAACAATACGAGATAACTCAATGCCGTCGGATATAATCATCATATCTGATTGGGTTATTTACTTATAGTATTAGAAATATTAGTTTCTAAAGCAATGCGAAACCAGATTATCAACATCAAAACATTCGAAATAATGTCCATTCACGGCAGCGGGGCTCATAAACTCTTATGACGAAATGAACAACAATGGTACGACAGTCCGTTGATTATTGTTGTCTGTGGGCAGAGATACTGAACTGTCACAGCCAAAGAGTTTACTGCGCTACAGCAGAGGTACACAGACGTCCCGACAGGTCGGCAACTTCATGCTGTTTTATGACTATAGGAACTGGTTGGAATTTTATGTCCCGTTAGACAGGAAAGAGTTACAGCCAAGTTCTACTCCAGCAAGGAACATTTTGCCACTGCGACTTATTTTTCCCCAGCAGTTATTTGATGGACATCAAAATAATAAATATAACTTTGCTTTCACACCTTTCAAAAAACCTAAGCGTGTTTGAATTTTTCCAGCCCCACATCCCACAATTAGCTCCCAAAACTCGATTTCCTTATACTGATGAAGCAGAGAATCAAGATGAGATACACACAGCTAAAAATAACCGCAGCCGTTTTTGCCAACCCCAATGCCGATTTTCTTAAGCATCCCAAATTAAATGTCTGTTTTGCGTTGTCTGGTATGACGAACAAGAAAAATTCATAATTTTAGTGACAACAGCACAGTACAGTATTATATGAAGATAAAAATCGTTCATAATAAAACTGCTAATAAAGTCGACAAATCCCCGTGTACATTTGCTTGTATGAGGCTTCGTCACGAAGTACTATATAAGGAATAGAACGACACGGTTCAGTTTCCTCATCGGTTCTGGGAAAGCTGGGCTCATTTTCAAGTAATGACTGGTGTGGTACACAGAAAATGATGTAAGGCTGACTGTTGCACATTATTAAAATCCATCTTTTCTCTGGAGCGTGGAAAAGCAGAATAATATTGCTAAACGTAAAAATGGGAAAACAGAGCAGTTTAAATGCCGAGCATGTAGATAGTCAGTTTAAGTAATCAAGATAGAACTGAATGGGCTGTGGTGACTTCATTCATGCAACTACTGCTTCTGTAAATCAATTTTGAATTACGTAAATTATAAACAATATGTCTTAGATAATTTACTACTGAAAAACTAATCAGAGCTTTGTTTTCTCACGTTTTATCATCATCAGATTGTGCACGTGTAGTATATTTGTGCATAAACAAAATACCAGCTGTAAAGCAGACAAGCTACGTTATCTGTTGCGAGTTACAAGGTCTACAGTATACAACAAGCTTCAGTTCAGTTTTAGCTACAAAAAATACAATTACTTTATAATCAGCGACGACGTAACTAATTCATTGCAAGAAATAACATCTAGTAGCAAATTTGATTCGAAGACGAGAAAACTGTTACTGTCACATGGAAAGGGTGGTAAAGTTTGCGAGAACGTACTGTGTGCTGGTTTGATGTGGAGCTGGCGACGACCACGCGGCAGACTGGCGACCCGCACCGCACGGAGGAGCCGCGCATGCGCACTACTCCACCAGTGAGCTGACTGCGCGGCCGTGCCGAGATACCCATCCCACTCCACGTGAGCAATTCTAACTCTTCTATGGATAAGATTGGAAACGGGGGATACTCAGCTTTTACCGCATCGTCTGGTTATTAAGGACTGACGAGCGATTTCCTCCATTTATGTAAATAAGTGCCAACCTTCCTTATAGACAGGGACAGGAAAAATTCGTTTTGTGTTATGGCCAATTTCGATATTTTTGGATAATTTCGGTGTAACTTCTTAACAATTTTTAAATTTGTTCCCACTTTTGATGGAAATTTTCGTCAATTTGGGTGGTAATTTTTTTTTCCTTCACGGTAAATGATACTAGTCAAACAGTTGCAGGATGAAGATTTATTGAAATCCTTGACCACGGATTCGCTACATCTAAATATACCTTCATCAGAATCAAAACTACACTAAAATCACATCCTGCAGTGGAGATACATAAAACAATCGTGCCAAAGGTATATTTAGATGTACCGAAACCGTTGTCAAGGATTTCAATAAATCTTCATCCTGCAACTGTTTGGCTGTTATCATTTACCACGAACATTTTCAATAGTTGCTGCTTCAGCCATGTTTAAAATTTTGTGGTAGTTTTTGCCAATTTCGGTCGTAATTTTTGTCAATTTGATGTTACTTTTCACCGATTCTGGTGCTACTTTTGCCAGTTTTTTTGCCATTTTCGGTGTTTTCCAGTATTACGTTGAAAATTAAAATATGCCTATGAACTACAGTATATTTATTTATATCACAGATCACATTTTTTAAGTTATCGAAAGAAAACCAAATTATTTATGTTAAATCCATTAAAACTAATCAATTAAAGGAAAAATGAATCTGCAACCTCACACTGATGAAAGGTTTTAAGAGAAAGCATTGCGTTGACTTCGAAGTTATTTTCTGAGTCATTATGCTGTTAATCCATCAACTCTTAACTCGAATATAAATACGACGGCCCGGAGACTATATTTTTTAATGGAAGACAACTTGCCTTCGGTACAACACTAGATATTTGACAATATCCACATTTCCAGCTGTCATAGAAAGTTGCATTTCCACAAAATTATGAAAGCATATCTATTCCTTCAGCGCGGTTGAGACCTACCATTCCTGGTACAAGTAACAGACTCTTTGCCATGCCAGCATCAATAGAGTTCATCATTATCATCCTATGGTAGAAACAAGAACTCAGGGCTATGAACAAAAACGTGCACAGATTTGTTCAGATGGTTCAAATGGCTCTAAGCACTATGGGACTTAACATCTGAGGTCATCAGTCCCCTAGACTTAGAACTACTTAAACCTAACTAACCTAAGGACATCACACCCATTGATCCCGAAGCACCATTCGAACCAGCGACCGTAGCAGCAGCGCGGTTCCGGACTGAAGCTCCTAGAACCGCTCGGTCACAACGGCCGGCTGCACGGATTTGTGGCCATAGTAATGTGACCCTACTTCGGAGGTGCTGACTAGTGAATTTCAATGTTTTCTTAGCATGTACCTGAAGTATTTACCCTTTCATATTTCTCAGAGGCTTATGTGTTTCATCAATAAAAATTGCTTTTCCGTCAATAATGAAACAACTGTCAAACTCTCTTAACTTAGAATAGAGGTAATAGTTTTGACGGCCGCTAAACTGTAACCGGAAGTGCGTTAGAAGCAGTGCAGTTTCGTTTCACACCACGTCTAGAGCCACGGTTCTTTAAGAGGGAAATTAACTGTCATTTTAAAATTATACACGAATACAATCGCGGAGAAAAATAGTCAAAATCCAATTTAAACATTCAGCAACAATCAGTTATCAGTAATTAGTAAACTGCTCAGATCAACGATATTTTTACTCGGGATCGGGGAAAATGCCAAATTCGCCGCCGATTTCGCGTTATATCGCTAAAAACCGCCGATTTAGCAGTATTTTTCAGTGTGCCGCATTCTCGAAACTTTCCAGTCGCTACTTATAGACCACATAGATTTAATTCTGCTGTTCTGTTCGAGTCTGTATGAGTCGAAAGCTATATTCTTTTATTATCTTTTATGTATAGTGACATAATTTGTGAAACTCACCTACTTTGTCAATAATTACAAGAGCTTTTTCTGAAACAAAAATGTTTCCGATTGTTAAAATAATTTTCTCACAAACGATAATTACTAAGCATGTGTCAATACAGACCAAAAAGACGTCTTCTTACTTTACTGTGTGTCATTAGCATCTTTTGTAGATTTACTGCCCTGTCACATTTGCATGTTTAGTTTCATTTAGTAATGCATATTTTGTCAACAGCTGTCTTTATTTACATTATTACTCACATGAAATCCCATTGTCAGAGAGTTCTATAGGTTTCTCCACCATTGTTGTTATTTAGTTTGTGAATACTCACCACGATCAGCAAATCACTATTTGATGCTGATACATAAGCGATTGTTGGTGCGTCTGACAGACAAACTTTCTCAATGTGTAGACCATATGAGTAGGGATTTTAAAGTGAGTATTCTTATGATCACCATTCTGTCAGCAATAACCGAACTTTTCGTCTACGAAGTCATGCTACAGAATTGCAGCAACATCCGCTTCTGAAGAACAGACATCTTTCTGCAACCAGCATCATCAAGAACACCCCTGGAATTACGAGATATGCAACCACCAGAATAACTGGTATAAAAATTTATTTGAAGCAACTTTTCGTACAACTGAAAACGATATTATTGTGGGGTGACAATTTTTTTTCTGTTTACTGGTATGCAGTGTGAAACCGAAACTCACTGACAAAATTTCTGAGGGAGCACAGGCATATCTTCTGAGTATTTTGATGTACGGGTCCCATTGTCTCCGGCTATACAATCCCTTCAAACCCGGAGAGCCGTGGAGTCCTCTCTAAATGATTACTGATTTGTTCAGGTAGACTTCACTTGATTGTTTTATGAGGAGACATTAGGTATGCACGTATGAGAATTGTTACAGGTGATAAAGTGGACAGCTTCTAATTTCATAGAGAAATGGAAACATTACGGAAAGTTTGTAGTCTAGAAATGAATAACCGATTCCACATTTGATCTTCAATGTTCATAGAGTAAGAAAGTTGAGAAATCCCTTTACCACCTTCACCAATTACACTATGTCGACTTACGTTTCCATCACCGCTACCGACGATGTGAATTCATCTTTCATGATGAAGTAAGTAGCAGTCCACGAGCCACAGTTTACATCGAAAATATGACGTCACGAATCTGTTGAAGTCTGTAGGAGCCGGTATCCACTGTAAGGTTCCACACTGAAGAAAGTCTGGTGCCTATTAGACAGTGTTACGACAGCAGAAAAATTTGTACGGAGGTAAATTACTGTGAAGACGTATTCTTCGTGAACAGCTTCAAGGGCTTGTTGACGTATGGGCAACTTACTGAACAATTCCGAATGTTTTGCAAGCATTTAAAACGGTTCTTCCGGCCGGAGTGGTCGAACGGTTCTAGGTGCTTCAGTCTGGAACCGCGCGACCGCTACGGTCGCAGGTTCGAATCCAGCCTCGGGCATGGATGTATGTGATGTCCTTAGGTTAGTTAGGTTTAAGTAGTTCTAAGTTCTAGGGGACTGATGACCTCAGATGTTAAGTCCCATAGTGCTCAGAGCCATTTGAAACATTTAAAACGGTTCTCAGTTCATCCGTCCGTATAGTATTAGCTCTTTTTCCTTAATATGAACCGTGTGAGATATTGTTTGCCTTGGAGGTAAGGAATGGTCCAGTCCTGTACTAATCGTCTCTTCGGGTCACGGATTCCTGAGAAAACAGGTTCACTTATGTTGCCAAAGGTAGTTTAAACGTTTACACTTTTACGCAAGACAGAAATCGGGTGTCTATATAATTTAGGCGCAATGACTTGATATGACAAAAAATCAAGCACAAGATTCTCCGCTAACTGTTTGTTGTCCGTCGTAATCGTTCGTCGTAGCAAGCTGTTATCAGTTTCATTGCAACCATAATCTGTCGTTCAGCCATACAGAAAGCAGGATAGCGTTATTCAGTCATGCTCAAGTGTCTCTGGCAGTTATTAATGGCGTCACATTTACGAGACTCCACAATTTGAACATGTGAAGTCGACTGAAAAGTTGTCCGGCATTTTCTTTTAGTTCCGCTAGCATCACCTCAGTTAATAGAGTTCCGGAATCTGATCAGAAAATTGGAACAGAGATCAACATAAACATCATTTCCGCCATTTTCATTGCTAATGAAAACCACATATTGCATGTTGTACCACCATACAGCTTGACCTTCATAGTTGGTGGTCCAGATTGCTGTACACACCCGTTCCTCTAACACCCATTAGCACGTCCTCTTGCACTGTTGCATGCCCGTATTCGTCGTGGCACACTGTCCGCAAGTTCATCATGACACTCTTGGTCCAGACTGACCCACTCCTCAACGGCGATTCGGCGTAGATATCTCAGAGTGGTTGATGGGTCACGTCGTCCATAAACAGCCCTTTTCAATTAATCCCAGGCATGCTCGATAGAGTATATTTCTTGAAAACATGCTGGCAACTCTAGTCGAGCGATGTCGTTATCATGAAGGATGTCATTCACAAGATGTGCATGATGGGGGCGCGAATTGTCGTCCATGAAGACGTATGCCTCGCCAATATGCTGCCGATGTGGTTGCACTGTCGGTTGGAGGATGGCATTCACGTATCGTACAGCCGTTACGGCTACTTCCATGACCACCAGCGGCTTACGTCGGCCGCACATAATGCCACCCCAAAACCACAGGGAACCTCCACCTTGCTGCACTCGCTGGACAGAGTGTCTAAGGCGCTGAGCCTGACCGAGTTGCCTGCAAACACGTCTCCGACGACAGTCTCGTTGAAGGCGTATGCGACACTCATCGGTGAAGAGAGCGTGAAGCCAATCCTGAGCAGTCCATTCGGCACATTGTTGGGTCCATCTGTACCGCGCTGCATGGTGTCGTGGTTGCAAAGATGGACCTCGCCAAGGACGTCGTGAGGAAGTTGCGCAATATGCAGCCTATTGCGTACAGTTTAGTCCTAACACGACGTCGTGTGGCTGCACGAAAAATATTATTCAACATGGTGGCGTTGCTGTCAGAGCTCTTCCAGGCCATAATCCGTAGGTAGCGGCCATCCACTGCAGTAGTAGTCCTTAGTCGGCCTGAGCGAGACATGTAATCGACAGTTCCTATCTCTCTGTATCTCCTCCATGTCCGAACAACATCGCTTTGGTTCATTCGCAAACGCCTGGACACTTCTCTTGTTGAGAGCCCTTCCTGGCATAAAGTAACAATGCGGACACGATCGAACCGCGGTATTGACCGTCTAGGCAGGGTTGAGCTACAGACAACATGAGTCGTGTACCTCTTTCCTGGTGGAATGACTGGAACTGATCGGCTTTTGGACCTCCTCCGTCTAATAGGCGCTGCTCATGCATGGTTGTTTATATGCTTTGGCGGGTTTAGAGACATCTCTGAACAGTCAAAGGGACTGTGTCTTTGATACAATATCCACAGTCAACGTCTGTATTCAGGAGTTCTGGGAACTGGGGTGATGCAAATCTTTTTTTGATGTGTGTATATCGCAACGCACTTTGTTTACCAGTAAGATACGCTACTGCTAGTTTTCATATAATTCTGGATTCTTAGATTTTGGCCTGCCCATGTTTGTTATCTCCGATTTGCAACTCATTAAATTGTATCCATGTGCGTTCAGAAAATAAACAGAGATTTTTATCATAAATTATCGCATATTAGACTTCTCAGTCGGGCAATGAAATCTATGGCATTGGTTTTTTTATGTGTGTAAATACCAGCGACAGACTAGTTATTGTATTGATACGACATCCCATCTTAAATAAAGTAAACCATGTGCTGAGACCAGCACCAATACCACGAGACATTATTTCCGTATACAAGTGTTAATATATGAACGCAAGCTTGGTCTCAAAATTCTTCGCGGACTGTAATTTTTCTGGATTTGTCCGCAAAATATTAATTTTCAACTAGTAGAAGAGAATACTATTAGAAACAAGTAGCTTAATAAGTAAATATGTCTAATGATACAGCTTAAAAATGTAAAATAGTGAACCCCAAAGCAATCGTTCCAGCAGGATGGGGAAGAGAGTGTGTTCAATAGCTGTGCAGTTCATATCAGGACATATTTCATCTTCATGGAGTTAAATGACTTTTAGCAACAGCAAAAATTATGAGATACAATTGTTAAGCGAGATCACAGGCTTTTTACACTTTTTACTCTTTCAAAATCCACATACTCGGAAGGTATGATTTGAATAGAAGACTTAAAACTAAAATAAGACGCGTACAACAGCTCATAATGTAAGGGCACTGAATTGCGCTCTCATTATACTAGATAAGAAACGAGACAATTGTGATTATCATAAATAATTTTTAGTAGTCAGTTAACTCTTATTAAAGGGGTGCAGCGTAAGTGTGACACGAACTGGGAGTAGAAGCAAAAACAGTCCCTACGTCGTTCGGATCTTATCAATACAACAGAATATCCCTCAGCGGGTTCCAGAAACTTGTGAAACTCGTGCTGGGAATAAAGATGTTAACTAAGTTTCATGAAATATGCTCAGAGCAATATAGTGGCCGAATTGGTAGAACGCACAACCTCTAATTGCACATTGTTGTTATTGTGGTCTTCCGTCTATAGACTGGTTTGATGCAGCTCTCCATGCTACTCTATCCTGTGCAAGGTTCTTCATCTTCCAGTACCTACTACAAACTACATCCTTCTGAATCTGTTTAGTGTATTCATCTCTTGGTCTCCCTCTACGATTTTTACCCTCCACGCTGCCCTCCAATACTAAATTGGTAATCCCTTGATGCCTCAGAACATGCCATACCAGCCGATCCCTTCTTCTAGTCAAGTTGTGCCACAAATTTCTCTTCACTCCAGTTCTATTCAATACTACCTCATTAGTTATGTGTTCTACCCATCTAATCTTCATCATTCTTCTGCAGCACCACATTTCGAAAGCTTCTATTCTCTTCTTGTCTAAACTATTTATCGTCCATGCTTCACTTCCATACATGGCTACATTCCGTACAAATACTTTTAGAAACGACTTCCTGACACTTAAATCTACACTCGATGTTAACAAATTTCTCTTCTTCAGAAATGCTTTCCTTGCCATTGCCAGTCTACATTTTATATCTTCTCTATTTCGACCATCATCAGTTATTGTGCTCCCAAAACAGCAAAACTCATTTACTACTTTAAGCGTCTCATTTCCTAATCTAATTCCCGCAGCAGCACCCGATTTAATTCGACTACATTCCATTATTCTCGTTTTGCTTTTGTTGATGTGCATCTTGTATCCTCCTTTCAAGACCCTGTCCATTCCGCTCAGCTGCTCTTCCAGGTCCTTTGCTGTCTCTGACAGAATTACAATGTCATCGGCGAACCTCAAAGATTTTATTGCTTTTCCATGGATTTTAATTCCTACTCCAAAGTTTTCTTTTGTTTCCTTTACTGCTTGCTCAATATACAGATTGAATAACATCGGGGATAGGCTACAACCCTGTCTCACTCCCTTCCCAACCACTGCTTCCCTTTCATGCCTCTCGACTCTTATAGCTGCCATCTGGTTTTTGTACAAATTGTAAATAGCCTTTCGCTCCCTGTATTTTACCCCTTCCACCTTCAGAATTTGAAAGGGAGTATTCCAGTCAACATTGTCAAAAGCTTTCTCTAAGTCTACAAATGCTAAAACCGTAAGTTTGCCTTCCTTAATCTACATTCTAAGATAAGTCGTAGGGTCAGCATTGCCTCACGTGTTCCAACATTTCTACGGAATCCAACTGCACATAGGCAACTGTAATATTTTGAGGAAGGAAGCCATGAAATTGGGACATACACTTTCGTTCAAAGAACTGAAACCTGACGCAGTGAAATGAGAGCTTATCCCTAACTATCGACAGTCCGGGAACTCGAAACAACGAAGCTTCATTAGGTTAATCTGGGCGCTACCGACGGTTCATTAAAAGTGTCAGAAAGGCAGGAGAGACCACTAAATAAGCTGATAATGAGGCGAGCGGTATGATCGAGAGCAAGCGCCTCAAATTTAAACCCTTGAAGACAAATATACTTGCCTACTGAATGCATTCAGCCAGTTAGTATCAGCCAGGATGTAATCGCAGTTCCGCTACGTCATGGTGAATTATGGCAAGATCATTTTCACAGCCTACGCTTCTAGAGCTCATAGAAAGCAGAACGCAAGTATAACACTAAGAACAGTAGGCAGTAGGGCCTAGTACTTGTGATATTACGTATTTTCAAGGAAATGCAGCCTGTTTTTATACATATCACTTCTTTTCTTAAACCTAAGTTTGAAGAACCTCATTTCCACAGATTTACAAATTAGCATAACGTGTATATTTTGTCGTCTATCACTTAATGGCAGTTTATCGACTGGCGCCATTGTATTCCAGGGAAATGGAAAATTTGGAAACGTTTCGGTGACCGGACGACCTGAGCCGTAAATAGAGAAGTTTAGATCAATGAAGCCGACGTAGATTTTACATGAAGGCCAGGCCAGAGTCCGAACATCGATTAGCCACACAGCCTCACTCCGACAAAGTTTCATCATCTTGGGAATTCGCATTGAGTTAACGACTGTAACAGCGGCGCCCATTTTGCTTACAGGAAACGAGATGGATGTGGGGGAATAAAGGAAACTCATCCTCGAACCGCAGAAAACTCGGAGAGAGCGAAGGAAAAACTTGTGGATTTAGCAACAAGAGATGTGAAACCGGTGTACAGTATTTTTGATGGGGCAGCCACATATGTTCAAATTTTTGTGTATACATGTGACGAATACTTAAATGATTACTGTAATAAAAGCTAACGCCATCTAATAAACTGAGCTATAGGGTTAACGATACTTTTAGATGTGAACATGACCGACACACTATCTACAGTTGTTCAGGACACATGCCAACTAGATCGCTGATATGAACCAATGCTCTGTGCATGTCTGGCACATGAACAACAAATTCAACTGTAATTTCTCTCATATCCTCAGGCTTATTTAAAATTAAATGTAAGCAAATAGATTACTTCATTTCGTCATCTTTTTTCATGAACCGTTACGCAGGTAGTTAATACTGTGAGATGGCTTGTACGTAACATTTTCCTGAAATGTTTTCTCCAGAGTAGACATACATTTCCATCGTTAATGCTTAAAGTACCAGGTAATGAACTTCTAAAGCCCAATGAAATCTGTGTCAGTTTCAGTACAGAATTTTCTGCGGAGTTAGCTGGTTTAACAATCATAACAGACTCTAGATTTCACAAAGATAAACTTTTCCTATTACTTAGAAGAAAGTATACGTGACATTTGTCTTAAGAAGAGTAGCAGTAGTGATCCACAAAATTACTGTCCAGCAGCCCTGACATCCATCTGTTGTACCATCTGTGGACATATTCTAACCTCAAACATAATGAGGTATTTCGAACAAAATGCTCGAGATTAATATTAATAACTTGGCAGATAATATTGACAAGAATCTCAGAATTTTCCCAGATAGTACAGTTAACGGTAGTGAAAAACTAACTGAAAAAAGCTGCACTAATAATCAGATTTGCACTTCACAAAAAAGTACAAAACTGTGGTATCCTGTGACTACAATATCAATGAGTCACAGATGTTATCAGTGAACTAACACAAATACTTGCGTGTAGTAAATTGTGGGGACGTGCAATGGAATCATCGGATAGACTCAGTCGTAGGTGAAGTTGGTAGTAGACGTCGGTTCATTGGTAGAGTAGTGGGAAAAAATGAGTCTGCAAAGGATATTGCTTACAAAACACTCTTGCGATCCCAGAACACTGCTCAAGTATATGTGACTCATAGAAAACAGAACTAAAAGGGATACCAAACGCATTCAAAGAAGGACAGCACGAACAGTCATAGGTTTGTTGGATCTAAGGGAGGGCGTCAGTGTCATGTTGAAAAACTTTAACAGGAAGCCTCCTGAAGACAGACGGTGAAAGCCTAGTTACAAAATTTCAAGAAACAGTAATAAGTGAGGAATCTAAGAACAGACCGCACCGAGCGAGGTGGCGCAGTGGTTAGACACTGGACTCGCATTCGGGAGGACGACGGTTCAATCCCGCGTCCGGCCATCCTGATTTAGGTTTTCCGTGATTTCCCTAAATCGCTCCAGGCAAATGCCGGGATGGTTCCTTTCAAAGGGCACGGCCGACTTCCTTCCCCGGCCTTCCCTAATCCGATGAGACCGATGACCTCGCTGTCTGGTCTCCTTCCCCAAACCAACCAACCAACCAACAGACAGCAATTACCTACGGATCGTTCCCGTAGGGCCCATGAAGACAGGATTAGACTAATTACAGAGCGCTTGGGGGTATTTTATCGACGTTAAGAAACAATTTCTGGTACAATGGGAAATACACTCTGCAATACGTTTCATAGTGGTTTGCATAGTATACATGGTGAGTCACTAACTATTGCCACGAAGAACAACTCGGAAGGTATGATAGGAGCTGAAAAGTTTGTGGGACAAAAATTGCCTGTCTGGCAACGGGGACCATACTATGACGCTGGTTTTTTGTTGCTAGGTGGGGTTGTTTCAGAGGTAAGAAGGTCAACCCCCTTTTTTTTTAATGGGATGCTATTGTTTGGTACTTATTTTCTGATAGCAGTTATCGAGACGAGTCCAATTATGTGTAACGGTAAGGTCTTTGAAGGTCAACGAAGGTCACAAAGGTGGCATGAACGTCCATTTACAGAAGGTGTTCGAAGTGATGACCACTGGCATCAATGCAGTGCTGCAATCTTCTTATCATGGACTGAGTGGTATCCCTTGTCACTTCGGCACTTACAGAAGCACATGTTCTGACAATTCTCTCTCGCATATCTTCAGGTGTAGCTAGAATGTCTTTTACGAATCCCCACAAGAAAAAATCCAGAGGCGTCAAGTCTGGCGAGCTGCGCGGAGTGGCCGCGCGGTTTGAGGCGGCATGTCACGGACTGAAAGGCCACTCCTGCCGGAGGTTCGAGATCTCCCTGGGGCATGTGTGTGTGTGTGTGTGTGTGTGTGTGTTCTTATCATACGTTAGTTTAAGTAAGTAGTGTGTAACTCATTTCTAGCCATCAGCGAAAAATGTGCCGAACACGCATCGCGTTGATACCACATTCTGTTCCTTGTTCCTACAGGTATTTCTTCCAATAACAGACCCAATGTTTCTTATAGGAATATGATGTACTTCCTACCATTAAGATTTCCTTCGATGAAATAGAGGCCTATAATTCTGTCCAGAATCCCGCACCATACACTCACCGGCCACGGTTTTTCGTGTGCAACTTGCCGCAACCAGCTTGGATGTTCAGTTGACCAATAATGCATGTTAAGCAAATTAACATTTCCATGGTTCGTGAATGTAGCCTCGTCAGTAAATAAAATCAAATTAATAAACGTGTCATCCCTCTGAATCTGAAGTTGAGCCCATCGGCAGAATTCAGTCTGACGCATGGGATCCGTACCAGTTATTTCTTGGTGGAGGCTTATATGGTAAGTATATTTATGGCGATGCAGAACACGAACAACACTACACTGGCTCATGCCAAATTCCCTTGCGATCTGACGCAAACTAACGCAAGGATCTCGAACCACAGTGGCAAGAGTACCAATTTCCGTTTCCTCGTTAGTAACGTTCCTTTGCCGGATACGTTTCCAATGCTTTAAAGATCCAGTTGTTCTCAATTTTTCATACACATATTTAAATGTACGACGTGTAGGGTGAGAACGTTGAGGATATCTTTCAGCGTTTAAGTCTCTAGCTATCACTGAATTTCATTGGCATTCTCCGTAAATGAGAAACATGTCGACTTGTTCTTCGAAGGAATACATCATTCACATTCGCTTGATTCGACGATACTAGTGTTACCGTTCCTACTGGTGTTGCATTATGGAACCGTCGAATGGTGTTTCCATGTCAATGACACGTTAGATGGATACGCCATATTCTGCAAATATTTACTATTTGCACGATTTACGAGAGAGAATTGTCAGAGCATGTGCTTCTATAAGTGCCTAGTTGATAAGGCTCTGGCTTGGAGCACTATGGGACTAAACATCTATGGTCATCAGTCCCCTAGAAGTTAGAACTACTTAAACCTAACTAACCTAAGGACATCACACAACACCCAGTCATCACAAGGCAGAGAAAATCCCTGACCCCGCCGGGAATCGAACCCGGGAACCCGGGCGTGGGAAGCGAGAACGCTACCGCACGACCACGAGCTGCGGGCTAGTTGATAAGGAATACCACAAAATACATGATAAGAAGACTACAGCACTGCAGTGATACCAATGATCATCACTTCGAAAACCTTCTGTAAATCGACGTTCATGCCACCTTTGTGACCTTCGTTGACTGTTACACATCATTGGATTCGTCTCGATAGCCGCTATCAGAAAATAAGTACCAAACTACAGCACCTCATTTAAAAAAACAAAGTTGACCTTCACATCTCTAATGCAACTCCACCTAGCAACAAAATAACGTCATATTATGGCCCCCGTTGTCCCATGCAACATTTGTCACACAAACTTTTCAGCTACTATCATACTTTCGGAGTTATTGTAGGTGGCAATTGCTGGTGACTCGCCGTGTGTATTTATTAGGCACTGACGCCGACGGCGACGCCGAACGTATGGTACGGGCCTGTCAAAGCTATATGCGAAGCTAATCTGATTATGTGCAATGTTTCTCCTCATGGTCTATGCCCGATCAGCCACAGGACCACTAGCACCTCGACGTTGGGGGACATTTTAATTGATTCTAATAACTGTCGCTGAACCGTCGACAAGGCTGCCGCCTTCCCTGCCATCCTCCATCTCCATTCCTGGTTCCAATCCAGGCAAAATCACCTCTATGAGTCGGTATTAGGGGAAGATACGCAATACCCCTTTACTCCAGTGATATGGCTCGTAGTTCCGCCTTCGGAAACAGAAACTCCAGTAGGCACAGCAAACACATCACATGGTGATGACCACCAGCCCTCCACAGGGAGTGAACAGATGGTGCGGCGCTCGGATCGGCGGTTCGTTTCTCATCACTGAAGCTCTGTTTACGCCAGTTCTCGAATACAGCTGTTACCTCGATTTTCTGGACCTCGACTTTGATTTGGCACTCGGACTGTATGTTTTGTGCAAGGCGATTCTGGCTTTGTTCGTTGGTATTCGTTGAACTCTATGATATTATCGATTATCGACGTAGCATCGATTGTGATTTGTACACGCTAGGTGCGTCGCAGCAGTCTACTGCTTGGTGACTATGGCTACGATACAAATGAATTATTATGCTGTTATTTGTGTACCAGTTGTAGATTGTATGGAACCAACTATGGACACTTTCTTAGCATATTCCTCGTTATTGATGACAGTAACTGAAACAGATGACTTGCTCTTCGCAGTGATGTTTGTAGGCTTCTAAGAACGTAAACTTACCGCTTGCCCTCCAAAGGCATGACCGAGAGAGGCTCGTCGACGTCCGGACTTTAAATTGTAATCTTGTTTCCTTTTTTCCCAAACACTTAGCTTTCGTCGACAGTACATAGATCTTCTGTTACGAAATGGATGGGAATGATGTCGTCGGAGGAGCTCCACGCCCAAAATTGTCTTCTAAATATTTTTCGAGTGACTATGGTACTACCTTTCCGTGCTTATTGGAACACAAGTGATCCACGATCGATTGGATACCCCGTTATTTTCTCTAACAATAGCAACAACGACGTACGAATTTCTCATTATCGCTTACTGCAATACTGTTAGGATATAAATGGCCTTTTCGTACCTGCACATAAACTCCATGAGAAAAAGGGAAAGATGAGCAAGGTTTCCTGACATTTGTTGAAGTCTCTTAGTGGTTTTGCTGAATCACAGTTACTTCTGAAAAAACATTCTTTTTCTGTTTCAGACGTACATGAAAAGTAAAATACAGTAAATGTAAACTGTAGTACCAGCACTGTGATTAAAACGTATGAGATTGCAGGGATGTTACTTTCCTTTGAGGGGTGCCATGCGCATCCTCACGCAATCATCTGACACTTTTCTACGATCTGAGAAAAATGCCACGCAAAAAAGCTCATTTGAAAAAGAAAATGTGGAAATACATATCCATTACTTTCTTTTCAATGGCGGTTAAGTCCATCCAAAAATCTTAATATCCTGTCAACTTGCAAACTGTTTCAGTCTGAAGAAAGACTACGACAACTTGCAGCTTAATACACTACTGGCCATTAAAATTGCTACACCAAGAAGAAATGCAGATGATAAACCGGTATTCATTGGACAAGTATATTATGCTAAAACTGACATGTGATTACACTTTCACGCAATTTGGGTACATAGATCTTGAGAAATCAGTACCCAGAACAACCACCTCTGGCCGTAATAACGGCCTTGATACGCCTGGGCATTGAATCAAACAGAGTGTAGATGGCGTGTACAGGTACAGCTGCCCATGCAGCTTCAACACGATACCACAGTACGTCAAGAGTAGTGACTGGCTAATTATGACGAGCCAGTTGCTCGGCCACCATTGACCAGACGTTTTCAGTTGGTGAGAGATCTGGAGAATATGCTGGCCAGGGCAGCAGTCGAACATTTTCTGTATCCAGAAAGACCCGCACAGGACCTGCAACATGCGGTCGTGCATTATCCTGCTGAAATGTAGGGTTTCGCGGGGATCGAATGAAGGGTAGAGCCATGGGTCGTAACATCTGAAATGCAACGTCCACTGTTCAAAGTGCCGTCAATGCGAACAAGAGGTGACCGAGACGTATAACCAACGGCACCCCATACCATCACGCCGAGTGATACGCCAGTATGGAGATGACGAATACACGCTTCCAATGTGCGTTCACCGCAATGTCACCAAACACGGATGCGATCATCATGATGCTGTAAACAGAACCTGGATCGAAAAAATGATGTTTTGCCATTCGTGCACCCACGTTCGTCATTGAGTACACCATTGCAGGCGCTCCTGTCTGTGATGCAGCGTCAAGGATAACCGCAGCCATGGTCTCCGAGCTGATAGTCCATGCTGCTGCAAACGTCATCGAACTGTTCGTGCAGATGGTTGTTGTCTTGCAAACGTCCCCATCTGTTGACTCAGGGATCGAGACATGGCTGCACGATGCGTTACAGCCACGCGGAGAAGATACCTGTCATCTCGACTGCCAGTGATACGAGGCCGTTGGAATCCAGCACGGCGTTCCGTATTACCCTCCTGAACCCACCGATTCCATATTCCGCTAGCAGTCATTGGATCTCGACCAACGCGAGCAGCAATGTCGCGATACCGTATGGAGGACATAGTGATAGACATCCCTGGGGATGTGAAGCAGCTGAATGGGTTGAAAATAAATAAATCGCCAGATCCTGATGGGATTCCATTTCGGTTTTACAGAGAGTACTCTACGGCATTGGTTCCTAACTTAGCTTGCATTTATCGCGAATCTCTTGCCCAACGTAAAGTCCTGAGCGACTGAAAAAAGCGCAGGTGACGCCTGTATATAAGAAGGGTAAAAGGATGGATCCTCCAAATTACAGACCAATATCCTTAACATCGGTTTGTTGCAGGATTCTCGAACATATTCTCAGTTCGAATATAATGACTTTCCTTGAGACAGAGAAGTTGCTGTCCATGCATTAGCACGGCTTTAGAAAGCATCGCTCTTGCGAAACGCAACTCGCCCTTTTTTCACATGATATCTTGCGAACCATGGATGAAGGGTATCAGACGGATGCCATATTCCTTGACTTCCAGAAAGCGTTTGAGTCGGTGCCCCACTGCAGACTCCTAACTAAGGTACGAGCATATGAGATTGGTTCCCAAATATGTGAGTGGTTCGAAGACTCCTTAAGTAATAGAACCCAGTACGTTGTCCTCTATGGTGAGTGTTCATCGGAGGTGACGGTATCATCTGGAGTGTCGCTAGGGAAGTGTGGTAGGTCCGCTGTTGTTTTTTATCTACATAAATGATCTTTTGGATAGGGTGGATAGCAATGTGCGGCTGTTTGCTGATGATGCTGTGGTGTACGGGGTGTAACATTGCAGAGCGATATGAAGTGGAACAAGCATGTAATGGCAGGTGTGGGGAAGGCGGATAGTCGTCTTCGGTTCATTGGTAGAATTTTGGGAAGATGTGGTTCATCTGTAAAGGAGACCGCTTATAGAACGCTGGTACGACCTATTCTTGAGTACTGCTCGAGCGTTTGGGATCCCTATCAGGTCGGATTGAGGGAGGACATAGAAGCAATTCAGAGGCGGGCTAGATTTGTTACTGGTAGGTTTGATCATCACGTGAGTGTTACGGAAATGCTTCAGGAACTCGAGTGGGAGTCTCTGGAGGAAAGGAGGAGTTCTTTTCGTGAATCGCTACAGAGGAAATTTGGAGAACCAGCATTTGAGGCTGACTGCAGCACAATTTTACTGCCGCCAACTTATACTTCGCGGAAAGACCACAAAGATAAGATAAGAGAGATTAGGACTCGTACAGAGGCATATAGGCAGTCATTTTTCCCTCGTTCTGTTTGGGAGTGGAACAGGGAAAGAAGATGCTAGTTGTGGTACGAGGTACCCTCCGCCACGCACCGTATGGTGGATTGCGGAGTATGTATGTAGATTTAGATGTAGATACCATAAACCGCAATCGCGATAGGCGACAATCCGAACTTTATCAAAGTCGGAAACGTGATGGTACGCATTTCTCCTCCTTAGACGGGGCATCACAACAACGTTTCACCAGGCAACGCCGGTCAGCAGCTGTTTGTGTATGAGAAATCGGTTGGAAACTTTCCTCATGTCAGGACGTTGTAGGTATCGCCACCGGCGCCAACCTTGTGTGAATGTTCTGAAAAGCTAATCATTTGCATATGACAACATCTTCTTCCTGTCGATTAAATTTCGCGTCTGTAGCACGTCATCTTCGTGGTGTAGCAATTTTAACGGCCAGTAGTGCATTTAAGCTGGAAATCAAGCTAGTGTCGTAATTGAGGCATGCCGTTCCACAATTTTAGGCGCAGTAAATCATTACCTAGTTGCAACGTAGCAGAATTTTATATTAGCTAAAACGATAAACTCTTATTTCACATAAAAGACAATTACACTGGTAACTATAACTTGTAGCGCAATTTGCTCAGAAAACGTAGGAAGTATCTAGCATACGAGAAAAACACAAAGGAAGAGAGAGAGAGAGAAGGAGGCAGTGGTGGGTTTACAGTTAGGTTGAGAGACCAGGAAACGGTGACACTGTAGAAAATTATTAAAAACATATAACCACTAACTGAGAAACATGAATCAGTCTTCTGGAAATATCATCATTATTCAGTAAATCACAATGAAATGTCTACTGACCGTGTAACCAAATTTTTAACGTCTCCATATTCTACGGTTATACTCTTCTAAGACGTCATTTTAGAAGGATTTGTGATTCATTGTCTCTAAATATGTGCTAATTTCGTAAATTTCCACGTTTCTTTCGAGACAAAAGCAGAAATCATTTCTTTTCGTACGCTCTGAGGACTGTGTGCCAGCGTGTTAGTCTTTGCTGCTGCGGACGGCATGTTTTATACTTGACTAGCATTGACCCATACCTTATAAACCCTTAAATGATTTCAGGCGCGTATCTGTGTAATACTCTACACAAAAGGAGGTCAACGTGGGGTATTAACGGTACAATGCGTAAAGTTTTAATTACCGTTACCCTTAGACTTAAGATAATCATGTTATTGCCGGCCGCGGTGGCCAAGCGGTTAAAGGCGCTACAGTCTGGAACCGAGCGACCGCTACGGTCGTAGTTGCAACGTACCACATCCATGCCTCGGGCATGGATGTGTGTGATGTCCTTAGGTTAGTTAGGTTTAAGTAGTTCTAAGTTCTAGGGGACTGATGACCTTAGAAGTTATGTCCCATTGTGCTCAGAGCCATTTGAACCATTTAATCATGTTATTCTTCTTTATATTATCAGCTGGCCACACAACGGGGATGCGAGAGTGTTATTCGAGCAGTTTATGTTTCTTTATATATAGCCGACAGTTGTAGCTTCCTACTTGCCTACCCTTCAAAATAAGTTAGTAATTGCTCCTATTACTATCTATGTCCTTCACATGTCACTGTAGTTGCTGTCAGTCATCATCTAATTTGATGCGATTGACACCAACGCAGAATATGAAACAATCCGCATGAAAGAGAAAGAACCTGGTCTCCAAAATATGTCCCATGGCGAGCTTGGTTCCAGACGCTAGCTGGAAGCAAAATAAATAGTTTGCATGTCAGTCGTTTCTAGAGAGATGTTTGTCGGCGTGGTTGGTCTTTGAAGTATTCGAGTACTTTTCTCAGGCAATTTCATTCTACACAGTCTATTGATTTTATAGTAGCTTTCAGATGAACGACAGCTACAGCCAACTCATCCCGTTTTGGAAAAAGCACAGACAGACTAATAAGTATTTACGCTCAGATGTTTCAGTTATCAACAATACTTTTTAGTCCTGGAGTATGTGCACATATGTTTTTATGTTACTACAATAAACTTGTGATAAAAGTGATTATCTCTGGTTACAGAAGCTACCATGCCTCTGTAAGGGTCGCTATCGTAAGAAATCGAGACAAATTATAGAGCTGTGATACGTATTCTAATGATTGTGACGAACTTATATCACGAAATTCTTCTCACTTAGTGAACGTACACAGAATTAAATGCAATTAAAAACCTAAATTATGTCATCATACTTAGCAGCATACATTTTATGAAGACAGAAAACTGTGGATATATCGTGAGAATTGAAAATGTGTGTTAAGCCGGTATTCAAACCCGAACAGCATGCCTGTAGCGGTTAGTAGCTGTAACCTAAAAGGGCATCCAGCTAATACTCTTGAAGTTGCTCAAACATGACTGACTGTACCCATATTTTTTCGAACAACATCAATTAAATTACATCCACTAAAATGAAATGAACTGGTACGAAATCAATGACAAGAACTGACATCAGTGAAATATGAGAAACTGCGTCAGAGAATGATAAGAACATCAGTAACGTCCAAAGTTTAGATCAGTCCTGCTCGGATGGCCTATCATACGTGGTCGTATGGCATAACTGACTGATTAAGACGATTGCTCGTCATAAGTAGAAGATCCGAACTTTAATACAGCTCTGGCACAAATTTCCGTATGTCGCGAGTTACTCATTACGTTCTAGACCCTGCAGTTCGCAAACAAATTTATTGACATCGCTTCATGTCACAGAGTTTAACCGATTTCATTCGGTTTGATTCCGTTCATTTCAGAGAATTTATTTACAAAGACTGTAGCTAACTGTAAGCACGTATAATTACTGTAAAAACATTAGTTGAACGTAAACCTCCGAATTATTAATTATCATTTGAAACACAGACGTACTCTAAACTGATTATAAACATAAGCCAATCAAGAATGAGAAACGTGTCATAAATTTCTAAAAAACACACAGTCCGATGTAGCATACACTCAAAATTCCTACATCTGACTAATTATAGCATACAGACGGATTTGATGTACTGTTTCCTTCGAAAGCGAGACACAATATTGAAGCAGATACCTGTCAGCCCCTTGCGTCAGGAACGGCCTAGTAACTAGACTAACGTTACAACAGGCAATTCAGAAACAAATTTTCTGATATCACATCAGCAGTGAGCCAACGCTGGCAAAGTATTAGTCCTCCAAGGTCCAGAATTTCTTCTCCAACTGTTACCGAGAAACTTCGTAAGCGAGTGTGAGGCACGAACTCTCGAGTACTAAAATGCGTGCGATGTACTTCTGTT
This sequence comes from Schistocerca piceifrons, assembly GCF_021461385.2. NCBI lineage: Eukaryota > Metazoa > Arthropoda > Insecta > Orthoptera > Acrididae > Schistocerca > Schistocerca piceifrons. The sequence goes on from NC_060149.1 coordinate 537,651,823, forward strand.
TGGAAAGTTCGTGTGGAAAGATCAGCGTTGATGTTCTGTAGAAATTCTTGCCTACTGGCAGAAATATTTTTAATAACATGTAGGGACGCATGTCGGTCACCCAGCCGGTCACGACCGTACTAACAACTCAATTCATCGTATATGCGAGCGAAATACGGACACCGGGTTCGTCCCCTATGTGACACATAAAATTAACTATCTCAGATATGCATAGCAGCATATACGCCGCATAAAGTAGAATAAGGCTGTTTCAGAAAGAATGGCCGGATTTAATCCAAACTCAGACGATATGTAGGACTATACACAAGCAGCAAGCACCGAGAGATAGAGAATACGTTAACCTAGTAGAGCCTTCAGTCGCAACCACATACACGATGAGGTGACGTAAATAATGATATACCTCCTAATCTCGTATCGGACCTCCTTTTGCCCGGAGTAGTGCAGCAGCTCGATGTGGCATGGACTCAACAAGTCACTGGAAGTCCCCTGCAGAAATACTGAGCCGTCCATAGGCCATAGGCCGTCCATAATTGCACAAATGCTGCCGGGGCAGACTTTTGTGCACGAAGTGACCTCTCGATTATGTCCCATAATTGTTCAGTGGTATTCATGTCGGGCGATCTGGGTGGCAAAATCATTCGCTCTATTTGTCCAGAAAGTTCTTTAAACCAATCACTAACAATTATGGCCCGGTAAAATGGCGCACTGTCATCCATAAAAATTCCATCTTCGTTTGGGAACATGAAGTCCATGAATGGCTAAAGACGATCTCCAAGTAGTCGAACATAGCCATTTCCAGTCAATGATCAGTTCGCCGCACGGGGTAGCCGAGCGGTCTCAGACGCCATGTCACGGTCCGCGCAGCTTACTCCGTCAAGGTTCGAGTCCTCCCTCGGGCATGGGTGTGTGTGTGTGTTGTCCTTAGCGTACGTTGGTTTAAATTAGATTAAGTGGCTTAGGGGCCGATGACCTCAGCAGTTTGGTCCCATACGACCTTACCACAAATTTCCAGTTATCTAGTGATTAGTTCAGTTGGACCAGAGCACCCAGTCCATTCCATGTAAACACAGCCCACACCATTATGGAGCCTCTACAACTTTGCAGAGTGCCTTGTTGACAACTTGGCTCCATGGCTTCGTGGTGTCTGCGCCACACTCGAACCCCACTATCAGCTCTTACCAACTGAAATCGGGACTCAGCTAACCAGGTCACAGTTTCCCAGTCGTCTACCGTCCAATAGGTATGAACACGAGCCCTAGAGAGCCGCTGCGGACGATGTCGTGCAGTTAAGCAAAGGCACTTGCGCCGGTCATATGCTGCCCCAGCCCATTAAAACCACATTTCGCCGCACTGTCATAACAGGTACGTTCGTTATACGTCCCACATTGATTGCTGCGGTTATTTCACGCAGTGTTGCTAGTATGTTAGCACAGTCGTTAAGTGATGGCCGTTGGCCACTGTGTTGTCTGTGGCGAGATGTAGTGTCTGAAATTTGATATTCTCCGCACACTCTTGTCACTATGTATCTCTGGGTAACTGAATTCCCTAACGCTCCCCGAGTTGGAATGTCCCATGCGTCTAGCACTAACTACCATCCTACTTCAAAGTCTGTCAATTACCGTAATGCAGCCATAATCTCGTCTTAAACATTTTCACAGGAATCACCTGAGTACAAATGACTGCTCCGCCATTGCGTTGTCTTTTATGCCTTGTGTACCTGTATATGTGCAGATCGCTATCCCATGACTGTTGTCACCTCAGTGTATGTCAATCAGAAAATCCTTTTAATCGAAGTACAGTATAAATGTAGAAGCAAGAGCCGGTCTGCCTCGGCTGTTAACATGGTTATGCGTGTAAAACCATTGAATATAAGATGATCGTGAGCAGAAGTGAACAGTTACTGGACGGCGTGGTATGAGCACAAAACGGGACAACCACCCCCTGATTCACACTGATGCAACCGACTGCACTCTTTCACCGAGAACATTACCGGATCACAGGAGCAGTGTAACGAGCGTAGACTTGTAAGTGACGCCGTCTGTTGAGGAATGGACTGATGACACGTACGCTGTAGCACCAGCAGACGTCGTGCAGAAACCAGATACTCCTAAGACTACAACGGGCAAGTAACCGCCGCCAATGCAAACAAAAAGAAGAGTAGTAAAAGTCTAGTTTATCACCTCGAAAAAAATATTGCTATGTAGTTAATTTTTTGTTTGTTTACTGGTAAATGTCTGCAGCCCTTGTACGCAATGAAATCCTCGCGTCACAGTGCCGCAGCACGCCACTATAGAAGCTAAAACAAAGTGGCAACGACGCTTATACAGCGGACGAATAAATCTGAATGGTGAGGAACGACGTAGCACACCATCCTCCTACAGTATGCTCCTGAAATGGCACCAGTCGACTTCCAACCTCTTTCCTTGGATGAAAAAAACCGTTGCGTGGCAGGCATTTTCAGAATGTTCACGAGGTAATTTTCGAAGTGGAACGTTTCCTGAGCAACCAAATTGCAGCCATCTACAACCAAAGTCTCCACCTATCGCTCGAAAAGGTGGCGTGTCGAAGGGCGAATTTGTAGAGGACTAACACCTCACATAGCTTCATGTTCGGAGCTTCATTTTTTTCGAGGTTACAATTAAAATTATATGACCTCCCACTGTAGCGCTTTATCGATATCACATGTCGTCCTAGTTGTAACATGTTGAGGCCAATATGAGCACTAGCCGCTATATTACAACGGTATTAGCGCTCGAAGCAACCCCATTCTTACATTCAACTGGAAGTGGCATATTTCAGTAGGACAATGCCCAATCATATACACTCCTGGAAATGGAAAAAAGAACACATTGACACCGGTGTGTCAGACCCACCATACTTGCTCCGGACACTGCGAGAGGGCTGTACAAGCAATGATCACACGCACGGCACAGCGGACTCACCAGGAACCGCGGTGTTGGCCGTCGAATGGCGCTAGCTGCGCAGCATTTGTGCACCGCCGCCGTCAGTGTCAGCCAGTTTGCCGTGGCATACGGAGCTCCATCGCAGTCTTTAACACTGGTAGCATGCCGCGACAGCGTGGACGTGAACCGTATGTGCAGTTGACGGACTTTGAGCGAGGGCGTATAGTGGGCATGCGGGAGGCCGGGTGGACGTACCGCCGAACTGCCCAACACGTGGGGCGTGAGGTCTCCACAGTACATCGATGTTGTCGCCAGTGGTCGGCGGAAGGTGCACGTGCCCGTCGACCTGGGACCGGACCGCAGCGACGCACGGATGCACGCCAAGACCGTAGGATCCTACGCAGTGCCGTAGGGGACCGCACCGCCACTTCCCAGCAAATTAGGGACACTGTTGCTCCTGGGGTATCGGCGAGGACCATTCGTAACCGTCTCCATGAAGATGGCTACGGTCCCGCACACCGTTAGGCCGTCTTCCGCTCACGCCCCAACATCGTGCAGCCCGACTCCAGTGGTGTCGCGACAGGCGTGAATGGAGGGACGAATGGAGACGCGTCGTCTTCAGCGATGAGAGTCGCTTCTGCCTTGGTGCCAATGATGGTCGTATGCGTGTTTGGCGCCGTGCAGGTGAGCGCCACAATCTGGACTGCATACGACCGAGGCACACAGGGCCAACACCTGGCATCATGGTGTGGGGAGCGATCTCCTACACTGGCCGTACACCACTGGTGATCGTCGAGGGGACACTGAATAGTGCACGGTACATCCAAACCGTCATCGAACCCATCGTTCTACCATTCCTAGACCGGCAAGGGAACTTGCTGTTCCAACAGGACAATGCACGTCCGCTTGTATCCCGTGCCACCCAACGTGCTCTAGAAGGTGTAAGTCAACTACCCTGGTCAGCAAGATCTCCGGATCTGTCCCCCATTGAGCATGTTTGGGACTGGATGAAGCGTCGTCTCACGCGGTCTGCACGTCCAGCACGAACGCTGGTCCAACTGAGGCGCCAGGTGGAAATGGCATGGCAAGCCGTTCCACAGGACTACATCCAGCATCTCTACGATCGTCTCCATGGGAGAATAGCAGCCTGCATTGCTGCGAAAGGTGGATATACACTGTACTAGTGCCGACATTGTGCATGCTCTGTTGCCTGTGTCTATGTGCCTGTGGTTCTGTCAGTGTGATCATGTGATGTATCTGACCCCAGGAATGTGTCAATAAAGTCTCCCCTTCCTGGGACAATGAATTCACGGTGTTCTTATTTCAGTTTCCAGGAGTGTACAATGAGGAACTTACCAGCCTGCTTTGAAAAACGTTGGGTACCATAACTTTCTTGGTATACATATTAGACAGACGCGTCGCGATTATAAAAAAATTACTATAGCAAACTAAGTCTTCATGCCGTACTGAATGCTTATATTCAAACATCTATTAACGGCTGCAAATGGTCTCCACATAGCTGCACACAATCATTTCTAGTCAAGGACTGGTTCAGATGGACCAGAGGGCCCAGCCCGTTGCATGTATGCACACCCTACACCATTATGGAGCCACCACCAGCTTCCACTGTGCCTTGTTGACAACTTGGGTCCAAGGCTTAGTGGGAACTGCGCCATACACGAACCCTACCATCAACTTTTACCAATTGAAATCGAGATTCATCCGAACAGGTCATGGTCTTCAGTCGTCTAGGGTCCAACCAATATGGTCGCGACCTTTGTCGTACATTCCACATTGATTTCTGTATTTATTTTACGCAGTGGTGCTTGTTTGTTAGCACTGACAACTTTATGCAAACGCCGCTTCTCTCGGTCGTTAAGTGGAGGCCGTCGGCCACTACATTGTCTGTTTGAGAGGTAATGCCTGAAATGTGGTATTCTCAGAATACTGTTGAACTCAGAATGTTGAATTCCCTAAAGATTTACGTAATGAAATTTCCCATGCTTCTAGCTTCATCTACCATTCCACATTCAAAGACTATTAATTCCTGTGGTGCAGCCATAACCATGTAGGAAAGATTTTCACGTGAATCACCTGAGTACAACGAATGCTCAGACAACGCACTGCCCTTTCGTACCCCGTGTATGCGATACAACAGTCATCTGTAAATGTGCATGACTTTTGTCACCTCAGTGTACATCTTTCCACATCATGAACAGATGACTATCGTCGTAGATCCAGTTTTCCGTAAACAATTATTTTAATACTACTTCTCTTTGGTCATGTAACCAGTCCAATGTCGATAACTGTGGAACTGAGAGTCTGGCTACCAAATTTTAGTTCCCAGAATCGATATTTGAAAGCTGTTGTAATCCCTTCTTACATATATTTTATACTACTCTCTCACTTTAACAACACTGTCAGTCAGATTAATATTCATATTTTAGGTCAATGCTAGATTTGGTATGTGTGGTTTATGATTTTTTTACATGAGGAAATTATGGGCAGAATGCTGCACATGTGTCCTGTAGATAACTTGTACCCAAGGGGCAGTAGCAGAGGCGACACAGAACAAGGAGAGGGATGGACTGCTGGTCATAAATGCTGAGTCCAGCGGCAAGGCTGTGCGAGTGATTCTAGGATGCAGTCCTCTGTGGATTGTACCTGCAGAAGGACTTCAGGCCATGGTGCTCCCATCTTTCCACTTATGGTTGGAACAGTAGGGCGCCAATTCACCAAACATCTTACCTGGGCCAGGTGACAGTCCATCGCAAAGGTGGCCAGTTGGCGGAAAGTGGGTGGAGGATGCCATTTAAGAGAGACTTCTCGAATCTGAGCTTTTGTGCAAACAGTGGGAAGGTCATAACGCTGCAAGCATTCTCATGTTTGAATCTGGGACGATACGGACAGAGTAGTGCACGTGTTTAGTGGAAGAAAGACTGTAACTCCCCTGACGCCAGGAAGTCACCAGGTTCTTTTAGCGAGCGGCAAAAACATATATTTCACGGGCAAAACTGTCTGGGAAGCTTAACAGCCTTCTTTCTGAAATTGGAAACGGTCGACCTGGAGAGATTAGATCTCTGCGTAAATGAGGAACTGTGGTCCCATCTAGATACATTTTTTGCCGAAACATGGCCATGCTTACCGTGAGAACTACGCCTCCCTAGTCTAAAACGTTCTTTTTTCAGATAAGAGAGATTTTGAGTCCCTGATTGGCTCCTCTCAGGATATGCAAAGCACAGGCTTGATCCCCCAGCATGGGAACCCCGATGCTATGTCTGAATTGGCTACCAGGCCAACAGAACAGTCAAGAGGGGAGATTCAAAGAGTAGAGGATAGTTCGATTGGTTTCTACAATGTGGAGGCGATTTGGGTTTTGCTAATTTGGCTCCCATACCGAGGGTTGGTGAAAAGTGGTTGGGATTCTTTGCCTTCTTTGTCTTCTGATACTCCACTGGTGAAGAGTGGGTGAGACTAGTAGTCTGAAAATTGGGGTGGACTAAGAGCCAGTGGCGGTTTCCAAGTGTACCAACAGTGGGACTGCATATCATCTCGGACATATAATGTGTCAAGAGGGTGAACTTAATCGTCCTGAGTCGGCCGTCTGGCATCTGACAATTCCAGGATGCACTGTCGTGCCTGTGAGTCAAATTGGTTCTGCCAGACCAACAAATGCATGCACCTCACACAGAAATCCGCTGGGATTTCAGGGTTCTGATAGGGAAGTTTCCCGCGTTCTAATAATCAGAACGCCAGTCCACGTAGTTTGAAAATTTTCGTGGACGCGTCAGAACATTACAGCTGCCGAAGCGCGCCGCCCTTCGCCCTCGGCGCACCTTTTTCTAAAGCCGCCTGAATCAAGGTCAACGAGTAAAGTTTGCTGCAGCGTCGTAAGGTCGTAGTTGATTCTATCTGAATAGAATCGGCTCTCACACTGGGTCCATGTAAACAAAGTCAGATTGCGTTGTAAAAGGAATTAATTCAGGGGAGAATTTGTATAGATTCCACCCCAATGAATGCTTTGTCAGTCAAGCGCCATCCCTTTTCTGATTTGCGTTTAGCATTCTGACAACACAATCACTTTGTGCCCCTGGCTGGAATGGTGCTGAGAGGCCCCTTGTCTGCCAATCAGTGGCGGCTGGTACTGGAGCCTGGCTTCTATAACCCATGGCTACAGATCAGTGATCATCTTGTAAGACGGCAGGAGTATGACTGGAACTGGAACAGTCTCACACGCAGGATGCTACAATACAGTAATCAGAGAGCAGAGTGCAGACGACATGAACACCGTCGTTCCTCCTGGTCGACTGACTCTACCCTGGCGAGATGGGGTATTTACTGTGTCGAGGAGAGGCTCTGCTTTTTGACGTCCTTCGTCATGACTGAATCGGTTTTGCTCTTTACGAGTTGTCCACGGTCTTCCATTCAGCTACACGTGTTTAAACAATTTGTTTACCTGCTTTGTCAAATCATTGATGCAAGTTGTTACATCCTCCTTAACGCTTCTTACATAATTTTAAAAGAGTAATGGAGGGAGGTTGGTATACACTCATCTGGCTCTTTACTGTTCAGCTTGCTCGCACTCAAACACTCAAATATTGAAGTTACACTCTTGGTTACCGACTAACCGTGTCGTAGCGCATACCTGGTGCCTGGCTCATATTAATGTTTCCATCTGCTTGAGCATTCCCTTACTTTCTTGATGCGTAACAGTATGTTTCTTAAAATCGCCGAAGTGATTTTGTGTGGAGTGAAGGAAAAGAAATAGTGCAGGGTTTTTTGATATTAGTCCTGTGTAGGTAAGAAGGCGAGTTGTGGGGGAATGCGAGTAATTAGAAACAGTATACGACGGGACACTGCAAGCAATATCGTCATTTTCATTCATGCAGAATTAGAGGAAATGGCATTTGTTTTTCACAGTAAGCTTATACAGGATGTTCGGAAATCCCCGCTACAAACGTCTAGGACTTGTGGAGGCGAGGAAGTACATAATATTTTGAATAGGCAGCCTAGGCAGCCATGACCGGAAAGGCACAGTTTCCATTCTAGGACATTTTCAATTTAGATGTTTAACTCATCCATTTCCGCTTGAGGATTTGAATTAGGCGTGACACAGTACAATCACTACAATTCCAAAGGAAACATAATGATACACCCATTTATCATTTAAGCACATTTGTTTGTATTAACATTTAAATATTACGTGTTTAAATGATTCCAAAACGAAAATGAACCCAGCCTTCTGTACGTAAAAAACAGTACTGATGCATTACAACAGTGGCTCGATGTGGCGACTGCCAACGTCGTTACGGACATTGTACCTACGAAGTACGTTCTGGTACGTATTCTCCATCCCACCTAGTGTCTCTTCAATTTCTAGTGCAGCGGACAGAACTCGTGCGACAAAATCTTCTTCTGTTTCTACAGGAGTCTCGCAAATTAAATTTTGTATCAAATCCTACAAGAAGTAGTCCGTAGTAGCTATATCCGGCGACTACACGGATGGGTCACCTCGGCCTATCCATCTTTCACCGTATCCTCTGTAGAGATGTGTCCGAACCTCATGTGAGAAGTGTGGTAGAGCACCATAATGCGGAAACCGCAATTCCTGACGGACATTCAGTGACACTTTATCTTGTCTACTCTACTGCATATCAGCCCAAGCAACTCTGAGTCTTCTCACTTTCCCTCAGCAGACGTGGACACGTTGCGCATCTGAACTGAAACCGTCGTAGAACGGAATCGGTACGTTTACCCTGTATTTAAGGCATCCGTGTGAAAGAGACCTGAGGATTACCACTGGAAGATGACAATCTATTCAGACTTCCTTTTGTAAATCAGCTATTGCCATACTGCCCCAAACCTCGATTACTTTCATGGACAGTATCAGCAACCACTTAGTCCAAACCAATAGAGCCCCTACAATAGATGCTAGGAAACATGATATAATCACTTGGTTATCGAACAACAGGGTGCTCCCTCGTCCCTTAACTGGCAACAAAAATCAGCCGAATGGTGCTGTTATCAGTGCCTACAAGCAGCAGATCGTGAAATAACGTGCTTGCCAACTTGTTAGACTGCCACCATACTATTGTTGTTACAGTCCCATGGACATGAGGTGCGTGCAGGTGAAATCGTATGTTGCGAAGGAAAACAACATGTTTAAAATTAGAGATGTTTGAGAACCTCAAACAAGCAACAATCGGCAAAAGCTTTATTTATGTATGGACACACTACATAAGAGATGTAGAAAAATTTCAAGCCAATGATTACTGACGAAACTGAGCAAAGATTTTGTTATTGAGCCTGTTGTAACCGACAGAGATGCTCTGCGTATTTACTTGCGAGCTGCAGCCGTCCACCACCTGTCCATGTCCTCATAAAAAATGGCCTCACCTGGTGGCTTCTGTACCTGTATAAAGGAACGTGGAACCACGACAACAAAATTTCATGTGTTAGCAAACAACATGCTCAGTTCTCAACTACAGTCAATCCTTACAAAGATATACACACATCAAAACAAGTTTTGCATCACCTCGGTTAACAGAGTTCCGGAACCTGTACAGAAAATTGGAGTAGAGATCGACATCAACATCATTTCCGCCATTTTTTATTGCTCATGAAAGCCACACATTGCATGTTGTATCACCATACAGCGAGACCTTCAGAGGAGATGGTCCAGATTGCTGGACACACCGGTACCTCTAATACCCAGTAACACGTCTTCTTGCACTGATGCATGCCTGTATTCGTCGTGGCGTACTATCCACAAGTTCATCAAGCCACTGTTGGTCCAGATTTACCCACTCCATAACGGGGATTAGGCGTAGATCCCTCCATTGGTGGTTCACGTCGACCATAAAAAGCCCTTTTCAATTTATCCCAGGTATGTTCAATAGGCTTCATGTCTGGAAAACATGCTGGCAACTCTCGTCGAGCGATACCGTTATCGTGAAGGAAGTCATTCACAAGATGTGCACGATGAGGGCGCGAATTGTATCGATGAAGACGAATGCCTCGCCAATATGCTGCCGATATGATTGCACTATCGATTGGAGGATGGCATTCATGTAACGTACAGCCGTTACGGTGCCTTCCATGACCACCAGTGGCGTACGCCGACCGCACATAATGCCACCCCAAAACAGCAGGGAACCTCCACCTTGCTGCACTCGCTGGACAGTGTGTCTAAGGCGATCAGCCTGACCAGGTTGCCTCCAAACACGTCTCCGACAATTGTCTGGTTGGAGGCACATGCGACACTCATCGGAGAAGAGAACGTGATGCCAATCCTGAGGGGACTATTCGGCATGTTGTCGGGCCCATCAGTACCGCGCTGCATGGTATCGTGGTTGTAAAGATGGACCTCGTCAAGGACGTCGGGAGTGAAGTTGCGCGTCATGCAGTCTATTGCGCATAGTTTGAGTCGTAACACGACGTCTTGTGGCTGCACGAAAAGCATTATTCAACATGGTGGCGTTACTGTCAGGGTTCCTCCGAGTGATAATCCATAGGTAGCGGTCATCGACTGCAAATGTAGCCCTTGGGCGGCCTGAGCGAGGCATGTCATCGACAGTTCCTTTCTCTCTGTGTCTCCTCCATGTCCGAACAACATCGCTCTCGTTCACTCCGAGACGCTTGGACACTTCCCTTGTTGGGACACCGTCCTGGCACAAACGAACAATGCGGACCCGATCAAACCGCGGTATTGACCGTCTAGGAGTGGTTGAATTACAGACAACACGAGCCGTGTACCTCCTTCCTGGTGGAATGACGAACTGATCGGGTGTCGGACCGCCTCCGTCCAATAGGCGCTGCTCATGCATGATTGTTTACATCTTTGGGCGTGTTTAGTGACATCTCTGAACAGTCAAAGGGACTGTGTCTGCGATACAATATCCACAGTCAACATCTATCTCGAGGAGTTCTGAGAACCGGGGTGATGCAAAACTTTTTTTTGATGTGTGTATTTCGCAACGCACTTGGTTTACCAGTAAGATTCGCTACTGCTAGTTTTCATATGACTCTGGATTCTTAGATTTTGGACTGGCCATGTTTGTCATTTCGGATTTGCAAGTCAGTAAATTGTACCTATGCGCGTTCAGTAAATAAACTGTGTTGTATGCACAATGCGACCAGAGATTTTTATCATGAATTATCGCGAATTAGGCTTCTTAGTCGGGCAATGAAATCTCTGGCATTGGTTTGTAGATTGTAAGCGGATAGTTACTAAAAGTTACTATCCCCTTTGAATGATAGCGTTGGAGTTTCTAGAAGGTATTGGTGCATGTTTGGAAAAACGGTATTGCAGTTTTATATTTTATTTATGGAGGGAAGCACCAAAGAAACTGGCAGAGGCATACGTATTCAAATACAGAGATATGTGAATACGCAGAATACGGCGCTGCGGTCGTCAAAGCCTATATAGGACAGTAAGTGTCAGGCGCAGTTGTTATATCGGTTACTGCTGCTACAGTGGCAGGTTATCAAGATTTAAGTGACTTTGAATGTGGTGCTATAGTCGGCGTACGAGCGATGGGAGACAGCATTTCCGAAGTATTGATGAAGTGGGGATTTTTCCGTATGAACATTTCACAAGTGTACCGTGAATATCAGGAATACGGTAAAACATCAAATCTCCGACATTGCTGCGGCGGAAGGGGATCCTGCAAGTACGGCACCAATGACAACTGAAGAGAATCGTTCAACTTGACAGAAGAGCAACCCTTCAGATTTCAGTGATGGGCCATCAACAAGTGTCAGCGTGCGAATCATTCAACGAAACATCATCGATGTGGGCTTTTTGAGCCGAAGACCCACTCGTGTACCATTGATGACTGCACGACACAAAGCTTTACGCCCCGCCAACACCGATAGTGGACTCTTGATGAGTGGGAACATGTTGCCTGGTCGGACGAGTCTCCTTTCAAACTGTATCGAGTGGATGGACGTGTACGGGCATGGAGACAACCTCATGAATCCATGGACACTGCATGTCAGCAGAGAACTGTTCAAGCTGGTGGAGGCTCTGTAATGGTGTGGGGCGTGTGCAGTTAGAGTGATATAGGAGCCCTGACAGGCTGTGACGGGTGACACGTGCGTAAGCATCGTGTCTGATCACATGCATCTATTCGTGTCCACTGTGCATTTCAACGGACTTGGGTAATTCCAGCAGGACAATCCGATACCCCACACGTTCAGAATTGTTACAGAGTGGCTCCAGGAACACTCTTCTGAGTTTAAACCTTTCCTCTGGGCACCAAATTCCCCAGACGTGAGCATTATTGAGCATATCTGGGATGCCTTGCAACGTGCTGTTCAGAATAGATCTTCACCCCCTCGTAGTGTTACGGGTTTATGAACAGCCCTGTAGGATTCCAGGATTCATGGTGTCAGCTCCCTCGAGCACTACTTCAGGTATTAGTCGAGTCCATGCCACGTCGTGTTGCGGCACATCTGCGTGCCTGCGGGGTCCTACCTGATATTACGCAGGTGTACCAGTTTCTTTGGCTCTTCAGTGTCATTTCAGTATGTCATGTGACTGCATTAAAATATTTTTTTTTTTTTAATTCTAGAAAATGTATAATTTCCGATTTCCTTAACTGAACAAATAGAAGATTGTTTACATCCGACAAGTTACTAAGATTAATTTGAACATATGAAGCACTGGTGTATGACCAACACATAACATTATTCCTAAATAAATTATATGCCTGAACGTCACATTGTTTAATAATTTTACTTTGACTCACACGTATTTTAGTGTTATTACGTTCTTTTCAGTGGGTTTTTGATTACTTAGTTCTACATTTGTTGTTTGTATGACAGTCTGCCTTGGTTGGTACAGATATGCATCGCTAGGATTTGCCTCTTGCATTTTTCGTTCAGGCATGTTGGTATTAGAGTTGGATTTAATAGTTGTTATCTCTGGTTACACATCTGTTTAGTAGCTTCCGCAGTCGGAAATCATTTCCGAGTGTGTTGTTCCTGTATATATCTATTATTACGGAAGAGCAGCCATTACAGTCTACATATGCAGTAACGTATTCTTCAGTTTTGGTTGATGTTGTATAGATGTTCTGATTTTGGTCAGCACATCTTGACTTCGGAACACTAAATAAAACAAAATGCGTATGGTGACAAATATTTCCATAGCAATAACGGAACTTTTATAACAAAGATCGTAACGAGACATAGTGCCCACCTTGTGATGAAATTTTAGCACGCAGAGAGGGAAAGCTCTTTCTCCGCTTTATTTATTTAAGCGCAAAAGACTTCGTTCATACAACTTACTTCTTGCACACTTTTCTAGCTTCAAGACGTAAGAAGAGTAACCTCCTGTTCCATGCGCTTATTTCGATTGCCTTAGGATGGGAATAAAGGAACTGAGCTTAAGTTTTCCTAAACAGTTAGTGACTCGCTGGAATATGTCTCATCTTGGGATCTGCAATGGGGTCGTTGGACGAGGTGATTAGTTGAATGCGACAAGACCTGAGCAGTGGGCTCGGTCGTGGTTGTAAAACATGACACCTCGGGGTGGCAAGACAGGAAAAACCTCATTGTGAAGGCGAACGGAAGGAAAAAGGAAAAAGTGTCGTTGTGCAGTTGGTTTTGAAATGCGGCGGCTGCGCGCTGCGGCCCGGTCTGCGCGTGCGTGTGTGTATTGATTGTGGAGTCCCAGCAGCACCAGCACCAGCGCTGCAGAAATGGGTCAGCCAGACGGCGCTCTGCTGTCAGCAGCCTACTTACAGTCACAGCGCTCTAAAATTACCAACTTGCCACAGTTCACTTTTTAAGTAGCTTCTGAGGACTGATTACAAAGTAGGTACATTTTACTTCGTAATATTACGCCTATCGTTCTCTTTTTGTATACTGTTTTTTACCAAACATTACTTTCATCTTTTTTGATAGAGATGAAAATTATCTCTACAAATGTGATTGATGACGAACTATAAAGTAAAATGTAACCAATAATTTCTCTTGCGTATCAAATACGTTCTTTGAAATTCTAAAAGTTGCAGGGATAAATAAAAGGAAAAGTTATACAGAACCCAGACAGCAATTGTAAGAGTCGAAGGACGTGAAAGGTAAGCAATAATTAAGAACTGAGTAAGACAGGGTTGTAGATCCCTGACTCAGTCAGTACGCTGAGCAAGCATTAAAGGAAACCAAAGATAAAGTTGGAGAAGGAATTTAAGATTAGGGAAAGGAAATAAAAACTTTGAGGTTTGACGATGACATTGCAATTTTGTCAGAGACAGTAAAAGGAATTGAAACAGCAGTTGAAAGGAATTGATAGTGTCTTGAAAAGAAGTTATGAGATGAGCATCAACAGAAGTGAGTCAACGGCAGTGGAGTGTAGTCGAATTAAATCAGGCGATACTGAAGGAATTATATTAGGAAATGAGACACTAAAACTAGTAGACTGTTTTTTTTTCTATTTGGGCAGCAAAATAACTGATGATGGACGAAGAATAGAGGATAAAAAATTCAGACTGGCTATAGCAAGGAAAGCATTTCTGAAAAATCGGTATTAGTCCATTTATGTACTTTGTGCAAACGACATTTCGCTAACATCGGAAAGCCATCCGGATTTTTCGTCAATTTATACGCTGGTATTATTATCACCATGTTACCTTAACCTAATATGACAGTCCATTTGGTGGAACAAGTCTGCCTTGAATTTACGAACAACTTGACGGCTTCTGCTGACGTTACTGAATTCACCATTACGCCATTATTGTGTTGTGCAGATGCACAAATGCAAAGTAGTGCGTAATCACAAACGCATCTGTATTGACAATGTAAAAAGACATTATTGATTCATTTTTGCTGTAATGATGTAGGAATAGTATCATCATCATCATCATCATCATTATCATCATTATCATCATCATCAGTGTTCTGCCAAAAGGCAGGTTTTCACATGGTAGTTCTCCAGGCTGTCCGGCCTTCTGCCATCCTCTTCAGGTCTGCATAATTTCCTCTTCCCTTTATGTCGTCTATGATCTTGTATCTCCTTCTTCCTCTCAGTCTCCTCTCACAAACTAATCCTTCCTAAACATTTGCTAGCAAGCACTCGCTTCTCAATGAATGTCCCAACCAGTTCTTTCTCCTTTCTCTTACAACATTCAGCAGACGTCTTCTCTCACCAACCCTTTCCAATACTCTTTCATTACTCCAGCTTATTCTCTTCATTCTCCTCCACATCCACATCTCAAAGGCTTCAAACCTTTTTTTCATCCTCTCGTCTCAGCGTCCATGGTTCAAATGGGTCAAATGACTCTGAGCACTATGGGACTTAACTGCTGTGGTCATCAGTCCCCTAGAACTACTTAAATCTAACTAACCCAAGAATATCACACACATCCATGCCCGAGGCAGGATTCGAACCTGCGACCGTAGCGGTCGCGCGGTTCCAGAATGTAGCGCCTAGAACCGCTAGGCCACCCCGGCCGGCGCAGCGTCCATGTTTCTGCCCCATGTAGTGCCACAGTCCAGACAAAACATTTGCCAAGCCTTTTCATAACATAAATGTGTAAAATGTGTTCTGTTACAGATATAAACTGATCAGCCAGAACATTATGACCACCTACCTAATAACAGGTATGTCCACCCCTGGCACGGATAATAGCGGCGACGCGTCGTGGCATGGAAGAAATGAGGCCTTGGTAAGTTGGTTGGTTGGTTGATTTGGGGAAGTGGACCAAACAGCGAGGTCACATCAGATTAGGGAAGGATGGGAAGAAAGTCGGCCGTGCCCTTTCAAAGGAACAATCCTGACACTTCCCTGGAGCGATTTAGGGAAATCACGGAAAACATAAATCAGGGTGGCCGGACGGGGATTTGAACCGTTGTCCTCCCGAATGCGAGACCAGTGTGCTAACCACTGCTCCACCTCGCTCGGTTTGGTAGGTCGCTGGAGGGCGTTGGCATGATATCTGTCCACACAAGTCATCAAATTCCCGTGACTTCCCGGGAAGGGGCGATGATACAGATGTGAAGGAGCTGTTCTCCTGGAAGACGACAGATTCGCGCCCTCTCACCAGCATGATGAAGAAGGTATCGGAATTCATCAGAGCATGCAAGGCTCTGCCACTTCGCCAACGTCCAGTGCCGATGGTCAAGTGCGCATTTCAGTCGGCGCTCCCGATGTTGTGTTGTTAACATTGGCAGATGCATGGGTCGTCGGCTGTAGAGGCCCATCGTTAGGCGTTTTCGGTGCACTGTCTATTCAGACACACTTGTACTCTGCCCAGCATAAAAGTCTGATGTTCATTCCGCTACAGTTGACCGCATCTCCTGTTTTACCAGTCTGCCCAGCCTACGTTGTCCGACATCTTCAATATCGGTCGCAACCTAACTCCATGACATCTCGAAGTGGTTTCACCTTTGTTTCGCCACGTATTGAAAACACCTCAGCACTCATCGAGCACCCAACAAGTCGTGCAGTTTCCGAAATACTCGTGCCGAGGCTCCGGGCCATCACAATCTGCCCTCGTTCAGGCTCAGGTATATCGTGCACCTTCCCCATTCTACACATGGACAGCACGCTCACTGATATTACATGCACCATGTGTGTGTCTGACTAGCAGTCATTCCTCGTCAGGTGACGCTGCTATCGCCTGGAGGGGTTTATATCGGTAGTTGGTCGGTGGTCATGACGTTCTGGGTGATCAGTGCACATTCAAATGTAAAACCAGTCGGTACGTAATTTGTGTTTGCCACCAGGGATATCTATGTATTCGATTTAAAATAACAATATGTTTCACAAAATAATTCATTGCCTGTGTTAATGTGTGAAGTAAGGTGGTGGCTGCTTAAATGTATTTGTATGTCGAGTGTAATATTTCCTGTGACATGTTGCACTTAAACCACAAGAAATATTACTGTAGTTGCAGTATAATATCGTTTGCTGGGAATAATAATTATTTGTTGCCGCATTTGAATTGAAATCACACTAAAAATATACAACACTTCACAATAACGCCTTAAAATCCGTATCACCCACATTTCAGTGAAATAACAAGACTGCCAAACTGAAGAGGCAGTAAAATTTTTCAGTTTAGTTATGAAATATATAAAAAATTGATGGGACAGCGTATACTGAGTTTTCATTTTATTTCAAACAACTGCAGGCTTAAAATTTAAAAAAAAGTGAATGTCATTATGAAAGATAATAAACGTGAGGGCGGCAGATTTGTAGGCCAAAAGTAAGGAGAAAGAATGTGTTAAGACACAACCTATGGATGAGCGTATACTTCCTGCATAACTACTTAGTTGTCGGGTAATACTTTATTTTATGTAAGCACTGTGTGGGACTTCTATGTAGAAAGGTAGCGCTGCATAATGACAAATTATAGTCTATTTCATTGACGTCAAGATATCTGAGAAAAAAAACAATCAATGAACCCGATTGTATTGTTAAGAGGTGGGATATATGTTTCATATATCAGTGCTTACTCTCGTGGAAAATACGGGGCTAAGGTCATGTGCAATATTTTCAGGGCTTGAACCTCTTGCTTACCTACCTGTATCAAAATCTCATACTCATAATTTTTTGTTTCTCAGCTTAATATTAATGAAAATGTATTTTGCTAATAACATGATTATTACTTTATTTGTAGTGCAGGTATTTGAGTAATTGGACAGAGCTCGTTGCTTATTAATGTTGTTAGCTGACAACCGTTCTAATTAACGTTTTCCTTTCGTCAGAGAAAAATACGATACCTTGGTTAACTTTGACCGTAATACCTGAATATCTTGTACATTTGGTGATCTGCAGCTTAAAAATTCTGAAAATACATCATATACATTTATAAAATTTGCCCATCATGCCCATTAACGTGCACTTTTTATTTATTTATTTTCTGATTAGTATCAGTCACACGTGCCCATTATCAGCAGCATCTAACACAGTGTAATTACAAGCTTCATGAATCATTTCAAATAACTGATACAGATAAATACCCAAGATCAATGTAAAAAGTGATAGAATATGCGAAAGAAAGGCTCTCAAAGATTTCTTTACAATGGTTATGAATGTTCTGTGTGTCCAGCATTCGTCACATGGCATACATGTAATGGGGAGCCCAATTCTCCCCACACGCGATCCAGCCAACGACGAGTCAGAACTGCTTCTGCGATGTGGTGTTGCAAGTTATACGGTTCTGTGGCAGAGATGGAGTATAAAAGCTGCCCTTGATGTAGCACTAAATAGATACACCCAATCACGACTTTCTCATCTCATCATTTCGATACCATTATCATCAGACAAAAGGCAGGGATCACATCAGATCCGATCCTTTGATCACAGGGGTTCACTACCCACCAGACGCCGGCCGGAGTGGCCGAGCGGTTCTAGGCGCTACAGTCTGGAACCGCGCGACCGCCACTGTCGCAGGTTCACATCCTACCTCGAGCATGGATGTGTGTGATGTCCTTAGGTTAGTTAGGTTTAAGTAGTTCTAAGTTCTAAGGGACTTATGACCTCAGCAGTTGAGTCCCATAGTGCTCAGAGCCATTTGAACCAACCCATCAGACCATCTCCCCCACAAGCAAAAATCAGAAGCCGTCAAGTCAGGTGACCGTGGCGGCCATTCCAGTAGCGCCACGTCAGCGGCTGCCCAGCGACGTGGAAACGTCTCATTCAGGTAATCTCTTACAAAGTTGTGGAAATTTGGAGGGGCGCCACCTTGTTGAAAGATGAAATCCCTGTTATCCATTTCAAGTTGTGGTATGAGGCACATATGCAACACAAAGTGCTGCTTGATGTACAGAACAACGAACCCGGTCTGTCGGTCGTTGTGATTTTTTGCTGTTTCATTTTCAAATAAGTCTTTCTTTCTGTATGGTGTTGTAAAATCGTTTCACAGAAAATTTGCTATACATATTGAATGTGCAATTGCACAATACAATACATCAAAAAAAGTTTTGAATCACCCCAGTTCCAAGAAGTTCTGAAGATAGACGTTGACTGTGGATATCATATCGCAGACACAGTCCCTTTCACAGTTCATAGATATCACTAAACCCGCCCAAAGATGTAAACAACCATGCATGAGCAGCACCTATTAGATGGATGGAATTCGACAGCCGATCAGTTCCAGTCATTCCACCAGGAAGAAGGTAAACGGCTCGTGTTGTCTTTAGTTCAACCATGCCTAGACGGTCAATACCGCGGTTCGATCGCGTCCGCATTGTTACTTTGTGCCAGGAAAGGCTCTCAACAAGATAAGTTTCCAGGCGTCTGGGAGTGAACCAAAGCGATGTTGTTCGGACATGGAGGAGATACAGAGAGACAGCAACTGTCGATGACAGGCCTTGCTCAGGTCGCTCAAAGGCTACTATTGCAGTGGATGTCCGCTACCTACGGATTATGGCTCTGGCTCTGAACACTACAGGACTTAACATCTGAGGTCATCAGTCCCCTAGAACTTAGAACTACTTAAACCTAACTAACCTAACGACATCACACACATCCATGTCCGAGGCAGGATTCGAACCAACGACTTTAGCGGTCGCGCGGTTCCAGGCTGAAGCGTCTAGAACCGCTCGGCTACGGATTATGGCCAGGAGGAACCCTGACAGTAACGCCACAATGTTGAATAATGCTTTTCGTGTAGCCACAGGACGTCGTGTTACGACAAAAACTGTGTGCAATAGGCTGTATGATGCGCAACTTCACTCCCAAAGTCCATGACGAGGTCCATCTTTGCAACCACGACACCATGCAGCGTGGTACTGATGGGCCAGACAACATACCGAATGGTCCGCTCAGGATTGGCATCATGTTCTCTTCACCGATGAGTGTCGCTTATGCCTTCAACCAGACAATTGTCGGAGACGTGTTTAGAGGCAACCCGGTCAGGCTGAACGCCTTAGTCACACTGTCCAGTGAGTGCAGCAAGGTGGAGGTTCTCTGTTGTTTTGGGGTGGCATTATGTGGGGCTGACGTACGCCGCTGGTGGTCATGGAAGGCGCCATAACGGCTGTACGTTACGTGAATGCTATCCTCCGACCGATAGTGCAACCATATCAGCAGCATGTTGACGAGGCACTCGTCTTCATGGAAGACAATTCGCAATCCCATCGTGCACATCTTGTGAATGACTTCCTTCACGGTAACGTCATCGCTCGACTAGAGTGGGCAGCATGTTCTCCAACATGAACCCTATCGAACATGGTTCAAATCAAATGGCTCTGAGCACTATGGGACTTAACAGCTGAGGCCATCAGTCCCCTAGAACTAAGAACTACTTAAACCTAACTAACATCCATGCCCGAGGCAGGATTCGAACCTGCGACTATAGCGGTCGTGCGGTTCCAGACTGAAGCGCCCAGAGCCGCTCGGACATACCCCTATCGAACATGCTTGGGATAGACTGAAAAGGGATTTTTATGGACGACGTGATCCACCAAGGAGGGATCTACGCCGAATCGCTGTTGAGGAGTGGGGCAATCTGGACCAACAATGCCTTGATGAACTTGTGGATAGTATGCCACAACGAATACAGGTATGCATCAATGCATGACATGCTACTGGGTATTAGAGGTGCCGGTGTGTACGTACAGCAATCTGGACCACCACCTCAAAAGGTCAATGTGTGGTTTTCATGTGCAATAAAAATGGCGGAAATGATGTTTACGTTGATCTCTGATAACTGAGGTGATGCAAAACTTTTTGGATGTGTTTAGGTTTTGGGAATTATCATCCCTCTCTTCTGTCATACATATTCAATTTTATATATTTATGACGATATGTCGTTAGACTCTTTTTGTGTGATTAGCCACAGTACCTGTGAAGGTCCATTATACGGCGAAGAAACAGCGAACCGTAGACAGCGTTGACATTACGATTCTGCCGAACTAAAGAGTCGTGCTGACTGAAAAATGTCGCACAACAATCCTTTCCCCTTCCGAGAAGGAACGATGAAACCTGAGACAGGCTGAGGCTTGACACGCCTGCTGTCCGCACACCTTGCCCACGTGCATTTGGCACGCCGTGGCTGGTCCTGATATACTTTGAGGTTTGGTTCACTTTTATGCTGGTAAATTCTCTCGATATTTTCCTGTCATTTAAATTAAATATTCTGAATTATTCTCACTTAAGGGACGACACAGAGGTAGCAAATTTATGGTTTTGAGTAAAGGTAGTTCGTTCTAACAAAAACTGCAGCTTGCTTTGCAATTGTGTTAGCCACCATTGGGCCAGCGCTGTTTGACGCAGCTGTATGCTGCCTTAGCAGTGAAGTTTTCGCTCTTGAAGGGGAAGAGAGCTTTAGCGTTCTTTTATATCCACGTTGGTGACAAAAATTTTACCTCTTTTGTGGAAGAGCCACTAGCAGGCAGATCGTCAACCAGCAAATAAAACGTAAGACAACTTCTCCCCAACAAGTTTTGTTACTGCCTTTATTCCGTACCTTGTTGATCTAAAGCTGGTAAATTTCCTGAATTGTACACTTGTTGGTTTTTGTTTTTTCGGCTTCTGTCAATTGTATTGACTTCATTGTAACCTTCATTCTTTATTAACTGGATTTTGTAATGTACAGGGTTATTACAAATGATTGAAGCGATTTCACAGCTCTACAATAACTTTATTATTTGAGATATTTTCACAATGCTTTGCACACACATACAAAAACTCAAAAAGTTTTTTAGGGATTCACAAATGTTCGATATGTGACCCTTTAGTGATTCGGCAGACATCAAACCGATAATCAAATTCCTCCCACACTCGGCGCAGCATTTCCCCATCAATGAGTTCGAAAGCATCGTTGATGCGAGGTCGCAGTTCTGGCACGTTTCTTGGTAGAGGAGGTTTAAACACTGATCTTTCACATAACCCCACAGAAAGAAATCGCATGGGGTTAAGTCGGGAGAGCGTGGAGGCCATGACATGAATTGCTGATCATGATCTCCACCACGACCGATCCATCGGTTTTCCAATCTCCTGTTTAAGAAATGCCGAACATCATGATGGAAGTGCGGTGGAGCACCACCCTGTTGAAAGATGAAGTCGGCGCTGTCGGTCTCCAGTTGTGGCATGAGCCAATTTTCCAGCATGTCCAGATACACGTGTCCTGTAACGTTTTTTTCGCAGAAGAAAAAGGGGCCGTAAACTTTAAACCGTGAGATTGCACAAAACACGTTAACTTTTGGTGAATTGCGAATTTGCTGCACGAATGAGTGAGGATTCTCTACCGCCCAGATTCGCACATTGTGTCTGTTCACTTCACCATTAAGAAAAAATGTTGCTTCATCACTGAAAACAAGTTTCGCACTGAACGCATCCTCTTCCATGAGCTGTTGCAACCGCGCCGAAAATTCAAAGCGTTTGACTTTGTCATCGGGTGCCAGGGCTTGTAGCAATTGTAAACGGTAAGGCTTCTGCTTTAGCCTTTTCCATAAGATTTTCCAAACCGTCGGCTGTGGTACGTTGAGCTCCCTGCTTGCTTTATTCGTCGACTTCCGCGGGCTACGCGTGAAACTTGCCCGCAAGCGTTCAACCGTTTCTTCGCTCACTGCAGGCCAACCCGTTGATTTCCCCTTACAGAGGCATCCAGGAGCTTTAAACTGCGCATACCATCGCCGAATGGAGTTAGCAGTTGGTGGATCTTTGTTGAACTTCGCCCTAAAGTGTCGTTGCACTGTTATGACTGACTGATGTGAGTGCATTTCAAGCACGACATACGCTTTCTCGGCTCCTGTTGCCATTTTGACTCACTGCGCTCTCGAGCGCTCTGGCGGCAGAAACCTGAAGTGCGGCTTCAGCCGAACAAAACTTTATGAGTTTTTCTACGTATCTGTAGTGTGTCGTGACCATATGTCAATGAATGGAGCTACAGTGAATTTATGAAATCGCTTCAGTCATTTGTAATAGCCCTGTATCTACCCCTACAGCTATATTTGCATGCTTTGGTC
Organism: Schistocerca piceifrons; assembly: GCF_021461385.2. Taxonomy (NCBI): domain Eukaryota; kingdom Metazoa; phylum Arthropoda; class Insecta; order Orthoptera; family Acrididae; genus Schistocerca; species Schistocerca piceifrons. The sequence continues at coordinate 537,674,649 of NC_060149.1, forward strand.
CTTGTCCTTGTCCTTCACTATCCCTCTGGACTGAACGTACACACAGCCTGTTTCTAAGACGGAAGGGATTATTATCCTTCTAATTCTTGACAGTATTTCATTAAGAAATATTTTTTCGTACCGTCATCGTGATAAGTTATAATTAATTTTTATTAGTATAGTGTCTACTAAACTGAGTTCCTTCTTTAGTTTGTTGAACACAGCAGATAAGAGATAAATAAATCAACAACAATATAGTCTCCGCATTATCTGTAACAGTCTCACAATGTGCGGATAATTCCTCGAATGCACGCCTACAGACTAATATTGGTAGCACTTCGTTTTCTTGTATGTTGTGCCATGTTAACAGTCAGTAAATCTAAGCAGTTCAGTCTGTGCAGTCACCTATAGGGAACCAGGCCTGAGTTTTGTGCTCATCGTTTTGGCGATTACATATTACACCTTTTTTCCAGATATGAAAGCATTTTCTCAGTCTGGTAACAAACTCAGCATAACATACACTGAAGAGCCAAAGAAACTGGTACACTTGCCTAATATTGTGTAGGGCCTCGCGAGCACGCAGAAGTGCCGCAACACGACGTGGTATGGACTCGACTAATGTCTGAAGTAGTGCTGGAGAGAAATGACATCATGAATCCTGCAGGGCTGTCTGTAAATTCGTAAGAGTACTAGGGGGTGGAGATCTCTCCTGAAAAGCACACTGCAAGGCATCCCAGATATGCTCAATAATGTTCGTGTCTGGGGAATCTGACGGCCAGCGAAAGTGTTTAAACTCAGTGAGTGGACATGAATGGATGCAGGTGATCAGACACGATGCTTACGTACTTGTCACCCATCACAGCCGTATCTAGGCGTATCGGGGGTTCCATATCATTCCAACTGCACGCGCCCCACACCATTACAGAGCCTCCACGAGCTTGACCAGTCCTCTGCTGACATGCAGGGTCCCTGGATTCATGAGGTTGTCTCCACAACCGTACACGTCCATCCGCTCGATACAATTTGAAAGGAGACTCTCCCGACCAGGCAACATGTTTCCAGTCCTCAAAAGTCCAATGTCGGTATTGGCGAGGCGTAGAGCTTTGTGTCTTGCAGTCGGCTCCGAAAGCCCATATCGATAATGTTTTGCTGAATGGTTCGCACGCTGACACTTGTTGATGGCCCAGCGCTGAAATCTGCAGCAATTTGCGGAAGGGTTGCACTTCTGTCACGTTGAACGATTCTCTTCAGTCGTCGTTGGTCCGTTCTTGCAGGATATATTTCCGGCCGCAGCGATGTTGGAGATTTGATATTTTACCGGATTCCTGATATTCACGGTACACTTGTGAAATGGTCGTACGGGAAAATGTCCACTTCATCGCCACCTCGGAGATGCTGTTCAAATGGCTCAAATGGCTCTGAGCACTATGGAACTTAAATTCTAAGGTCATCAGTCCCCTAGAACTTAGAACTACTTAAATCTAACTAACCTAAGCACATCACACACATCCATGCCCGAGGCAGGATTCGAACCTGCGACCGTAGCGGTCGCGCGATTCCAGACATTAGCGCTTAGAACCGCTCGGCCACCCCGTCCGGCGGAGATGCTGTGTCCCATCGATGGTGATCCGACTATAACACCACGTTCAAACACACTTAAATCTTGATAACCTGCCATTATAGCAGCAGTAACCGATCTAACAACTGCGCGAAACACTTGTTGTCTTGTACAGGTGTTGCCGACCGCAGCGCCATATTTTGCGTGTTTACATATCTCTGTATAGGAATATGCATGCCTCTACCAGATTCTTTGGCGCTTCAGTGTAATTACTTTATTACTGAGTAAGAAGCCACTGGATACTATGCACCCCTGATACCAAAATACACAGACGATATCTCTGAACAACCTCTGAAAGTTTGTCTGTGAAGTTCTGGTTCATCCTGTATATGAAAAGATTTGGACTTTATCGGTTAGGACCCAGCGTGTAGTTTTAGGTATACTGTGTTTTAAGAATGTCATGAAAATGCTCTGTAAGATTAAAAAAACACACACCACGAAGGAGTTACCCAAAGAGTCACTAACTGATATTCATACAGGTATCGACGGAAAATGCTTAACTGTAAACATTGGCGGCCAGTGGAGTAATGTGTGACACTGCAGCTGAATTTCACCTGGTAAGGATAGTAAGCAGAAGACATTTGGATACCAAGGAATTTCATTTCGTGTACTCAGTTGGACGATAACTATGCCTCGTATACTCGCACGTGAACAATATACGCAGATGTCAGCATCTGAGATGACGTGTAGTCGGGCTCAAAGAAGCCGGTTGGAGTAATCGGGTAATTGCTCAACAGTTGAATAGGAGCGATGCCACTATTCGACAATGTTGGCAGGAATGGGTGAACCACGGCCGAACACAAGAGTGAAGAAGCAAGCAGTCGACCTAGGGAGACGACAGAACGAGAGCACAAAGCAATCATCTGAGTGGCACTCAGAGCCCCAGATTCACCACTATCATAGATTCGACATACAACTGGTGTTTCAGTGACCACAAGGGCCATTAATACGAGGCTCATGAATATCTTGTAACTTACTGCACTTGCAGAGAGCTACACGGTTCGAAAAGACTTTTGCTTTCCGCACCATTAAATTCTCGTGGTTGTCCCATCTTAAATTACGCAGCGCCGTGGCGTAAAAGAACTTTAACGTTTAGCAGTGCATAACATTACGCCTAAGAAGATTACTCGAAAATTAGTGTCCGCTTACTACCATGACACTGAATTTGCTTAAATTTGAATCAGCTGTCAGTTGCAACTCCTTGAATCTCTGACTTTTATTATTGGTTCTCAGATGGGTCCACTTCTCTATAGCATCCAGAATGCTTTGCAATAAATCAGGGAGGAAACTTATACAGTACATTCTAAGACAAATGATGGAGCGCGAAGGAATTGTCCGAATGTGACAGAAATCGGTAGATATGATAACATATACAGGCAGATAAACGATTATCTTTTCAGAAAAACTAGATTATTTATTCAAGACAAAGGGCTTCAGAAATTTAGCAAGTCAGTAACGCGATGGTACACCTCTGGCCCTAATGCAAGCAGTTATTTGGCTTGGCATTGATTGCTAGAGGTGTTGTATGTCTTCCTGAAGGACATCGTGCCAAATTCTGCCCGAGCTGGTTGGCGGCCTCTGCTCATAATGCTCTAAGAGTTCTCAACTGGGTTAGAGAGTCGGGGACCTTGCTGGCCAAGGTAGGGTTTGGCAATCACGAAGACAAGCAGGAGAAACTCTCGCCGTGTGCAAGTGAGCATTATCTTGCTGGAATGTAAACCCGAGATGGCTTGCCATGAAGGGCAACAAGATAGGCCACAGAATATCGTGGACGTACTACTGTGTTGTAAGGACCCTGGACCGTGACTCCTCCGCCTGAAAACTTTTTTTTTTCACTCTAGAGCGATTGAAAACACTCAAAAATTAAAAGAGGAACTACATTATTAGTGAGAGGGAACGAGTGAAATTGGAAATTTGTGGTAAGTTCCTATGGGACCAAACTGCTGAGATCATCAGTCCCTAGGCTTACACACTACTTAATCTAACATTAACTAACATACGCTAGGGAGAACACACACACCCATGCCCGAGGGAGGACCCGAACCTTCGATGGGGGCAGCCGCGCGAACTGTGGCAAGGCGCGGAATGAGTGAGATTTATATTGCAGACTTAGACTACTTTACACTAAACAGATTCCAAAATGGATTGCGTAAAAACCACGCCAGTCAAGAAACTAAAGGTTATAATTTCTAGATGCTTTCAGTGTAGATGCCTCATTTATCGTCCGACAGATCCAGCCAAGATATTGTTACTAAATTTATTTTTCCCAGCGTGTGGTGGAGGGTAAATGTTTCGGCTGTTCCTTCTGTCTTTGGCATTGCTGTCACCTTGGTTGTCTTTATTTTCTGTTGTTCTGTTTGTTCTCGCCGGCACTTCAAGTATGCAGCAGGTATGGCCCGTGCGTAATGTTGCGTATGTGATATTTGTGTCCCAGCGCAATCTGCAGACAGATGGCTTAACAAACACCCAACGTGGCTCCTCGCTGTTTACGGTAAACAGTCAGAATTTGGATTCAGTACGTGCAGTTTGTGGAAGTTTTTCACTAACGGACGCAATCAGCCTCGCGCGAAGGAGTTGTGGAATTTAAAGTTCTCTAGTCGGAAGAGTAAGATAAGAACTTCATCGCAATAATTAAAACAGACTGAGACGCTTGTTTGTTTACCTACTGTTTATTACGATCGATAACCAAATTGGTCTGTTATGGCTAACGTCCCTAAATGAATTTATATATCTGAGCAGGAGCTCCCATGTGAAGTTTAAAACATGCGAACCTAGCACTCGCTATCCGCCGCGCCCAAGGTAAGCGTTTAAAGTATTTATAGATCTACAGAAAATAATTCAACATGTTGACTAGACTACACTCTTTGGAATTTTGACAGTAGCAGAGTTAAAATACAGGAAACGAGAGGTTATTTGCGACTTGTACAGAATTCAGACTGCAGTTACAGGAATCGAAGGACGTGAGATGGAAGCAGTGGTTGAGAAAAGACTTAAACAGGCTTATAGCCTACACACGGTGTTATTCAAACTGTACAGTTAGTGAGCAGTAAAACTAAGTAATGAATGAGTTTTGCTGAAGAATTAGATAGGTAGGTACTGATCCCAACTGAGGAATAAGAAATTTATGTAACAATATGACTACAAGTAGCTACAGGTAGGAATGCTTGATAGAACATATCCTCAGATATCACGTTATCATCAGTTTGGTAATGGAGGAAAGTGTGGAGTTGGAGACGGGGAGGGGGGAGGATTGTAGAGGGAAACTAATAAGGCATGGGTAATACAGTAAGCAGGTTCAAATGGACATAGTTTGCAGTAGTTGCTTCGAGATGAGGAGGCCTGGGCAGGGCAGACTGGCGTGGAGAATTGCATCAAACCAGTGTTCGGACTCAAGACGAAACAACAACGACAAAGTAACACAAAACCCAAAACCAGGTACTCGTGAAGCACAGCATTTAAGAAAGTAAGTAAGTCATCAATGTGCTGCAGCTGCTGAAGCGTCCAGTGGCGCCATCTTGTAGTTGTTGATTGCGTTCGATAGACAGATCTTCTTGACGAAAACTAATCCGAGAAGACAAAGAAGAACTAAAACACCGAGAAACAATGATATTAAAAATATAATCGTCCAGTAAGGGCGTTCTATTGAACACTTGTCGAGTGCTTTATGACGATTTCCGGATCGTCTTGGTCACAGAAACTCACGAACGCGTTATGTGAAGCATCAACCGATTAAGCTGACAGTCACGTTAACAGCAAGGCTGACATTGAGAGGTTCTTTGTACCTCATGTCATTCGGATGAGCACAAAATGGCTTACTGTAGGATAATGTTCAACATGGAGCATGGAATCGCACTAGAACCAACTTTCAAAACAGAGTAACTCGAATTAACTCAACACTACGTCACAATTTGAAGAAACTTTATGAAGATGCCGCACGTAAAAATACTTAATATAAAATAGCAAAAGGAAATTACATTACAAGCAGCTTTTTACACAAATAACAAAATAAAATACAAAGCCTTTTGTAGTAATAAAACCAAAAGAAAGACATTCAATAAATCATAGATATACAAGATTATCTGTAATTCGTGTCCCGAAGATACACACTGGCCAATAAGATAGAAACTACATCATACCGTCTCGCGAACACCTGTATGCTCTTCAGTCACAGACCTAAATAAATCCACGTTTGACCTACAAGTTGCCGGAAACGGACATAAAGGGACAAAGTCAACACATTCTGCACCATTTCCAATACGCCAATCTAGGATCTGTGTTAACATAAATAATTAATTCTTGCATTGCTTATGGAAATATCTTGCTTTATTACTTGCTCTATAGAAATGTCGACTAGTCTACATAATCACGTGTTACCGAAATCATCATTGCTCCACAGATCTGGGTGATAATCAGAATTTGTCTTTAGAAGAATCTATACCTAGCCATGACAGTACATATATTATAGAATACATCACTCAACCCATATGTAGTCTTATCTAATTAAATTTTTTCATTCACATACATATTAGTATAAAGTTTGAATATCTTTAATAAGAAGTTTAACTATGCACCTAACTTCAGGGGTACTTTCCAAACATACGCTAAAATTACAGTTTCACTTTAATTGTAGTCTCGACTTTAAACAAACGTCTATGTAGGACTCGTGGCGGTTGCTGTGCCACAGATCAAAACCAACATATGTAAAAGTATGTATGATGTGTGCATAATAAAAGTAAGAAGAAGCTACTGTATGTCGAATGAACCGAGTATACTTTAATCGTACATCAGGCGCTAATGTGCGACGCTGTAAGGCGATTAAAGAAATTATGGTTTTCCAGTGGACAGCTGTGACATTCAAAGTTCAATTTACCTACACAGACCAATTTCACTATAGAAATTAAACTTACCTAAAGAGGTACCTTTCTTGTGTTTCAAAGAATTTACCCCAAAATCTCTGTTTTCGGCCACTGTCATCGTGGATAAAATAAAACTACTCATCAGGCCACGGATTTAGTTCACGTGCTAATTGCAGTATGAATATTTATGGTTTCTAGATAATGGAAACCAAGACAATGGTATACCTGATTCCAACACAATCTGACGCTAATGGTGCCAATATTATGAGAAGTGGAAGATGCTGTACAGTCTGTGGATCCAGTTAAACGTGGAGATTCCAAGCTGTGCGCTCCTTTCGGTTATCTCGGATACTTCTCTCAGACCCCGACCGAAGCAAACGGAACAGAACCGGCCAGCGAATGTGGTTTTATTCACTAGTGCGTTCCGGACGGATAACATAAATAAAAGGACAAATGATCACGCTCATTTGATGACAAAATCGAACGGATTTTCACACTGTGTATTCCGGTGCATTTCACGTGTCACATAGGGCCACGTTTTCCGTGAGAATTGCATTGGTAATCACGAAATATATTGTGTCTAGACACAGACTTGCGCTGTGGCTTGGTGTCCATAAATAAAAATATAGCTCAATGTGTAAGTGGTAGACTTTAGATCCAAAAGTTTCGGGTTCAGTTCCCATTCGGTCTAGGGATCTTCCTGTCTGTCAATTATCATACCTATCACCTCCGCGAATAATTTTTTAATTTGCAAAATGACAAATAGCTTCTCGGTACGGAATCCACTTTAAACTGTTTAAGTCAATTCTAAGGTTTGAAGCAGGCAGGGGCATACCACAAGTAACAGGACCACGCCTAGTAAACTACTAACGTTCAAAACGCGTTGAAAATTTCTAACAGTACAGAGTATGCATATCTTCTTGCATCTATCTACCTTCTTGTATCTATCCATCTTCTTATACCTATCTATCTTCTATCTAACTTCTTGTATCTGTCTACAAGACAGCCATAGCGACTGTTCACCTAAGTGAAAACAGATTATCAATATCTTCAATGCATCAAAACATATCTACAGTGAAATAGATGCCTCACTCTATATCTAAATCTACAGCTACATGACCTCTCTGGAGTTCATCTATGAGTACCTGGCAGGGGATTCAGCGAACCATTTTCACACTATTTCTCTACCATTTCATTCCTACACAGCGCACAGGAAAAGATAACACTTCCTGTGTGAGCTCCGAAATTCTCTTGTTTTATTACAATGATCATTCGTCCCCTTGTAGGTTGGAGTCGGCAGAATATTTTCGCATTCAGAGGACAAAGTTTGCGAAATGCTGGTGTAAGCCCTTCAGCTGATCTGCATTAGTCTGGGCACAGTGAGTGGCATATAACTGCCAAAATTCAGTGCTTAGTAAAAGTTATGCAAAGGATCTGACTAACGCAATTAATGGAAAAAGGTGGCTCTAGCATTGAATTCCAAGTACCAGTATTCCCACAATCTATTGTTAACTAACCTCATGAAAGGGACTGACTAATTACAAATCAAAAGCTTGGCCCAGGTAAATCCTGATATCTGTTACAATTCTTAGTATGTACAAATTTGTAAAGGACATAAAAAGTTTTCTAATGGACCACACAGAAAAAACATCAAAAATGAGACATGAGACTAAGCTACAAATCGAGCGAGGTGGCGCAGTGGCTATCACACTGGACTCGCATTCGGGAGGACGACGGTTCAATCCTGATTTACGTTTTCCGTGATTTCCCTAAATCACTCCAGGCAAATGCCGGGATGGTTCCTTTGACAGGGCACGGCCGACTTCCTTCCCTGTCCTTCCCTAAACCGATGAGACCGATGACCTCGCTGTCTGGTCTCATTCCCCAAAAACAACCCAACTAAGCAACAATAAGCAATGGTATGGTTGCCAAAGATAATTTAATAGGGAACTCTCTAATGCATTAATACTACACAACATAACTGTTAAATGAAACCGGTGATTGCATGGTCGTGCCGGAAAGAAGACATGTAGTTACGTGGAACTGACTTGTGTGCCTAATCGCGAAAAGCCATCGTGAAATTACTGAAACATTCACAAACATTTATCTCTGTTCCGCCCAAATCAGTCATTGCCGCTAGACATTCTCATCACTATGTCCATGACGACACGTAGAGTGAGAGTTGCAGGAGGATTTCTCGCCCCAGTCTGCTGTGCAAGTGAACTCGTCTCACTATTTCTAAATCTGCTGTTTAAGAGCCATCCGCTACCGTGACTGAAGTCCGCCGCCAGAGAGAAATACTGCTACTCTAATGAGTTCTTTCGCGAGAAAGTTACTACTAGACTGAAATCTGCCACGGTAATGCCTCGAAAATAGTCACAGCACTCCTCTCCTGTGCTTGCTTTACTCAGACTCCTTCGAAAAAACATCGTCCACCTCTGAGCGCAAAGTTCGCTTCGCGCTAGCCGATAGTGTAATTTTTTATGTGGTTACGTTCTCCCACTATGGATTGCATAAAAACCGTTTTCCAACTATCCATTCTTCTGCACAAATCCTTCCGAGAATCTTGGGAAACGAGCCAACATCAGGGCCCCCGGTGCTTAGCAATCAATCAGCGGTCTCTTCTCAAAGAATTACGAAAAGTGGTCAATGACATCCATTTCTTTTCAGAACATCTAGGCCATAGCTTTAAGGACCGTGAGATGGAAAGATTTTCTCGCACTCCATATGCCTTCCGAAAACTTGCCGACCAACACTCAATGCCCTGTGTAAGAAGAGCACTGTCAGAAAGGACAGAGTGTAAAACGTCCATTATGCGGGATGTGAGTCGCCGCAGGATATGTTTTTAGCATATTCTTCACGTCCACATGTAGTTCTTTACTTTTCACATTTTACGTTACAAAACTGTTGCGTCCGCCAACATGATGCCAGCAGCTCAACACATCTCCAGCAAACACGATTTGGGAGCGGCCAGGAGCGTCTCTGCCCTCAGCCGGTGTCCTTCCTTTTTAAATTACGCCCAGAGTCCCCTGGGGAGCGGCACGGCGGGGAGTGCTGTACTCTGCCTCTCGTTTTCTGTTAGAACTGGCAGTTCACGTCTTCAGCTTGCAACGTCGGAGGCACTGACTGAAACAGCGTGAAAGTACCAATCGCACTTAAATCGCTTTGTGATCAGTATACCAACAATAGTGGCACATGCCCTCGTTTCGTGAGACATTACAAAGAGGTACGATCTCATTGTCTTTCTCGGTGGGTTGTTGTTGCTGTGGCCTTCAGTCCGGAGACTGGTTTGATGCAGCTCTCCATGTTACTCTATTCTGTGCAAGCTTCTTCATCTCCAAGTACCTACTGCGGCCGACATCCTTCTGAATCTGCTTAGTGTATTCATCTCTTGGTCTCCCTCTACGATTTTCACCCTCCACGCTGCCCTCAAATGCTAAATTAGTGATCCGTTGATGCCTCAGAACATGTTCTACCAACCGATCCCTTCTTCTAGTCAAGTTGTGCCACAGATTCCTCTTCTCCCCAATTCTATTCAATACCTCCTCATTAGTTACGTGATCTACCCACCTAACCTTCAGCATTCTTCTGACGCACCACATTTCGAAAGCTTCTATTCTCTTCTTGTCTAAACCATTTATCGTCCATGTTTCACTTCCATACATGGCTACACTCCATAAAAATACTTTCAGGAAAGATTTCCTGGCTTTTAAATCTATACTCGATGTTAACAAACTTTTCTTCAGGAATGCTTTCCTTGCCAGTGCCAGTCTACATTTTATATCCTCTCTATTTCGACCATCATCAGTTATTTTGCTCCCCAAATAGCAAAACTCATTTACTACTTTAAGTGTCTCATTTCCTAACCTAATTCCCTCAGCATCACCTGATTTCATTTGACTACATTCCATTATCCTCGTTTTGCTTTTGTCGATGTTCATCTTATATCCTCCTTTCAAGACGCTGTCCATTAGGTTCACCTGCTCTTCCAGGTCCTTTGCTTTCTCTGACAGAATTACAATGTCATCGGCAAACCTAAAAGTTTTTATTTCTTCTCCATGGATTTTAATTCCTGCTCCAAACTTTTCCTTTGTTTCCTTTACTGCTTGCTCAGTATGTATAGATTGAATAACATCGAGGGTAGGGAACAACCCTGTCTCACTCCCTTCCCAACTACTGCTTCCCTTTCATGCCCCTCGACTCTTGTAACCGCCATCTGGTTTCTGTACAAATTGTAATAGCCTTTCGCTCCCTGTATTTGACCCCTGTCACCTTCAAAATTTGAAAGACGGTATTCCAATCAACATTGTCAAAGACTTTCTCTAAGTCTACTTATGCCAGAAACAAGGTTTGCCTGTCCTTAATCTATCTTCTAAGATAAGTCGTATGGTCAGTATTGCCTCACGTCTTCGGTGAGTTAAACTAATAAAAAGCTCTCGGGTTTCCAGCTTGATGAGTTCGCCAAAATGGTGCAAAGTTCTGATGAATGCCATTCGCATCATCTTCTGACGAATGTTACGCAATTTCGAAGAGATATTCAGTTGAATATAGGATGTTGGTGCAAACTCTTGTGCTCAGAAAACTTACGCCACTGCCCTAATCTCCTTTCCAGCCAAATGTAGGTGGTGAAAATTTCTCGTACCACCGAAGTTCAAGCCTTTAAGTCGAGCGCCACCGCTGGAGATACTGGTCATGGTCTAGCATTATACACTCCTGGAAATGGAAAAAAGAACACATTGACACCGGTGTGTCAGACCCACCAGACTTGCTCCGGACACTGCGAGAGGGCTGTACAAGCAATGATCACACGCACGGCACAGCGGACACACCAGGAACCGCGGTGTTGGCCGTCGAATGGCGCTAGCTGCGCAGCATTTGTGCACCGCCGCCGTCAGTGTCAACCAGTTTGCCGTGGCATACGGAGCTCCATCGCAGTCTTTAACACTGGTAGCATGCCGCGACAGCGTGGACGTGAACCGTATGTGCAGTTGACGGACTTTGAGCGAGGGCGTATAGTGGGCATGCAGGAGGCCGGGTGGACGTACCGCCGCATTGCTCAACACGTGGGGCGTGAGGTCTCCACAGTACATCGATGTTGTCGCCAGTGGTCGGCGGAAGGTGCACGTGCCCGTCGACCTGGGACCGGACCGCAGCGACGCACGGATGCACGCCAAGACCGTAGGATCCTACGCAGTGCCGTAGGGGACCGCACCGCCACTTCCCAGCAAATTAGGGACACTGTTGCTCCTGGGGTATCGGCGAGGACCATTCGCAACCGTCTCCATGAAGCTGGGCTACGGTGCCGCACACCGTTAGGCTGTCTTCCGCTCACGCCCCAACATCGTGCAGCCCGCCTCCAGTGGTGTCGCGACAGGCGTGAATGGAGGGACGAATGGAGACGTGTCGTCTTCAGCGATGAGAGTCGCTTCTGCCTTGGTGCCAATGATGGTCGTATGCGTGTTTGGCGCCGTGCAGGTGAGCGCCACAATCAGGACTACATACGACCGAGGCACACAGGGCCAACACCCGGCATCATGGTGTGGGGAGCGATCTCCTACACTGGCCGTACACCACTGGTGATCGTCGAGGGGACACTGAATAGTGCACGGTACATCCAAACCGTCATCGAACCCATCGTTCTACCATTCCTAGACCGGCAAGGGAACTTGCTGTTCCAACAGTACAATGCACGTCCGCATGTATCCCGTGCCACCCAACGTGCTCTAGAAGGTGTAAGTCAACTACCCTGGCCAGCAAGATCTCCGGATCTGTCCCCCATTGAGCATGTTTGGGACTAGATGAAGCGTCGTCTCACGCGGTCTGCACGTCCAGCACGAACGCTGGTCCAACCGAGGCGCCAGGTGGAAATGGCATGGCAAGCCGTTCCACAGGACTACATCCAGCATCTCTACGATCGTCTCCATGGGAGAATAGCAGCCTGCATTGCTGCGAAAGGTGGATATACACTGTACTAGTGCCGACATTGTGCATGCTCTGTTGCCTGTGTCTATGTGCCTGTGGTTCTGTCAGTGTGATCATGTGATGTATCTGACCCCAGGAATGTGTCAATAAAGTTTCCCCTTCCTGGGACAATGAATTCACGGTGTTCTTATTTCAATTTCCAGGAGTGTATGTTATCATTCTGACTGAATTCTTCTGTCTTAGACTTTGCTCAAGATCTTAGTTGTAAGTGCTTATGACTGGGCTTATGACCCTCTCTGATAGATTTGGTACACGATTTTTTTAACAAATACCAACCTCTCTTCATGTGGACTCACCGTGACTGCCTCATCGTTGAAGCTGCCTGTCTAGCATGCTATGTGTAGACGTTTGACAGCTAAAATCCCAAGTTTGCTTCACAGTATTCATTCACACAAGGAAAGCGACTACATTGGCGAATAATATTGCTGTGAAAATGTATTAACTTTTAATTAACACTACAGAATTGGCTGTCTAAAGCGGCGCTGAGTTTTCTAAATAAGTCCAATGGAACAGCAATAACATGCAACATGAGTGTTAATAATTAATTATACTTTGTAAATATCAGGTTTGACTTAATAATAGGATCTGTTTTGTAGCTATCATACACAAGATCTCCTAATAGCCCAAAGTTTACCTGTCCTGCGAGTAACTCATTACAAACTAGAGAGTAAATTTTTGAATGGCGAAATGGCATGGCCAGAGACTACACAGTAATTAGCAGCACATTTATAGTTGGAGTGCTTGAGTGCAGCTTCTGTGTTTCATAGTTGGTATGAAGGTTTCTCAACCTTCTGTAATGAGATTGGTTACATGTTTCTCCAGTTCTTTCAAACGGATACTGAAATTGCAGCCTGTCTGTTGTATGTATTCTTTTTCACAGTCGTGCGTCCCTATGGCAACCACTGGCGTCCGGCGCAACTTAATCTTTGCTCGGCTGAATGTATCGTCTAGGCTAGAAATTTTGGCAACATGTACGCGGTGAACTGGTTCTATCTAATGCTCAATAGAGGACTATGGTTTTATATTCCGGCCGCTACTATCGGCCTTTCAAGTCTTTTTGAAGTACTTTTAAATGTTTTACATGCATTTGTGGATTTTAATCAACTTTGTTATGTTTGCATGTAAAGTATGATAATTTCTTTTTTGTGTACACGTTATTTGTGAATTTTGTTGTTTACTGGTTATCCTAAGGGTCACGCATGAAACCGCGGGCAGACATTTCGCTTTATAACGCCTAGTATTCATTAGCTAGTCAGCAGTTGTCGACTGCTACTTTTTGTTACGCACAGTCGCTAAGTGGACCGTCTCTACACGTCATCAACAGTACACACGTCATTTTATTTTATAACTACGTTGCTTTATGTTGGTTTTTAAGGTTAATAGTCGTATCATACTTGTCTCAGTTTGTTGTACGTTTCAGAGCTTCTGGTTTGAAGAGGGTCGCTTAGAATGAAAGTGGTTACCAGAATGAATAAATAAGTGATTATTGCTATCTGGACTGACTGTTTCCGCTACAGTACAAGTAAAGTCGCCTAGGCTTTCGCACGAATTAATGATGTGCGAAATGAGAAAATAAAAATTATACTGGAAGAAGTAATTGTGGGAGGATAACATTTGTTAATTGCGTACCAGATCTACGTTCCAGGTTACTAACATGTGACGGCCATCTGCATCGACGACAGTCTGTAACCGCGCTAGAGATTGCTCTACGGCTGCCCGCAACAACTGTGGATCATGGAACGTTCAGCTATAATAAAACAGCTCGTGCACTGCTCGAAAATCGCACCTTGTATATAGCTTTCTGAGCCATGGCAACAGTAACGGAATATCATGCCGCTAATACATCTAAGAACGCAAATCCTGCAGCTCACAGTCTGATCATCATACCTGTAAAGTTGGGTACCCATATGGTAAATAGTTTTCCGTCTACACTAGCTCAAGTAGCGAAAGTTTAATACCACACCGTAAGTAATTTTGTGGGCGAAGGCTCGGTAATGGATACACTGTCGGAAAGTTTGTGATTACTGAAAATATTGAGAAAGTTTGGATATGTCAGGGATCTACTGTCGAACAATATGGGATTGATACTACCGTTTGCCGGCCGCTGTGGCCGAGCGGTTCTAGGCGCTTTACAGTAAGGAACCGCGCTGCTGTTATGGTCGCAGGTTCGAATCCTGCCTCGGGCATGGATCTGTGTGATGTCCTTAGGTTAGTTAGTGCTTAGAGCCATTTGAACGATGTTTTACTAGCGTTTGAAGTTTTGAATAACTTGATAAATCAAAGGGTGCTACTTGGGTTGGATGTCGGAGATAGTTATGTAAATGTAACTGCGTTTTGATACTTAACAAAATGTGTTTTGTTTGATAATGATGTTGCATGACGACACGAAGCGAACAATAATGTTGAAAGTAAATAAAATCCGGCAGTTACAGTAGTGACGGGTCCAAACCGCGTAATCACCGGATTCTTAAAAGATGACATAGTATTTCAGATTACGGAGCAAGAGAATGGAAAGATGTCCATCTCGGCGTACTCGGTGATATTACTGTTTCGTGCAGTGTTTTGGCCGTCCATCTTTGGAATGCAATACAATAACCAGTCCATGTGGCTTGGATTCGACGAATCCTTCGTAGGTTCTCCGGAGGTATGTGGCACCATGTGTCTACGCCATTCCCGTAAATTACAGGCTGGTGGCCTTTGGGCGCGAAGCTGGCGACCGATATCGTTCCAAATGTGCTGGCTCTGAGCACTATGGGACTTAACATCTATGGTCATCAATCCCCTAGAACTTAGGACTACTTAAACCTAACTAACCTGGGGACATCACACAACACCCAGTCATCACGAGGCACAGAAAATCACTGACCCCGCCGGGAATCGAACCCGGGGACCCGGGCGCGGGAAGCGAGAACGCTACCGCACGACCACGAGCTGCGGACAACCAAATGTGCTCCATTGGGCTCAGCACACGAGTATTTGAAGACTAGAACATCAATGTGAGTTCACAATCATGCTCCTCAAACCACTGCACTACGATTCTGACAACGTGTCGCGGACAGCAATCCTGGATGGTGCCATGCCAACAAAGAAGACATTAAGTTTGAAGAATGTAGGAGGTCCATAATAACGTTAACGTAGCCCACGGATGGCATAGTAATCATACGATTACTACCACAAGACAAATGGAAGCCCACATGAATGTCTCCCATAGCATAATACTCCCTCACTGTCTTGCGTCCGTGGCACGATGCATGTTTCGAGCAGCCGTTCATCTGGATAACGGCGTATATGGACACGACCATTGACTTGGTGTTTCAAAAAAACGTGACTAATCCATCCAGACGACACGTTTCCACTGATACACGCCCCAAACTCGATGATATCGTATCGACTTGAATCCCAGCTAACGATATCGTTGGGTCAATATAGGAACACGTAGGGATTGTTGCTGTGGAGCGCCATAAACAACAACGTCCGCTGACAATGTGCTCCTAAACGCTTGTGTCTACTCCAGCATTATACTCTGTCATCGGATCTGCCGTATACCGCCTCCTGTCCTGCTTTCCAGAGCGGCCACGCCTCCAATCTCCACATTCCGTGATGACGTTTGGACACGCACAGCAGCACGCGAACAGCCCGACCAGCTTCACCTTTTCCGAGGTGCTCGTTTCCAGGCTCCGGGACACAACAGTCTGCCCTTTGTCAAAGTCAGTAATATAACTGGATTCCCCCATTTGTGTCCCGTATTGCCACTTGAATGGTAACCATTCGTCTCTGCCCCGCCTATATACTTTCCTTACTACGTCACGTGCTCACCACGCCACCAGGCGATATTCTGTCTCGTAGTGGGCATTGTTTATAATGTTTTGGATCATCGGGGTATCCTTGCTTTGTGATGAGGATGGTCTTGTTTCTGGAAGACTTCATTAATGCTGATAACTCAATATCTTTTTGTCGTACAAAGAAAGAAACAGCCAGGCGTGAGGTAAAGCTAGCGATCGGTCCACGATTTTCTTTCATTCTCCGTAGGTCATGTTTCATATCTCAAAGCGTTATTAAAAATGGGTTACCATTGTCGATAATCAGGAAATATTTATGTTGCGCAATAATTCCTTTTTTTCCTTAAGAAATACCTTATATGAATACTCGTGTGTATCATATCACGTGGACGTTGAAGTCGTGTATTTGCATGAGCTGGAATGAATGCAATCTACAAATAAATGCCAGTGTTTCTGAGGTACTTTCTTTTGTTTGCCCTCCCGCAACATCTTCGGCCGGTTGCATAGTTTGTTTTCATTTGCTTGAAATCAAAAAGGAAGGAAGGAGGTCATTACAACCGTGCGTGAATTGAAGGCCACGTAAGTATCTTTTAAACATCGGCGCTCCAACAATCAAGATTCGAAGTGAGCATCCACAGTCGGATTGCGTTTGTGCACAGCAAACAGGAGGTTACTCGCGTTATAGTCGTTTCCTGGACATTTCAGGCAGGTAGCATTTCTACACACGAAGAGATCAGAGTAGACTAATTCGATTCAGCTGTCCGTGCCATGATTACAATTCTAAAGAAGTACAGGGATGTTTCGTAGTTAAGATAAATACAGATTAGAAAGCGAAACAGTGCTTTCGTTTAAAGGAGGCGGATGATTTATCTGAGGGAGTTAGATAAATGAAGTTTCGTAAAAGTAGCAGACGTTTGTTAACGAAAACTATTAGAAAACAACGGCAATTATGTGAATACGTTATGGGCATAACTAAATATTTCAGGATGCACCTGAAGAAGATAGAGAAGTGAATCACACAGTTTTGCATGTGTGATGCTCACCAACACATGGTCACACACGGTTACCTTAATCTCTGCTTCAAAGATATATTTTGTGCGTCGTCCGTCTGTTACTAAATTCTATATTTTTCCAAGGAATTTGTTCTGGGATATTTGTGAGGAGCAGAAACGGGTAATCACATTGGAAATTGTGTAGACAAACGTGAAGGACAGTGTAAGGTCCACAGGTATGGAAGACAGTGTGTGTCGTCTAAAATAGAAACCAGGTGTATTAACGGTGGAAAGTGATGCGGCAATCGTAGATCAACCCTACATTTACTATGTTTGTTACTAATCCGCCAGCGAACGGGCCCCGCGACTACCTTCGCAGCTGCTTTATACGCACGCAACCTGTTAACGAAAGTGCATTATGGAGGAAAGCGACATTCGCTTTCGTCGTGTCACCATGTGGTGCCATCTTTTATTACACATGCCAAATAGCGAGCAAATCAGCTACGTAGTAGCGAAGCAGTTAACATGGAATCTATATTTTCCCCAAGTCCTTTTCATTGATCGTAAGTGGGACACTTACGTAACTAGTGACTCAGACATAGACACACGAAACTCTTTGAAGTGCGAACAGTGGCTCAGGTGCGTCGCATCGCTGTGACGACTGAAATATTTGTTGTCTGCTACTGCTACTGAGACCTTCATTTTGTGCATTCCATTTACAGTGTGCCGCGCTGGCTTGCGCTAAAGAAGTCGGCTATCTTTGGCCCACCGCAGATATTGATCGCAGTAGCAGGCGGTCTTGCTTTAAGCTCACGACTCAGCCAGTGTCGGCACAACTAAATCCGGCAATTCTCCCCGTATCCGTTATTGCAGACGTAGACCAGTCGAAATTTATGCTCTTTCGTTACGAGCTGGTTCCAGAAAGTAAGTTCCGATCGCCTCCATAGATGGCGTGAGTAGTCGGATAGGTATGCGCATGCGCAGGAGTAGAGAGGAGGCACATGGGAATAATACACTGCAGTTTCAGTCTCGTGATGGCAGCGGTTACCGCACAGTGCTGGGATAAAATGGCTGCTCTGATATTGTCTCCCACCAACTGCGAGGTTCGTGCTGTTATCCAATTTTTGCATGCTGAGAAGCAATGTCCAGCAGAGATTCATCGTCAGTTGTGCTACGTGTACAGACACCACATTAAAAGCGACAGTATGGTCAATTGATGGCGTAGGCAATTCGTTGAAAGGCGAACCAATATTCAGAAGACCGTAGTGGCCGACCGTCCTTGGTGGTTCCAGAACTGATGGTAAGTGAGTGGCAAGCAATTTTGCTGAACCGGCGCTCCTCAGCTACAGAAATCTTTCGTCAGTTCCCCTAGAAGTCTTGCTCGCTGTTGCACAAAATTATCTCCCAGTGGCTTGGTTTTTCATAAAGTTTGTGCATCTGGCTGCAGTACTGACGTTCCTACAGCTATACTCAGATAAGAATGATGAGTTTCTCGACCATATTGTCCCTAGGGATGAATCATGGGTGTCAAATGCCACGCCAGAAACGAAACAACAATCCATCCCTTGGCTGTATAAAGGTTCACCTGTGAAGACCAAATGCAAGCAGACTGTCTCTGTCAAAAAAAAAAAATAAATAAATCACATGTACTGTCTTCTGGGATGGATGCGGTTTCCTCCTGTGCGAGTTTCAACCATGAGGGGAGACCATAAATGATGATCAGTACTGTCAGTCACTGAAAAATCTGGGGAGGGCGTTCTAGAACAAGAGAAGTGGGATGCTGACAAGAAGCATTAGGCTTGTACATGACAATGTGAGACCCTCATACAGCCAACGCCACAAAAACGTGTTGAATCAATTTGGGGCCGTCCGCTGTGGCCGAGTGGTTCTAGGTACTTCAGTCTGTAACCGCGCGACCGCTACGGTTGCAGGTTCGAATCCTGCCTTACGCATAGATGTGTGCGATGTCCTTAGGTTAGTTAGGTTTAAGTAGTTCTAAGTTCTAAGGGACTGGTGACCTCACATGTTAAGTCCCATGGTGCTCAGAGCCATTTGAACCAATCAATTTGGGTGGGAGATCTTCGACCATCCATCCCACAGTCCTGACCTCGCCGCAAGTGACTTTCATCTCTTCTGTCTCATGAAGCGTTTTCTAGCAGGAAAAAGTTTCCACAAAGATGCTGAGATGCAGACTGATATGACTTTATAGCTGCAGACGTTAGTGGTAGACTCCTATAACATGGGAATACAATTGATGGTGTACCATTACGATACATATCTTAATACACTCCTGGAAATGGAAAAAAGAACACATTGACACCGGTGTGTCAGACCCACCATACTTGCTCCGGACACTGCGAGAGGGCTGTACAAGCAATGATCACACGCACGGCACAGCGGACACACCAGGAACCGCGGTGTTGGCCGTCGAATGGCGCTAGCTGCGCAGCATTTGTGCACCGCCGCCGTCAGTGTCAGCCAGTTTGCCGTGGCATACGGAGCTCCATCGCAGTCTTTAACACTGGTAGCATGCCGCGACAGCGTGGACGTGAACCGTATGTGCAGTTGACGGACTTTGAGCGAGGGCGTATAGTGGGCATGCGGGAGGCCGGGTGGACGTACCGCCGAATTGCTCAACACGTGGGGCGTGAGGTCTCCACAGTACATCGATGTTGTCGCCAGTGGTCGGCGGAAGGTGCACGTGCCCGTCGACCAGGGACCGGAACGCAGCGACGCACGGATGCACGCCAAGACCGTAGGATCCTACGCAGTGCCGTAGGGGACCGCACCGCCACTTCTCAGCAAATTAGGGACACTGTTGCTCCTGGGGTATCGGCGAGGACCATTCGCAACCGTCTCCATGAAGCTGGGCTACGGTCCCGCACACCGTTAAGCCGTCTTCCGCTCACGCCCCAACATCGTGCAGCCCGCCTCCAGTGGTGTCGCGACAGGCGTGAATGGAGGGACGAATGGAGACGTGTCGTCTTCAGCGATGAGAGTCGCTTCTGCCTTGGTGCCAATGATGGTCGTATGCGTGTTTGGCGCCGTGCAGGTGAGCGCCACAATCAGGACTACATACGACCGAGGCACACAGGGCCAACACCCGGCATCATGGTGTGGGGAGCGATCTCCTACACTGGCCGTACACCACTGGTGATCGTCGGGGGGCACTGAATAGTGCACGGTACATCCAAACCGTCATCGAACCCATCGTTATACCATTCCTAGACCGGCAAGGGAACTTGCTGTTCCAACAGGACAATGCACGTCCGTATGTATCCCGTGCCACCCAACGTGCTCTAGAAGGTGTAAGTCAACTACCCTGGCCAGCAAGATCTCCGGATCTGTCCCACATTGAGCATGTTTGGGACTGGATGAAGCGTCGTCTCACGCGGTCTGCACGTCCAGCACGAACGCTGGTCCAACTGAGGCGCCAGGTGGAAATGGCATGGCAAGCCGTTCCACAGGACTACATCCAGCATCTCTACGATCGTCTCCATGGGAGAATAGCAGCCTGCATTGCTGCGAAAGGTGGATATACACTGTACTAGTGCCGACATTGTGCATGCTCTGTTGCCTGTGTCTATGTGCCTGTGGTTCTGTCAGTGTGATCATGTGATGTATCTGACCCCAGGAATGTGTCAATAAAGTCTCCCCTTCCTGGGACAATGAATTCACGGTGTTCTTATTTCAATTTGCAGGAGTGTAGTTGTTGTGACCATGTTGAAAAGAAATCAGTCAGTCTATGTAAAACTGCAATAAAAATTTCTTACTTAGTGATGTTTATATTTTCTTTATCAGTCCTTGGAACTTACTTTCTGGTTGTTTCTCGTATTCAGATCCCCTCCGTAGCCAAATGATGAGGGTCGCTGCTTCCGATGTGGAACGATTCTGATTTAATTCCCAAAGGAAGTAAGATTAGGGTATTAATGTCCCATCGATGTCGAGGTCATTAGAGGTGGAGCATAAGCTCGGATGAGGTCAAGTATGGGGGAGGAAATCAGCTATGCTCTTTCAAAGAATACATCCTAATGTTTGTGTGGCATGATTTTGAGAAATCGCGGAAAACCTAAATATGGATGGCTGGACCCAGAATTGAACCATCGTTCCCCTGAATGTTAGAAACATTCAACAGCCCAGATCGCATAAATATTTCTTTATACAATATTACTGGTTTCGACAGAATTTTCTGTCAACTAACGGTTTTAAAAATCTTTTTTGTTTTGAATGTGTTCATTTTATGTTGGACCTCACGCCAAGTTGTCAGATGGATGGAAAGCAGCACATTATAAAAGATTTGTTACAACTAAAATATTTGCTTTGTGCTTTCAAATATTTTAGTTATGACAAAATTTTTATAATGTGCTGATTTTTATCTACATGACAACTTGGCACGAGGTTCTGAGGTTCAACGTAAAATGAACATGGTTCATAACAAAAAGGGTTTCTTAAGACTGAAGATGACTGTAAAGTCTCTCGAAACTGGTTGTCTTAAATAAAGAAATATTTATGTGACCTTGTCTGTTGAAAGTTTTTAGCGAGTAAACAGATCGCTCCTTCGGTCTTCTCAAAATGAGAAAATTCAGTCGTCTCAAGTACGAATCCAGTGTACTAACTACTGTGCCACTCCACTCGGTCAGTTTCCAACACCTACTCAGATTTTTTCTGGGGTAGGGAGGTCTGGAAGGGGGTCCTCTCAGTCTCGTGAGGCCAAATGAGGAGCTTTGTCAAAGTCGTATTTTGATGTGCACAAGACAACATCGTGAATGAAGTTGCTCGGTACGATTGTGTATCAAGACAGACTTCCCAACATGTTGCAAAACCTCGCGTTCAAACTGCATGGTTGGCCGCGGGACATGGTGGGAATTAGTATGCACATGTATCGTTTGGTTTGGCAATGAAGCCCACTGTCATTTGGATGGACGTCGATAAGCAAAACTGGCACATTTGGGGGACTGAGAATCCGAATTTCGTGATCGTGAAGTCTCTTCACCCTCAACAGGTGACAGTGTGGTGTGCAATGTCCAGTCACGGAGTAATCAGTCCGATATTCCTTGATGGCACGGTGACTACCGAATGGTACGTGAAGGTTTTGGAAGATGATTTTATCCCTATTATCCAAAGTAACCCTAATTGCGGCAATATATGGTCGTGCAAGATGGAGCTCGAACCCAACGAAGCAGAAGAGTGTTTGATGTCCTGGAGGAGCACACTGGGGACCCACATACTGGCTCAGAGGTAACCAGAGGCCACTGGAATGGGCCTCGACTGACCGCCATATTCTCTGGGTCTGAACACATGCGGCTCCTTTTTGTTGGCCTATATTAAAGAAAATGTGTACAGCAATAACCCCGAAACCATAGCTGAGCTGAAAGCAGCCATTCAGATGGTCATCGATAGCATCGATGTTCCGACACTTCAAACGGTCATGCAGAATTTCGCTATTCGTCTGCGCTACATCATCGCCAAGGATTGCAGGCATATCGAACATACGATAACCTTAATCCAAATATCTGTAGTGACGTTCACATATTGAATAAAGTCTGTGCACACAGTAGTCTAACTAATTATCATTTTTTTCTTCATATAGTTCAATAATTGTCACCCTATATGTTTATCCATTTACAAGGGACATGAAGGATTAAATGTGAAGTTGATGACAACTGATGTGGCATTTAGTTGAACATATTCACTGGAATAATGTTGAATGGGGGAGAAATATTCGTAATGTTACCTAGAATGCGAGAATGAGACAGTAGTTCTGCAGTGGAAATAAATACCTATCAGAGTGGAATATGACTGGAGTGGACCCAAGGTGTACTTCGTGGCTAGAATTTCGTAATCATCTGTACATAAAGGTATAAAATATTCCACGGATTCCACTGGTAACCACCTGCTGCAGATATATAAATGTGAGAGATACAAATCAAGTTTATAAAAGGATCTGGCACTCGTGAAAATCTAAAACTTAGAAGCGTAGAGCAAGGTGGGCGCCAGTCCATTTTGTTAGTGTGGGTTGCCTTCATCAAGGGCAGGTATGCGCTCAGAGCAACCCTATTGTTCTCCTTTGATTGACAGGTACTTAACCTATTGTTCTCCTTTGATTGACAGGTACTTAACCTATTGTTCTGCTAAAAGGATCCTAGCTTTTGATTGACACCCACTTAACCTATTGCTCCCCCACCCCCTACCACTCCCCTACACCCTCAGGAAACCTCACCCCTCGCTGCTACAGCCCGCATCTCGTGGTAGTGCGGTAGCGTTCTCGCTTCCCACGCCCGGGTTCCCGGGTTCGATTCCCAGCGGGGTCAGGGATTTTCTCTGCCTCGTGATGGCTGGGTGTTGTGTGCTGTCCTTAGGTTAGTTCGGTTTAAGCAGTTCTAAGTTCTAGGGGACTGATGACCATAGATGTTAAGTCCCATAGTGCTCAGAGCCATTTGAACCATTTCGCTGCTACAGGTACACTTTCAGGTCTGAGTTATTGGAATAGCCCCTCTAACTCTTATCAGTTTGATTGACTGCTTAATTAAATTGATCAATCAATTAACCTCCCACTCACTGGTAAACCCCCTCCCAAGAAAATGGTGGGAAGTTCAAATTCCATCAGGACAGTGCAACACACCACAGCTACCCACTAGCCTAAGAAAAGGCAGGAAAAAAGTGATTTTTGGCTACCTTCACTAACCTCAGTCATCCGACCGCCACCTCTTCCCAGGAATTGGCTGGAAAAGGACGCAGCCTATGCTGGATATGCTGGACATAAGTCTTTATTTTTCAGTCTTTATTTGAACAATTAGAGGCGGTACTGCCATCAAGTGTGTTCACCCCAAGATCTGGAGTACAACTGACCTAGTACACAGTACTGCCACCACAGGGTGCTGTCATCCCTTCCATGACATAATCCAAGATGGCGGTCTGTTGGTGGAGAGGAAGGGTCTCGTAATAGGAAATTCTAGGGTATATTGTTTATTTATAAAAAATCAGTTTGTGGGGATTGGATTTCTCTTGCTCATCATTCTCTGCTGTTTGGAAACATGTAGGTCTTGTAAGAGGTAATTACATGGAACAAACATGTTTTATAACCTAATGTTCAGCACTCTACTCTGGGTGTCTTAACCTAATGTTTGGACCTTTGTCAGCATTTAACCCATTGTTCTATTATGTGGTTTTCTGTGGCACCCCCATTTCCTTAAACTATTGTACCGCCTTTGATAGCAAATAAAGTAATTAGATATGTCCTCCCACCATTTTCTGGTACACTTTTCGAATTTCACATGCTTTTGAACGCCATTCCTGGAGCATTCTTCTTTGACACCCATCCCCTTAAACTATTGTACTGCATTTTACATAAAAATTGTGCAATTAGCCTAGTGTTCTGCACTTAACCTGCTGTTCTGTTCCATTCCACCTACTCACGCACACACACCCTTTAACTATTGTACCACTAACACCACATTCACATAAAAGTTTATACAAATTGATTAAATCGATATTATTCACATGTATGGGATAGTTTTTTTTAATTTGCAGCATCCTATTGGTCGGTGAAATCGATGGAATACAGTTTAAACAAAAGATCGCTAATGAAAAACACATCCCACCACTCGATGCCCGACGCTGATGCCGCCGCCCGTGGTCCCCGTGGTGAAGTGACGATGCTGTCGTCAGCTGTTAAGCAACACGTTGGTTTCAGTTCAGGTCCCGCAAGGATGAGGCGGCGGCATCTCTTTCATGCTTGACACCTGAGAAATTCCTGCCTAAATGTGTGTTCACCTAGGCACCATTGCTGGCATGATAACACAAAGCTGCGGTGTGGGTCCAGCACTGAGAGAAATGTTCCAATGCTTCCCAGGACAGCACAGGGTACATTGTTCCTAGCGATCCTAATAGGACAGCCCATTCATCACAAAATTTACCCATCAAACTGCTAGTGGTGGTGGTGTGGGAGCATGGTCTACCATTGTCTTCTGCAGACGAGACTTTCAGCGGCAAAATTATTTTGTACATATCGCTACATTGCACTGACAGTTAAACCCCGAAAAGTTGTCCAGAGATCATCACATACATACATGACTCACAAGAAAATTGGGAGCCAGGAACATATTTTTTAATTAGCATCAGGCTACTACGATTCAGTAAACCATTGTAATTCAGTAATCTTGACTAGAGACACGATGTAGTGAAATTAGTATCTGTTTCCATGAACAAGCAACAATTTAAGATTCTCAGTCATTTGCGACATGCATCCCATGAAACTGTCGATATGTTGGCATGTGATCTAAGTAATTTAGCTGCGAACAGTTAAATACATTGTGATCTCTAAAAAAAACTTGTGTATACTTGACACATTGTCTATGTGAAATGGCAATGCGTAGGTAAGTAAAATATAATACCTCCCTCTCCTCCTCCCTATCCCACCAACGTACATTGTGTTCACACATGTGAAATGTACCCTGTGGACATGTGGGCATTACAGAGGAATATCGAACACAAGAAATTCTGTAAGATTATACGATTAACTCGAAGTCTGGTATGCACGACAAGTAAGTGGAAAAATCTGTTTAATTCATAACTGCTTCTCCCATGTTTTAACTACGAAGCACTGACTAATTGTCGACCAATAAAAATTGTGTCGTACATCATCCAGCAGTACTGTTTATGGTAGGCATAGGCAAAGTCACTCAGGACATTGGCCATACAACACGCATATCAATGTGATGGGGGTGACGGGGATTTTTCCGAAGCTGTGCTTGTTCTGAACATAATTGGTGAATGATTCATACATATAATTTTGGAAAAAATTCAGTATGTGGCGAAACGGGTGTAACAAAAGGATAACGAAAAACTTCGAAGGATTGGAGAGGGGTATCGTGAAGAACAAATTGAGGATAAAAATTCACGTACAGAAAAGCTACCGAAGAAAATGTCTGGTACTAGGCCGCCTCTGTGTTAGTTAACGCATGTTGTTAACGCTGACGGGTCAGAAGCCATATTCTTTCAATGTGTCCGTCAGCACTGAGGACGTTAGATGTCTGTGGGGTCCACAACTATCACAATACTCAGGAGGCCGCAAAGCGCAGTTAAGGCAGAGGCGTCAGCGTCCAAACTTACGTTTGTTGACGTCGGGGTGGCCTAGCGGCAGCATTTTCCACCTGTAGCTCTGACGCTCTCTAGCGTTGTTGGATGAAGTTCCTGGACATGGGTTACCGTTCGATTTATACATTTGGACATCCTGTACAACCCCTCTAGGTTTGTCGGTATAATTTAGTTACGCCCCGTACAATTCCAGTAGTTAGTGATACCAGCTAATGTGGCGGGGCACGTAAAATCAATGACGTGAGCACTAAACTCTTACTATAATGTGTTTCAACTAAATAGTGGATATATTTTCCTATCCCTAAAATCATTCTTGCTTCCTAAATACGATACCATTATTTTTAAGAAATTGGTGAAATCACAGCAGCAGAATTTGTGAGGGAGGGCACGGACAATCGACGAATTGAAAAATAGCCTTAACACGACCCTATGCCCATCCTCGTAGTACACACGCACTGAGTGCGTGTCCAGAGCGCTCCAACGCAAATCAAATAACACGGCGCACACGCTCGTAAAACACTGCGGGTATAAGCAGTAGATGAGGGAATTCTTTGTTGGAGCATTTTGGACCGAGCTAATAAAAGAGGGCAGAAGTGTCGCAACAATTGTTATAAAAGTTCAAATAAAAGAAAATGATTTAACTTTAGTCACCAAGTGTAAAACACACATGAATCCTAGCTGTCGAACTAGAATCTGTAGTGGAGCCTGGCAGCAACGCCTCACGAGGGAAATCTTTCTGTTCAAAGCTAGTGCTTGACTGAGTAGCTGCAGACCGACAATTGAACTACATTATCAGTGCTACTAATTTTGATACATAGGGAAGAATTCTGAGATGTTTGGAGAAAATTTCACAGACGTAATATGAAAAAACTCAAATTATGCGCGGAGGTTAATCACATTTATAGACATCATTTACCCGAATTTATTAAGGCCTGACCCATTAAAATTATATCGGTAGAATGTTATATTGTCACTTAATTTGACGGACAGCTAAAGCTGTTTCTAGGACTATTTGGAATCCACCAAAGATTCATTGACGATGAATCACTGAATATGTACAACCCACTGAAATCAGTAGACCATGGTGTGGGGCGATGAGATGAAGGAACCTTGTACATGTGCAGCGAATTCGCCTAATCAATAGGAAACGTCGTATACGCACATAGTAGGGGGAAAGTATAAATCTATACTACTTCTCTGAGAGCATGGGCTGCTGTCTCCTAATGTACAAGCAGTCAGCCACACGAATCTTATCCTTCACAAGATTTCACTCCCAGGATTTAGCACATACCTTTATAAACAACGCTGTTCCTGATTAAATTCATACTACCACCGAACACAACATAGCTGACGCCTCCAGTCTTTAAGAAATTAACAACCGTAATATGAAGTTAACAGAAGGAGAGAAATATATGAGAAAGTGATTACAGAATGTAAAGAAAGAGCAACACTCCGTCTCGATATTGACACATGTAAAGCGGAAAAAGAAAGAATCCAAAACCTTAATCAACAAAAAATCTTATACAGGCGAACGAATAAGACGTTCGAAAAGTGGAGATTATGTATCTTGCAACTGACTGTGAATAGAATGGAAAAGTATTTTCATTTAAGTTGTGTTCATTTCAAACTAGCCGGTCGCTGTGGCCGAGCGGTTCTACGTAGGGTCGAATCCTGCCTCGGGCATGGATGTGTGTGGTGTCCTTAGGTTAGTTAGGTTTAAGTAGTCCTAAGTCTAGGGGACTGATGACCTCATATGTTAAGCCCCATAGTGCTTAGAGCCATTTGACCCATTCGAACCATTTCAAACTTAGAATGACACAGAAGTTGAAAAACGATTGTTCAGTAGCTTTTTTTAAATTCTAGAAACGATTGCAGAAGTAGCAATGTCTCAAGACAACATGATGGATATATCGCAGCCATGCTGCACCAGCTTGAATAGCAGAGACTGGTACAGTGATGAGCGAAAACATGGTGACCCTGGGCACCGCGAGGTTCAATGCCATCTGGGGGTGTTGCGGGCACATGACAGTGTTAGGAAAGTGTATCACCGGAGTAGAGGCGGATGGTGAATCATTCTCGTGACGATATGAGTCAGAAGTTGGGAATCTACTGACATAAGCACTTTGACAGTGGTAAGATTGTTATAAGGGAACTAGCATCTCGGGAACGGTGAAGATGGATGGATGTTCTTGTGATACTGTCGTGAAGAACGGAAAAACTACGAACAGGCGACAAATTATTTTAGGTCCACACCTCATCACAGAACGTGGAAACTGGATGCTTTCCCGCTTAGTAAAGTGGGATGGGTAGCGGTCTGAGGCAAATTTGACGACAGAGTACAATGCTGGGGAAGACAGAAGTGTTTCGGAGCATACAGCTCATCGCACATTACTGAACATCGTACGCAACAGCAGACGACTTCTATGTGTTGCCATGTTAACCCCACGTCATCGTAAATTATGATTACAGTGGGCATACGATTCTTGAGACTGCACTGTGGATCAGTAGAAATGTATAGCCTGTTCGGATGAATCACATTTCTTGTTACATCAGGCCAAGAGTCGTGGCCGCCGTCCAGATAAACGGCTGTTCGAAACGTGGATTGTACCACGGACAAAATCTGGTGAGGACAATGTGTAGTACTTTCGTATGAGCATCCATGGGACCTGTGATAGTAATCGAAGACATCAATACAGCTTTGGATTAGGAGAACATTACTGCAGTCCATCTGCGTTCCTTCGTGCTTGATGCCTTTCCCAGTGGCGATGGCATCATACATCAAGATAAATGTCTGGTGCAAGGCCAGAATCGTGCTACAGTGGTTTGAGGAGCATGATAGTGAACTCACGATGTGGCTTTGGCACGGAATTCACCTGATCTGAATGCAGCGGCATACGTCTGGTACGCCATCGGGCTCCAGCTCCGCGCCTACAAACAACTGGAATTGCGTGACCTACGCGTAGACATCTGGTGCCGCCTACGTCCGGATACTTGACAAGGACTCGTCGAATACATGCCACGCAGAATCTCTGCTGTGCTGTGTTCCAAAGGAGGACAAATATACTATTAATCAGGTGGTCATAATGCTTTGGCTCATCAGTTTACGTTGGCCAATAGGGCAACAACAGATGCTGTGAATGTGAGAAAAGGCACCTAATGAAGACGATGCATCATTTTTCTAACGGACCGGAACGAATGATCTCGAGGCAAAGCTGAACATTGGTTAAATTTTCTTCCAAACCTTTATGGTCAAAACTGTATAGATGGTAGAGGATCCATAACTGAGGACTTGGAAATAAGCAGCTAATAGTAGAAACTAAATCTTCAGTTTTTCTGTGGATAAGAAGTAACAGCCAACCAGTTGCAAAATACAGGTTCGTTAAATCTTGGCCATGGTATCGACTTTTTTAAAACCGTCTTTTTCAGAAGATGTAGGACCTATTAACGAGATTACGACATTGTGTATGAAACAAAAATAGTAACATTACAGTGAGCAAAAATTACAGGAAATATCACGTTTCATTTATATATTTATTTATTTTAGAGAAGCACTGTTGTAGCTGACAACTCGCAATTTTTCACAAACACAACTTTTACTGATGTAAGTTCACAAGGTAGATGACTGAACATCAAACAAAAGGTAACAATAACGATGCCAGTAAATGTCTTCTAATTGAGGCAAACAAAAGTTCACTTCCAATTTTCCACAAAGGTTCGTGGTAACGCACTACTAAGAGTCCAATTCAGAGAAGAACACGTAATCTTCAGCGGTCGAAGTACACGAGGTCGGGATCCAGAGTGAACTGAACTTCGGGGCTGGTTCTAGCCCCTAAATGTTGTCTCCAGCCAATCAGGTTTTGGCGTAGTGATACTTCCTGCAGGCCTTGGCTCGAGCTCCCCCTACAGGAAGTAGTGCTCGGACTGTCTGTTTCCAATATCTTGTATGTAAATAGCCAATATTTACCATGGTGCTTTTGGTACGCCTTGGACATAGGCAACGCTGTCCTCTGTGGTGTAATATGGGTTGCCAGCCCTCAGGGGCTACCTTGGCCCCAGCATAACAAGCACACGCACGTAAAATCACATTACCTATAGTCAATGTGGGAGTCGTTGACTGTCTAGTGCATACCATCTACATAAGCACCATTTAAAATACGTTATACAAAAATAGAAACTGCCTACTGTAGAGCATTGTCTTAAAAGTTTTAAGTATTTTTAAGAAGTATCACGTGTTGGACGCAGAATATAACAGCGTATAATACGTCACTTGAAAGATTTGTATAAAACTGTCTTTTAAATATAAAACATCGCATCAGATGCTGTAGCGCTTAATTATGTCACGTTCAGAGCTAGTGACATGCGCCGAATGGCTGAAGAGTAGAGGTACTAGCCTTAAGTCATCGGTGGTAGGTGGGGCTCCTCGCGTCCGATATGCGCGTAGCTGCCAGGTGCAGCGTGTGTGATTTCACTTGAACATATTATTAACATAATTAACATATTAACTAAATAGTTGAAAAGAAGGAGAGGAGAGGGGGTAAAAAAGAAGAGTATCATTAAAGCCATATAGCTCATCAAGAGTCTGCAAGCTCAGGTAAACAGGGCAAACTCTTTAGAAAATGTGTAAAGTACACGAGAAGCACTTGTGCGTGAATATGCAAACATAACAAGCATGAGCATCAAGGAAGAACCACTTCACGGAACATTATCATTGCATAAGAGGCCGACCAATAGATGTATCCAGTTGATCCCCTGTCATGCTGGACTACTGTAAAAGACACAATACGATGGAGAAACTGTATATATTGAAAGATCAATGCTGCTTCGGAAGGGAATGTGGGGTGCAAGTAGGGGGGGGAGGGGTTGGACCATCACATGTAAAGCATCATCTAAGGAGAGTGGTCGTACTGATAAAGCTTGCCTGTATGAGCAAATATACTACGAGACGTGGATGTTATAAAATAATCAGTAAAATAGTACACTGGTTAGCGAAGCTTCGTTTACTATTTTGAAGATTATTTTATAACGTCCACCTTCTCGTATATTTCTTCACATAGCAAGCCTTATCAGTACGACCACTCCCCTTAGACGATGCTTTACAAGTGATGATCTACTCTTAGTTAATACGTTAATTATGTTAGTAATATGTTCTAGTGAAATCACACACGCTGCTCATCGCAGCTACGCTCACATAGGATTAGGACACACCGGAGTGCCACCTACCCGAGCTGACTTAAGGTTAGTGCCTCTTCTCTTCAGCCAGTCGGCGCATGTCACTAGCTCTGAACGTGACATAACTACGCATATAGGATCTGATAACACACTTTATAATTAAATCTTTCAAGTGGCATACTATTCGTTGTTGTATCCTGCGTCCAATTTAATCTTTTAAGACAAAATCGTACAGTAGACGGTTACTACTTTTATGTAATGTATTTAAATGGTGATAAAATGGGTGTCATGTACTAGACAGAGTTAACGACTCCCACATCGCCTATGGATAATGTGATTTTACGTGAGTCTGTTTCTGTAATAAATAAGGAAATGAAAAGTAACATTCCTGTAATTTTGCTTATTTTAACGTTACTGTTTTTGTTCTATACACAATGTCGTAATCTTATTCATATATTCTACATCTTCTGAAAAATATGGTTTTAAAACCGTCGAAACCATAGCCAAGGTGTAATAAACCACTATTTTGCAACTGATTGGCTGTTATTTCTAATCAACTAAAGCTCTTGCATGCAGAGTTGCTGAAGTGCAGCCATGCTCAGTATTCAGTTTTTACTGATATAATCACCTTACATCTTAGAGCATCAGTTAATCAGATGCTTGAAGAAACGTCCCCCAACTCCATGTAAGAATTATGAAGGCACGTTTATCTACTTCGCTTTCTAAAATATCACTGTTGTCCGTTGCACAATAAGACAGTCAGGCTGTTCCTTTTCAGTGTCTTCTGGGATTTCATACACAGATGACTTCAAATAACCCAAGAGAAAAAAATCCATAGACGTAAGAATTAACGGGACAGTGCCCTTTCAACGATGAGGGTATGTGTTGGTTAGATGTTCATGGACATTAATATCGAAACTGGAAGGCGCACCGTCGGGTGAAGCTACATTATTTCGTAGGCAACAAGAAGTACTTTCTCTATACGAAGGATGAGCTTCGCGTGAACACCAGGAATCGTGGATCATGCAGACACTGTTGCAGCAAATTAATAACCATTATTTGCTTTTGTACAGCTAAATCCAACAGGCCGATAAAGAGTGATTTTTTCTTAATCTGTGACAAGAGTGAGGTATGGATTTTCATTACTTGCTGTCGTCTCAACTGAAGCACCATCACGGTTGAAAGATGTAACGTCTGTGAACAAGGCAACCTGTAGGGAATTGGACATTGTACTACTACATAGGCTAATCCATTGACGGACCTGAACACTAAGATCCAAATTATTTGAATCCATTGCTCCCGCACGTCGTTTATGACTGTGGTGTATTTGCCGCTCCAGCATTCCTAGCCACATTGTATCCTAACTGGTCAATAGTCTCCGAACACATAGTAGTTGATATTAAGATGTGTGTTCACTCTTTGCCTATATGAAGTCTTTATCTCTGTTAGAAGCACTTTCAATGAGTGTCGAAGGTCTGTGGAGGAATGCAGCCCATTCTTCCTAAAGACCCAAACCAAAGAAAGTAGTGACACTGGACGCCTGAGTTCCTGACCGAAGTCGACGTTATAACTCATTTCAAAGGTGTTCCATTGGGCTCAGGTCAGAACTCTGGTCAGACAGGTCTATTTCGGGAATGTTATTGTCCACAAACCATTGCCTCACATATGCTGCTTTATTATATGATGCATTGGCATTGTCTCCGAATTTTACTGTACGTAGCACACAATGCTGAAAAATGTTTTCTTCCGCATTTATCTTTTTCTTGACTGTAATAAAGATACCACACCCCAACCACGAAACATGAAAAGAAGCCGGCCGGTGTGGCCGAGCGGTTCTAGGCGCTTCAGTCTGGAGCCGCGCGACCGCTACGGTCGCAGGTTCGAATCCTGCCTCGGGCATGGATGTGTGTGATGCCCTTAGGTTACTTAGGTTTAAGTAGTTCTAAGTTCTAGGGGACTGATGACCTCAGAAGTTAAGTCCCGTAGTGCTCAGAGCCATTTGAACCATTTGGAAAGAATAGAGCGAGTCACTGGTTTGTAACTCTGAATGACTCGTTTTCAAGTCATCCACAGTCCAGCAGCGTCGCTTTGTACACCTCATCAAGAGTCGCTTAGCACTGATTGCAGAAATGTATGGCTTATGAGGAGCTGCTCCACCATTGCACCCCACTCTTTATAACTCCATACGCACAGTCGCTGTGCTACCAGGACTACTGGTAGCTCTTTGGAACCCACAGATGATTCCCTCCACTGATTCCATGCAATTTTTTACTGCCACCCTCCGTAGTGCTCAGTGGTCCGCGTCCGCCAGTACATGAGATCGGTCTGGTCTTGGCTTAGTTGTGGTTGTTCCTTCGCGTTTCAACGTCACAATCACACAATCAGCGGTGGAGTTGGGAGACTTTAGGAGGCATAAAGTATCCCTGATGGAGCTGTTACCCAGGTGACATCCAGTGACTATTCCACATTCGACGTTATTGAACTCTCCTGACAGACCCATTCTCTTGTTATTGCTTCTCTACCGACAGCGTTATACTCCCCACCTCCTTTTATACTGGCGATTCCGCCTTTCGTGGCATCTAGTGATAGATTCTGCATTACATGGGTGAGGGGGAGGGGGAGAGGGGGCTCATACTTTAAATAAGGTAGTGTATTGTTCTAAGTGTGCTTTTCACGGGCAAGTTTACTGTCGCTAATTGATGAGTCTCCTCCCATTTGATCCATCACATTCATGAATTCTAGTGAACGAACAACTCTTTGTTGATAAGTGACAGCCAGCCGGGATGGCCGAGCGGTTCTAGGCGCTACAGTCTGGAACCGCGCGACCGCTACGATCGCAGGTACGAATCCTGCCTCGGGCATGGATGTGTGTGATGTCCTTAGGTTAGTTAGGTTTAAGTAGTTCTAAGTTCTAGGGGACTGATGACCTCAGAAGTTAAGTCCCATAGTGCTCAGAGCCATTTGATAAGTGACAGCTTCCTGTGTTCCTGTATCTATTAATTTTATTGTCGTTGTGGTGTTGTTCAGTCCAAATACTGGTTTGATGCCGCTCTCCAGGCTATTCTAACCTGTGCAAGACTCTTCCATCCCTGAATACTTACTGCAACCTACATCCGTTTGAAATGCTTACTGTATTCCAGCTTTGTTTTCGCTCTACAATTTTTACCGTCCACACTACCATCCATTACCGAAATGACTGTTCTATGATGCCTCATATGTGCTGTCAACTGATCCCTTCTTTCAGTCAAGTTGCGCTGTCAGTTTCTTTTTTCGCAATTTGGTTCAGTACCTCTTCCTTAGTCACCCGATTTATCCATCTAAAATTCAATATTCTTATGTAGCACCACTTTTCAATAGGTAATAGGTGCTGTTTACTGCTTGTTTAGATTGCTTATCATTCATGTTTTATTTTCTTGCAATGCCAAAATCTCTCCTTCAGGAAAGACATTCTAACATTTAAATCACTGTGTCTAGAACGACCAAATTCCATCCACGTATCTGTCCGAGAAAATGATTTTTTTCCAGATATGCTGACACCTGTTGTGAAATTTTTTTCTGTACATTGGTTCGGCTTTCCACGCGTTACATCCTGCTGTAGCATACAGTAACTTTCTGACTACAAAATACGTAACGAGTAATAGTCCATCTCCGACAACCAGTCTTGAACTGCAAACTCCGGTAATCGCAAACTTGGGCACGTGAGAGACTATTCTTCATGTTTTCTCAAGGTAGCGTCCCAAATGTTGATGCTATACGGAGTTGTTTGTTATGAAACGTAATCAGTTTATAGCTATAACTCCGCAAACAGCTGTATCTTGAACCATAAGCCGTATTCGTGGCTTATAGCTGCATCATGAGGTGCATATCTTAACAATAGGAAACATACAGTAACAGAGACTGACCCCCTATACACCAAAGTAATACCATACCCAAAAGAACCAAATTGTGAAAACAGAGAGAAACACAAGTGTACTTAAAAAATTAAAACGTGGTAAACAACATGGAGGATAAAAAATAAGGCCCATCTTTCATGGTTAAAACCATAATGTCCGTAAGGTGGACAGTCAATTAACAAGAAGTTGGGAGACTGAAAACATGCCATACCATGTAACAAGTACGCACCTATTACCAAAAGTGGAAGTGAGACGCTGAATCAAAAGCTACGTAACTTCGAACAAAGAAGCAGAAGGCTTACCAGCAAGTCAGAACGCCACAGAGCTACCCACGTGATCCACAGCAACCACCGGCCGTGCTACAGGCGTGCAGCGAAGTGGTGAAATAAAGAACGCCTCAGAAGTTCATGTGAGCTGTAAGGTAGGTTAATGATGTCACTTTGGCATCAAATTACACCAGGGCACCAAAGAAACGACCCCTTCCCTTGGGGCGTTGATTCCGATACATTTCGCGTTTGAAATCGACAGCTGGCAGTGCGATGAGCGACAGTATAATGTTCTTGAAAACCTTTGACATTTATGATACCCTCTCACGTTTCGTCCCTTCTCTAAGGACACTGGGGCTGCAGCCACGTCGAACATGACGGCACCGCTTCGGGGTGCAGCGCGACCGCAATATTTACTCTCTTATACACATTGGAACCAATAGGGACCGTTCAGAACCATTCAACGAAACCAGAACGTGATCCGAAACAGGAAAAGGTACTTCTGTTTTTTCAGCCCTCCTGTTTTCCCCGATGCTGTGGTATGGTCACAATGAAGTGCAACGTTAACACGTGCTTGAATTAAACGGCAAAGGGTCCCTCTAAGACGACGCAGTTCGGTACACCGTCGATGTCACCCAAACAACTTTGTTGAGCACGTTCGAAACGTTCATTCAGAAACTTCGACACCAGTTCTGCCTGACGCCTTCACTAACGCTTGAAGGTAGGCAAAACGCACCCCAGGGATGTCGAAGGGGTTACCTAACTCTCAGGCGCTAGAGCAACTGCCAGGCTTATTAGGTGTCGAAATTTCTGAACGTACATTTTTAATGTGATCAAAAAAGTTGCATGGCTGACAGTGAGGGTGTTCCTGAACAGGGGGGTTTTAGAGGAACCCATTGCCGGTGTATCTACACACATGTTAATGTTGCACTTCCCCATGATCACGCCACCGGAGGGCAGAAAACTGGAGGGTTGAAAAAACATAAGTGCCATTTCCTGCTGCGTGTAACGTTCAGATTTCGTTCAGTGGTTTTCAAAGGTCCCTAGTGGTTCCACCCTGTTGATCAGAGCAAAAATTGCTGTCACACTATACTGCAAAAGGAGCAGATCGCGTTCAATGGGATGGCAACCCTACGATGTACTTAGAGTAGGGTAGAAACGCCCAAGGGTGGCAGCAGTGTCGAACGTTGTCAAGAACGTCGTCCTGCTACTCATCGCACTGTCGATTATCGTTTTCGGCCGCAAAATGTGCGGAAATCAACGCCCCAGGTGAAGGGGTGGATTCATTCACGCCATTTATGGCACCCCTAGAGGCCTTTTCGTGTCCATTCTGAGCAGCACTCCGTCTTCAGGCCACAAGTGGCCCATTGGGACCATCCGGCCGCCGTGTCATCCTCACAGATGAGGATGCGGATAGGAGGGGCGTGTGGTCAGCACACCGCTCTCCCGGTCGTTATGATGGTTTTCTTTGACCGGAGCCGCCACTATTCGGTCGAGTAGCTCCTCAGTTGGCATCACGAAGCTGAGTGCACCCCGAAAAATGGCAACAGCACATGGCGACCCGGATGGTCACCCATCCAAGTGCCGACCACGCCCGACAGCGATTCTGAGCAGCGGTGTGTGTGAAATGTTTCCCTCGGCCTCCAATAAGTGAATTCAACTCAGGGTACTCAGTTCCATCGCAGAGGGGAAAAAGAAGGGCTGAAGTGTAGGCAAGAGGAGGAGTGATGACCTTCGCATCATTAGACAAGTCCACGTTGCCTTTGGGTATAGTTGCGGTGAAATTTGGTGCCAATGAGATATCATTAACCCACATAAAGCTCACATGAATCTCTGACCTGTGGCCGTTTCTTCGCATGTCGCGACACCTACTTGTTTGAAGTGTCACCTATCCCGAGGGTGACGTCGCTGGGCGACACGCTGTAGCTCCATTACAGAGGAAACCGAATTTCAAACTTATGCCTCGTAATGGCATACAATTACGTGGTTTCGAAAAGTGATCCTTTAATTTTGTTACGGAGTATATATTCTCCGCCATGCTGCTTACCGCGTTTCAGTTTTGTAGGTAAACTTGTTTTTTTATCTATTAACATGCATTACCGTGCTGTATAGACATTCAATCTCTGTCATTCCGTATTTTTGATATTTAGATATGCGCTTGATGATATGGCTAGAAGCCACGAAACCGGTAGTGTCTTAATGGAAATGACTCGGCGTTCCATTGTTTGCGGTGTTTTTGCTATAAAATGTACTACTACAGCTGTGGATCCCGGTAGTGTCTTAATGGAAATGACTCGGCGTTCCATATTTACGAGAAAGAGGCACGGAAAATGTTTTGCTAGTACTTGGCGTGGATTGTGATCACTCCATGTGTGCACGTTATGGAAATTAGTTATTCCGTCGCCCGTGAAACATGCTTCATCTGTGACAAGTATTTTGTTTACAAACCCATGCAGTGCATTTAGTAACAAGAACTACTCTGAAATTTCTCATCACGAAGGTAAAACTTGCTCTTCCAACGCTTGTACGCAGTGAATGTGGTAAGGCCGCAGACGCTCCTCTTTCAAAGTGCTATGAACGACAGTGTGCGATACACACACTTTGCGGGTACTCTGAGTAGGGTCTTCGTGGATATGGTCCAGAATTTGTTCCTCAGCTTCCAATGTACGTTTTTCGCGTCGTGGGCCTCTGCCTTCTGCGCGAGGCAGTAAACAGCCAGTATCGTTCAATCAATGCAAATTAAATACGTAATCGTAAGTTGAGGATGAGATGATGATGAGGACAGAACAACACCCAATCCCCGAGCGAAGAAAATCTCCAACCGAGCCGGGAATCGATCCCGGGCCCGCTTGCATGGGAAGCGAGCACGTTACCAGCCATCAAAGCAGGCGGACTCAACGATCGGAGTATTACAGTGACTCAACAACGCAAGCGGCCGTTGTTGCCTGTGTGTTTGCAACTCACGCTCGGTTGGTTGGTTGATTCGGGGGAGGGGACCAAACAGCTGGGTCATCAATACCATGGAATAGGGAAGGATGGGAAGGAAGTCGGCCATGCTCTTGTGAGCTAACGAGCATTGCCCTCCCATTTATATGGCCGAAAGATCCAGCCTTCAGGAATTGTGAAACGAACCCTGTCGTCCAGGACCGGATGCCACAAAGGGCGCACATTCACCGCGAGATGGGGAAACTCACAGGCGTCTATTGTCTGTTGAGGCCTAAGTGCTGCAGTGTGCAAGTGAGACAGACGAGAACCTACGTCATAGAGAAACCCAGTAGAAGCCATTTGTGGCCGAGGAGACGTAGTAGTGTTAAATATGGCGGACCTAAGCTCGACCATAAAGGGAAACATTTATGGAAACTATTTAATTCTGTAGTAATTCTTGGAATGAAGCCACAGTAATTTTAATCGGACATCCTCCATAAATTTTCATGGTGATCCCAATAAAACTTGAATATTGGTCATATCTATAATAGTTCAGGATTTACTGTTAAAGTGAAATTAACAAGTTTGTAACAAAGAATGAATGCTAAAATATGAACGCTTTGGTCGAACTTAACGACCGACGTTTCCTATAGAAGGGCATCATTAAAATGACAAACGTCGTAAATATCAACTCTATAGCTTTATTTGTTTAAAAGATATAATAAATTTAAATTATCAGTATTTACAGTTAAGCATCAGATCATCATTTCCTCCACGCAAAGCACATTGAACGATGACAGCATGACACCATATTGTATCATTAGGTAATAGAATATTTGTTGTAAAGTTTAGCGCACAATAGTTACTTTTGTTCTTTATTTATTTATCAGAAAACACATTGGTGCAAGGCTACTGGCCGTAACATTCAAAATTAAGAAGGAAATTGTATTGATTTTATGTAAAAGAATTTAACGTTTATTATGTAATGGATGGCAATGGCCTTGCGGCAGTGGATACACCGGTTCCCGTGAGATCACCGAAGTTAAGCACTGTCGGGCGTGGCCAGCGCTTGGATGGGTGACCATCCAGCCGCCATGCTCTGTTGCCATTTTTCGGGGCGCACTCAGCCTCGTGATGCCAATTGAGGAGCTGCTCGACCGAATAGTAGCGGCTCAGGTCAAAGAAAACCATCACAACGACCAGGAGAGCGGTGTGCTGACCAGACGCCCCTCTTATCCGCATCCTCACTGAGGATGGCACGGCGGTCGGATGGTCCCGATGGGCCACTTGTGGCCTGAAGACGGAGTGCTTTGTGCTATGTAATAGATATTACTGTTACTTGGTTTATAACGTGAAAGTGGTCAAGCTTTTATTATTTGATTATGTTAAAATGTAAAATAATGCAGAATTAGCTGTAGCCAATCAGATGGCCGGCTTCAGGAAAGGGAACTGCCCTAGTCAGTTGAGCGAGGATATTCGGCGCGCGGGAAACGCGGCCGGGGACGGGCAGAGGACAGTGCAGGGGCAGACACCAGAGGGGACAGTTCGGATGCAGACGCGAAAGCGGCGGCTGTTGGTCTTTGGGAGGCTAGGAAGTGAAACGACTTAGAAAATTTCGCGTTGTGTGGTATCGCGGGACGTGGTCTCTGAGCGGTGAGCAGCCGCGCGCCTGGTGTGAACTCTAACTTTCCGCTTAGATAACTTGTTTTTCGCGGTGAAATTGTGAATGATCGAACTGTATCAAATGGATGTGCACTCGAGTGTAACAGTAACTCTAAATACGACCACTTTCGCTATTAGTTTGCTTTCTGAATAAACATTATTCTAACCAGGTCGCAACTGTGTGACCTACATGATTTATGGGTCGTTAATTTAGTTCCCGATATTATTATTACTATTATTATATGTTATGTTAACTTTGTATTTGGCAAACTTGCCATCAGACCATTTAACCAAACGGTCCCAAGTGTCGAATTTAGGGCGTGTAATGCGACACGTGCGGTTCAACCCCTTGACGAGTTTGAGCAAAGACATTTCGATGAAGAGGAACGGCATGTGAGCCGCAACATCTTTGGGATGTTAGCTCACACCCTACAGCAGGAACCATGGGCGAACATGTTACTAGAAGTTTTAAATCAATTGCTTTTGTTCTACTAATAGGATTTTTTTGGCAGCTTATACCGTTTACATCCTGTACATAAATGATCTGACGGACAGCGTGAGCAGCAATCTGCATCTGATTGCTAACGACGCTGTGGTATACGGGAAGTTGTTGTCATTGAAGGAGTGTGACTTAGACAACATTTATTGTTAGTGTGGTGAATGATAGCTAGCTCCAAGTGAAGGAAAACGTAAGTTAATGCAGATGAGTAGGAAAATCAGTCCTGTAGTATTCGAATACGTCGTTATTAGGGAGTTGCTTGACACAGTGAAGTCGATCAAATATCTAGTTGTAACGTTGCAGTGCGATATCAAATGGAATGTGCCACTTAAACGGCAGTAGGGAAGGTGAATGGTCGACTTCAGTTTATTTGGAGAACTTTAGGGAAGTGTGGTTCATCCGTAAAGGACACCGGTTATAGAACAACAGTGCGACCCCTTCCCGAGTATCCCTCGAGTGTTAGGGATCCCCACCAGGTCGGATTAAAGGAAGACATGGAAGCAATTCAGATGTTGGCTGCTAGAGTTGGCACCGGTAGGTTCAATGAACATGCGAGTATTACGAGGAAGCGTCGTGAACTGAAATGGGAATACCTGGAGGGAAGGTGACGTTCTTTTTCAGGAACGCTATACAGAATACTTAGAGAACTGACATTTGAAGTTGAAGGAAGAACTATTGTACAACCACCAACGTACATTTCGCGTAAGAGCCACAGAGATAAGATCAAAGAAATTAGGGCTCGTACGGAGGAAAATAGACGTCGCTCTTCCCTCGATCTATTTGCAAGTGGAACATGAAACGAAATGACTAGTAGTGGTACAAGGTACCCTCCGCCGTGCACCATACAGTGGCTTGGGCGGAATATATGTATGTATGTATGTGGACGTACAGATATTTTAGAACATCAGAGGACACAGTTGCCTATAATGCAGTGTTTTCCGTTACATGTTGCATTCCCATATTATAGAATTTTTCACACTAGGGTAAGACGGTGGCTCTCAAATGGCTCTGAGCACTATGGGACTTAACTTCTGAGGTCATCAGTCGGTAAGACGGTACTCTGAAGCTATAGGCGGTGGACAAAAACGTGAAATCACAAAAACACAAGTAACTACCATGCCTCATACGATATAGGAAAACTGTAGGCATTCCAAGCAGCTTCCAGTCGTCTCAGAATTGATAAATAAAGGTCCATTATAGTTTTCAAGGGTATCTTACACCATTCTTCCTGCCAAATAATGGTAAGTTGAGGAAACGATGGTGGAGGTGGATAGCGATTAAGCACTGTTCTCTCCCAAGTAGACCATAAAGGTACAATAATATTGAAATTTGATGGAAACGGAGGCTAGGGGAAATGCGACAATTCATCCTCGTACTCGCAAAACTAGTTCTCGACGATGCGAGTGGTGCGAATACGGACTTTATCGTTGAAACAGCATCACCATTTGGGAATGTACACTGTACTATGGTATGGACCGACCCCCCGCCATGTTTCACTCTTGGGACGTAAACTCGGTCATAAGTTGGAAACAGCGTGAAACACGAGTCACCAGACCAAATGACGTTCTTCCATTGCTCCATAGTTCAGCATTTATGGCATCGGCAACACATTTTCCTGTCGCGGGTATTTACATCACAGACGATCTCTTCGTGTCGTTTAGGTGCTGAAAGGATTCCCG
Source organism: Schistocerca piceifrons (assembly GCF_021461385.2). Classification (NCBI taxonomy): domain Eukaryota; kingdom Metazoa; phylum Arthropoda; class Insecta; order Orthoptera; family Acrididae; genus Schistocerca; species Schistocerca piceifrons. The sequence continues at coordinate 537,717,044 of NC_060149.1, forward strand.
AGTGCGACACTCATTTCTGCCGTGATTTTTGCAGCTGTAGTCCTCTTATTATTCGTCACAATCCTCTGCAATGAGGTCCAATCATGATCACTCGACACACACTTCCATCCACTTACTGAGGTAGTGGATGGTGCGTTCCCGCTTACACTGTAGATGTTCGATACGGTGCCTCTTGAGTCTTGAAACATCAAATTCTTCGGTTACCTTGGTTACGGAAGCAGCCACTATAGAGCAGCAATAGTTTTCCCATGTCTAATTCAATAAGCTCCTACATAATGCACTCCTAAGTACGTAGAAGACTATTGTGATGCCGTAAAAGCCTCTTCATCTCCACCTAACTACTGCAACCCACATTTATTTAAACCTGCTTGCTTTAGTCAAGACTTGGTCTAACTTTAAAATTTTTATCCCCACATTTCCTTTCATCACCAAATCGACCATTTCTTGATGCCTCATGGTGTGTCCTTGTCAATTGAACCCTTCTTTTAGTCAAGTCGTGACAAATTCTTTTTCTGCCCCATTACAATCAGTACCTTCTCACTAGTTATCCGCTTTACTCATCTAATTTCCACTATTTTCTTGGAGCACCACATTTCAATATTTTCTATTCTCTTCGTGTCTGAACTGTTTATCGTCCACGTTTCACTTCAGTGCAATGCTACGCTACAGACACAAACAGGCAGGAAAGAGTTCCTATCATTTATTTTACCGTACAATCAGGAATTTTATTATTTACCATATTATGCTTCCCGTAACAAATGCTTTTGAGATCCGCGGTCGTGCCTGTATTTCTAGACTGTTGCCAAAAGGAGAGCCATTCCTGAGTATGGACTTTAAAACTATGTGCTCTACTCGAACTGTTAATTTTTTCGCTTAATGCACTGTATGAGGGCTCATCTTCAAGCGTCATTTTCCCTCAGGTTTCTAACCACACTCTCCAAAGAGTTGAATAGTTCTATTTCAGTAACATCCTGAACCTGTGGAAAAGCCAAACTCGCCACTATGTCCATTATGTACTGATGAAAGTTGTACACTGTTGTAGGGGACCCTTAAAGTGAACCTGACAATACTTCTCAGTTGCTAAATATGTGTGGGAATAGGATATACGTCCTAATCCCCTTCTCCTCCTCCTCTCTCCACCTTCTCTTCCCCCTCTCTTTGTCCGTCTTCTCGTCCTCTCTCTCTCTCTCTCTCTCTCTCTCTCTCTCTCTCTCTCTCTCTCTCTCTGTCCATCACCTCCTCTCCCCTCTCTCTACCCATGCCCTCCTCCATCCTATCTCTTATTTCTCTCCATCTCCTCTTCCCCCTCTCTTGGCCGTCTTCTCGTCCTCTCCCTCTCTCTGTTTGTCACCTCCTCTCCCCTCTCTCTATCCATGCCCTCCTCCATCCTATCTCTCTCCACCTCCTCCTCCAGCCTCTGTCTGTCCATCTCCGCCTTACCCTTCTCTATACCCATTTCCTCTCCCATTTCTGTACATCTCCTCTTCCCTCTCTTTCAGATCTTGATCTTTGTTTATTGTTGATGCCAACGATTCCTTGAATGGGAATTCAAGTCGCTTAAAATGAATGGGTAAAAAGTTGTGATCATTGGTATAGGGGGTGTAAGAGACCTCTTGTGCTGCTGGATCTGTGAGGACAATAGCTTCATTGACAGTATTTCGCATTGTTTAAATCTGCAACCGAGTAGGATTACCAAGTTTCCGATGATTTAGATTCCGCAGTAGCATTCTAATCATAAGCCGATAAGTCATAAATACAACTTTCCTTTTTCTGAGGCAACCGACTGTTGGCGTTAGTCAGTCAGGCAGCAGTAGCCGACCGCGACAGACGCAGCAACATATAAGTAAACCACTTCTGTGACATTTACGAGTTCCTAACCAGGAGCGAATTTTATTATATCTGTGTGCTTGAGTTTCTACGTGTAAATTTAAAATCTAATAGCCACAGTTGTTTGCGCCAGAAAGCAAACCGATTTTGTGGCATATTACAAATTCCTTATCAGGGGCAAATTATTTAGTTTCACCTGAGTGCTTCGGTAGTTAGGTTTTTGAATATCTGCGTATTACTAGACACAGTTCGTGCGTTTTCGTCAGGTTCTACGGTAGATTTCCGTAGCTCGAGTCGATAGTCCGTTTATCTGCATAGTTTAGTTTTTCACAGCCCTTAGTATGGACAGGGACTGCGACTGTTGTGTGCGGATGCGAGCCGAGTGGTGACACTTCGCTCTCAGCTTCAGGCTGTGATGGCTTCGGTTACTCAGCTTGAGGCTGCAGTGGATAGGCACCACTGTTGTGCGCCGGCCGTGGGGATCCAACGGACGTCCAGCACATCAGAGTCCTCCGATCGGTCCTCACCGGTGGCCAACCCAGTTACTGCTGACACTGAGGCTGACCCCTCACCTGTGGTCGAGTGGGAGGTCGCCCCAGGGCGAAGCAGGCGGCGAAAGACTTCCCAGGCGGCCGCACGTAAGGCCTCCCCGGTTTGTCTGACAAACAGGTTCCAGGTGCTGTCTGTGGCTTACACTGTCGCTGAGCCAGACGCTGTCGTCTGTTTTGTTTCAGAGGAAACCACTCAGCCTGCAAAATCAGGGTAATCGCAGAGGGTGGGATTATTAGTAGTTGGGAGCTCCAACGTTAGGTACGTTATGGGGCACCTTAGCGACTTGGCCGACAAGGAGGGTAAGAAATCCAATGTGCACTTCGTGTGCATACTAGGTGGTGTCATTCCAGATGTGGAAAGGGTGCTCTCGGATGCCATGAAGAGCACAAGGTGCAGCCAACTGCAGGTGGTGGCTCACGTCGGTACCAATGATGTGTGTCACTTTGGAACAGAAGAGATTCTCTCTGGTTTAGAGCGGCTAACAGAAGTGGTAAAAGCTGCCGGTCTCGCTTGCAAGATGAAAGCAGAGCTGACCATTTGCAGCATAGTCGACAGGACCAATTGCGGACCTCTGGTACAGAGGGTCTGAATCAAAGGCTAAGACGGTTCTGCGACCGTGTAGGCTGCAGATTCCTCGACTTGCGCCAAAGGGTGGTTGGGTTTCGGGTTCCGCTAAATAGCTCAGGTGTCCACTGTACGCAGGAGGCGGCTACACGGGTAGCATGGGCTGTGTGGCGTGGACTGGGCGGTTTTTTAGGTTAGAGAGTCTCGGGAAAACACAAAAAGGGCTTCAGTCACAAAGGGAGCAGGCTGAACACAGGATGAACGTAGATAAAGGAACCATTGGTATAACAGTTGTAAATTGTCGTAGCTGTGTTGGGAAAGTACCAGAGCCCCAAGCTCTAATAGAAAGCACTGATGCTCAAATCGTTATAGGCACTGAAAGCTGGCTAAAGCCGGACATAAGCTCAACAGAAATTTTTGCGAAGAACCTAACGGTGTTCCGAAAGGATACGCTAAACACGGTTGTCGGTGGCGTGTTTGTTGCTGTCAGAAGTACTTTAACTTGTCGCGAAATTGAAGTTGATACTTCCTGTGAGTTAGTATGGGTAGATTTGGTTCAAATGGTTCAAATGGCTCCGAGCACTATGGGACTTAACATCTGAGGTCATCAGTCCCATAGAACTTAGAACTACTTAAACCTAACTAACCTAAGGACATCACACACATCCATGCCCGAGGCAGGATTCGAACCTGCGACAGTAGCGGTCGCGCGGTTCCAGACTGAAGCACCTATAACCGCTCGGTCACACTGGCCGGCTATTGGCAGAGTTCATTGTTGGCAACCAGAATAAAATAATAATTGGATCCTTTTACCGACCTCCAAATTCAGATGATACAGTTGCTGAAAGTTTCAAAGAAAACTTGAGTTTGATTTCAAACACGTACCCGACTCATACGATAATAGTTGGCGGTGACTTTAATTTACCCTCGATATGTTGGCGGAAATACATGTTTAATTCCGGAGGTACGCATAAAATCTCATCCGAAATTGTGCTAAACGCATTCTCTGAAAATTATTTCGAGCAGTTAATTCATGAGCCCACGGGAATAGTAAACGGTTGTGAAAACGCACTTGACCTCATAGAACAAATAATCCCGAGTTAATAACGAGCATCAAAACCGATTCACGGATTAGTGAACACAGGGTTGTCGTAGCGAGCGTGAATATTGTAATCCTCAAATCCCCGAAAAATAAGCGAAAAATATACCTATTCAAAAAAGCAGATAAAAATTCACTTGACGCCTTCTGAGAGACAATCTCCACTCCTTCCAAATTAATAATATAAGTGTAGACCAGATGTGGCTTAAATTCAAAGAAATATTATCGGCAGCAATTGAGAAATTTATACCAAATAAATTAACAAACGACGGAGCCGATCGTCTTTGTTACACAAAACGGGTTAGAACACTGTTGCAGAAACAACGAAATAAACAAGCCAAATTTAAACAGACGCAAAGTCCTCAAGATTGGCGATCTTTTACAGAAGCTCGAAAGTTAGCGTGGACTTCAATGCGAGATGCTTATAACAGTTTCCAAAATGAAACGTTGTCTCGAGACCCGGCAGAAAATCCAAAGAGATTCTGGTCGTATGTGAAATATGTTAGCGGCAAGAAACAATCAATGCCTTCTCTGCGCGATAGTAATGGAGATACTATCGAAGAGAGTGCTGCCAAAGCAGCAGTCTTCCGAAATGCCTTCACAAAAGAAGACGAAGTAAATATTCCAGAATTCGAATCAAGAACAGCTGCCAACATGAGTAACGTAGAAGTAAATATCCTCGGAGTAGTTAAGCAACTTAAATCACTTAATAAAAGCAAGTCTTCTGGTCCAGACTGTATACCAATTAGGTTCCTTTCGGAGTATGCTGATGCATTAGCTCCATACTTAAAAATCGTATATAACCGTTCCATCGACGAAAGATCCGTACCCAAAGACTGGAAAGTTGCGCAGGTCACACCAACATTCAAGAAAGGTAGTATGAGTAATCCACTAAATTACAGGCGCATATCGTTAACGTCTATATGTAGCAGGATTTTGGAACATATACTGTGTTCGAACATTATGAATTACCTCGAAGAAAACTGTCTATTGACACACAGTCAACATGGGTTTAGAAAACATCGTTCCTGTGAAACACAACTTGCTCTGTATTCACATGAAGTATTGAGTGCTATTGACAAGGGATTTCAGATCTATTCCGTATTTCTGGATTTCCCGAAGGCTTTTCACACTGTACCACACAAGCGGCTCGTATTGAAATTGCGTGCTGATGGAATATCGTCTCAGTTATGTGACTGGATTTGTGATTTGCTCTCAGAAAGGTCACAGTCCATAGTAACTGACGGAAAGTCATCGTGTAAAACAGAAGTGATTTCTGGTGTTCCCCAATGTAGTGTTATAGGCCCTTTTCTGTTCCTTATCTATATAAACGATTTGGGAGACAATCTGAGCAGCCGTCTTCGATTGTTTGCAGATGATGCTGTCGTTTATCGACTAATAAAGTAATCAGAAGATCAAAACAAACTGCAATACGATTTATAAAAAATATCTGAATGGTGCCAAAAGTGACAGTTAACCCTGAATAACGAAAAGTGTGAGGTCATCCACATGAGTGGTAAAAGGAACTCGTTAAACTTTGGTTACACGATAAATCAGTCTAATCTAAAAGCCGTAAATTCAACTAAATACCTAGAAATTACAATTACGGACAACTTAAATTGAAAGGAACACACAGAAAACGTTGTGGGGAAGGCTAACCAAAGACTGCGTTTTATTGGCAGGACACTTAGAAAATATAACAGACCTACTAAGGAGACTGCCTACACTACGCTTGTCCGTCCTCTTTTAGAATACTGCTGCGCGGTGTGGGATCCTTACCAGATAGGACTGACGGAGTATATCGAAAAAGTTCAAAGAAAGGCAGCATGTTTTGTATTATCGCGAAATACGGGAGACAGTATCACAGAAATGATACAGGATTTGGGCTGGAAATCGTTAAAAGAAAGTCGTTGTTCGTTGCGACGGAATCTTCTCACGAAATTCCAAACACCAACTTTCTCCTCTGAATGCGAAAATATTTTGTTGACACTGACCTACATAGGGAGGAACGATTACCACGATAAAATAAGGGAAATAAGAGCTCGAACGGAAATATATAGGTGTTCATTCTTTCCGCGCGCTCTACAAGATTGGAATAATAGAGAATTGTAAAGGTGGTTCGATGAACCCTCTGCCAGGCACTTAAAGGTGATTTGCAGCGTATCCATGTAGATGTAGATGTAGAAGAAGAAAAAACAAAACACCATATAGTTGGGTGTACAATTTTTGATTAAAATTATATATAAGGAGAAAGAACGTACATATGAGAACACCCCGCTATTTTAGTTAAAACCGACTGCAAGACAGAAAACGAAACTGTACATTTTACACTTCAGCTAAGTTTTTACTTTCTCGCAGTCTATTTTAATAGAAAACCTGTACATTGTTGCTTAAAAAAACATTTTGCCTGTGTACCTGTATGTCTGAATATTTCTAGAATACCGTTTGAAAATATCAAACAAGTCAAGAACTTTTCGAGATATTTCCATATGTTTTGCACTGATATAATATTTATATACAACACATATTAAAAATATGTCGCTGATGTCCTTCCAAACGTTTGTTAGAGTAGCGGATAAACATTTGAGAAGAACCGGTCAAGAACTTTTCGAGAACAACTACTTGTCTTCATATATAGTAGTAAAAATAAAGGAGGGCGCCAAACTTGTCTGATGAAAGTAAAATCTTCTACACGATTAGTCTGCGCTACTTTTACGTCGAACTTTTATCTTTAGACAGTACTTAAAACAATGTTCTACTAGCAACATAAGCAAGAAGGTTGGGAAGCCTTCTTCCCGCTTTGTAAAGCATTTAGGCTAACAAACAGGGTAGGAAACATTATTAGGATAGATGGCATAAAATCCGCAATATCAAATAAAAGATTTTATCTTACATATCTAGGAATCACTTGTTCATCGAGTTTATAAAGTGACGTGTAGGTGTAGTACGTTGTACATTGCTGATGTTAGGAAGACAACGAAGAGAGTATGAGCACCACACACGTTTCAAACTATGGACGAAATCTGTACCTTCAAGACTATGACCAGGAAAAAAATTTTATTAGCCTATTCAAGGAACGTAACACTTAGTGAAGAACATTCCAGTAAGCCACAGCTATATACATATTTCGATAAAGGTTTAATGTCAGCAAAGACGATGGCTGCAAGATTTTCAGTTTCCTTCCTGCCATCGAGAAAGGAGCTAATCACCCGCAGTCTGTGACGATTATTAAAGAACTGTTAGGAAGTGGTCTTGGCAATACGATAACAATAACAGTTTCGTTTTGACGTGTTTGGTAACATTCCCAATCCTTACACAACCTGCCGTCAGTATGATACCAAACAAATAACACATAACAAATAACGACAGCCTCTGGAATTTTATCTAATAATTAGACTTCTTCGAAGTAAATGCGATAATCAACTGTGTATTCTCCAGAAAAGAGCAGGATTTTATGTCAATAACACATACAACTTCTTGCATAAAAGCTATACAACTTGTTGTAAATACTATTTATCTAAGTGAAAGAGTTGTTAGTCGCAGAGTGAATTTACGTTTTTGGAATAAAAGCAAAGTAGATGTAAGCACAGCGTGCTATAGTTCATGGCTCTCGTCGGAATGCAGAGAAGCCACTATATCTGTGCTTGCAGTGTTAGCGGTAAGCAGTTAATCCCAAGCGCTAAAATCGATGGTACTTACTTTACGCAATGTAGCGGACTAACGACGTTACCAGTTGCGGCAATGAGTGTGATAAAAGCTATTGTTTCAACATCACTGCCACCATCAAAGATAATGTGTCACGTTAAACATTAATTAGAGGTACAGCGAATGGCTCGCTCAGCTTTAAACTACCTAATGACAGAATCCAGTACATTTTAGCCAGGCCTGTCAGCTGCGCAACATGCCGCGTGAGATTTTCAATGCATCCCGTCATCTATTATTTTAAAGCCTTCCAGTTTTATTTTATTTTATTATTTATTAAGGAGCTATATCTATAGTGTACCAGACTGTCCTTAAATTTATGGCATTAAGTTCGTCCCCGAAATTATTAAATGACTTACTCCTCTCATGACGGTTTCGTTTTACTCTTATATCTTTTACTTCAGTCAAGTAATACTATAGTCCTTTACTACGCGTTTACTGTTTCTCGAGGCACTTTTAGATGTTCTAATTTATCAACTCTGTCATGAAGCAAGCAAATTAGATTCCCTTCACATATCGTATTCACTTATCACCATGGATTAGCTTTCACTATGGATACTCATCATAAGTTATGTTCACTTATCACAATTTTTTCCTTAATTTTTAATTTATATTCTATTTCTCAGACGATGTTCTAAACGAAGTAATGTATTTACAGGATATTTACCTTAAGGACACACTTATAACCCTATTACGTCCACACCATTAACTTCATCTTCACGAGGCTGCCTGAAGCGTTACAGAATTCTCTGTAACCAAGTCATTTGCTTACGGGTAAGACCATTTTTTTTAATGGGAGGACTTAGTAACACACGGTCCGTTATAAAAAAAATAAAATGCACTTTCCAGAATGAAATTTTCACTCTGCAGCTGTGCTAATATGAAAATTCGTAGAAAATTAATATTGTTTGCGAGGAACAGACTCGAACTCGGGACCTTTGCTTTTACACAGACAAATGGTCTACCAACTTTTTTTTACAACGGTTTTAAGGAATCGGGTCGTGGGTTGGCGGAGGCAAGGTGGAAGGGGTCGCACGCAAGCTGAGGCCTGACTACAATGTCTCCTCGTCTAAGGGACGAAATGGTGCTTTTTTCGTGTTGTATTTTGTTCTTTATTTACTATGATTTATAGGTGCAAAAGACAATATATAGAATCTAAAGGTCCCATTCAACACATCCAAACGTAAAACGGCTCCCAATGCCGTCTAGATTTAACCAAATCACTAACAAAAGAAAAACGGGACCCCACAACGGCCCAGTTGGCGTGTTACAGGTCGGCTTCTCCAGCTAGCTGAATAAGTAATTGGAAAGACATGTTATGTATTTCACGTGTCGCCGAAAGATCATACGTTGCTCTTGCAGTGTGTACCAAAAGTCTATGACGTCCTTGTCATCGGCGCGATATAGATAATGCGATGTCATCCCCTTTATCCAGTTGAAGGCGTTTTTCCTGGTCGTCGGAAAGTATACTTTGTCCAGGAAGAGTAGGCCATCAGCTTTGATTGCCATGAGCGCAGTAAGCAGTAAAAGAGCCAACATTTTTTTTCGGGAGAATCCAACACTCGACTGCTGTGCCACAAACCAAAAGATGCTTGTCGGAGACGACGACCATGCAGTGGGGGCATATCGACGTGTGGACCAGGTGACTAGGGTGCAGTCATTGACGGTTCGGGAATTGGCCGTTCACCATTACATACCATAACGCAAGGATCTCTGTAGGGAGAGAAGGAAGATGAACCGCTCTCCATATTCTCTGCCACTGTATTGTAGGGTGCTTTTTTTACCACATTGTGGGCAGCCAGATCTCTGGCAAACTGTTCTGAATGTAGCTGTAATCGACGAGGAAGTCCCGAGGGTATGTGAACGGTGCCGTGATGTGGCCAACATTGACAGGTGAATGCAATGAATGGGGGGGCCACTTCCTCGATCACAGCTCCCATTATGGTAACGTACTCGGCTCTCCAAAAGCGTTGTATCGTACTAAGAAATATGACACGCGCCCTGTTCCTTACGTTTACGAGTCCGATGTCTCTTCCCCTCTGTGGCAGCGTCAAAGTATCTTAGCGGCTTTTGAAGTGGAGGTTAGCATTTACTAAATGTCCGAAGGCTGACTGTAACCTTGACGCGATCATCGTGGGAAACGGCAGTATATGCGCCAAATGACGTATTTTTGGTGCCATATATATGTTGGCATACTGTGAGATCTGGAACATATCCGTTACTGGCAGTGCATGTTGTACTAAATGGCGCATCTGACTCAGTAGCCATCCATTATTCCCGCTTTACGTCGTATGTTTCCCAGCCCTCTGCCCACTTCCATACATCGGGCCCTTCGAAGGTGAGTCACACTACCCGCCACCGTTCCATACTGCTAAAGCCATCCCAGTGCCGCCTTGGTTTCGCCTCCTGATTTGACCATCAGAACGACTTCGTCGGCGTATGCGCTGCATTGGAAGCATGCGGTCTTTAGTTAGTCGCCTCGAAGGCACCGTCGGAGGCCGTGTAGTAGGTTCAACGGCTACCACAAGTTAAATAGGGGATCAACCTCAACATCGTGTCCACAGACATGAGGGGGCTTCCCATCCGTTCCGTGACCGCGCATAGGAACACATGACCAATCGGTCCGAAGTGTGGTCGAAACCCACTGCCAAAATGCCTCCTCGTAATCGACATGCTGACATCAGTGCTATGACATCCCTGTATGACCCTAGCGCCGTGTGTATATTGCTCTTCCCACGTAGAAATGTTTCATCTAAATGTATTTTGTTCTTTATTGCCGCCAGAGGTGAGCACAAAGGATATGTGCAAAAATTTTGTAGTCTGCGTTCAATAATGTCAAACGCCGGTAGTCTTGTGGTTTACGACCACCACTTGGTTTTCGAACGGGTATCATAATACCGTCTGTGAATTCGGTAGGAGCCTGTAAAGTAGGTGTCAAGACTTCGTTGTACATCAGTATCCACATCGGTCTCATCAGAGGAGAAAAGGTGCAGAAGAACTCAAGAGGGAGTCTATCCGATCCAGGAGATTTGTTTAGCGTGCCACGCTTTAGAGCAGCGTCCAGATCATCTATGGTAATGTCAGCTGTAAGGCCGTCCACTTCAGTTGAACGCTCGGCAGCTGTCATTTCCCGAAGCACATCTGCAAGTCCTGCTCTCTCCAGTTGTAAGTGAAAGCATGTGCAGTATCCTTCTGTAACGTGGCCGTCAATCCATCGGTCATTTCGACGTCCCTTGTAAGTGTACGTCGCCGCTGCCGTCTTCTCACATTATATAGTGTAATAACGGTCGTTCGTTGAGTCACCAATCGAGCATTCTCGCACGCACTTTAATTCCTTTCATATTCACTGCCGTAAGATGCATCAGTTGTGCTTTGATACGTTGAACAGCCGCCTGATGGTCGGGAGACGGTGATTGCGTCGTCAGCTCACATAGGGCTGTGAAACAAAATTCAGATGTCGTCCGTTGCCAGCTTGATTTACCTTGTCCATATCTTGTGAACGTTCTTCGTGAAGCCGGTTTGACACAGCAGAGCCACCATTTCAGCGTTGAATCGTAGGTACGTTGACGCCGTTGACATTGACGCCATTTGTCTTCAGCCACCCAGAAACCTCATCCGTCAGGTGTGTGACGTTGAGCTTCCATGGACTCCTGCTGCGCCATGTTCTTTTCCGTGGCAGAGTGATGGTGCAGATGTAAGCCTTGTTGTGGTCTTTAGTCCTGAGACTGGTTTGATGCAGCTCTCCATGCTACTCTATCCTGTGCAAGCTTTTTCATCTCCCAGTACCTACTGCAACCTACATCCTTCTGAATCTGCTTAGTGTATTCATCTCTTGGTCTGCCTCTACGATTTTTACCCTCCACGCTGCCCTCCAATACTAAATTGGTGATCCCTTGATGCCTCAGAACATGTCCCTTCTTCTGGTCAAGTTGTGCCACAAACTTCTCTTCTCCCCAATCCTATTCAATACTTCCTCATTAGTTATGTGATCTACCCATCTAATCTTCAGCATTCTTCTGTAGCACCACATTTCGAAAGCTTCTACTCTCTTCTTGTCCAAACTATTTATCATCCATGTTTCACTTCCATACATGGCTACACTCCATACAAATACTTTCAGAAATGACTTCCTGACACTTAAATCTATACTCGATGTTAACAAATTTCTCTTCTTCAGAAACGCTTTCCTTGCCATTGCCAGTCTACATTTTATATCCTCTCTACTTCGACCATCATCAGTTATTTTGCTCCCCAAATAGCAAAACTCCTTTACTACATTAAGTGTCTCATTTCCCAATCTAATTCCCTCAGCATCACCCGACTTAATTAGACTACATTCCATTATCCTTGTTTTGCTTTTGTTGATGTTCATCTTATATCCTCCTTTGAAGACACTGTCCATTCCATTCAACTGCTCTTCCAAGTCCTTTGCTGTCTCTGACAGAATTACAATGTCATCGGCGAACCTCAAAGTTTTTATTTCTTCTCCATGAATTTTAATACCCACTCCGAATTTTTCTTTCGTTTCCTTTACTGCTTGCTCAATATACAGATTGAACAACATCGGGGAGAGGCTACAACCCTGTCTCACTCCCTTCCCAACCACTGCTTCACTTTCATGTAAGCCTGGTGGTCTATAAAGACCGTAAGTTATACCTCAGCGTCAATCGTTGCCATGTATAGCCCACTCGACACGTACACCCTGTCTAGTCGACTTGCTGAATCGTTCGTAAGGTACGGATATCCGCGGCTGTCGCCGTGCTTCACTTTCCAGGTGTCATGCAGTGCAAGGTCCCAGACCAGAGTCTGAAACGCCGCGCAAGCGACGAAGTGTGGGCGTTAGACTTCGGGCCGCAGAACGCAGTTAAAGACGCCGACAAAGGAATTCTCCTGACGTCCTCGAAAGACCGGTGACACTTCCTCTGTCTAAAAAGTTGTGTGTTCGCGTCTCTTCGCCGAGCCAGACGTCGCATAAACAGTCACCAACCGAACGTCCCCTACAGACAGGGCAACGCCATGGCTATTACACATCTTCTGCCACTATTCCTTCTCTTAACAGTATGGTTGTACCACCGTTACCATCGGCACATATTAAACGATATACGACATAACCCTAAAACTCTATTAGGGTACCGATTCCTACCTCCAGCAGAAAAACTATGTCGATGTCCACTGCCCGCAGTATACCTCGAAGCATTTGAATCTTTACTGGTGTACTAATACCACCGATGCTGACTGTACCAATATGGTAAGCGTGGGACACCGTATCGGCTGTGCAATGCTTGAACGTCACACACCAATGAATCGGCTGACTTCGGAGCATTCTTCCTGGATCGGGACCACACGACTCCGCCTAACTGGACGCCGTGAACGAGGTTCGCTCCTGACTCATTGGCGGTGGGAGCTAGTGACTGAACGTCCTCCTCTTGCATCTCGTCACTTCGGTCCATTTCTTGTGCCCAATCTCCCAATGAATTGATGGAGATGCTCGCTGTTGACAGGCATTCGCCTCTACTACTGACAGGTGGGACATCATCCTGTTGCATAGTTGTATCCATCGCGCCTCCTTGAAGTTAAAGCTCCTCCACGATCTGTAGCACAGACCATTGTTTTCGTAGTCGTGCCTCCACGTCTGATGAGGAATGCTTTTCAGTGTGATCCGCTTCCATATCTGAGGATCCTTTCGATGGGAGCGTCGAAAGACCCTGATTCCGCAACTGTTGTGGGGCGTCTGGCTGATCGAGTGACAAGATCATTTGCACCGTCGATGACGTGGGATCGGGGACGATACTCGTAGACTCTATGGGAAATGGCCTGTCATGCACGTCGCCCACGTCATTCGGAAACGCTAAACGCTTCCACGTACGTAATAGCCAGTGATGTCGTCTGCTGTGGCAGGTGCTGGGTGTGCTGAAGTAACTGTACTAGACGCCGCTGAAGACAGTCTGGTTCGGAAGTGACCTTCCTGCCTGCAACCTGAGCAGGTTGGTCGTCGTATATAACGATGGCTCCACATCCACCTATTGACACGTAATATAGTATGTGCTTCCAGAGTTCAGTTCTTGTTTGGCGCACCCTACTGAGTACGGGATATGCCTCGAACTTGGTCTATTTCTTTGCAGCATGATTAAGGACCGTGCAGCGTTGGCAAAATGCTGCGATAGTCGTGTTCGCAGGAATATCGAATGGTTCAAATGGCTCTGAGCACTATGGGACTTAACTTCTGAGGTCATCAGTCCCCTGGAACATAGAACTACTTAAACCTAACTAACCTAAGGACATCACAAACATCCATGCCCGAGGCAAGATTCGAACCTGCGGCCGTATCGGTCGCGCGGTTCCAGACTGTAGCGCCTAGAACCGCTCGGCCACTCCGGCCGGCAGGAATATCGAACGTAAGTTCGAATACACATACCATTCTAACTCCGAGACCGACATAATTGACTGAAACCACACCCACGTTCCCGTCGGCGTGGCAGAAACAGTAACCGTCGTTGCCTCGAAGAATGAGACTGTCTCATGCTGCTGCGTCTCTAAGTTTGACGTATACGAAGCTGGACACTGGAGTGGGTGAATTCCTATCAGCTCCCATAGAATCGATTTCGTGTGCTTTTGGTCTCGTATGTTGTGTGGTGAACGTGACCTTCACTGTCGACTTCCGGTGGGAAAAAGCCATTTGATATGCGTTAATAAATGCACTGCTATGCGAAGCCCCATGGATGTAAAGCTCGCGCTAACGGAGAGCGAGCGGAGCGCTAGGCACGCCCGAGCAGCTACAACGCTGAAGGACTGTGCCTGAGCTGCCCAGGCACAGATGAGGACCCGTCCTCACATCCCCGCCTCTATTAGTACATCACATCCTACCATCCAAACTTAACAGAAGTTTCTCCAGGAAACTTGCAGGACTAGCACTATTGGAAGGAAGGATATTTTGGAGACACGACTTAGCCACAGCCTGGGGGAAGTTACCAAAATGAAATTTTCACTCTGCTGCGGAGTGTGCGCTGATATGAAACTTCCAGGAAGATTAAAACTGTGCTCCATTCCTAGACTCGAACTCGGTACCTTTGCCTTTTCTTGGGGAGTGCTCGACCAACTAAGTTACCCAAGCACCATTCACTAGCTGTAAGCTATCACTCCGCTTCAGAATGAAAATTTCAGTCAGCGAACATCACCCAGGCTACGGCTAGGCCATGCCTCCACAATATCCTTTCCTCCAGGAGTGCTAGTCCTGCAAGTTTCATAGGAAAATTTCTGTGAAGTTGGGAAGGACAGAACCGAGGTACTGGCAGAACTAAAGCTTTCAGGACGGCTCCTAAATCTTTCTGGGGTAGCTGAGTTTGTCAGTCTGGGTCGAGGAGCCGTGCGGCGCGGACATGCTGTTTATGGCTCTGCCACGTACAGCGCACTCGATGTTTGTGTATTCGCTTCGGTCGTTTCACGCGTATTAGTGTTTTCATCGATTATAATGGCAAATTCATACAGAAAATCGAAGCTGAAATTCAGTTTCAGGAGTGAACGTTTTTTTCAAGACGAAGTAAAGATCTCCTGTGACGAAGTAATTGCTATGCACCTTTCCATAGTCAGCTGTGTGGTGTATTTCAAGCTTCTCAGCGACTCTCAGCGACGCATTCTGTGACAGGCTCGTTTGAAAGATTAAGAAGAGGCTGAAATTCTGCCAGTCAGATGGTAATGTGGGTTCTGTTGAGATCGGAGATACCGAGTTGGGATGGCGGACGATATGGATTTTCGAACTCCCTTTAGAAATGCCCTCAGAGGAGGTGGTGTCTGCGCTTCACCCTTATGGGACAGTGTGTAACCTCCCCCTCACTTACCGACCTTAATGACAGTGAAAAATTAAACCGCGTGTACCTAATGGAAATTTGGGAAAAGCAATCGTCACCGAAGTTAATCTGTCGGTAAAGAGGGAGGAAAGGCTCACATCTAAATGAAAGGAAAAATGCAAATGAAACTGGTGGAAATTAATTTTGAAAAGGGTAAAGTTAATAAAGAAAGTAAATGTGTGGCCGTCACGTTAACAATTAATTGGCGCTAATTAGTTATTTGAGATTTGGGGAAAATTACGGTCGCCAGTCCTATGGACACTACTATAATAACTGAAAAAGAAGGGTTATTGCACATATAATTAGCACTAAAAGCGTGGCAACTGAAGGTTGACACGTGTAGTGTGAAAACTGAAAGTTTGCCATATCCCGTAGATTCATGTCACAAGGTGTTCATAATTCTCTCAAATTCTGCTACATATTTGCCCCATGCCCCATGGTTGTGATGGCATTAGGTACGGCAAAGTCGGCCTAGTCTTTGTTCGTGTGTTACGTTTGACACACCATCTACAAAACTTTCCAGTTCACCTTCTACGCTATTGTCAATGTTGAGATTCCTCACATTACAGTAGTTCAAATTCATACCTACGTCAATACCTTCCGGCCAGTTAACAATGTGTATAGGCTGGTATTGCCTATGCACACCGTCTCCTGCCTCGTCAAAACTAACTACTATTGTTTTATCTTGTGACGTACATGTCAAAGTTTTGCTTTCGCAATTTATCACTGCACGGTACTTTAATAGCCAATCTAACCCGATAATTACTTCCGTAGTTAAGTCTGGCACGACGACAAACTCTTGTTCAAATCGCGCCCCACATATCTCGAAGTTGACAAAAATCTGTTTTGTGACCGGTTTACTGGCCTTCCCAGTAGCACCGATAATTTTCACTCCTGTTACTGGCATAACTACGATGCCGGGTCTGTCTTTCAGTAACTCAAATATTTTCCCAGATACAGCACTCAATTCTGCACCGGTGTCAATCAACACGTTTAGTTGTAGGTCGTGCATATTAACAGACACTACTATCTGTCTACACTTGTCCTCGACTGTTTCTTTATTTTCCCACAGTAAATCCTCGTCTATATCCAGGTCATTCCAGAAAAAACCATCCGGCTTTTATCCTAAATCCGGCTTATCTGGCGGCCTTTTCAGCCTCTGTTCACATACAGTTTTAATTTCAACACGTTTGTCCTGAGGCTGAGACTGTAGCTTCGCCTCCAATACCGAAACCTTTTCCTGTAACTCGTCAACTAGTGAGTGTTGCTTTGCTACCAATTCACTAACTGTCACCTTCGTTGATTCCTCTTTGGTCAGATTGATCTCATCTGCCAATCTACCTGGAGGAATGTGCCCAGTAGTATCTGCAATTACTTCCTCTGGATCTGCGCAACCCACACTGCTACCGTCCGACCGTATAATGTCAGCTCTAACCTCATACACGCTGTAATCTACGTGCTTTTCTACCAATCGTGTCCGGCTATCACCAAAATTTTCGTAATCTTTCTCCTTAATACTCTCGCAATGTTTAAACTGGAGGTTGGCGTCGGATGGGTCGGCTACTTCTACCACTATAACTTTCGGCAAAGTCTGCCGGTTAGGGCCAGAACTTTCCGTTACTACTTCAACATCCAACTCCTGCGGGACTAAACACGACGAATCTTGCTCGTGCTCCCCATTAGCATCAACTATTTCTAGTAAAGTCTGCCGGTTAGGGCCAGAACTTTCTATCACTTCACAAATACTATCTTCCTGTGGGACGAGACGCGGCAAATCCTGCCGGCGCTCCCCATAAACACTTATCCCGTACAGGCCCCTATAATCTCATAGTTCGTCGTATAAGCGACCGAACTGCCTTAACCAGACCTCATCCCTCTCTGCACCCCCTCGCTCAATGACGAACGTGTTATCCGACATCTGATCCTCTCTCAACAATTGCGAATCATTCTTAAACTCAATCTCCATTTCCGCTGTGGGTGTTACAGCTGCCAATTTACAATCGTTTTCCGGAACACTACTTAAATTGTTCTCACTGACAGTGCATGTATTTTCTACTGCTGTGTCTATAGCTGATCTACTACTTGTGGGCGCACTCCTTTCTCTTAACACTGGCACACTCTCCCACCGTTGAATACTCCATACGGAATTTTCGTAACGACGACACCTGGGTTTTCTCCTGTTATTGGGCCTCCAAAATTTCTCCACGCCCGGTCGGCCCCTCACCGGCGCGGCTAATGGTTTCCCTGTCTCGTCCCAGCAGATACGCTCCCCGGATGCTGCTGAGGCGGCTGATCACACTCTGTGGCGTTATTACTATTCTGCGAAGCCCGTATCACGCTCGTATGATACTGGTTTCCGTCATTCCTGTTATTATTTGCATTGTACCGATTGTCATTACGGCCCGAACCACTATTGTTATTGCTGCCAAGATTGCGGTATGCGTTATTCCCATGGTTATCATTGTTGTGGTTGCTGTGGTACCCGTTGTTGTTACCACGGCCTCTACCACTATCGCGATTATTGCGCCAATTGTCCTCGTCCTCAACTCTTTCCAGGAAATCATTGATTGTCCTGTAATTGCTTCCTATGTAGCGTTTTGTATCATCTGGAAGCTCCTTGTAGAGTTCCCAGACTATTTCGGATTCCGTGCGGCGATCACGCAAATATTCCAACTTGCGGATCCAGCCCTCACAAAACTCCTTCATCGAGCCGCGCGAATTCGCATCGAAAGGCCTCGATACGACAAATTCGCGCCAGACACTTTGCTGTTTTTGCTCTGACCAGTATTCAGCCAGAAACAAATTTTTAAACTCGTCAAATGTCAGGTTCGTAATGTTGAGGTTTAAGCCCCAACGCTTGGCATCACCAGCCAACACATCAATAACCGCATTAATTTTTCTCTCATTAGTCCATGATCTGGGTAAAACTCTTTCACAATTTTTAATGAAACCCGTCGGGTGTATACCGCCTTTTTTAAAGGGGTCGAACCGCTCCTCTTTCGTCAACAATTCCGAACTATGTGCACAGATTGGCATATAGCTCTGTTTTTCGTCAAGTTTCTTTTCTAATTCCGACACTCTCGTAATTACTTGGCAAGTGGTTGTCGCAAGCGTTTCTACTTCCCTTTTTTTTTCTTCGCAGGTTTTAGCCTGCTTCGTCACTTTGGTATCTACTTCGGATACTACAGCCTTTAAAGTTTCCACCTTCTTTTGATCCTCTTTTTTCACTAATTGAATTTGTTCCGTCACCTTATTCTCGATGATCGGAGCAACTGCTTCTCCTACACTTTTCTCGATTCTGCTAATTTCGGAATAAAAACGAGTATTTATGCTCGCAATTTCCGCCTGAACGCCTATCATTTCTTGTTTAAGATTACCGATTTCGGTATTAATCACAACAATATCTTCTTTGATTTTATCAACTTTTGTGTTAACAACTCCTACATTGTTGTTAACAACATAATAGCTTTGTTCTGATTGTCTAGCTTCCGTTCAATTTTTTCAGACTGAGCTTCTTGCTCGGCAGCCTGAGCTTCTTGCTTGGCAGCCCGAGCTTTAATTTCTGCCGATTGACTCTTGATTTCGTTAATCAAAACATTCAATAAATCAGTTAAATTCCCAGAAACTACCGGTTTTACTTCCGTAGCTGGTTCCTCTATATATGTTCCCCCATATTCGTCATCAAGGGGTACAGATTTGATTTTCGCTTCCGATTCCGAAACATTTTCTAAAGTTTGGAATTCCATTTCTGCTCTTTGTTGCGTTTCGGCGGTCGCGTCTTTCATGCTAGCCGCCTGCCCCTGAACAATGGGTACCGCGGTGCGCGTTTCCCACTGTTCGACCGATTGTTCCGTATCCAAGTCTACCAAATTTTGGTAATTGTTGCCTTCACTCATTTTAATAATTTTCAATATAAATGCCAAATCTCAAATCTAATTAGGATTCCTCACACTAATATTCTCGCTGACGTATCGACCATTTCGTAACCAGTACTTCGTTACGAGATTTGCACAATGCAAAATTCGTGTCCAGAACAACCTCAAATCCGAAGATTGTCCTGTCACCAGGTCGCCACGTGTAACCTCCCCCTCACTTATCGACCTTAATGAGAGTGAAAAATTAAACCGCGTGCACCTAATGGAAATTTGGGAAAAGCAATCGTCACCGAAGTTAATCTGTCGGTAAAGAGGGAGGAAAGGGTTACATCTAAATGAAAGGAAAAACGCAAATGAAACTGGTGGAAATTAATTTTGAAAAGGGGTAAAGTTAATAAAGAAAGTAAATGTGCGGCCGTTACGGTAAAAATTAACTAGCAGTAATTAGATATTTGAGATTTGGGGGAAATTACGGTCGCCAGTCCTATGGACAACTACTATAATAACTGAAAAAGAAAGGTTATTGCACATATAATTAGCACTAAAAGCGTGGCAACTGAAGGTTGACACGTGTAGTGTGAAAACTGAAACTTTGTCAGAAGTAATAAATTTCGCTACACTCTGACTTAATTTAGCAAAAGAATTAATAAAACCGGAAAATCGAAAGCTTTCTTTCTGAAGCACATCGAAATTCAGTAAAATACGGTTAGTCTTGGACTACCTCAACAATCATTTCAAAAGCTACTTAAATCTACGCAATTTAGAAATAAGACATTTAACTTTGAACTTGAATTAAATGATTCTGAACAATTAACAATAGTAAAATTTAGTATGTACCAAGCTGAGCTGCAGTCACAGGTAAGCTAAAATACGGTAACAAAACTCGCACTCTTAATTTGTGCTTGTGTAATCTAAATATTGTAGCCAGCTATGAATACCTTAACTGAACTTTGAAATTAAAGCAGTGAAACCGAATGATGCTGGCGTTTGAATTTCAACGACACTCGGGTTCATTCCGGAAAAGGAAGGGACCCTGCTTGGTAATGCAATTGGGACAATGAGCAACAAAGGTTCATGCTACGTTGCTGTAATTTAGTTCTGAAAATGGAACAGTTTGAAAAGCTGAGGTCTGCCATACAGTTCTAAAACTTTACGTGCTTCCAGTCTTCCTTGTTGGTTGATTGAAGGTTTGAAGCCGTCGATCGAGGAGGTGGCGACAGTCACTCATTGTCGGCCGTCGATGTTGCAGAAGCTGGATGTTGGCGCGCCTTCTTCTCGACACGGTCACCAGGCGAAACGGGCTCTTGATGTGCGGCAGCTAATGCTTCCCGTCCGCGACACCGTGTCAGAAACTATCATAGCAAGTCGAGCGCAATTACATGCTGCCCAACCCCGAAAGCGCGGCAACTCGCGGGAGCGTCACACAACACACCTGCTCCACTGCACCACCCCAGCCAGACTCCCCCTCTGCCCGCGCTCCACGCTACAGAGTTAACACTACCAAAGATCCTAAAACTTTGGTTCTCCACACGACCTATCGATGTATTCGTTCGATAGCATAGTTTTCCCTAGGCCAGACCCAGGGTATAAATACAAATAATATTCACAAAACAAATCAACATAAATGCATAAATATATATATATATACAAACAGTAAAACAATTACAATATATAAAAACACAGAAATGTCATATCATCAGGTAACAAAATAAGGAAAAAATTATAGTGCAGCAGATGGAAATAGGAGGATATGCATTTCCGGCGTTACAAGTGCACGGATATGTTTGGGAGAAACTGGTGCAATTTAGCACATATTCAATCCTTAATAGAGTGCATCAGGTCTGCATTACTTTAAATAAACATGTTCCCTCCTATGTATACACTGGAGGATGCAGAGGCATCATCATTTACGACGGACAGCCGAACACATGCTTGAGATACAGTAAAGAAGGCTACATCTAGTCCGAATGTCTGCAGAGGAGGATAGTGCAACCGCCACCAGCAGACTCGATCCTTCTCCTGTTGTTGATGTCCCTACATGTCACATATGTGGCAGCGCTGTCGGCACATTGCCAGCTCTGATGGTCCTAGCAATTCTCCGCATAATACTGAGGAACTACAGGCCCCATTATTGCCTCGACAGCTATGTCGACGGATGATGAAGACAATATAGGTAGAAATGTTGACACCATGACAGTGCCTGCGGCGGTGTTGATGCCAGATAGTCGGGACTCGTTGCCACTGTCTGACATTGAAGTACACTCATGTAAACAACTATCGCTGAAGAAGTACAAGAGGAGACAGAGGACACCATCTGATCACCCCGAGATACAGTCATTTTACCCAGACGATAAGGCGTTGATAAAAGTCGTGGAAACACACAGCCTATGCCCACACACTGGACTGGTCACTGACTCGCCCTTGTCGAAAGTGGCACAATCTGATTTTCGCCTGTATGAACAGCCGATGCCGCCCCCTTCCCACCTCTGTGTCGATGATGACGACGAAGATCCTGCAAGGGAAGTTGTGCTGGCGCCCGAGGCCGCAGTGCACATGATTCACAAATTTTTGGTGCAGTGGAGAAAGTTGCGCTCATGGACACCGCAGAAGATATCACACCACCACATCCGTCTATTGCAGTGATTGTCCTTGTGCCTCCACTTAACAGTCTGCTTCCATCAAACTCAACACCAATGATTCGAAAGTGAAGCTTCAATTGTTGCATGATATGCTACCATTGTCAGATGTGGACATTGCACTATGCAATGAGTTCGTTTGGAGACCTTTCCGGACTGATGATGCCAGTAGCCATCTGGTCATACTGGTGGGAGATGGCACAGATGTTGACGAGGTGACGTATTTGCCGTCAGTCAGAGAGCTGGCGATAACCACAGAAGGCACACAGAATGTGAACATCTATGCTCCCTCTAGCGTTGAAGAGACACGCGACTGGTTGTATTTCTGTTCGAATGAGATCATCCTCTCTTCTTGTGACTATGACAACTGCATCCTCGCTGGGGACTCAACAGCTTGCTTCATCCAAAAAATCGATAGCCCAATTACTCCCATGTCCTGAATTTTGTCGTTTGGTGCAAGAATTTCATCTTCTAGACACTTGGGCAAGATCGCTCAGTGACTGCACAGGATACACATGTCACCAGTCACTCTGCGAGTCGCCTCGATCGCATTTATGTTTCTCCTGGTCTAACGGTGGTGACAACGGACACAGAAAGATGGCTGTTACCGTTTTCTTATCACAGTGCATAGATCTGCACTATTTCCTTCCGTCGTCAGAAGATATGGAGGAGTCATGGATGCTGGAAAATTAATGTAATGCACCTCCAAAGCTCGAGAGTTGTCGACTCATAGTAGAGACATGGACTGCTTGCGAAGATCGACTGCTGGGATATCTCTCCAGCCTGAAATGGTGGCTCGAATGTGCCAAACCGGCACTACAGCGTGCGATGGTGCAATATGGTAGAGAACAGTCCCTTTAGCATCGCCACGCCATGGGATATTACTTTATGCTGCTCTGAGAATTCATGGCTAGCCCATCGTCCCCTGACCGACAGGGAGAGATTCGTCACATTAAGGCTAAGAACATCTCACATACGCGACGTCATCTCGAAGTTGTCGTGTTGCAGGCACGGTGTCAAGATCAGGTTGACGGTAAACCTCTGTCTGTGCACCATATTCTTCGTGAACGGCACCGCTAACGACGAAAGACGATCCAAGTTCTTGACGTGCCAGATGGTCGCAGTTTGTCTGCACATGCAGGCACTGTATGCATTCGTTGACAACTACCGACGGTTTTACCGTAAGGAGAATTACGATGGTGCTACTTTTTCTGGAGTGATACAGTCTAAATCAGGTAAGCTCGACTGCCCAGAAGCAGAATCTCTTATGATGCCAGTCATCCACGCAGTAACTGAGGAAGCCATAACAAAGGGTGCGAGCAACAGGTTCCCTGGTTCTGACAGTATCCCCTTGAAGTTCTACTGAGTCTTTCAAGATATGATGATTCCTAGATGGACGTCGATGTATCAGAAACTAATGACACCTGCTGCCCCACTGCCTCCGTCCTTTGTTCAAGGCCTGATTGTCCCGATCCCTAAGCCAACAGAGGGACGATGAACTGAGCATTATCGCCCCCTTACCATGCTCAACACCGATTTTAAGATCTTCACAGGGTTTCTGCCGGCTCCTCCTAAGAGCGTCTTACCTCAAGTACTTGTTACAGAACAAACGACCATGGAAGGAGCAAATAATGTTCAGACGACACTTACTGACTACGGGGATGTGATAGCCCTCGCAGCAGTTTGTCGCCTCTGAGGCGCTCTGATCATGGTGGACTTTGACTATGCCTTTGACAGGGTGAGCAATGATTTCCTTGCGGCGGTGATGGCCTGCATGGCTTTCCCCCTAGGCTTTATCAATGTCAGCTTACGACTTCTCCTTGGTGCATCATCCAAAGTACTGGTTAATGGACATGCAGCAACAGAAAATCCATTCAATTTCCGCGTATCCTACAGTATACCCATGAGCTATGAGTATTCGTTAGATAAGCAACTGCTCATAGCTCCTAATGTCGAGCGAATGAGAGCTTCGTACCGTATCTTGAGGATACGTCCTCCGAACCGGATACCGCCAGTAGTCGTTGTATCATGACGGCCGTCATCAGGAAGATATGAGCCTCGTGCAATTTTCCGGACGCCATATGAGGTGAATCGTTGGACCATAGAGTACACAAGGTATAAAAGAGCAGTGCATTGGAGGAGCTGTCATCTATACTCAGGTGATTCATGTGGCAAGGTCTCCGACGTAATTATGGCTGTACGACGGGAATTAAAAGTCTTTCAAGGCGGAATGGCAGTTGGAGCTATGCACATGGAAGATTCCATTTCGAAAATCTACATCTACATCGATACTCTGCAAATCACACTTAAATGCCTGTCAGAGAGTACATGGAATCACCTCCGCAATAATTCTCTATTATTGCGCTCTCGAAAAGTACGCAGAAAATAAAGGAACGCCTATTTCTTTCCGTGCGAGCTCTGATTTCCCTTATTTTACTGTGATGATTGTTTCCCCTATCAACGTCGCCTTAACAATATCTCTGAGCATTCAGAGAAGAAAGCTTGTGATTGAAATTTCGCGAGAAGATATGGCCGAAACGATAAATGCCTTAGTTTTAATTATGTTCACCCAAAATCCTGTATCATATCCGTGATACTCTCTTCTCGGTGTATTCTGTGAACCCTATATGGTAAGAATTCCAGACCGCACAGCAGTACTCCAAAAGAGGACGGACAAGCGTTGTGTCTGCAGTCTCTTTAGTAGATTTGTTGCACCTTCTAAGTGTTCTGTTAATAAATCTCAGTCTTTGGTTCGCGGTCTCCATGACATTCTCTATGTGTTCTTTCCAATTTAAGTTGTTCATAATTGTAATTCCTTTTGACTGATTTATCATGTAACCGACGCTTAACGGATTCCTTTAAGCACTCATGTCTATGACCTCACAGTTTTAATTATTTAGGCTCAATTTCCAATTTTCGCACCATAGAGATATCTTTCCTAAGTCGTTTTGCAATTTGTGTTGATCTTCTAACGACTTTACTGGTCGATAAGCATCATCTGCAAACAACTTAAGACGGCTGTTCAGATTGCCTCCTAAATCGTTTACGCAGATGAGGAACAGCTGAGGGCCAGAAATCACTTTTTAGTCGATGTCTTTCCGTCAGTTACTGCGAACTGTGACCTCTCTGACAGAAAATCACGAATCCAGTCGTATAACTGAGACGATATTCCATAAGAATGCAGTTTCACTACAAGCCGCTTGTGTAGTGCAGTGTCAAAAGCCTTCTGGATATCTAGAAATATGGCATGAATTTGAAATCCCTTGTCAACAGCACTCAACTCTTCGTGTGAGTAAAGAGCTAGTCGTGTTTCACAAGAACGACGTCTTCTAAATCCGCGTTTACTGTGTGTCAATAGACCGTTCTTTTCGAGGTAATTCATACTGTTCGAACACAAAATATGTTCTAAAATCCTGTTACATATCGACATTAATGATATGGGCCTGTAATTTAGTGGATTACTCCTTCTACCTTTCGTGAATGTTGGTGTGACCCGTGCAACTTTCCAGTCTTTGAGTACGGATCTTTCGTCGACCGAGCGGTTTTATATGATTGTTAAGTATGGGGCTATTGCATCAGCATACTCTGAAAGGGACCAAACTGATATACAGTCTGGACCAGAAGACTTGCTTTTTTTAAATGATTTAAATTGCTTCAGTACTCCGAGGTTATCTGCTTCTATGTTACTAATGTTGGCAGCTGTTCTTGATTCTAATTTTGAAATATTTACTTTGTCTTCTTTGGTGAAGGAATTTCGGAAGTCTGTGTTTGGTAACTCTGCGTTGGCAGCACTGTCATCGATAGTATTTCCATTTCTGTCGCGCAGAGAAGGCATTGACTGTGTCTTTCTGGTAGCATACTACAGACAGGATCTCTTTGGATTTTCTGCCAGATTTCGAAACATAGTTTCGTTGAGGAAATTATTATTAGCATCTCGCGTTGAAGACTGCGCTAAATTTCGGGCTTCTGTTAAATATCGCCAATCTTGGAGATCTTGCGTTTGCTTAAATTTGACATGCTTTTTTCGTTGTTTCTGCAACAGTGTTCTGAACCTTTTTGTTAATTTGTGTGGAATAAATCTCTCAACTGTTGTCAATACTATTTATTTGAATTCAAGTCACATATGGTCTACACTTACATCATTAATTTGGAAGGAGCGGAGGTTCACTCAGGAAGGCGTCAAGCAAAATTTTATCTGTTTTTTTGATTAGATATTTATTTCCTTTATTTCTGGAGGGTTTGGCAGCTACAGTATTCACTCCTGCTACGACAATCCTGTGTTCATTAATCCCTGTATTCGTTTTGATGCTCGTTATTAGCTCAGGATTATTTGTTGCTAAGAGGTCAAGTGTGCTTTCACAACTGTCTACTATTCGAGCGGGCTCATGAACTAACCGTGCAAGCTTCCTACTTCCTTTAGTAATCAGGAGTTTAATAAAAATGGCAAAGGTATTGTTAATCAGAACACAGGGATGGCAAAGGTAATGTTAATCAGAACACAGGGAGAAGTTGTGACCTAAATAACAATAGGTTTATTCATTCTTAACATCACAAGACAAAATAAAATGGCTAAAGAAATGTCACCCAAACATTTTCATTTGACAAACGCTTTCACTGATATGGGGCCTATGGTGGACAAAGTGATCAGCTGGGCATCGACACACGGCACTAACCAGAACACTAATCGCTTTGTCTGATTTCATACACGTGAATGCGGCGTATGGCACAAATACTACACCACCATCAAGCATCTGTACTCTATTATTCCAAAAAGAAAAACATGGTTCGAAAGAACAGGGTGCTGAGAAACATGTATTGGAGCCCTATGCCGTAGCAGCGAATACTTTACCCTTCTCCTGGTCAGGGCGGCACACCACGATGCGTTCGGCGACTTAACTCATGGACGGCAGCAATCTGTTATTAATGGCGCGCGCCCGAAAAATGCAAGTGCGCGGTCTCGCATTCGGCTAATTCGGAACGAAGGTACTTCCCTATGAGTCTCTGAAGCCCAGGTGGATTCCAGTGTGCAAGTGGACCCGTCTGCTGGTCTGCCAAACCAATTTGACTCTGTCCCACGACTATGCATGACGGAATATGTCAAACGTTTAGCCGACTGACTCAATACAAATAAGTACACCCACACATCACTCGTTGTGTGCGTGATGCTAGAAGGTGTACCTCTGATGGTTCAGACAGTGACTGGCACACTAGCAAAGAACGCAAGTCTCACCGTTTAGTTAGAGACCTACAGTTCTTTACTAGTGAAGCGCCAGTACAAGAGTGACCACTTCTCTTTCTTTCCACTTCCTTCGCCAGCTCGGTAGCAAAGCACATTTACATCTTAGACTACTCCCACTTTAGCACATACACAGGTTTGACCAATCAGAGACTTTAGAGTTCATTGGGAACAAAGAAAAAAAAAAGATTAAGCTTCATGGTCTCTTTCCCATACATTTACGTTGTGTCTTTTGCTAACAACATGACCAGGATGGAACCACAGCCTTCCATAAAAAGATTGTTATCTCCCCTGTTCTGTCCATTTCGAACTTTTCAAAGAACAGCCATAAGCTCGCTAGAAGCCTCGAGCCTTTACAAATATGTTTTGTAACAGAGTCTGGACGTCTGGGCGCCAATGACCTGTCCCATGGAAAATGCGCAGAAAGCTCACAGTTGTGTTGTCGGCTTCCTGCTTAACAATGGCCCATCCTCTGCTTTATTGCCGGTCTTCAATGCACTGCCCATTGCAGTGGCATCTCCTTGGCACTAGTCAGCCTACCTGGACGTGGCCCCCAACCAACTGGCGCCATCCAATGTGTGTACACAATGAGACCGCGGAATTTGGCAGTCCAGAAATGTTTTCACCTAGGTTCCACAGACAAAAAACGCTCCCCTCAGCCCTCAGTCACCATACGCTTTTACTGCAGTCGTTTAAATCGGCAACCTATTCCTTTGAATGCAGGCAAAGCTTACTGCTATTCATTCACTAGAGCACACAAGCAAGAGCAATAACTACTGCCCAGCATTTCATAATGATGTATGAAGTCAGATCGTAATAAAGATCATCTTCCCTAAGAACATTAAGCGGCATGACACCGAATCAGAAGTGAGATTGCCCTGCAATCTCTCAACTGCTTAAAATGATTTTCAGAGAATTCGTTTAGCACAATTTCAGATGATGTTTTATGCATACCTCTGGATTGAAACATGTTTATTTGCCAGCATATCGAGGGTAAATTGAAGTCACCATCTACTATAACTGTATGAGTTAGGTACGTGTTTGTAATTAGATTCCAGTTGTCTTGAGCCTTTCAGCAATTGTATCATCTGAGCTGGGAGGTCGGTAAAAAAGATCTAATTATTATTTTATTGTGGTTACCCAGAATGATCTCTACCCATACTAACTCACAGGAACTATCTGCTTCAATTTTGTGACAAGTTAAATTACTTCTAACAGCAACAAACACAGCGCCGCCAACTCTGTTTAGCCTATCCTTGCAGAACACTGTTTGGTTCTTCGCAAAAATTTCAGCTGAACCCATCTCTTGCTTTAGCCAGCCTTCAGTGCCTATAACGATTTGAGCATCAATGCTTTCTATTAGCACATGGAGCTCTGGTCGTTTCCCAACATAGCTACAACAATTTACAACTGTTATACATATTGGTCCTAGATCTATGTTCTTCCTGTGTTCAACCTGCAACCTTTGAAACTAAATCCCTTCTAAACTAAAAGACCATCCAGACCACGCCACACAGCCCCTTCTACCAATGTAGCTACCTCCTGCGTGTAATGGACTCCTGAACTATTTTGCAGAACCCGAAAACCCACCACATTATCGCCTGAGCCTTTGATTCAGACCCTCCACTCCATTCTGTATCAGAGGTCTGCAACTGGTCATGTCAACTATGCTGCAAATGGTGAGCTCTACTTTCATCTCATAAGTAAGACTGGCAGCGTCTACCACTTCTGACAGCTGCTCGAAACTAGAAAGTAACTCTTCTAATCCGAAGTGATACACATCATTGATACCAATGTGAGCCACCATCTGCAGCTGGCTGTTCCCTGTGTTCTTCATGGCATCTAGAATGATCCATTTCACGTCTGAAATGACTCCACCTGGTGAGCACACGGACTGCACGTTGGCTTTCTTGCCCTCCTTGGTAGCCATGTCCCTAAGGGACCCAATAACGCGCCAAACATTGGAGCTCACAACTACCATTAATTCCACCCTCTGTGATTGCCAAGATATTGCAGGCTGAGAGGTTTTTTTCTGAAGCAGGACAAGCGACTGCATCTGGCTGAGAGGCTGTGTCAGCCACAGAGAGCACCTGGAACCTGTTTGTCAGACTAAATGGATAGGTCTTATGTTCGATCCCCTGGGATGCCTTTCGCCACCTGCCATGAACCTAGGCGACATCGCACTCGACCACAGGTGAGGGTCAATTTCAGTGCGAGCAGCAACTGGGCTGGCCACTGGTGCAGATCGATCAGTGTACACGTGAGTCGTGCAGGATGTTCGTTGGATCCTTACGGCTGGCCCATAATGGTGATGCCCATCCACTGCAGCCTCAAGCTGTGTAACCAAAGTCATCACAGCCTGGAACTGAGTGCATAGTGTCACCAACATGGCTCGCATCTGCACACAGCAATCACATCCCTATTCATACTAAAGGCTGTGGAAAACTGCACTACACAGACAGCCAAAGGACTATCGACCGACTGCTGCTGCCTGATTTCTTAGTGAATTCAATATTCCGAGATCCACAGTGACAAGAGTATGCCAAAAACATTAAATTTCAAGCAATACTTCACCATGGACAACACAGTGGCCGACGGCCTTCACTTAACAACCGAGTGCAGTGACGTTTGTGTGGAATTGTCAGTGCTAACACACAAGCAACATTGCGTGAAATAAACGCAGAAATCACTCTGGCACGTACGACGAAAGTATCCGTTTAGACAGTGCAGTAAAATTTGGCGATAATGGGCTATGACAGCAGACGATCGACGCGAGTGCCTTTGGTAAATACATAACATCGCCTGCAGTGGCTCTCCTTGGCTTGTGACCATATCGGTTGGAGCCTGGATGAACGGCAAACCGTGGCCTGTTCACATGAGTGCCGATTTCAGTTGGTGAGAGCTGATGGTAGGGGTCGAGTTTAGTGCAGACTCCACGAAGCCATGGATACAAGTTGTCGACAAGGCTCCTTGCAAGCTGGTGGTGGCTCCATAATGGTGTTTACATGGAATGGACTGGGTCCTCTGGTCCAATTGAACTGATCATTGACTTTAAATGGATGTGTCCGGTTACTCTGACACCATTTGCAGCAATTTATAGGCCTTATGTTCCCATACAACAATGTGATATCACCGGGCCACAAATTTCACGATTGGTTTGAAGAACATTTTGGACAATTCTAGCGAACGATTTGTCCACACAAAACACCTGATATAGAGGCAGCGTGGCCCATTATTTCTGTAGGGGACTTCCAACGACTCGTTGAGTCCATGCCATGCCGAGTTGCTGCAGTAAGGCGGGCAAAAGGAGATCGAAAGAGATGTGATATCGTAACAGGAGCTAAATCTTCGTGAAATATTTTGCTTTTTGCAGCCAGGGAAATCCCCTCAACTTCTTAATCGAACAAAAGATTCGCTTCTTTGTACAGAAGCTCACAAGATTTAGGTATCTTTCTTTCATTCTCTTTGCTACCTCATAATGTATACTGATGAGCTGAGGCATTATGACCACCAGCTTAAAAGCATGTTGGTCCACCTCTGGAACGCAATTCAGTAGTGATTCTACGTGCCATGGATTCGCCAAGTAGTTAATGGATTTGCAGAGGCTTGTGGCACCAGATGCCTACGCACGGGTAGCACGCTTCCCGTAATTTACGGGCGGTTGGTTTATGCGCGCCAAGTTGGCGCCCGACAGCGTCCCAGACGGGTCTCATCGGATTCAGATAAGCCGAATCTGATGTCCAAGACATCAACGCCAGTTCACTATCGTGCTCCTTAAACCATCACAGCCCGATTCTGGCCTTGTGACACGGACGGTTAGCCTGCTGGAAGTTGCCATCGCTGTTCAGGAAGACATCAAGCATAAGGGGTGGTCAATAATAACGTTCACGTAGTCTACAGCTGTCACAGTGCCTTCGATTTCTACCGCAGGTCCCATAGAATCCCAGGTCAATGTCCCCCATAACGTAATACTGCTCCCACTAGCCTGCATCCGTAACACGCTACGTGTTTCTAGCAACCGCTCATCTGGTTGACGGCGTGTCAGGACACGACCATTGACCTGGTTTAATTATGAACAAGATTCACCTGACCAGGCAACACGATTCCATTGATCCGCGGTCCAACCTCGATGATTTTGTGGTCCCTGTAATCAGAAATGACGACATGAGAACGCGGAGGGGTCCTCTGCTGCAGAACTCCATGTTCGACACTATGCGCTGTGAACTGTGTGCTACAGAACACTTGTGCCTGCGGTAGCACTGTACTCTGTCGTCGGATCTGCAACAGATCGTTGCCTATTCTGCTTTAGAGAGCGGACAAGCCTCCGATCCCTATGTTCTGTGATGAGATATGGACGCCCAACTGCTTGTCGTGGTTTTATCATTCTTCAACCACTTTCCATTATGCTCACGTCAGTAACAGGTGAACAGCCGATCAGCTTCGACGTTTCCGAGATGCTCGCTCCCAGGCACTGGGCCACAACAAACTGGCTTTTGTCAAAGTCGCTTAAGTCGGATGATTTCCGCATTTGCGCCACTTATTGTCGTTATAATGATTCCCCATTCATCTCTGCTCCGCTTACATACTTTTGTTACCGCGTCACGTGCCCTCATCGCCACCAGGCAGCATACAACCTCACGGTGGGCAGTGGTCATAGCGTTTTGGCTCATAAGTGTAACACATTATGTGACAGAACTGTAAAATCGTTAAATATCACACTTTCCAGAGTTATGTGATAAGTATGCTAAAGAATATCACCAGGCATATGCGGATATAATATACTACTGTTCCACGGATTTAATTTAGCTACTTCCTGAGATTCCAACTGAGCGACGGATGATGTTATCCAAATGTCGCTAATACCTGCACTGATAAGCTTTTCTACAGGCAATTTGAAAAGAACAAAGGCTAATTTCGTACAGAAGCAATGTATCGTATGTTCTTGAAAAATAATGAATTTGCAATATTTTGAGGATGTCAGAAGTTCCCATGTTTCAACTAAAATAAAATTAATAGGGTGTAAGTCGTAGGACAAATATTATGGATGTATATACACTGGTGTCCAAAACTGAAGCAACAAACTGCTATTCCCCCGTCCCGTGTTTAATTCACGATATAATCAAACAAACTGTCACCAGATGTCGTTACGATTGTGTTCTGTACGGAAGACGCCATTCTGATCAACGAACAACCACGACAGCAATGACGTCAGGGCACCTATCAAGCGGGGTGGTGTTTGCAGGTTAGTCCCACATCCACAATCGCTGCGTACACAGACACAGACGGTGCAGTATGGCACAGAGGAGACACTTACAGGCTCTATGCTGTGGAGGGCCATAGGAAGAATGGACGCAGGGGAGTGGCACACGTGGTCCTATGGCTTAAAGTGAATCGTTCTGTTGTTCCTCGGATGAGACCAAAAATGTATCCTGGAGACCAGGATGGGGCCGACCACGTGTGACATCAGAAAGAGTGGACCGTTATTTGACTGTAAGGGCTCGATGGTACTGCCTTAGTACTGTACTGCAACTGGCTTCTGACCTCGCAGCGTCCCGTGGACGTGTTGTATAGAGGAAAACGGTGTACAGAAGGCTTCAGCAGACTGCCCTTCATGTTGGAGACCTGCTGTCTGTTCACCTCTGGCGTGTGTTCACAGACGGGAACGTCTAGAGTGGTGCCATCGACATGCCAGCTGGGCGGTCGAATGTTGGGCCAATGTTCTTTTCACTGATGTGTCCAGATTTGGTCTGGAGAGTGATTCACCACGGATTCGCAACTACAGGGGGCGTGGAACACGATTTTGGGACCCAAACATTGTGGAAAAAGGACCGATATCGAGGAGGATCCCTAATGGTGTGGGCAGGGGTTATGTTGACCACTCGATCATCCCTTCATGAAATTGTGCTGGTGAATCAGCAAGATTTGATTGATTGATTAATTGAGATGATTTATGGGAGCAAACGACGAGGTCATCAGTCCCGCGATTCTGAAGCTGCTCACAGAAAAAAGAGGGTCCGCTAAAAGTAGACGGATCCAGTCAGGAGAGCCAAACTACAAAACAATGAAATTAAAACACGCACTGTAAAAGGCATAAAAGACGAGACCAAATATCTGGAAATACAAACCACTCTCACGGAGGAAACTCAGGACGAGTTCAACCAACCATGAATTATCTGTTAATATTAAAATTAAGGAATCTGGATGAGTATACTGATCACGAATGGCTAAAAGTGGGTGACATTGCACCAGTATGTGCGATACCGTCAGTCTGCCTCCATAACAGTGGGTGAGCCTGGTATGACCAACGGGTAGACAGCATAAAACAGTGGACTGCTTCCAAGAGGAGCGGAAAGAAGGTGCCAAGCTGCAGTAGTCTCCTTGATTATATGGAATTTATTACTTAGAACAATAGTGCACCAAATCTCATTCCACTTTTGGGCAAAAAGAGATTTGACATAGGTCCACGCATCCGCAGTTAGAGTCATTAAAGGAAATGGAGGGTAAGTATCGGCTTCTCTAGCCAAACGCTCAGCCATTTCATTCCCTGGTATACCCACATGACTTAGGACCCAGACAAAGACAACTGAGCATACGGCACAGCCAAGGGAGGAGAGAAGGTCATGGAAAACAGAGACCAAAGGATGACGAGAGTAGCATCGGTCAATTGCCTGCAGGCTCCTCATTGAGCCAGTTCTTATTAAAACATTGGGGAAGGATGCCTGAATAACAAAATGGAGGGCCCTGGTAATGGCTATCAGCTGCGCTGTGAACACATACATGATCCCGGCGATAAATGGTGTTCTAAGCCAGTAGGAGACATGGAAGCGTATCCCGCTTTATCTAATAGTGTGGAAGGTGGTAGCACCCTGAACGTTTGCAAGTCCAGAACGTACAAGACGATGGAAGACCATAGGGGTGACAAAGACCTTAGGACCCTGGAATAAGTCTGTCCTAATCCGTGGTCTAGGCACCATCCAAGAGAGGGTGTGAGAGGAAGTACGTGGGATGCCGTCCAGTGAGTGGAGATTGAGATCCCGACAGGGGAAAGTGAGATGCATTCCAACCGGCAATCCCACCAGTGGGCAGTGATTGTGAGAGAGGTCTCTCACTTACAAAAAGGAATGAGTACGTGGAATGGTCAAGAAATCTGTGAATGGCGATTTCATAAGAAACTAGGAGTTGGTTTCGTCATATTTGTAGAGGGGGAACCCCCACTTCTGTGAGGAGAGTACCAACAAGACTTGTGCAAAAAGCACCAATAGCCAGACGCATCACACAACGGTGAACAGGATCAAGTGTTTTCAGAGTGGAAGGAGCCGCTGAGCCATAAATCTGACTTCCATAATCTAGTCTGGACAAGACCAGAGCACGATGAAAATGGAGTAGAGTAGCATAATCTGCACCCCAAGATGTGTGGGCCAGGAGGTGGAGAGCGTTAACTTCTGCTTCTATGTAGTCTTCAGCTGGCCAATATGGCGCAGGCATGTCAGCTTTCTATTAAAAATAAGGCCCAAGAAACGGGACTGTGCTACAACATTTAAGAACTGGTTGCCTAAATAAAGTTTTGGATCGGGGTGTACTATAGGTAGACGACAAAAATGCATCGCTTTGGAGGGAGAAAACTGGAAGCCACGGGAGACAGCCCACGCAGAGATCCGTCAGATGGCGCTCAGCAGCCGCTACCAAGTGGGAGCTGCACCAGATGCAAAAATCGTTGACGTAAAACGTCTGGGTAACCACAGACCCAACGGAGATTACAAGTACATTCATAGTTATGAGGAAGCATGTGAAACTTAATACAGAACCCTTTGGGATACCATTCTCCTGAATCAGACGTGTGCTGAGTGAAGTGCTAACTCGAAGCTGGAAGAGCGGGTGGGATAAAAACTCGAAAATATAAATCGGAAGGGGGGCCGGAAAAGCCCCAGCCATGGAGTGTAACTAAAATGTGATGGCGCCAAGCCATATCGTATGCCTTGTGTAGGTCAAAGAAGACCGTGACAAGGTGCCAGCAGCTAGTAAAAGCATATCGGATTCCAGTTTCCAATGTGAATAAATGATCGCTTGGAAAGCGTCCTTCCCGGAAGCCACAATGATAGGGGGACAAAACCCCCGAGATTCGAGTACCAGACATAATCGGAAGCTAACCACCTCTCAAGAAGTTTACAAAGTACGCTCGTCAGGATAATTGGGCGGTAGCTGCCGAGAGACGTTAGCTTAACCCCAAGCTCAAGGACGGGGCTAACTGTACAGTCTCGCCATTGAAGGGAAGACATCCATGAGCGAAATGCATTTGAAGACCCTGAGTGGATATTGCCTCTGTGTAATGTACAAGTGTTGGAACATCTGGTTGCGGATGGAATCCAGATCTGGGGCCGTGTCATGTGACGATGCAAGAGCCTGTAAGAATTCATATTCAGTGAAGGGTTCATTATAGGGTTCAGCTTTGTGGGAGTTGAAACAGAGGGACTCGTTCTACTCTGCATTTCTGCTGGAGAAAGGTAGCAGGATAGGAAGAAGATGCTGATGTTGTCGCAAAGTGTGCCAGTGGATCAGTATGCATAGCAACATGGAGGCTAAGGCCCTGGACAATTGACTGTCGCTGGATGTCCAGAAGGCTACAGAGCTTGCACCAAACCTGCGATGAAGAGGCATACGTCCCCAGAGAGGAAACATAGCGCTGCCAGCATTCCTTTTTACTCCACTTAATAATGTAACGAGCCTTAGAACGGAGATGTTTAAAAGCGAGAAGGTTGGTCTGTGAAGGGTGTCATTTAAATCGCTGCAGCGCCCGTTGGCGGTCCTAGATAGCGACTGCTACGTCCTTGATCCATCACGGTACCTGTCGACGACGAGAGGTACCTGTGGATAGGGTGACAGCAGTGCCAACAGCATGAAGAATAGTGGCAGAGATGCCCTGCACGACCGCATCAATGAAGTTCGAGAGAGAGGTGTTGAGTTGCACAGCAGATGTATATAAAGGCCAACTGGCACTGCAGAATGCCCAACGTGGGGGCCTGTCTGCCTGGCGGCGGCAGGGGAATGATACAATCACCAGAAAGTGGTCACAGCCACAGAGATCATCATGGGGTGACCAATGTAGAGAAGCCCCGAGTGCAGGGGAGGAGATTGTAAGACTGATGGCGATAAAGGTGCATGAGCAGCATTAAAATCGGTAGGGGAACCGTCATTGAGGAGAGACAAATCAAAGTCTGTAATAAGTTGGTCAGGTAGAACACCCCTACCTGATGAAGTGGCATTCCCTCACAGTGGATGATGTGCATATATGTCCCCAAGGAGGAGATAGGGGGCGGGAGTTGCTGATTAGTGTAGACAGTTCAACATAAGAAGTGGCCTACCTGGAGGGAGGTAGACATTGCAAGATTCATCTGCACTCTAACTGCTATCGCTTCAAGGGTGGTATGAAATGGTAGCCAGTCACTAATGACATCAGCGTGAAACAAAGAGCAGGCCCCTCCAGGCACTATCTCAGAGCCAGAACTTCTCTGACAGAACGCTCGAGAACCACGAAACATTGGAGAGTGGTCGTCACAAAAGTGCGTTTCTTGAGGAGCAAGACAGAATGAAGAGTAGGAGGAAACAAGGCATTGTATTTCCAGGAGGTGACGAAAATGTCACTCGGTCGGCGGTCGTCACCAACGAGAATAGGAAAAAAATCCATAATAACTGGGTCTGGTTCGGGATGAGGACGAGGGGGCAAAGGCCCCCGGGAAGACAGGCAAGCTTCATCTTTTGAGTTGCACTGCCTCTTCTTCTCTCTTGGAGGGAGGGAGGAGGTGTTATCAGTAAGGGAATAGGTGGCTCAGGATCAGGAAGAGAGAGAGTGGCTTTGGGGCCCTCAGAGTCTGGGTCTCTCGTTTGACTCGAGGGTGCAAGCTTCCTGTCCTGAGAATGCCAGGGAGGGGTGTTCCGTGAGAGAGCCTGATCTCTAGCAGGAGCCAGAGAAGAGGATGTCTTCCCTGGCTGAGGAGGAGGAGGAGGAGGAGGAGGAGAAGGTGGAGGTGGAGAAGGAGGAGGGGGAGAAGTTCCTGAAGGGGAATGGACAGGAGCCGCTGCACGTGAGGAAAGGGAAGGGGGCCAGGGTGAGAAGGGGAAGACATAACTGAGGCAAAGATAAAGGAGAGATTTACAGGGTGAAGTCTGTCAAACTTCTTCTGGGCTTCAAAGTAGCTGAAACTGTCAAGAATCTGTATTTCCTGAATTCTTTTTTCCTTCATTTATACTGGACACTCCGGTGTGCGGAGAGTATGGAGATCAGAGCAGTTAACAGAGTTTGGCGGTGAGGTGCAAGGGATCCCCACATGAACAGGACGGCCAGTCACCACAGTCGGGAGTGGTATCACATTGCGAGGACATATGGCTAAAATTGAGACAACAGAGGCGACACATGAGAGGTGGAAGTACGGTTTCACATCGCATCTTTACACTATTTCCTCGACTTTCTCAGGCAGTGTATCTCTATAAAAATACCACGATGTTCCTTATGGTATTTCTAGACATGCCGAACGAAATGAACTCCACGTTGTTCCAGAGAAGCCCTAGGTTCACCATTGGACTGGAGGAGAAGGTCCCTATGGAAAATTACACCCTGTGTCAGATTGAGAGACTTGTGAGAAGTGATAGTCACAGGGGTGTCTCCTAAATGGTTGCAGGCACAGAGGGAGGCTCACTGACTGGCAGAAGTTGTCTTTATAAGTAGAGAACCAGATCTATTCTTGCTTACCGACTCAACTTAACCAAACTTGTCCTCAATATGTTCCACAAAGAAAAGGGGTTTGGTGGCAGCAAAAGTCTCCCCGTCAGTCCTGGTACAGACCTGGACCTGTGGAAAGCCGGCAGGCCTGGCGCTCCTTCCAGGGGGGTAGGTAAGGAAGGTAAGGTCACAAGGACAGAAACAGGAACTGAGACAGAACTATGTCGAGGAAGAGAGGCGGCTGCAGAGAAGAAGCAGCGAGAGAGTTTAACACGTTTGATATGCCAAGCGTCCGCCCTGTTACCACCCCTTCCGAACAGGAGCTCGCCATGTGGGCGCCACCCAGCCACAGCAACAGCCGCCTGCCAGGTCGGTCGTTGCTGGGAGTTCCGATGTCCCAAAAAGATGGGCAACCACTCGTAGGCCTGCACAATGCGTTCACAGTACCGGTACCAGCAGTGTGACCCTTGTGGTGTCAGGGGGCTCAGCCAGATGGGTACATAGCAGCCCCACCACACAGACTGGCTACTGAGCTGGTGACCTAACAAGGAGGAGAAGGGGTATGGCGGGGATGGAGGGAAAGGGGAAAAAAGGAAGAGGGAGAGCAGGAGGAGGAGGAGGGAGAAAGGAACCGACGCCAGAGACGCTAAGGACGGAGTTCTTCCCCATCTGGCTCACACTACAGATTTCAAATTTAGAGATGAAGGTCAAACCACTGAGGGGGATCAAAAAAGAAAAACCAAAAAGGAGGAGGAAATGCAA
This sequence comes from Schistocerca piceifrons, assembly GCF_021461385.2. Classification (NCBI taxonomy): domain Eukaryota; kingdom Metazoa; phylum Arthropoda; class Insecta; order Orthoptera; family Acrididae; genus Schistocerca; species Schistocerca piceifrons. The sequence goes on from NC_060149.1 coordinate 537,755,855, forward strand.
CCAACCAAAATCACAAGATGAAGCAAAGTCATGAGAATAGCTGGGCTGACATAAAGAAGAACACCATGAAAGGGAAATTAAGGGACAAAGGGAAAGGAATAAGGACAGGGAAGGAAAAGGAAGTGGAAGGTAAAGTAGCCCAAAAAAGAATACAGGCTGCAATAGTTCTGGGACCCGTGCACCCCTAACGCGTACCCGAAAAAGAGCTGTGCGCCCCCCTCCCCCAGCAAAATTTAACTGCTGTCAGGTACTGTGAGGAGATCTTGGCATCTCATGTGCAGTTGTTGCGAGCTGCTGTGGGCCCAGACTTCGTATTGATGGACAATAATGCTCGACATCACAGAGCACCGGTGGTTGATATTTTTTTGGAAATTGAAGATTTTGCACGCATGGGGTGGCCTGTTCGCTCTCCCGATTTGACGGCTGCATCATGTCAGCATCCACCAATCACTGTCCAAGACTTGTGAGCAGCTCTGCAGGAAGTATGGGCGTTATTGCCTCAACACAATATTGATGACTTTGTTCACAGCATGTCCGGTCGTTGTCAAGCCTGTATTGGTGCCAGAGGTGATCATGCCCCATACTGAGCAGATTAACCAGTTGTCAGAATGTGTGTGCAAATCCGTTAAGTTGGAAAAAACGAAGAATATTTCTGTCTACCTGGACTGAGCGGCTGGTCCCGGCGGAGGCTCGAATCCTCCCTCGGGTAGGGGTGTGTGTGTGTTTGTCCTTAGGATAATTTAGGTTAAGTACTGTGTAAGCTTAGGGGCTGATGACCTTAGCAGATAAGTCCCATAAGATTTCACACACATTTGAACATGTGGAGGTGGCCTTGCCTGCGGCTATCGAGCGTACGGGGTGCAGTCGTCTGCAAGTAGTTGTTCACGTCGGTACCAATGATGCCTGTCGCTTGGGTTCTGATGCGACCCTCACTGCTGGCCTCGCACGCGGGGTGCAAGCAGAGCTCTCTATCTGCAGCACCGTTCCCAGAGTGGATCGAGGTCCTTTAGTTTGGAGCCGAGTGGAGACTTGCGCTATTGGGCGGGGAATTGTAGGACGCCCCTAGATAGGTCAGGGGTGCACTACACAAAGGAAGCGGCTACTCGGGTAGCAGAGTACTTGTAGCGTGCACATGGGGTTTTTTTAGGCTAGGCAGTAGTGCGAGGTGTCCTGATGAACACTCACCAGTCGACGTGCAGGCAGGGGAATCAGGACGCTCTCAGTGTAAATACACTTCAGCTATCAAGATATTAGCAGTAAATTTTTAGAGTGTTCGGAATAAAGTTCCTGAATTTACTGCCCTCCAGGAAGCGTGTGGCGCGCAAATTATTCTCGGGACTGAGACCTGGCTGAACCCTGAGATAGGAAGTTCTGAAATATTTAGTGAGGGTTGGAACGTGTATCGGAAAGACAGATTAGACACCGTAGGTGATGGTGTCTTCATTGCAGTTGACAAAAATATTGTGTCTACTGAGATCGAAGTAGAGTGTGATTGTGAAGTTATCTGGACACGTTTAACAGGGCTAGGGGAAATAAAGTTAATTGTGAGGTGTTATTACCGGCCACAGGTTCCACCGTGACAGTTCTAGAATCATTCAAAGGGAGTCTACATTCTGTATCGCAGAAGTACCCGGATCATTCAATATTAGTCGGAGGCGACTTCAACCTACCTAGTATAGACTGGGACGTCTATGAATTCATTACAGGTCGTACAGACAAGGAGCAGCTAAATCGAAGTATTTTGGATCTGGTAGCCACGAACAGACCAGACCTCATCGACGGTGTCAGTGTTGAGACAGGGATTAGTGATCATGATGTTGTCATTACGACTATGGTTACGAAAGTTAAAAAGTAGGTCAAGAAGGCTAGGAGAGTATTCTTACTAGAAAGAGTAGATAAGCAGTCGTTAGCATCCCACTTAGTAAATGAATCGACTTCATTTACTTCCGGTACGATGGACGTGGAAGAATTATGGGCAAATTTTAAACACATTGTAAATCACGCATTGGACAAGCATGTGCCGAAAAAGTGGGTTACGGACGAAAAGACCCATCGTGGTTTAACGGCGCAATTCGGAGAATGCTCAGGAAGCAAAGGCAGTTACACTCGCGGTACAAGAAAGATCGGGAGAATGAGGACAGGCAAAAGTTAGTAGAGATTCGTGCTGCTGTAAAAAGAGCGATGCGCGAAGCATTCAACCACTCCCACCTTCATACCTTAGCAAACCTTGACATCGGTTTGTTGCAGGATTCTCGAACATATTCTCAGTTCGAATATAATGAATTTCCTTGAGACAGAGAAGTTGCTGTCCATGCATCAGCACGGCTTTAGAAAGCATCGCTCCTGCGAAACGCAACTCGCCCTTTTTTCACATGATATTTTGCGAACCATGGATGAAGGGTATCAGACGGATGCCATATTCCATGACTTCCGGAAAGCGTTTGACTCGGTGCCCCACTGCAGAATCCTAACTAAGGTACGAGCATATGGGATTGGTTCCCAAGTATGTGAGTGGCTCGAAGACTTTTTAAGTAATAGAACCCAGTACGTTGTCCTCGATGGTGAGTGTTCATCGGAGGTGAGGGTATCATCTGGAGTGTGGTAGGTCTGCTGTTGTTTTCTATCTACATAAACGATCTTTTGGATAGGGTGGATAGCAATGTGCGGCTGTTTGCTGACGATGCTGTGGTGTACGGGAAGGTGTCGTCGTTGTGTGACTGTAGGAGGATACAAGATGACTTGGACAGGATTTGTGATTGGTGTAAAGAATGGCAGCTAACTCTAAATATAGATAAATGTAAATTAATGCAGATGAATAGGAAAAAGAATCCCGTAATGTTTGAGTACTCCATTAGTAGTGTAGCGCTTGACACAGTCACGTCGATTAAATATTTGGGCGTAACATTGCAGAGCGATATGAAGTGGGACAAGCATGTAATGGCAGTTGTGGGGAAGGCGGATAGTCGACTTCGGTTCATTGGTATAATTTTGGGAAGATGTGGATCATCTGTAAAGGAGACCGCATATAAAACACTAATACGACCTATTCTTGAGTACTGCTGCAGCGTTTGGGATCCCTATCAGGTCGGATTGAGGGAGGACATAGAAGCAATTCAGAGGCGGGCTGCTAGATTTGTTACTGGTAGGTTTCATCATCACGCGAGTGTTACGGAAATGCTTCAGGAACTCGGGTGGGAGTCTCTAGAGGAAAGGAGGCGTTCTTTTCGTGAATCGCTACTGAGGAAATTCAGAGAACCAGCATTTGAGGCTCACTGCAGTACAATTTTACTACCGCCAACTTACATTTCGCGGAAAGACCACAAAGATAAGAGAGATTAGGGCTCGTACAGAGGCATACAGGCAGTCATTTTTCCCTCGTTCTATTTGGGAGTGGTACAAGGAGAGAAGATGCTAGTTGTGGTAAGAGGTACCCTCCACCACGCACCGTATGGTGGATTGCGCAGTAGGTATGTAGATGTAGATGTAGATCTGTCTACCGTTATGCATGTTGCAGTTGATTATCATGTTGTAGTTGATTACGTTATGCATTCTTTACATTATTTTTACTTTACTATCACCTGTTTATATTGATTTGTGACAAAATAAACGCAACCTTGCAAAATTTCCGTATGTTGCTTTAATTTTGGACACCAGTTATAAAAGTTAGGTTATGAAACAAAAAAAAACAAAAAAAGGGATTAGATTGGTTAGGAACGGACGAATGCCACATCTCAGTTTCAGAATTCATCTTTTGAGAAAAAGACTCCCTGCGAATATTCTAGCAATGAAACTGTCATAAAACACGCACGCACACACACACACACACACACACACACACACACACACACACACACTGGGTGGAATGGTATATGGGAAAGGGCAAAAAATTGCATGCTAATCAATACTTAAATCTCTGAAGAGAAAAATACAGCTAAAAGGCAAGCCACTTCCAAATAGCCTGATCGGCACTGAAAACCAGAGTGACACTGAGACCAAACCAATCACAAACGTAACTACGTCACTTGCACAAGAAGAATCGTGACAACCATTTTGAAAATAGACATTAAAAATAAAGAAACCATCTCTAATCGTACTACACATTACTAAGAATTACACAAATATTCTTAGAACGATTAGTTCTACAACGAAAGGATCTTAGAAAACCGCAACTGGAAGTGGAAACTGAATTCTTTACTTCACAGAAGATTACCGCGTGTTCCATATATGCTGAAACGTGATCAAATGCAACTCTACACCGGTGAAATAAATGTCATAGACTGTCTACAGAGACGACCCAGAGACAACAGCAATACATTTAAGAGATGACAGCCATGTGGACATTAAAATGTATAACATTAATTACGAGGGACATTTCATAAAAAATGCTCAAGTTGGTATTACTGTGGATTATTTGATGCAAAAACAATGGATATTACGTCAGATATAGATGGGAGCTTGAGGAAGAAGTCCGTGTTTTTGTATTTTCTCTGTGTACTCTAACATAAAGTTGGTGAGAGCTAGAAACGGACGCGGCAGTAGTCTCGGGTACTGTGACTGTTGAAGAACAGAGGTCGTACAGCAATATCGAAACTTTACACGGTAAAAACCCGACAGCGATCCGCAGTGCGTTACGTGAAGCTTGTTGTGATTTAACAGTGAACCATCGATACAGTTTCACTTTAGGTTAATCAATTTCGTGGTGGTCGTGTGAGCATAGACGATAATCCAAGACCTGGAAGGTCAAAAACGATCACAGTGCGACTTGTGAGGACCTCTCTGAAGCCACGAGAATTCTCACAACATGAATTTTTCGTATTCTGACAAATGATTTGAAGAAGAGAAAAATTTCTGTGGGATGGGTCCCATACTGTTTAATTGCGAAGAGAAGCAGAAACGCCTGGACATTGCAACCTTGTTCAAACAACGATTCGACTGTGAAGGTCAAGGATTCTTATGTCGAATTGTCGCTATTGGTTAAATATGGATGAGAAACTTTGAACCGGAGTTGAAATCACAGTCCAAGGAATGGAGAGCTTCCGATTCTCGATGCCCAAAAAAATTTCGACGCGCTCAATCAAAACTCAAGGAAATGATGGTTTTTGCTTATGATCACCAAGGAATCATCATGGCAGAGTCCTGTGTGTAACAAGTGTTAGTGCAGTGTATTAACGCAACGCCATGCAAAACCTGCGCAGAAAAATGCACAAAACCCGATCGCAGTTGCTCGAGGCTGAGCCACTCATTATTCATTCTCCACGACAATGCTCGCCCGCATATCGGCAGTCTTGCAGCCCAAAAAATCCGCAAATACGGATGGGAAGTGTTTCCACATGCCGCCTGCAGATCGGACGTTAGTCCGCCAGGCTTCGGCTTGTTCTCGAATTTGAAAAAAACCTATGCGTGGACGTCGTTATCTTTCTCTGGAAGCGTTTTCTACCACCATTTCCAAAAACATTCGACAGATGGACAGAAGTGGTGTCCTAGATGGAATAATAGAGCTTCCGAGACGTTGTGGTTCACTCGTTGAGAAGCAGGGAGACTATTTCGAAGGACTGAAACGAGACATCGGAATAATACTGCGTAAGAAAGAAAAATGAATGAACATTATTTATGAACTGTTCCTCATAACATCAAATTAAGAATGTTATAGGCAGTCACATTTTCAACCATAATGTGTGGCTCCTGTGTAAGTACTCATCACATAACTTGGCCGCAGAAGATAACCATGGAACCACCGCAACCGCAACGGACTTATCTGCTCAGATTAATTTCTATAACTGATAAAAGAAAGCCGGCCGCGGTGGTCTCGCGGTTCTAGGCGCTCAGTCCGGAACCGCGCGACTGCTACGGTCGCAGGTTCGAATCCTGCCTTGGGCATGGATGTGTGTGATGTCCTTAGGTTAGTTAGGTTTAAGTAGTTCTAAGTTCTAGGGGACTGATGGCCTTAGAAGTTAAGTCCCATAGTGCTCAGAGCCATTTGAACCATAAAAGAAAGGTCGACAGTTCGATTAAAATCTCCATGGAAATTAGGAAAGAAAATAAATTCCACGGTGATTAAGGTTTTCGACTATGTCTCAAAATATCGTCAGTTCGTGACTGCACAAGAGTGTTTCAGGAACATAATGGTACGTTAGTTATGAGGAAAATATAGACACTTTTGATCAAAATATCACTTTCATTCAAAACAGACTAGCTCTTTTCATTTTGTTACGTTTACTGAAACCATTTACACCATTAGGCATGCCAATGTTTACACCCTTGTTATGAGGAAACATTTCAACAACTAAAACAATTTAAAAGTTTGATGACGATTAAAAACAAACTGCACTCCTTAGAAACATTAACTTTACTTGCATTCTAAATATAATCCTTCATACACTCTCTCTTTTGTGCTGGAAAAACCTTCGGAAACAAAAAATTTACGACACTCACATTATTACCTGGCGAAGCGAACTGGAGACAGCGGCTTCGTGCTTACACTTGAGAAAAAGGGAGAAGGTGTGGGGAGAAGTATAGTCGGATCAATGTATTAAGATCCCTAATAGCTCGCAGAGCTGATGCCAAGTTTCAACTGCGAAGCGTTACGTTATTGGTTGAGGCAGTCCCGCGAAGGTGCAGTGCCCAGCCCACAGCAACTAACCCGTCAGGGATCAATTCACGCCGACTCCACTACAGTAGCAGCGTTCACTCCAGAACTAGGTGAAGCGATGTCACACGCTGCATGTCTATATATCGAAACCTGTTCAGTGTCACTTTTGTTTCACCATATTCTTCGCACACTATCGCTGTGACCACATTTATTCACAATATGATGTGCATAAATCCAATCTCTTTCATACGTGACTACACGTTTATGCAGTTGCCTTTTAAAGGAAAATCCCATAGACTAATTTCTTTCCATAATTTTCTTGCCATGAAGCTGCACCACAATAGCTGTGAAGTTCTTACAAAGTTGGTATTTGTATGTATTGTCCATAAGATTGCGGAAAGTGTTGCAACTAAAACATTTCTAAGTATTGTCAGTGGCATATTTACACTGCCTTATAAAAAAAAGTGAAGCGCCCATAGGGCTCAAGAAAACGAAATGATACTTCACAGGTGGAGAGAGCATGTGATGCTATTGGAGTGATACAAAACTGAGTCAAATTTACAAAGAGCTTAGCAGTCCGAGCCCACTTATCAGAATGGCGTTGCAGCCCCTCTGGCTTGGATGCTTGCACTGATTCGGCTGGGAAGGGTGTCATAAGGCCGTTGTATCCTCTCCTAAGGTAAGCTGTGCAACAACAGTTTTAACTGTCCATGATATCCTGCGACGAAGTTGATATTAGGGCTCATCCCACACATGTCCTTTGGGGGACAGATCTGGAGATCTTGCTGGATATGGGAGTTCTTCAACATCACGCAGACAATTCATAGAGACAAGTGCCACGGGTGAACGAGCCTTGTATTGTTGAAAAATTGCAACACTATGTTGTCACATGCCTAAATAAAATAGCTTCTCAAATCAGCCGGCCGGTGTGGCCGTGCGGTTCTAAGCGCGTCAGTTTGGAACCGCGTGACCGCTACGGTCGCAGGTTCGAATCCTACCTCGGGCATGGATGTGTGTGATGTCCTTAGGTTAGTTAGGTTTAAGTAGTTCTAAGTTCTAGGGGACTGATGACCTCAGTAGTTAAGTCCCATAGTACTCAGAGCCATTTGAACCATTTTTCTCAAATCATGCGGCTGTTTGGCGATTTTCCTTGGTAAATATTATGAAATTCTTGTTACTTTTCGTGTGATACTTTGTATTAAAATAGTAGTAAACTTGCAATGATAATAGTTTTCGTCAGTAAATGCTGACTTGATAGCCATTTAAAAACTTGTCTCAAGGACAACGAAGCCTAATTAATTGAACTTTAAACCTTTTATTCAAGTCATTAGAATACTGAATGTCCGATCTTTTCTTACGAACCTACAGATGCTGCCTACAAGCTCGAGTTATGCGGCTTTTGTTTGGTAGGTATTGAGCCGTTGTTTCTTCAACGCTGCTTTTCATCAACTAAACCAATACCTATCGACACAGAGTGAAGAGGTGGACTCCATGAAGACTATCGAGATAGGTGGACTGAAATTTCTCCACCTAAACCCCAAACTCGGACTTTTAGTTTGAACTGTGATGTGAAGTAGGTACAGAAGGTTAAGTAAGGGAAGAAACCGCCCCGTCGCAATGTCATCATGATTTCTTACCGTATTCTTCTTGGTCGCACAGAATTTTGAACGTACGGAGCTTAGAACGACATACTTTAATAGAGGTCATAATTTAACTTAATTTATTTTCCGCCACACTGGTAATACTCCATTATTTACGCGATAGTGACATATAAGAAATGAAAAATAACTCTAAAAATTGACAGTGTCGTGCTTTCCAGTTATTGCTAACTTTCTATTAGACGTTGCAGGTGTTGAAAATGCTGTCAAAATACTGTAGCAGGAGGTTTCAATTTATGGCTGTTTTATGACTTTCGTTGATTGTAAGTATAGCGTCGTAGGAATGCATCGCTGCAGTATTCCGTCGACGTCCTGACTGACGATAACGCAGTTTTCATACTCGAGATGTAGCGCTGGTATGTCAGGATGGATGCCTCATCTGTTGGTACGGCAGGAATTCCTTTTTGCGTACTTCAAAGTAAAATTATACATGCTGAAAAAGTTGGCCAAGCAGTCAGTGGTGGCAATGCGCCAAAGTAGGCTGTGTTCAGCAAACCCCTGGCGGAAACTATCTGCTATGTGATGAGAAGCTGGACAAGGAAAAAGATAATGGCAATCAGATGTGAGGAAAACGAAGACAGTAGCAGAAGATGTGAAGGCAAAGCCAATTACGTGGTGAACCAGGAAGAAGGAGCAACACTCAGTAAAGCTGTCGGGTGCTCGATCAGACTTTGGAGATCTATGTGATGTTCAAAAAATGGTTGAAATGGCTCTGAGCACTATGGGACTTAACATCTATGGTCATCAGTCCCCTAGAACTTAGAACTACTTAAACCTAACTAACCTAAGGACATCACACAACACGGAATCATCACGAGGCAGGGAAAATCCCTGACCCCGCCGGGAATCGAACCCGGGAACCCGGGCGTGGGAAGTGAGAACGCTACCGCACGACCACGAGCTGCGGACTCTATGTGATGTCCCATGTTTTCTGTTGTTGAAGGTGTCCATTGCGACCACGAATTGGAGGCATCTCTTTGTGCGTAAGCGCGAGAGACGTTCCAAAAGTGAAACCCTCGGCCCTGAGGTAAACAATAAAGGCGTCGACTTAAACGTATAAGGGGTGATAAAATGTTTCCGTTCGAAGGCCGAACAGTCCAGGATCGGCATGCCAATCAGGCAAAATCGCAGCGACCATTGAGGCAGGCATCCCACCGACGCACCAGGTTGAAAATACCCGTTCAATAAAACACCGTGTCCTGCTGCGTGAGGAAATCCGTAACTGTCTGCGGTACATCCTTATCCGACATGAATCGTCGACCGTTGAAGGCCTCTTTTAAGGCATCGAAGGTGTGATAATCGCGTGGGGGCAAACCAGGACTATAGGACGGGTGCTCGAGTGTCCCACACTGTAGTTGGCGTTACGAAATTTGCGATGTGGGACTTGCGTTGTCATGAAGCAGCAGCGCTCTTGCACCGAACTTGGCACACAATTCCACAACGGTGGTTTTCGATAGACATGTTGCCCCATACACATTCTTCATTATCAGATGGATTTCTACCGGTTTTTCTCCTCCGGCAGCTAAGAAAAAAATAACAGCACGTTGGTTTTGTTTGCAGGCATTTGGTAATAACTTCGCCGTAGTTCACGTTTCCGCGTTCAGCGCACGCGCACAGGAAAGACACGAATGCCACACTAATTCCTTGCCTACATGTCGGTGTTTATATACCTGCATCAGAGTCGCGCTAAGTTGCATATATGCTGCACGAACGCCCTCAAACGGAAACTATTTGAGCGCCTCTTACAGAATGGAAGACATCGGACTTTATTAGGTTTAAACAGTAAACATACAAGGGACGTTATACAAGCTCCTGGCCTGACGCAGAGTGATCAATTTGGGGTGTGATCAAGTTTCAGAAACGAACGTTAGCCGCCAGTATGTGACAGTCGTTTAAACAACCAATTGTTAAGACATCTCTGAAATATTTCTAAAGCTGAATTACTAACTGTGATTATAAGGTGAATTTCAACGATTCGACAATATCGTAAGAGCACTGTAGCTCCTGCTTAATTCATTCATTCATTCAGTATGTAATGATCAGCCAGGGCCACCCCTAGACGGACATTCCTTACACTTCTGTAGTTGTCTTCACCGTCACCGACCGTCACCGTGTCTTCGCTGACGTTCTCTGTCTCAAAGTCGCCGTCACTTCCTATGCCATCTTGCGTGTTGTTGCTATCGTTAACTTATGTCGTCGCTGACATCGCCGCCTGTGCCGTTTGCCCCCATGTTCACTGTTGTTCTTGTTTCCTGAGTTTCCCATTTTCCTCATTTATCTCGCTCCTACTAGGCCTTCCCCTTAAATTTGACAACGGCCAAGACAAATGCCTTTTCCATTGCAGTTGCTGCACCAATAGTGTGCCTCAAAATTCTACTACCACCACCAACTGCACTTCAACTGCATCAGTTAAAGACATCTCAATTGCATCATCACATTCACACGATCCTTATCAGCACCGACTTTAATATAATCATTTTCGTCATCTTGGCAGACTGACCATACAACAGGAAAGACATCTTGCTGCACTAAGTTCTGTCTCACAGTCGAACCAACATCCTTACACTTTTGCTCAAGAAAAAATCTCTGTTACTACCTAGCATTAACTACCCCTCCCCACAGAAAAACAATGACCTCGAACCATTCCTCCTCTTTCGTTTCGGTGGTTAAGAAGTGGGCTGTGGAATTCGAGTATGGACTTGTATCCACTGAAAATGATGAGCGCTCAGTACGTCCGCAAGCCTGCACGGTCCGTGAAATTGAGGCAAAAAATCGCAATACTGTACTCTGGTGAAGGTAAGCGACGTTGTTAAGATCTTAATAGGTTGCTCGACCACGCTGTACATGAAATTCGGAGCTAGAGAGAATATTTCACTTAACAATGAATGCTGCAACAATCAACCTTCGATAAAACACACTCTCAAGGATATACTAACTTAACACGTTCTCAAGAGTGTACTAACTTTGTAAAATGCAGTTCCACTAAGTTCCTTCGACGCTCCGAGACAGCAAACAAGTGGATTTATCCCTTGTCATGGCTAACTTTGTTTGGATTTCTGGGTAGGAGAGTGGTCATAAGTCACCTTTACAGTGGCTGGGTCGTCAACGGGGAGAACTAGACTGAAAAACCTAAGGGAAAGTTTTGAGGCTAAAAATCCACGTCCTGTAGAGAAGAAAGTTTTCCTCCAAATAATACATCCTCGTGTGAGCCTCTGAACGTTACCTCAGAACTGAGTGTTGTTCTCACACATATTCAGCAGAGCTGCCTTCTATAAACTACATTTTCTTCCAAAACCTGGACAAAGGGCTTTTGGAGGGAAATTACTTCAAACAATGATGTCGAAAACTAGACCTTACGCTTATTTTCCATAGTAGGACGACGTTGCTATGTCGTAAGAAGCACGTATTTCATTTCTCAGTTATAAACGTTTTAGACGTTATCATATTACGGACAGATCGCGAGTTTAGTCGTGTTCCGCGCGCAATTCGTTAAGGATAGATCTCGTTATTCTGTGTACAGTGTATGTAGATCCCATCTGTTGTGATATATTTTAACTACTTTGTCTATTTAGGTGTTTACAACAGTAGTCAATGAATAAAACTTGATTCCCTTGTACCTTTTGCTTGTTAAGCATGTTGACTGTATTTTGATATTTCAGAGAGTTACTATTTTGGTCCTGAAGTTCGTCGTGTTTTTACAGATAGCGCTATTCAGAAAACGGAAGTAAATGAACGAATCTAAAATAGTTTCGGATATTTTTGAGCTTGATTATTCAGATGTTCCTAGAGAAAATGAAGATGTAGATGATAGCATCAATGAATGTTTTTTTCATTCTCAGAACTATTCCAGCGACAGTGAAATGATCAGATTTGTAAAAAAGCGTAAAGTAGCGGTGTTTTCAAGTGATTCCGACAGTAACGATGATGGTAATTCTATTTGTGAAAATGACTCGTTTTGTCATATTGTTACTCCTTTTGAGACGGCACTCGTGTCTCACTCGGTCACTGGCTATGCCATTGCACGTGTGACACTTGGACGCCGTCTCGAATGTGTTGACTACCAGCACAGGTCTCGCTGGTGGTCGGAAATCCTGGTACGAAACACCTGTTAATTTTTATCACATGCGAATCAGCGGTAGCAAATTGCGTGTTTCTAAGTTCCACACTGTCACGGAACTGGCGGAGAAATGGAACGCTTTGAAGAATCAATAGAGTGCATACTGCTCTAGTAACAAAACCTAGCGATGCGTGGCTGCCAACAAAATGCGACTTTAGGAGAGGCCATCCTACATCAGAACTGTAGAGGCAACAAGGCAACGAAATATTTCTCAATGTGCAGAGCGTCTTTGACAAAATGGCCTTCTATTACAATTTTCTTGTAAGGACAATTAATTTTTTGTGATAGTCACAGCGCATCCTTTAGCGTTACAAAAAGGTCCATCGCGCATTTTTATAACTACGAAGCACTCCAGACAAAATTTCTTTCTCTGTTTAGATCTTTTGCCCTAAATATAAACTCTCAGCCACTGGTTCTATGACTTAAGTCGATAGACTTAAATAAATACAGTTATAGCTGACTATTGGACTTTTCATTCAGTTTTGTATTTTAATAGTTTTAATACCTGTTTTTAAACAACTATTGTACTGTATGATGTCAATTAGTCATTTATAACTATTTTAGCCGTGGCTGCCCCAGGTTTAAAACAATCGTCTATGACTTAATTGGTAATTTGTGTTACTTGCTATTGAAATTTTTCCTTATACTTAATTGCAGTGTTACTGTAATTGTAGTTCAAGCCTACTTTCAAACTTACGCTTATTATGTTCTACCATTCGTTGCTGGAGCTTCTCTGTATTAAGGACAATCCGACCAGGTTTATTGGTTAAAAGAAACTGGTTCAGATATGTTCCATTTACACGTACCTCTTCTTCGTGTTCTCGGTGTAAGGATCCCAAAACTTCCTCTACAAAAGATGAAAATGGTTTTGGTGATACGGAATCTCCTTGCCTGGGCCTTCTTTCTTTTGTGGATTTCTTACAATCCTAATGAAGTCTAATGGAACTAAAAACGAAACCTACCACATTTTATCAAATGATGATAAAAACTACATAAAATATGACGGTCGTAAACCATTTTGTAAATGTAATTTATCATACATGCGGAACATACAGAGAAAAACAGATGAAAGACTAAAAAGAAGACACTGATAAGGTAGGAAGTCATACATTTAGACTGCGAGAATTTATATAACAATAGCAAAATTTACTATGTTAAACCAGTAGCTTAGATAATGTCGACAGAAGATGGGTAGATATCTTAAAAAGTACTAATGCAAGTGGCACGAAAGAAAATTCTGCGTATAAACATGCCCCCACCAACTACACCAAAGTTCGAGCAGAAAGGAGGTATTAGCAATTATATGTGCAGTACTTGTACGGGATGAGGTTTCTTTTGGTAACAGACCAGAAATCGTGAAGCCCTTTTTAGTTTTATTTCTTCCTTACCAGACCGAATGACGTAACAACCACAGAGGTGTGGTTCGTTTCTTAGTTACTATACATATACGATCCAGTAAACGTTAACGAGCCGTCATTTTCACGCTACTGCAATATCTCGCCTTATAAAAAGCCCTAATCCCGAGCTTCACGGGCAGGAGGTTTTGTGTTGGTCGTTATATGAAGCAGCCTGTCATGCACTTCAAGAACTGCCAATAACAGCACGGATAGTTGCTACATATTTCTCAAAAGGTTCCGACGTTACGAAACGTCCTACGTTGGGTGCAAAACGGTTAGCGACGCCACGTAACTACTCGTATGGGTTCCACGTGCAAAGCTTATTTTTCGCTTAAGTAGCGGTTGTCAGTTACACAAGGGGATCTTCTGACGACTGACCGAGCGAAGTGGCGCAGTGGTTAGCACTCTGGATTCGCATTCGGGAGGGTGGACATCCAGATTTAGGTGTTTCGGGGTTTTCGTAAGTCGCTTAAGGAAAATGCTGGATACTGTCTTTGTAAGGAAACCTCCTAATTCCCTCCCACCCCCTTTTTTCCCCAACCGAAGCTTGTACACCGTCTGTGATGACTTCGTCCTTCAACTTTTCTGTAGAGAAGGAGAATGATACACACCGTGTGGTGACTTCGTCCACGCTTCGTAAGAAAGTACTTGCACTACTGAATATTGAACACTTGTGTATCTCCAGAAAGAAAACAGTAGCATGACGCCATGCTTATTAGCCTACTATAGACAGGGACATTCACAGATGAGTCATAACATGACCACCTGCTTAATGGCGTCTTGGTACACTCTTGGAACGGAATATAGGAGTAATTCTGCGTGTCCTTGGTAGGTATTCGGAGGTAGGCTGCACCAGATGTCTACGCTAAGGTCACGTAATTCCCGCAAATTACAGGCTGGTGCTGTGCATGTGGAGCTGGCGCTCCATAGAGTCCCAGATGTGTTCCATTAGGCTCAGATCAGGCGAATTTTGTGGCCAAGACATCAGCGCGAGAACACGATCATGCTCCTCAAACCACTGTTGCACCATTATGGCCTTCTGACATGGACTGTTATCCCGATTGAAGCTGCCATAAAGCATGAAAGAATGCAGTCGGCCTGCAATAATCTTCACTAGTCCATAGCTGTCATGGTGTCTTCGGTTACTAACATAGGTACCATTGAAACCGAGGTGAATGTCACTCATACCATAACACTGCCCCCACCGGCCTCTTTCTGTGGCGCAGCATTTTTCGAGCAACCGTTCGCGTTGGTGACGACGTTTCCAGACACAATCGTTGACCTAGTGTAACAGGGTCTGTGATTCATCCGACCAGGCGACACGTTTCCATTGAAACACGTTTTGCTGCCCACTGCAATCATAATTGACGATATCATTGGGCCAACATGCGAATATACGGGGCCACATGGTCAACAATGTATGCGTTATATATCGCCGCCTATCCTGCTTTACAGAGTGGGCAAGCCTCCTACATCCACGTTGTGTGATTAGGTGTGGACGTCCAACAACTTGTCGCCTGCTCGTGGTTCCTTCAGCCACTTCCTCACGACAGTAGCACGCGAACAGTTGACCAGCTTCGCCGTTTTGTAATTACTCGTTCCCAGTTGCTGCGCCCTAACAATCTGTCCTCTGTCACAGTCGTATGTGTTATGCAACTTTACCAAGCGGCATTCATTCTAGCGGTGGGCATTCTGTTAGGCTCATCAGTGTGCAACGCCTGGTAAGGGTGTGCCAGCAGTGTTCAGAGCAGCAAGCAGCTCCACATAAAGTATGTCCACATTCTGTTTCACAATGAAAAATGGTAACAGTGGTAGATTCATTTTCCAAATTAACCTACGCATGCAAACTACAGTCAGTAGTAGTAGTAATCGTGGATGAAGCTGAGTCCGATGCCAGCACCTCTGTACATTTGGAAATGTCACGAGATGCACGCAGCGGTCCAGCGTCTTGGCCGTAGTGGGGACCCTTCTCAAGAGTACGCTGAAACCTCGTGCTCAAACTGCCTAAACCTATTTGTGATAGATGATGCCCTTGTTGCGTGCTTGGTGTCCACGGAAAGTCACACCTTTACCGGCGATGGTACTGGATGTATAGCTGTTCAAATCAGAGATGGGGGATCCACTCCTGAACTAATTCATAGAGTTGAATCTTTCAAAGGAGTGAACAATCAGTGATTCAGAAAAAAAGAACGGTAGCTCCAAACGTTTCCCACAGCGGAGAGAGAGAGAGAGAGAGTCGGAGCAGACCAGTGGGGCCTCTGCTGGTCAGAGCACACTGCACACCACACAACACAGCCAGCGCCGGCCTCTACCCTGCTTCTGCCTTGGCTGCCTGCATTGTGCAGTGCCCCATTGGATATTGTGTTTCACACATGCCGTGCCGTCTCTGTGCTTCCTCTGCCGCGTGCAGTGTCTGGCGCACCTGAACTCCGTCAGCGATCGTTGCAGTCGCACGTCCTGCCCTCTGGGCAGTTGATGCGAGCAACATGACAGAGAGCCTCCTAGCGGAGAACATAAGAACTACTTGCAACAACCTGCTCGCAAGAGAACGGACGATTTGTCTCCGAGCGGGTGAGTGGTGGCCGTTCACCGCTCCCCCCACCCTCGGAACTCGCCCGCTCAACGCTCACCCCACCGTTCTCGACTCTGCCAGAGCGTTGAGCAAAGCAACTCAGGTGTCACTCTGGTCTCTGGGGTCTTAGCTCGCGCAGTAATACAGCTCGCGGCTCGACCTGCTTGACTCAGCGCCTCTGCATCGGAGTTAGTCTCTACTAGATATTGTTCTTCGTAGTAATACCGTTATGTATATTACATAATTATGTTATGTATACATCATTTGTTTTTATTTTATTTTTATTTGTTTAAACTGATCAGATTAGGTTCCTGATGGCTCCTCTTACTATAGGATTTTTTATTATGGTCACTCGAATTTACACTTTAATTACGAGCGAACCGATAAATGTATAGCAAAAGTGATACACCAATTTTTCCTTGTTTTATTCTGCGGAAGGCTATATGCAGCACTTTGGTCTTACAGTCAAATTTATATATTTTTTTCTTATTGTAGTACGGATTTTGCGATTTCAGGCGTCTTTGGAAGGAAATGTTCACTTTAAAAATATATGGCTTGCGATGTATTTGTACGAGGTTAATGAAGTTTTAATACATTATAGCCAAATATATTGTTAATGTAAATCTCAAGTTACAACATTTTCCGATCACCCAAAAAACCACGATAGTGCAAAATAAATCAATAATCAAAAACTTTGTCATATCGTGGAAATTTCAATAAACAATACAAAATTCTTACTCTTTATCTGTGTTACTTCAAAATAGGATCAAATAAGATCAGAATACAGGTATAGTACTGGAATAAACCAAGTTTAAAGGGCAATGTGCCTTCCATTTATTTTCTGTTGTGAATGAGTGGTGAGTCATGAAAAAGAGCCAATTCATTTCAGGGAGTGAACAGTTCTGATCCGATCTCTGAAAAGAACAGTTTTGCCCATCTCTTGTTCAAATATGAAGCAAGCATTTCGTGAGAAGCCGCGGACTGCAATGGTTTTTTCATCTCAGATCTGAAAATCCTTACTAATATTTTTGCCTCTCCATCTGATTGTAGGTGAAAAGATTCTATTAGGAGGTTGTGAATACAATGTGAAGAGCGAAAATCCATAAACGTTGTGAGGTAAACTGTAGCCAGTCTGTAACTATTGCGCTGGCCGATGTGGCTGAGCGGTTCTAGGCGCTTCAGTCCGGAACAGCGAGCCTGCTACGGTCTCTGGTTCGAACCCTCCCTCGGGTATGGATGTGTGTGATGTCTTAGGTTAGTTAGGTTTAAATATTTCCTAAGTCTAGGGGACTGATGACTTCAGATGTTAAGTCCCATAGTGCTTGGAGCCATTTGATTTTTTTGTAAATATTGCTTTCCTATTAAGCCTTTATGAAATGGCATTTCCTAAGAATTCTAGTCAATAACTAACTACTGGTCTATTTCACTGCAATGGTGGTGGTGTGGTGATGGTGGTGGTGGTGGTGGTGGTGGTGGTGGTGATATGTCTAGAGTGTTTAACAGCGAGGTCATTAGCTCCCTCATTCAGTTAATTGGATACGGATGTGTTCTTTCGTGAGAAATATACCTAAAAAGGTAAAGTATAAAATGTAATTCTCAGTTACAAAATACACGAACTGTAGCTACAATATAGCTAAAATAATGTAGCAGAGAACTGTGCCTGGTTGATCACTGGAGAAACGGAAGATGAAACAATCACCCTGGAAATACATTAAAATCTTCTACCTAAGAAACTACTGACAAGGTTGGACAACACAGAATCTGAAAAAAACGCATATCACATTCGATTCATCGTCTCCTAAAACAAAGAATGTCGGTCAGCTGGTAATCTGGATGCATCTCTCAAAGCTTGGTATAAAATGCATTCTATTAATATGTGATATACATATAACTGTACATCACAAGCACTGCACACTACTGGAATCCACGCGTTAGAGGACAGTGCCCTGTCGGGAGACCCGTTTCGAGTGCTTCCTCCCGCCGCAGTGGCCGGAAGGAGGAACTCCATGGCCGTGTAGTTTGTTCCATCTACAGTAGCTTGTTGTTCCTCAACCCTAACCACTCCTCCTCCCACAGACGCGTGATCCTGTGCTTCAGTAGCGATGCAACTTTATGTACAAGGGCAGTACGATCGGAAATTGTATTTTCCGAGCCAGCCGGGGTGGCTGAGCGGTTCTAGGCGCTATAGTCTGGAACCGCGCGACCGCTGCGGTCGCAGGTTCGAATCCTGCCTCGGGCAGGGATGAATGTGATGTCCTTAGGTTAGTTAGGTTTAAGTAATTCTAAGTTCTAGGGGACTGATGACCTCAGAAGTTAAGTCCCATAGTGCTCAGAGCCATTTGAACCATTTTTCTGTATTTTCCGAGCAGGCATTCTTTTAGCTGCTGTATCTGCTGCTTCATTACACTGAATTCCCATGTGCCCTAGTATCCAGCAGAATGACACCTTTTACTGCAGTCGTAGAGAAGTACATATTTAATATGTCAATCTAATCAGATAAGATCCCCACATTGCAGAGTAGTGACTTGGTATTAGAAGCAATCTTTAAAATTCGTATACCATATAACTGTGCAAATGGGTTGTGAGAGTAGTTGACCATTTCCAAACTTTTATTAATTTAGTTTTCATAAGAACAGCAGTAACGAGCGCAGTGTCCCACTGTGCTACAAAGGATCAATCTCAAACCCAACACTATTAGGCATTTAGGCCTACCGTTCAATGAGATTATAATTTATGCTTGTCTCTGCGCTTTGTATGAAAATTTAATTGACATGTTGTGTAATGAAGACGGTACTATGTGGGCCGATATTACTATGAACTATCTGAGTTGTGTATAGGTCATGATTGTAATTTTACCCGATTTGAAAACTAAATTGTTTTGGATTACAACATCTACCTGAATTTGCGCATCAAATTCTGCTCTGCAGGCCGTCTACTGCGGGATATCCGGTAGTAGTTTTTTCTACCCTCTAAAACTTTCGCATTTGCACACACACTAGCGGTAAGCGCTAAGAATTTACAGAAGCCAATTATTCACAGAGACCTGCACTACTGGCAGGCGTCAATGTGATGTAGTCTGGCGCCACGTTAACCACAAGTAATCAGTCGATTGGAAAAAGAGTATACCGCGCATGTTACTCGCTGATGGTACCTTTCTGTAGCGAAATAACGTCCTTGGACCCCTCAGAATGTCCTCGATAAGCCCCTGAGATACGAGAAATTGGAGCACAAACATTACCGATTAGCACAGGTTTTTGACACCTGAAGAGCACCACTTCAGTATATGCTACCTTTGGGCTGTAGATCTTTCATCTGTATGAAATAGTATGTTTATAATGGTTGAAACATTGTTACACAAACTTAGCCCAATAATGTGGACGCCTTAAAAATCATACTCTATAAATTCTGCAATATGCACCATAATCGGAATGTTTTATGCAATTCACTTTGTTTGGGTGACCTCTGAATACTTCCCGTCACACGTGCATGTAGGTGCTTGCTCTATGCAGACTGCAATAATTCTTAGTGTTCAGCTCTCTTGGTAATCGTAACGTTAGAAAACCTGAGCGAACGCTTAACAGCATCAACACCCTACTGGTTGCGTGAAATTGGGCACACAAATAAAGTACAATCCCAATGTGACATCATACTTACTTTCCATTTTGGATATGTGGAGCACAGAAACCTGACAGTCCACTTTGATCCAGACGTTTTCCTTGTATTACGAAAAATCGCAGGCTGACAAAAGGAACATGATGACAAGCATCAATTACGATGAAAGGTTGGATTGGTAGTCAAATTCTGATAGAATTTGTTTCTTCACCTAAATATTTGGAACTAGACACGAAATACATATGTGTCCTCATATGAAAGAAATTGATTTTAAGCCAGTGTTTCTTTCTAGAGATATTGCTGACTCATAAGATTTTCCTGTTATTTTTCTCACTTTCAAAATAACGAAAAATAAACGTTTCGAAGACTTTTTTTTTGCAAGAAACCTCACACTTTTCAATGGTAGGCGTTCCTTATTGCTTTTATTACGTCTCCACCATGAAGAAGTGTGACTTCCCCAACAATATAATACTTTGTAACGGGGAAATTTGTTGTTCCTATTTGCCGTCTTGGTCTCAGTGCCAACTCTTTGTAACAGATCCTTAGTCAGTAAAACCTTCTATTGGTAGTTCTCCCAACGCTGAAGTCATATAATCTTCTAGGGATATTTGATTTTCACATTTTCCTCGCTATATATTTCTCCTAGAACGCTCGCTTCTCTAATGTTCAACTGAGTTACATACGAGTTCTGGCAATGATAAGATGACTGTTTATGTATATTGTATCCAAGATATTAAGCAAGATAAAGTCAAAAATGTTACTGCATTTTGCCCTCAAGATATTTACAAAGATAAACGGCAATTACAGTGACAGAAGCAAATGTTGTGCGATGAAGTAATACTGTAGCACCGATGTATGGATGAAGCAGTAAGCAGTCTATGGTATTAATCTACAGGCACCGATAAAAGCGCACTTTATGAACCTTCTACCAACTGTGAAGGAGCGAATGCGAACAGGCTGGTTGACATCTGCTAATAAAGCGAAAACAGGGCCAAACAGCAGTCAATTCACAAAATATGCATGATTTAGTTGTATGTAATTAACACAAGTAGAAATGCGCACTCTTTCCTGAGGAAAACTTTTTGGATACAGGGCTGCCGAAACCTCAAGCACCATTCGCATAAACAGTGGCAATCTTCGTTAACGTAGAACCTAGAATAATGTAGGAGAAAAATTGCAGAAGCTTGGCTTCATACGATTTACAATAGATCCGCATGCGATATCGTCTGTAAGAGATCCAGTGGTGAGCATAGTAGCTTTTCTTGCCCTTTATTTCAATCGATAACAGTTTGTTTTCTTGTTTAATTCATCAGAACGGTAACCTACTGTCCGTGACGGTGTGAACGGACTTCTTGGTCCTCAGGTTATTTTGTTGTTTTCAAGCTTCCCCCAGAGCCATATTTCGCATGTCCATATTTGTAGACTTCCGCGTAGTCCGCTAATGTCGGCACACAGCGCCGAGAGCTGCTTCTTGAATCAGTCCATTCACAGTACTGCTATTGTTATACGTAGTAAAATTACTATTCTGGTCCAATGGAGAAACATATACCATTATCGGAATGTGGAACATAAAATGACTTACGGATGTAAAAATAATTTGTGTCCTACAAACGATCAAAAATACGTGAGAGACGAATCTGAATGTTGTAGCTGCCGTCCACGTGCTAACTCAATAAAAATATAGATCAGTGCTGCGAGTTAGAAGCAGAAAGATCAAGTCGTTTGACGTCATCAGACTCAAATGTTTAACACTATGTGGTAGAACCGTTTAAGTACCGCAACGATCATTAAAAGTTGTCAAATAATTTCTATGAGTTTCAAGACGTATGCCGTAACAGACGGACTGAACTGTAGAGGGCTCTTCCAACATGAGAAACTAACAGAATACTCGATAAACTAGTCTGTGTTATTGTATTCCTAATCGCTAAGAATACTTTGCTATAAATTGGCAATAACGTAAGGTATTCTTTCCTACTAATTACTGTCAGACTTGTACACAACTAAAGAACAAAAGCGTAGAACAATATATGCGTAGAATTTCCTGTTTATCTTACTTGCTTCTGCAGGTGATCATTCGAGTAATGCACTATTCAAAGGTAACTATATGTGAAATCCGATTACTTCTCAAATTACATGCGCGCTGTTCTTGGAGGAACTGGGAATAGTAGTTCTCTTCACAGCAATGTTTTCTCGCAAGCATCTGCCTATTCATTTCCCGAAGGATCTGCCTCTATAATCACTGGAGCTGTTAAACCTGAAGAACTTGACATTTATCAGGAAAAATTTTTTTTCTGTTAGAAGAAATGAACATTTTTCTGGCGTTGAAGTCAGTGCAGCATTAAAGGAAAATCGTAGGTGTGTTCTCCCACATACTTTATTCTGCTCTGTAGAGACATCGCCTGTTTTGAATGTTACGGTGTGTACTGGATGTCTACTTCTCAGCAACATTACTGTGCGGATTGGCGTTCTCTTCCCGTGTAGTATGTCACTGGCGTTGCATTTAAAAGTTGATTAAGGACGTTTGCATAAGGGCAGGTTAATTTTTATTTGAAGGCAGTGTTGCACCGTCAGGGAAATCAATTCGACACCGTAACATATACTTTTTGCAGAGCCCTGCGCAGACTGTGAACAAAAAGAGCCAGCTGATTACATCTCCCCGTCTCGGGATCGATTTCCTGCAGCCCCGTTGGCTCGCTCCCAAACTGCCCACAGCGAACCAGGGATTTCCTGCGGAAATGTTTACGATAGGATACTTGCACACACTTTGTGCTGACATTTTGGGACTGTCCTGTTACTGAAAAAGGTGAACGAAGACCGGTCCTTCTTTTGACCTTGGAGAACATAGGTTGATTGTCGGTCTAAATATAATTTTTAGGTAATTTCGAGCAACATGGCCTACTAGCAAGGTATAATCTGGGCGTGATTCTCGAGTATACAGACACCTGTATTCTAACATGAAGGCTTTGTTTAATTATTAATTCGTATCATTCAGAACCGAAATGTAACTGCCGCAACCAGCTCTCATCCCCAGTGCAGTTTCAAGTTGGCGGCTGCCATTCTAAATAAAAATGTGTCCTAACAATTAACATATACAACAGCTGGTAACTAAAGATTACTGTTTGTTAGATGAAATAGCTTCATCTAGTTTTAGATGTCATAATGTTATCAGTAGCCAAAAATGGTTATGTTTGGACTAAATAAATGTTACAATTTTCAAAGTAGCAAACTTCCACTTGCGTCTCGAGCAATGGACGAACTCTAGGAATCCACTTTCTTTTGCTAACTTTTGACCAAATTGGCATTGGGCTGACGAACCCCATGAAGACGGCTCTATGTGTCTGCATTCCGGGATGTGTGACAAATGTATACAGCGTGTATCTCCTACGAGCCGTCAGGTACATTTTCTCTATTGTTTCGGCAGATACTTGAAATATTGTTTTTACAACGTGTAGGCGGACTAACCCCAAACAAAAACTGTTCATCACATGTTTCATGCGACGCCCAGCGTCGATGGAAAGCGTCAGTTTCTTTCCAGTTACAAACAAAATAATTTTTAAAGTTAAATTTTACGTGCCCTTTCGGCAGATCAGTCCCAAATTAGTCTAATGTGATATTCTTTTTTCCAATATGTATTAACAGGAACAGTAAAACACGAGGAATAATGAGTACACCAGCAGGGACAGCACCGCTTTGGCCCGCGTTGACTGCTACCGCCATGCAGAAGCGCGCTGCTTGGTCGCTGCTGGAGTACTGGTTGTTCTTCGTGTTTTACTGTCACTGTTAATGTGTGTGTGTAAAACTAATATCGCACTACACTAATATGGTAGCGCTCTATCTAATGGGCGTGTAAACTTTTCTATCAAAAATCATTTTCTTGAAATGGGGAAACAAACAGACGAATTACGTCGACACTGGGCTCGTATGAAAATCGTGATAAGTAGGATTTGTCTCGGCTGACACCAGGTGACGTTGCAAAAATGAAATTTTTAATATTTTTCGAAACACTAAAGAGAATTCGCCCGGCGACCCGTAGGAGAGGCACCCGGTATATCGATATCAAGTAAGCTATTAAGGTTTTTGCCCCTGGCGAAACTGAATTGTATAAACGGATACTTGCATCATAGAAATGTTAAGAAGATAACAAATACGGCAGTTGTTAAAGATGACTTAACACTGAAACTAGCGTAGAGTCACCAGAATTCCCCTGAAAATTATGCTACTCATTCTTCTCACGTGATCTGAATTTAAAAAAAAATGTATGACCATCTTCTAGGTTGGAAAACATGTTCTCTATTTCAGTTCGTAATTACAATGTACCGGACATAGAATATTTTTATTTCTCTTCTGCCAGAGAAAGTAACCGAGAATTTCTAGGAATCAGCTTCAATCTTAGACTTGGAACATGCGTAACCGAAGAAGACCAAGGACGTGAAATAGACCCTGATGTACAAGTATTTCCCGGAAACTATTCTCTTCAAATCTCCGTCTCATTTATATCAGAAGTTTCTTGAATTAATTTTTAAAGTGTAGACAATGATTTATGCGATTACTTGACGACAGTTACCTCGAAGAAGATAAAAATATTTTTCTTCCTAACTGACATGTGACTCTGTTGTTTCGATGTTGTTGCTTTTTATTCTCCCGTGATATGTAGAGAAACTTAACTTCTAATTTTAAGAGAATCTTCTGAGTCACGTGCGCTAGTACTCACGACATAGGCTTTTCAAAAACCCTTCAGAGAACCATACAGGTTTTCGTCTGTAACTCTACTTTATATGCTCTTGTGCTATTCACAATGTCCTGCTGTTACACCATCATAAAAATGATATAGAAAACGAAAACTTGCGAACATTTTGTCAGTACGTTAGTAGTTCATGAGCCTAGTGTTGACTATGTAGTGGAATGTACACACAGATAACAGTTCAAAAAGATGACAATAGAAATGCGAGAAAGACAACCAGACACGTGCAAAACACAACAGTATCGACTACAGTTACAATGCACCACTCCTGTATGATACATTGGCAATAACAACGAATAAAATTACCGTTGTCTTCTATTTGTGGATGGGTCGTAGTCTTCTGAAGTCAAACTGCATACCAGAGTCTGTTCTTTTTAACAGTTTGCCACTCACTATCTGAGGATTTTGCTGCTGACATCAACTTCTAATGAGCAAAACCATGGCGTTCTTTAAAGCTGCTGAGCGCTAATGTAAAGCTGTCTGGCAGAGAGTACTTACCCGTGCGATTGCTGGCTGCTACTGCTGCTGACTGCTGATAGCTGGCTGCCGGTTGCTGGTACCGGTGCTGACCTGCGGGCGACCAAGCGACGACTGCACGCGGTCGCACTGCCGCGTGCCACTCGCCACCCACGCAAATCAATGGAATAGCCACAGTGGCGCCTCCGGCCGGCCGACTCCACAACTATCAGACAGCAAGACGCTTTCACTTTCGTCTGTTTCGAACGTGTTGTTCAACCTGCCTACTCACCAACTACAATTGATCCCTGCCTTATTGCAACTACCAGTGAGATGGGGAAGTAAGAGATTGCTTGCGTCCTTCTGCATTGTAACTCTACATTTCTCACTTGAGTGTTTCCCACAGGGCGCACAGAACCACTTGCAGACTATTTATCGACCGTTCCACTCTAGAACAGCACGTGAGAAGAATGAATATCCAAATCTATCCGTGCGAGCTCTGATTTCTCTTATTTTATCACGACTGTCATTTCTCCCTATGTATAAGATGCAGTCAAATAAAAACGAGACAGATGGGAAAAAAGTAAGTAAACTGTTAATTATTTCAGGATAATCGTCGTAAGTATGACTACATTTATCCCATTGTGAGACAAGACGATATATGCCTTCCTGGGAAATGTCTACATTTGTCAACGGAACCATGTTTGTATCCAAGCGTGCACCTCTTCGTCCAAAGCAAATAGGCGAACATGAGTGTCTTTCTTCGGAGCTCTAAAAATATGGAAACGCATGTGGAAAGATGGGAACTGTATG
This sequence comes from Schistocerca piceifrons, assembly GCF_021461385.2. Lineage (NCBI taxonomy): Eukaryota > Metazoa > Arthropoda > Insecta > Orthoptera > Acrididae > Schistocerca > Schistocerca piceifrons. Next base: position 537,781,810 of record NC_060149.1, read on the forward strand.
GAGGACGTGCAAGGGCCGGCCCACATGTTGCCAAAGTTGTATCGAATACGCTTCTGAACTTTCGGTGGGAAGCCTTTACACATACAGTTCCTATCTTTCCCCACGCGACTTCCATATTTTTGGAACCCTGAAGAAAAACATTTGTGGCCGCCGATTTGCTTCGGACGAAGAAGTGCGGGCCTGGGTATAATCAAGGTTCCGTAGGAAAGCGCAATTTTTCCCATGATGGCATTGACCGTCTTGTCTCGCACTAAGGTACGTGGATTAACAGTTATGGCTGTTACTTTTGAAATATTAAACAATTTAGGCCTTTTCTTCCATCTGTCTCGTTTTCATTTGACTACCTCTGATAGATGGGAGTCAACAAAATATTTTAGCATTTGAAGGAGAAAGTTGGTGACTTAAATTTCGAGAAATGATGTAGCTCCAACGAAAAACACCTTTGTTTTACTGAATACCATCATAACTCGCATATCATATGCGTGACACTCTCCCCTGTCTACCGTGACCTGCCTTTGAACTTTTTCGATGTCTTTCGCCAAACCTGTCTGGAAAGGCTATTATAACGCGCAGTAGTACTTCAGAAGAGGACGGAAAAACGTAGCTTAGGCAGTCTCTTTAACAGATTTGTTACACCTTTTAATGTTCTACCAACAAAATGCCAGATTTAGTTCACCTTCCCTCAGCATTTTCTACGTAAGGGTGCCAGTTTAAGTTGGTCGTAATTGTAATCCCTAAGTATTTAATTCAATCGACAACTTTTAAATTCATGTGGTCTATAGTATGACGGAAATTTAATACATTTTTAAAACTCATGCAGAGGCCTCACACTTTTCATTGTTCAGGGTCAATTTCCACTTTTGCAACCATACAAATATCTTGTAAAAATTATTTTGTAATTCGTTTTGATCTTCTGATGAGTGTACTAGATATTAAATGACGGTATAATCTTGAAGCAACCTCAAATGGTCTAAGTCATTTATGTAGACTAAGGACAACAGAGGACCCATAATGCTACCTTGATAAACCATAGGTATACCTTCGTTTCACTAGATGACTTTCCGACACCTTTGAGTGAAGCGAAAGGCTTTTCTATAATGTCATCAGACAGAAAAGGGTTATAATCTTATAGGGGTGTTTTAAAGTAGGAGAAGAAAGAGGGGATACTCTTTTGGTCCACTACTTCTCTAGGTATGAAAAATGATTAAAATATTTTTCTGATTTATTTTCCGATGACATAAATGTCTTTGATAAAGATGTACAGTTTAATGCAAATGATTTATGAAACAGAGTTGCGGTTAAAAAAAATTAAGAGAGAACAGAAGGCGTAATGTGTCTGATAGAGAATTTTAGTAAAAGTGACATTTTATTGTCATAGTCAGTGAAGCTAAACACTTTGAGTTATTCGTATTTCCGAATGGATTTTTCCATTAACAAATATTAATTGTAGAAAGGGAAACAGAAGTCAGAATGGTCTGAGGTGACACTTCTCGAAGTTAGTGCAGGCTGACGTTCAAGTATCTCGGAAAATCTAAGTCTGCAATTCCCTTGTGAAATTGGCGATTAAAATTTATTTAACTTGAGGAATCACTCTGCGTACATCATACATAGCAACTATTGGTAATGGATAACGCTTCCTTAATCACTGTGCAGAAATATGTATACTATTCTGAAGGGCACATTATAATTGGTCTTCAAGCTTTATTGAAATATGTGATTGATGAACATTACATTTTCAAATTGAATTTGTAGGTTGTGAGTCATCCGATAACTGAATACGTCTGTATCTGATAATACCACGGAGTTTTTAGAAAATATAACATAAATCTCATTTTATGTAACTCGCCATTGAACCACCCGGGCTTGGAGTATTTTCCGTTAGTCTCTGAAAGAAAACGCGTATCCCATCTACACATCTTCAATTAAGACAGACTCCGTCCTTCAAAACATCGTTGGAGAACAGACTGTCATCTTCAACCAATCTTCCTTCTCCTTACTCAATAGTAAAATATTCTTCATATGTTCCATTTCTCGCGAAACAACGGTCGTCTTACTAACAATTCTTCAATTTCGGACAGTTCAACATTTCTTGCATTGTATGAGCGCTTTCCATATCCACAGTCAATTAATTTTGTTAAGTTCCTGAAATTGTAGTACTACTACAGACTGTGTCCCAAGTGTTTTCGAAGCTCTGTTATTCGTAGTTAGTTTTTATTTCTACAGTTGTCAACTTGGAATGAAACGTGGTATTTGATTCATATATATATCTACATGTAGAAATGGCATGACCTGTTGTGTAATGAAACATTATTAGAGCTCCATTCTTATATCTGTTCACCGATTTCTAATCTCAGTCACTATAACATGCGATTATCAGTACAGAAACACTGTTCCAAATGACTTCGCTATCTTGACGTTAAAACCTACAATTGGCAAGAGGGTGCTAACAGTCACACAGTGGACCCATCTGGATTTGTGTCAATCGTCCACATTTTCCCTGTGCAATCATTAAAAGAGCTGGTATCAAGAACTCTGAGAGATGTGTAATTCTGTAGTTGTGCCGAACGATATTCGAAATATGGTCTGTTCCACTGGTAAACTCATTTTCTGCAAGCATGCATGGCGTGATACTTTCAGTAGTTGTAATAATTCACCTCATATCTGTCACTACGTATTTATGGACAGGGCATGGCGTACTCTTTGTCGTGGACAAAACAAGAGAGGAAAAAGTCAAACACCGAGAGATCCGTCAAACACGGTGGTCCATGGGTGACGAATCCATCGACCTTGCAGGTGTCACTTTATGTAATTTGAGACGTTTGAATATCAACGTGTTATAACTCAACCTTGTTGTACAACCGATATTCCAGCACGTACGGATACACTTCTCTTTTGACAGCTCACTCAACGAATAAATGAACTGTGTAACAAGGAATCACTTGAGTGCAAAGTCGCAAATTCAATCTTTAGTAAGGCTCATTTGAAAGTGTTACGTTAACAATTATGACAGGAAAAATATTAGCTGTTAACGACTCACCATTTGCATCAGGAGGACAACAGAACATGAGTCTCTGGGAGGTGCAGAGATCAACCTTCAATGGGATGTAAGTATTACACTTCATAAAATGGACATCGTCAACATTCAAGAAACGTTCAAACCAAACCGTTAACTTGCACCATGAACATCGAGTAAAAAATATGACGTCACAGTGACCACAGAGGCTCACAGCATTAAGATCAAAGGTGGACACTTAAGGAGTTACAAATCGTGTTAGGTATCCACTCTTAATGAACGCATGTAGAATCACATTGGTGTATCGGGGTGATGAGAGCTGGTGGAATTGTAGTGCTTCGAGAATTTCGGGGTAAATTCTAGAAACACTTCGTTCTCCACCGTCTCGAACACCTGATATTTTAATGGCAAGGGTGAAAGAGCCTTTTTACTGCGCCACACATGTCGGTGTGTGCAGGAGGGACAGCAGTCACGAGGAGCCAGGAGCTGCGTCAGACGAGCAGCCCCGACAAGTGGTTACCAGCAGCGCCTTGCAATTTAATCAAAAAGTCTAACAGTGTTTGTATAATGTTGCGTGTTTTGTGGTGTCATGAGGATTATTACAGAGAAAGGTGAAGCGTGTGTTATATAGAGACTCTTACTTCATGTTCTGGCTCTGCATGAGGAAGAACGTGTGTAGGTGTATGAGTGTTTAGTCGATTCTAACATTTATCTTCGAACCAGTTGGCTTGCTGGAGTTTGTACAGAATAATTGTCGCTTTGGGATGAGGGTAGCAAATATATTGTGGTTGAAATCACAAGAGTCTACGAGTACTTGATTTATTTCAAGAATAGAGAGTTGGTTAATATTATTCCCTTTAACTTGATACTGTCTTCGGAGAAGAATTAAACGGTGAGAGCGACGTAGCTGATGACCCAAAGAAGAGGATCGGCTGCACGCACAATGTGTAAGTCAACTGGAAGAGGCGTGTGAGTCGTGCAACCCAACACCGCACTGTCTCTTGTCGTCCAAGAAAGTGTCAGAGAATGTGAAGGCATACAGCCGAATGCGAAACAGTCTGTGGTGGAGCTTATCGTGGAACTGGCAATCCTTTGAGGCACAATTGCAGGTGTTGTGATAATATGTTTTATAAGCACGGAAAAAACAGATATCCAAAGACTGAATTTGTCCAGTGGTTCCAGGTGGTATCAACTGCCACGTCACACACTTTTCAGGATGGATAGTTTCCTTTAAAGGACTATGACTTTTATGCGCAGACCAGAAATCAAGCAAAAGCAAGTTATTTTACCAGCTGTTGGCCAAAACCAGTGATCATGACTTAGTTGTACTTCTCTTACGCCCATTCTCCCACTCTTGCTTGTTTTGACGTAAATATTCCGTACTGTCCTTGCAAGATCGCGCATACGAGAAAGAATCGTAGGGGGCAGAGCATCTCTAACTTCTCGCAGCACAATAAATAACTTTCCAGTCAATTAAGCATCCAGATTAAAAGTCGGCATAACTGTACAGAATGCGTGAAGGCATTGATGTTAGCTGGTCTTGATTCAACTATCTTGGTACCTCTAACTTCTAGGGTTCCTTTCATATGCATATCCTCTTCAAATCCCGATTGGTCAGAACTGAAAACAAATTCCTTACCGAACGATGGGATAAGTTTGTTTACCTCTTCTACAAAATTTCGGGCTGAATCCGCAGTTTGCTGTGCATCGTCAGGTTGGCGCTTTGTTTGAAATTTCGTTATCTTACGTCTTCCAATTTTATTCTACTGTTTCAAGTTTTATAACCATCCACTCCCTCCCTTGAAATCACAGTAATCTACGTCACGCGCAATTTGATGCACATGACGTAATAGGTCACTATCATGCACATCCTGTAAACTGTATCAAGCATTCTTGAAACGCTCAAACGTCTGTTTTTGTAACAAGTGCGCCCTGTCCTCCCTTGAACATCCGTAGTTTTTCTTCTGCAGTACACGGTCGTATTGCTGCGTACTTATTTGAAATCTGATAGCAATTGTTTCTTTACTATGCTACGGGTAATCTTCCAAGTACGTAATTATATTTAATAGCCGCTCCTTGGGCAACAATTGCCCTTTACTACGTTTCTCTGTAGACGGGATTTGTGGCTCCCTGACCAACATGGATGATGAACAACACGGCTCAGCACCTGTTTCAATATCACTTTCCCTTGTTAAGCACGTATCGTCATCATTGTACTCCTCGTGTGCATTGTCCACACAGTTGAGCGTATACAACACAACACTTTCCACTGAGTAGCTTGCAGAAACGCTAATATTTCATCTGCCATTTCTTTCTCACCCAGCGAAATTCCTTGGGTTCCTATCCCACGAAATGTCAACTTCGGGAACTGTCGTTGTAGATTTAATGTAATGATTGCTTTGTTTATCGTTGCCATGGCTCTGCTTTGTGTCAACACCACTGACACTGCAGTGCTGTTGAGAGCTACTCGTTCACCAAGCCGTTCAACTACGTTCCGTAACCTCATGCTGTGCTCACCATTGAATACCTCCAGTGCCACCCTCTCTTGCTATTAGCAACCAATATTGTGGTTGCATGGTAGACAGTAAGTGGGGCGTCGAATGTCGTAAACATCAGAGGTCTTTTGCGACGTCGCACTCAAGGGGCTCGTTGTATACTAAACGCATTTGCTTCATGACTGTCTCTTTCGATCTCAATGACAGCTCGGATATCACAGTATATCTCTTGACGGTAGTAACTGCGTATGTTGACTGGTTCCCAGACTGTAGGAAACTTTCGTATACTTTATCGACAGTATCTTCACAGCCTCTGTCTGCTTTTTTAATTTTTTTTTATTTTTTTTATGGCAGTTAGGTCTACATTGCATGTGCCCAAGATGCTCATCCTACTTTCGAAGTGACGTCGCAAGGGCATCATGGCGTCCATATCGCCCTCTAAATGTCCACAAATCCGCAACAACACTGCTTCTTCTCTTCCTGTGTATTCACATACGATCGGTTGAAAACGTTGCATTACTAAAAGCACTGTGGACGTTATATGCTGTCACCATACCAATTTACGTAAAGAATCGCCACTGAACCTACTAGATCAAAAACAGTAGCACTTCTTGTAAAGCAAATGTCTGTTCAATCTTCGTACTGAAGACTGCATAGTAGAACCAACAACAGTGCTGACAACAGGTTCAGTCAATATCCAAACTGGCTGTAACCTTAGCGGAATTCGCTCTCAAAACACATTTGAATGAAACCCATCCTCATTATCAACCAAGTACAATTCTGTCTGCTAAAAAGTAACGTAATATATTTAATGACATAAAGGGAATCAATAACCGACACAACCATGCGCTACCTATTGCCACATTCCGACCCAAGAAACATTATTAAACAAAACTTAAACGGAGCTCGCCTCGCAAGTCATTCACATTCGACTGAGCGTAGGATTGCACTAACATACAACGAGAGTACAGCCAGTGGGCAATCAGAAACCGCCCGTTCCTCTCCAAATAGTCACGGTTCCTGCTAGTTATATCAAATTTTAGCAAAGCTTGCTGTCTCAAATACGTCAGTCATAACGCAGGTATCTATTTAATGATGTTTTGGATAGCGTACAACATTTGTCATTTCAATTTATTAACATTTCTAGAAAACTGGTCTCTGATACGATGCTTTGTTTGGTGAATGAATTTTTGCGCTGGATAATGTTTGGAGTTTCTTATTTGTGTCAGAGATTCGCCATTTAACAGATCTGGCGTTCCTTCTCTAGAACGTTAATCTTTTTGAACGAAGGAAAGTGTTGTCAGCTTGAACGACTGGTCTCCTGTTACGAGAACTTTGCTGGGCGGACTGGTTAACGAAACCACCTTGTAGCAATAATTCATGTAGTGTCCATCTCGTCATAATGCTCCGTACACCGACAGTCTTGTTCTACTGCGCCACCTTACGCAGCATTTGCTGAAATAACCTGTCTCCTGACCGACAGCCACAGTGAAAAGGTCCGAACCAATCTCTAACATCCAACAAACATTTGTCGCCGTCAAACACGTCCGGAAACAATTACTTTTCGGCAGCTTTCCAGGCTACTGCAAGTGGTGGAGCACGTTCTCTGTCGCTTGAGAAGGGTTTATTCCTGTTTGACTGTGCTCTAGCTGTAAACGATGTGTTCTATAAAATCATAATTCAAGTGTTCGATGGCACTTATTCTGTAATATTTTTATATCATGTTTCATCTGTGTATTAAAAGTATGTGCTTCGTGAACGTACTATCATTATCGTAAGTATGCTAATGACTTGAATTGTGTTCCGCTCGAATTGTATGCATGCAAATAACGTAACTTTCCTGCAGGACCTCTAAACTCTTTCCGATACAGTCGTTTGACTGTACAAACTGGGTTCTACAAGAGACCACTTGAGGAGACTGCTCTGTACGGCTATCAACCCAAATGTCAATTAATACCACGATAATGCAAATATCAGGAAACACGTTATTAGAGATCGCACAGTTTTTAACCATTATAAACTCCAATTTAGTGCAATAGAAGACTAATCAAAAAGCAAGCTACAACGTGAAATTACGTGATGAATGTTTTTGTAATAGACAGGAAAATGGGACTCCTATCCAGCAAGTATGGTCCCAGTTAATTATCCACGAAAGAGCTTACGTATGATTTCAGTCACAAGTAACAAAGTGTGCGCATGTTGAAACGACATGAAGTAAAGTTTGCGTTGCACGCGGATTAGAAACCAGTACCTAATCGAATTGTTAACTAAGCACACTCAAATGTCAGATATCGAACTTTTTTCAACAGTGGCAAGATGACAAACTGAAATGAGGAGGTGGAAAAGGTTTGCCTTGCCGAGATTCGAAGCTGGAACCTACCGCAGTCGTTTCCTAGTCACGGTTAGGCCTTAAATATCGGTTTATTTCACCAGTAGCGAGCTGTGCGCATGTCTGAACTGGAAGTAACGGGACAAAAAGTTCTACTTCTGACTAGGAGTCCCGACAGGTGCCTATCATTTCTGTTGACAACACACGAAGAGAGTAGGATATCACTGATGGCTCCGCCAAATATCGCATATGTTAGCACTTTTTGGTGCCAGCTTTCATGTAATCTCAATGTCTGGGTTTTCCTGGAATTTCCTCTTTTTCCCCCTGTCCCTAACCCTCTACCCGTGGCCAACTGCGTTATGTGCCTTTGTCGACGTCATTGTGCTGCTGCCAACCGCTGTGCGGCCGCGGGGCACTGACGTGTCGGCAAATGATGTGCAAAATGTGAAGCAGCAAGGGCATTTTATGAAATAGACGAGAGTTTGGCTGGCATTTATCCTCAGCGGCTTTTGTAATCGAGCAAGCGTGAGCAATTCAAATAGGGCTCCACCAAAAATAAAGTAAGTGTTTATTAGCTGAAATAGTGGTACGATTCTGGTTTCGGCTGGAGCATTTTTTTATATTTGACGCACACCAGAGGGGTCGTGCCGCGACGCCAGTCTCCATTCGACGTACTTGCGTCATCAACAATATTTCCACGGAGTCTGCCACTCCACGTGCCTCAAAAAATGGTTCAAATGGCTCTGAGCACTATGGGACTTAACATCTATGGTCATCAGTCCCCTAGAACTTAGAACTACTTAAACCTAACTATCCTAAGGACATCACACAACACCCAGCCATCACGTGGCAGAGAAAATCCCTGACCCCGCCGGGAATCGAACCCGGGAACCCGGGCGTGGGAAACGAGAACGCTACCGCACGACCACGAGATGCAGGCCCCAAAAGTAGTCACCAAGTCTTTGATGTACATCCAAAGAACTGGGGTAGTCTGCACAGACAGCGTGTACAAAGCTACCAGATTTTAAAGTCCACTGAAATACTGTTAATAAGTTATTCTGTGGATAATAAATCCAGTCAATGTTCGGCATTTGGTCTGTCAAATCGAAGTCAGTTTCATTCCACGAATATTTTCCGGTATTTGCGGAGCTCTTTACGACTCGCGCCAGGGTCAAACTTCAAGAAATTTTAAGCAACACGGGATTCCGCGCAAAGTTCAGTCCCCGACTCCACGACAGACTTTAATTTTCGTAATTCGATTGCGTGAGCGTAATAATTTGCTGTCTGTAATTCGTATTTTTGAAAGGATGGAATGCTGGAAGCAGCAGCGATCGGGCGGGCATAATAAGAAGAAAACTATCAGTAAGTACAGTGATCAGTCAGAATATTATGACCACCTACTTAATAGTCGGTATGTCCACCTTTGGCACGGATAACAGCGGCGACGCATCGTAGCATGGTAGTAATGAGACCTTGATAGTTTGCTGGAGCGAGCTGGCACCACATCTACACACACAAGTCACCTAATTCCCGTAAATTTCGGGAAGGGGAGTGATGAGGTATGACGACACGTTAGTTCACATCCCAGATGTGTTCTATCGGGTTCAGATCTGGTGAGTTGGGGTGGAGGGGGGCAGCACATCAATTGGAACCCGCCACTGTATTCCTCGAACCTTTCCATTGCACTCCTCGCCTTGTGACATGGGGCATTATATTGTTGAAAACTGCCACTGCCGTCGGGAAACATGATCGTCATCAAAAGGTGTACTTGGTCTGCAACCAGTGTAACATGCTCCTTGGCTGTCTTAGTGCCTTCCACGAGCTCCATTGTACCCATGGATGCCCACGTGAATGTTCGCCAGAGCATAACGGAGCCGCCGCCAGTATGTCTCCGTCCCGCGGTACAGTTGTCAAGGAGCTTTTCCCCTGGAAGACGATGGATTCGCTCCGTCCCATCGGCATGATGAAAAAGGTATCGGGATTCATCAAACCATGCAACGTTCGGCCACTGCGCCAACGTCCAATGCCGATGTTCACGTGCCCGTTTCTGTCATAGTTGCCGATGTCGTGGTGTTAACGTTGGCACGTGCATGGGTCGTCGGCTGCGGAAGACCATCGTTAGGAGTGTTCGATGCACTGTGTGTTCTGACACACTTGTGCTCTGCCCAGGATTAAAGTCTAATGTTAGTTCAGCCACAGATAGCCACCTGTCCTGTTTTACCAGTCTGCCCAGCCTACGACGTCCGAAATCTGTAGTGAGTGGGAGCCGCCTAACCCCACGACGTGTGGACGTGGTTTTACCTTGGTTTTGCCACGTGTTAAAGACACCCAACACAGCAATCCTCGAACACCCCACAAATAGTGCTGTTTCGAAAACGCTAGTGCCTAGCTTCCAGGCCATCACAATCGCCGTCGGTCAAACTCACAAGGGAACCTCCCCATCGCACCCCCCTCAGATTTAGTTATAAGATGGCACAGTGGATAGGCCGTGATAAACTGAACACAGATCAATTGAGAAAACAGGAAGAAGTTGTGTGGAACTGTGAAAAAATAAGCAAAATATACAAACTGAGTAGTCCACGGGTCAAATAGGTAACATCATGCACAATGTGAGCTCAGGAGCGCCGTGGTCCCGTGGTAGCGTGAGCAGCTGCTGACCGAGAGGTCCTTGGTTCAAGCCTTCCCTGGAGTGAAAATTTCACTTTATTTATTTTTGCATAGTTATTATCTGTCCGTTCGTTCATTGACGTCTCTGTTCACTGTAATAAGTTTAGTGTCTGTGTTTTGCGACCGCATCGCAGAACCGTGCGATTAGTAGACGAAAGGACGTGCCTCTCCAATGGGAACTGAAAACATTTGATCGCAAGGTCATAGGTCAACCTATTCCTCCACAGGAAAACACATCTGATATATTCTATACGACACTGGTGACGGCATGTGCACCACATGACAGGAATATGTTGTCGACCCACCTAACTTGTACACTTGGCGATTCTTCTACCTTGCCCGATTTAGGTTTTCTTGTGGATGTGATAATCACTCTCAAAAAGGTGATGAAAACATAAGAGTTTGTCACATAAACTGAAAATGAAAAATAAAGATTTTCACCCAATGGAAGATTTGAACCAAGGACCTTTCGTTCCGCAGCTGCCCACGTTACCACAAGACCATGGCACTACTACGATCTTACTGTGCTTGATGGTCTATATGTTACCATGAACTACTCAGTTTGTATATTTTGCTTATTTTTTCTCAGTTCCACACAACTTCTTCCTGTTTTCTCAATTGATCTGTGTTCAGTTTTTCAAGGCCTATCCACTGTGCCAACTTATAACTAAATCTGAGGGGGGTGCGATGGGGAGGTTCCCTTGTCAGATAGATCGCGCCCCTTCCCCATTCTACACACGGACAGCACGCTCACGTGCACCGTGCGTGCGTCTGACTAGCAGTCATTCCTTGGCAGGTGACGCTGCTATCCTGGATGGGTTTGTATTGATTACAGACCTGTGGTCAATGTCTTGGCTGATCAGTGTATTTTGTCCATCCATTTCTAATTATTATTAGACTGTCCAGTTGCATTAAATGGCGACCCTTCAAAAGTCTGTATCAATAACTTTTGCAGCGCGAGACGTGAAGGAAGTGTATTAGTGATGGTTCAAATGGCTCTGAGCACTATGGGACTTAACATCTGAGGTCATCAGTCCTCTAGAAATTAGAACTACTTAAACCTAACTAACCTAAGGACACCACACACATCCATTCCCGAGGCAGGATTCGAACCTACGGCCGCAGCGGTCGCGCGGTTCCATACTGAAGCGCCTAGAACCGCTCGGCCACACCGGCCGGCTGTATTAGTGATGTTCTGGAAGGTACCCGACAGGGATATGGACCCATGTGATCTCCAGTGCCGTGGCCAGCTTCCCTAGGTGGTCCCTCAGACTCTCGATTGCATTGAAATCCGAGGAGTTTGGTGGTCAAGGGTGTACGGTAAACTCATCCTAGTGCTGTTTGAATCACGCACATACACTGCGAATTGTGTGACATGTTGCTCTGTCCCGCTGCTAGATGACATCGTGCCGCGGAAGTAACCAACTGCATGTAGCGGTGGACATGATCCCCAGGGAGAGATGCATACTTGTGTTAATCCATTTTGCTTTCCAGAACGACGAGATCACCCAGAGAATTCCACGGAAACATTTCCCAGACCATTACATTCCCACCTGGATGCAGGGTGTTTGCTGCGATTTGTAACCTTCATAGCCAACAAACAGCAGCCAGTGTATGACCAGCCAACTGCTGCGCAGGCCCATACGTAGCAACGTCCGTTGACCGTTCATTGAGAAGATACTTTTGGTAGCTGCTTGTTTCATCTGTGCGGTCCGTTATTCGACAGTTGCACGTATATTCACACATACACATATCTGCAGTTGTCGTTCACCACTGTCATCTATGGCCTGTGGTGCATCACATATGCCTTGGTGTCGGTTCTGAATAGCTCCGTTTTGCCAAGCACGGTATACTTTAATCACGGCGGCATGAGAAGAGTTTCCAAACTTAGCAAATTCGCAAAGGTTTCCACCCTTGGCCCGAAAGCCAATGATCACGCCCTCTTGGACGCCAGATAAATCACTCCAGTCCCACATTACGTCAACGAGTGCAATTTTTCTCTGCATACCCCCGACAACCTTTACAAAGAGTGTTCAGAAGTTCCCGTTACAAACTTCTAGGACTTCTAGAGGAGACTGAGTACATAATGATTTGAATTAGAGACCATGTTCGGAAACGTACCGTTTCCGCGCTACAGTCATTTGAAAACGAGTTGGTAACGCGACACTTGTATAAGTAATTGATTAGGTGTGACCCAATACATCACTTGTTCTACAGTTCCACTCCTTAATAGCCTAATAAATTACTCGTGTACTCGTTGATGGATTCTCTCCAACGTGAAGCAGTCTGTACTCTTTTCAGTTCGGGTGTGCAGCGTCTCCTTGGAGCACAACCGTCACTCCTGCTGACGGTGAAGATACCCTTCCTCGAAGCCTTTGCGTAATTGTGGCGAAAAGTTTGCGAAGGAGTCGGACGTTGTCGAGAACGATCTTGATAAAGGCGACGAGCAGCTCTTCTACACACATCAAAAAAAGTTTGGCATCACCCCGGTTCTCAGATCTCCTGGAGATAGACATTGACTGTAGATATTGTATCACAGACACAGTCCCTTTCACTGTTCAGAGATGTCACCACACCCGCCCAAAGATGTAAACAATCATGCATGAGCAGCGCCTATTAGATGGAAGGGGTCCGGCAGCCGATCAGTTCCAGTCATTTAACCAGGAAGAAGGTACGCGGCTCGTGTTGTCTGTAGTTCAACCATTCCTAGACGGTCAGTACCGCGGTTTGATCGCGTCCGCATTGTTGCTTTGTGCTAGGAAGGGCTCTCAACAACGGAAGTGTCCAAGCGTCTCGGAGTGAACCAAAGCGATGTTGTTCGGACATGGAGGGGATACAGAGAGACAGCAACTGTCGAAGACATGCCTCACTCAGGCCGCCCAAGGGCTACTACTGCAGTCGATGACCGCTACCTACGGATTATGACTCGGAGGAAATCTTACAGCAACGCCACCGTGCTGAATAATGCTTTTCCTGCAGCAACAAGACGTCGTGTTACGACTCAAACTGTGCGCAATAGGCTGCATGATGCGCAACTTCACTTCCGACGTCCATGGCGAGGTCCATCTTTGCAACCCCGACACCATGCAGCGCGGTACATATGCGCCCAACAACATGCCCAATGGACCGCTTAGGATTGGCATCACGTTCTCTTCACCGATGAGTGTCGCATATGCCTTCAACCAGACAATCGTCGGAGACGTGTTTGGAGGCAACCTGGTCAGGCTGAACGCCTAAGACACACTGTCCAGCGAGTGCAGCAATGTGGAGACCCTCTGCTGTTTTGGTGTGGCATTATGTGGGGCCGACGTACGCCGCTAGTGGTCATGGAAGGCGCCGTAACGGCTTACGTTACGTGAATGCCATCCTCCGACCGATAGTGCAACCATATCGGCACCATATTGGCGAGGCATTCGTCTTCATGGACGACAATTCACGTCCCCATCCTGCACGTCTTGTGAATGACTTCCTTCAGGATAACGACATAGCTCGACTAGAGAGGCCAGCATGTTCTCCAGACATGAAATCTATCGAACATGCCTGGGATTGATTGAAAAGGGGTGTTTATGGACTGTTTATGGACGACGTGATCCACCAACCATTCTGAGGGATCTACGCCGAATCGCCGTTGCAGAGTGGGACAATCTGTAGCAACAGTGCCTTGATGAACTTGTGGGTAGTATGCCACGACGAATATACGTATGCATCAATACTAGAGGATGTGCTACTGGGTATTAGAGGTGTCGGTGTGTACAGCAATCTGGACCACCACCTCTGAAGCTGTCGCTGTATGGTGGTACAACATGCAATGTGTGACTTTCATGAGCAATGAAAAGGGCGGAAATGATGTATAATTTGATCTCTATTTCAATTTTCTGTACTGGTTTCGGAATTCTCGGAACCGAGGTGATGCAAAACTTTTTTTGATGTTTGTATTACCGTGATCTTCGCCGTTCGGAAAGATCTTGTAGGTGTGTTCTACAAACGTGTACTCAGTCATGTTGCTCTAACACATTCAGACTCGTGAATGCGTCTCGAAACAGGATAGACGTCAAATGACATCAGTCGATCCGAAGTAACCTCCTCCCACCATGACTACCCTTTTGCATACCCGTCTAGCAAACATGTTTTTAAACGGCAGTGGCACGGGATCGGTACGTTTCCGGACGTAGGTTCCTGTTCAAAATATTATGTACTCACTTCCCTATACAAGTCCTAGAAGTTTATAATGGGAATCTCCGAACACTCTGCTACCCTTCACTGCTAGTGCTGCCACGTGCCGTCTCTGAGTGGTTGTTGCACCCTGACGTCGGAGATAGGCGGTGGTTAAATTAATGTTACTGGAAGCTGTGTTATCATTATGTGTGTGTGTGTGTGTGTGTGTGTGTGTGTGTGTGTGTGTGTGTGTGTGTGTGTGTGTGTGTGCGTGCGTGTCATAATACTTAGGTATTATTATTGTTACAGACCGTGATCCAATGCTGGCCGAGGACACTCTGGTCTTCCACAACCTACTATTGCCTTAACCACCATCACATCAGCAGCACTCACTGTCCACACCTGAACTGGGAATGTTAGAAGAAACAGAGAAGATCCAAAGAAGAGCTGCGTGTTTCTTTACGTTTTCATCTGGTAAGCAGGAGAGCATCACAGAGATAATCAGCCAACTCCAGCGGCAGACGATGCAAGAGACGCGTTCTGCATCACGATGTACTTTATTGTTAACCCTTTGCTGCATGATTTTCACTGCAGTGGACGTCTTTTAATAATCACTTCTCTGGCTTTTTCAGTGTGTCATGAGGCTGCAAAAGCATGAAGCACCAGTAGGGAGTGTCCACTGTAGTGGACTGTATGCATTTGCACCCTCACGACTTATTTAAACGCCTAAGAAGCAACCATTAACAGCTGTCCACTGTAGTGGAAGCTATGCGCCAGACGGTTAAAGTGCCGAGAGCGTACATTCCTAGAAAGGTCAACAAAATATATTGCTTCCTCCTAAGTAGCCGCGCGGAATTAGCCGAGCGGTCTAGGCGCTGCTGTCATGGACTGTGCAGCTGGTCCCGGCGGAGGTTCTAGTCCTCCCTCGGGCATGGTTGTGTGTTTAGGTCAAGTAGTGTGTAAGCTTAGGAACTGATGACCTTAGCAGTTAAGTCCCATAAGATTTCACACACATTTGAACATTTTGATTTGAACCTCCTAAATACATCTCGCGAATAGACCGTGAAAATAAAATTAGAGAACACACGGAAACTTGGCCATTATTCCTCCCGCGAACTATTCGTGACTGAAGCAGGAAAGGGGGAAGTGACAGTATTACACGAAGTATTCTCCAGCACACATCACGAGGTGGCTTGCGGAGTAAAGACGTAGATGTATTCTGTGGTGTCACCGCCAGACACCACACTTGCTAGGTGGTAGCTTAAATCGGCCGCGGTCCATTTAGTACATGTCGGACCCGCGTGTCGCCACTGTGTGATCGCAGACCGAGCGCCACCACAAGGCAGGTCTGGGGATACGGACGAGGACTCGCCCCAGTTGTACGACGACATTGCTAGCGACTATACGGACGAAGCCTTTCCTCTCATTTGCCGAGAGACAGTTAGAATAGCCTTCAGCTAAGTCCATACCTACGACCTAGCAAGGCGCCATTAGCCTTACATAGTTTGATAGTTATCGTATAAATGTCTCAAGAAGAACGTTGTAAACCAACAAAGAATTAAAGTTAAGTATTCGAGGAGCTGCATACTTTTCTTATTAGCATTCAATAGTTATCCTGTTCCAGACTTCACGCCAGTCGGCGTGTGTGTACGCGTGCCTTTCTTTCGGTTACCCGTCACTGTGGACTGGCTGCCTTAACAGTCCACATCATATTCATGGTACGTATGGGACTATCCGTGCAATTTGAGTTCGTAGAGAGAAAGATGATGACTGAATACAACCCATCACATACGCCTATTAACATCTGTAAGTTAAGTGGTGAGGCAACAACTGTCGATATGTATGGAGAGAAAGTACTCGAAGTAAAATCTAAAGATGCGGTCATAAACATTAAACATTCAGGCATCGTGAATTTAAACGGCATGTACAATGCTTTACTGACTACGACAGGCAGATGAGCCACTGTATCCTAATATTAGAGGTGCATATTGTGACTTTAGTGGCTATTTGCGTGAGCACGGTGTGAATATAAATCAATTAGAGCAGTGTATAAATACTTGTATTCATGTAGCAGCAAGATATGCTTCTGAAAACCCTGTAGGCATAAAATATATGGAAGTTGAGCCGCGCGTGGTAGCTGCGGGGTTTAGGGCGCCTTGCCACGGTGCGCGCGGCTCCCCCCGTCGGAGGTTCGAGTCCTTCCTCGAGCATGGGTGTGTGTGTTGTCCTTAGCATAAGTTAGTTTAGGTTAAGTAGTGTGTAAGCCTAGGGACCGGTGACGGCCGCAGTTTGGTCCTATAGGAACTTACCACAAATTTCCAAATTATGGAAACTGAATTTACTGAAGGCCTATGTATGTTGCACCTACAGACCTGAATACGTTTCGGGCTGAATTCAAGGCACATAATAGAAAACGATTATCCGGATAGTACTGAAAAACTGGATGACTGTGACGATGTAAATGTGCAGGGTGTTACAAAACTATACCGGCAAACTTCAAGGGGTCGTAAAGGGTGTCTTGAGGAAAAATTTAGGGTAACAGCCCGTGTCTGGAAACGTCATCCAACGACTCTAAGAGTGACAAAGTTATAGGCCCCGGTGCCTGCAGTTAGGCCGACCCTTCGGCAGTGGGTGTGACTATGTGGCTTTTTGCGCTGACGGCCCGTAGGCGGAACGTCTCGCAATGTTGTACGGTACTTAGTGATCGTGACTGAATGCCACGATTCCCGTAGGAGGAGATCGAGCTAGCTGCCGCATAGATAAGCCTTGTCTCCTGTGAACGTGATGCTCTGCTCCCTTGGTGGATGTCAGTTTGAGGCATAGGTTTACATACACAGTTTGCTGTTCTCCTGGAACCTAAAATCTCCAACGTTTTTCTGTATAGAAGAGAAAAGTAAACGGCAGATGGAAACCAGTGTCCAGAAGCGTCATCCACAGAGTCAATAGAGCACCATTATCAAGGGAGACAAGGCCTGTTCGTGCAGCAGTTAGCTCCATTTTCTCCACTGGCGATTGTGGCATTCAGCCGCGATCACTAAATAATTATTCCGCGTATAGTCCATCAGTGTACAAAGTCACGTTTTCTTCCGAAAGGAGGGCCTAGTGGGAGGCGCCGGTGTCTATAACTCCGTCGTTCTGTAGCATTATTGGATGATGTTTCTGGACATAGGTTTTTTGTTCCTCAAGACACCCTCTAAAGCAACTCTAAATTTTTCCGTGTTATTTTGTAACACTCTATACAGGGTGTAACAGTAAGAGCGTGCAAAAATGTAACAGGACATAGAGAGTCCTCCACTGAACAGTTTGAGGTAGGCAACCTGGCGGTCAGAGAAGCCAGCTTATCTAGCTGCCGCATAGATAAGTCTTGTCTCCTGTGAACGTGATGCTCTGCTCCCTTGGTGGATGTCAGTTTGAGGCATAGGTTTACGTACACAGTTTGTTGTTCTCCTGGAACCTAAAATCTCCAACGTTTTTCTGTATAGAAGAGAAAAGTAAACGGCAGATGGAAACCCGTGTCTACACTTTGTCTAGCATTAGTGTTTTCCGGCTTATTTACAACTGACATGCGTACGTGTTTACATGTACTGAGCTGTTTATTTATATGTACATTCTTTATTTCCTGCAAGGAAACAAGGAGGACGAGCCCGATTATTAGAAAGTCATGATACAGTGTTTGTTTACTTTACTTGTCCATAAGGCGGCTCTGTTGTGTCGTATTTACATTGCCCCATGACACAACGTGCTATGAATCAACGACAGACCCACTCATTACTCAGTGCTATTCACAGACGTACAGTACAATACCATGAAGTAGCTCCAGTTCAATTTTGCAGAACTCACCGACATGCGCCTTGTGTATGGAGGAGTACGTTGCAATGCTCTCGAAGCTGAAAGGCTGAACAGGAAACGATTTCCGAACAGCCATCATCCGTCACGATGAGTGTTTATTTCTCTCGATCGACGTATACGGTAGACTGCTTCACTGTAAGGAAGAAACGAGGGACCTGGCAGCGTGAGGACCACTCGCACACCCGCTTCTGAAGAGGAGGTGCTGGAATGTGTTGCAATGGACCCCACTGCAAATACTCGTCGTAGTGCACATGAAATGGGCGCTGCACACACTAGCGTGTGGTGAGTACACCACGAGCAATAATTACACCCATATCACCCACAACTAGTCCATGCAATGCTTGTGACTGACGTTGCACCAAGGGTTGCAATGTGTCAGTGGTTGCTCCAACAATGGACTGATTGACCATATTTCGTCCAAATCGTGTTGTTTACTGACGAAGCCTACTTTGATCGTGATGGTATTTCTAACAACAGGAATAGACATGTGTGGGATGAGGAAAATCCTCACGCTGTAGAGGAGTCTCACTCTGAAGAATATTTTGCTGTGAATTCTTGGACCGGCATTGTAGGCGACAATCTCACTGGGCCATATCTTCTACCTGGCCGTCTGAATGGCCACCTGTACTTGAGGTTCGTGCAAAGAGTTCTGCCAGAGTTGTTGGAGAACGTACCCTTGCCTGTTCGTGAGAAGATGTGGATACAACACGACAGTGCACTGCCTCACTTCAGTGTGGATGTCCGCAACCATCTGAATGCTGTGTTTCCTGGTCGCTGGATTGGAAGTGGAGGTCCTATTCCACGGCCTGCGAGGTCACCTGACTTGAATCCCCTTGATTCTTTCCTATAGGGATATCTAAAGACACTTGTATATGAGACCCCAGTGGATACGGAGATGGAATTAGTCGCCAGAACTGTACCTGCCTGTGATGTGGTTCGAAACCTGCAAGGGATATTTGTCAGGGTGCGTCAGGAACATGTTCACCGATGTCATACTTGCATTGAGGTTGATGGCCGTCAATTTCAGCACATTTTGTAAGCTACAGTACAAATGATATGTTCATTGTGCCAATGACGGTATTTGCCGTAAACTGTAACCAACGTAAATAAAAAAGTAAGCAGTGACGTTATTATACTCTTATTCTCTTCTTAAGCTGGCTTCTCCGATCCCAGGTTCCCGCCCTCAAATTGTTGAGTGGAGTATTCTATGTCCTGTTAAGCTTTTGCATGCTCTTATGGAAACATCCTGTATATGTGTAACCAGGAAATGTTCAACAAAATAAATTATTCTTATTTGTTTTCACCTTACCCTATGAACAATAATTTTCTTAGTGAAATAATCAGGATATTTTATAAATAATGATACAGATATCAAACTTTCAAAGCTGTTCACAAACAATTTTTGATAATTATTCCATTAACAATAATTTTTTTCAAAAATCTGTTGCTTGTATGCGGAGATACATTTTCATGCTTAATACTTAGAGAGGAAGAGAAGAAATCTAAAACACTACTATTCCACACACAATTCATTGCTTTTGTATCATTTTTCTCCATATACAGTTGCGTCTTTCGAAACAATATCGCTTATTTGCAGGAGGAAGACTCTGAAGTTCTACTACTGTGGATTTTATGTACAATCCAATGTCTTTTTATCATTGTAATTTTTTCTGTATATACAGTTTCAATCGTATACAGTATTTACACTGTAGGGAGGGACTAGCAGCAACAGGTGAAGGAAAACCGCACACGAACACAGTGTGTGTGTGTGTGTGTGTGTGTGTGTGTGTGTGTGTGGGCGCACATAGTACACATAACACATAGAATCTTTTTTTGTAACAAGCACGCACAGTGTTAAATTATTCACCCATACGCATACATTCGACTACAAACGATTCATCTAACTATTCCATATACATTCATACATTCACACTCTATAAATATACATCCACATATTCAGTCACCCTCGAACCAATAGTGTGAGAACGGGTGGACTCGATCTCCTCCACACAGACGAATAGTTTGTCCTCAGACACGACAGGCTACTGTGCAGTGTGCTCTTCATGAAAAAAAAAGACTACTTCACACACCACATGCGGAGAAACATCTGCACGTTCAATGCACAGGCATACCTTGTAGTCTTCAGTCACGAAAGCCTGTGAGGTCGCAAGATACACACCCTCAGTTCACCTTTTGGTGGCACCTACATCCATACTGTACGCATATATTATGAATCTGAGCCCGAAAAACTCCACAATATTCATCAGGCCGATAACGTTATTCGGAGGCATAATGTCATAAGGATTATCAGCCGCATATTCAGACGTGTAGAATTCCTCGCGATTATATGTAATTACGAGGGCTCTTCGTTTATTAAGGCCCAGTAGGCCGGGAAATGGAAACCACAGCCAAAATCCGATGAAGCTTTGCACAAATGTGTTGGACAGTGTCTCTAGCATGCCTGTCGATTGCGTCACGTCGCTCTTTTCAATTCTGAGCGCTCAGTGTGACACGTCAAGTATGAGTGACTTCTGACAGATTACGCCTGATTTTATGCATCCCACATAACGTAACTGTCATGCTTGTCATTCTTTATGACAATTCTCCACCGCATACTGCAGAGGCAATGGAAAAAATCCTGCAGCGATTCTGATGGTTCAAATGGCTCTGAGCACTATGGGACTTAACTTCTCAGGTCATCAGTCCCCTACAACTTGGAACTACTTAAACCTAACTAACCTAAGGAAATCACACACATTCATGCCCAAGGCAGGATTCGAACCTGCGACCGTAGCGGTCGCGCGGTTCCAGACTGGAGCGCCTAGAACCGCTCGGCCACCCCGGCCGGCCGTTTCTGATGGGAAGAGTTTGATCACCCTCCATATAGCCTCCACTTGGCTCGCTCTGAGGTTAATCTCTGCCCACATGAACCGTTGGCTATGAAGACAACATTTTGGCACAGACATCGAGCTGCAGATCAGCGCAGAGAATGAGCTGAAAGCACAGACGGTTGTCTGCTATTACGAGGGTATTGGAAAGATGGTACAACGCTACGATACATGTCTATATGGGAGTGGGGACTATTTAGAGAAGTAGCTGGAAGCTGTAGGTAGCTGTTGCCAATTATAAGTTTCTGATTTGCAACGTGGTTTCCATTTCGCGACCGCTCGAACATAAATGAATAGTCTTCGTGCATCATACGGATCGCAGGCTTTTACGTATTTCATGAAACTGTCCGCATACAGATAAAGTAACTTGGGATCAGTGAAGTTTGGTTTAGCGAACTCATAGTGGAATCGGTACATGTGGAGTGTGTAGAGGTCCAGAACACACATGTCGATATATAGTGCAGCTTTGTGAGCTCTACTGAAATCTCAGTTATCTCCACTGAAGATCGTAGCTCACCTAAAATTTGGCCTGGTGAAGTAATCTCTTGCGCCATAATGCCAATCCCATTGATAAAGTAAATGAATTTCGAAGTGGTTTCTAACATTGTCCATGGTTTTGCTGAAAACAGAATTAGTCATTAATTTATAAAAATTATTTTCAAAATCACACGTCGTGAGAGACCGCTTTTCAATATCAACATCAATATACTTCTTCAGCCAGGATGCTGCTTGAAAGAAATGGCACGGGTGATTCTAATAATTCGCATCCCCAATCTGAGTTATTGCTGGAGGTTTCTGTAACGTAGACTGTGTCTCTGTTTATCCTCTAGTGTTGTCGTCAGCTTGGGGAAGGAACCATTTTGCGCTACTTTGGGCTCTGGACACAGCGACAAGTCACTGGGCGCGTCATGCAACCGATCGGTATATGCCAGGTCTGCCAACAACGCATATCCCTGACAAGAATCCGCAAAAATACCTCGGATCTCTTTTTCCAGTATGGCGTCTTTCTCTTTGGACAGCCATAAGAACCCTCCAAACACCATAGATTGAGGCACCTGTAGAGATTCTTTATATTCAATTAAAGTATGTAACTCAAATCTTCAGATGGCCTGTGCTCTTCCTCACTCAGTTATTTGCTTTGGCATTCCTGTGCAATCACTGGTAAGGCCTACCACGAATCCTAGTCCGCAGCTCGTGGTCGTGCGGTAGCGTTCTCGCTTCCCGCGCCCGGGTTCCCGGGTTCGATTCCCGGCGGGGTTAGGGATTTTCTCTGCCTCGTGATGACTGGGTGTTGTGTGATGTCCTTAGGTTAGTTAGGTTTAAGTAGTTCTAAGTTCTAGGGGACTGATGACAATTGATGTTAAGTCCCATAGTGCTCAGAGCCATTTGAACCATTTGAACCACGAATCCTACGTTCGAAAATTGCAACATATCAACATCGGTCAACCGTTTGATGTTGATGCGTGTATTTTTTAAACATTATGTCCTGCGAAAGCCCTGGCATAGTGTAATACAGGGCAGAATCTAAAGTGTACATGTCCATGCATGCACTTGAAGTTTCTCCAAAATGTTTGTGAGCAGGTGTATATCTGTGTCCATACATCCCTCTAAGCATTCACCATGAGCCTATACAGTGCCTATGAGTTTGCTGATGAATGCTGTTATATTGGGCAACATTTTTACATGTTGCCTCTCCGTTGAAACAGCTACTCGCAGGGAAAGACCCCCTTCTTCACCACAAGCTGAAACTTAAAAACGCCGGGATGTGTGGCTCTAGTGATATGCATATCCTCTAGACGCAATGTCTCAGCAAATAACTGGAGAGATACGTGCATGAATCGTAATGAATCCAAGAAGTATAGTGTTATTCTTGACACGATTAGGTTGGAGAACGAAATGTAATTCTCTAGGTTGTTGGCGACAGAAAGTGCAACCAGCCATCCTTTAACAAAAACATTGTCAAATCCAGGTTAATATGCCGACTCTGTAAAGACACTGGATAAAGCCAAGAAAAAGAAGACGAAGAAGAAGACTCATTGTGTCGATTGTTCCCGCATCTTTCTCCAGATGTATAGTTCTTAATGTCTAAGAACTGACATTGAAGTCTGAGAGTTACTTCAATCTTTAACGACGCTTTCTTATTTTTATTTTTATTTTAGGTTGACAGATCTCCCAATATAATTCGAAATAGTAAATCACGAGAGGAATCATTGTAGACATCTCTGGGATTTTTTTTTGGTCAATTTAGTGGTGTAGCGAGAAAGGAATACACCCCGTGTTTCGTGAAGTATTTTAAAGAAATCACAATTTGGTGTTCGAACTTTTGTATCGGCACTGCTTGTTGAACTGTGACGGTTCACAACAACACAGTGATTAAGTCGAGTCTCTAGCAAGAGTCTATGTTCACATTCAAATTCCGCTATGAGAACTTGCAACCGACACTGGGACGTTTCCAATTTGAAACAGAATGAAACTATATAACTGCTGAGCAAGAAACAATCTTTCTGATTCCAGTAATCGTCTACGTGACTTAACGTATGTAACGGCTACACACGGCCGTTATAGGTTCAGTTACGACTAAACTACTTCTTCTTCCTCTAGAAAGGGCGAACTATATCCCCACAGACGTCGCGTCAGTACTCTCGGCATTAACGGTGTGTATCCGGTGTCCACGTGCCGCCATCATCTGTAACAGAGAAATTAGAAGAATTGTCAAATAGTAGCAAAGCTCAACAAGGCAATATAGATAAAGTACACGAATTGTCGAAAAAGATTACGAACCATGGTCAACCAATAGACCTGAGTCAAATTACCTAAGGAATTACAGTTTGAAACAGAAAACCAGTATGATTTAGTCTGGAAGGAGGTCCAAGAACAATTTGAAGAGGTAGACGATACAATGAAACGTATAGAGGAACAGTCTACCCGAAAGTTCGAAGAAATACATAATCATATCTCAGATACACGAAATCGCGTAGAGATATTAGAGCATAATAATTTTAATGAAGTTACTTGCGGCGAAAACGCTTTAACTAGTTTAGAGGAACACCTACATGAAATAGATGAAGCAAAGGTACATGAGAAACTTGAATTCAATAGCACTATCACCAGTTCTTTGGACGATATTGTAGTACACAAGAAAGAATTCCTAAAGTTCATACCAGATGGTTCAATGCACCTGGTAGAATTTTTGAAGCAGCTTAAGGAATTGTCGGCCAAAGGTTGGGCAGATACTACGTAAATTAAACTTATTGTTAAACATTTACAACAGGAAGTCGTCGATTGGAGGTCCAGTTACTAGTATAAGTTAAATACATTACTATTAATTTGAAACAGCATTAAAAGAGAATTTCTATCTCCTAGTGAGCTTACTAAAGTCTATTCCATCGTCAATTTCATTATGAAATATATTTATGCTATAGCGAATACATTAGTGGAGAAATAATTTTTTATTTTGGCGTACGTCAGGAAGGTACACTTACTAGTAAAGATATTCGTCACTATCGTAAAGTTAAATTTTATGGTAATAAGTGTGGAAATACAAATAAATATTTAACGGAAGCTTTAAGCTGTAATGAGTTTTCTAAGGAAGATGTCAGCTTTGACTGTTGTGTAGCTTACGAAAGTATAGCTATGAGTAGAAATACAGGAATATAGACTAGTTGTAAGCTTTGTTGCAGAAAGAATATGAGTTTGCACGAATATATGGATGGATTATTAAGTTATGGACATATTTACGTCAATTGCCAAGTCATTTTCTGTTAGTAGAGAGATTTACATTTATTGATAGGAGACATTGTGTGATGTCAGGCAGCCCACGTTATGTAAATGTGCTGTATGTAGTGCACATTGAGTGCACATCGAATCATTACGTATGAGGTGTTACATAATGCGTTTCAGAACGTAAAAGACTTGTTTACTCTGTGAGTTGATTACTATAATCATTAAGTATTCGTTATTATACACTAAACAGCCAAAGAAACTGGTACACCTGCCTAATATCGTGTGGGCACTCGCGAGCAGTCAGTAGTGCCGCAACACGACGTGGCATGGACTCGACTAATGTCTAAAGTAGTGCTGGAGGGAACTAACATCATGAATCCTGGAGGGCTGTCCACAAATCCCTAAGAGTACGAGGGAATGGAGATCTCTTCTGAACGGCACGTTGCAACACGTCCCAGACATGTTCAATAATGTTCATGTCTGGGAAGTTTGGTGGCCAGCGGAAGTTTAAATTCAGAAGACTGTTCCTGGAGCCACAATGTAGCAATGCTGAAAGTGTGGGGTGTCGCATTGTCGTGCTGGATTTGCCGAAGTCCACAGGAATGCACAATGGACATGAATGGATGCTGGTGATCAGACACGATGCTTACGTACATGTCACCCGTCACAGCCGTATCTAGACGTATCAGACGTCCCATGTTACTCCAACTGCACACGTCCCACACCATTACAGAGCCTCCACCAGCTTGAACATTCCCCTGTCAACATGCAGGGTCCGTGGATCCGTGAGGTTGTCTCCATACCCTTACACGTCCATCCACTCGGTACAATTTGAGACGAGGCTCGTCCGACCAGACAACATGTTTCCAGTCATCTACTGTCGAATGTCGGTGTTGACGGTCCCAGGTGAGGCGTAAAGCTTTGTGTCGTGCAGTCATCATGGGCACCTGAGTGGACCTTCGGCTCAGGAAGCCCATATCGATGATATTTCGTTGAATGATTCGCACGCTGACGCTTGTTGATGGCCCAGCATCGAAATCTGCAGCCATTTGCTGAAGGGTTGCACCTCTGTCACGGTGAACGATTCTCTTCAGTCGTCGTTGGTCTCGTTCTTGCAGGATCTTTTTCCGCCCGCAGCGATGCCGGAGATTTGATGTTTTACCGGATTCCTGATATTCACGGTACACTCTGAAATGCTCGTAAGGGGAAATCCCCACTTCATTGCTACCTCGAATATGCTGTGTCCCATCGCTCGTGCGCCGATTACAACACCACGTTCAAACTCACTTAAATCTTGATAACCTGCCATTGTAGCAGCAGCAACCGATCTAACAACTTCGCCAGACACTTGTCTTATATAAGCGTTGCCGACAGCAGCGCCGTATTCTGCATGATTACATATCTTTGCATTTGAATACGCGTGTCTATAGAAGTTTCTTTGGCGCTTCAGTGTAATTACTAACCTGAGGTGAAGTTAACCTTATCTAATATTTTATTGGTTCTTGAATAGAAGGAAATGCAAAATTTAACGTATTTGCGTAACGTAGGTAATGTTATGATGTGTCATTTATTGTAGTTTGCTGTGGCAAAAACCTTAACGCTAAAGATAACCGTTGGTTAAGTAATAGTTCATCAGATTAACATTGAACAAATTTCTCACAGGCGATAAAGCGATGCTACGTCATAAATTAGTGTTCATTTAATTGAAGATGAATATTAAATAAATTATAAAAGTGCTATAAAGTATTTCAGTGGAGTGTAAGGTACACTAAGCTATATTTAAAATACAGACGTGTTAAAGAAGTTTAGCTCTCAGTAGAATCTGCTACTTTTGCAGATTAGGTCGGTTGACGAACGCCAGGTTCCGAGCTAACTGTTTCATTACCTCGTATTTAATTTTCCATGGAACGGTTTCTTCCTCATCAACTACCCTATTGCCTATGGTTTAAATGTATGACTAACATACATCTGCAATGAAGATATATACTTCATTTGAGTGTATTAAATGTAATTTTCTATGTTTGTTCGTCGAATTTTATACGTTCCTTCCTACACATGGAAAATGGTCTGGTTTCCCTAACCATTTGTATTGGAGCTAGGAAATATACAACATACTGTACTATGAATTCGTTAAGTACGTAGGCACTTACTTGAAAATACATACATTTTACAGCGGTGAGATGCTATAGACTGACGACTATATAAAACTGATTACTACTGACGATACGATTGACGTGTCACCACCTGATCTCTTCTTGCTGTCCATAGGGATGGTGTAGAAATCTGTCTTTAAGGGGGGGGGGGGGGTTGTCTCTTTTTCATCTTCAATCCTAAAACGCGTTTTATTGTTTGTCATTTTCTTTCTTCTCCAACAGGAGCACCAGTTCTATTTTCCCTGTTTCCATGTTCCTGCCTTTCTATCGTTGAAACCCTTCTTTTACCCATACCATATTCTGGTAATTACAACCTATTTTCACAGGTAACGCCTAGAGACGAGACAGTAACACAGAATAGACATAGACAATTTTTTTGACACATAGACGAACATGGCGTTGAAGTTATGATAATGCCAAAATGTTAGTGACGTCAGTGAAATAGAGGGAGAAGGAAGGTCCAACAGTACCACAGAAATTGAAAATTGACTCACGTACAAGTATGCGAGCATGCAACGGATTCGCCGTTATTGCAATAGATGGCAGTAGCAGTATTCCAGAGAAAACAGCGTTAATGACATGATATACAAATGGAAATGGAGTCCCATGCTTCTTGACAGGCCGTAGGGGAACGATGCCGTACTAGTCAAGGCCCTAATGGAGGTGGTTTGCCGTTGTTTTCCTCCGACAGTAATGGGGATGAATGTTGATGATGAAGACACCCAGTCATCTCGGGTCTGGTGAAAATCCCTGACTCCGCCGGGAATCGAAACCGGGACCCTCTGCTCGAGAAGCGAGAACGCTTCCGCCAGACCACGAGACCACGAGGAAAGAAATTTAACTAAAAGATTATCTTCGGTGAGCACACTAGCTTGTCAAATATTTATGTAAGTAAGAAAAGGGAGATAGCTACAGACATTACGTGTTTTACCGTAAAGTGGAAAAATTTGGGAGCTATTAAATGAAGGTTTTGTAAATAGAAATTGATAAAAAGATTAAACAGAAATTAATAACAACTGTAGAAAGGTTCTCAGCAGGAAATGAGAAGCTACCACATCACATACAGGGTGGGGCAAATAAAAGTGGCCCGGACGAGTGCATACCATTTGTGACAGCACTAACGAGCGAGGAAGAGACCGACAGTTACTTCCAACAGGATGGAGCAACTGCCCGTAGAGGCGCCCGAACCTTTGAGCACATGTACATAATCTTCACGCCTGACAGTTAGCAGATGTCAGTCTAGTCGCGGCCCTAGCTGGCCATCCATTTCATCTGATCTATCAGTGTGCGATTACGTTGTATGGGGTGCCCTCTAGTCTTAGGTGTATCGCAAAAACGCTCATTGTCTTCAAGAACTGCAGCAGAATATTTCGGACAAGATCGCAGCAATTCCAGCAGTCCAGCTTCGATCCGCTTTCGGCAACTTACTGACCAGAGCCCAAAAGTTTCAAGAGATGAACATCTGCTATAGTCAGGTCAGTGCTGTATTTCCTCCTCTCTGCTGTGTGTCTTTGTACACTGGAACTCTGCTCTCCGGGCCGCTTTTATTTGCCACATCCTGTATATATAGCCAGTATTTGTTCATGTAATAGAAAGCAAAATTAACAAATTGAAGGAAACTATCTCTGTATTTTCGACTAGTTCTTCACGGTTTTAAAGTGAGCGTTTTATAAGCATATTAATAATAATAAACACATCAAAATATTACTATCTAGTAACAGCAAATAAGGTTTTAATGAACTGCCTGTAGTTATGATTGCGCGGGATTAGCCGAGCGGTCTTAGGCGCTGCAGTCATGGACTGTGCGGCTGGTCCCGGCGGAGGTTCGAGTCCTCCCTCGGGCATGGGTGCGTGTGTTTGTCCTTAGGATAATTTAGGTTAAGTAGAGGGTAAGCTTAGGGACTGATGACCTTAGCAGTTAAGTCCCATAAGATTTAACACACATTTTTTTGTAGTTAAGATCAAGCGTATATGAGAGAAGCATAATATAGAGGAAAAATATAATATAGAAGAAAAGTAAAAGTACAGTAAGAGTAATAGAAAGGAAGGAGGGTGGAAACATATGTTTTAAGTAACCGGGTAAAAGTTAAACAGAAACAGACTATGGACAAACTTCGGTGTCGACAGAGGCTGTGCATCCAGTTATAATTTTTAGGGTTGAATGGACCCAATCTTATGCATTGAAGTGAGGTAGATAGACGGCGGGGGGTTAGGGGGAGGGATGGGGATGGTCTTATCCGTGGTTAGATAAACCCATAGAACGATTGATCTGTACTGTTTTTGTATAAAGATATAAAAGTAGAGACACTCACATTGCAAAAAGGACACTGTAACTAGGCATTGTCTGTCGAAAGAAAGAGGTGTAAACGTTCCTGCTATAAGGATAGTAAACTGTAATGTGACGATGAGTCGCGCTAATGAAGTAGCCTCCAAAATAGTCAAAAGCAAATAGACTTACCTGGGAAAGAATTAATGTTTTAAATATTGGTTCCGTACATGTTGAGATACCCCAAATCTGAGATCTGAAGTCGTGGAATGCAGTACAGAGTAACTAACGTAGCAGCATGCATCTCCTTACGATAGAGAAACGTTAATCTGGTTCCATCTAAATATAGCTGAAAAACTACGTGATTTCGAAATAATCACGTATGATCATCCTTCACTGGGAATATTAAAGCCCTGATAGAGAATGATCGATTGTAACAAGAACTTCGAAAACGTGTGTTTTTACATCAATGAAATATAGTATGAGCCGAATAAATAGCTATAGAGAGAAATATACTAAGAGTCGTCTACTAGTTGATAATAAGTGAAACAACTTCATACTAAAATAAATATTTACTATTATTTTTGACAGGCTATGTTAAGAAAAACACAAATGATTAAAGAGATGTGATGCTATTTTCCAACTAACCTTGAATATTTCAAGTTAATATACAAAAATGGAAAGGCACGCTATGAGACTTAACCATGATAAACCGAACTGTAACCGATTAAAAATGATTCAACAGAGGAACATGTTCGCCCATGTGATATGTTGTGAAATAATGCTTATTTTTGTTAGACCTTAAATTAAGGAAAAATAATCATTTGATGAAACTTTTATATCATAAAAAATTGTAATTAGTTATGCAAGTTGAGTTTCACGACATCTTTCGCCGAAGTGGAGGTATCTGTAGGGTAACATGAGATTCTTCGAAAAAACATGTCCCATTATCATATTTTAGACTAATAAAGGACCTTCGTGAGTGTTAAAAAGGTGTTTTAAGCAGTTAGTAAGTGTGAGACGGCCGACTCTGCGCGTCCTTTGTGGTGTATGTGCAGATCCGCGGAAAGAGAAGTGAACTCCAAACATCGGCAAGGCACAGCAGCGACTGCGCGTCTCCCCCTGCTTCGAATGGCCGTTTATGTTTTGAAGTCACGGCTTGACGGTGGTTTGGAACTCACGGAGAAAAGAGGCTCTGGCGACAATAGCCAGGTCCAGAATCAGAAGGAAAGAGTTTGCAACTTGTTGACTATTCTATCATAACATGTTCGAATGAGAGCCGCTGTTACAAGCCTAACTACAAGAGAGTAGAAGCAGAGCGATCTGTATACCCCTAAGTATGAGAGGAGCAGAATATAGAAGAGCTTTTTAAAAGTGGATACGTCATTTCGTAGCGAGTTGGGGTAGTTTTGTAGTGGTGGCACAAGAGGCAACACCGTGTTACTAGAGAAGGCCGAAATGCACGCGTTTTAGCTCACGCAGGCGGGCGTGAGGAGCGAAGGACTATACTGACGTGAGGTCTGGGACATGACAAGGAATTAGAATTCAGAAAGCGGACGGAACTAGTTTGATACTTAACTTTAATCCATTAATGATGAACGTCGCTCTTGACGGTACATGAGTCACAATATTATCTGTTCAGAAGACGTAGTAACTGAATATGGCGCCTTGCTATGTCGTAGCAAATGACGTAGCTGAAGGCTATGCTAAACTGTCGTCTCTGCAAATGAGAGCGTCTGTAGTCAGTGAACCATCGCTAACAAAGTCGGCTGTACCACTGGGGCGAGTGCTTGGGAGTCTCTCTAGACTAGACCTGCCGTGTGGCGGCGCTCGGTCTGCAATCACTGATAGTGGCGACACGCGGGTCCGACGTATACTAACGGACCGCGGCCGATTTAAAGGCTACCACCTAGCAAGTGTGGTGTCTGGCGGTGACACCACATTCCTCCCCCGCAAATCGACGGACGGTTGTGGTATAAGGCCTCCGCCCGCCGTGGGGAGGACCCCATGTTGACGTATGCGACGAGGTGGGGAGCCTAACAACAGGCGAGGCTGTGCCACCCGCACCCTGCCATTCGGATTGCGGGGACCTAGGAAACGCCTGAAAACCTGCTCCAGGGTGCACGCCAAAATGCGGTGTATGCGCCCGTAGAGAGACAGGAGGGGCCGAAGGGTCGATCTCCATCGGGCCGGGGCACCCGACGGGCGAAGACGACATATGGTCCGGAGCGGGCAAGAGTTCCATGTAGGAGGACAATTGGTCCCGTGGAGCGATCGGCGGCGCGTGACCCAAGGGGGCGCCCGACGGCTGCAGCGACGCGTCCACTGCGGTCGTCGCCGGCGGGAGAACAGGCGGCGGCGGCGGCGCGTCGCCATGGGGCAAAATGGAAGGCAGCGTCGGTAACACCTGAGGCTGAGGCGAGCCAGTAGATGGGTCCCCGGGGCGCTGACTGGACGACACCGTCGCTGAAAGCAGACGGGGAGTGGCAGATCCCGTGCGACGACAGAGGCGCAGCTGATTGAGATGCCGGCGCACCTCACCAGAGGCCCCCAAAACCAGATACATAGCGCGTCCGAGACAGCGAAGAATGCGCCCTTCGAGTCAACGCCGTGAACCTCGATAGTGGCGGTAGCAGACAACGTCGTCTGGGGCAAAAGCAGGTGTCTGCCGCTGCACAGGAACCTGATGCGGCGGATGTAGCAAAGACATCAAGGTTCGATGAGGGCGACCGTGGAGCAACTCAGCCGGCGAGCGACCATCCCCGGGGCTCAGAGGGATACGAGGACAAAAAGAGCAATAATGCGTCCTCCCGAGAATGCGACTCTTTCAGCTTCAACATCTGTGACTTGAAAGTCCTGACAAATCGTTCAGCGGCACCGTTTGACTGTGGCGAAAACGGCGCGGACGTCAGATGTTGAATACCATTGGCCTTGCAGAATGACTGAAATTCTGCGGACATGAATTGTGAGCCATTGTCGGAAATAATTGTCTGTGGAAGACCTTCAATGCAAATGATATCAGATAACGCTTGGATGGTGGCAGATGATGTCGTGGAAGACATCCGGACACAAAAGGAAAATTACTGAATGAATCTATCACAACAAACCATCGAGCATTCCAGAATGGACCAGCAAAATCGATGTGTAAGCGTTGCCAAGGGAAAGTTGCTTTTGGTTATGCAAAGAATTTCCGCGGTGGTGCTGATTGTTGTTCTGCACACACCATGCAAGAAGAGCACATATTCGTAATCGCGGCATCGATTCCGAACCAAGTACAGTGCTGACGAGCAAGTTGTTTCGTTCTCACTATACCCCAATGTCCGTGGTGGAGAAGCTTTAAGACAGAGGACTGTAACGAACGTGGTACCACCACCCTGGACTGATCATTATCAGAACGCAACAGCAAAACACGACGGCGAATTAAAAGTCTCTCCTTGCGAGCAAAAAATCGGCGAACCAACGGTTTCCCGATCTGTGACTTTGACAAGG
Organism: Schistocerca piceifrons; assembly: GCF_021461385.2. Classification (NCBI taxonomy): domain Eukaryota; kingdom Metazoa; phylum Arthropoda; class Insecta; order Orthoptera; family Acrididae; genus Schistocerca; species Schistocerca piceifrons. Next base: position 537,814,837 of record NC_060149.1, read on the forward strand.
GCCATTGCGTAGCAACAAAACGCAGAACGGTAGCAAGGACAGGGTCGGCAGTTGTGGCTGTAGCTACACGACGAAAATCAATCGGAAACTATTCGACCACGTCATCGGTTTCCGACTCAATGAACATGCAAGCAAGTTCGGAGGAATCGAATGCCCTATCCTCAGCAACAGGCAAACGGGACAACGCATCGGCATTTCCGTGCTTAGCAGTGGACCGATACAAGATATCGTAGCGCTACTACGAGAGGAAAATAGACCAGCGAATGAATTTCTGCGCTGTACGTGGAGGTACATGCTTGTTCGGATGAAAAAGCGATGTCAGAGGTTTGTGGTCTGTGATTATGGTAAAGTGACGACCATACAAGAAGTCATGAAACTTTGTAACACCGAATACGAGAGCCAATGCTTCTTTCTCGATCTGTGAATAATTTCTTTGCTCAGACGAGAGCAATTTGGACGCAAAGGCAATAGGGCGATCGTGCGAGTCATCTTTGTGCGCAAACACAGCACCGATCCCGAAATCCGACGCATCCACCATCAACAAAAGGGGCTTCTGGGGATCGAACGGCGTAAGGCAAGTATTGGAAAGCAACGCCGATTTCAACTGGCGAAAGATGCGTTCACGTTACATCGTCCAGACGAACGGAGCACCTTTACGGCGTAAGCGATGAAGCGGAGCTGAAATGTAAGTGGCATGCGGCACATATCGGTGATAATAGTTGATTTATCCCATCCTCGTCGCCATTGTAGTGGTGGCAGAAGAGCCAACACCGTGTTACTAGAGGAGGCCGAAATGCACGCGTTTTAGCTCACGCAGGCGGGCGTGAGGAGCGAAGGACTATACTGACGTGAGGTCTGAAACATGACAAGGAATTAGAATTCAGAAAGCGGACGGAATTAGTGTGATACTTAACTTTGATCCATTAATGATGAACGTCGCTCTTGACGGTACATGCGTCAGATTAACGAAAATCTTGTCACCATTGAATTTCGCAGACTAAATGCCGTCAAACCAAACGTGGCTGGAATGGGGATTTTAGATATTTCGAAAATGCTCGTATTTAATTCTCATTGTGGATATATACTGGACAAATTCCCGCCAAATTGTGTGAAACTGTGCTACTCAGACACTGACAGCCCCATATACCACATCAAAACTACAAACATATATAAGAATATCAGGAGTGATGTTCGTACAAGGTTTGATACTTCGAGGTCAAAGATAAACAGAATGAGTAGTCTATCGCAGAATTTATAGGCCTCCACGCACAAATATATGCGTTTGAGACCGAATCTGGATGCATAATGCGCAGAGCAAATGGTATAAAACAAATAGATGAACCATCCAAGCTTACAGGCAGAGCGTCCTGGATTCAGAAATTAAAAAAACTGAGAATCTTGTCATGCACTCGATGCAGTATGTTGTCTCGACTATAAATCAGCTTGAAACCTATTTATCTGACCAAGGTGACAAACGGTATCTACTTATCGATAAGCTACATACACTGACAAAAAAAGAATCACAGTACCAAGGAGGAGTTGTACGACATAAATGAAAGTTGACAGATGAGTTTGTACATCTGCAAGATGATGTCTACTCAAATATCACGCCAGTACCATAAGCGGCTGGTACCGCCGCTATGACTATGCAAATCAGGTTTGCTTTAAATAAAAGCTATAACGGTCGTGAGTGTTAGTTATCTTTGAGATTGGACGTGGTGAGTTGATGTTAGTGAAGAATGCCTTTAAGGTGACAAAGACGCCATGACAGGGATCTAGCCCCTGTACATGACTCCTGGCTGCGGTGGACACGAAAATGTGCGGTCACAAGAAGACCGAGCTTTGGGCACGGCCACTTGGCATTATTGAGAGGGAAGACCATCGTGTCAGCTTATGGTTCTGTCGCATGGTACTCTATCTGCAACAGCAATTCGTGCAGCAGTTGCCACCACGTTGACACAACGAAGTGTTCAAATCGGTTACTTCAAGAACAGCTCCAAGCCAGACTTTCTGTAGCGTGCATTCCACTTATCCCCAACTTCGGTAGTGTCAAGCGAGATCTCAATGGAGAGCAAGGTGAAGGTCTCTTGTGTTTTCTGATGTAAGCTGATTCTGCCTTCGGTGCCAGTGATGGTCGTGTGTTGATTAGAAGGATGCCACTCGAGTGCCTGCAACCAAACTCTCTGCACACTAGACACTGGACTTACCGCCTGTACGTATGGGCTGGGGAGCATTTCTCGTGACAGCAGCAGCTCTCTCGTGGCACCCTGACAGCAAATTAGTGCGTCTATCTGGTGATTCGACCTGTTGCGCTGCCAGTTATGAACAACATTCCAGGGGGTGTTTTTGAACAGAACAACGCTCGGCCACCTACCGCTGTTGTAACCCGACATGTTCTACAGTGTATCGACATGTTTCCATCGCCTGCCCGAACACATATGGGACCTCATCTGACGACAATTCCAGCATCATCCACAACCAGCATTTTCCGCCGCTGTATTGACAGACCAAGTGCAACGGGCATGGAACGCTATCCCACAAAGTGACGTTGTGCACCTGTACAACACAATGCATGCAGGTTTGCATTCTTAGTTTTCAACATTTTGGTGGTTGCATTGGTTATTAATGTATCAGCATTTCACATTTACAGTGGCTTATCTTGTGGTTACATTAACCTGCGATCTTGCAATGTTAATCACTTAAACATGTTACCCAGAGAAATGTAGACCCGAAATTTCATTGCTCTACATCAATTCCTTTTTGGTGTTGCCATTTTTTCCGCCAGTGTATAATGGCCTGGAGACATTACCGAATCAAAAATAATGATGATTCTAAATAATTGGTTGGTTTTTATTTAAAAAATGTAAATACTTGGATAAAGATGATTGTACATACGTGTAAAATACCAGATAGTTCATGTTGTGATAATATAAATACTTGAGAGATGCATAAACTGTTAATACCTGAAAAATGGTGATTTGCATATAATAAACCCGACCGATTTGTTGTAAAATGTAAATCCGTAAAAAATATAATGTGAATATTATAATAACGTAAATAATGGATCTATATGAAAAAAATTGTATGAAAAAACTTGTTTTAGCATAAACTTTATTTGTAGCGTACTTTTTCTGTACGAGTTTTATTTTCTACTACCTCTATACTTAATTTCCTTCTCGCAATGTATGCGAGTGACACTGTCTCTCAGATGGTCTGCATCTTATCAGGATAGGTGAGACGTGCAGATATAATGCCCCCTCTCTTCCTTTCCACTGGACCTTCCTCTCTCTCTCTCTCTCTCTCTCTCTCTCTCTCTCTCTCCCTCCCCCTCCTCCGCGCTTCGCAACACGCAACAGCAGGTGGCGACGTTATTTTAATAACGAGACATAGATGTGCACAAACAATATGTGAGATTAGGTTTAATGATTAAATATTTTAATTTATATGACGAGACAGTGCAGAGAGTATTTTCATGGGAAACTAGTTGCAGTTTCTGGGAAAACTGACAAGAATTGATTACGGATCACACGTATGTTTAAGGTGTAACGTATATATGACGTATGAAATAAGAGGTATAATTGCTTATGCGTCATTTTATGTATGTAAATGTTATGTTAAGAGGTGTGTGTGTAGGTAAATAACGCATTTCTTTGATCTTGGCTGCACTTTAATGTAAAGTGAAAGGTAACAGAGAAAAATGAGTACTTTTTCACAAGTGTGTTTAAGAAGTGCAATATTTTTGACGTATAACACACAGAGAGAACACAAAGAGTATAGAATCTTTTGATCTACAAACACGTCATTTCTACGTATCTGATACCTATCTTTGGTCTTTGAGTCCTTTGAATATTGCGCCAGAGGTACGTATGAGCATAATTCAGACCTTTACTTCACTTTAATATAGAGATAGAGGTATGTAACATTCATGGGTGTGTGTGTTTGTCCTTAGGATAATTTAGGTTAGGTAGTATGTAAGCTTAGGGACTGATGACCTTAACAGTTAAGTCCCATAAGACTTCACGCACATTTGAACATATGTAACATTCACGGAAGTAATGGATATATCTTTGACTTTAAACTGAGTGTTACGAAGTTTTTACTACGCGTACTACGCTCTGATTCGTTGGAAAAAGAGACAGGGAGGGGTATAAAGTACACAAGTGTTCCGATTCCATCATCTCTTGCATTTTTAATACAGGACTACGATTTCTTGGACATGCGAAGAGGAAGGTGGCGTGACTCTTATGTTTACTCAGAAGTAATGCAACTGATTTAATTTTTACGCATCATTTTAATACTACACTCTGATTGGTTGGAGATAGAGGGACATGGGGTATAAAGCACTCAATTTCTTGGACATGCGAAGAGGAAGGTGGCGTGACTCTATGTTTACACAGAAGTAATGCAACTGATTTAATTTTTACGCATCATCATTTCAAGGAGAAAAGTGCTGGGAGGAGGGATTGTGCTTTTCATTTCCAATTATTGATTGAATGACTGACGATGTCGTATGTTCAAGGTCATTGATGGTGCCATGCATAATCTTCAGGATTAGGTGATAGCCAAGAATGACATTTCAAGGTCAAAGTAGATCAGCTTGTCCACAGCATTACTATTGTCATTGGTGCTCTACACCTAATCAGTGAACTGGAAGTTGTGAATGTTCCAAAAAAGAGAGGCCTCAAGCTCAAGAAGAACTACAATGAATTATTGAAAAAAAGAGAAACAAAAGAGTTATATTCTTAAGTTTGTATTCATATATCACTGTAAGTTTCGAGAGGATAAAATATGTGTTTATCAAAGAATAAGGAGTTGTAAAAGAAAATTTGATTTTCACGTAATATTTGCTTCAGAAATATTGTACATTTTAGTGGTATAGCTTAACCTGTTAAAGTTAATACAAAAAGTTTACTAATTAAGTTTAAAGCAATTCAGCCGCGCTGGGTAGCCGCGCTGTCTCAGGCTCCTTGTCTCGGCTCGCGCGTCTCTCCTCGTCGGAGGTTGGAATCCTCCCTCGAGCATGGATGTGTCTGTGTGTGTGTGTGTGTGTGTGTGTGTGTGTGTGTGTGTGTTGTACTTGGCGTAAGTTAGTTTAAGTTAGATTAAGAAGTGTGTAAGCCTACGTACCAATGACCTCATCTTACCGCAAATTTCCAATTTTTAAAGTAATTCGTTAATCAACTTCAGTGTAATATTTCTTGAGATAAAAGGTAAAAGAGTTTTATGTGACTATTTCTTTTCAAATGTAAGACCCTAGGAGACTGTTTTCCCAATTTCTATTAAGTCAAATCTGCACACAACTCATTTTTTGTGCTATGGAATCATAAAAAAGAAAGAAGTTAGCTAAAGCTTGAAAACTGTAAGCCATCTTAATCGAGATATTCGATTTCTTGTAGGGCGTAATTTTAATATACTGCTTGAGAAAGCGTCAGTTTTTATGAATGGTTTATAACATTAAATAGTGCATGTAAATTATTTCTTGTAGAAAAATTATATAATATTATGCAAATTTAAACATGACAAAGCAGATAGATGTTGTTTGTTCTTGTAGTCTTCAGCCTGAAAACTGCTTTGATGCAGCTCTCCATGCTCATCTGTCCTGTACAAGCCTTTTCACCTCTGAATAACTACTGCAGCCTACATGCTTCTGAATCTGTTTACTGTATTCATCGACCCGGCGGTTCTAGGCGTTTCAGTCCGGAACCGCGCGACTGCTACGGTCGCAGGTTCGAATCCTGCATCGCGCATGGATGTGTGTGATGTCCTTAGGGTAGTTAGGTTTAAGTAGTTCCAAGTTCTAGGGGACTGATGACCATTGACCATAGATGTTAAGTCTCATAGTGCTCAGAGCCATTTTGTATTCATCGCTGTCTCCCCCTAAGAATTCCCCCCCGCCAACACTAAATTGGTGATCCCTTGATGTCTCAAAATGTGTCCTATCAACCGATCCCTTCTTTTGGTCAGGTTGTACCACAAACTTCTTGTCTCCTCGATTCTAATCAGTACTTCCTCATTAGTTACGTGATATACTAATCTAATCTTCAACGTTCTTCTGTAGTACCACATTCTGAAAGAATCTATTCTCATTCTGTCTAAATCGTTTATCGTCCATCTTTCACTTCCACACGTGGGTACACTCCAGACAACCGCCTTCAGAAAACACTTCCTAGCACTTATCTTTATATTCGATGTTAACAAATTTCTATTCTTCCGAAATGCTTTTTTTCTTGTCATTGCAAGTACAAGAAAGATAAGCTGATCCAAACATTAAATATTCAGACCATGATCAAAAGCTCTTCGATAAGAAAGCTAGAAGCATTTCGGGGAATCTAGTTAGTATGAATGAATACCAGGTACCACAGAAAAGTCAGAAAAAGATTTATCAAGGAAAGCAGCTGGCGTGAGCGAGTCACAAGAAGAACTGCCAACGAAAGTAGTTAGCACTGAGTCCCAGAAACGTATTTCAGTGAAGGTGGAAATTATTTCAGAGCACTACGTAAAGTTAGAAGCAACTGAGGAAATTCTGACATCAAAATTTAAGTATCATGTACAAAGTTTGGGCGAAAAGTTTCAGGAAATTGAACCCGCGATGGAGGAGAAATTTGACAAGTGTGCAGAGCAAAAATACGAGCAGTTAATGAAAGTGTTCGACAAAAAGTTCAAGAAATGATGCAAAGTACACGGTAAAACATTCTCCAAATGCATGAAGGCACAAGTCGAGGCATTACATGATGATTTTCAGGAGGAGTTTGAAGATTACAAGGTAAGAAGGGACGTGCGCTTTGCATAAGTTAATAGAACGCATATAGACGCACTTTAAAACGAAAGAGAGAACCGCATTCTCAAATTATCAGCAAAATCGGGTAGGCTGCAGAAAAGCATTGCATAGAAATTGAAAATTGTCAAAGATGCAATCACAGGTAATATGGGCAATATAAAACGAGCTGTCAGTGAAATTAAACCTTAAGAGAGAGAAATAGGTACCGCAACGCATAAGTTGACGATTCGATAGTTCAAGATATCAGATTTGAAGTAAATCGGTTGAGGTTGCAGGTAAAAACTGCCATAAATAGTGAAAATGTTGCATGAACTACCACTAGTATGAGGTCGGAGCTACTTGTGATGACATACTTGCTGGGGAGCAGTATGTTACGGCATCATCAATTTTGCACATTTGTACCCAGAAGACTAGAAGTACACCCAATGGTTCAGTAAAAGCTTTTCGCAATATATTGCCACGAAACTGGACTGAAAATCAAGAGATTGGATTGGTCGGAGCTTATATGCAAGCACATACGACATTATGGGCAACAAAAGCCGCCGACATATATGAAACATATGACGAATTCGAGTGGTCTCCTATAGTATCACTTCATAACCTGAATATCGCTTTCGCTGCGAGAGCGCAGCATTGTAAATAACATCATTGGCTTGTTGGCGTTCAGTGATTTTTAACACACCTGAGTATTCGGTGACTTTATTAATAATTTTTTTCTGATAGTAGACTTGACTGCGGAAGGACGTATTTTCAAAGGACTTCTATTGTTAAAAAGGAAACGACAGCCGCCATTTCTGCGAGATATAAGAAAATATTAATTTTTGTCAGTATACGCTCTTGATAGATACTGTAATAGTTGAGCACTGAGAAGAACGTTTTTATGAAATAATAGTTGTTACCTTAAAAAAAAAATTTTGATTTTTGAAGTGAATATTATGCTCATCTTTCCTCTCCTAGTAATTACGATACAAAGCGCAAGCAAGCAGAAGACTTAGGATTTTGAATGCTAGGTAGTACTGTACGATCCCTGTTTAATATCACAGTCTTTTGAAGTGAACAGATTCTCTTTTGTGAAAAGCGAAAGTTTGTGGAACTTTCCCTACCGACACAGACTACCATAGTTGTTCAGAATCGTATCCGTCTGACTTGATCTTCAATTTTTCAGAGCTATATTACGACGCAGATCTCGAAAAGATGTTTATTACGATGGCTACTAAGAAGAACTTCAACCTTGAGTGCGCTCGATTGCACTCCACAGACGCCACGCATTACTGAAAAATTAATAATTTACATTTTTTTCAGGCAAGAAGACAGTAATTAAGATCCACAGCACTAAATATTTAATTTTTGATGAAAAACTCAGTTTCAATTTTCAAATAAAAAAGTACAACCAAAGGACAAATTTACTTAAATCATTTAATACTAGGAAGCAAAGAGGACCTAGTAAGAGTAGGGCACAGTAGTTACAATTAATTTTGCAGCGGAAAGTTTCGAGGCTGCCTGTCTGTTTGTTCTTTTTACTCCTATCAGGAATACTTAATAATTTTTCTAGTGGCCAAGGGAGGGTCTTTAGACTCCCTAAAGTCATATTGATCACACGGAATTCAGAGAAGCTCCAAAGGCGACTTTAAATCCTGAAACACACAACTTGAGGCCAGGAATACTTCGTAGAGACTTTTAAAGGTATTTGAATAAATCAAAGTAGTTGGACCAGTATATGACGCGAGTCGATATTTTGGGACTCCTCAGTGGGACACGCTCTTTTTAAATTATGGAAAAGTTACTAAATGTACCGGTAACTGATCTGGAAGAATTTTTGCCGTTCTTAATAGCGTAGATAATCTCACTGGACGGACTAATAACCATCGTATGAAAATACAAGGGTTGCTTAGTTAGGAGCACTGAATATATGTTACTAAGTGGATATGAGTCTTCACTCTTGATTTTAGTCATGGCAGTGAAGTAGTATGTATGTACCAATTGATTTTAAGGAGTAAGCGTCGTAAAATGGTTTGGTATGAAGGAGGCATCCATTGACAGAGAGTGGCTATCATATGTAGATGTGCCCATGAGCATACCACGAGTGCAGTTGGGCAGAATGTTGGTGTATCATTGTGAACTCTCTGACATGTCTATCAGGAATGGTGTTACACTCACAGTCATGTAACATGGAATTAGATTAGTGGTCGTAAAAAGATCCTAACCGATAGGGTCTGGAGACGCCATGACAATGACAAGCAGTTTGAAACCAGACAGAAATTGTTGCTTTCAGTGAATGCAGCTCCATATCAAACAGTTTCCGAACGAACTCTACAAAGATTATCTACATACAATGGATTGGGTACATCGAGTGACTGACGGCGTAATGAGGCATTAACCCGCAGTTCGCAGTGTACGGAGGGCTGAGGTGGTCCTGCTATGTTTAGGTGTTGTTTTCAACCTATTACTTGGTCTCACTCATCCAAGTTACCGTTAACATGAATCAGTAAATTTATTTCCAGCACTCTCGGTGATCAAGTGTTGGGTTCTCTTCCACGCGTTTCTGATGAACTGTGGACGCTCCCGTCTTTCAAGACGACATCGATCGTGTTCAGTGAGTTGCACGGATTCTTTCCTGGTTTGATGAACAGTAAGGCACCACTTCGTACCTCGAATGGCTCGATAAACCATCCAATCTTTATAACATAGAAAATGGTTGGTATTATTTGGAACAGTGAATGAAACATAGCAATCAACATCTTCACAGGTCACTAGCTTTACGGTATCCAGTCGTGAGTTAATGGCTTCAGCTGGCTATTACATACATGATGTAACATTTAAACTCAGTTTCGCTGCGAATTGAGGCCATTATCAAAGCTAAAGGCTGTGTTACATGGTATTTGCGTGATGTCTCCTCGCGGTGGCTACTTTTATGTCCTGTGTGATTATAGTGGAGGAACATCGCAGAACATCAAATTGATGAAACTCTTGAGCGATGCGAAATGACATCAGTAAAGTTGGAAACAGTAGAAACACAGTAACCACAATGTCGAACGATGGAAATACATGCCGTGAGAACGGGAAGGGATACATACTAGAGACGACTATACACGTCAATAATGCATAAGACAATACGAGGCATTGGCAATCGTGATATGACAATACCTATCAGCGAAAATATAGAACTGGAAATCACTTGAGGGATAGACAGAGAAGACACCATGTAATAGCGACAATTACAACTAGCAACAATGAGAGTACATCATTGAGAACCAACAAGAATGGACCAGTGCTAAAAGGATTCAAAAGCTACAGACGGATGTGTATGAGGGAAGGGAGAGGGGGGCGGCGTGAGGGAGCGTAGGAACAGGAAGCAAGGTCTGCCCACTGACTCAGAGCACAACTCAGGGCGATGCATGGGAAAATCCGCGCCTACGTCATGCAATGCAGACACCGTACTTGCACTCACATACCAATTAATCCTTCAAGTTGCACTGACAGTGCCATACTAGCTGTGAGCTGCTACCTATTACGCAAGTACGAAAGTAAAAATTGATGTAAGGCAGGGGCATAACAATAGCTAACAAAATGGTTCAAATGGCTCTGAGCACTATGGGACTTAACACCTAAGGTCATCAGTCCCCTAGAACTTAGAACTTCGTAAACCTAACTAACCTAAGGACATCACACACATCCATGCCCGAGGCAGGATTCGAACCTGCGAATGTAGGAGTCGCGCAGTTGCGGACTGAAGCGCCTAGAACCGCTCGGCCACAGCGGCCGGCAAAAGCTAACAGGAATCGTGAAATGAAAATCAACAGATTCATGCTAAATGGTGGTGCTTGTTGCTAGTCATTCCCAATAAGCTCTCACAAACAATTCGACATCAAAAGAGCCAAAGCAGGACGGGAAAGCTCGTTCAGCTTCGGAAATTAGTTAATGGGTGAAATTTCCTATTTGGGAAGCATTCATTTTTACTCGTTCATCATTTCTTTTTATCAAATTGTGCACGCTACATGGATTTTACACAGCTCGTTTCTACGTGAAATAATGGGACCCAACGGGAAAAAAAAGGCGGGGGGAGGGGGGGGGGGGAGTAAAACTCACATTAGTCAGGCGACCAGACTGGCCAGTGATCGTAAGCCAGGTAGAGAGAGAGGCCAGAGCAGGCTGAATGGAAGAACGGATTAAGGAAACTGTTTACAACCTAGCGTGTGCCAGTGTGCCACCCGAGTCGTCATTCACTTTCGAAGGAAGCTAGTAGACGTAGCAAGTACAATGTCTTCGTTTTTAGTTGGTTTATAGAAAATAATATATATTTGTGTGGACATTAATAAATCCTTGATGAAGAAGCACACATAATTGATCTGAAGATCATTCCCATCGAAAAAGGTGATCAGTTTTTCATAAGTCAATAGCTGAAAGGGTGCCAAAATTTATGCATGGAATCAATCATCAGTTATTTGATGAAGAATTTTTGAGACAGTACAGGCAACCATTTAAAAAAATGTATAATGTGTTTTAATTCCATGAGCACCATGTAGGCACTAAAATTTTAAGGTTTGTATTACCCCATATGAACATTCGGAGGAAGGCAAAGGCAAACCACCTCCACTAGGACCTTGCCTAATACGGCGGTGTGGGTGTCCCGTATCGTCCTCAACGCTCCTCGGAGTATGGGACATCATCATCATCATATGAACATTCACTACAATTGTGTGGTTTTTGAGTGAGCATGTACTTAATAGTACATTGTTATTGCATTCTGTCCCTCACACAGACATTTGTAATTTTGTAACGTTTTTAACATCTGTAAAAGTTTTATTGCAATTTTACAACTGGTTTCGTTATTTACTTGTTCATGGCAGCTGCTTTTTGTATGCTTTATCCATGTCGTACTTGCTGATTAACTTTTAATATTACCGGTGTTTACCACAATACTGCTTAGCTAGTAAGTGCAGTAAGCATCATAGTATTGGAAGTGATTCGGATGGCCCATATTACATGTTCAATAATTTTAATTTTCATTACATTTTAATTTTAATCTAACAATCCATCTTACGCAGCATAGGGTAATCAGTCCCATATTAGACTTGTCTGTAACTTAAGATACTAGCGCCATCTGTTGTGCTTTCGTTCTACTAACGCGACTTATATGCGGCTATTCGTCGTTTACTAATTTTAATGCGGTTAGACCGCCGAGCTGTTTGGCATCAAGGCCAATGTAATATGCGCGTAGCTCAACGCTATGCTCTAGTTGCTACTATAAAATTTCAAAGATAATTGTAATTTTTCATTGGTTTCCTTTACCAGTTTGACAGAATTTGTTTCCTTCGTGGCTGTAAGTTGATTTCCGAAATTTTTCCGTCTAGATTCCGACAGTTCCTTTTAATTATTCTATCGACCGGATTTTCGTCCAGACGGTTTTATGTGTGTGTGGTTGAAACAGACCTCTGGTAGCGGCACAGTGAACTTCAGTTGACAGTTTTATGTGAGTATTGCTCTCTGTTTTAATTAAATTATTGGTGCAGCTTAGAAGCATGCCTTATAGTGTTCGTAGGATAGTTATTTAATTAGCATACTTTTTCTTTTAGATTATCTGATGATGCCTAACCACAGCGAAACGCGTTATTTTTAAATAAAAATAATTTGGAGATCGCGACTGTTTTATTTTCAGTGTAACTATGAAAATCGGTTGCTGCTATTAGTCATCTAACGATGGAGTGGAATGAATACCACTATTTATACTTCAATCATCTCACTAACGAGATTCAGTTTTCTTTCAAATTGTTTGAGATTCGGAGACAAGTGGACTAGTCCTACCATATGTGATATGGATAATTTTACAAATATCCGATATTTCTGGAACAGTTTTTCCGCACGCTGCAAAGAGTACTGCAGACCATCAGTCGATTGCACCACTGATGAGTAGCTTTTCGGATTCTGAGTTCGCTGCAAATTCCGGATGTATTTTCTTAATAAAACAAGAAGAAACACCATCCGAATTGGCCTTGAAGACCCAATGGCACCGACATGCCGCCGTGCCATCCTCAGTCCTGCGGCATCGCCAGACGTGGATACGAAGGGGCATGTGAAGCCTGACAGTGCCTAACATCGGTGATCTGGCGAGAACCGGTCTTACCACTGCGGCAAGTCCGTCAGCAATAAACCGGAATAGTACAGCCTAAAACTTGTGTTCATCCCTAAATATTTGGTCACAGGAATACCGTACGTAGGGAAAAACATATAGTTAGTGAAAGGACTACCGAAACCAATTTACGGCTCTAATTCAAACGTAGCCATAGATAATTGGTTTACATTGTTCGCTCTTTTGTCGGAGAGGTTGACTCATGGTATAACTATGATTGGAACAGTACGAAGGAACAAACAAGAAATTCTCATGAAGCTCCTCAGACTAAACTACATCAGTATCTACAACAATGTTGCTCTTTCACTCTAATAACTCTAATACAAAACAACAGTTGATATCATTTCACCAAACAAAAGTAAAATTTACTTCGTATTTCTTCTTTATGGCATTTCGATTCCCCCCCCCCTCTCCCACAGAGGGGGCGGGGCGGGCTGGCAGCAGCGTAATAGACCGCTCTACAGCCTACATAAAAGTTGAAAAACAAAGAATAAAAGCAGATGATAAAACGGTGACATTGTAAAAAACTGTAAAATGGCGGAAAGTTATGGGATTTAAAACATAAAAACACGACGTTGAAGATGACTCACAGTAAGTAGACAGACACAATTAAAAAAAAAAAAAGAAAAACCACGGCGACAGTCTGGTTTCTGTTCGCACGAGATAAAAACACAACTAGCTACAGTATGGTGGCAGTTCACAACCCTGACAGGGGACACACAACACTGAACATTCACTTTAAACAGCACTTTAGAGGCGAAACGGCGGCAGATGGTGGCAGGGGGATTACCCGGACCAATGAGGGGGAAAAAGGGGGAGGCGAGGAAAAGGGGGGAGCCAATGGAGGGAGAGGAGATAGAAAAAAGGGGGCAGGGTGGATGCAGAAAGGATTGGGGAAGGCAGTGGAGGAGAAAGCAAAAGGACTTGGGGGAGAGAAGGAACTCAGAGAGAGGGTAGGTGGGGAAAAAACAGGATGGAAGGGGGGTGAGGGAACTCAGGAAAAGGACAAAGGGAGGGAGGGGGAGGTGAGGATCAGAGTTGATAGAAGGGATAAATGGAGGGAAAGAGGGCATCATCCGGGAGGGGAAGTTGATGGAAGCCACCTCGGGAAAATGGTTCAAATGATTCTAAGCACTATGGGACTTAACATCTGAGGTCATCAGTCTCCCAGACAGAACTATTTAAACCTAACTAACCTAAAGACATCACACACATCCATGCCCGAGGCAGAATTCGAACCTGCGATCGTAACAGCAGCGCGGTTCCGGACTGAAGTGCCTAGAACTGGCCACAAAGGCAGGCACCTCGGGAAAGGAGATGAAAGGTGTAGAGGTGGAAAATGAAATGAGCATACGGCATTGTGGCCAGGAGTCCCCCAGTAGGAGGGAGTTCGGCCGCCGAGGGCAAGTACTTATTGCATTCGACGCCACATTGGGCGACTTGCACGCCGGAGATGGGGATGAAATGATGATGATTACAACACAACACCCAGTCCCTGAGCGGAGAAGGACTGCAAGGAAGGAGGGAGGGCAGTGTTTGAGATGTCAGTTGGTAACGCGGTCGTGGCTGGGAGCAGTGCTCCGTTTGGTGCGGAGTGTGAGGCTGATGTCCAGGTGTAGTGATGGGAGCGTTAAGTTCAGATAGTGGTGTGTGGCCCAAGTACTGGAAGCTAGGAGCAAGGGGAGGAGTGGAGGTATCCGTACATTCCATAACGTCGGGGAAGAGGGATTAATCAAATTGGGGATCATCTGGAATGGAAAAGACATTGGATAGGTGGGAGGCAAAGTGGTTGGCCTTATTGAGGTTGTCAGGAAAGAGATGGTCATCAAGGAGGAGAGGGTACTGCGGGGTGGGGCGGTCGTAGGTGGTGCAGTTGAGTGGCGTGAAGTCTGAAGACGGCGGTGGGGCGACAGCTAAGGGTGAGGGAGAGGTGGGGGACGTGATAGCCGAGAACGACGCAGCATTGGGGGGGGGGGGGGGCAGGGAGGGAAGAGAGGTTTGGGGGGGGGGGGGGTAGATGAGCTCAATGTGATGGTGGTTGGAGCAGCTGAGGGGGAGGTGAAAGTGATGGAGGTGGTGGGTTGGGACATGGTGGTGGTGTGCAAGTGGTGGGTGAAGACGGTGACTGTGGGGACGGCGACGGCAGCAAGGACGAGAAACGGCGGCGGCTGCGGCGGCGAAGGACGGTGGCGGCGTTGGAGCCGTCAGCTACAGGGGGCGGGAGCCCCTCCGGCAGGCGACGAAGGCGGTAAGGCGAATGCCTCCAGGCAGCGGCTGGACGACGACGGCAAAAGGAGGGTGGGCCAGGATCCGCGGGTGGCTACGGCGACGACGACGGCGGAAGCGGCGAGCACCGGGCGGCGGCGATGGCGGACGGACGACAGTGACCGGCCGGCAGGCAGGCAGATAGGCAGACGGACAGTAACAGCAACAGGCGCCTCGAAATCGTTGATTGCACCCTGAGGGTAGCCTTGGCTCTGTTATCTGTCGACTTCGATGTGTTCTTCGTATCTTCAACTATGCATTACATGCTAGCTATTTCTCAAACTGTGATAAAGAAAAAGGAAAAAGAAACACAGAAGCACTAAATATTACAATGAAACCAAACGTGGGGTCGACTCATTTCACCAAATGTGCAAGAATTTTCCGTGCAGCTCACGACGCTGCCCTTTAGCTGTATTTTATGGGTTACTGAATGCAAATGGAATTACCGTGAAGTGACAGGTCATGACATAGCGCTATGCACATATACAGATGGCGGTAGTATCGCGTACACAAGGTATAAAAGGACAGGGCATTGGCGGAGCTGTCATTTGTACTCAGGTGATTCATGTGAAAAGGTTCCCGAAGTGATTATGGTCGTACAACGGGAATTGACAGACCTTCAACACAGAATGGTAGTTGGAGCTAAGAGCATGGGAAATTCCGTTTCGGAAATCGTTAGGAAATTCAATATTCCGAAATCAAGAGTGTGTCGAAAATACCAAATTTCAGACATTATCTCACACAACGGACAACGCAGTGGCCGACTGCCTTCACTGAACGACGGAGAGAAACGGTGTTTGCGTGATAATGGACAAGCAACACTGCGTAAGCTAACCGCAAAAATGAATGTGGTGCGTACGCGAACATATCCGTTAGGACAGTGTGGTGAAATTTGGCGTTGATGGGCTATGTTAGCAGACAACCGACGCAAGTGCTTTTGCTAGCAACACGACATCGCCTACAGCGTCTCTCCTGGGCTCGTGATCATATTGGATTGATTCTAGACAACTGGAGAACCGTGGTCTAGTCAAATGAGTTCGGATTGCAGTTGGTAAAAGCTGATTGTAGGGTTCGAGTGTGGCGCAGACCCCAGGAAGCCATGGACCCAAGTTGTCAGCAAGTCACAGTGCAAGCTGGCGGTGGCTCCATAATGGTGTGGGCTGTGTTTGCGTGGGATGAAGTGGGTCCTTTGGTCCAATTGAACCACTCATTGAGTGGAAATGGGTACGTCCGGCTACTTGGAGACCATTTGCAGCCATTTATGGACTTCATGTTCCCAAACAACGATGGAATTTTAATGGATGACAATGTGCCATGTCCCAGGGCCACAATTGTTTCAATTGGTTTGTAGAACAATCCGGACGATTCGAGAGAATGATTTCACCACCAAGATCGCCCCACATGAACCCCATCGAACATTTATGAAACATAATCGAGAGGCCAGTTCGTGCACAAAATCCTGTTCCGACAATACTTCCGCAGTTATGGGCGTCTATACAGCATGGCTTAATATTTCTGCAAGGAACTTCTAAAGACTTGTTGAATCCACGCCTCGTCGAGTTGCTCCTCTACGCCAGGTAAAAGGAGGTCCAGCACGATATTAGTAGGTATCCCATGACTTTTTTCACCTCATTGTAATACGTATGTAATATGGCAATATGTATGTGCAGTTCGAGGAGTGAAATTACCTGGAAGACTGCAGTTTCTTCACAAACTTGGGCTTTATTTAGCAGAAGAACTTATGCTTCGGAGATCGACCATCAGGAATTTTCCAAATGGCCTGTGCATGACGAGACAATCTGTACTGAAGGAAAATAATTCTTTGCCGGTTAACTTATTGAAGGAAGACAAGAAATCACTAGATTTTTGAAGCAGCCCGTCACGAATTCCTCTACTGTGCCAAGCTTTTCATCTCACAGTAGCACTTGCAACCCACGTCGTCAGTTACAAGTATGTGCTGGATGTAGTCAAATATTTGTCTTCCTCTACAGTTTTTAGTCTCTACAGCTCCTTCTAGTACCGTGGAAGTTATTCCCTGATGTCTTAACAGATGTCCTATCATCCTGTCCCTTCATCTTGTCAATCTTTCCTGTATACAGTGTCCTCTCGATTATTCGCAGTAACTGGGAACTTGAAAACCGTGGATAATCGAATTCCGCGGATAAGCCGCAATTAAAGTACACGATAATATATTAGAATCGTTCAGAAAAAAAATAATTACAATGTCATAATTAAAATCACCTAACTAATGTGTGAGAATACAGTACTTGAAAGAAGAGAGTAAAAGCCTATTCATATTACACTACACTACTTTGAAACAAAATAGTCTTGAATTGATTTGTGTCTGAGTGAGATAGCTTGTATTTTACGTAGGAAACGACGAATTTTATGCAACACCAACTTTTCAGAGAGGTAGCATCTTCTTGCTGTTCCAGGCATTCCAGTAACCCCTCGACCAGTTGAAGTACTGATGCATGACTAATTATTGTTTCTGGAATTCGAGGAATGTTGTCAGCTTCGCCACTGACATTCACCTCCCCGGAATCCCCTTGTACTCGTTGAACAATAGCACTGTCACTCAGCATCTCATGACCTGGCTCAGTGCGGACCACGTCGAACCATTCAGGGATATTTCCTTTGTCAACAGTTTCACACACTAGAGTACTTTGCAAAAGAACAGCTAACGTTACTAATGGGCAGTCTTCTTCGTCATTGGAATCACTGTTTTCATAATTTTAATGATTAATGTTTTTCCATGACTTGCCTATGGTTGATTGTTTTATCTTGCTCCTCGCCTTCGCTTCTTCATAATTGTGTGTAGTACAGTCAATTGTTTCCCAAATGTGTAAAGATTTTTGCCCTCGTCCATACGTTTTTGTAGTAGATTTCCTCTATAAATTTTCTTCATGACGGCAATGACACCCTGATCCATTGGCTGACTTATGGCTGTCACATTAGGGGGTAAATATTTTACAAATATCACCCCATCACTGGATTTCTTCACTTAAGATAGCAGTGTCATACCGAATCTTATCATTGGTATCCTATCACTTTAAATTTTAATCCCAATCTTGAACCTTTCTTTTATTTTTGTCATTTTTTCTTCGACGTATGGAACAGTAGGGGCAAAAAACTCCATCCCTGTCTTACACACTTTCTAATCCAAGCACTTCGTTCTTGGTCTTCCAGTCCTAGTGTTCCCTTCTGGTTCTTGTAGCCGGCCGGGGTGGCCGAGCGGATCTAGGCGCTACAGTCTGGAACCGCGCGACCGCTACGGTCGCAGGTTCAAATCCTGCCTCGGGCATGGATGTGTGTCATGTCCTTAGGTTAGTTAGGTTTAAGTAGTTCTAAGTTCTAGGGGATTGATGACCTCAGCAGTTAAGTTCCATAGTGCTCAGAGCCATTTGACCCATTTTTTTGCTTCTTGTGCATATTGTGCATTACCCATCTTTCCCCATAGCTTACCCCAATTTTTCTCAGAATTTCAGACATCTTGCACCATTTGACGCTGTCATACGCTTTTTTCAGGCCGACAGATCCTATGAACGTCGCTTGATTTTTCTTCAGTCTTGCGTCCTTTATCAACCGCAATGTCAGAACTGCGTCTCTGCTGCCTTTACGTTTCCTAAAGCCAAATTGATCCTTATCTAACAGACCCTCGAATTTCTTTTCCATTCTTCTGTATATTGTTCTTGTCAGCAACTTGGATGGACGAGATGTGAAGCTGATTGTGCGATAATTGTCGCACTTGCCGGCACTTGCTATCTTCAGAAATGTGTGGATGATGTTTTCCCCGAAGTCTGATGATATATCGCCAGTCTCACACATTCTACATACCAACGTGAATAGTCGTATTGTTGCCACTTCCCGTGATTATTTTAGAAATTATGATGGAATATTATCTATCCCTTTTGCCTTATTTAATATTACGTCGTCCAAAGCTCTTTCAAATTCTGACTCTAATACTGGGTCCCTTTTCTCTTTCCTGTCGGCTCTTGTTTCTTCTTCTATCACGTCATCAGCCAACTCCTCTCTCTCATAGAGGCCTTCAACGTACTCTTTTCACCTATCTGCTCTTTTCTCTACATTTAAAAGTCGAACTCCCATTGCACTCTTAATGTTAACGCCCTTGCTTTTAATTTCTCCAAGGGTTGTTTTGGCTGTTCTATATGCTGAGTCAGTCCATCCGACAATCATTTCTTTCAGATTTCATCACATTTCTCATGTATCTATTTCGCCTTAGTTTTCCTGCACTTTCTGTTTATTTCATTCCTAAATGACTTGTATTTCTGTATTCCTGAATTTCTCTGAACATTTTTGTACTTTCTTCTTTCGTCGATCACCTGAAGTGTTTCATGTGCTACCCTTGGTTTACTTGCAGTTACCTTCCTTGTACCTATGTTTTTCTTTGCAGCCGCTCTGGTTGCCCTTTTCAGAGAAGTCCATCCTCTTCAGCTCAACTGCCTACTCAGCTATTCATTATTGCAGTATCTATAGCCTCAGAGAACTTCAAGCGTTTCTCTTCATTCCTTAGTACTTCCGTATCCCAAAGCTTCATCTTTAGTAAATTGTGATCTGAGTCTATATCTGCTCCCGGGTACGCCTTACAATCCAATATCTGATTTGGGAATCTCTATCTAACCACGGTGTATTATAACTGGTATCTTCCGGCCTTTTCCAAGTAGACCTATACCTCCTTCTCTTGTGATTCTTGAACTGGGTATTCGGTATTACTAGCTGAAATTTATTACAGCACTCAATCTTTCTTCTCTCTCATTCTTACTACCAAACCCATATTCTCCCGTAACTCTTTCTTCTGCTCTTTCCCCTACAACTACATTCCAATCTCCCATGACTTTTATATTTTGATCTCTCTTTACATACTGAATTACCCTTTCAATACCGTCATATACTTTCCCTAGCTCTTCATCTTCTGCTTGTGACTCAGCATGTATAACTGAACTATTGTTGCCGATGTTGGTTTGCTGTCGATTCTGATGAGAACAACCCTACCACTAAACTGTTCATGGTGGTGACCGTAGGGAATTTATATATAAAAATAATTGCATGTCATAAACTACTGTAATTTGCATTTAAATTGCAGTAAAACCAAAACTGCTTTGCCAGATGTTTCTGATTTTTGTCCTACAACGAACGTTGATATTAGTTACATGGGGTTTAATTTCCAACACCCTGTACCATTGCGCCGGCCGGAGTGGCCGAGCGGTTCTATGCGCTACAGTCTGGAACCGCGCGACCGCTACGGTCGCAGATTCGAATCCTGCCTCGGGCATGGCAGTGTGTAATGTCCTTAGGTTAGTTAGGTTTAAGTAGATCCAAGTTCTAGTGGACTGATGACATCAGAAGTTAAGTCCCGTAGTGCTCAGAGCCATTTGGACCATTTGTTAAAAACTAGTCGTTAATTAGCGCAGATGAAATCTAAAAGACTACCACAAAAACCTTGCCATGTGATGAGTGTGTGTTCTACAGATGATCAAAACAACAAAGAGATAACCAGACTTCTCTATTTGTTGCCCAGAAGAAGTACATATTACATACATCTTAATCTTTGTAGAAGTTATGTAATTATAAAAACGTTATAAATTACTAGTTATGGACGCTGAATGGAATACGCATAGAACCATAAGACAAGATTTCGAGAACAGTTTGAAACAGAACGAGAACAGGTGATCCCAATGAGAAAACCGAACAACTCGATAATGAATTAGGAATAGTGGAACTTGAACAAAGAAACGAGTGGCTACCCGAAAGAGACCATCTGGACGAGATCTAGGTGGAAGTGAGGAACGCAGGTACTAGAACGAGGAACGACTCCGACCGAACGAGGTCGGCCACAGTGAACAGGGGACGATCGTTCCAGGAACGACAGCGGCCATGACTGAAGTGAACCGCGAACATCCTTTCCTTAGAAGTCGCCCCTTGGTGGTTACTTTCACTTTCATGAACCATTGCTTTCGACCCGTTTGTACATGAACGATTCATCTCTAGCCATTAGTAAAGCTTATTTTATGGTAATAAAAATAATGATTAAAATTTTGAACATTTATTTACATACACTGTCTGACCCTCAATGACTGTTTGAGTGGCACCAGGTAATAATATGTGCGTACCGAGGGGTTGGGTTGTAGTGTTAGTGATTCATTTGTCACAGTCATCGGCCATCAGAGGCGCTGAAAATGCCTGTCAAACACCCTCTGTATCCTTTGTTTTGACTATGCAGGCGGTAATTGCGCTGACTTCAGAGATGAACAATGTTTTAAACATTCGATCTGGGGTACAATAGGCTAACCAGACATCCAGGTTTTCCTGGGACAGTCCAGTTTTTCACATAAATGTCCTGGTGTCCCGAGAAAATCATTTGGGACATATAATTGTCCCGGTTTTCAATCGAGGAACAAAATGCTTTCAATAATATTTTTGATTTAATTAAATATTTTTGAAAAGCAAGTTTCCTAGAAGTAGAAAATTATGGAAATATATATTTTCACCGCATTTAGCTTAACACGTCTCATGCCTAAATGAAAGAGTAAGAGGTGTGTTGAAAAGAAAAGCAGGTATTATCTACCCACGCCTCTAACTTGCCGACCTTCCACTTTCTCGCCCTCGACAAAAGTAAAA
The DNA here is from genome assembly GCF_021461385.2 of Schistocerca piceifrons. Classification (NCBI taxonomy): domain Eukaryota; kingdom Metazoa; phylum Arthropoda; class Insecta; order Orthoptera; family Acrididae; genus Schistocerca; species Schistocerca piceifrons. Next base: position 537,836,646 of record NC_060149.1, read on the forward strand.
ACAAACCCAAAAGAGATATAAAGGAGCATCAGTTAACTTGAATCATTTCTCCTAACGGGACTGCAGCCATATGCAAGTTAATTTTGTGGAGAATATGAACGATGCGGCGTGTGTTAGTAGTGCTTATTGAATATTCTTTGTCAGGCATGCGCGCTTGCCTTAACAGTCTGAAATCTTAAATTTTAGTGCGAAATGTATAATTTGTATCTGATTACTGATCAGTAATATTACATGGTTTTTGAATTAACAATTTGTACCTAAGTAACTAAACATTGCCAGGGTATTACAATGAAGACCCACATATTACTCGCTTTTATTTCTGAAGAAAATAATGTTATTTATGTGTCATGTACCTACATTTGACTTTCCAATTTACAAAATAAAGGTACATTCTCGCTATGTGTTTTTCAGCTGCTGCGTCGTCACGCATGTCAAAATGTTCGCATTGTCCGAGCACTGGTGTTCGATTGAACACCATCCACTGAAGAAATATGGGCACATTGCTATGTCACCAAGGACAATTTGGAACCGCTTGCTTACAGCAAAACTAGCATTACATGTGTCTCTGACCAGCCTACCACTGACACTACTACATCGCCAAGCACGGCTACTCTGACATCGTGAAAGAATCGACCGGAGTGTATTCGCCCACGACACACACTTCAAATCCTAGGCTTCATGCTGTGGGGACTTTCAGTTACAACTCATGGTCCCATTTGGTGTTTATGTTGGGTAAAGTAACCAGTGCCCACTACATTGCACAGGTTGATATCTCCGAGCTACTGCTAATTCTTCGACAGGAAGGTGATGTGCTTTTTCAGCATGACAGTGTACGCCCACATATGGCTCTGTGACGCAACGTACTCTTTCTGGTGTACAGCAACTGCCCTGGCCAGGCAAGCAAGATCACCAAATATTTCGCACACTGAATAAATGCAGGACATGGTGGAGTAGGAACTTACCTGTTTTCTATAGAGCTTGCAGCGGAATTGCAACAAGAGGTGCAAGATGCTTAGGACAATCTATCGCAGGATGTCATTTGACATGCGAAAATTCACGCCCTCGTCGTCACCAGAGAGAGAGGGGGGGAGGGAGGGGGAGAGGCTGTACACTATGTATCGATGTATCTATTTGGGCACTCTTTACTGTGATATATGTGTTTCATTTGGTCGGAATTTGTCATCATATCCTCCACAATGATGAACTACCTGTTACATTGCTTTTCAGTTAATGACCTTGTCCTTGAGGGTGTTGCAATTTTTTTTTTCAGCTGTGTATGTAATGCTGAATTGTAAGTACACATAAATCGCCCAGAGTCAGTTTCATTATGTTCTTAATCTATGCATAATTCTTATTAGCGTCGATACTGTCCTAGGCAGCAGCACTGATAATTATTTCGCGTACTGCGAATCCCACGACACCGTCGCACCTCCAGTAATCTTCTTCCAGTTGTTGGAGCTTCCTACAGTGCCACTCCCAGTCATCAGTAGTTACTAACAGAAGGGATTCAGTGGGAACATTAAACAGATTATCACTGGGCATTTCCCCTGAAACGTTGCCTCTCCTTAGCCATTCGTCGACCACGTACGGCTTTTTGGCATGTCTAGGTTCTCAAATTAAAGACAGGGAAACCTGTTTCCTCACGCTCTCATTGCAGGCAACACACATCTTTTAGACATTGCAACATCTTCGCTTTTATATCATACCTTGTGGGTGTTTTGTCTTCTTGTCTATTATGATATGGAGCGTTGCCCATCACAGTGACCGTCTTTGTTGAGAACCGTATTAGAAACAACATTTCAAAGTTTTCGGAATGCATCTGACCATGGTGGATTTAGCCCAGAAATTTAGTTGGGCCTTCCTAACGAACCTCTTTCTCGATCCAACGTTTCCAGTAATAAGTCTTTTATGGGAGGTTCCCCATCCCATAACGCCGAGAACATCATCCTTCGGCCAACATTTCACAACCTTCATATTACTGTCTGTGCAAGTTTAATCGAGATAAAATATTTCTACGGCTGCTTCCCTAATACGTTTCATTTCTCCAATGAAACAAGACCGCCAGTCCAGTGTCCACGCTCTAGCAATAAAGACGTCTTGTTTTGCACTTTTTCCGTTTGAATCCTATGGACAAAAAATATTCTTCAGAGATATAACACCACAAGTGCAGTTAATAATTTTGCCGAAGATTGGTCGAAGTTTCCGCCGAGTGAGAGCAACCTACTCCTGTCGAATTATCCAACTGAATTCTTCCAGTAGACCTTGGCCAAAGTGGAAGAGAATTAAAGACAATAAGTCAGGAAGTAGGCCTGCATTCTACGCAGAATGTGTAGTTACAACTAACAAGGAGAGGTTTCCAGGGTCAAACACGGTTAATGATTGCAGGGTGTGATACAATATCCGAGACCTTGAGCCACACAACAGCATGTGTGGTATCAAGAAGTCGATTCTATCTCTGGGGATCTCTCGTTGTAAGAGAAAGATTACCAGGAGTTCGTACAATAAATAAAGAAATAAATACAGAAATAAAATGACAATTTTGAAATAATCAAAGATGATGGCGGTTTCAAAACACTGTCAAACTGAAAAATGTGAATTGTAATTTACCTCTTTTTGACGTTAGTTTCTGGTGATTGTCTAGAATTACCTTTGCAAAAATTCTGAATTATTTACACCGAGATGAAACTTGCTCTTGTGTACGTCACTGTCCATCTTATCAGCTGAGAGAGAGGCTGGAGCAACTCTTTATTATTGCTCACTTCCTCGCAAAATTCAGCAACATTGTCAATTTACTACCCCTTCTCCTTTTCCGAGGAAAGGAACTAGCATTTGGCACTGCCCGTGATGGGCCGGAGCCACTTCGTCACTCATCGAGAGCTGTATCAATTTGCGACGCAATACAGCACGGCACAAAAATCAATTCGCATTGGCTACATATACAATGTTCTGTGTTATATCACTGAGGTTGGCAACGACTGAACACAAGAAACGAGTGGGCCAAGTTTGACCAAATTCTACCGGCTTCTGTAGTTCCAGAACTAGGGAGACCTCGTTCATCTCTTTGCGAACAGACTATAGGTAAGGGCAAAAGAATAATAATAAATCTATTGCACTAGCGTAATTAGAAAAAGACAGAATATGAACTAAGAAGGTAACGAACATGTACCCAGCGAATCAGACGAAGCAGTTGTAAGTAGGCTGTTTATATTTTCTTATTGGCAACGTTACGTAGCGCTCTGTATGAAAATCACTGGCTGTGCTGTGTGCAGTCTGTGGCTAGTTTGCATTGTTGCCTGCCATTGTAGTGTTGGGCAACTGGATGTGAACAGCGCGTAGCGTTGCGCAGTTGGAGGTGAGCCGCCTGCAGTGGTGGATATGGGGAGAGAAATGGGGGAGTTTTGAAATTTGTAAGACTTGCATTGTTGTCTGCCATTGTAGTGTTGGGCAGCTGGATGTGAACAGCGCGTAGCGTTGCGCAGTTAGAGGTGAGCCGCCAGCAGTGGTGGATGTGGGGAGAGAAATGGCGGAGTTTTGAAATTTGTAAGACTGGATGTCATGAACTGCTATGTATATTATGATTTTTCAAACCTATTAAGGTAAATACATTGTTTGTTCTCTATCAAAATATTTCATTTGCTAACTATGCCTATCAGTAGTTAGTGCCTTCAGTAGTTTGAATCTTTTATTTAGCTGGCAGTAGTGGCGCTCGCTATATTGCAGTAGTTCGAGTAACGAAGATTTTTGTGAGGTAAGTGATTTGTGAAAGGTATAGGTTAATGTTAGTCAGGGCCATTCTTTGCAGGGATTTTTGAAAGTCAGATTGCGTTGCGCTAAAAATATTGTGTGTCAGTTTAGTGTTGATCAGAATAGGTAAAGAGCGAAATGTCTGAGTGCGTTCAGTTCTGCTCAGCTGTTTGAAAAACAAATAATGTAAGAGATTTATCAGCACAGTAATTCAATAATTTTTCTAAGGGAACGTTTCACAGTCAGCTACGGAAGTCATCATAACAAATTAAATGCTTGTAGCTGTTTTCGACACAAGAGTGGAAGAGAATTTGAGTGTTCTTTATGCCGACTTATTTCACAGCATAAAGAAAAGAGAGGGGGTCTTGATCTTACCGGTATGTGTCGTGAAACTGATCGGAACCGTTGGACATAGGGCGAAGGTAGTTGTCTTGCAAACCTGTACAGACTTGGTATTGAATGACAAGTGGGTGGACCATTCCATTTTGGTAGTCTGAAATTTGTTGGCACTACATTTTCTGACTTGAGTTTTTACTGAAAAAGGGTGCACAGGCCGAATTTTCGACTGGAAAGATACATATATGCGTTGAAAGAGAAGCAATTGAGGATAATTTACTGAGAACCAACACCACACATGGTAGGTTCTGGGATCAGCTCAAAGTACGAGTAGCAGATTATGAAGTACATTTTGAACAAGGGGCAACAATGAACGTAAGGACACCAGTCCACACCAAGTAAATGAATCATATTATTTAAATGCAACATGCAACATAGAATTGAAAAGTAACCTGTGTAGACATAACTAAAAAATTTGATTGAAGTTTCACGAAGCTTTTCCCCCTTTTTAACCTATACCTAGCGTCAATGGACTGAATTAAACAATCAAATGCAATTTCCTGGCAGATTCAGGAGTTAGAAAAAGCCCTGTTTCTAAATACTATAGGAAAGAAAACTCACTGGAGCGGTCCAATACAGAACTAAACATGTTCATGAGATTATACTACATACTAAAAGCAATGAAGGTGGTTTGACAATTTATACCATTTTGAAGAAATTATGACCAATTGACTGCACTCGTCAATGAACTATACACCTCACAAATTAATGGACGAAACCTGTCCCAAAAAGTAACTGTGTTGGACTTCCGCTGAAAAAAAGTCAGAGCAGCTGACATCACACTAAAAAAACGACCGAATGAAAGAAACATTTATTTTGACAGAATGCATAATGTTGAAACGTTTTTATCATGTTGTATCTTAAGGACGTGTTGAGTGACTTTATTCATATTAGGATTCGAAAAGTTTTAACAGTTAGGAAAAGGAGAGAAAAAACAGTCACGCTGAGACAATGATTAAATACGCATATATCTTTATATTTTTCTAGCGTGTTAGAGATAGTTAGACAACTACTGTATTTGACTGAATTTTCATTTACAACTTCCCTTAGGAAAAATGTATAGTTTGATTAGTAATTTAGTTGTTTAGGTGTACACTACCGGTCAGAAGTCATCGATCACGTATCAAAACTATGGATTTGTGTTTAAAATAGGGATTTAATTTCGATTATTCTGTGAAGATTGGTTTGGTTGTTTGCGGGAGGAGACCAGACAGCGAGGCCATTGGTCTCATCGGATTAGGGAAGGATGGGGAAGGAAGTCAGTCGTGCCCTTTCAAAGGAACCATCCTGGCATTTGCCTGGAGTGATTTAGGGAAATCACGGAAAACCTAAATCAGGATGCCCGGACGCGGTATTGAACCGTCGTCCTCCCCAATGGTGTGCTAACCACTACGCCACCTCGCTCGGTATTCTGTGAAGACTAAGCGCCTCTGTTGTGTATTTAAATGGTTGTTCGCATAGAAGGGCGCTGCAGAGTATCCACAACAATGCTGACGTGCCTTTAACTAAGAAGGTTTCGCTCAAATAGGTGTCGTTCACACTGCTGCATCTGTAGCAATCAGTTCGCCTTAATTTGCAGTACCCTGTGTGCATCTTGCAGTGTGTTTTTATACCTGACCAAGTTTATACCATATTACCTCTTAATGGGACGGTAGCAGGAGACTGGAATTGAAAAACGTGCTGTAATTGTAGCTCTGTATCAGTAGCAACATAAGTTGGCGTAGCCCAATTTGCAGTGGTGTAAGCATTACATTGGTAGAAGCAATCAGAGGCGAATGCCCCGGCCCCAGGTAACATATACAGGGAAAATCAGTTCATATTCGTACAAAGTAAACGTCAGAGGACTCGTTATGCACCTGAAATTCACAAGGAAGTTAATAGTATTTAAACAGCTACAATCTCTGTCTGAACAGTGCAACAGAGTCTTCGTGAACAACTTTTAAAGGGGTTGATGGCGGTCAAAAATCTTTTATCAAGCAAGCAAAATAAAGTGAAAAGTTTGTAATGGGCATAGCAATATTAATGTGGAGCGTACAGCAATGGTCCAAGGTGTTATTCGCTTACGAACCTAAATATGAAATATTTCGAAGCCATCTTCGAATGTGTATTCGTCGACTTCGTGAAGATTGTATGAAGAGTCAGTATGTGATGGCAACGGTGAAGCATGGTGGAGGGCCGGTCATTATGCGAGAATGTTTTTCGGGTGATAAAGTCGGTAATGTAACCAGAATTAATGCATCATTGAAGGAGGAAGAATGTCAAATCAAAATGTTCAAAATGTTCAAATGTGTATGAAATCTTATGGGACTTAACTGCTAAGGTCATCAGTCCCTAAGCTTACACACTACTTAACCTAAACTATCCTAAGAACAAACACACACACCCATGCCCGAGGGAGGACTCGAACCTCCGCCGGGACCAGCCGCACAGTCCATGACTGCAGCGCCTAAGACCGCTCGGCTAATCCCGCGCGGCAGGAAGAATATCACAGGATACTGTTCAACAATGCAGTTCCACTTGGCAAGAGATTTATTGGGCGTGGATATGCTCTGCAGCGGGACAATGACCCCAAACAAGCTTCTAAACGGAGCAGAGTCCGACCCCTTAGCTGAGTGGTCACCGCGTCTGACTGCCATGCAGCGAGCCCGGGTGCGATTTCCGACCGGCACGATTTTCTCTACTCGCAGGCTGGCTATTGTGTTGTCCTCATCATCATCGACTCGCAAGTCGCCCAATGTAGCGTCAACTGAAAAGATTTGCACCTGGAGGCCTAACTTCACCAGGTGGGGTCTCCCGGCCATCAGTGCCATAGATCATCACCTTCGTCATCATCATTATCAATTGACCATAAGGTATGTGAATAGAACAGGAAAATGTGGTGAACTGAAAAATATGATTCGGCCAAGTTAGTCACCTGTCTTAAATTCCATTGAATTCATGGCTGATGGGATGAACATGATAGGGAGGTCAGAAAACTGAGGTCATCGAATGTTGGAGAATTATGGAATAATTTACAGACGCGTTGGACTGCAATATATGCAAAAACACCACAAAATCTTATCTGCAGAATGTTAAGATTTTGTGCACCTGTTCTGAGAGCAAAACCTGGATGCTTTGTAGAGGCTAAAATCTAAACCACATTGTATTGTATTTAATGATACAGAGAGAAAGCATTTATTTTGTTGGTCTATTTGTACGATGTGTTTGTATGTACATTGAAATAAAGTATATAGTTTTTACAATGGGTGATCGAAAACTTTTGACCGGTAGTATAATAGTATTTTCTATCATAGATAGGCTTCACCAATGACTGGATGCAATCTCATTATTGGTTTCTTTATTTCCTGAGATAAACTGCAAGTGTCAGGTGTAACTGTGAGATGTAATCGTTATGTTAACGTATAGTTAGGGAAGTAAAAACAGTAGTGAGATGGATCCAAAACTTGACTGTAGTCCGTCATGTAGAAGGAAATGCTTTAAGTCAGATATGTGTTAGTTTAGTAATGTTTTCTTTCGTTTGTTATTAGTGACTAGTATTTGGTTAGGAAAGCGAGTTACAGTTTCAAGTGCTACATACACAGAAACTATGGAGGTGTAATCTGAACTATTGGTGCGACGTCAACATAAAAATAGCGTCTGCTAGGAGGCGGTTCGAATTTTACGAAATGGTGGTGGACCAAATAAATGGTGTCTCGCGTGTTTGATGGTAGACTGCTCGGATTTCTGTTTATGACTGTGGAACCGTGTTTTGATGATTCTCTTGACATATACGAGACGATCTGCACCCCTAAGATAACTACTTATTTTGACTCACGCGAAAAGGTTCTCATTATTAATTGCTGATTTTGTTATTTCCTTGGATGATGAACTATATATGACGAGAGATTTTGTATTTCATAATGTCAGTTTTCAGTTTCAGGAAGTAGACCACCGTCAATGATTTATCGACAGTTCATACACTTCTGTAATTGTTTCATGTTCACATTCCTCATGAGGTGAACCCAGTACGACGTTGCAACAGGGAAGCCACGATCCGTCTGATCCAGTACATAAATATATACTACATGCTACGGACAGCTTGGGTCGATGCTCGCCTACGATATGGCTTCTGGAGGCCTCGTTTTATGTCGGTAGTAGTGTAACGATCCAAGGAGACCACGAGTCCCTTCTATCAGTATACTCAGAAAACATCCCGAAATAGCTTGGGAGTTTGCGTTTAACCAGTATAGAAGCATGTTACAGAACTAATACAATTCTTTTTCAAACAAAGAAAACACAACTCAAGCAAATACACTATAAATCGAAGAGTGGAAATGGAAAATAAGCTAAGTGCCGAATCTCACATTTGTCAGGAGGACCAGAAAACAATGGATCCCTGCTTGTACATAACTTATTTCTGTCCAGAAAAACTGAGAAAGTATTCTGATACCACATAATTATTCTACCCACCTCACCACTTTCTAAGTTTCATACAAGGAAACTGAATGGTTCTAATTGTCAGTACGAATGTTGTTGTTTCAAATTCCATTAACACAGAGGCACTACGTTTTGTTTGTGATAATAAACTACAGAAATACAGCAGCAAAATTTCAACTAATAAAACTGTAGTCATTAAAAATGTTTCTCGTTTCTTTTAAATGTTGTCAAGAGAATAACAAAAATAAATCGAAGGAAAAATCTCTCGGTATTGACTTCTCTTCCTTACACAATCCGATTACTGTGATCAGATGTTGGAAAGTTTGTTGTAAGGCTTCCTCTGCTGTTGAAGAAGTAATGGCAACATAATCAGTTTCAAACTGATAAACATGGCTGGACTTTCAGATGAAGTACATCAGGGCAACCATCTTCCATGATGTTTCATCCTTTGAACAGAATGACATTTTTCCGTTCTTCTGTTTCAGAGAAAAAGTATTTATATATGTAGCTATTTGAGATGGGTGAGTGTGGGACACTTTGATCACGCTGCATTTGGAGATCTTGCACGCTTGCATTGGCAACACTGCTTCAGCAGTATATCATTACTCAAAAAAGTCAGTTATATGCATTGGAATGGATTTATAGCTTTACCTGATTCGACAGGCTTCTGTAAATCTTGCGGCACAAAGGTCTTGCTTATCTTTCTTCGTTTCTCTATCATCGTAAAATCTCTGTCGCAGTTCAAAAAGCTGTGCCCATTCACTATAAACATGTGTGTTTTCTGCTCAAACCATTCCATGCTAAATGGAGGAGATTTTGACCAACTGCACCTGGAACTCCATTGAGAAGCACTGCTTGGCGCATGGACCATGCGCCATCTAGTAATAAATGTTGAAAACATTTTCTCTGCGATTTCGCGCTTGGAAAAAACGTAGTGACACCTTCGGGACACCTTCAGGCTACCGAAAACACGATAACACTGAAAACATGTTTTGTGAAAAAAATGGCAGTTTGACCGTTTTTCATTTCTGCTCTTCAGTTAATTCTTCTAAGTGATTTATACAATAGTTGGCGGCTCTGTAATGCTACCTACACCCCCTCCCCCCTAATTCGTTTAGTTTCATAATGTACGCCAAAATTCCTATTTATTTCGTGTTGACGTATTTTGTTACTCATTGCTTGACCATTTATATCTCGCTCAGACCTCAATTTCATTTGCTATTAAAAGCAGAGGAAGAAGAAACGACAGAAGAAGGTTATCTAAAATGTTGAATCTACCTCTCTGCAACCAAGGGTCAGACTGGCAGGAAGTCCGAAAAACCTGTAAGAATCTGTGCAATGCTTATCAGACAACTGCGAAGAAAGAAATACGAGAGTGAATTCACAAAATATCTACCGAATCGCCTACATGATTTCATGATAGTATTTTATATTATTTAATATTTCACTCCAATTTTGATAGATTCAGATTCGCAGCACAGCAACAAAGATATAATATGTCTGCTTGCTCCAGTGAAGGGCCACAGAAAAGTAAATCATTTTCGACAATAAATGCCACTGTCACTCAAAACTAACTACAAATATTAGAAAAAAAAACTAATTGGCTGATCTGGTCCATCAATAATTCTGTTAGTTGTAATTGTCCATGCTCTACATGCATCATCTGTTGCGAAAACTTATTGTTTACTCTTATGTATGTCGTCAGGCATGCAGACACCCTAAATATGTGTTTGTTTGATATGAGTTCTGTCAGAGTCTGTGATCCAGTGGAATGTAAGGCCCCTCCTTTATAACCTGTTCAGTGAACGAGGAATGTGTGCGGTGTGATATAAATCTAGCTAAAAAATAAAGAAAAACATAGAATTTTTTCATATTCTAGGGTTTCGCTAGTTTTTCTATGCCCATCGAATATTGGGCCGGAGGTCATGGTCCTGAAACAGTCTATAAAAAATTAACTCTTCAGTAGGTTATACATATAGTTTGCTTCTTTTAATTAAGACAAGCTTAGTAAATCGCTCGACTACATACACTGCTCGTCATTAAAACTGCACCACCTCCGTGTGAGACTTAACAATTTACGTAGCTTTGAGGTAAATAATGAAGATTATAGGTGATCGGAATATAGTTTACAATCTTTTCTCGGTTTTGGATGATTGGAAGATTTAGTTGCACAGCTGGCAGCTTCTGTGTATTCTTATTACCCCAGTAGACAAATTGTAAAATAATGTTGAACATTACACAGCAACTATTCTGTAAGCTGTCTGATAGTATACACCATACAGAATTATTTGACACAGAGTACAGTGGAGCACATTGTAAATACCGTTTTCGGCATTTAATAAACATAGACAGTTTGCCACAGGTCAAACACATAATCTAATCTGTAGTTATTAATCGTAACTTGCCGTCTGGTAATACCACATTCTTTAATCAAGGAAGACATAAAAGTATCTTGAAGATGCATATCCTAGCAGTTTTCAAATTCGATAGGACGGTTACCAATATATTCCTTCACTCCTGGGATTGTCAGATGACATACAAGTTTGTTGTATATCTTTAGTCTACAACTGGAGGTCACGAATTTTAAATTGTCTATTCTGTCTTATCATTGTTCACAGTCACATTTTTTATTCCAATCTTGCCGGAGTCACCGCGGTTGCCACGACTTGTGGGCAACCGAAGCACATAAATTAAATGAGAGCTCAAAGTTTAATTATATTCTCCAGTATGGAGTAGAACTAGGCACATCATGGTGTTGGCAAACAAACCACCAGCCAATCTGGAGGGTTAATATAGTCGAGCAGTGATGGAACAGAGTCCAAGAAATCATTAGGACAGAGTGAGAAAGTAGAGACGCCAAGCTGTGCCGAGAGCTAGTACCAGAGCCAACCGACACTCTGGTTTTGTCCCTGACCAGCGCCTGATTCCTCCACCACTCAGTCAGCTGGCCGGTCAGCATGCTTTATCACAACAAACCCCATTTATGCTGATGTGATGGTTGGGCCTAGACCATAGGTACTGTCTGAGATAATTTAAGAGTGAAGTAATGTTTTTTAAATCCATACATATTATAAAAAAAGAATGTACGTATATATGTGCATGTTCCACACGTCCCTCTAAAGCACTAGATCGATTTCAACCAAACTTGGTACATTTATTACTTACTGTCCGGAAAGGATCGCTGTGTGGGTACGAACCACCTACCTATCAACGGGGTGGGGTGGGGCTGAAAAAGTAGTATAACCCATGACGCGCGACTAGCCAGACTTCATTCATCCAGTATTTGAGAATGAGAACGCATAGTGACTTGCAACAAACTTTACAAATAATTTGAAACCTTTACGAAACTTTTTCTCGCAGTTTGCTGTTCATGCAGTAAAACTACTGTGTAAATCATTACGTTTTAATTTTTTACTTCTTTACTAGCGACTATATTCGCGACACATTTTTGCAGAGAGTATTCAGTTGTACCGCTAAACGTACGAGCAAAATTACATCACTGTATAGCATAAACACTGAGATGCATGAAAAAATGTCTCATCATTCACGAAGTTTAAATTTATGGCTCCTTTGCTACTGTCTCTATTAGCAACCCTTTTGCAGACAGCATTCACATGTGCCACTGAATGTACCTACAAAAATGCTATTTTACGGCAAATAGCTCGGGAGAAATGATGTCATAAACACTAATCTGCGTGAAAACGAAACTGCAGGGCGAAATTGGCTAGCGATACAGATAGACTATGTGTACAAATACGTGTGCAATATTTTAAATATATGTGTCACGTGCATATGCAGGTAAACTCAGGTGTAAAACGCTCCTCGTTAACTGCTGGATCGATTACAACCAAACGTTGTACACATATGTGACATATGTTTATGCGGGTAAACTCAGGTATAAAACACTCCTCGTTAACTGCTGGATAGATTACAACCAAACGTTCTGCATATATGTGACATGTGCTTGTGCGGGTAAACTCATGTGTAAAACGCTCCTCGTTAACTGCTGGATCGATTTCAACCAAACGTTGTACACATACAGTGTACTATCTGGACAGAAATGTCATTTGGATAAGAACCAGCAACTTCCTACTGAGGTGGGGGTGATAATATGGAGACAGAAAAGGATGGGAGGAGATGGACAGAGAAAAGTAAGGATAACACAGACACAGATAGAGGGACAAGGAGATGGACAAAGAAAGAGGAATGGGGAAATGGACAAAAGGGATGATGATGAGGTGTATAGAGAGAGGGGAGAGGAGGTAATGGACAGAGAATGAAAAGAGGAGGAGTGGACAGATGGAGGGAGAAGGAAAAGATGGATAAAGAGAGAGGGAGGAAGACGTGGAGAGGGAGAGGGGGAGAAGGAAGTAGACAGAGAAAGGGAAGAGGATGAAATGGACAGAGAGAGTGGGAAGATGGAGATGGACAGTGAGAGGGGAATGAGGAGATGGACAGACAGAGGGAGAAGAGGAGATGAACAAAGAGAGGGGGAGAAGCAAATATGCAAAGAGGGGGGGAAAGGAGATGGGTAAAGAAAGTGGGGAGGAGGTGGACTTAGAGTGGGGAGGAGGACAGTGGCAGAGTGGAAAGTGACAGATGGATGGGGGGGGGGAGGGAGGGAGCGAGCAGATGGACACAGAAAGGAAAGAGGAGGAGATGTACATAGGGAGGAGGAGGAGGAAGAGAGAGAGAGAGATGAACAGTGTGAGGAGATGGACACAACAAGAGAAAGGAGATGGACAGAGAGTGGTGAGAGAAGGAGATGGACAAAGAGAGGGAAGGAGGAGATGGATTGAGGGTAGAGTAGCAGATGGATAGAGAAAAGGAAGAGGAGGAAACGGACAGGGAGAGGAAGAGGAGAAGACAGGGATGAGGTTGCCACTGAGAGGAGGGAGAAGGAGGTGGTCAGAGAGATGTGGGAGGAGAAGATGGCCACAGATATGGGGAAGAGGAGATTGACAAAGAGAGAGGGAGGAGGAGATGGACACAGGGGGAAGGAGCAGATGGACAAAAGGGAGAGAAGTAGATAGACAGAGAGAGGGGGAAGAATGTATGGTCAGAGAGAGGTTGAAGGAGGAGATGGACTGATAGAAGACTGGAACACGCATATACCCAGACAAAGCCAGGCACTCAGCTAGTTAACAATAAAAATAATCCCAGTACTTCCTAGACTGGTCCTTCCTTCTTCCGTGGAAAACGTTAATATAGGTCCGAAACTGAGGGTTCTGTGGAAGACAAGCTTCCCTGTTGACGACTTTAAATCTAGGGGTGACTAGTTAAGGGAAAAGGTAGGAAACTGGCAGTGGCAATGGCGAGAAGTATGACCCTGACCGTCTAAATTATTCCAGCAACTAACCGCTGTTGTCGCAGGAGTTCCTTCCAGAGATATCGTATGATAACTCAACGTTGTATAAAAATGAGGATGAGCCCTGAAGAAGTCTTGAAAAGTAATAAAGAACATAGTAAGTAACACGAACATATTTCAACTAGCGTGGCACACAACGAGAGTGGGTAACGTAGCTATCACAAGAAAAATATATATTAATTTTGAGTGGTGGTCATAAGCGCTTAACAAAAGGAATGCAAACGAAATGAGTGTGATCAGCTACTGGTGAGGCGGTCTTACTACCCTATCTACAAGAAAGGGGGAGGGGAATGCCAGTAGAAAGACGATGGAATACAGGATAGATCGTAGCATGAAGACGAAACTGAAAAAATGCCATAATTGTGGTCACTACCCCCACAGCTCATAAGCTATGAGATCCTGGGCAATGACATAGAATTCATATACGAAAGAGAACTAAAATTACAGTAAGAATTATTAAAGATGACATAGCACAGTCCTTCGACCGCAATGTGAATGAGTGTTTGGAGCATAAGGCACATCAGAAGGGTACCAGGGGTGGGACTTTTTACATCTTTTAATGTTTTGGGAAGTACTGGATCAACATAAATTACTCCCAGTAGTGGTGCCAGATGACCGGCTGTGTTCAGTATTCACAAGCAATGTAAGGATGTAAGGACCAAAACAAAATATGGTCCCTCATAAGATGAGGAGAATTTGTTTGTCTTTCCCTATTTTATATCAGGATTTCTAAGTACGACCCAGTCCACCTGGCGGTAAGAAAGCTAGGTGGTATCTTTATTACTCCACGCCAGCTGCTTAGCACTGGCTATGGAATAATTCTGTTGCACATTTCTTCAAATATATTTCCGTCTTCCGAGTAGTCCTTTGACCTTACTTGAATCGGCATCCAGTGATAATTTATCTAATTCAAAAGGAGAACTCACTTTTCAGCCATATTCAACCTCATGAGGTGAGTGCCAATCGATTCATGAATGCGACTGTTATAGGCAGAGCAACAAGAAAGCATCGTTGTGACTGTCTTGTGTCTGTCTGACATTTGCTTTAGAATCAATATGGTTGGTTCTCCATTTCTTAAACCTCAAAAGCTCGCAAACTGGCACAAATAGAGTAGACATAAAATTTGTTCTTTGGTCTGAAGGGCAAAACTAAATTTGTAACAAAAGGTTCGTTACTGTGTCGGGTGTCACGTCAGTGACTGGTACCAAGAATAGATTAACAAGAGAAGTGATGCATAATTCACAATATATATTTGTTCTCTTGCAATTTTTGTGGAAAGCGTACAAGGATGTCCATGGCTAATATCTCAAATGATCCAGAGCCCGTTGGCAGAAATTGTAGTGGAACTCAGGGTTTAGTCTGTTGTGCTCTCTGTGCACAAGAATTGTAAGCGTAAATGTAATTTTCAATATTTCATAGGTTGCCCTGTCACCAGTACCTCGTCAATATAGTTATGCTTTTTTAGCTTGCTTCCTTCTATAACAAGCTTCAATTCTGTCATCAGATTGCGCAATAATATGATTCTGGAGCACTTTTGGAGTAGCAACCAACTCCCTTGTGGAGTTTTATGATACATGATAGCATCTTCTGATACAGATTTTTGAAAAGTAGCGAATTACTGGCATTCTGTAACTCGTTCTTGCACTTCCTAAAACTTGGCAATAAATACATCAATTGCTTGTAACACACAATCTTTATGCTTAGGTTATCGCCATTTTGATACATCTTGCTAGACTTCTGGTGAACCTCATAACCATATCCTCTCAACTCTAAGGCCCATCACGTCTCTCATCTTCTTGGGTCTTTTAAATTTAAAAATGTGATTAGGCAGTATGATGGATGCTACTGTGAATCATCTACCATAGCGGGAGCATTTGAAATAACATGGAACACCTAAGCTAACAACTATTTCTTTGTTGTACTATAACTGATTTCCGCTTTGTTTAGCCTGTGTGATGCGTAACCTCTTGGTTTCCACCCACATGCTGGAGTACATACTGGACAGTGATATGCAGTATCCAGATTATGCTATGTGGTGCTCTAGATTAGATCATGCAATAAGGACCTAGGGGTGGCTCACAAGGGGCGGCACCCAGCAGCCTTCTAGGTTTAGGAGACGTAACTGGAAGTGATGTCATGATTATATGGTGAGAACTGTCGCCATTTTGGAGCTTTAGAGCATATAACAAGCTTTGATAGCTGCATCTGTTATGTACTTCAAGGTAAATCAAAGTCTCAACATGACTTCCTCTAAATTTTTTAAATCCTTCAGCTATTAGAGAAGAAGATGAGACCAAATGACGAATGATTCGGTTTGTGGTTATCACTGGAGTACCGGGACAATCATGTTACTAACGCGAGTGACATAATATACACAGAAAATGCCACACTCCTTAGCAAGAAAAAATAATGTGAACCTATAGTGATTATAGAACCATTTTGTGATACCGTTATGATGGTTAAAATAAGTGACCAAGTGGGCTGCTAAGAACAGTTAGAGAAGGGAAGGTCCGTTATACGGAATAAGAAAACGTGCGGTAGATTTCTCCTACACAGGAATGACAATGCAACAACAACAGGGATATTGGAAAAAATGGCAAGAAATCATTGGAAACCATTTCGAGGAAAAATAACAGTCTTGTGACTATATCATATAAAGAGGAGTTGCCTGTCATTAAAATGGCTGTAATAATGGATGAGCTGGCTCAGATATTGCAGCAGCTTTCTGTAAACAACAGTTATCTTATGGATCTTAATATAATATAGGTTGTCCTGGAATTTTTAACAAAATGGAGATATTTGATTACCTGACATCAAACACGGCTATGGCGTGCAATATATAACGTTATCATATGTCATATCACAAGCCTAGGAGTGAACCAAGATGTTACCAATTTTGATTTTATAAAGTACCCTGATACGTGTATACGAGAAACTTTAATACCTTGCATGTCTAAAGAACATGGTATTACCAGACTGGAAGCTGCAATTCATAATTACAGATTAAATGATGTGTTTGGGGCTATGGGTGACTATCTATGTGTATTAAAAGGCAACAAACAGTATTTACAATGTGCTCCGCTGTACTGTATGCCAATTACTTCTATTTAGTGTAAACGATTGGATAGTTTACAGAACAATTGCTGTGTAGTGTTTATCAGTGTTTTATAATTTATCTACTGGGGTAATAAGAACATACAGATGTCGACAGCTATTCAAGTAAACCTTCCAGACAATCAAGACAGAGAAAAGCTAATACTGCGTTCTGTTTGCCTATAGTTTAATTATTTACCTGTAAACTATGTGGAAATTGTTAACGAAGACTCTCACGAAAATGATATCAGTATTATACGCGGGCGAGTCAAATAAAAACCTTAAATTTGTAATAACAAATCGAAATTTCGCGCCGTTATCCTGTAAGTTGGTAAGCGTGCTATATACAGCGTGCAGAATTGCTTGTAGTTGGCAGCATAGTGCAGATGCACACATACCGTCGCAGTATCAGTATAAAGGTGGCCACCCCACTTGCGACTATCACCAGGGAAGAAGAGCGTTCTGTTATTCGGTTTTTGCGTAGTGAAGGTGTGAAACCTATTGAAATTCATCGACGAATGAAGGTTCAATACGGTGATGCATGTTTGCCACAGCAGCAAGTCTACGAATGGAGTAGGAAGTTCGCATTTGGTGTGACTTCAGTGGAAGATGCTCCTCGTCCAGGTCAGGCACAACGAGTTGTGACTCCATAGAACATTGCAGCAGTTGAAGCCATAGTGAAGGAAAACCGCCGAGTGACACTGAATGACATTGCAGCATGTTTACAGATTAGTCATGGGTCAGCACACCACATTGTGCGTGATGTGCTCCAGTTTCACAAAGTGTCTGCAAGATGGGTGCCACGGCAGCTGACTCCTGAAATGAGATAACGACGTGTTGATGCTTGTGAAGAACTTCTTCGGCGCTTTGAACGAGAAGGTGATTGCTTCCTTGCAAGAATCGTTACTGGGGACGAAACCTGGGTTCACCTCCACCAACCGGAAACGAAAACCAAAGAAGTTTCGAACAAAACCAACAGCAGGTAAGGTTATGCTGACTCTCGTTTGGGACGAAATAGCCGTCATTTTGGAGCATTACATGCCTAGAGGGACCACTATCACCAGTGCGTCATACACAGATCTCCTAAAAAATCATTTGCGGCCTGCAATCAAATCAAAGCGACGTGGAGTGCTGTCAGCAGGTGTCCTATTGCAACATGACAATGCAAGGCCCCACACTGCCCGTACAACAGTTGCAACAATCACAGACCGTCATTTTGAGTGTCTTCCTCATCCACCATACTCACCAGACCTTGCCCCAAGTGATTTCCGTATGTTTGGACCGCTCAAAGACGCAATGGGAGGAAAGAAGTTCCGTTCTGATGAAGATGTACGCTACACGGTGCATGAGTGGTTGTGCGGACTACCAAAAGAATTTTTTTCTAAAGGAATTTATGCACTTTGTAAGCACTGGATGACTTGCATTGAGCGTTGGGGAGATTATGTTGAAAAGTGATACAGCTTTGTACCACTTCCGCACAATAAATAATATTTAAAAAAACATTTAAGGTTTTCATTTGGCTCACCCCCCGTACATAAGTGCTGTATTAAAGCTGGATAAACATATTGTTCTGAAATATTGGTATTAGCAATTTATAAATAGTTGTAACAAATAATACTATTCCCTATGCTTTAAGAAAAAGAGTAAATGTATCGAATAAATTTAAGCCATTCACCTTTAGAGAAATTACTCCTATAAGTGTAAAAAATGCGTTACATTTCTGTCTAATATAACTGGCACTAGAAGATGTAAAGTCAAAAACGCCAAATGGAGTATCTGGCAAAATCAGCTGCCATGAAGGAAGAATATAAAGTGCTATAGCAAAACAACAAACCATTGCCGATGGCCATGCAAGGCTTACAAATAACTTCAGACATAGTTCATGGAAAAATCTGGAGTACAACATTTACAGTAAATAAGTGGCCATACATTGGAGTACTCACAGGGAATTGTGGATTCAAGGACATGTATTACGCAAGAACATATGAAAAAATATCTGTTTATAAATCTCCGTTCCCATTTGAATTTGTTTAAAAACGGTTGTTACATTATATCTATAAGTGGTGAATTGGACATTGTGGATCTAGCAACAGAAAATCCGTTTGCAGAGTTCTAAATTCAAATCCCACAAGAATGTAGAGATGAGTGGGCAACATGTACCCAAGAGGTTATGGAAAGCTTTAAAAATAGTGTATGTAGCACAGTAAATAAAACCCAAAATTAAAATTCCCAAATGTTCTTAGCCGGTGAAAGCGTTTATATGTTGTTTGATTTATGATGCAAGCACTGTGTCCAGCATTGGGCAGGTTCCAGTACCGGGAATCTCTGATCGTCACTTTGTGGGGCGGTGGGTGGAATTAATTTTAATAATAAACGTTTTGTTTTTTTTCTCGGCCGATTAGCCATATGTGAGGCGGCGGGTGGAATTATATGTTGTTATTTAAATGTTTTGTTTTTCCCAGCCAATTAGCCATATGTGGGGTGGCGGGTGGAATATATGTTGCTATTTAAATGTAGAATGTAAAGTAGAAAAGATGCATTTCCAGGCCAATTAACCATATGTGGGACAGCGGGTGGAATTAATTGTTGCTAAATGTTCCTATGATTTATGCAGTCTTTTGCCGTTCTCAACACTGGCTCACTAACTACAATATTGGCAACCAGAAAGTGATTAGCAAAACGTGAAGCCTGTAATTAGAATTCCTAGTGCCCACTTCATCTGAGAAATACACTTCTAGTTACAGCTTCTAGCTCTGAGGAATTAGGAGATTGTCCGGGTTTCATAATCAAAAACGATTCTCTAAAAATGTTCACTATATTCTGAAAGTCACACACCAAAAAGAATCCACACAATCCAACTAACAGAGCAGTTCAGAGTCTAATGCGCTGATACAACTATAACTGTTCAAATTAAATGTTTAAGTGAATGCTCGCCATATTTTGATGATAATGTTCATCAAACGCCACGCTAAATAATGGTAGAATGTCTGTCCCGCGACGGCACATGAAAATACGACATACGAAAACTGAAGATAGATCATTAACGTCATCCCAGAATTAACACTTCACTCGAAAACGATTTCATGGTTACACGTATCCCGAGTAACTTATTACGGCATCCGAGGTTGTTTATAGCAATGATACCGACGCGACGCGACTCCCGGCACAGGTGGTGTGCTATTCAGCGTCTGGAGAGAAGCTCTCTCTTAAGCAACATTATCACTCAAAATTTAAGCAAAATCGATTAAACACTTTGGCATACATATTGCCTTGCTGTCTCGCGCAGCGTTCTTATATATAAAGCCGCGGTGCGGACGGCTAAGGGAACGCCTGATCAATTCCGCTCTCCCGACTAGCCACTGGACTAGTAATGCACCATTTTAAGTTATCGAATAAATCATTGCTTCCTTTGCTGATGGCCGATGAAGCCCTCAATTTAAATGTGCAATCAGCACACAGGTAAGTAATCATAATAAAAGTCTGACGTGGCTAAGTCAAATATTTTGGGCGAGAGAATTAATTTAACTACACTACACGCAGTAGACGAGCTCTGAACTTGCTCTTTGGAGTTACGCTATAGCTATAGTTTTATAGTTGTTCTGTTGAAACTTCTCACATCTTTATGATTATAGCGAATCTCCCTTCGACTTAAATTTAAACATCCTAGCCTTATTTATTCGCCTACTTAATCTATCTTGCTTCCTTAATTTTTAAGACAAAAACCAGAAAATCATGAATTTCAACAAAAATTTTAATTTGTGAGATCCAGAATACTGTTTCTACTAAATTATTATGCAAAAGGAATCTAAATACAAATTTTTAAGTTTCTAGCTCTTTTCTGTTGCGCCAATGATTTTTACAGAACAACGTCCAAATTTCGAAAATGGTTAAAGTTGTTGAACTGACATTCAACACATATTGATTTAGTATTACTCCTGACATGCTAGAAACGTTTCAGGTTGTTTACTTGATTTTTAAAGTATTGCGCAACAGTTATGACGTCAGAGCTAGTTACAGCGGACTAGGCTGGCACATAATGGAAAGACTGATGTGAATTTTGTACGGCGTGAGTAGGCTGCTTCCCTACAACTTGCACGGCGTTCTGATCATCGGACTCCAGGAAGTGATGTTTTCATTTTAGCCTAATTAACATGAGTTAGGAGCGACCTTAGAATTCCGAGAAAACAGTTGCGTCATTTAGCAGTTTACACTAGGTAATAAATAATGTTGATAACTCGATTGTTCAGTTCACAGTCCGATCCTTGCTGCCTACAGCTTCCACTACAAGTCAGTCTAAATGGGTATTACTGGCAGTTATCGTCTTGACAATACGCAGCTGTTCAGCGCATCGCCAGCTCCAGTCAATCTGAAGATAGCCTACTGTATGTGCCGAAACCGGTCACTTTAAATAAATTATATTTTAGGATCATGACTGTTTCTTTATAAGTGATCTTCATAAGCAATATCTAGGCGAACTCAGACTTCTCTTATTTTCTTACGATGATAATTTCTGCCTATGTAGGTGGGCGCCCACAAAATATTGTGGTATTCGGAGGAGAAAGTTGGAGATAAAAATTTTCTGAAAAGATCTCGCCCCATTAAAAAGCGCCTTTAATTTATTGCTTGCCATCCCAACTCGCGTAATCACACTCGTGACGTTCGATCCTCTATTTTGTGATACTACAAAACGAACTGCCCGTTTTTGAACTTTTTTGATGTCCTTCGTCAATCCTATGTTGTTGAGAATCCCATACCATTCAGTGATGCCCCAGCAGAGGACGGACAGCGTACTGTAGGCGGTATATTTAGGGGAAATGTTGCATCTTCCAAGTATTCCGCCAGTAAAACGCAGCTTTCAGTTCGCCTTACCCGCAATAGTATCCATCCGATCGTCCCAGTTTCAGTTGTACATAATTGTTATTCCCAGGTTTTTAGTTGAATTGAAGGCTTTACATTTGTGATTTATCGTACAACCGTAACTTAACGGACTCCTTTTAGAACTCACATGGATAACCTCACACTTTTCATTATTTAGAGTCAATCGCACGTTTTCGCACCATACAGATATCTTGTCTAACTTATTTTGCAATTGGTTTTTACCTTCTGGTGACTTTAATAGACGGTAAATAACGGTATCATCTGGGAACAGCAGGCCGGAGTGGCCGTGAGGTTCTGGGCGCTACAGTCTGGAACCGAGCGACCGCTACGGTCGCAGGTTCGAATCCTGCCTCGGGCATGGATGTGTGTGATGTCCTTAGGTTAGTTAGGTTTAATTAGTTCTAAGTTCTAGGCGACTGATGACCTCAGAAGTTAATCGCATAGTGCTCAGAGCCGTTTGAACCATCTGGGAACAACCTAAGAGGGCAGCTCGGATTTTCTCCTAAATCATTTATGTAGATATAGGACAGCCGAGGGCCTATAAAACTTTTTTTGGGGAGCACCAAATATCACTTCCGTTTCATTCGATGAATTTCCGTCAAGTACTGCAAACTGTGACCTTTATGACAGGAAATCACGAATCCTGTCACACAACTGACGTATACTTCATAGGCTCGCAGTTTGATTAGAAGCGGCTTGTGAGGAATGGTATCAAAAGTCCTCTGGAAATCTAGGAATATGGAATCCGTCTGCCACTCCTTACTCCGTGAGAATAAGGGCTAGTTGTGTTGCACAAGAACGATATTTTCTGAATCCGTGCTGACCGTGTGTCAATAGATCGTTTTCTTCGATGTAATTCGTAATGTTTTAACATAGTATTGGTTCCAAACTCTTACCGCAAATTGACATCAATCATATGGTTCTGTAATTCTGTAGTTACTCCTACTTCCTTTCTTGAGTATTGGATTTACCTGCACAACTTTCCAGTCTTTAGGTACAGATCATTCGTCGAGCGAGCGATTGTATATGATGGCTAGGAATTGAGCTACTCTGTCAGCATACTCAGAACGGAATTTAATTAGTATACGAAATGGACAGAAATTCTTGCCTTTACTAAGTGATTTGACTTGCTCGCTACACCGAGGATACCTATATCTAAATTACTGTAAGATGGCATAGCAATGGTCAGATATCGAACAAGCAGAGCAAGATGTTGGAGCAGTTGTCAGATATCGAACAGCGAGAACAAGATAACAGCGCAGGAGTCAGGGTACGAACTATGAGGGCAACACGGCGGTGTAGGGACGCAGCGAACGAACTATTATACCTTATAAACGCTGTGTGCACACACATAAGTGTGTGTGTGTGTGTGTGTGTGTGTGTGTGTGTGTGTGTTTCTATGTGTAAATACACACAACACACATAACGCAGCCCTCTTCGATGCAGCCCTGCCCTGCATATACATTATGTGATCAAAAGTATCCGGACACCTGGCTGAAAATGACTTACAAGTTCGTCGCGTCCTCCATCGGTAATGCTATAATTCAGTGCTGTGTTGGCCCACCCTTAGCCTTGATGACAGCTTCCAATCTCGCAGGCATACGTTCAATCAGGTGCTGGAAGGTTTCTTGAGGAATGGCAGCCTATTCTTCACATAGTCACTCCACACAACGTTTTTCCACTGTTCAGTCGTCCAATGTTTACACTCTTTACACCAAGCGAGGCGTCGTTTGGCATTTACCGGCATGATGTGTGTCTTACGTATGAGCAGCCGCTCGACCATGAAATCCACGTTTTCTCACCTCCCGCCCAACTGTCATAGTAGTTGCAGTGGATCCTGATGCAGTTTGGAATTCCTGTGTGATGGTCTGGATAGATGTCTGCCTATTACACATTACGACCCTCTTCAACTGTGGCGGTCTCTAGCAGTCAACAGACGAGGTCGGCCTGTACGCTTTCGTGCTGTACGTGTCCCTTCACGTTTCCACTTCACTATCACATCGGAAATAGTGGACTTAGGGATGTTTAGGGGTGTGCAAATCTCGCGTACAGACGTGTGACACAAATGACGCCCAATCGCCTGACGACGTTCGAAGTCCGTGAGTTTCGCGGAATGCCCCACTCTTCCCTCTCACGATGTCTAATGACTACTGAGGTCGCTGATATAAAGTACCTGGCAGTATGTCGTAGCAAAATGCACTTAATATGAAAAAAGTATGTTTTTGAGGATGTCCGGATACTTTTGATCACATAGTGTGTAAGCAACCTAGAAGTCAAAGGTCTCCATGCACAGGCTTTGAAATTAACAAATCCTCTTCTCAAATAAGTGTTAACAATAGCAAAAACTTTTGAAATGTCAGATGCAGCTTAATACTATTTCGAGGAAAGCAACGTGTGTTTTTCCTCTCCCCCCCCCCAGACCCCCCCCCAACCCCCCACGAACCATGGACCTTGCCGTTGGTGGGGAGGCTTGCGTGCCTCAATGATACAGATAGCCGTACCGTAGGTGCAACCACAACTGAGGGGTATCTGTTGAGAGGCCAGACAAACGAGTGGTTCCTAAAGAGGGGCAGCAGCCCTTTCAGTAGTTGCAGGGGCAACAGTCTGGATGATTGACTGATATGGCCTTGTAACACTAACCAAAATGGCCTTGCTGTTCTGGTACTGCGAACGGCTGAAAGCAAGGGGAAACTACAGCCGTAATTTTTCCCGAGGGCACGCAGCTTTACTGTATAATTAAATGATGATGGCATCCTCTTGGGTAAAATATTCCGGAGGTAAAATAGTCCCCCATTCGGATCTCCAGGCGGGGACTACTCAAGAGGACGTTGTTATCAGGAGAAAGAAAACTGGCGTTCTACGGATCGGAGCGTGGAATGTCAGATCCCTTAATCGGGCTGGTAGGTTAGAAAATTTAAAAAGGGAAATGGATAGGTTAACGTTAGATATAGTGGGAGTTAGTGAAGTTCGGTGCCAGGAGGAACAAGACCTTTGGTCTGGTGAATACAGGCTTATAAATACAAAATCACATAGGGGTAATGCAGGAGTAGGTTTAATAATGAATAAAAAAATAGGAGTACGGGTAAGCTACTATAAACAGCATAGTGGACGCATTATTGTGGCCAAGATAAACACGAAGCCCACGCCTACAGTAGTACAAGTTTATATGCCAACTAGCTCTGCAGATGATGAAGAAATTGATGAAATGTATGATGAGATAAAAGAAAATATACAGGTAGTGAAGGAAGACGAAAATTTAGTAGTCATGGGTGACTGGAATTCAACAGTAGGAAAAAGGAGAGAAGGAAACATAGTAGGTGAATATGGATTGGGGCTAATAAATGAAAGAGGAACCCGACTGGTAGAATTTTGCACAGAGCATAACTTAATCATAGCTAACTCTTGGTTTAAGAATCATGAAAGAAGGTTGTATACATAGAGGAACCCTGGAGATACTAAAAGGTATCAGATAGTTTATATAATGGTAAGACAGAGATTTAGGAACCAGGTTTTAAATTGTAAGACATTTCCAGGGGCAGATGTGGACTCTGACCACAATCTATTTGTTATGAACTGTAGATTAAAACTGAAGAAACTGCAAAAAGGTGGGAATTTCAGGAGATGGGACCTGGATAAACTGAAAGAACCAGAGGTTGTACAGAGTTTCAGGGAGAGCATAAGGGAACAATTGACAGGAATGGGGGAAAGAAATACAGTAGAAGAAGAATGGGTAGCTTTGAGGGATGAAATAGTGAAGGCAGCAGAGGATCAAATAGGTAAAAAGACGAGGGTTAGTAGAAACCCTTGGGTAACAGAAGAAATATTGAATTTAATTGATGAAAGAAGAAAATATAAAAATGCAGTAAATGAAGCAGGCAAAAAGGAATACAAACGTCTCAAAAATGAGATCGACAGGAAGTGCAAAATGGCTAAGCAGGGATGGCTAGAGGACAAATGTAAGATTGTAGAGGCTTATCTCACTAGGGGTAAGATAGATACTGCCTACAGGAAAATTAAAGAGACCTTAGGAGAAAGGAGAGCCACTTGCATGAATATCAAGAGCTTTGATGGAAACCCAGTTCTAAGCAAAGAAGGGAAAGCAGAAAGGTGGAAGGAGTATATAGGTCTATACAAGAGCGATGTACTTGAGGACAATATTATGGAAATGGAAGAGGATGTAGATGAAGATGAAATGGGAAATATGATACTGCGTGAAGAGTTTGACAGAGCACTGATAGACCTGAGCCAAAACAAGGCCCCTGGAGTAGACAACATTCCATTAGAACTACTGACAGCCTTGGGAGAGCCAGTCCTGACAAAACTCTACCATCTGGTTAGCAAGATGTATGAGACAGGCGAAATACCCTCAGACTTCAAGAAGAATATAGTAATTCCATTCCCAAAGAAAGTAGGTGTTTGCAAGTAGGCTGTTTAGGTTTTCTTATTGGTAACGCCACGTAGCGCTCTGTATGAAAATCACTGGCTGTGCTGTGTGCAGTCTGTGGCTAGTTTGCATTGTTGTCTGCTATTGTAGTGTTGGGCAGATGGATGTGAACAGCGCGTAGCGTTGAGCAGTTAGTGTGAGCCCCAGCAGTGGTGGATGTGGGGAGAGAAATGGCGGAGTTTTGAAATTTGTAAGACTGGATGTCATGAACTGCTATATACACTCCTGGAAATGGAAAAAAGAACACATTGACACCGGTGTGTCAGACCCACCATACTTGCTCCGGACACTGCGAGAGGGCTGTACAAGCAATGATCACACGCACGGCACAGCGGACACACCAGGAAACGCGGTGTTGGCCGTCGAATGGCGCTAGCTGCGCAGCATTTGTGCACCGCCGCCGTCAGTGTCAGCCAGTTTGCCGTGGCATACGGAGCTCCATCGCAGTCTTTAACACTGGTAGCATGCCGCGACAGCGTGGACGTGAACCGTATGTGCAGTTGACGGACTTTGAGCGAGAGCGTATAGTGGGCATGCGGGAGGCCGGGTGGACGTACCGCCGAATTGCTCAACACGTGGGGCGTGAGGTCTCCACAGTACATCGATGTTGTCGCCAGTGGTCGGCGGAAGGTGCACGTGCCCGTCGACCTGGGACCGGACCGCAGCGACGCACGGATGCACGCCAAGACCGTAGGATCCTACGCAGTGCCGTAGGGGACCGCACCGCCACTTCCCAGCAAATTAGGGACACTGTTGCTCCTGGGGTATCGGCGAGGACCATTCGCAACCATCTCCATGAAGCTGGGCTACGGTCCCGCACACCGTTAGGCCGTCTTCCGCTCACGCCCCAACATCGTGCAGCCCGCCTCCACTGGTGTCGCGACAGGCGTGAATGGAGGGACGAATGGAGATGTGTCGTCTTCAGTGATGAGAGTCGCTTCTGCCTTGGTGCCAATGATGGTCGTATGCGTGTTTGGCGCCGTGCAGGTGAGCGCCACAGTCAGGACTGCATACGACCGAGGCACACAGGGCCAACACCCGGCATCATGGTGTGGGGAGCAATCTCCTACACTGGCCGTACACCACTGGTGATCGTCGAGGGGACACTGAATAGTGCACGGTACATCCAAACCGTCATCGAACCCATCGTTCTACCATTCCTAGACCGGCAAGGGAACTTGCTGTTCCAACAGGACAATGCACGTCCGCATGTATCCCGTGCCACCCAACGTGCTCTAGAAGGTGTAAGTCAACTACCCTGGCCAGCAAGATCTCCGGATCTGTCCCCCATTGAGCATGTTTGGGACTGGATGAAGCGTCGTCTCACACGGTATGCACGTCCAGCACGAACGCTGGTCCAACTGAGGCGCCAGGTGGAAATGGCATGGCAAGCCGTTCCACAGGACTACATCCAGCATCTCTACGATCATCTCCATGGGAGAATAGCAGCCTGCATTGCTGCGAAAGGTGGATATACACTGTACCAGTGCCGACATTGTGCATGCTCTGTTGCCTGTGTCTATGTGCCTGTGGTTCTGTCAGTGTGATCATGTGATGTATCTGACCCCAGGAATGTGTCAATAAAGTTTCCCCTTCCTGGGACAATGAATTCACGGTGTTCTTATTTCAATTTCCAGGAGTGTATATTATGACTTTTGATGACTATTAAGGTAAATACATTGTTTGTTCTCTTTTAAAATCTTTCATTTGCTAACTATGCCTATCAGTAGTTAGTGCCTTCTGTAGTTTGAATCTTTTATTTAGCTGGCAGTAGTGGCTCTCGCTGTATTGCAGTAGTTCGAGTAACGAAGATTTTTGGTGAGGTAATTGATTTGTGAAAGGTATAGGTTAATATTGGTCAGGGCCATTATTTTGTAGGGATTTTTGAAAGTCAGATTGCGTTGCGCTAAAAATATTGTGTGTCAGTTTAAGCACAGTTATGTATAATTTTTCTAAGGGGACGTTTCATATGTCGACCCTTAGCCGAGGATACCTCACTGGAATCTTCTGATTTTTTCTTGTAGTTTGTGTAATTAGTGTAGCTTTTGTTTATCGCTAGCGCGTAATCATAGAGAGAATTTCCTTTGTAGTTGCAGTCTTTCATTGTTGTACAGTAAAACAGTTGTGGCATGCATGTAGATTTGCACGAAGTATTTCTCAGCTGCGCTTGCAATTAACGAGATATTATTTTCAGTGCTATGTTAATGTGTTTTCATATTTTGCTCTTCAAATTGTGCTTTTCTGTGTTGTCGTGTGAAATATTGTGATAATTCTGGCGTGTGAAAAACGTAACACTAGGCTCCAAAGTAAACTGAGAAATAATAGTGACGACGAGCGTAGCTTATCAGCACCACTGTGTATTGAATTAACAGATATTCAAAGTAGTAATTTGGTAATTGTGCATAGGGAAATAGAGCGGGCGACAAATCATGGCATAGACAGTGAAACAAATAGTGAACAGGGAAGCATTATCGATCGCCGGTCGGCAACAGCTCGCCTCAGGAATCCGAAATAACAGGGCACAATCTTGGAAATACTGTAGATTCAGATTTTGCGTCCTCGCCGTTTTCTCAAATAAGTCAAGACACATTTCCTGCTTTTCAAAATGCGAATATTGCCGGTTCAAATGCATTGCCGAATAGCACTGAGGAACATGTTTCAGACACCAGTGCATTGTTATTACAATTAATGCAACAAATGGGACAAAAGCTTCAAAAGTTAGACACAATGGAACAACACCAGAGACAAACACAGCAACAGTTAGACACAATGGAACAAAATCAGAGACAAACACAGCAAAAGCTTCATAAGTTAGACACCACACTTGAACAAACACGTGAAGATTTAATTACTGAGTTACATAACATTGAATCGAAATGTCAAAAAGTCTGTAATGACGTAAAAACACAAATTTGTGAGCATTTTCAACCTATTTTTTCGCGGCATGAAAATGCATTACAGAATCACGAAGCAGCCATAAAGGAACTGCAAACCATTGTTCATGAAAATCATGAGACCTTGTGGGCTAAAATTGACTCAGTTGCATCTACCGATTCGGCTACGCAACTTGCAAAAACTCAGGAAAACTTAAAGGACATAGTAGATTCGATTTCAACACAAATGGCCACTCTGAAACTTGGTTCAGGAAAACACACTGAGGAAATGTGTTCACTATCGAAGAAAGTAGCCGAACTTTCGGATCAGTTCTCTAACTTATCTACAAAGGTAGATGATGATCTGAATGACACAAAACCCGTAGCCTTCACTGACACAGAAGAGTATGAACAAATTAGAAAATTCAAACAAAATCAAATCAATACACAGTACAAAAGAGAAATCCGGGAAGTACAAGATCAGTTGACACAGGTAATACAAAAATTGCATATTTCAGAGGACACTCGCGCTCCAACACGGGAAGAGGAACTTAAAAATACGGAAAAGCCACAAAATAATAACACAGGGCATTTCGGAAATTATTAAAGAAATTGGCAAGGTGCACCGAATTTTGAGGTGGAACCGCCGACACGACGTAACAATGACCGACATGCGACTCGCCGACACGATGATTTTGACTATAAGCTGTTCATTACTATACGTAAATTTAAAACATTTAAGAATTCTAGCAACGACATTCATTCAAAAGCGTGGCTTCAACAATTCTCTCATTGTATATATGGTTCTCGGGCGAGACGTCGGATGTTATAGTGTAAACTCCACAATATTTCGTCAGCGCAACTGGCCGACATCTTCAGGTGCGACGAACACACTGCTAAGGCAGGACCAGGGGCCCCTATTTATGCCAGTTTTAGGCAGGAAGTGCGCATGCGTGGAGGCGCCAAATTCGATGGCCAATAGCGACGATATCAGCTGGTAGCTGGAAGGACAGTAACGCCATCTACAGGATGAAGAACCAAATACTTCGGCGCACGCGCGGAGGCTGCCGCCGCTGCTCTGCGCTGCCATCGGCCGCCCCAGCAGCGGCGGCAGCCTCCGCGCGTGCGCCGAAGTATTTGGTTCTTCATCCTGTAGGTGGCGTTACTGTCCTTCCAGCTACCAGCTGATATCGTCGCTATTGGCCATCGAATTTGGCGCCTCCACGCATGCGCACTTCCTGCCTAAAACTGGCATAAATAGGGGCCCCTGGTCCTGCCTTAGCAGTGTTTTCGTCGCACCTGAAGATGTCGGCCAGTTGCGCTGACGAAATATTGTGGAGTTTACACTATGACATCCGACGTCTCACCCGAGAACCATATGTACAACAAGTCCGTCGGGAAAGCCTCAAGCAACACAATTCTCTCATTGTTTCCCCCCCAACTGGTCATTAGAGCACAGATTAGAATTTGTGTGTGGCTATTTGGAGAATGAACCAGCTGTAAGAATGCGATCGGTCATTCACGATTGCCACAGTGAAGGAGAATTTTATCATGCCTTCCTCTCAGCATATTGGTCTCAAGCTACACAAGACCGAGTAAAACATAGCATCATCATGATGAAACATTCCAACAATCTGAATTTTCCAGTCTTGTGAAATATTTTGAAGACATGTTGCACAAGAATCAGTATCTTTCAAACCCATACAACCCCTCAGAACTCATCCGCATTTGCTTAATCAAATTACCTGAACATTTGCGACATATTATTTTGGCAGGACGTTGCAAAGACGATATTGAAGTTTTTCAGGGACTCTTACAAGAATTAGAAATTGACACAGACAGTCACGGGATGCGAAAACAGGAAAACAATCACTACAGGTCACATCCGTCACAATTCCGTGACGACAGAAACAATAACTGGACACGACAAGTATATTCTTACAACGCAAATCGTGACCAAAACGGACACCACCCATATGACAACCACTGGCAGAGTAATAATAGTTATAGAGAAAGATCGCATTTCCATAGTAATGAATATGACAGAGATTACCATAGAAACAGACAATATGGGAACAAAAACAATTATTATCAAGGGAGACAGAATAACTTCAGACGCAACAGTTCAGCGCACAGTTACAATTCAGGAAGAAATTCCCCGCCACGTGACCGGCAAGAACGAAACTATGGAATCTACCGACATGACGACAGACGATATAATCGTAACGACAGACCTGAATTGCATCAGAACTGGCGAGCTTCAAACAGGGCAGGGCCTTCTCATCAAGGTGAATTTGTAGAAGTTAGGTCTCCTAATCCCAATAACGATGCGCGCCAACAAAGAGATAGCAGACAATGACTCGCACCGCAGGCAGCCACGTGCGCCGGCTGCCTCAGAGAAAAATAACATAGACGTTAACATTGAGAAAAATTCCAGTATTCTTTATCGACGTATACCGCATGATAATTGCGTTCAGGTTGAAACTCTGCGTACTAGGAAGAGTAAAGGTTTACACCACATTTCACATGTAAAACCGTTTATTGAAAGATAATCTGCTTTTTAACTTTCTCTTTGCCATATAACCTTTCTCTTTACATTACTAGTATGCTTTGTCAGACTTAGAATCTGTTAACATGCAACAATGTTTTGAAGTTCACTATCCAGTCTAGAACCTAGGGAACATATTTAGACAGTATTTACGAGTGCATTGTTATAGTGAACAGACGACACAGTGTTATTGTGTGTGTACATTCTTGCTTGTTAGTTGCATGATTACGTAACGACTATAAGGCTGACATACCTAGAACATGCACCACTACTGCTAATGAGATTTTAATGGAACATTTTGGTTTACTTGAAAATACATTCTGGATTTAAAGTACTTTCTGTGAGATACCAGATGACACAGTGGTTAGTTTATTTGACAGCTACACGATTATATCACGACGCTACTAATATGTGACACAACTTACATCGTTGCTTTTGCGGTGTTTCTGTTTTATATCTGCACAGTTTTTCTGAATTATTCTGGAAAGTAAAACAAGTTTTAGTAGTAACTTTTGTGGTATAGCTACAATGAGATAGCTTTTTCCATAGCACAACAATACGTTACATTATAGTACTTTCTTGATCACGGTAAGGTACGTAATAACTACGATATCTATACGCAAAGCATTTCACTTTCGTTTATGATGAGGTAAGTACATTGACTCCAGCAGAACTTTGCTTACAGAGGACGATAACTACGACACTTCTACAGAATTCTCTTACAGCAAGATGCACATTTAGCAGTACAGGACACGCATTTGAGTGATTAATTTTGTACTTAACCCATTTATTTTTCAAGATTTTTGAATTACAAAGAAAGTTTTCCGTGATACATTTCATTCCATTGCTGTAATCTGTAACACCTGAGGCTATAATTACATTAATCCTCAGGGGGGTACACGCTTACTTTGTGTACCATGTGTTTGGCAAGCACAAGGAGCCCTAGCTAATATGGTATTTGCTTATACAACTTTACACATCGGTACCATATTTCTCTAACACACAAATTACACAGCTATCTGATCATTTAACTGAGAGATAAACATTTTTCTTACTACATCAGTGACACATGTTTACGCAGTTACAGTTGGATAACTTCACACTTATGAAACTGTATTTTGTCTGTACTTTGTGAACTGTTCATATTTTTTCGGAACCATTGTGATACTATGAGAGCTTTGAATGATGTATTTGGTATGGGATCATGATTTTTAAAGTACGTTTGAGGTAGATAACACTTTTGAAATGAGCAGAGAATTTTTTTTTAGGTTTTAAAGTTATTAGAGGAAGCTATGACGATTTTGAGATTTGACTGAGGTGTTATGATGTTATTTTTACGACGACGATGTGTATTATGCTGTTGAGGTATGTTTATGATCAATAAGCTGATGTTATATGAGGAATTTGATTATGCTACGTATTTATTAAGATGAAATATTGAAGGAGTGTCGACGAATATGTATATGTGTAATAAGGTAAGGAATAATGAGTAGTGGTTAGGGACTCTGGTTTGCGAAAAAGGTTGTTGGAAACCAAGAATCGTACTTTAAGAGTTATGAAATGTGTGTAAATGTGCGAATGTATCACAATGCCGACGAAAACTTTTTCAACACTGTTATATTCATAGGATTTTGTTTCTACACATTTGCAACGCAAATTCTCAACCTATGAAATTTTTTTATATGAGACTGCCTCTTTAGTGGGAACTGCTGTCGTAAATATTTCGGTAAGGAAGCTAAGTAACCCAGGTGGCGCCCAGCTGTGCCAGTCGCCTGGAAAAAAAAAGCCATTAGTGTGCGCTTTTCAGAAGCACAGGTGGAGAAAAAAGGAGGCCATTATCCTCGCTATTGATATTTCTTTGTTGAAA
Source organism: Schistocerca piceifrons (assembly GCF_021461385.2). Taxonomy (NCBI): domain Eukaryota; kingdom Metazoa; phylum Arthropoda; class Insecta; order Orthoptera; family Acrididae; genus Schistocerca; species Schistocerca piceifrons. The sequence goes on from NC_060149.1 coordinate 537,870,273, forward strand.
GCATCGCAAATAGGGCACCCTCAAACTTGAAAACATGTTATTACACTGTGAAGCTCGTAATTTATGATATTTACTAAAATGCCTAATGAAATGAAGAGAAACATTTTACATCTGTTGCCTTTGTAGTTGAGAGATTGCTCATTTTGTTTAATATCTGGTTTCCAGCTGTGTTGCAGCATTGGTTTTATAAAATAAACTTAAATGCATCTGCTAATGTGAACACTTTCTGTCAACAGATCTATTAAATAATTATTTTCTGATCCACATTCTTCGAAAAAGGAGCTCTTGGAATGGAAAGAACAATAAGAAGGGACTAATAACAGTAACTGCATATATAATTTTCTTTTCAAGTACTTGGTAATTTTTTGTAGAATTAGTTTTTGTGGTGCACCACTTTAATTTCATAGACATTAAGATGTGGATAGACATTTCCCTTATCTGCATTGTTGTCTTTAGTGTACTATTTTTTCTGCTTGAGCTTTGTCATGTTTAGGTATAAGTTATTGCATTTGCTGCTGCTGTGTGCCAGGCATATTGCTACTAAATTTAACTTTGTATTACTCTGTTAAGCCAGTTTTACTACTGATTTATTTTTCTTGTTGCTGCACATTGGCTCATATTACTTGTAATGTTGCATTTTATCTGTTGATTTAGATTTACTGCTGCTTGCTTTGCAAATTGGCATTTTTTGTCATTGCTGTTTGCGTTAATTGTTTTGTGCTGCTGCATTGCCTCGTTCCTTAAAAATGGTTCAAATGGCTCTGAGCACTATGGGACTCAACTGCTGCGGTCATTAGTCCCCTAGAACTTAGAACTAGTTAAACCTAACTAACCTAAGGACATCACAAACATCCATGCCCGAGGCAGGATTCGAACCTGCGACCGTAGCGGTCTTGCGGTTCCAGACTGCAGCGCCTTTAACCGCACGGCCACTTTGGCCGGCTCCTCGTTCCTTAGTTTAGCATTTGAGCTCAGTAGATTTAAGTTAGCTTAAGAGGGGTAGACTATATAAGAAACTAACTATGATGGATTGGAAGAAATGCATTGAGAAGCTATAAGAAAATGGTTTGGCCAAAAAAGTAGTGTACAGTGGAGAAAAACTATTTTTGAAAGAGGATGTGAACAGAATATAGAAAGCATTCTTGGATAGGATTTTTTTTTTTTTTTTGGCTGGAGCAAATGTCGACATAAGAGGGACGATCTATGGAATGAAGTTTTGGGTTGGACTGCAGTACCAAATGTTACACTGAAAACAAACCCTGTCCTTTCCTTTTGTGTTATCCCACTATGTGTTTGTGTACCCTTGTGTATATGTTTTCTTCCTGTCTCTGTGTAGTTTCATAGAATTTTTTCTTCTTCTAATACTAAGCTACATTCACTATGATGAGGAATACTGTTATCCTCAAATATAATTGGCATTAATAATATGTTATTTACCTTGTAAATATGCTTAGACATTATTTATTCTGTTTTGTTTTAATGCTCATGTGTAAAGTTGATGTTTCGAAAGTTATTCTGATCTTTTATGTATGTAATCATGTCATAATTCCTGTAACACTGATGTATATGTTATTTCGATTCTTTTGTAAAGCTTGTACTACAAATATTATCTGTATTGTTATGTTCTTTAATGATGTATTTTGTACCTTTGTTATTGTATTCTTATGTTATAAAATTGTAATTGATACCAGTTCATGAAATTAAGTAACTTGTAAGTTACATTTCACAGCACACGTTTCTGTTGGTCATAGTATATGGACAATATGTGAGAAGTAGGGACTCATAGTGTTTGCACGTGTGTTAATAATTCAGCAAGGGACTGGATAACAGCATTGCTGGTTCTAAGGACAATTAAAAAAAAATTTTTTTTGTGAGTGCACAAGTGGTGGTTTATGGACTTGCTATATTGTCCGCAAGACTCTTCGATGGTGATTGTGCACCTGCACAGTCGCAACAGATGGTTGCTGGCTGTCTCTACAAGGACTACAGTGGGTCTGCATCTTCGATGATTCACCAATACCATTATTTCTACAAGGACTGCAGTGGGTCTGCACCTCTGGTAGCCCACCAATACCATAATCTCTACCAGGACTACAGTGGGTCTGCTCTGTGATGACCTACCTACCAATACTCTTCAAAATTTCGACTGACTCTGCTGTGGGTTTGCTCTGTTGTGGTCCGTTACCTGTCTGCATGTCAAGAGTCAGCACTGTCTTTCTGTTGGAAGGACAACACTACTTCTTCAAGATTGCATGGAAATCCACTACTTCCATGTGCATTTTCTTTTACTGCTCAGACTTTGAGAAAAAAAAAACTGCAATTTTACTGTGATGGATGATCAGGACTGTCTTTATGGACTGTGAGAAAATTTTAGCTTTTGACCAACATTGTATCAATAAGTGTGTGCATTTGATTTCTTTATTATTGTAATTGTGAAAAAGTTTAACAAATATGCATTGGCCCATGCCCAAAAAATTTTGTAAAGTTTTTTGTGGGGAGCATGCGGGTTATGTAAGTAGGCTGTTTAGGTTTTCTTATTGCAACGCCACGTTGCGCTCTGTATGAAAATCACTCGCTGTGCTGTGTGCAGTCTGTGGCTAGTTTACATTGTTGTCTGCCATTGTAATGTTGGGCAGATGGATGTGAACAGCGCGTAGCGTTGCGCAGTTGGAGGTGAGCCGCCAGCAGTGGTGGATGTGGGGAGAGAAATGGCGGAGTTTTGAAATTTGTAAGACTGGATGTCATGAACTGCTATATATATTATGACTTTTGATGACTATCAAGGTAAAATTCCATTCCCAAATAAAGCAGGTGTTGACAGATGTGAAAATTACCGAATTATCAGTTTCATAAGTCACAGCTGCAAAATACTAACTCGAATTCTTTACAGACAAATGGAAAAACTGATAGAAGCCGACCTCGGGGAAGATCAGTTTGGATTCCGTAGAAATGTTGGAACACGTGAGGCAATACTGACCCTACGACTTATCTTAGAAGAAAGATTAAGGAAAGGCAAACCTACGTTTCTAGCATTTGTAGACTTCGAGAAAGCTTTTGACAATGTTCAAATTCTGAAGGTGGCAGGGGTAAAATACAGGGAGCGAAAGGCTATTTACAATTTGTACACAAACCAGATGGCAGTTATAAGAGTGGAGGGGTATGAAAGGGAAGCAGTGGTTGGGAAGGGAGTGAGACAGGGTTGTAGCCTATCCCCGATGTTATTCAATCTGTATATTGAGCAAGCAATAAAGGAAACAAAAGAAAAGTTCGGAGTAGGTATTAAAATCCATGGAGAAGAAATAAAAACTTTGAGGTTCGCCGATGACATTGTAATTCTGTCAGAGACAGCAAAGCACTTGGAAGAGCAGTTGAATGGAATGGACAGTGTCTTGAATGGAGGGTATAAGAAGAACATCAACAAAAGCAAAACGACGATAATGGAATGTAGTCGAATTAAGTCAGGTGATGCTGAGGGAATTAGATTAGGAAATGAGACACTTAAAGTAGTAAAGGAGTTTTGCTATTTGGGGAACATAATAACTGGTGATGGTCGAAGTAGAGAAGATATAAAATGTAGACTGGCAATGGCAAGGAAAGCGTTTCTGAAGAAGAAAAATTTGATAACATTGAGTATAGATTTAAGTGTCAGGAAGTCGTTTCTGAAAGTATCCATATGGGGTGTAGCCATGTATGGAAGTGAAACGTGGATGATAAATATTTTAGACAAGAAGAGAATAGAAGCTTTAGAAATGTGGTGCTACAGAAAAATGCTGAAGATTAAATGGGTAGATCACATAACTAATGAGGAGGTATTGAATAGAGTTGGGGAGAAGAGGAGCTTGTGGCACAACTTGACTAGAAGAAGGGATCGGTTGGTAGGACATCTTCTGAGACATCGATGGATCACCAATTTAGTACTGGAGGGCAGCGTGGAGGGTAAAAATCGTAGAGGGAGACCAAGAGATGAATACACTAAGCAGATTCAGAAGGATGTAGGCTGCAGTAGGTACTGGGAGATGAAGATGATTGCACAGGATAGAGTAGCATGCAGAGCTGCATCAAACCAGTCTCAGGACTGAAGACCACAACAACAACAACGTGTGATTTATACCACATTTAAAATATCAAATGCAGGGCAGAAAATTTTTGATGAAATTGAGGCAGATACTGTGGGATCAGCTCTCCCATACGGGCCACGGTAAACGTGATCGGAACTCATCCATTTCATCTTCGTTCTCCAATTCGGAATTCAAATCCGGGCGCCGATTTTAGGACACACTACAGAATACATCTGAGTAGCGGCACGTATTTGACTCACAGACATCATTAGTCTCTCAACCACCAAGCCTCACTTTAACAGGAGGGAGCGGTATCCAGTGTGCCCAGATTGTTTTGCTGACAATGCGTGCACTCAGTGTGCGTATAGGGAAACCCACTGTGCGCAATGCTGTAAACAAAGACATGTGTTAGAAGTTTGAAAAGGTGACGCTACAAGAGAACAGCATCTTATGAACGTATGCCTATAGTCCCAGACACTACAACAAAATTCACTAATACGATATTGCAGTGCCTATGTTCCTATAGTCCCAGATACTACAACAAAATGCGTTAATACGATATTGGTGTGCATGCATGTCCAAAGGAACAGGTACTGCGGCGACTACAGCTGTCATGAATTATGATGCGATGTTTCTTTGGATTCCAATATACGGCTGATGGTTGTCCATACTCTCAACTGCGAATACATTTAATGTATTTCATAATGGCTGTAGTCACCGCATTGCCTGCATCTTTGGACATGCATGCATGACCAAAGGAACATAGTACTGTAATTCGGAATAACACAGGCACTGTAATATGATATTTCTCCACCGATACCGGACAAGCGACTTCCAAGTAAAATATCTCGCCTGTGTGGGAATGTACATAATGGACTTATGAGTACAGGTTGTAGACACATGGTTGACGACATATGGAAGTTGGGGTCTGGCCGTGAGTCGTGCTCGGATAGCTTAATGGCGCCAGCACGGTAGCTCAGCGTGTTCGGTCAGAGGGTTAGCTGCCCTCTGTAAAATTAAAATAAAAATAAAAATAAAAAAAAGAGTGAGCGGATCAACGAAGAACCTGAACGGGTGTCATCGGACGGCCCCTCCGATCAAATTCAACGAACAATTTAGAACAAAATGAGATTAAAAGCAAATGGTAGGGCGACCGCTCGGGATAAGCGGAAAATCAGGGTGCGGCGAGTCCCAGTCCGACACAAAATTTTTGCTGTCGCCATTCCACTATGCAGCTGATAGTTGTCCATATTGGCAATTGCGAATACTTTGCATGTATAAAATGCATTAAACTGCAAGTACAAATGTGCGAATTCCTTGAAGAGCAAGGAAAGTACTTAGGTCAGCTACTGAGGCAAAACGGACTTTAGCGACATGTAGAAGCCACAGAAAAATCAAAATTCCCAAGAACTTATAATTCCTTTAGTTTTTTCTCAGAAAATTGAGTTATTGTACAAAATATATACCACCTGCCGTCAGATCTCCAGATGCCTTAACAATCTACGCATACAACTGGAAAATGTGACTGACTGCAGCAGTGTCAGGAGAATTTTCTTTAGTTTTATCCATATTTTTCAGCTGCGAAATGTAACTGTACTCAATACACGTGAAGTATGAATAAAAACTCCTTCAGTCACAATTTTTTCCTGTTTTATTTTATTACACGATGCATTTTGGACCCTATGATCATCAGGTTCAAATAGTCTTATTATATAATTTCGATTTGATCTTGACTGAGGTGAGATGTATGTTACTGTCATGAGAAGTTTAGATGTTAGGTTTTCGAGAATCAGCTGCGTAAAATATGGCGAGAAACAATGAAGAAACAGTTAAAAACTTAGCGAGCAATCAAGGAAGAACATTCCTTGGGTCGGAAGAGGACCTGCATGTGCCGAGCAAGGTTGTGAGGAAATGGAACAACCCACTGAGGTTCAATAGCCGTGTTAGAAAGTTGCTACGAAAGCAAAGAAAACATAATCATATTTAAGCAAATCAAAATGATGTAGAAAAACAAAAGCAGAACGAAACCAAACTGTGACTGAAGAGAGCAAATTTAGCCAACCGATCGCACCAAAAATCCTACCAAGTTTCGATCGTATGTAAGTCAATAAATGGAATGAAATCATCTACTCAGTCGCTCAGTGACCATACTGGCACCGAGAGAGAAGACTGGAATACTTAATTTGGTCTGAAATTGTCTCGCTGCAGAAGATCTTAGTACGATTCCTGCTTTCAGTCATCGCACGAACACGGAAACGGCAGATATTCAGATGAGCGCTCGGTGAAAAGTAAGAAATAATTCTATCATCAGTTTATCGGAAGTCACTAGAGTAACGAAGGTTTTGAAGCCACTGGAGAAAATCGCAGGTCATTCCCGTTTTCAGGAAAGGTCTTCGGGAAAATGTATATAATTTTGGGCCTATATCGCCGACATCATTCTGTGTTAGAATAATGGAACAAATTTGATTCTCAAGCATTATGATGTTTCTGGACGACAAAAATCTATTCTACAAAAATAAACATTATTTTCGCAGAGAGCTTGAGATATTGTGACAATCAACTCACGCTGCTCGTGCATGAGATCAAATGGTTAAAATTACTCAAAGCACTATGGAATTTAACATCTGAGGTCATCAGTCCTCTAGACTTAGAACTACTTAAACCTAAGTAACCTAAGGACATCACATACATCCATGCCCGAGGGAGGATTCGAACTTGCGACTGTAGCAGCAGAGCGTTTCCGGACTGAAGCGCCTAGAACCGCTCTGTCACAGCGGCCGGCTGCATGAGATCCAGAGCGCCGTAGACATAGGCACCCAGGTTGATGCCGTGTTCCTTAACTCCTGGAAGGCATTCGATATAGTTCCGCACTGTCGTTTTCTAACATTCTGCGTGGTGTTTATTTGTTCTGAGTCGTGTCTCCCTACCACTTTCGCGCAACGACGCTCTGAGCGTGTTTTTTAGGGAATTGACTAGTTTGAACCTGGGACCTGTTGCTGATAAGGAGGCGCCAGACCACATATGACATGTAGAGTTCACAAGAGTTCAGTGAGACTAGCGATGATATAATCAAATACTTAATGATTTCAGCGTCAGCTCCACTGCAGTCCCTGTAAAAAATCTTAATACTAACTAAATTTAGTGGAAGGGGTTCAAGGCTTTCCTATTTTTAGTTAGCTGGTAAAATAATGTCGGAAAAGCAGTTAAGATTACCACTGGAATTTTTATTCTACTCAAAAAACATTGTTTATAAATTGCACTATTGGGAAAAGGAAATATTTTAATACAGAATGACAAAAACCAACTGCGTTCAACAAAAATGTGAACGAATATTCCCTTAATGGGTTTCCAAGTTCTATAATGGATCGAAGGGTGACCTATGCCATATCACATCTATAATCTAGGTTTAAGTTAACTTTCATAAAAGAGAAAACTATCAAAATGGTCTACAGTGACCCTCAATTATCTTTAATTACTTATTTAACTTGTCGTAAATTACAGTGGCTGATGTGGCTTCTCAATAATTATATGACAGAAAAATCATCGCGTTTCAGATTTTAACTTCCCGTAGCAAATGTGAATACCACGAAGTTTAATTGACAATCGACACGAGTATTACGCAAAAAGGGGATGTAACAGATGAGACTTCTGCAGTTTTGAGTGAAGCCTTATGCGCTCTTATGCTGCATCGCGTACGTTCATTACCTTGTCGATGGTTAGGCAGCGTCATGGGTCGGCGGGCGGCGCAGCTCCACACACCTCGCCGTCTCGGAAGCAATGCTCACGAACTTCTCTTTACTACAATATACTGAAATGGGTTTAATAAAAAGGTATCTGGCTGTGTTTTCAACTGACCAATCAGGGTCTCAATGTTAACCTTAAGCTCCGCCTACAAAAATTCTGTCTATCCAATGAGAAACGTTATACTTTTCGTGGTGGGGCAATGTTTTTAATGTTTGCAACATAACAGAGACGCATATAGTCTCACGCTAAAACTTGCAGCTGGTGTGGCCCTTTTAGCGTTATCGTAAGATCTATACTGTTCTTCTGGAGGGCTCTATCTTTTAACATGGCTGGGGGCTGCTCTTGGCGATGGGCCGGCAATGTGGGTGTCCGTCCCCTATCGTAGGGCCTCCTAGCCTACACGGCTCTGCTCTTGGCTTCTGTTCTCGTTTTTCCCCTAGGAACTGATTCTGTTTCACGATGGGAAGGTAGGACATGCATTTAGGTGTTCTTGTGTTAGTCTGTGGTATTCCATTTGCTCACTCATTGATCGTATTACTTTGGTTAATTTAATGTCAGGATTTATTCGGAGTTACGTGACATACTGCCGGATTTGCTATCATGTCAGGGTTTTCATGGAAGGTGTTAGATTTGCCTGACACCTTACAGTTTGAAGAAAAAAACGCACTAGTTAACAGAACACACACATTGCTCCATTGCTCATAACGGGATGAAATCGGCAGATGTAAAGGCAATTTTGGGAGTACCCAAAGAAGTGTTCACAATATACATAAATAATCTAACAGACAATGTGTAATCAGACGACCCTGTTGTCTGTAGGAAGGTTGTGAAACTAATCTGCATTAGTAATGATTTGAGATCCTAAGGAAAGAAGTACCTCACAAAATAAAAAAAAAAGAACAAACATGAAATACTGAAGTTAATTATGTGGGATTTTTATTGACATCGTTTGGAAGACTGAGAGAACAATTCACCTTTTCAAAAATCGAGAAATAGCTAGTGAACTCTACATCCAATATATGCAAACAACGACATTAACGCGAGCTGCTCGGAGTATGGACTCCAAGATATGAAACTAACACGCCATGCTATAGCAAAAAGTTACACATCTTGAAACTGCGAAGTCAGTGAATGTTAATAGGCACGGGAAGACTCCCAGGGAACGAATCATCAGTATTTAAATCACTCTGCACTCAGATCAAACTCTCTTTGGAGGGTCGGCAGGATGCTTACAGCCAATGAGACGAAAGTATATGTGCCTCGAAGCATGAAAATAGAAGTTAAGTTTCCCTGATATGGCGTTCAAATATGCACAGACCATTTCTAAGGTTGGTACGGAGTTTGAACGGTCTCGTGCTATTGGTTGACGAAGCATGCAGTATCTGAAAGGGCAGGCAATACGTAAGACTGGACGAACAGAAATACTGTTGAGATGATACGAAATTTCTCACGTTTCATGGGAACGGAAAGACAGGATTCCTGTTGACATCTATGCCAAACAGAAACTTCTTATTCTACATCACAGATGGGCACTTGGAGGCTAACGCACCGTTGCAGCCGCACATCAGGAGTTAACTCCGGCAAACCGCAGCTTCAGAATACGCCAAACAGGCCCTGGGAACAACCCCAGGATGTCACCCAACTCTCAAGCGATGTTTTTCTGTTGTACATGACAGTGACTACGGGTGGTCCCAGATTCCGCTTCCTTGGATGAGAACCTTTCAGCCGCCATCCAACAGTCTGCATCGCACGCTTTAACTTAAGAAATAAATGTAACTAAACTCTACAGATTTTGTGTATACAAACTGAAGCGGCGATTGAAAATTTGTAAGCGGCGATTGGAAATTTGTACGAAAGCCGGGAATCTAACCTAGGTGTGCTGCTTACTAAGCAGGTGCGTTAGCCGCTAAGCCATTTTGGCACAGTAGTTCGCACAGCTGCATGGATTATCCTTGCACGCCTCCCTCCTGGATCTAAATTTCCCCTTACACTGGGGCTCTGTATATACTGGGATAGCACTTCAGCATCGAATTTAAATGGGGGATCATGCCTGAGACCCAGGTGCAGGTACTTGTACAAATGAAATGACACAATTTCAGAGACTTTACTGGTCTCATACAGATACGATTTTATCTATATAGACTGAAGCGGCGAGTGATAATTTGTACCAAGGCCGGAAATCGAACCCGGTTCTCGTGTGCACTAGGCAAGTGCGTTAGCCACTAAGCCACAATGGCACAGCAGTTCACACAAATGCACAGATTACCCTGGCGCTCCGCTCTCCTCGATCCAAATTCTCACTGCCGCCCCTTGGAACAAATTTTCACTCACCGCTTCAGTCTATATACATAAAATCATATCTGTATGAGACCAGTAAAGTCTCTGAAATTGTGTCATAACATTTGTATAAACTCGTACAGAATTGCGATGTAATGTGTATCAGTTATGTTACAGATGCAATGACAGAAGTCTGTAGCGATACGCGGAAAGACCTGCAGAGGACTGACCAGATCGGTTTGACGGAGGAGATAGAGAAGATCCAAAGAAGAGCGGCGCGTTTCGTCACAGTGTTATTTGGTAACCGTGATAGCGTTACGGAGATGTTTAATAAACTCAAGTGGCAGACTCTGCAAGAGAGGCGCTCTGCATCGCGGTGTAGCTTGCTCGCCAGGTTTCGAGAGGGTGCGTTTCTGGATGAGGTATCGAATATATTGCTTCCCCCTACTTATACCTCCCGAGGAGATCACGAATGTAAAATTAGAGAGATTAGAGCGCGCACGGAGGCTTTCAGGCAGTCGTTCTTCCCGCGAACCATACGCGACTGTAACAGGAAAGGGACATAATGACAGTGGCACGTAAAGTGCCCTCCGCCACACACCGTTGGGTGGCTTGCGGAGTATAAATGTAGATGTAGATGTAGACAATTGTCAGTTACCTCTCAGTGTAAATAAATGGAACTTAATCCGCAGAACCTGGCAAGGATATCCATTACTATTCGGTTACAGTACTGAAGACAAATCACTCTAAACAGTAACAAATATAAAATAAGTAAAAGTAAACGAGAAACCTTAAGAGATATGACCACATAAAAATAGTTGTAGGAAAATCAGCTGCCAGCATGAGATTCATTGGAAGAATCTCAAGAAAATGTCATTCATCAACGACAGAAGTGGCCTACAAAACACACGTTCGACCAATTCTTGCATACTGGTCGTCAGGCTGACACCCTTACCGTATTGGATAATTAGAAAAGATAGAGAAGATACTAACAAGAGAGATACATTTCGTCACTAGTTCGATTAGTAAGCAAGAGAGAGTTACAGAGGTCATCAACAAACTCAAGTGGTAAACGTAACAAGAGCAATTTTCATGTGCATTACGGAGCACTATACAATTAAAAATCCGAGGGCATACGTTCCTGGAAGAGTCAAGCAACATATAACTTTTTCCAATGCAGCTTTTGCGAATGGAATGGGAAATGAGGGGAAACCATAGTGGCTCCAGAAATACCTTCCGTCACACAGCGTAACGTGGCTTACTGAGTGTTGATACAGACATAGATTAAGAAATAATGGGATTAGAGTGTTGACTACTCGTCTAAGTGTCGCTGCCGCGACTTTAAGAACTGCTGATGGCTACAAAGCAGAAACCGGCTTTCACTTCGCATAAAAAATAATGGACTATTATTTCGGCTTTTAGTCCTACACGCCGTTGTTTTTTAGTTAATCTACATAGCAGTATCCTTTGGTCATCTAGTCTGAGTGCCCATAAGCTGCACTCAAACAAATATAATGGATGATTTTTAATGTGTCGTAATCCTGATTTTCGGACTCGGGTTTACGTCCCGTTCCACATTCTAATGAAACTACTAATCGTTCATGCAGAATACATTATTTCGCGAAAAAAATCATTATTTTGATATTGTAAAATGTTTTATTTTACTCTGTAGGTACAGATTCTTATAAAAACGCAACTAAATCCTGTAGTATAATTAGCATATATCAAAGTTGATTCTGAAAGTTGACCCTTACAGCACAACACGGAAAACGTCCCCATGTATATCAGCGCCATTCCTTTACTGCATTTACAAGCACAACGCCGGTTTTATAGCCTGCTATCGGTGTAGGTAATTCACGACCTATTTTGTTGGCTTGACTCGTTTTTATCAGATCGAGTCGTGTACCTTCGCTTTAAATCCAATCCATTCAGTACTGAATTAATCCTTAACCGTTTAAGCAACAAGAAATGTCAGCGAAAGCCCTTTATACATACACATGAAATGAGTGGATAGATCCCATCAAATTAATGATGTTTATGAAAGCAGATGGTTATATTTTGAACCAATCAAATGTTTATTAAATAATGTTCGCCCATATGTCAATCTTGGCCTCACATGAACTGCAGATTCAAATGCAAAATAGTTAATCAATAATTAATAAATGCAGTGCAAACAGAGCACCAAATACAGAAATACTTGAGAGAAAAGTTCATTTAACTGCTCATGATTTTACAAAAATCAACCGTACACATTCCAAGCCCACAGTTTACCACAATCAACTGTAACATAAACTAGAATTTGTTGTTCTGAATAACCAATGTAAAAAACGTGCAACAAGTCAATCACGCACGACCATAAATAGTAATTGCAGCAAATAATTACATTTCACAGCTGTCTCAGACCCCGTAGACAAAGTTCAAGTTCTTAAAGTGACGCAGAAACAATCACTGGAAAAAAGTCAAATAATCTAAGTCCTCAGAAAATTTGAACTATTGAATTCGTACACACAAAAATTACTCCAAGTTCAATATAAAGTTAGAGTACGCGACTTACCCGACCTCTTGACTGCACAGCCACGCGACAGATTCAGTAACTACGACCGACAAACACACAGTTGTGTGTAATTAGCTAAAGCTAACACACATAAAATAATAGGAAATAGAGAAAATTGCTGTGGTCATTTTGCCACCTCTCACTAAAATAACACAATATTGAACGGAATATAAACAAATTTCGCAAAACATGTTATTATCCAGATTTACAATGTGACAAAATTATCGTAAAATTGTAAATGGTTCAAATGGCTCTGAGCACTATGGGACTCAACTTCTCAGGTCATTAGTCCCCTAGAACATAGAACTAGTTAAACCTAACTAACCTAAGGACATCACACACATCCATGCCCGAGGTAGGATTCGAACCTGCGACCGTAGCGGTCTCGCGGTTCCAGACTGCAGCGCATAGAACCGCACAGCCACTTCGGCCGGCTGCAAAATTATAAATACATATGAAATAGTAAATTTCAGATCTCGCAAGGACCTAGGAAACTCGTGCAGTCTGCATATTATGTGTAACTGTGGAAAATTTATACAATGATTAGCCAAAACATTATGACCAGTGCCCACCGCGACGCTGGATGCCGCCTGGTGGCGTTGCGGGCACGTCACTCAGTAACAAAAGTAGGTAAGCGGAGCAGACACAGACGGGGCATCACCCTAGCGAAGATGTGGGCTGCAAATGGGGAGTCCGCAGCTCGTGGTCGTGCGGTAGCGTTCTCGCTTCCCACGCCCGGGTTCCCGGGTTCGATTCCCGGTGGGGTCAGGGATTTTCTCTGCCTCGTGATGACTGGGTGTTGTGTGCTGTCCTTAGGTTAGTTAGGTTTAAGTAGTTCTAAGTTCCAGCGGACTGATGACCATAGCTGTTAAGTCCCATAGTGCTCAGAGCCATTTTTTTGCAAATGGGGAAATAAATCGAGATCAGCTTCTTTGACAAAGGGCAGATTATTATTACGCAGAGCCTGTGAACGAGTATCTCGAAAATGGCGAAGCTGGTCGAATGTTCACGTGCTACTGTCGTGAGCACCTACAGAAAGAGGCAGGACACTGAAACTACCATTACGCGCTAAGTGGATGGACGTCCACGACTCTTCACAGAACGTGGACTTGGGAGGCTTGTCTGCTGCGTAAAGCAGGATACATCTACATCCAAATCTGCGTGATCACTCTGCTATTCACAATAAAGTGCCTGGCAGAGGGTTCAATGAACCACCTTCAAGCTGTCTCTCTAGCGTTCCACTCTCGAACAGCGCGCGGGAAAAATAAGCACTTAAATTTTTCTGTGCGAGCCCTGAGTTCTCTTATTTTATCGTGTTGATCATACCTCCCTATGAAGATGGGTGCCAACAGAATGTCTTCGCAATCGGAGGAGAAAACAAAAGATTGAAATTTCATGAGAAGATCGCGTTGCAACAAAAAACGACTTTGTTTCATTGATTGGCATTCCAATTCATGTATCATGTATTTGGCACTATATCCCCTATTTCGCGATAATTCAAAACCAGCTGCCCTTCTTTGAAATTTTTCGATGTCATCCGTCAGTGTAACCTGATGTGGATCTTACACCGCACAGTACTCCAGGATAGGGCGAACAAGCGTGGTGTAAGCAGTCTCTTTAGTAGACTTGTTGCACCTTCTAAGTATTTTGCCAATGAATCGCAGTCTTTGGTTTGCTCTACCCACAACATTATCTATGTGATCTTTCCAATTTAGGTTATTTGTATTTCTAATCCCCAAGCCCCAAGTATTTAGTTGAATTTACAGACTTCAGATTCGTGTGACTTATCGCGTAATGGAAATTTAGCGGATTTCTTTTAGCTGGCTCCGAGCACTATGGGACTTAACATCTGAGGTCATCAGTCTTTCTTTTAGTACTCTCGTGTTTAACTTCACACTTTTCTTTATTGAGGGTCAATTGCACTTTTCGCAACATACAGATATCTTATCTAAATCATTTTGCAGTTCGTTTTGGTCATTTGATGACTTTACAAGACGGTAAATGTCAGCATCATCTGCAAACAATCTAAGAGGGCTACTCAGATTGTCTTCTATGTCGTTAATATGGATCAGAAACAATAGAGGGCCTATAACACTTCCCTGGGGAACGCCATATATTACTTCTGTTTTACTCGATGACTTTCCGTCTATTACTACGAACGGTGAATACTCTGACAGGAAAGCACGAATCCAGTCGCACAACTGAGTACTCCATAGGTACGCAGTTTGGTTAGAAGTCGCTTGCGAGGAACAGTGTCAAAAGCCTTCTGGAAATCTAAAAAATATGGAATCAATTTGATATCCCCTGTCGATAGCACTCATTACTTCGTGGTGATTTGTGGCTTCTGCCGAAAGAGCACAATGCTGGTTGTAATCAACCCCCTCCTTCCTTCTTCCATCTATTGTCCACATTAAACAATGCCCAGTCCAAGTAATTAATAATTATGAAGATTTGAGGGAAGTGAATATTACAATAAAAATTCAAGTTTACTTAGCTTGTCATGTAGACATGGCTCCAGTTCTTCTTGTCTAGGAGTCTGATTCTTGAAGCTGAAAATCTAACTTCAGATCCTCACAGTTGGTTTGAACTAAATAAATTAGAAGACTGTTGTAGAAGAAGTTTTTACGTAAATATGTTTTCCGCTGATACTCTCACATTTTGGTATATCATACAGTGTTTTGATTTTTCGCTTTAACAAAACCGAAATTACGTTGTTCGCACCTACTATACAAAAATACGTCGATCACATCAGAGGTAAACTTACAGCTCTCACACTCTGCGGAAATAACAACATTCCAAAGGATTTACAATTTTTCTTAACAAATGAATTCCTATTGGTTTTCGTTACATTAGTAATTTCGATTATTTTTTCATAAATGAATCCAGAAATAAACACAGTAAACAGTACAGGTCGTAATTCCAAATGTTTCTAAAAAGAAAGTTAACTGTATATTCAGAACTAGTACTTAATGATTATAACATCAAAACTAAAATATTTTCATAAATTTTAGCTTAAAATATAGTATACTGTGTATAAAATTATATGAAAGTTTTGAGAAAAGCAACTGAGGTAATATTAACCTGACCAAAACTCGAAAAATAATACTAGTATCGACAACCAATGTTGAGGAAAAGTAATGCTCGATGAGGATGTCTCATTACAATATCCCCCTCATATAATGTGGAAACAAGGTGTTTACAATATTTTGTGACTCACTGTAAAGTTTGTCAAACGGTGTTCAAAATGACGCCAAAAGATGGAGTACAGATTGTCAAAGTTAAAATCCAAAGTTACAATAAAATTTCAGGTTGTATGATCATCACTTCCCTATGAACGTAAGTACAGGCTAGCTTACAAAAACCTGCAAAAGATATAGAAGGAAATACATAGCATCTAACAAATTTCTGATTAAAACAGAGTTCTTCTTGCTTACAATTTGTCTATAGTCCAAATAAGTGTGGAATCTGAGTATTGAAATGGAAAAATTAACATATAGTTACAATTTCCAGAATTATGGACAAAATTCACGTGAAGTTGCTGTAACATATCTAGCTTCATACAGAATGGTCTAACATAGTGTAACCTTTTAGTCTCTTTCACCATTGCAATGAGCTTTAAATGTCGATTAATGTAAGTAAAATGAGTAATAAAATATTATAGAAACACGTTACTATAATAACCAAATGTAAATGTACATAATCCAAAAGTGAAACATTGTTCCTAAAAATGTAGTAAATACCGCAAGTGTAAGCATATTAACCATCATAAAGTAGAATTCATATGCATAGACGTATTTGATACCTAACATATTAATTACAAGAATATAGATTACACCAGTTTATAGGTCTCATTAACCAATATACTTAAGACTGATTGACCTCGATGAGTGTGAGTAACAGGCTGTTAATTAAAAATAAAGTTATGCCAGAAACACTGCTTCAAATCAGCAACTGAAGAAGCAAGTACAATTTTAGTGCAATATAGGATTAGATTAATGTGTTACAGAACATAATTACAATGATCCCAAAACCAAAATCTTAACATATTACAGAAAATGTGAGAAAAATATCTGCTATACAAGCCAAAATCTTGAACTTTTTAAGTTTTCACATTGCTGTGCTGAACACAACAAATCATCAGTCACAGAACATCAACTTTTCACAGCATTATATCCAAGTCAAACAAGATTTAAAGTTACATAATATACTGGGAAGTTAATTCTCCTACTTGGAAAAACATACGTCATTGTGGAATAACACTGTCCATAGCAGTGACTTCTTTTCTAAACAAATAGTTCCTTGAAATTTATATAAATACAAGAATTTTGCATATAGGATAATTTCTTGGCTAACAATTTACAAATTTCAGTCACAAGACTGATGTAATTGACAGATGCTTGAGTACATTACGCAGTACCTATTATCTCTTGAAAGTCGACTGGACCAATAAGGTTGCAGCCATACTGGTGTGTGGGAGTGGATCCACCCACATCTTTCATTTTCCTCCCTAGATTTCTTATCACACGCTCCAGCAGATAGATAACTTCCTGTCTAGCTTTCACGTCGAATGCTGAAACATTGTTTTATGTAGTAAGTATGCTGTTCAATACCTCCCTCACATCACATGGCATATGTTTTGCCTATCTATATTAAAAAAATAAGTATCCAGGGTTTATGTCAGAATGGATTAAAAAGTGTTCTGACATATGGTACATTAATAAATAGAGCTAAATGCAACAAAAAATGAACTATTAAGGTAATACACACATATACACTAAAGATATCTCAAAGTAACATTCACTTGGCAATTAGCAGATTAAAAGAAATTATGTATTCAAGCAAGACAAGTTGGAATGCACTGACACACCATCCAACAAATGCCTACAAAATGAGGTATGGACCATAGTCCACGATGTACTGACATAGGAATTCTGTGTTTAACATACACATGTGTTTGGTTTGCACATATGAAATTTCAAGATACTATTCTTAATATTTGCAGTACTTATGAATAAAAGGTGTCTTCACTCAGTTTACCATAACACCTATGACTTTACCCAAAAGGATACCTGACAAATTAAATCACTTTCCGCGGAGTACACAATAATAATAACAGTAATAATAACAGTAATAATAACAGTAATAATAACAATAATAATAATAATATCTAACGCTAATAGCACTCTAAAATCAAAAATCTATCAGTAAATATTTAATGGCACTGTCACATTTCAAAACTGTAAAAGGTCTACCCATTTAGTCACATGGCATATATGTATCAAAATCTAAAGCACAAATCTATTACATGACAGAATTATATAGTTATATGGACCAGCAAATATGGTGCGGCATAGACGTAAACTCAGTCAATAGACAAGACAGAACTTCAAAAATCACATACTACATTCCTGACAAAGGAGAAAGGAAAAAATTAGATACGTATTGATCACGTCTATAAGCTTTCAGTTCAGTGAAACTGCGTAATCTGGACAACTTCTTAGATTTAGGATACACAATTCTGTATAGATTAGGACGCTGATTTTCAAGAATTTCGAATGGTGTTACATAAATATCGAAGAATTTCTTTATCTCAGATGTCAACACTTTAGATTTCCCTTTGGCTTTCACCAACACAGGATATCCTACCTCAACCTTAGAAAATCTGCCTTTAACATCATGTCTCTGCTTTATCCTATCCCTCTGATTTTTTATCACCTCCCTGACACACTCTTCTCTCTCTTGGGGTGACAGGATTTTGCATGATGGACACTCAATATTCTCAGAACCAAAGTTAGCTGGTCTGCGATTAAACATGGTTTCAAATGGTGAACAACCTGTTGAAGAATGTTGTAAGCTGTTCATAATATCCTCAAAACCACTTACATAATATATACAACTCGTATGATTCTTCCTAAAATATGCTCTAAACAGTCTTCCAGTTTCTCTCATATATCTTTCCACAGGATTGCTCGACAGATGGTACACAGATGAAATATGCCTTATTTCTGCATGATCAACAAAGTCTTTCCAAGCTTGTGATGTAAACTGAGAACCACTGTCAGATAAAATTATTTTAGGAATACCCAACTGATGAAAATATGTATTTTCGAACTTAGCAATCGTTTGCTTATTTGTAGCTTTCTTGACAGTAAACAGCCTTATGAACTTCGAAAATGCGTCAACCACCACAAAAACATAACAAGATCCATTCTTAGACTTAGGCAAAGGTCCATAGACGTCCACAGACACGAGGTCTAGGTTACTATTAGGCGGTATGCTTTGAATTTGACCTCTACTTGTCTAGCTACTTACCTTCACTCTTTGACATCTGTTACAGCTGGCATTCTTCTTCAAAAGTTCACACAGTCATGAAGCATTCAAAGCTTGGCTGCTACAAAATTTTATATAGGAACCAGTTAACAAAAAAAATATTTAAGCTGCTTTTTGTTGCGAGGAGTAGGAAAATTAGCAATAGCATCAGGTTTCTCTTTGTCAGGTGCAATTCCTTTCTTAGATATAACATGGCCTAAAAATTTTACTTCTGCCGCACCAAATTTACACTTACCTATTTTCAAAATCGTATCTCCTGTTTCCAATTTTGAAAAAAAATCTCTTAACAGATCCAAATGTTGTACTCAAGTCTTTTCAGTGACCAAAATGTCATCAACATACACAGTTAATTTTGAACTCACTTCACTTCCCAAGACAGAATCCAGAGCTCTTATGAATTCAGCTACAGATACATTTAGCTCAAACGGTACCATACAGTTCTGAAAACACTTACCTCCAAACAGAAATGTAGTATACTTTCTATAATTAATTTCAAGTGGAATCTGGTTAAATCCGGAGGTCAAGTCCAAACTGCTCATGAACTGTACATAATCAGATTTCTGTAACAGCTCGTCCATGTTCTCACGCTGGTCATTCTCTCTGATAAGAAACGTATTAAGATGTCTAGAGTCCAAAACAATTCTCACTCCATCATGTATCTTATTTACCACAACCAAAGGATTATTGTAAGCATGTCTACTTCTCTCAATTACTCCCCACGTTTCCATTTTCTGAATTTCTTTCTCCACATATTTTTTGAAAATGATATACTATATGGCTTGAGAAAGAAAGGTTGATGATATTTGAGGTGAAGCATGCACTGACAGCCTTTCACTTCCTGGTCTTTCACTGAACACATTTCTAAACTCCAATAAGAAATCCCTAAGTTGTTCCTTTTGTTGTTCATTAAGAGTTTTAGGTTCCCTCAGTTTAGAATCTACTACACTTTCAAAATCGTCATCCACAGTCTCATCAGAATTTAAATCGTCATAAATCATTTGGTACTCACATTGGTTGACAATGGTTCGCAAATAGTTACAATTTTTTCCCTCAGTTTAAAATACAGAAATTTGGTTTTCACATAAGTATTACTTTTAGGTTCCAAAATACACAATTCTTTAGTATTCCATCCAAAACAAGCCTCAACTTTCACTATCGAATCCATACTGAGAATTATATTTCCTTCCAGAGTAGGGATCACTAAGCAACCATTTTCAAAGGTCTTGTCTTCTGTACTAATAGTTAAAAGTACCTGAGATTTTACCAATTTGCTTTGCTTACCTGTAGCTTCTCTATCTTTACACCTATAATGGGCATTTCCGCAAAATTCTTACTATTCTCGATCTTGTCTCTAAATTGTTCACATATACCACAAATCAGGCTCCCTGTATCAAACAGTTGCCTTCCCACTGACCAATCTAAATTTTAATGTAAGGACACCCAAAATCTGAATCATCCTCTCTGTTGTCAGAGACCTTCAATTTCATCAAATGCTCCATCCACACTGTCTTCACAAGGTTTTATCAACTTTACAGGTATCATAACGTTACTTTCATTACTCCTGTTGTCATGTAAGGATTGAACACAGTGAATAGATTCCATGGCACAACTACTGTTTGGATCATTACCCTGCAAGACATTATTGAAAATCTGTTTTGACAAGACTGGTATTCCATGACCCCCACTTACTGCATCACATACATTACTTACCTTACCTGTACTGTCAACATAATTTACAAATAGCTCTGACACTTCATTATGCTTAAACTCCCCAAATACCTGGTGCTCATCATTATCATATTCCTCCAAAATTACTTCATCAGCATCACTGACAATCAAGTCCCATCTCCATCAAAGTCACATACGTCACTTACATACATCTGCAATAAGCCACCAGTCTCAGACTTACCAACCACAGTTAGTTCACAGCTCTCATTCACATCTACATCAAAAACATCACCTAGTTCAGACCCAGTATAGTTATCACCTGATTTACATACATTAACACCTCTGTTTTCCGCCCAAGAGAAGAAATCATTAGTACATACTACACCAAAATTCTCATTACTCTCGCACTATGGTTTGTGATTGGCACTTACATTACCATAATTAAACATAGTATCCCAAAACTGTTTATCAAAACATAAATGAGGAATCTAATATTCCCTCTGTTCAATTTCAGATACATGTGCCATATCACTGTTGCTAGTGATTAATTGCAAGTGTAACTTAGTGGTCCTGTGCTTGTTATGTTTCCTCGCCCCAAAACGGCGGACCTTCCTTGAGGCGAACTGCCGTTTCACGAGTAGTTCCTTTTGTGATGGTTTCTTTTGTTAAAATGCTCTTGGTTATTACCATTATTCCTATCCTGCCGCCGTTCAGAATTTCTCTCTATTGACACTTTGGTCCTGATGGAAGTTACCGTTATCTCTGTTCTGTTGTGATATCTATCATTCCTATTGTTATGGTACATACTTCTTTTTACTGCCCTATAAAGCTTGTCAACATATCGTAAAAGCTGTTCAAAACAATCGTCAGGTCCGTACTCCAAATCACACTGCAATCTTTCTGTTGATCTCCTTTTAAGTCCATCAATCAAGGTCATTTCGTCTAATGATTTGTCAAGTAATTTTTTAAGTTGGTTCTTACAAAACTCTTTAAAACTGCCCTCCTATAATTAGGACCATTAAAAAATTCACTTTTGTTTTTCTCCTGTTCAGCTTCCTTCCAAAATTTACTTAAAATCTTTCCTCGAACTCCGGTCTGTTTCCCACTGACTTAAATTTAAATTAACCCATGATAGAGCTTCGCCTTCAAGAAATCTTTTAACAGATTTAATTTTTTGATTGTCAATCATGCCTGACATAAATCTATCCCTGCAGTGGTGCAGAAAATCCACTGGATGTACATTATCTGACGGAAAACTTTTGATAGGAACGTTGGACCACGCAGTACCATTGTGTGCACACAGGTTTTTGCTTATTCAACTTTCCTGAACAGCTGAAATTTTTTAATCTAAAACAGCTACATTAGTTTCTACATTTAAAATTTTTTGGTTGAAATTGGTGACATTTTGTTGGGTGGTAGCTTCCAACTCATACAGTTTTTCCGCTACGGCCTTCTGTTCAACTCTGACGTCATCAATATTCTTTAATTGTTTCGCTGACTCAGCTGCAAACTCATTTTCTAAAACAATAAATTTATTTTCTAAATCATCAACTTTTTCATTCACACTTTTTAACCCACCTGGCAACCCACTTTTTAACTCTGAAACTTGATTACTAAGTTGACCTATCTGATCTTGTACCTTGTCCATTTTACTATTGTTTTCAGTTTTCGAATCGTTTAATTGTCCTTGTAGTGAAGTTTGTAGATGGTTTCGCCTTTCATTATTTTTAGTTAACTGATCACTGGCTGTACTAAATTTGCTATTGTTATCCGTCTTCATTTCCTCTAGTTTTACCAAAATTAACTCCAAAACATCAGTCTTAACAGTCTAGGATTTCACTTGGCTCAAACATGTCCTGACTGGATCCTGCAGCTTCCGTTATCTACCTCACTTTTGCTTTCGTTCCTA
Organism: Schistocerca piceifrons; assembly: GCF_021461385.2. Classification (NCBI taxonomy): domain Eukaryota; kingdom Metazoa; phylum Arthropoda; class Insecta; order Orthoptera; family Acrididae; genus Schistocerca; species Schistocerca piceifrons. The sequence continues at coordinate 537,892,813 of NC_060149.1, forward strand.
TTCATTTTGTTAACAAGTACACGAGTCCACAAACCAGTTACCTTCACGAGTAGTTTGTGCTTATCTTTCCGTTTTGATGTCCCTGGTTGTAGTTGTAAGGTCCTCCTCACTCTCATTAGATCCGGTCCACCATTATTGGCAGTGCATCGTCACTGTTGGTATAAAGATCCTTTGTGGGCAGCCTTCAGTTTTGCTCCATGTGATCGAAAATTTATTCCTACATAAATTTCAAAAATCAACGTAATAAAACAACTTCTGCAACAGAGAAACTTCATTATTAGTCATTTAATCACGAACGACGCCCACACTTGCAATCTCCCCCCTCCTTCCTTCTTCCATCTATTGTCCACACTAAGCAATGCCCAGTCCAAGTATTAATAATTATGAATATTTGAGAAGAGTGAATGTTACAACATACTTTCAAGTTTTCTTAGCTTGTCATGTTGATATGGCTCCAGTTTTTCTTTTCTAGGGGTCTGATTCTTGAAGCTGAAAATCTAACGTCGGGTCCTCACGTGTGGTTTGAAGTAAATAAATTGGAATATTGTTGTTGCAGACGTTTTTACTGATTTTCTCACATTTTAGTATATCATACAGTATTTTGATTTTTCACTTTAACAAAGCCGAAATTACATTGTTCGCAACTACTATACAAAAATACGTCCGATTACATCAGAGGTAAACTTACTACTCTCAGACTCTGTGGAAATAACAACATTCCAAAGGGTTTACAACTTTTCTTAACAAATGAATCCTTACTAGTTTTCGTTACATTAGTAATTTCGATTACTTTTTCAGAAATGAATCCAGAAGTAAACACAGTGAACAGTACAGGATTGCTTAATTAATAATAGAAATTTTAGCTGTGCAAATAATTCGTAATTCCAAATGTTTCAATAAAAAAAATAATATTAACTGTACATTCAGAACTAGTACGTCTCGATTTTAATTTCAAAACTGAAATGTTTTATAAAGTAGTTCTTTTTCGTAAATTTTAGCTTGAAATATACTGTATGCAAAATTATATGAAAGTTTTCAGAATAGCAACTGAGATAATATTGACCTGTTCAAAATTCGAAAAATAATAGTGGTATCGACAACTAATGTTGGGAAAAAGTAACGCTAAATGAGGATGTCCCGTTACATGGTGTGTTTCGGAGCACATCGCTCATAGTACACTGTTGAACATGGAGCTCGTCAGCAGAGCACACCTACGTGTTCAGATGTTGACACAACGAAATCGTCAATTACGATTGCAATGAGCACGGGACCATCGGGGTTCTACCGCCGATCAATGGAGACGTGTCGGCTCTTCGGGTGAATCATATTTTTGCTACACTAGGTCAATGGTCGCCCCCACAAACGCCGTTATCGAGGTGAACGACGGCTCGGAACGTGCAGCGTGTCACAGACGCAGTCTGGTGGGAGCAGTAGTTTGCTGTTGGGAGACATTCTGCCGCGCTTGTATGAGACCTGTCATAGTAATCCAAGACACGCTGACAGCTGCGAATCACCTACATCCCCTCATGCTTGATGTCTTCCCCATTAGCGATGTCAGCTTTCTGCAGTACAATTGTCCGTGTCTCGGAGCCATAACTGTGCCACAGCGATTTGGGCAGCATTATAGTGAACTCACGTTGATGTTTCGGAAACCAAATTCTCCTGATGTAAATACTATGGACTCCATCTGGGCCACCATCAGGCGCCATCACCGCGTACACGTATCAGCGGCCCGTTATTTACGAGAATTCCATTACCGTGCGCAGGCATCTATTGACACATATCTTCACAAATCTGCCAACAATCTGCCGAATCCCTGATACGCAGAATCAGTGATGCATTTCGTTCCAAAGACAAACAAGCTATTAAGCAGGTGATCATAATGTTTTGGCTCATTTGCACATAAATTTTTAATAAGCTCACCTGTAGTTATTTATACACACACACATGATTTGAATTGTAGCTTCTTGTGATGTTTCTTGACATCTTCAACTTTAATTTTAAACTTCATATAATCTTATTGCTCCAGTAATTCAGTCATTATAAATTTTACAATCTGTCAGGATCAAAAAAATTTCTTAATATTAGTCCTAGAATTATGATTAAAGAAATTTACAATGGTCTCGTCTCATCGCCGTAGTTCTTCTGGTGTACTTTTTTGTACTTTTTTCTGTATCATGAAACTAATATCCATCTTTCATTTCAACCATGTTAGCCGCCATTCTGTCGTCTTCAGCCTTTAGCCAAGCCAGCACACTCCGACTTAGGGAAAAATCTACATCCAGCTCTCGGGCACATGCATTCTTCACATTCCTCACGTGATCGGCTAGCCACTGTAAACTGTCGGAACACCACAGCTCTTACTCTGTGAGTCGGCCTTTCATAATGAAAATCATCTCCAACTTCATACTGCGGTTGATTGGAATAAGAAGTTGCAGCAGTGGCTGTTGTTATAATACAGTTTGTATCATATTGCCTACTTACGCCATAACTAGAGCTATAACATTTGTAGCGAATGAATCAGCTTGAGTAATAAGCAGGAATCATACATATACTTAGACACAGAATTAAACATAATAGATATATCTAACCTACGTCTAAATGGGTCTCTAATAATAACAGATCAGTTTCTGGGATTATTAAGGGCAATAACTGCCGATGTACCTCTTAACCGACAATATTTCAACATTGAAGCTTTTAGATTGTTTATTCTTTGCAACATTCTCACACGCAACATTGCACTGTAACTGTGTGCCGCTGATGATCGCTGGTGTTATGTGGTGACACCAGATGACTGACCAGTCCCCTGCGTGCAGGCTTCATCATTGTGTTATTACTCCTTCTTCACGCGCCACTTTGTACAGTCTATGTAACATCTCCCCAGCCACACTATATCCTATTAAATATTTAAACAAACTATCCCAGTGAGAGATCGTTCATTTTATTGATCCCATTACTACCCACTGTTCATGCTAGTTCAACCCTTTCCTTGCGCACCTTGTGTCCATTGTAGTTAGTTCTTCAAAGGTATTCATCAAGGCAACAATAAAAGGTAAAACTTTCTGAAGATTAAATTATTATCAAGATTCAACTCCAAATCTCAACCCCATATACCAGGATCAAGCAACAGGTGCCTTTCCTCATCCCACACTTTCTCAATAGCACCTTTTCGAGAAATCTTACAAATCTCATGCTTCCACACATACATCACTAACGAATTCCCCCAAAATTTTCGCTTATGGTATAAATTCACACATATAAGTATTGCTTATGCAGACTAAATTATTCACGTTATACTCTGTCCCTGCGCTCATTCAGGGGAAACTTTGACATTTCGCTAAATTTCAGCAATGCAGATCGTATTCTACAACATATATTCTGCACATCATAACCTCAAAAATCGGTTACAACTAAATATAATAAAACAAACAGATTTTAGTAGCCCACGAGTGAGGGGCCACTATGGTGTAGAGGTTGAGATGTGGCACGATGTGTAGATGGTGCTGCTACCCAGTGCTGGCTAGGAAAACAGCTGGAAGAAAAAATAATTTTATTCAACTTGTGAGGCTGCAGATACGTACACTCAGGCGTGTAGCGTGGAGTCCCCACTGTGACGGTTGCAGAAGCTGGCTGACAGCTGCGTGGCTAGCTGTGACATCTGCGCACAGCGATGCTGACACTTGTTTAACACACCTAGTAACACGTCCCCAAGTTTGCACAGCGTGGCATTATGTGGTAACTGCCAGCGGCGCGTACATCTGCCAGAATTCTCGTGGAGACCGTCAGGGCCCGGGAGGAGAGCTCGCCCCATTGGCTAAAGGTCGAGAACTCGCCTCAGGGTTGGTGTGAAAGCAACTGCACCACCCCAGACATGAACTGGTGCCCTCCAAGGAAGAAGTTCGACTGCTGTTGAAGACAGACTGGAAGCTGCTCATCTATTGCACATCTCTAAGTCTCCAGGGGTGTGCTTAGTACTAGCAGCGGGTCTGGTCTGGATAGCAGTCCAAACCGGCGATGGCTGCTTGTTAGCCCATAATTTGGTGGTGACTTTCAAAGCCTTCGCATCGTGGTGTGTGCCGGCATTCTGTGCATATCTCTGCTAAAATCGACAAGCATTTATACTGGTTAATGGCCCTTTTGTTACCCTGATACAATGCTTCTTACCACTTACGAGTCGAGACCTTCGTGGCTCAACAATGTAATAACACTCTGGTGCACCCGACAGCTGCACTGCACTTTTGCTATATTCCCAGCATTGGGTGAACAGACCTGCTAATGAAATCGGCATTCCAATGCCTCGCCACCCATCAGCTACCCATACTTTCCAACACAGCCAAAGCAGAGTTGCTATTTCGACAGTAGCATCAAAAAACTAACGGTGCGGCTACATACCTTCCTACTTTGCTAAGATCTGGTTCCCAGGTCTCGACCCATGACTGGTCTGCAAAAAAAGACTCCACTTACGTGGCCACAACATTCATTACTTACAGTTTCTTCTTAGCACTATTTAGCTTGAACCACAAGCTTCAGAAGCTGTACACTACTCTATAGCTCTAGCCCATCGTCTGTTAGCTTTTCACATATTATTATGTCACTCTCCACTCTCATTACTAACTACCAACATGCATTAACCCCGTTAAAGAAAGATATAACAACTACTAACATCGTTTCTCACTCACAGTGCTACCACAGCTCTTATCCATTCGAGTTACCAACAGTGCTCGTTCCAACAATCAACTCAGAGCGCGATGTCCTTTGAGTTTTGCACATTCTTAATCTTAGAATAGACATTTCTTGTCACGAAACTTACACTTATCCCGAACTTTCTGTACTCCACATTCCTACTTTACTTAGTAAACCAATCAAGTGATATTTGATGCACTGGAGAGTTAAAGTTGCTGCATGTCAGATCAGAGAAGTTGAGAATAAAAGTCATGACTGTGCTGCACCAAGTAGTGTAGTGGGGGCACGGCAAGTACAACATCGGAAAGATGAATAGATGAGTGCTTTTTGCTAAGCAAGAGAATGTGGTTCTCACTGCTGGACGCACACGAACTGTAATTTGTGATTGAACCCAACAGCACCTCACACCATAAGGTCTCGAGTTGTCTTGTGCGAACACTGACACTGTGATACCGCTCCCCCTGTCTGCGACAAACCTAAATGCGGCCATTACTTTCAAACAAACGGGACCTGGATTCGTCTGAGAACATTATCTGATGCCATTCCTGTCTCCAGTGACATCGTTCCATACACCATTGCCGTCTAGCATGTTTCTGGCGGTCGTCAATGATAGGCAGAGAAGTGGATGACGCACACATAAACCACGCCGTAATAAACGGCGGCGGACTGTCACCCCTGATAACGTACGATGTGTTACACTGTTCCACTGTTTCACAGTGCCGAGGAGGACGCAGATTTGTCCTGCAATGCCATTGGGATGAGGTGACCATCTTCTCGAGGGGATGGTCTGGGTGGTGCGATCTGACTAACCTTGTCATGTTCTACAGCCTTCCGTGAACAATTCCGGACAAATCAGCTGCACTACCAGAACAACGAACAGCAATTTCCCGGATAGATGCAGCACATTCTCTCATGCCAACAACGCGCCCTCTTTCAAACTCACTGATTTGACAGTACGGCTCCCGCATACGTCTGTGAGGCATCCTGCACGTCTGTTGAAGCCGCCCTGATCCATTTCCTTCGGTTTATAGCGATAACAACGAGAGCAGCAGGCACATTTTACCGGTAGGTGCTGTTGCGCTGCGATATAGATGTTGACCTTGAACCTGCGTGCAGACATTGTTCAAATGATGTTGACCTTGAACCTGCGTGCAGACATTGTTCAAATGACATATATATATGAGAGAGAGACAGGATTGGACGAGAGAGACCAAATATGTTACATACCATCATTACCATCGTAATCAGGTTCCTGAGATGGTGTGGTTAAATCACCCCTGTTTACAGGGATTGTCCATAAATCATCCTCATTCAAAAATCATACAACAACGACATTCGATAAGAGAAGTGTGATAAACATACACGCACAGGGGTACAATAGAATGTAGCTGCTACTTACATGTAAGATCTTCCTCTGTAGCATATTACATTCACAGGGCAAGCATGTCTTCTTCATACCAGATGGATGACATGCAATTCCCACATTCACACTGTTGAAAGGAGAGCACTTGCTGCAGCTGCTGCTGTTCCTGCTGCTGAATCTTTTTATAATGATGAAGAGGCTGGCAACATAAATGCCACAATCAGGCTGAGGTGATATATAGGCTGCTAGCTTGTCTTATATAACCAAGGTTAGGGGAATGGTAGTTCGGGTAAATTTCAGCCAGTAGTGTTGCTGCTTTCAGTAATGATCAACGTGTGACACCGTGGCACCTTGAGCTGAGTGATTTTTTGGGGGATGCCGTGACTGCTCAGAGAGTATGAATACGATGAGATGGCAGATTGTTTTAAAACAAATCAGTTACTTATCGCGCTATTTAATAGTAGTTTTTTGCTATCTGATTTATATATGAAACAAATCATCTTATTATTCATACTGTGGGAGTGCAATCGAGGACACCCATATTTCTTCAGATTTCTAACAGCGCTGTTCTTGTAAATATCACTTGTCCATAACAATTTACCATTACCTTTCATGTAAACAATAGAGTTAATACGATCAGTACCACAAAGTGTTGTTCAAATGGTTCAAATGGCTCTGAGCACTATGGGACTTAAGTGTTGGTGTCATCAGTTCCCTAGAACTTAGAACTACTTAAACCCAACTAACCTAAGGACATCACACACATCCATGCCCGAGGCAGGATTTGAACCTGCGACCGTAGCGGTCGCGCGGCTCCAGACTGGAGCGCCTAGAACCGCTCGGCCACTCTGGCCGGCACAAAGTGTTGTCACCATAGCTTCGAAAATCATCCTGTCTGCGTCCCAGTACACTCAATAAAAATGGCAAATTAACTATAGTACATTCTTATGTGTGTTGATGCATTTTATAGTTCTAAAAGGTTTCTTGAAGCAACAACCTTAGATAATGTTGGGATAACTCATCCCTTGGTCGTGAAGGCGATGAAGGCAGTATCTTCAAATACGAAGTGTCCATATTCAGCAAGGAAGCTTGTAGTTTGAAGCATCATCTTGAAGTTATTTGGACATTATAATGCATTATACAACTGTCTGCACGATTTCTGTAACTAGTGTGTAGTTAATGGTGTGTTCATGGAGTGTTAACGCAAATGTGTTTGCGTTTTGTGGCTTCAGCTTGAATATGGACAGCAATCAGTCCACTCTTCAAGTTTCATTCCGTTTCGAGCGTGTTATATCGATAATTGGAGCTAACTTCTTAAGTTCGTTTGAACTGAGCGAACACCCTTCAGTCTGAAACTTCCTGGCAGATTAAAACTGTGTGCCGGACCGAGACTCGAACTCGGGACCTTTGCCTTTCACGGGCAAGCGCTCTACCGACTGAGCTACCCAAGCATGGCTCACGCCCCGTCCTCACAGCTTTACTTCTGCCAGTACTTCTGCCAGAACACTATCCTATTTTGGATTTTTTAATTTCCTGTCATTTTATACACTGGCATTTCCTATGAATACAGTGGAGAGGAGGGGGGGAGGAGAAACATGGAAAAATTGCATGCCATCATTGGTGACATGACAGGGGAGGGATAAATCTGACAAGGGTGAAGATTGTGTTTGGACTGGTACAGCTACTCTACTAATTCTTCCAGATCATCCTTACAGTTCTGATTTGCACCCTCTGACTACCATCTTTTCGCCTGCGTTAAGCGGCAGATACGAGACCTACACTATGAGTCAGCGGACGATGTTCGGCAAGCAGTGTATTAGTGTCTTTAGGAAGCTGGGTTGGATTTCTACCATAATTTTTTTTCTAATGTGGAGAACTATAGGAAAATGGTGTTGGAAAGTGACAAGAATGTAGAAAAAACTATTTACTTGGTTCACCAAAACAAAACAAAAATAATAGTTGCTCAATATTTTCAGTACAGTTCCGGTAATTTAAGACGGATGGCAACTGTTTTATTATCAACTGTGTTGTTGTTCCTTGTATAATATGAACGTTATTTGGGAATTAATTTCTTATGTAAGTATGCTTGTGATACTGTTGTGAAGGACAGAATGATGGGATATTATTCTGGGGAATACAGGAGCAGGATTAGATTCAAAAAGGAACTAATAGGGGGTGAAATGAAGTCACATTTATGAAGAGAATTAAGAGATGTAAACATGTCTTGTCTCAGGTGTTCATCTTGTAGTGGCACCCTTATTTTGTGAGCGCTACTGAGGAAATAGCTACGCTGCTATGGCTGTATAGAAAGTGTATATCGACAGAGCACTGATGAGCTGTGTTTAACAACCTTTAATTGCGCTCTGTGAAGTATTTTGTATAAACAGATGAATGATTTTTTTATGTCTCCCTTGCTGCAGTGAAGGAGACACACTTCTGTTTTACCTCTAGTTACGACTAGACGCCTTTTCCATTACAGATGCGATAACCATTTTTTAATGTATAACATTGAAGTAAATATCGTAAAATATATTGAAGTTAATTCAGTCAGCTGTTCTAATAATTTAATTAACATAAATCACCACTATATTATATACTTATTCATGTTTCCTATTCTGATTTAGATTGTCTATGGGACTGTCGCCATATGCCGATAACAAAGGCATACATTTGGCCAATAGATATTCTCAGTGCTGTTAACACAAATTGCACGCTCAAAATATGTAAGAATCTCGTCTTCTGGAACGTTTAGTTCGGGGATTTCAAATTCCGATGCCTTCAAATTACTGAATAATTATTTCAGTTTCAAATAACACGGTCACGCAGACCTTTGTTAAGCAGGCAATGGCGTAACTGCTAATATATTCTTAATTAGATTACTGTTCATTCGAGCTAGTCCCACACACTTACGCCGTTGTATAAGTAAGGTGCTTCTTAACTACTGATCCTCTCATTTGAGCTAAATTTTATTGCACTCACCAATTCAAAAATCCAGTATCCAATAACTAAACCTTTCACGGGATCGTTGGGTGTAAATCATTGCCCTCTTTTCATGTCATTCTTCCTTAGCAAAAGAGCAGATATAAACTGACGAAATACGCAAGGGAGGAAGAAAGAGTTATAAATTGACGATACCTTGCCAGAACACTATGCTAAATTATATAAGTATTTTTTCTGTTCTATGACCAGTACGTCACTGAAATTATGCTCTATGCTAGGTGAGTGTTTTTCTCTTTCATGAGCAATACGTCATCAAGATTTCTGAGCCACTATCGATGAGTCGGAGTACAAAAGAAAGAGGGGAAAGAAATAGCTTCAGACCGGCCCATGAAATTAGCGGACTTCATTTCCGCAGTTCTCTATAATCGCGGTAAGACAGCAAACTTTCACATAAGAATATATCTTTCATAGATGCACGTTATTTAACATTTATTACAAGTTTATGTCCAGTACCTAATTATTCAGTCTTACAAAATAGAACTTCAATTATTTTCAGTTTAATTGTTGTGTTGTAAATTTTAAAATGACTGCATCTTGGCAGTAGTAATATGTAATGGCCAAGAAGCCAGACTCGATTGTTGTTGGACATAAATATAATTATCAACAAAGGTGCTTAATGTGAAAGATATTTCAAATCACTTGTAGAGATTTTTCTACATCCATAGTTTCAAAAATTTTACAGTAGAATTTTATTTCGATTCTTACGTATGACGAAGATAGGAAAATTTTATAGTGGCTGCGGAAGACAATGCCGATTTACCGATAGGCAATGGCATCGAGTCAGGTAATTTGGTTGAAAAAAATGTTGAACAAATTCTCCGTTCAGAACCTGAACGAATGTCAAGTTCTGAACAGGAAGAAACAGAAATTTTGAACAGTAATCTCATGCACGCACAAATCCATGCCGAAAGCGAGCAGCATGGAGACAGTGTCTTGGTAGACACGTCTCCTTGCACGCAAAGTGCACAAATTACACAGCCCCCACAAGTCGATATAATGGCAAACCTGCAATAGACGTTTGAGAAATTACGAGCAGATAACAACACTGAAAATCAATGTAAATACTTTAAAATCTGTATTGAAAACCTAATTAACTACTCTGATCGATAAAAAGTTAAATGAAAGAAGAAAAGATCTTGCCCCAAAACAACAAGTAGATGATATCCGTACAGAATTACAGACGCACTCCGATGACACAAAAACGTTAAATACAAATTTCGGTAATCTGCATTCTGCAATGTACCACTGTAGGTAAAGAAATCACACAATTACAGAATGTATGTAAGGATCTCCCAGCAACACTACACAACCTTAGTAAAAATCAGAATAAGCTAAGAAATACTGTGAAAAATATGGGAACCCGTACAGAAAAAATGTTGCTGGCAAACAGTAGAGTCAGTTATAACAACAGATTAGTGTGTATTGTCGAACCGTCACAGACAGTTACACTGCTTAGAGCGAAAGAAAAGACGCCGAACTAGCGGAAAAGGTGAACCAAGATTTGAATAAAATAGTCACGGGGAACATCATTGGAATCACAGGAAAACCTAACAATATCAGCGAAAATTTTCAAAAGAAATTTTCTCAGATCAGGGATGTATTACAAAAAGACTTAGCCAAATGGCGCGATGAAGTACACACGCGGTTTAACACAATACACATCGAACTGTCTGTGGCTAGGGAATATATGCCTAATGCATCACGTAGAATTCGCCAAACATTTGGCAACAGTCCAAATCGCGGGGAGTATAAGTCAGATTCTAGTGACGAGGCTGGCACAAATGAAGTCCCTCCGCCATGCAGATATTACAAAATGGACACAAACCCCACACTTTCTATATTATTACTGAAGGAAAGTGTGATAATGCATCGGCAATTCCAAATCTACTATCCACAGAAAGAACTCCGCACCCTCTGATTTTTATAAAATCTTTCCCGGAGTATTACCCACCACCCGGACAGGGTATCAAAAGATTCTGTTCGTGGTTGGCTATGTCCAGGGTGGCGGAGTCATATAGGCAATTGAAACGACTGAAACACACGAAACATATACGTAATTTGAAAACGAGTTCTTAAAAGAAATATTGGTCCACATGTATACAGCAACGCCTGAGGAAACAGGATCGAACCGGTTTCACATAAAGACTTGATAAGAATCCTTAAAGGGTAGGTACCCGTTAGCATAGGTAAAGATTTTCTGTACCCTCCTGAAGACGACCTGAATCAGTTTATGATCACCCTCGATACAATTGATCTGATACACGAGGATATGAGAGCCAGTTATAATCAACATAACATGAATAATAAGAATGGGTCCTTGCAGCCAGGCCAGCCGAGATATGGCAACAACAACGGTGGGCCGGCAAAGGCACCGGGGGCACAGTCCGTGATGTCAACGCCCACGTCACCAAGCTATGACGGCCAGCCTACCGATCAACGACCGCGAAACAACTTTAAAAACAAAAAGAAGTTTAATAACAGATACCACACTGGGTATCAGGGCAGTGACAACAGTCAGTACTGTGCCAACCAAAACTCACATTACTGGAACAGGCGAAAGCAGACCGTGAATATGAGTAACTTTCCGCAAAACAATAGTAACAATAGTCCGAAAGCCGTCATATGCCGGATGCGTCAAGTGACTATGTTAACTGGGTGCTGCATGCGCAACAAAGAGATTTCATAAATATAGTAGGGGTTACAAATGAGCAGACGCCATCCGATGAGCAGTGTGCGTCGACAAACAAGCACCGACCACATTAAGTCCTCGAATGTCGGTCGTAACACGGTCTGGGGAAACAGAACAAGTAAAAACAAACCTACTTAGATGCAGCGATGGTATTGACATGAGGGACGAATTCACACAGAAGTCACACACGTGTCAACATCTACATCTACATCTACGTCCATACTCCGCAAGCCACCTGACGGTGTGTGGCGGAGGGTACCTTCAGTACCTCTATCGGTTCTCCCTTCTATTCCAGTCTCGTATTGTTCGTGGAAAGAAGGACTGTCGGTATGCCTCTGTGTGGGCTCTAATCTCTCTGGTTTTATCCTCATGGTCTCTTCGCGAGATATACGCAGGAGGGAGCAATATACTGCTTGACTCTTCGGTGAAGGTATGTTCTCTAAACTTCAATAAAAGCCCGTACCGAGCTACTGAGCGTCTCTCCTGCAGAGTCTTCCACTGCAGTTTATCTATCATCTCCGTAACGCTTTCGCGATTACTAAATGATCCTGTAACGAAGCGCGCTGCTCTCCGTTGGATCTTCTCTATCTCTTCTATCAACCCTATCTGGTACGGATCCCACACTGCTGAGCAGTATTCAAGCAGTGGGCGAACAAGCGTACTGTAACCTACTTCCTTTGTTTTCGGATTGCATTTCCTTAGGATTCTTCCAATGAATCTCAGTCTGGCATCTGCTTTACCGACGATCAACATTATATGATCATTCCATTTTAAATCACTCCTAATGCGTACTCCCAGATAATTTATGGTATTAACTGCTTCCAGTTGCTGACCTGCTATTTTGTAGCTAAATGATAAAGGATCTATCTTTCTGTATATTCGCAGCACATTACACTTGTCTACATTGAGATTCAATTGCCATTCCCTGCACCATGCGTCAATTCGCTGCAGATCCTCCTGCATTTCAATACAATTTTCCATTGTTACAACCTCTCGGTACACCACAGCATCATCTGCAAAAAGCCTCAGTGAACTTCCGATGTCATCCACCAGGTCATTTATGTATATTGTGAATAGCAACGGTCCTATGACACTCCCCTGCGGCACACCTGAAATCACTCTTACTTCGGAAGACTTCTCTCCATTGAGAATAACATGCTGCGTCCTGTTATCTAGGAACTCCTCAATCCAATCACACAATTGGTCTGATAGTCCATATGCTCTTACTTTGTTCATTAAACGACTGTGGGGAACTGTATCGAACGCCTTGCGGAAGTCAAGAAACACGGCATCTACCTGTGAACCCGTGTCTATGGCCCTCTGAGTCTCGTGGACGAATAGCGCGAGCTGGGTTTCACATGACCGTCTTTTTCGAAACCCATGCTGATTCCTACAGAGTAGATTTCTAGTCTCCAGAAAAGTCATTATACTCGAACACAATACGTGTTCCAAAATTCTGCAACTGATCGACGTTAGAGATATAGGTCTATAGTTCTGCACATCTGTTCGACGTCCCTTCTTGAAAACGGGGATGACCTGTGCCCTTTTCCAATCCTTTGGAACGCTACGCTCTTCTAGAGACCTACGGTACACCGCTGCAAGAAGGGGGGCAAGTTCCTTCGCGTACTCTGTGTAAAATTGAACTGGTATCCCATCAGGTCCAGAGGCCTTTCCTCTTTTGAGCGATTTTAATTGTTTCTCTATCCCTCTGTCGTCTATTTCGATATCTACCATTTTGTCATCTGTGCGACAATCTAGAGAAGGAACTACAGTGCAATCTTCCTCTGTGAAACAACTTTGGAAAAAGACATTTAGTATTTCGGCCTTTAGTCTGTCATCCTCTGTTTCAGTACCATTTTGGTCACAGAGTCTCTGGACATTTTGTTTTGATCCACCTACCGCTTTGACATAAGACCAAAATTTCTTAGGATTTTCTGCCAAGTCAGTACATAGAACTTTACTTTCGAATTCATTGAACGCCTCTCGCATAGCCCTCCTCACACTACATTTCGCTTCGTGTAATTTTTGTTTGTCTGCAAGGCTTTGGCTATGTTTATGTTTGCTGTGAAGTTCCCTTTGCTTCCGCAGCAGTTTTCTAACTCGGTTGTTGTACCACGGTGGCTCTTTCCCATCTCTTACGATCTTGCTTGGCACATACTCATCTAACGCATAATGTACGACGGTTTTGAACTTCGTCCACTGATCCTCAACACTATCTGTACTTGAGACAAAACTTTTGTGTTGAGCCAACAGGTACTCTGAAATCTGCTTTTTGTCACTTTTTCTAAACAGAAAAATCTTCCTACCCTTTTTAATATTCCTATTTACGGCTGAAATCATCGATGCCGTAACCGCTTTATGATCGCTGATTCCCTGTTCTGCGTTAACTTTTTCAAATAGTTCGGGTCTGTTTGTCACCAGAAGGTCTAATATGTTATCCCCACGAGTCGGTTCTCTGTTTAACTGCTCAAGGTAGTTTTCAGATAAAGCACTTAAAAAAATTTCACTGGATTCTTTGTCCCTGCCACCCGTTATGAACGTTTGAGTCTCCCAGTCTATATCTGGCAAATTAAAATCTCCACCCAGAACTATAACATGGTGGGGAAATCTACTCGAAATATTTTCCAAATTATCCTTCAGGTGCTCAGCCACAACAGCTGTTGAGCCAGGGGGCCTATAGAGACATCCAATTACCATGTCTGAGCCTTCTTTAACCGTGACCTTCACCCAAATCATTTCACATTTCGGATCTCCGTCAATTTCCTTCGATACTATTGCACTTCTTATCGCTATAAACACGCCTCCCCCTTCACTGTTCAGCCTGTCTCTACGGTATACATTCCAATCTGAGTTTAGGATTTCATTACTGTTTACGTCTGGTTTCAGCCAACTTTCTGTCCCTAGTACTATATGGGCATTGTGACCGTTTATTAATGAGAGCAGTTCTGGGACCTTTCTATAGACGCTCCTGCAGTTTACTATTAGCACATTAATATTGTTATTCCCTGTTGCATTTTGCCTACTCCTACCTTGCCGCGTCTCAGGAGGCGTCTTGTCGGGCCATAAGATACAAATGGCAGTACAGGCTAAAATAAAGGGTAATTACAGACAAAATACCTACTACTATAGTTCTCGTCACAGGCGCGACGACAATTGTGTCTCACAAACATATTTCAAAAGAATAGGGGAAGCCAAAAAAATCCTATACTCCCAGGACAAGGTTGCAAAGTCTCAGATGCTGTTTGTGCAAAAGCTGTATTAGTGAAATGGCAGACACAGGCGGACATAATAATAGGGGATGGAGTTGTACTGTTCGTATCCCTAGTAATAAGCAGTCTCACTGTGGAATGCCTCTTCGACATTTAATGTTTTAGAGAAAAGGACGCACTGATCGACTTTTACAAAGTAAAATTCTTTTTGATGCACGGGAGTAGACAAATAAAAGCTGATTTATTGATGTAAGAGCAGGAATTTTCATTGCAGCACTTATACAGTCCTTGGTCCTTATCTTTTAGATAAAGTAACTGTATATGTTGATGACATTCTCATTGCTACTGAAACATGATCAGAACATGTTGACGTACTTGACAGAATTGTAGATAGATTTTTCAAAATCGGTGTTACACCTAACTTAATAAAACTTTTAGGGCATATATTTCTCCAGCAGGCACCAAACATGATCCCAGTAAGTTAGTTGCCATATGAAACTTTCCCCATCCTACAACGAAACGGCAATTAGAAACATTTTTAGGCTTAAATTCATTTTTTGTCCTTTCGTTCGTAAACAACTACTAAACAGCTCGTCACTTTTGAAACTCTGGAAAAAGAATGCCATTTGGTGTTGGACGGATGCCTGTAAAAAAGATTTTGAGGCTATAAAGTATGCCTTAGTAAATTCAAATCTTTAATGCCATTCAAATATGAATTTAGATTTTTGTATAGTGACTGATGCTTCATTACATGGTCTTGCAGCTTGTCTGTTCAAAGTAAACACAATAGACTCAAACAAGAGGTCAACATTATTAGTTTTGCTAGTAGAACACTTTCAGAGCGTGAACGTTCATATTTGACTTAGCTGTCCTATGGGCCTTCAAAATTTCAACTATTACATCAGGGATAAGCATATATGTATGTACTGTGCCCACCAAGCTCTATGTTTTGTACTTACATGCAAATTACTACATGCATGAATTGCTACGTGGATTGCTACCCTTCAAGAATACTCAGTTGAAATTGCACATATGCCAGAAAAGGACATTATCACATCAGATGGACTCTCTAGATTACTCTAAGGTCTCAACGATTTAAATGACATTTCAGAACAGATTACAGACCATAGAATTTTGTTAGTGAAAGACATACACTACTGTCAGTATTATTTAGACATGTGCAAAGACATGGCAGAACTACAAAACCCAGATGATAGATGGCGCACTGTAAAAACACGACTTATTCACAACACCTCTGAAAATGTAAAAGCGCAATATAAGATTCATGATGTATTATTTTATTCAAGAAATCCTAAGAAAAACAACTGGTGTGTGTGTATTCCTGGTTGTTGTAAACGTTCTTTAGTATGGCACACTCACTATTTGTGGGGCCACTATGCAGCAGATATATGCCTAAGAATACTCAACAGGTATTGTTACTTTCCAAACATGCATAGGGTCATACACATCCATACCACGGATGCAGTCCCAGCTAGACATGGCAGTAGTAGTATTTATGACGTGT
This sequence comes from Schistocerca piceifrons, assembly GCF_021461385.2. Classification (NCBI taxonomy): domain Eukaryota; kingdom Metazoa; phylum Arthropoda; class Insecta; order Orthoptera; family Acrididae; genus Schistocerca; species Schistocerca piceifrons. The sequence continues at coordinate 537,909,282 of NC_060149.1, forward strand.
TCAAAAAGCAAGTTAAATTATGTCCATTAAAGTCAGCAATAGCATTTGCCATAATAACTAGATTCTCACAGCACTGTCTACCAATGATAGGAAAACCCGACAAAATTCTCACAGAATATGCTATAAATTTCACTTGTAAAAAGTTAAGAGATTTTCAAAAGGAACAAGGCATTAAAAACATCCTTATCTCAAAATTCCATCAACAGAGCAATTCCGCAGGAAGAATTCTACAAGAATTTAACAGATTTATACGTATCTATGCTAGTTCACATCATTATAAATGGATAGACTTCATCGAGGCTTTTGAGGAAACAGTAAAAAATTTACCCATATGCAATACACCATATAAGTATTGGGACAAGGGGGACATGCGCATACTCTGCACTGTTGCCAGATGTATCCAAAATGGTGGTGATGACGTCATCCAAGATGGCGGCCATGACTTTATTCAAGATGGCGGCTTTTGATGGGAAGTTTGAATTTTGGTAGGAAGGTAGGTCAATTGGGCTACCTTGACTAACCTAACCCCCTCCCCCAGAAAATGGCGGGAAGTTTAAATTCCATAAGGACAATGTAGCCTCTATTAATGTAAGAAAATGGCGGGAAGATAGGTCAATTAGGCTAACTCCACTAACCCAAGTCATCTGACCACCACCTCTTCCTAGAGACTGGCACTAAATTTGAATTTTTGCAGTAAAGAAAGGTCACTTGAGCTATCTCTACTAACCTAAGATAATGACGAGAAAGAAAGTGTAGTTGGGCTACTTCCACTAACCTAAGTCATCCGACCACCAACTCTTCGTAGGGATTGGCGGGAAATTTGAATTTTGGTGGTAAAGAAAGGTCACTTGGGCTATCTTTACTAACCTAAGAAAATGGCGGGAAAGAAAGGGCACTTGGACTACCTTTAGTCATCCGACCGCGACCTTGTCCTAGGAAATGGCGGGGAAAGTGTGTCATGAATTGACCTACGTGTTTCTTCAAACAGAACTGCTGTAAAAAACTAAAATGTTGTTCTATGACGTACATTAGTTTAGTAGATTAAAGAAAAGGTAATATCTCTAGCCTAAGAACAAACTGGAGCTGTAATTTCGAGTTATTTAAAGAGGCTTGCCGGCCGCGGTGGCCGAGCTTTTCTAGGCGTTCAGTCCGGAACCGTTCGACTGCTGCCCTGCAGAAATGTCGTTCTGCTTTGAGCAAACAAAAATGGGCTATTTTCCTATGCTGAAAACATGATTCGGATTGTTTTTGTTCTAGATGATTATAACATTGCCGGCCGTAGTGGACGTGCGGTTCTAGGCGCTACAGTCTGGAACCGAGCGACCGCTAAAGTCGCAGGTTCCAATCCTGCCTCGGGTGTGGATGTGTGTGATGTCCTTAGGTTAGTTAGGTTTAAGTAGTTCTAAGTTCTAGGGGACTGATGACCACAGATGTTAAGTCCCATAGTGCTCAGAGCGATTTGAACCATTTTTAAAGAGGTTTTCTGAGTAATGTGAAAAGACGATTTTATGTATTTCGGAAACTTTTAAAAAGTACAACTTGAAGGAATGACTAGCACAGAAGCTAGAATTTTTCATTTGAAAGAATACCTTGTGTGCGCACGTGCGGTAAACTTTGTGTGTAAATTTTGTTTACATGAACACAGTCTAAATTTAGCCCAATGTGATGCGATGTTTTGTCTGTTAGTTAACCTTGAATAGTTATTAATGACTTAGTGACGGACATTCATTTGGAATACGCTCGTTGTGAACACATTTCTAAAAATGCTAAAACAGAGATTGCGCATTTGGCACAGTCGCTATCCGTTAAATAAACAAGCACAAAGTTTCTTGTCTTATCTTTAAATAGTGACATACAGGAATGACCTGTAACCTTATAGAAACAAAATGACGAGCTATGCTCGAAAAGACCCACTCGTTGAAAACTGACGTGTAAACGATGTGTATAAGCAATATCTGAAAAACCAGTGTAAATCAATATGTAATTATGAAACTACTAAGATCAGTAAAAGCCGTAAACTTAAAACGGTGGGTTCCGCAGTGATGCAAGTCATATCGTGAAGAGAGAAAATACAGTGTGCATGGTTTTAAACCTCCACGTCGGACTTCATGGACGGGAAACGCGTATGTCAAGAATAGACTCTTGAAAGAACAACGTGTTAAATGTGAACATAAATATTAAACAAACAGGGCAGTACTCAATCAAACGCAGACACATGCTAAGTGTTGTATTGGGCAATCTTCATCGAACTACAGTGCCGATGCAGCCGCAGTGAAAAGACATTGAATTTCACTTTTCGAATCACGAACCAGCGACGCTACAATGCCAGCAGCAACTCTCGTCATTTGTCGATGCTGCGTGGGCGTGTGTGGCGGTATTTCAAATAAACACTCAAAGTAAGATCACGGACACAGCAAATGAACATAACTCTCAGGACACTAAAAGTGCGGGACGGAAAACTTCGTACTCCCTAGCACTAACAGCTGTGCAATGCAACGATAATTTAAAAATGTTTCAAGTTACCCTATGTACTGTGTTTTATGTTCACTACAAGGAGAAAACAACGACGATAGAGAAACGAAATCTAATTTTAGCAAAAGCATATTGACTACATCACACCTTAAAGACATATAAGCGGACCCTCGGAAAATTTACAGTAGTTATATATATATATGTTCTATATTACAGAAAATCTATAATTATTTGTGTATGTACGTATTTTAAATGTAAATGATAGTGTGTGCTTTTGTCAAAGGGATGCCAAACCCCTGATACTCCTCTATATCGTTTCAGGTACACGGCTGCCTGAAAATTTTCCCGCTACCATTTGCTGCTGCAACTGAGGTAATGCTGAGGCGCTCCAGACTTCTCGCCAGCGACTCGCAACAACTTTGGCCAACCGGAGTGCAACTTATACGTTCGTGGCGACGAACTATTGTCTCAGACGCTGATGAAATAGGACACTACAGGGGAATAAGGAACTGTTAAATTTTGCGAACGTCAATTAATGTGAAAACTTAGGTTTAAAAGTGCAAAGACCTTTTTTCGAAAGAAAGGCTACTCAAAAAACATAATGTATTTATGTATATTTGTGCCTTAACTTGCAATGTTTATGTTTTATCTTCATGTTATTTGAATCTAATTAATACGAAATAAGTTCTATCGAGAAACATGAACTGTGAAATGTCACCATCTGGTGCGGAGAAACTAAAAGACTCATGAACGAAACAAAGACCGATGCATATGGCCGAATGGTGCTTACAAAACGATATATGTACTGTCACCGCCATTCGAGGGGCATTTGTAACACTCCCATCTCTATAGAGCAGCGATGAACAGTGTTTAAGAACCCTTAATTACGTTCTATGATGTATTTTGTTTAGATAAATGAATGATTTTTTTTACGTCTCCTTCGCTGCCGCGATGGACACACTTCTCTTTTACCTCTAGTTCTGACTAGACGCCTTTTCCATTGCAGGGGAAGTAACCATTTTTTAACGTGTAACATTGACGTAAATATTCTTATTTAAGTTAATTCAGTAGGTTCTTCTAATAATTTAATTACTATTATTCACCACTATATTAATTAATTATCCATGTTTGTTATTACAGCTTTAGATTGCCTGTGGGACTATCGCCATATGTCGATAACAAAGAGATGCATTTGGCCATCAGAAATTGTCAGTGCTGTTAGCACAAATTGCAGGGCCAAAATATGTAAGAACCTCGTCTTCTCGAACGTTTAGTTAGGTGATTTCAAAGTCCAATGTCTTAAAATTATTCTGTCATTATTGCAGTTTCAAATAAGACGGACACTCATCTCTTTGTTAAACAGGTAACGGCATAACTGCTATTATTTTGTTTATTATATTACAGAACTTCCAGCTAGTTCCACGCACTTAAGCCGTTGCGCAAGCAAGATACTTCTCTACAAATGACCCTCCCATTTGAGCTAAATTTTATTGCACTCACTAATTCCGAAATCCAATATCCAATCACTGAACCTTTCACGAGATCGTAGGGTAAAAATAATTACCCTCTTCTCATGTCAAAAATTGTGTGTGAATACCTAAGGGACCAAACTGCTCAAGCCATCGGTCCCTAGACTTACACACTACCTAAACTAACTTATGCTAAGACAAACACACACACCCATGCCCCAGGGCGGGGGGGGGGGGGGGGGGGGGGGGGGAGGCTCGGACGTCCGGCGGGAGGGGCCGCGCAATCCGTGACATGGCGCCTCTAACAGCGCGTCCACTACGCGCGGTCTCGTTTCATGTCGTCCCGCCTTAGTAAAAGAACAGGTATAAACTGAAGAAATGTGCGAGGGAGGAAGAAACAGTTATAAAAGACATGTGCAGCTGATGGCCGCTGAGGCTTTGGTATGCCAATTTCACCAGCAGGCTTGATAACTCATTAGTTAGGCCGCCCCATCTCGCAATCCTGGTGATACAGAAGAAGTGCAGTGCAGCTGTGGGATGGGCCAAGGTACTGAGTCGTGGGAGGTGTTCCTTCACACACGGCTGTAAGCCTTCCTTCAGCAAAATGAAAGGGGCGTTAACCAATATGAATACTAGTTGATTTTAACAGATATATAAGCAGTCTAGTAGCACCACTACTTTAGGGCCACAACAGTCGCCACCAAGTTACGGGCTAACAATCAGCTGACGCCGTCTCCTCCAGACCAGCTTCCAGTAATAAGTCGACCACCAGTGGACTTAGCGATGTGCTACAGATAAGTCACTTTCAGGCTCCCTTCTGCAACAGCTCAACTTCTAACCTCTGCCTTGGAGGGCAGCGGTTCATGTGCTGGCCAGTGAGGCCACCTGCACACTGACACTGGGGCGAGTATTTCAGCATCTGTCATTGTCACCCATTGGTGCTAGCTCTTCTTCCACATCCTGATGGTGTCCACGAAACTTTTGGCAGTCGTATGTGCCACTGGCACTTTCCACATACAATCCATTACTCAAACTGTGTCACACATTGCTGAGCAGGCTAAACAAGTGTTAGTATCGCTGGGCACGGATGTTGCAGCCAGCCACACTTGTAGCACAAGTTGAATAATTTTTTTACCGTCCATCTGTGTTTTGCTAGCAACCACAGGCCAGCAGGGCGAACACCACCGTTTCCAGCCCCTCCTCCCCCCTCTACTGCAACACAACAACTTCACCATAGGGGGCACCTCACCCCACGGCCCTTGTCTGGCAACTGGTGCCAGCAGAGTCGACTTCCACATAGTAGGAGGGCGAACCACAACATGAAGAATCATCACGTGGTGGATGACTGGACAAATTATTCGTGTTTTTGGTTGGCTTCCTGTTTTCGTGTGTAGAAAACATGTGTTCTAGGCCAGAACTTCACAGAAATTTGGGGATGACGTTAGTATGGATATCAGAACTAGCTGATGTTTCTCATTTCCATGGTAATACTAGAAAGCGATGTTTGCAACCCGTGTGATGTAGTGAATGTAATTTGCTAGGTCTTTCAGCACTGTGTACTGATTTAATAGATGCAGCGTGTTTTAACTGCCATACATGTAGCCATGTGGCTAGACAATGCATAGTGTTGGCATGTTTCATGATGATACATATGTTGTAACTGATGTACCATAGTGTATAAGCTACGGCGGATTGTTGTTCAGTTTTACTTAGTGTGTGTTGGAGATTAACGTTCGGCAATGACAGCTGCTAAAATACAGGGTGTCACTAGGCAAAAGGCTATGCTGTTATTGCTTAATGAGGTAGCACAATTAAGGATGGATAAAACAGAATTATTGGGGCAGCTTCCAGCTATGTGTCACTATTGGCATTAACGAACCATCTCCAATTTGATCATTCTCTTTTCCACAAATCAAGCTAAGAATAAAATGTCTTTCTTGGATGATCTGCAATTAGCAGCTGAGATTGGATGGTGGCCACACGATCAGTTAGTGCAAACAGCAAAGTTAAGGATGTAAGGGGAAGCAAAAGCCTATGTCAGCTGCACAAAGAGGTTAAGAAAGGCTCAGATGTCTAATGAGTTGAAATAAGGACTCCTGAAAAGGTGTAAGAAACGAAACAGCACGAGGTTTTTCCGCAGGGAGTTGAGTATTTTAGCGAAGAAGGACAGTGAGAGGTGGAATATTTTGCACACAAAATGCATAACGATTGCGTGCGAGAAGGGGGAGAATGATGAGGCGGAAAGAGCTGTACTCCAGGGAGCCGAACATAGGGCTTTATATACCTTTCTGAGGGACCTGCCACCCTATCTGTTAGGAGCGTTAGGACGGGTACTAAGAAAGGCGTGTACTCTGCTTTCAGAGTGGCTACTGAATTGGAGAAAGTTGATACCGAAACGGGAATACGTGATAAGTGAAAGGATTTTTCCGTTAACTTAAAGTGCTGTAGACGTGGACGAACAGAGCACTCCAGAGGCAATGTTGGCCGTCTCAGCATAGTAGGTGTGGTGTGGTTCGATACCATCAATGCGACTGTTTGTGCAGTAAGAACATGCAAGCGGGAAATGAACAAGTGATAAACTCAGGAGGGCACCCACATCCACTGAGGTGTGTTGACGATAAATTTTGATGCTACATGTGTGTATGCAGAGGCGGCGTGTGGCGTAGTGGGAGTTCTGTGAGGGAAGAACCACAAGTTTTTGTTGGACACAGTGGCTCATGTGTCTGCGGCAAGTGTGAATCTTGTACGTCAGTGGCGATTGAACCCACCGCACTAGAATTTGTGTAGGGTTGTTCACAGTAATGTAGATTCTTTAGATTCAGCAACATTGTGTTTTCATGTTAAAGCAGAATATTTTAAACAACATGTAGAAGTTTTGCCTTGTGTAAGCAAAGGTTACTGTATGATCCTAGGGTTAGACGTTCTGATAACAAGTCATGCCAAAACTGAACTTAGGTGACGTGTGGTTAAGCTTAGATGGACAACATTCCAACCAGGGGAAACTGTCGCCGAACTGCAGACAACAACACTAAGGCTTAGTTTGCGTAATATTGTACCACAAGGCACCTGGGTGAATATGGATTAAGACTGGCCTGTTAACATTTGGTGTATGGTAGAGCCACTTGCAGAAATTTATGTATGGGATGCAACACTTTTCTTTGTTAGAAAAAGTATTGTACACATACGGGGGAATGGTGACGGGAAAAGACTACCCAGAAATATAGATAATTTTAGGGTCGATGAGGTAAAGCAGACCAAGCACTTGTTAGTAGCTAATCTGGATATCCTAGATGAGGATGATTGAGACACGCCAAGTGTGCACTGTGATCAGACACTGTCTGCCAGACAGCTTCTTTATGTAACTAGGTAGAACTTCTAATAGGAACAAAAAGAGTTGAAATGGAGAAACTGTAAGTAGAGTTTGTGGATTTGTTTTCCCTCAAAGTCCATTGCCTGCAACATCGAATTCCTACAGGGAGTGAAGCACCAGTACACCGTAAACTGCATCGTATATCTCGATATTTACAACTAGTTACGAAAGATTCTACTAACCAGAAGTTAGCAGATTGGATAACCGAGCACAGTAGTCCATGGGGAGCCGCTGTAGTGGTTGTGCTAAACAAATCACCAGGTGGGTCTAGAAATATAGTTTCTGCTATTTATTTAGCGTATGGCATCTAAAGAGTAAAGTTGCACACATACTATTAATTAATGTAATAAACTAATTACAAATGTATTATTAAATGATTGATTGCAAACAACAATATGCGAAAGATTAGGGAGACAGCCACTGCAGCTATTACAGGTCCACGTCTAAGCAGGTCACCCACTGAACCGCACGTGGAGTAGCATTCATGGTATCCCTCCATTCTCCTCCAAACCTCCTCCTAGGGCACTCGAAGATCAGGTGAGGGATTGTTTGTTCTTCTGCACCATAGTTGCATCGTGGGTCATCAGTGAGTTCCCATTTGTGGAGAATGGTCTTACACCTGCCGTGGTTAGTCCTCACACGATTAAGTCTGCACCAAGTTCTTCTGGGCATTTGCATTCCTTCCACCGGCATCGAAGGATCAAAATCAGTGATGAGAGGACGGTGATTAATGAGCGACCAGTATTGCCTCCTTTCCTATGCTATGTCGTACCTTTCTGGTAATTTGAGGACTTCGTCTTCCCATATAGGTTTCCTGGATTTTAGGCGGGTAGTTCGTAGATGGTCCAATATTTTTCGGATAGGTATATCTTCAGAGATAGAGGGGTCATTAATTTTCTTCCATTCTCAGATAGCTGCTTGTTGCCTTCTGAGGGAGGGAGGAGCTATATTGCAAAGGGCATGAAGTGGAGTTGATTGCAGAGTTCCTGAGACAATCCTCATGGTGGTATTAAGCTGGACATCTATTTTCTTCGTGTGTGTGCCCTTGTGCGAGACCGGGGCGCAGTATTCTGCCACCGAGTAAACAAGAGATTGTGCTGCGGTGCGTAGGGTGTTAGCTTGAGCTCTCCAAGAGGTTCCAGTCAGCATTCTTAATATGTTATCTCGAATTTTTATCTTTTGACGGTATTTCTAGGTGTTTTTTATAGGTTAGTGGCCGGTCAAGAGCGATTCCTAGATATTTTGAATGGCTATTGTGCGTCAATCGCTCATTGCAGAATGTTACTTGTAACTCTCGTCTTCCCTCATGATTGTTCAGGTGGAATACGCATACCTCTGTTTTATCTGGATTTGGGCAGAGCCTCCATTTCGTATAATACTGGTTAAGAAGTTGAAGGTCCGTTGACAGAGTAGCTTCCCCCTTTTCGAATGTCTTGCTCTGAGTGGCTATTGCAATGTCATCTCCATAGCAGAATTTTTGCGATTTAGTTGCTGGCATGTCACTCGTGTATAGGTTGAAGAGAAGGGGAGCCAACACTGATCCCTGTGGGAGCCCATTGTTTATTGAGTAGGATTTACTCGTAGATTGACCTACTTTCACTCTGAAGTAGCGATTTTTAACTTGTTTTCCAGGAGCTTAGTTGTCTTGCGGCAAGGGATCGCTTTTTTCAGCTTGAGTATGACTCCGTCTAGCCAGATGGTATCATAGGCGGCCGAGAGGTCCACAAAAGCCACACGGGTTTTTTGGACCCTTTGAAGGCCTGACTCAGTGTATGAGGTTAAGGCAAAGACTTGTTCACAGCAGCTCCGTTTGTACCTAAATCCTGCCTGGTCTGCGGGAATTAGTCTGTCTATGGAGTCAAATGTTCTGTTGTACAGCAGTATTTCTAATACCTTGTAGCAAATGCTCAATAGGGCTATTGGTCGATAGCTAGCTGGGTCATCCTGTGGCTTTCCTGGTTTTAAGATTACGAGGATTTTGGCTATCTTGAACTTATAGGGGACCCGGCTGGTGTTCATGATGTCACAGTAGAATTGTCTAAGCCATACACGGGCGGAGGAGCTCAGGTGTCTGATGAATTCAGGGAATATTCCGTCTAGACCGGCGGCTTTTCTCAGTTTAAGAGATTTTATCGCGTTATTCATTTCCAAGTCTGTGAACGGAATAGAGAAATCCGTATGTTCTTCGAGTTGTCTATCGATAGTTTTAATCTCTGCTTTAATCTCTTTCTGTAAGATATCATCTACTGGGACATTTCCCGCCCGTCGTTTTATCTGTAGTGCTACTTGTGAAGGAGATATTTTAGGGTTGTTATTGATTAGGGGTGTTACTGTTCCCAACTGGCGTAAGAGAGACCATGCCTTCCTGCTAGATCGGGTGAAGCTCAGGTTTGTTGTATGTTCCCATCTTTCCCTTCTGCCTTCATTTATGGCGTTTAGTATCTGGTTTCCTATGTCAGGATCTCCAGTTCTTTGGAATTCGTTTCTGCTATGACTATAGACATCTTAAGAGTAAGACAGTGACAGACATGTATCTGACACCAAACATCAATCTCGACAACTTGGGACAGTGCAATACTTCCTTACCATGGATCTATAGAGTGGGTACCATGAGATATAGGTATTTCATGAGGACTGACAGAAGACGGCATTCTAGATCTCCCGGTGTCCCTATCAATATAGAAGGATGGCATTCAGGTTTAAAAAAAGTGCGTCAGCAACATTTTGGTGTTTGTTGGATGGGGTTCTAAGAGGGCTGAAACCATGACAATGTCCTTGATTGCATATTTGTTTTTGCAAAGGATATGATGGAGCATATGCAACGGTTGCAACAGATTTTTAAAAGGTTATGTGCAGCACATTTTACGTTAAGTACTGAAAAGTGTCATTTTACTTTGGAGAAGGTTTCATGCTTCAAGTAGCGCCGGGGTGAAAACGAACACGAGGTTGGTAAAGGAAGTGCACGATTTTCCAGTTGCTAGGAATAGTAAGTAGCCGCAATCATTTTTCGGCTTGTCAGATTGTTATTATTAAAGTTTTAAGTTTTGTAAAAAGGTTTGCAGATGTGGTGAGGCCATTTATCCAGCTATTAAAGAAAGGAGTAATGTTTGAGTTGGCAAAGGAATGCCATGGGGCATTTGACAAATTGAAGAGAGCATTATCACCGTGTCCACTGTTAGTGTTTCTGGACTATGAGGAAGAGTTTGTGCTTTCATCTGATGCCTGCAATCCGTTGTTGATGACCGTTTTGAGTCACATGGTGTTCGGTGATGAACATCCTGTAGCCTACGCTTCTCGACACTTGAACAGATCTGAGACAAACACGACAGAAAAGTATATGCTAAGTGTGACACGTGGGGTTACATATTTTCGGTGTTATTAATTCTGAACGAAATTTAAGGTGATAACTGACCATGGAGATCTTAAAAGGGTGTTATGGTTAGATGAGCATCCTAGTTACCTCGCGAGCTGGCTATTAAGATTGACTGAATTCGAATATGAGGTTGTACATAAGCCTAGTAAGAAACAGGGATGGTTTAAGCAGAAAGGTAGCGACAATATAGGCACTGACACTGCCTACAAGCTACATGTGACACAGTCACACTGTCTGTTATGCGCCCACGTGCAGCAGCAACAGCTAAGTTGTAGGAAGAAATTCTGAAGGAAGGACACGATCACATGCTGCCTATGCATGGATGCTGTAGAACAATGTATAGGAGAGTAGAGGAATGCTGATGGTGGAAGGTAAGGCAGGAAGTATTGGACCATCATGTAAGAAACTATATACACTATGTGATCAAAAGTATCCAGACACATCCAAAAACATACGTTTTGCCAGGGACACGTACAGCACAAATGCGTACAGGCCGACCTCGTCTGTTGACTGACAGAGACCGCCGACAGTTGAAGAGGGTCGTAATGTGTAACAGTCAGACATCTATCCAGACCATCACACCGGAGTTCCAGACTGCGTCAGGATCCACTGCAAGTACTATGACAGTTAGGCGGGAGGCGAGAAAACTTGGATTTCACGGTCAAGCGGCTGCTCATAAGCCACACATCACGCCGGTAAATGCCAAACGACGTCTCGCTTGGTGTAAGGAGCGTAAACATTGGACGATTGAACAGTCGAAAAATGTTGTGTATAGTCACTAATCACGGTACACAAAGTGGCGAACCGATGGCAGGGTGTGGGTATGGCGAATGCCTGGTGAACGTCATCTGTCAGCGTGTGTAGCGCCAACAGTAAAATTCGCAGGCGGTGGTGTTATGGTGTGGTTGTGTTTTTCATGGAGGGGGCCTGCATCCCTTGTTGTTTTGCGTGCCACTAACAGCTCAGGGTACATTTATGTTTTAAGCACGTTCTTGCTTCCTACTATTGAAGAGCATTTCGGGGATGGCGATTGCATCTTTCAACATGATCGAACACCTGTTCATAATGCACGCCGTTTCGGGGAGTGGTTACAAGACAATAACATCCCTGTAATGGACTTGCCTCAACAGAGTTCTCACCTGAATCCTATAGAGAACCTTTGGGATGTTTTGGAACGCCGACTTCGTGCCAGGCCTCACCGACCAACATCGAAACCTGTCCTCAGCGCAGCACACCGTGAAGAATGAGCTGCCATTCCCCAAGAAACCTTCCAGCACCTGATTGAACGTATGCCTGCGAGAGTGGAAGCTGTCATCAAGGCAAAGGGTGCGTCAAGACAATACTGAATTCCAGCATTACCGATTGAGGGAGTCACGAACTTGTAAGTCATTTTCAGACAGGTGTCGGGTTACTTTTGATCACTTTGTGTACATCGTGTGCAGTGAGCAGATATGAGCCATATGCTAGTGCCATAGCAAAGGCTGCCAGAGGCGACTGAAACTTTTCAATTGATTGCAATGGATATCTTTGTACCATTTAACCAGACCGTACAGGGAACCTTTTTGTATTAGCTATTATTGATCACTTTTCTAGGTATGTTGAAATGAACACCTCTCCTAAACAACAAGCAGCAATAATGGTGCAATCATTAGTCAACAGCTGGTTGCTCACATTTGGTGTGTCAGAAATGATAACCAAGGAACAAGAGACGTATTTTATGACATATTTGATGAAACAAATTTGTCATTTGCTACAAGTTTAAAAACTAAGAATTAGTCCGCCACATCTGCAAACTAATGGTAAGATAGAGTGTGCGCATCGTACTACTGGTAGGATGTTCAGTCACTACATAATCTCACACCGTAATGACTAGTACTTGCATTTAACATTTCTTGTGACAGCATATAATTCGAAGGCCCATACTAGTAGTTGTCTATCTTGGTATGAGGTGGTTTATGGAAGGAAAATGCCCTCACTGTTTAACAAGGTCAGGCCGGCCAGAGTGGCCGAGCGGTTCTAGGCGCTACAGTCTGGAACCGCGCGACCGCTACGGTCGCAGGTTCGAATCCTGCCTCGAGCATGGATGTATGTGATGTCCTTAGGTTAGTTAGGTTTAAGTAGTTCTAAGTTGTAGGGGACTGATGACCTCAGAAGTTATGTCCCATAGTGCTCAGAGCCAAGTGAACCATTTTTTTTTTTACAAGGTCAGATTGAAAATTGGCAAGGGTAGTAAATATGTTAAGCACTTTGTCAAAACCTTGACAGAGATAAAGAAGCGTGTTTGAGTGGGGGGGGGGGGATGAGAGGGGGGCAAACACCAAAGTCCTGGAACGCCAAGAGCAGGTAGGGAATCGCACGAGGAAACTACCGCAATATAGCACACAATGGGTAATGTTATCGAAAAATTATATTCCGAAGAGTAAGACTATTATATTAGGTTGAGAGGCACCCACATGCCTTGCTCATATTGTGGCATCAAGCAGTCAGGCCTGCATGATGAGTGGTCTGCCAAGCGAGTGGATTCATTCTTATTTATCGAGTAACATGAACTCTCGTACTCACAATTTAGTTACAAATTATCCTCCCGTATGAATAATATGCAACGGCAACACGCATCTGACTATCAGTAATTTACAGAACTCTGACTGTTCACTACGCACTGGCAATACCACATTTTCTTTCCTTTTTATTTAACGGCTTTTATCAACACGTGGCCATCGCACTGAATATGAGTGGCGCACACATTATAAATTCTGGATATCATGACAACATACAATTCGAAGGAAAAGGCCACCAATCTTTTCCTTTTCACTATCTTATTTATTCCGATAATTTCTATAACCTAAACACACAAATTCTGTAACCTACAACTATAACACATGAGAAATTCCGCCCAGTGGGCATGGCTTAACATTGGTGATTCTCTACCTTATGGTCTCGTAATTATTTAACGCTACAGTGCACTTTCTGGACAGGATGGTGGATCTTTTATTATTTCTCACACTTCGACTCTCACAATCATCATCACGAAACTTTCCTCCAGACCGAGCAGTACAAAAGGAACACGCATAACCCACTAATCTTTTGAAACTACCTCGCTAGTCTCCCATGCAAACCACACATACCCAAATTACATGACATACACCACACTACAATATGAAATACTACACAGGGAATAGTCACAACATTATCACTTTCAGCTTTCCCACTTCAATTAATATTTATCCCAGTTTCACACGACACAGCCCCACTTCGTAATTCTACTTTCCCACTGTGAACTCTGGAGATATATGCACGTCTTCCTGTGCAATGCAAGCCAAGTGGCGTTGCCGGATAGACGGCCGACTCACCTTGCTTCTCTCTCAGAGTTTGAATCTAGCGTCACACGGAATCATATCACGCAAAGTAATATTAAGAACGTATTCATCACACACGCGAGTCCTCAACTGATACCATGGACGAGTACTTCTCTTTATCTTTTGTCTCATACACAGTTTGAGACACACACAGTACTCACCACGTGGAAGTACTCGTCTCTAATTTCAAGTCCTGCACACGCCATTTCTTAAATATTTCAACTTATGGTATACACGCTATTTCTTAAATATTTCAACTTATTGTACACACGCTAGTAATTCAGCTTAAGTTAGCACACGGAAGTATTTCAACTTATTCCTACACGTGGTTTCATTGTGACCATCGGTCACTTCCGAAGATTACTACGATCCCATTAATATTACCTGCCTGACATTTAATTCTCCCCACAAAAGTTCCTGAAATAGAGAAATTATTATTTCAAACTACTCTTAAATATTCCACATGCATACCATATCTCCACTCTTTTGTCTTTACGGAGCACAACTAAGACAGGTCTTAACAGCACAAGATCCAGCGGCAGAGTCCTGAAACATGGCCGTTCTTCAGGTCATCTCGCACCTCTGTCGAGGTGGGGGAAGACCATGCTACCGTATTGGTCAGCCACATTTCAGGCGCTCAAAGCTCCGGTAAGTTTCATCTCTTTGGTTCCACCAAAGGTGGCCAAAGGATCGTCTCAAAGATGATCATATGTTCACATTCACTATCTGCAGTTAGCAGACGACCATACATTCATTCATTTCACAGATCTCACCAAACTGGATGTAGGGATTTATTTTGTGGGAGTGCACATGTGACCAATTAAATAAATAAATTGTCATTCTTACCCACACAGGTATCCGGCTTCGCTGTATTAATTGAAACTGAGTTATTAGAAGAAATGTGTTGTTCTGGCAAAAATAATGAAGTATGTTGTACCTAGTTTCATTGTCGGGCGGTACTGTACCCTTTCACCACCGGCTACCCATGCAGAAAAAAATGGCACGGTACTATCCTTGCAATGCGAGGGTAGTTCCGAACATTTTTTTAAGAAAACTGTATTAGAACAAACGTAGCAAGTCATCAAAATAACCAGGAGGACACCTTAGCCCCTGGTGACCTCAAATAGACGACCAAATGGTGTTACTTTACCAAATTATTGACACAGTTGTTGCATCATTGTACTCTCCACAATTGGGAGTAACGTACACATACAAATTTACATCAATCCAAATGACAAATAAAACATTACATCATACAAATAAAAAATTATGGTGAGATAAAAATTTGCTTAGTTACCAGGATCTCCGTTATTTTTAGGAGTAATCCAAACTTCAATAATTCTAAAACAAATAAAAAAATACTAATTGTACTCATGAAATTTTAAATAGCTCACCGTCCAAACATAGAACAAGTAATCTGACATTCATAAATTGCGTTGTAATAATCTTTACACGGCAATGTCTAAATACAAAACAAAATCAACAAAAGAAAAAAATTGCATACACTAGTTACACATAGAAGTCAGGCTCCATATCAGTACTCTAAAATATACATCAAACCTACAGAGAAATAAAACTGAGAAGAAAAACAATGAAATATACCAGAAGTTACATACTGGTTACGTAATATACACTCCTGGAAATTGAAATAAGAACACCGTGAATTCATTGTCCCAGGAAGGGGAAACTTTATTGACACATTCCTGGGGTCAGATACATCACATGATCACACTGACAGAACCACAGGCACATAGACACAGGCAACAGAGCATGCACAATGTCGGCACTAGTACAGTGTATATCCACCTTTCGCAGCAATGCAGGCTGCTGTTCTCCCATGGAGACGATCGTAGAGATGCTGGATGTAGTCCTGTGGAACGGCTTGCCATGCCATTTCCACCTGGCGCCTCAGTTGGACCAGCGTTCGTGCTGGACGTGCAGACCGCGTGAGACGACGCTTCATCCAGTCCCAAACATGCTCAATGGGGAACAGATCCGGAGATCTTGCTGGCCAGGGTAGTTGACTTACACCTTCTAGAGCACGTTGGGTGGCACGGGATACATGCGGACGTGCATTGTCCTGTTGGAACAGCAACTTCCCTTGCCGGTCTAGGAATGGTAGAACGATGGGTTCGATGACGGTTTGGATGTACCGTGCACTATTCAGTGTCCCCTCGACGATCACCAGTGGTGTACGGCCAGTGTAGGAGATCGCTCCCCACATCATGATGCCGGGTGTTGGCCCTGTGTGCCTCGGTCGTATGCAGTCCTGATTGTGGCGCTCACCTGCACGGCGCCAAACACGCATACGACCATCATTGGCACCAAGGCAGAAGCGACTCTCATCGCTGAAGACGACACGTCTCCATTCGTCCCTCCATTCACGCCTGTCGCGACACCACTGGAGGCGGGCTGCACGATGTTGGGGCGTGAGCGGAAGACGGCTTAACGGTGTGCGGGACCGTAGCCCAGCTTCATGGAGACGGTTACGAATGGTCCTCGCCGATACCCCAGGAGCAACAGTGTCCCTAATTTGCTGGGAAGTGGCGGTGCGGTCCCCTACGGCACTGGGTAGGATCCTACGGTCTTGGCGTGCATCCGTGCGTCGCTGCGGTCCGGTCCCAGGTCGACGGGCACGTGCACCTTCCGCCGACCACTGGCGACAACATCGATGTACTGTGGAGACCTCACGCCCCACGTGTTGAGCAATTCGGCGGTACGTCCACCCGGCCTCCCGCATGCCCACTATACGCCCTCGCTCAAAGTCCGTCAACTCCACATACGGTTCACGTCCACGCTGTCGCGGCATGCTACCAGTGTTAAAGACTGCGATGGAGCTCCGTATGCCACGGCAAACTGGCTGACACTGACGGCGGCGGTGTACAAATGCTGCGCAGCTAGCGCCATTCGACGGCCAACACCGCGGTTCCTGGTGTGTCCGCTGTGCCGTGCGTGTGATCATTGCTTGTACAGCCCTCTCGCAGTGTCCGGAGCAAGTATGGTGGGTCTGACACACCGGTGTCAATGTGTTCTTTTTTCCATTTCCAGGAGTGTAGTTCATCTAAGACACCATGTCATACCTCGTTAACTATCATCACTTAAGCAATTGCCACCACTACTCGGCTGTGAGTTTAACCTTATCCTTGTTCACCAGTACAAATACCTGCTGATGAGCCAGTCAGTCCATCAACTTTGATCAATACACGCAGTAAATAGTTTAGCAATAAGTGCTTGAATCCACCAGTAGCTCTCGTATCTTACTCTACTGCTCATTCCTCTGTTGTTACACATTTGGAAGACAAGAACTTGCATTTCGACAAACCGTCGTTACACTTTAATGTGAAATATCACCACTGTGATAATGAAAATAAGTGGCTTCAGTCAACACACCAACAAGATCATTACTGTCCACAACATCAAAATGCATCAATTAATTCCGATATTTGTTGTGCAGTGCAAACTCTTGTCCCCTGTGACAACCTTACTGACCAATGCAACAAGAGCCGCTACGTTAGTATTACACCACTGGCTAATAATTAAAGCATCATTGTACCAAATATTCTAATAAACATGTTACGTGTACTTGATAACCCAGAACAAACAAAAAAAACACACTAACTATTCTAAACACAAATGTTAATAAAATACAATTACACTTGCTGTCCCTTCAGGTATGAAACATATAAAAAAATTTACACAATTACAAGTACAAATACATTATTCCCTATCTTGCGAGTCACACGGAATCATTTCATTCTGTGATTTTCTTGGGGTCAAAAAAGTTGTTGACATGGTTCCCTAGAAACACTGTCTCGGTGTCAAAGCTCTCCCATGGTTACTCGGACGAAAGTCTTTAAGTCACTCAAATCGGCATTTTGAACACGCACTGAACAGTAAACTGTATTTCACATTAAACACAAATGTCATAGTCACTCTCAGAGTACCATCCACACGAATCTGGTCGTCCAAAAATGGCCCTACAACTACTATTACCCACGGTTCTGTCCTTTCAGTTCATGGTGTAATTAAAAGTCGTAAGTTCCAACAAACAGCACTTATTCCCGCACCAATTAAAGAAATGTCTCCTACTACAAATGCAAATGTCAATGTCCCACTTTAGTTTATTGTGTTCATACAATAATTAGTCACCAAATGACAACTGTCCTCTTTAAGTATACCAAGCGTCCCACATGCAATTCACAAAGCACACTTAACAAGTCACTGCCAAAAGTTTATGGATCCCACGGTTCAGTGGTCAAGACAAAACAAAACTATCGCTCTGTCTGCTAAAGACAAAATCTTTTCCACCACTCACAACAAGGAAACACCAGTCCTTCACTTTCCACCTTATGGAGACATACGAGCAGTCATCTTGTTTCACAGCTCCACAGTCCAGTACTAGTTAATAGTTGCTGGTAAAAAATGCTCGCCGGGCTCTGCCGCGCGTCGTTCATTCTGCCGTGGCGCCGCCGCGCGAGCCGTTCAGCAGAAGAAACCACCCGCTGTTGCCTCCGCGGGATACTTTCCCCAGTCGTAAGGATGGTGGAACTTATGAATGGCCAGTGGTACGTGCGTGTCGCCCCAGGCCGTTGACCTGCTGTAGCGGGCGCGTGGAGTGTACCCCGACCGGCAGTGGCATCCTACCGCAGTGAAAATATTAGAAACTGTTTATTCTAAAACTACAATATACAGTGAACCTTTGTGCTTGTGAGAGACTGAAATTAATACCCCTTGAAAGTGTTCTAACAAAAAAAAAAAAAAAAAAGAGAAATAATCTACACAGCTCACAATTACCTACCACATGTTGTTAAATAGTAAACTACTTTAACATCCTAACACAATAAACATTTTAGAAACTGATGACTCTAAATCTACAACGTACACTGCACCTTTGTGCTTGTGACAGACTGAAATTAGTATCTCTTTATTTATTTTACCTTGTTATTTTATATAACAACATTTCTAGGACATGTATGAACCATCCACATGATGTTAGATCCTGACCTGCCATCGAGGTTCATCCAAATCAAACAATAAAGCACAATAATGTTTTAGTTATGGATCAGTAGCATCCCCTTTACAGGAGTGTGCGCATTGATCACACTACTCTACGACTCTCACTCACCAGACATCACATTTTCCTTCTCATTCAATCCATTAATACAGTAACAGAATAGGTCTAGAAGTCAGCTAACCTTAACACCACCACACTCACGACAACATACCATACCTTTGCTCCCTTATACTCAACCACATAACACATGAAGCAGTTTCGGAGATAGCATTCCAGTCTCCAAATTCGTCCTTTCACTCTGGCACCTCTCTCCATCGGCTTACCTCTGCATTCACTTTACCGATTATTCATCCTGCTAAATATCAACTTAGAATTGCGATATTTCATCTAAGAACAAAAAATACACAAATTATTCATCCTGCAAAAATAACTGTACACATTCGTGGTACCGTTTTGATTAGTTATACTGGTACCAGGCTTCAACAACAACAAAAAATATTATTTTTGCCAAATTGCAAATGTTATGATAAGAATTACATTTACACTTATATTACATCTTATGTCAGTATTCCACAAAGTTCACCATCTGGATCTCATACTCCCTTTATGTCCCTTCACGCTGTGCAGTTGTCCTCATCTCGTCATTTGTATTTCGGCTCTCCGTCTGTCCACTACATCATTTCCTTGTTTTCCTTCGCCATTGGCATCAATCTCTATTGCAGCATACACAGGCCTCTCTGTAACATACATCTAAGACATCTCCACATTATTAATTCTACTCACCTTTATTTACCACTGTTTCATCACGTCGAATCTCTCTTTATTAATCACACTGCTTCACGTCGCTTCTCTCCTTAAATATCACTTCTATCAATTACTATTTATCACGTCGCTTCTCTCACTATCTACCATCTTTATCCTCTCATTACTCATCACGTCGTTTCTGCTTGATCCTTATTCATATGACAAAAAATACGTACATACACCACTCTGTCGACTCCTGTTCATGACTCATTCGACCAGTCTATTCCGTCATACTTCCTGACATCCCGCCTGAAAATTCTTATGTTCGATTTGACCCTGCACCACGTTACACACCACAAATAAATACACTGACTATCTACCATAAATTGCCTACTTTCGATCTATCCATAACTTTTCCATAATTTGATGTTAGAAATGTGACGAAGCCCACACGATTGTTTTCCCTTGATCGTCTCAATTGTGACAATGATTGTCCTGTCGTGAACGCAATGACTGCCTATCCTCTCTTCGCCCATCATTTTGATTTTCCCTTCTTCTTCCATCTCTGTCCCATCTTCTATTTTCCCGGTTTGACGGTCGATATTCCCATGAATTCTGTCCCCTATTTCCTTGCCATCTTCCATTCCTGTCATTCCTCTGATTCCATGCTCTCCTGCCATTCTGATAGTTTCTGCCATTCCTATCCTCGACTCTGTCTGACCTATGAGTCGTGTCTCCGTTCACAATGTTCCTCTCATTACTCAGTTCCTGTAACAAGTGCTGAAATGACGCAGAATCGTCTAAGCCTCTGCCTGCTATCGCTATATCTCTGCGCAATCTCACTGGCAACTTCGTTATACAGATCCTAATGAGCTCCCCAGGTTGGTATGGCACATCCAAATACCTATTTCGTCTCAGCATTTCCTGATAGCACGCCACTGGATCTCTTATACTACCTTCGTTACAATTTGGCATCATCAATATGCTTTGCTTAACCTGGTCCTGCTAACTTTTCGGCCAGAAGTCATTTAAAAACTGGTCACAAAATATCTTGTAGCTACTACAGTCTTTAATAACTTCCTGCATTTTTGCTCCAGCCTCGTCCCTCAAATGGTTACACACAAACTTCATTTTGAGGAGTGGTCCCCACGATGCAGGTAATGAATCTTGAAATTGAGACAGCCACAGACATGGATGTTGGTAGTCATCAGGATCCGGAAAACAAGTGAACTTTTGTACCGACACGAAGTGCCTCCTATAGTCTTCTTCCGCATTTATGTTTTCCGACCTTGGGCTATACCCAGTTGGGTTTGCCACCTGTTTTATCCGACACAACCGATCTTCTAACTCTCTGAGTTCGTCTTCCTCTTTCTGCCTATTTTCTTTTTTTGAATTTATCTCACTCTCCCTCTGCAATCTACCTGGTGGTGTGTCACCTCCGCTACTGCATGCTAATTGCAACTGTGCTAGTTCTTCCCTATGTTTCCTATTTATTTCTAATTGCGCCTCTTTAAACTGTAATAGTGATTGTTTCTCTTCCAGCTCGGCATAAACCTCTCGCTGCGTACTGTCAGAGCCTGTCTCGCCTCTTATACTGACCTTTTCTACATCTGCACTAATTGTATTCATTCTGACCACTACCTCCGCAACTTCATCCCAGTATTTATTTAGCGCCCCTTCCTGCCGGGTGACTTGAGCTTCCACGCTGTCTAATGCCCCTTGTTTATCTGCAAGTAAGTCCTCCACTATTTCTTTGATTCGCTCATCCGGCAACATGTCCCTACGTTCTGTAATATCGCTCTATTGCACTTATTCGTCCCTCCAAATTATTGGCTTTTTCTTTCACGGCGTCACATACTTGCTTCAACACACCCAGATTCTTCTCCCCCTCGTCTAACCGATTATTATCTGCGGACAGACGCTCATCGATAACTGAGAGTAGCTTCCTCATTGCCTCTTTATTTCCCTTATCCATTGCCACCAATCTTTCCTTATTATCTTTATCCATCACTTCCAATCTTTCCTTATTCTCCCTATCTCTCTCCTTATTATCTCTATCCATCCTCTTCACCAAGGGTAGCTTCACTTTCACTGCATACCTGACCTAGTCCCGGCTCGCCCGCGTCGTCGGGAAAAGCCCCCGTTTGTGGACAAAGCCCGCCGTATAAAAGATCACCTAGCCGCCGTCCGCTGAACGATTCAGCCCATTCCGAGTGTTTGTCGTTCTCGCTCATTAACCCATGGTCAACAGCTACTTCCTGCTGCACTGCTACGTTCACCCTAGAATCACTATTCTCCATGCTGACTACACTTTTCGACTGCGACCTAGTTACTACGGTATTTACGCAACAAAAATTATACAACAATCTTCCAGCCTTGTGCGATATAGTAATTAATTACATAAAAAAAATAAAAGATCCTCACCAATCCAGAAAGAAATTGCAAACAAAAAAAATTTTTACTTCTTAGCGCTATCACAATATATTCCATCAAATAAATTTTCTTAACAGCAAACCCTAACAGCAAAATATCCTGGCAGGGTCGAAATTATGAGAGGCACCCACATGCCTTGCTCATACTGTGGCATCAAGCAGTCAGGCCTGCAAGATGAGTGGTCTGCCAAGCGAGTGGATTCATTCTTATTTATCGAGTAACATGAACTCTCGTACTCACAATTTAGTTACAAATTATCCTCCCGTATGAATAATATGCAACAGCAACACGCATCTGACTATCAGTAATTTAC
Source organism: Schistocerca piceifrons (assembly GCF_021461385.2). Taxonomy (NCBI): domain Eukaryota; kingdom Metazoa; phylum Arthropoda; class Insecta; order Orthoptera; family Acrididae; genus Schistocerca; species Schistocerca piceifrons. The sequence goes on from NC_060149.1 coordinate 537,931,826, forward strand.
AGAACTCTGACTGTTCACTACGCACTGGCAATACCACATTTTCTTTCCTTTTTATTTAACGGCTTTTATCAACACGCGGCCATCGCACTGAATATGAGTGGCGCACACATTATAAATTCTGGATATCATGACAACATACAATTCGAAGGAAAAGGCCACCAATCTTTTCCTTTTCACTATCTTATTTATTCCGATAATTTCTATAACCTAAACACACAAATTCTATAAACTACAACTATAACACATGAGAAATTCCGCCCAGTGGGCATGGCTTAACATTGGTGATTCTCTACCTTATGGTCTCGTAATTATTTAACGCTACAGTGCACTTTCTGGACAGGATGGTGGATCTTTTATTACTTCTCACACTTCGACTCTCACAATCATCATCACGAAACTTTCCTCCAGACCGAACAGTACAAAAGGAACACGCATAACCCACTAATCTTTTGAAACTACCTCGCTAGTCTCCCATGCAAACCACACATACCCAAATTACATGACATACACCACACTACAATATGAAATACTACACAGGGAATAGTCACAACATTATCACTTTCAGCTTTCCCACTTCAATTAATATTTATCCCAGTTTCACACGACACTGCCCCACTTCGTAATTCTACTTTCCTACTGTGAACTCTGGAGATATATGCACGTCTTCCTGTGCAATGCAAGCCAAGTGGCGTTGCTGGATAGATGGCCGACTCACCTTGCTTCTCTCTCAGAGTTTGAATCTAGCGTCACACGGAATCATATCACGCAAAGTAATATTAAGAACGTATTCATCACACACGCGAGTCCTCAACTGATACCATGGACGAGTACTTCTCTTTATCTTTTGTCTCATACACAGTTTGAGACACACACAGTACTCACCACATGGAAGTACTCGTCTCTAATTTCAAGTCCTGCACACGCCATTTCTTAAATATTTCAACTTATGGTATACACGCTATTTCTTAAATATTTCAACTTATTGTACACATGCTAGTAATTCAGCTTAACTTAAGCACACGGAAGTATTTCAACTTATAGCTACACATGGTTTCATTGTGAGCGTTGGTCACTTCCGAAGATTATTACGATCCCGTTAATATTACCTGCCTGACATTTAATTCTCCCCACAAAAGTTCCTGAAATAGAGAAATTATTATTTCAAACTACTCTTAAATATTCCACATGCATACCATATCTCCACTCTTTTGTCTTTACGGAGCACAACTAACACAGGTCTTAACAGCACAAGATCCAGCGGCAGAGTCCTGAAACATGGCCGTTCTTCAGGTCGCGCTCAAAGCTCCGATAAGTTTCATCTCTTTGGTTCCACCAAAGGTGGCCAAAGGATCGTCTCAAAGATGATCATATGTTCACATTCACTATCTGCGGTTAGCAGACGACCATACATTCATTCATTTCACAGATCTCACCAAACTGGATGTAGGGATTTATTTTGTGGGAGTGCACATGTGATCAATTAAATAAATAAATTGTCATTCTTTCCCACACAGGTATTCCGGCTTCGCTGTATTAATTGAAACTGAGTTATTAGAAAAAAATGTGTTGTTCTGACAAAAATAATGAAGTATGTTGTACCTATTTTCAATGTCGAGCGGTACTGTACCCTTTCAAGGTAACTCAAACGATGTCATCAGTTAACGTCAAACATCAGTCATTGACTTCAGCAACAATACGATAATCATGGACCAAGAGACGAATTTTATGACATATTTGATGGAACAAATATGGACAAAAATGGATGTCTGTGACGTTTCGAGGTACTCTAGATACACTGGCGTAAGTATCGCCATCTTCCAGGGAGAAATTGAGGGCAGAAGGGAGAAGGAAGAGTGCAATAATATTGTGCGAACTGCACTCGAAACTCCATATGGATTGAGGTCAAGGAAGTAGTAAAGGATATTTAATATTGGGTATTGTGTTGTGTACTATTGGGGGGCTAAGTTGTAAAAGAAATTCAGACCTCAGCCGCAATCGGGCAGTGAAAAAAGTCCAGTGGGGACAAGGGAAAATTTATGCCAGACCGGGACTCGAATTGTAGGTTTAATTTCGTTATACAATTGTGTAATTTTCAGGAAACTAATGTGTTGCTACGTGTCAAAATTTTGTTATGTGGGTTTGGAGGATACGTCTCCTTGCGTGTTGTGAGCGAAGTTTTGTAGTTTTATGTTAACTGAATCTTCCGTCGGTTCTTGGTACAATTAGAATTAGAGCTAGACTGTGAGCTAGATGTTTGTTAATTGCTTCCCCATCCACTGTCTGTAGCAGATGGTGTACATTACCATGTCTAGGAGAGGTATCACAGATTGTAGCCAAAGCACTGAAAGCCTGCAAGTATAGGCTTTCCTACAATGTGAAAAACACGACAGCCCAGTATATTTTCAATAGCAATGATAAGATCCAGTTATTAGCCAATAGCGGGGTATACAAAATTGCCTGTTCTGAGTATGACAAGTTTTACAATAGCCAGTCAGGCAGAAACATATCAACTAGATTGGCTGAAAACGAACACAGGCGGAGGTTGCAAAATTCTGACTCTGCATTTGCTGAGCATGTATTGAGTGAGGGTCACAACTACCAGCCAGCGTCCTATGTCCTTCACTTAGCAAAATGGTTCAAATGGCTCTGAGCACTATGGGACTTAACTACTGTGGTCATCAGTCCCCTAGAACTTAGAACTACTTAAACCTAACTAACCTAAGGACATCACACACATCCATGCCCGAGGCAGGATTCGAACCTGCGACCGTAGCGGTCGCGCGGTTCCAGGCTGTAGCGCCTATAACCGCACGGCCTTCGCTCAGCAAACAAAGGCCATAAAATCAGCCTGCTGGAAGACCTGGAAATTAACAAACATCTAGCTCACAGTCCAGATCTAATTCTAAACAACCAGACACAGCTCACATTTACCTTCTCCTAAACTTCACATAATTATCTCTGTTTTTCATTACTCCCACACTGTCTGTTCCTTCATATTCCCATTTTCCTGTATTCATTAAGTTCTTTTATTTTATTGATATTGTCTATGTAGTCCATATAAACTGTAGTTTCAATTGTTAAGGCTTTCTTCTAACTGGTACTTGTATTACTTTCCATGTTTAATACCTCTTGTAGTCGTCTCATCAAATATTGTATATTTTACTTGGTGCATTTATTTAATGCAAACTGTTACAGAGTCAGGGTTTTGAGTATAATGTTGGTGTTATTCCTGTTTGCTCCTTTTCTATTTGCGTAATGTTCAGCCTTTTTTACCTTTTAAAATGCAGTACCACTACATTCTCAGAGATTGCCTTTACGGTATGTTCCATCACACTCCTCCATTTTCCTGTATTTATTAATTTCTGTGTATCTTATTGATATTGCTTAAGTTTCTTATCTATTCCGTAGTTTCATTGATAATTCTGTCTTCTTTTAATTGGTTTGTGTATCACTCTTCATGTTTTATACCTCCTGAAGTAACCTTGTCAACTACTAACTTTCATTTTATTTTGTTAGGTTTGTTTATTAATAGAAACTGTTATGTAGACATGCTGTTCCCGTTTTGTGTTAAAGTTTTTTACTGTCTATTCTGTTTTATTTTTATTTATTTACTTTTCAATTTTTTTACTTTTAGATTGCACTATCACAACACTGTCAAAGATGTTACTTACTGTATATTTATGCTGCAATGTAAACATGTAACTTCTCTTGCAATGTTGTTTACAAACACTAACTTCTTTGGTGACAATACTCAGTAAATGTCTGACGATGGCCTTGTAAGCCGAAAACCGGTTAGGATAATGAAAGTAATACTGTAGAACAAAAGCAAACGAATGCTTTTCATTTATTATTGCAGTTTTGTTTTTGATGTATATTATTTAGGCATTTGAGTGTGTCTTTCTGTTTCTATTGGGTGGTAGACGTTTTCAAAGTGAGGAGGGAGAATGACGATCTCACTGGTGCCAGGTTGCCGCATGTCACGGTAGAGAAGAGGAGAATACCAGTCATGATTGTGCTGCACCTCTCTCCAAGTAATGGATTAGGGGCACTGCAAGTACAACCATTGGAAAGATGAAAAGATGAGTGGTTTTTGCTAGGCAAAAGAATGTGGTTCTCACCAGTCATCGTTGGATGCAGGAACTAACTTTAAATGGATGGAAGATGTATAATGAGATGAGAAGGTTGGATTTCAGAGAGAGGCAGAAAATACGGTATTTAAAGAGATATCATGCGAGTACAGTAAGATGCTTGTGTCTTATGAGCGGTAATGGGTGCAGACGCAGCATACAGTGGAAGTGGTATTGCAAAACTTGCGTCGACGCAGGAGAGGTTGGTTAGAAGGTAAGGAGAGAATAAACTGAAAACGAGATTCGGGACTGCAGACGTTTATGGCATCTGGGAGGTAACTAGTACCATGGAGAGAGTGTTCATACAATGTACCTAGTCGTTCCCAATCTGACATTATCGCTTCTACATCATCCTTTCGAATCGTGAGTAACTTTTCCTGAACTGCTACAGGTAGTTTATATATGATTCATGATACTATCGCCTCTGTCTTGATTAGTTCGTCTACGTACATGTTTCTTTCATGATAACCTTGGAACTTCTGTCATTTCTGGCCATGCCCTCTGTCGAACCTTCTGCCTTGGTATACGATATTTCGAACATCCTTCTGCTTTCGTGAAGCACCTTATGCTTACACTCCTCTTCCCTGTACAGTCTGTCAAAATGTTCATCGTAAGACCAACCTTACCTCTAAGCTCCTGTTTTACTTCAGTGATTTCAGAGTGGCCTTCTCAGAACGTTTTGAATAATCTTCGACCTTTTAGTCTAAATGAGCAATGAGCACGTCAATCTTTTGATTACACTCACCCATTTTCTTGGTTCAAATGGCTCTGAGCACTATGGGACTTAACTTCTGAGATCACCAGTCCCCTAGAACTTAGAACTACTTAAACCTAACTAACCTACGGACATCACACACATCCATGCCCGATGCAGGATTCGAACCTGCTACCGTAGCGGTCGCGCGGTTCCTGACTGTAGCGCCTAGAACTGCTCGGCCACTCCGGCCCGCCCCATTTTCTTTATACCTTACTAATTTTGTCAGTCTTTGCCGGAAGACTTGTTACACTGGTCTATTTTACTAGCGCTCTCTTCAAAGCCCTTCTTCAGCACTTTCATTAATATTGTGAACATTTCAGACTACGTTCTTCTCGTGTGGGTGTGCCCCGGATACGCGACGATTCGGCACCTGGACTACCTATTTCTATTGACAAACTATAGCCCCCTACACCAGAATCTCTCGACATTTCACTGCTGCTCTCTTAGGCTTTCCCTTCTATCGGATTATTTAACGAATTTACATCTGCATCCCTTATCGTCGCAGCTACGTTGATCTCATTATCTGACATCTTGCACAAAAATCTGTCACGCAAACAAGAAAAGAAAATATAATTGGAAAACAAAATCGCAGCAGTCCTCTTACACAGTGCACAAAACAGAACAATAAGTCCGTTTGCAACGCTGTATCTCTTCAACGGCCGGCCGGAGTGGCCGAGCGGTTAAAGGTGCTACAGTCTGGAACCGCACGACCACTACGGTCGCAGGTTCGAATCCTGCCTCGGGCATGGATGTGTGTGATGTCCTTAGGTTAGTTAGGTCTAGTAGTTTTAAGTTCTAGGGGACTTATGACCACAGCAGTTGAGTCCCATAGTGCTCAGAGCCATTTGAACCAATCTCTTCAACGCCGCATTTTGTACTGAGAAGTACACCAGACTTATGAAGAATCAAATGATAAAGAACTTATATCTACACAATGGATTCAATTCCGATTTAGCATTGTGTTAACAAACCTGTGTGGGCTACTAAGCAGAGACGCTCAACAACGTTTTCTTTGTTATAATAACTGACTGACAAATGACAGAATAAAATACTAGTATTATAAGTTGCCTCTACTAGACTCAGTTACCACTATTTGCATTTTAATTAAACTGTCGAAACAAGATTTGTATAACCAGTCAGTTACGCTCTGGTGCTTCAATTGCGCAAGGGTGCGCAGCGCTACGTAACACATGTTGTCTGCTGAGCGGCGTACGTAGCCCTGACGTCACATCAGCTCATGGCGCCAGCACTGCCACCCGTTGGCCATTCCAGTAGTTATTAGCTTTGCTGATAGGTGCCGGTCGCGTCGCAGGTGACAGGGCATGCTATAGTAGACTTTCTCAACACGGGTTCTTTGCACCGCTCTCCGTCACAGGATCACGGTAACTTAAAAACTCCTTTGTCCGTCCGCACCGCGCACAGTCTGTCTGATGGCACACAGCAATACGAAATACGTTCGCTGTTTGTACAAAGTTTTTCACAGTTTCAGTTTAAATAATCGACACCTCATCGTCGGAGATCACAAGTCCTGGTGTGCGGTATATATTTTTTGCAGAAGTACTCGCTAAACACAGATATTGAGGCTAGATATTTAACGATTGCGTGCCTAAACGCGACGTACCTAATTTTCCTGTGGTGGGTGCTCTTCTCTCCTTACACTGTCTTCGATGTGCCCTGTAATGATGATTATTTAACACGGTGCAAAGCCACTCACACAAATAATACCAACTTAGTCTGGTAGAGATCAGTATATTGTGTTAAAAACACACACTCACACTCACACACACACACACACACACACACACACACACACACACGGTTGAGCTACAGTGTTCATAATCAACATTATTCTACAACTGATGTACTCAGTATCTGCATTCCAATCGCGTAATGCGTGTGACGTTCTAAGGTTGTTGTTGAAGTAATACTATCCAATTAAGATATATGCAACACACAACACGCAAGAAATTCGCTGCTCAGAAAGGAGTTTTATAAGTTGACGAAAGCAACAGTTCTTTCCGCAGTACTATACAAATTCTTCGTTCATTAAACGATCGTGAGCGCGACCGAATAGCGACTCGGATGTTTCAAAAAGTTGGTATGCATTACCCGAAGCGAGAAAGAACCTACGCTCATGATACTCACACAGTCCAACCACACATATTCCTTTCACTTGGAATTTGTAACTAGAGTAAATCCAATCCACGATATCTTCCCGACACGACAGACGAGATCGAAAATCGTCACCTTTTGGATAAACATTAGTACTGAGCAGTGAACACTGATATTAAGTGTACAACTTAGCGTGACAAACATTTTTAATTACATTACAATAACTTGAGAGATGCATGGTGCAGCCATCGCATCAACACAGCAAAATACACGAGTTCCACGATAATTAAGCTACGACAAGTCATGAATAAATAAAGGCAACGTCGTTCATTCAAAAGTTATTTCTACTTTGTAATGTACAGAACGCCGAGCGGCATATGGTATCGATGGAGTCGGTGACAGAGATTTAAATACAGTCAAAGAAGTCTGCATTTATTGAAGTGATAATGTTTACCTTGGGGACTTCATGAAAAGAGATCTTAACCGAAACGCTGGTCTCATGGACAACATAAAATGGCTCTGACCACTATGGGACTTAACAGCTGTGGTCATCGGTCCCCTAGAACTTAGAACTACTTAAACCTAACAAACCTAAGGACATCACACACATCCATGCCCGAGGCAGGATTCGAACCTCCGACCGTAGCAGTCGCGCGGTTCCGGACCGCGCGCCTAGAACCGCGAGACCACCGCGGCCGGCATGGACAACATAGGTGATTGGCGAAAGTTAAAGATATTTGAAGGGAACAGCGACATTTTTAGGGTAAATTAGGATAATAGTGGGAGAGCAGAACCTGTATGCTATGTAGCAGAATCAAACTAGAAGAGCTAGAACGAGACAGTCGCAAAACACAAGAGAGCGACAACAGAGACAGATGAGGCAGAAAGAGAGGCAGAGGCAGATTACGTAAACTAAAGCACTGGACAGAGAAAATCACAAGCTTCCCTGACCAGAGAGACGAGCTAGACAGTCACGTGGCCTCTCTCCCACACCTATAGTTTGCTCACTGAAAGGCTATTGGATGGGCCGTGTTTTCGTAGCGACTCTATACTGCCTTTGGGCATTGGTTCATCGATTCAGCGCTCATGCAGAGGCACTAGTACTCGGAAAAAGCACCTCGATACTGGAGAAACAAGAAATGGTACAAAATAGTTGAATATGAGGGATCCACTTATAGAATTACAATCTGGGTTGGTACCGTAACAGGACACAGGAGGCTTTCAGGGCTTACAATATTAAAAAACATCAGAAGAACCGTTCAGACCTACGGCTGCCATAGTTTGCTCTAACAGTACTTCCGGGTTTTGCCACAACAGCTAAAGGAAAACCTGGATCTCTTCAGCACCACTCCCGCTCCCGCCCCGTGCTATTTGTAGCAAATGTTTCATCCTTCGAAATTTAGCGAAACAATCCATCTCCTCCTTTTTTTCCTTATTGTTGTTTCTTCCCACTTTCCCTATACTGCGGGGGTGGGGGGGGGGGGGGCTGCCAGCGTTACAAAAGTCTTATAAAATATAAATAAGGGCATTAAACAATCCATCTCCTCCTTTTTTTCCTTATTGTTGTTTCTTCCCACTTTCCCTATACTGCGGGGGTGGAGGGGGCTGCCAGCGTTACAAAAGTCTTATAAAATATAAATAAGGGCATTACAACGAGGTTTATGGATGCAAAACGTATTTTTTTTTAGTTTATAAAAAGACGATTGTATGATGGACTTAACAAAACTACTTAGTTTTTTTTTAATTTACGTATTTAGAAAAGAAATAAATAGTCTAAAATGTAAAGACGAAAACACAAAATAGACATCTAAAAACCGGTAAAAATAATTGCGACATTCTTTAAAAGAAACACTGCACTTGCAGTAAATAGCTGAAGGAACCGCAGTGGATTAAAATTTGTGCTATCTTAATCGTTGGGTGCTCTGTAGCGAGAAAAGGTGTGGGTGGATACATATAAGACAATGGGTCGTATCTGGAAATGAAGATAGGTAGTGGGATGGACAGCGATAAGGTGGAAGGGAAGAAAGAGTCTGGTGCATGGGTAGAGACATGGTATCAGAAGCGGAAGTGAAGATGGAGATGGGAACCATGATGTGGAGTAGAAAAGGTGAGAAGGAATTATAGTTGGTTTTACGGATAAATTTCGGAGCGAGTTTTACTCTGTGGGAGAGGGAGTCGGTTGAAGTTACATTGGAATAAGGTACGCATGGTTTGTAGGTTTAGGGGTGGTGGGATCTATTTGTAAAGGTGCAGCAGTACACCACTATTGGTGATCAGAAATAATGGAGTTATAGAGTCAAATTTGCGGATAACATAGGATCTGCAGAGGTTGCGACACTATCTGCGTAAAACTTAATTAAGTCAATTTAATGCTGGGCCCTCCTGTTGTTAGCCTTTGATCGAGAAGTGGCGGCTCTGGTCACGGAAACGGACTACGGCCGGGGGACCGGTGTGCTGACAACATGCCCCTCGAGAACCGTATCCAGGGACGACTATCAGCTTTGGATGACATGGCGGTCGGTGGTATAACATTATAAAAACATCGATGGTCAGTGGCAGACGACATCATAGAGGCTCTTTGAAATAGTGCAAAGATACTATTTCCACATGTTGGTTATTTTCCTAGGATATCAGTATGCTTACATAGTGTATTCATGCACCATATGTCTTACAAGAATTTTCCATAGAATTAAAATACAATAGTTATATTTTCTCGGGAACAGTGACACATAGCCATAAAAATAGTTTTAGAATGTCAGAATGTGGGAAAGTTGTAGAGATCTTCGTTATTTTGGACGGACTACTTTGTGTGTCGGAATTCGGTGGAAGCAGCGCAAGTGGTGAAGGGCCCAGACACATGTTACATGGGGTCTTTACCGTTGGCGCAGCGCTGGTAAGGTTCTATGGGACCAAACTGCCGAGACCATCGGTCGGCAGCGCTGGAGTGTGGAGGTGACCACTTAACTGGAATAAAGTAATATGTTTTAAAACAGATTTTTTATTTAGCCCAGCCAGCTGCATTAAGTGAAAAAATATCACGTATCGCTAGTATTGGCAAGATGCTAAGCGAAATCGTCCCTAGAGAGAACAATAAGTTAACAGAAGACAACGACGAGATTTTTTGTAGTGAGCAGGGCCGTTTAGCGTTACAGTGGGTTGCGATGGGCCTTCCGAAACATATTCGGACACAGAGTTTCTGCATCTGTTCGGAGCGACGCAGCTTTTACTACCTAAAAATTTAAAATAAAACTATAGACTGATTACTGACAACTGGTCAGAATCCCATTATCTGCTAGGTTGGAACACAGGCGCAGGTTTTAAACCACTAACGCTACTAAAAGTAATTCAAATTTTCTCAATTCAAATTTCATTGTCCACTCAATACACATTATAGTACTCTGCTGATCAACACAAGCTATTGTGCAGCAATAAATGATATGACTCAAGCTACCTATGGTAGGTAACAACGCACTATAAACATAATAAATTAATAAACTAGCTGGACAAACACCAGATTGTGCTCGCAGCTACGAATTATGATAAACTATCCTTACTCAAAGCTAGCTAAGCGACACAGCGATGGATTGTTCTGTAGGTCGATTTGAATTTCCATAAACGTTGCCAATAATTGCTGTGGCACACTGATTGTGCCAGAAACTAAGTCGATAACTGCACAAAATTCGTCAGAGCCCTCACGGAACGCGAAATATTTTCAAACACCTAACTCGTGACGAGACCACCTCTCAAACCGATGGTCTTCAACTCCCAAATTCAGACCGCCAGCCGTCGAGGCTCCGAGAGACATACAGACAGGCCACGAGAGCCTGTTTGAAAGCCTCTGTCACCTCAACCAGAAACTAAAGCTTCCTCTAACTCTCTGCGCATCCCACCTGCGAAAAATGCACCAAATGACGTCACACGGGTCCCTCATGTAGAAATTTACGACTTCTTATACATATATTTCGTACACTGAGGTGACAGAAGTCACGGGATAGCGGTATGCAAATGTACACATGGTGGCAATATCGTGTACACATGATATAAAAAGGCAGTGCATTGGCGAAGCTGTCATTTGTACTTAGGCGGCTCATGTGAAAAGGTTTCCGACATGATTATGACCGCTTGACTGTGATTAATAGACTTTGAAAGGGGAATGGTGGTTGGAGCTAGACGCATGGGATATTCCATTTCAGAAATCATTAGCGAATTCAATATTCCGAGATGCACAGTGTCGAGACTGTGTTGAGAATACCAAATTTCAGGCATTACCTCTCACCACAGACAACGCAGGGGACGATGCCCTCCACTTAACGACCGAGAGCAGTGGTGTTTGCGTAGAGTTGTCAGTGCTAACAGACAAGCAACACTGATTAAGATAACCGCAGAAATCGATGTGGTGCGTACGACGAACGTATCCTTTAGGACAGTGGGGCGAAATTTAGCTATGGCAGCAGAGTACCAGACGACCGAGGCAAGTGCCTATGCTAACACGACGACATCGCCTGCAGCGCCTCTCCTGTGCTCGTGATCGTATCGGGTGGGCGCTAGGCGACTGGAAAACCGTGGCCTGGTGAAATGAGTTCGGATTTCAGTTGGTAATAGCTGATGATAGGATTCGAGTGTGGCACAGACCCCAAGAAACCACGGTTCAAGTTGTCAACAAGCCACTGTGTAAGCTGATGGTGGCTCCATAATGATGTCGGCTGCATTTACATGGGTCCTCTGGTCGAACTGAATCGATCATTGGACTGTCTTCGGCTACTTGGAGACCATTTGCAGCCATTGATGGACTTCACGTTCCCAAACAACGATGGAATTTTTATGGATGACAATGTGCGATGTTACAGGGCCACAATTGTTCGCGATTGGTTTGAAGAACATTCTGGACAATTTCAGCGAATGAGTTCGCCGTCCTAGATCGCCCAAAATGAATCCCATCGAACATTTATGGGACATAATCGAGATGTCAGTTCGTGCAAAATATCCTGCACCGGCTACATTTCCGAAATTATGGATGCCTATAGAGGCACCATGGTGCAATATTTCTGGAACGCACTTCCAACGACTTGCTGATTCCATGTCACGTCGAGTTGCTGCACTAGACCGGGCAAAAGGAGGTACGACACGATGTGTTGAGGTGTTCCATGACTTTTGTCATCTCAGCGTGTTTCGCTCGTAAATCAGAGTTTAATCATTCACAATTTGAGCTTTCTTGGCGGTTTTTTTTGTTTTTTGTTGTTTAGTTAACAATTACAAATCGTGTATCATTTTCGTGAGATTTTTTCTTCGCTTACCATGGCTCTATTTAGAATTTATGTATCATTGAGGAAATTTGAACTACTAGCAAAAGTATGTACATTTAAAGTTAAACAATAAAAATAGTTAATAGGACATAATAATCTTACAATCAGAATACTGTATGTACTTTCTAGTATTCACTGCCAATACATGTTACCATGTAGCTGCCTTCGTACATAAGTTACGATGAATTTAATCACTTTCCAATTAAATTGATTCTTTCACCTTAACTATTAGATGTGTTTATCACATAATTAACTCTGTCGACATGGCTCATCAAAAGCAAGAATTTCATTACTCAACCACTTTGGTGCCATGATTACATTAATAGTTATAAATTACCAAGTGCACATGTTATAAGTAAATCTATTTCTCTCTGTAACTTCATTTTCATAAAACACTCAGATGATATTTGTATATTATCAGATGAGTAATTAAACCGTCTTTCATATGACACCTCGTGGATCTGCACAAACGCAGATGATAACAAAGCAACTGAGACTTTCCGACGGCCACTAGTTGCTATTGTCACAGGCTCACGAAAAAAACCAACACGAGGTCCGCGCTTCGTCTGAAACCACGCAGACGGACAAATTGGCGACCATGCGGCGTGAGTCCTTAACGGCTTCCAGCTGAAAGAAGATGCCCTCGGCCAGCGGCCAGAGGCAGCCCGCGTGACCCCCTTCCCTTGCATGCCACCTGCGCGTGTAATTCAAACGCCGCGCCCGACCAAATTGCATTCCAACAGGCCTACACAGATGTGCTTTGTCCTGTTACAAGGTGCTCGATGTGAGAGAGGAGGCTTAGTAATTTGATGCGATGATAGGGGATCCGTGTGGGGGATAGTAAACGAATGCAGAAAGCAAAGCGGAATGCATGACGTTCAAGAATTTGGTGGGACTGATAAAACTTGGGAGGAGCGAATATCTATGCGTTTGCATAGGAGAGGTTGTATTGAATCAAGGTTTTGTTGGCTTGGAGGATACTAGTTTTAGTCTACTTTGGGCTTTCTGTTGAACGATTAGTAGATGTAATTTCCATGTTGGTCGGCAGTCATGTGTTAATCTGAGGTAATTCAGTGTGTTGGTTAATTGGATAGGATGGTTGTAAACGGAGAGGTAGAAATAAAGTCGCAACGGTGTTGAAAACCATTCATGTATATCTGGAAAATACGACACACTTAGTTTTAAATCGTTTAATACCAGATATTTGTTAGAGTGGTAATTTCAATGAGCGTAACGGAAAAAAATTTATCAAGAATGTTGCAATGGGTCTTTTACTTCTTAGATACATTCCATAGTTAAAATATAGAAATAGATTGTTGTTCGATATGTAACTCCAAAACCTGTGTAGACAATATTTGAAATATTAGGAACACAAAGTACATTATAAGAAAAAATTGTCAAACATCAACCTCATATGGGCCACTGCATATGATAGCAAAATATAAAGAAACAAGTTTCATTGCAAATGCGCAACAACGAAGAAATCACCATTTAATCTCTGGAACAAACATAAATATACACTACTGGCCATTAAAATTGCTACACCACGAAGATGACGTGCTACAGACGCGAAAATTAACCGACAGGAAGAAGATGCTGTGATATGCAAACGATTAGCTTTTCAAAGCATTCACACAAGGTTGGCGCCGGTGGTGACACCCACAACGTGCTGACATGAGGAAAGTTTCCAACCGATTTCTCATACACAAACAGCAGTTGACCGGCGTTGCCTGGTGAAACGTTGTTGTGATGCCTCGTGTAAGGAGGAGAAATGCGTACCATCACGTTTTCGACTTCGATAAAGGTCGGATTGTAGCCTATCGCGATTGCGGTTTATCGTATCGCGACATTGCTGCTCGCGTTGGTCGAGATCCAATGACTGTTAACAGAATATGGAATCGGTGGGTTCAGGAGGGTAATACGGAACGCCGTGCTGGATCCCAACGGCTTCGTATCACTAGCAGTCGAGATGACAGGCATCTTATCCGCATGGCTGTAACGAATCGTGCAGCCACGTCTCGATCCCTGAGTCAATAGATGGGGACGTTTGCAAGACAAAAACCATCTGCACGAACAATTCGACGACGTTTCAGCAGCATGGACTATCAGCTTGGAGACCATGGCTGTGGTTACTCTTGACGCTGCATCACAGACAGGAGCGCCTGCGATGGTGTACTCAACGACGAACCTGGGTGCACGAATGGCAAAACGTCATTTTTTCGGATGAATCCAGGTTATGTTTACAGTATCATAATGGTCGCACCTGTACACGACATCCAAGCTCTGTTTGACTCAATGCCCATGCGTATCAAGGCCGTTATTACGGCCAGAGGTGGTTGTTCTGGGTACTGATTTCTCAGGATCTATGCACCCAAATTGCGTGAAAATGTAATGACATGTCAGTTCTAGTGTAATATATTTTTCCAATGAATACCTGTTTATCATCTGCATTTCTTCTTGGAGTAGCAATTTTAATGGCCAGTAGTGTACTTTCTGGTAGTCTCTTAACAATATATTAATCAGCCTCGTCTTCTCACAATGATCAGAATGTTTCGATTGCCTGTGGTTCCACCCATCCCATGCACCTGAGGTTCGACCGCACATCGAACAGTTTTTCAGTTGTACCTGGAGACAGTCTGTTTCGTAATGGAGTGAGAATTCGTCCGTGTGTTGACCAATTACGCTCACTTGCTGCTGAGGAAGGTGGCACATTAAAAATTCCAGAAGCAAGTGAACATGGAGGTTTTTTAGTTCATAAACCTTCCCACCATACAGAAGGAGATTTGTGTTTTGCTGCTGCCCATAAAACATTCTGTTGGAAAAGGCATTCGGCTGTCCAAAATGACGTCAAATTTTCCATAATGACTCCACTGTCATATCTCAATACTTCACTCATTGTTGCGATGAAGTCTGGAGCCAGTTTTTCCCCGTCTGATTGATTTTACTCCTTGACACGTGAGTCCAAGATAATTAGCGCGGCATGAACAGCTTTACATGCATACTTGCGCTTCACGGTCTCAGCATCTTTAATGGAAGATTTGTCCCCTGTAGAAAGTGTATTACATTCTAGGAGCTCTGCGTCTGCTTCCCTAGAAATGCTGTTAAAGTGTTCATGTACATACTATAGTACAGCATTATCGGCTTGAACCTTGCGTATGGCTTCTGGCACTGGTCACAAGAGACGCCATACGTCACTAAATTGCTCCCATATTTCGTCTGCTAACATCAGCTCCTTTACTTTTAAGTAAACTCTCCACACAAATCACCATAACTGTTCATCGGGTTGGTGATAGAAGTTTCATTGTAACAGAGGTATGAAGTATTTCTCTTTCTTCTTTGTTTTCAATAAAACATAGGGGATACGACGTTTCTTTAAAAAATCACTATTTTCTTCGCTAGATGGAAGTACACTTCCAGCATTCTCAGTGACACGTGTCCTTTATTGGAAGATAAAATATATGTGGTGCACAGCCTATGCCGTCAGGCAGCAGCAGCCGACCGAGACACAAGCGGCAGCAGCGAAGTAACCGATTTTGTGACATTTTACGAGTTTCTAACCAGGAGCGAATTATATAGTTCCATCTGTGTGTTTAGCTAGTTTAGCTTCTTGAATTTTTGCGGGTTAATTTAGTATTTAATAGACAATATTACAAGTTCCTATTCAACAGTGAATTTTTTAGTCTCACCTGAGTGCACTGATAGTTTAGATTTTCAATTTCTGCTTCTTAATCTAATTTATCAGACACAGTTCTTGCCTTTTCGTCAGTGTCTACAATAGAGTTCCGCAGCGCGTGTGTTGATTGTCCTTGTTTGTCTGTGTAGTGTAGTTTTCCACGGTCTTTACTATGGATAGGGACTGTGATAGCTGAGTGCGGATGCGAGCCGACACGAGTTGACACTTCACACTCAGCTCCACACTGAAATGGCTTCTGTTACACAGCTTGAAGCTGCAGTGGATGGGCATCACTGTTGTGAGTTGGCCATGAGGATCCAACGGATGTCCAACATGACTAACGAGTCCGCCGATTGGTCCGCACCAGTGGCCAGTTCGGTTACAGCTCGCACTAAGGTTAACCACTTACCTGTGGTCGAATGAGAGGTCACCTCGGGGCGTGGCAGGCGGCAAAAGTCTTCCCATGGGGCCGAACACAAGAGCTCCCCAGTTAGTCTGACAAACAGGTCCCAGGTGATGTCTGTGGCTGACACTGTCCTTCTGCCAGTTGCAGTCACTTGTCCTGTTTCCGAGGAAACCTCTCAGCCTCCAAGATCTGGGCAGTCACAGAGGGTGGGGTTATTGATAGTTGGGAGCTCCAATTTTGGACACGTTATGGGACCCTTAGGGACATGGCTGCCATGGAGGGGGGCAAAACTAATGTGTGCCCCGTGTACATACCAGGTGGAGTTATTCCAGACGTGGAACGCGTCCTTTCGGATTCCATGAAGAGAACTGGGTGCAGTCATCTCAAGTGGTGGTGCACATTGGTACCAGTGACGTGCATTTCCTTGGATTGGAAGAGATTCTCTCTGATTCGAGCGGCTATCAGAAGTGGTAAGGGCTGTCAGTCTTCATTGCGAGATGATAGCAGAGCTCACCATTTGCAGTACAGTCGAGACGACCGATTGCGGTCTTTTGGTACAGGGCCGAGTGGAGAGTTTGACTCAGACGGTTCTGCGAACGTGCAGGCTACAGATTCCTCGACTTTCGTCACGGTGATGAGATTTTGGGTTCCACAAAGTAGGTCAGGAGACGATTACACACAGGAGGCAGCTACACGGGTAGCAAGGGTTTTGTGGCGTGGACTGGGCGGTTTTTTGGGTTAGAGCGTCTTGGGTAAACACAAAAAGGGCTTCAGCCTGAAAGGGTGCAGGTCGAACACAGGAAGAAAGTAGATACAGAAAACATCGGTATAACAGTTGTAAATTGTCGTAGCTATGTTGGGAAAGTACCAGAGCTCCAACCGCTAATAGAAAGCCCTGAAGCTCGAATCGTTACGGGCACTGAAAACTGGCTAAAGCCGGAGATAAGTTCAACCGAAATTTTTGCGAAGGGTCTAACACTGTTCAGAAAGGATAGGATAACCACACTTGTTAGTGGCGTGTTTGTTGCTGTTAAAAGTAATCTTGTAGCGAAACTGAAGTGGATAGCTCTTGTGAGTTAATGTGGGTAGAGGTCATTCTAGGCAACCGAAATAAAATAATAATTTGATCCATATGCCGACCTCCAGACCCAGATGATACAGTTGCTGAATGGTTCAAAGAAAACTTGAGTCTAATTTCAAACACGTACCCGACTTATGCAATTATAGTTGTTGGTGACTTCAATTAACCCTCGATATGTTGGCGACAATACATGTTAAAATCTGGAGGGACGCATAAAACATCATCCGAAACTGTGCTAAACGCATTCTCTGAAAATTTTTTCGAGCAGTTAATTCATGAGCCCAGTCGAATAAGTAAGCCAGTGTGAAAACACAATTGACCTCTTAGCAACAAATAATCCTGAGCTAACAACGAGCATCGAAACGGATACAGGGATTAGTGAACACCGAGTTGTCGTGGCGACACTGAATATCGTAAGTCCCAAATCCACCAAAAATAAATGAAAGATATGTCTCTTCGGAAAAGCAGATAAAAATTCGCTTGATGCCTTTCTAAGAGACAATCTCCATTCCTTCCAAATTAACAATGTAAATGTAGATCAGAAGTGGCTTGAATTCAATTAAATAGAATCGACAGCAGCTGAGAGATTTATACCAAATAAATTAACAAACGACGGAGCTGATCCCCCTTGGTGCACAAAACGGGTCAAAATACTGTTGCAGAAACAATGAAAGAATCATGCCAAATTTAAACGAACGAAAAATCCCCACGACTGGCGACCTTTACAGAAGCTCGAAATGTAGCGCGGACTTCAGTGCGAGGTGCTTATAATACTTTCCACAACGAAACTTTGTCTCAAAACCTGGATGATAATCCAAAGAGATTCTGGTCGTATATAAAGTATGCTACTGTAAAGACACAATCAATGCCTTCTGTGCGCGATATCAATGGAAATGCTATCGACACTGCTGCTAAAGCAGAGATACTAAACAGAGCCTTCCGAAATTCCTTCATCAAACAAGACGAAGTAAATTTCCAGAATTCGGATCAAGAACAGCTGTCAACATAAAGTAACTTCGAAGTAGATAACCTCGGTGTAGTGAAGCAACAAAAATCACTTTAAAAAAGCAAGTCTTCCGGTCCAGACTATATATCAGTTAGGTTCATTTCAGAGTATGATGAAGCCATAGCTCCATACTTAAGAATCAAATGTAATCGCTCGCTCGAAGGAAGATCCGTTCTAAAAGACTAGAAAGTTGCACAGGTCACACAAATATTCAAGAAAGGCAATAGGAGTAATCCACTAAATTACTGGTCCATACTGTTGCCGAGTGGTTCTAGGTGCTTTAGTCTGGAACCGCGTGACCGCTATGGTCGCAGGTTCGAATCCTGCTTCGGGCATGAATGCGTGTGATGTCCTTAGGTTAGTTAGGTTTAAGTAGTTCTAAGTTCTAGGGGACTGATGATCCCAGATGTTACGTCCCATAGTGCTCAGAGCCATTTGAATTTGAATTTGAACTGGTCCATATCATTAACGTCGATATGCAGCAAGATTTTGGAACATACACATATTGTTTTCGAAGATTATGAATTACCTCGAAGAGAGCGGTCTATTGACACATAGTCACCACGGACTCGTAAAACATCGTTCTTGTGAAACGCAATTGTCTCTTTACTGTTGAGTGCCACTGGCAAGGGATTTCAAATTTATTCCGTATTTTTAGATTTCCAGAAGGGTTTTGATACTCTAACTCACAACCGGCTTGTAATCAAAGTGCCTGCTTATGGAACATCGTCTCAGTTATGCGACTGCATTCGTCATTACTTGTCAGAGAGGTCACAGTTCGTAGTAATTGAAGGAAAGTCATAGAGTACTACACAAGTGTTTTCTGGCGTTCCCCAAGGTAGGGTCACATGCCCTCTGTTGTTCTTCATCAATATAAATGATTTAGGAGGTAATCTGAGCAGTCTTGGTTGTTGCAGATGATCCTGTCGTTTATCATATAGTAAAGTCAGCAGAAGATCAAAACCACTTAGAAAACTATTTAGAAAAGATATCTGCATGGTGCGAAATATGGCAATTTAACTTAAATAATGAAAAGTGTGATGTCATTCACATGAGTGCCAAAAGCAAACCGTTCAACTTTAGTTACAAGATAAATCAAACAAATCAATAGGCCGTAAATTCAACTACATACCTAGGAAATATAATAACCAACAACTAAAATTGGAAAGAACACATAGAAAGTGTCGTTCGAAAGGCGAACAAAAGACTGCGATTTATTGGCAGGACACTTAGAAGATGCAACAGATCTACTGAAGAGACTGCCTACACTTACGTTTGTCCGTCCTCTTTAGGAGTACTGCTGCGCCGTGTGTGATCCTTACCAGATAGGATTAACGGTGTTAATAGATAAAGTGCAAAGAAGAGCAGCACGTTTTGTATTATCGCGAAATAGGGCCGTGAGCGTCACGGACATGATACAGGATTTGGGGTGGAGATAATTAAAACAATGGCGTTTCTCGTTGCGGCGGAATCTTCTCAAGAAATTTCAATCACCAACTTTCTCCTCGGAATATGCAAATATTTTGTTGACGCCGACCTACAAAGGGGGAAACGATCGTCATAATAAAGGAAATCAAAGCTCTCACGGAAAGATATAGGTGTTCGTTCTCTCCGCGCACTGTTCGAAAGTGGAAAAATAGAGAACTGCTGTGAAGGTGATTCGATGAACCCTCTGCCAGACACTCAAGTGTGATGTACAGAGTACCCATGTAAATGTAGACGTATATCTGTGTATATAGCTCTACTGTTATTTTCCATGCAGCACGCTTACTTCGCGCTTGTCTGTGGCCAGTGCTACGAACCTCTCTGCTTCTGTTTCACTAATAAATTCAATTAATTGCGAAGCAATATACTGTGAGGTTTCCCTTTCCTCACCAGGTGGTATACGTTTATAGAATACTGGCTGAGATGCTATCACGATAAAGTTCACGACGTTATTTCCTGAGACATCAGTCCATCTATCCGAAATCAATGCAAGAACTGTTGAACAATCCAACGTCTTTGTGACAAATGTCTTCACACGATGATATGCGGCAGGAAGCAAATATGTGTTAATCAGATGATGAAGAAGTTCGTAGCCAGGCCGTATATTCTGAAATGCTTCCCACCAATATTTTTAATTCAGTATAGACAGTGTAGCAGTTGAAGATCATACAGCCCCAGCAATGGTTTTGTCTAAGTCACTATGAATTGCTTGATTGGTTTCCTTATGCCCGGATTAAGACGGTTGTGGTGAATCTGTCATAAGTTATTCACTGAGGGAAGAACCAGGAAGAATTTATAATAGTGTAGATGAAGACTCCGCCCTTGATATTTCAATGTTCTGCATTCCATATTTTGTTGACGTATTTAGCTTTTCTTCCTCTTTACCTGCGAAGCAACATTCGAAGCTACCCGTTTAACAGACTGTGGGAGAAGATCGCAACTCATGAGATGTTCTTTTACTTGAGACGACAGGTCGTTACAGTTTCACAGCACTTATACGTTGCCTCTGTCTTACCATTAACTTGTCTTACACCGAAGAGATTCCATACCTTTTATCGAAGACACATTCCACTATCTAAACTGTCCTGTTTGTTTGTGTAAGACAGCTCAGGGTAACGTCAACTCAGACGTGTCAGCACCGTCTGGCTTTATATAGATATGTAGACTGTGACCCTAGTTCTCTTCTAGGTGTTTTCGGAGTCATTCCGTTCATTCCAGTATGAGAGCCCCTGATGCGTATGCAGTACACGTTGCTGTATGATATAGCAGATTGCATGACAAGCGAGGTGAAAAGAATCATTCCTACCATTCTTACACTGTCTTAAATGGGATAAAACAACACGTTTATCAATTCAACGACATTAAACTGTAATTTTTAAACCTCTAGGTAGAAATCACGGAGGCGGAAGTTGCGGTTGGTTCTTTCTATTATTAGTGCTGGGTTTTGGAAAGGCTGACCTTGAGGAGCCATTGGTTACACCAGGAGGTACACTGATTGAGGTGGATTTGAAGGGCTCTTTGGGTGTGTGTAGGGTAGAGGGCGAGGAAATTGGTGACATTAGCATACCGAAGCAGAGGGATTGATGGAGATGGTTTGTTCACATCGGCAGTGTAAAAGACGTCCGGGGACGAGAGAAGACGAAGCCTTGTGGCACACCTATAGTGGGATGGAAGATATAAGATTTGTTACTCTTAAAAGTGAAAAGGATGAGCGATCAGGCAGAAAGATGCGATAAGAGGGACATAGTTAGCTGAGTGTGAATAAAGTTGGAGTTTGGATACACAACCACAATGCCGTACATGGTCATAGGTCCTTCGAACCCGGCAACCGTCCATTTCGTCAATAAACTGTCTTAAAAACGGTTTATCTTATTTTACAGAATGTGTAATCCTCGGTAATAAAACTGACTTTATTCAGGAAAACATATCATTTATCGCAAGTCAAATTAATTGCTTTTCTTTATTAACATTGGAATCCTACGCGGCTAATGCTTGTCAGGGGTCTTTTGGACCCGTTAGCAAACAAGCCATCTTTTGAATAGTTTATTTAGTCTTGGTCTGAATGACAATTTATGGTTACAAGATTACCGACGATTAACAGTTCGGCACACCCACATTCATCATTGAAAAGTCAGAAGTACTGCAAAAACTATAAGAGAGTACTGTTTTGAGAATTAGCCTATGTGTATTTCTTTCTCCCAGAATTGTTACAGGTGAACACAAAATTTAGCTTCATGAACAGAATTATGTAAGATTCTTTCATCCTTTACTTAGAACATAAATTATGTATTATCTGTTAGAAACAAAAGAACATCACCTGAAGTCAACACATGTGATCAGAATTTTGAATCATCAATTCCTGAGTGGCTTGAAGATGAAGCTCTCTTTGATCACGTAGATGACAGTGATTTAGACGCTGACGATCACCACGATAATGAATCCGCGTCTTCTAGCATTACAAGTAAAGACAGACTACAGCCAAGGCGATTTCTTTAATGGTCGTAATGGAGCTCAGTGGAAAAAAAACCGCGACCATGCAGCAGAATTCGAGTACACAGTATCATGAAAATTCCGCCTGAACCAGCAACAGGTAATGTCATCGTCACTCTAAGAATGTATGGGACTCCTTTATCTCGCAAATGTGTTACAGGAGAACGTGTATGGTGTTAATTTAGCAGCTAGGTGCATTGCTAGTATTAAGAAAAACATTGGCAGAATGTTATGTCTGAAGAAATGAATGCATTTTTAGGCTCGGCTCAGACAAACAAATCAGTGTTGCTCCTATTACAGTAAAGGCAGTAAGAAAGCCACAGGGAGGAACCTCGACAAATATTACAATGGATAATTTTTTCACAAGTGTCCCGTTATTTGAAGAACTATTGCAGAAATTATTACAGCAATGGGAACTTTGAGACAAAACAACAAGGAAATTTCACTAGAAATGAAGGCTTCCACGTTCAGAGATGTTTCATCATCATCTTCCTTCAAAGACAATTTGACAACTGTACGTTATGTACCAAAAGAACAAAAGTATCATACTACTCAGTCTATGCACTAAGTACTACCGTAAATAATTTTTTCAGAAACTAAATCAGATTTGATTCTCTTGACAAGAAGGCACGTACATAAAAATGCAAAAGACCATCAAAACGACTGTCATCTGACATATGGACAAATTTAATAAATATTGATGAAGCATCCATAAATATTTGGTGTGTATTTCCGCAGCAAAGTCCCAACTACTAGGAACTCAAATCTAATAAAAGGATGATTTTTCTCAAAGAACAAGGACAAGAAACGATAGGGCCTCGTACAGAGTAGAGATTCAACAACCCACGTCTCCAAAAGAATATTCTACAAGCCGTGGCACGCTGTAGAATTACTCTTCAACAGCTGAAGAGTGTGGGAACTGGATGATCGCCAAAATGATATGACAGAGAAAGGTATCAAACAGGCAGCAAATGCACAACAAACAACCAATATTTGAAAAAAACATAGTGTAATTACTTGTAAGGTGAGTAATTTTCATTCGGTGTAAGTCTAGTGAACCTGAAAACTTATTGTTTAATCTTAGAAAAACTTTTGAGATTTCATCTTAACTCCCAAACATTCCTGTTAAAATCACACTCGTAAATACATACCTCATCCATTGACTTGCCAGTTTCAGTTACGCCTCATTTTCCAGTTCCAGTGGCTAAAAAAATCGCTGTTTTCGGTAAGCAACGATGTTTCATCATGGTCGATAATGGGATGTCTCCAATACGTACGGATGTCTTATGGATGTTTTACTGTACTATGCAGGATTTGTCATGGCTCCTTATTGAAAATGATCAGTGGCGGCTACTATGAGAGTAGAACTAAGTGTAAGGAGACCTCAGCTTCCCATTACCTAGGTGAACAGAAGAGTCGATCTGAAATACAATGATCACAGGAGACTAGTTGGAAAAGAGATGCAAGTTTGAGAATCACTGGAAGAACCTTACGAAACTTAAACTCATCCATGAAGAAGTGGCTTACAAAACACGACCGATCCTTAGCACTACTTATCAGACTGGAATTATTATCACGTTGAATTAATAGAAGAAACAGAGAAAATACAACCAAGAGCGGCGAGTTCGTTTAGTAAGTGCGATACCGTTACGAAGATGTTCAAGAGACTTCAGTGGCAGACACTTAAAGACAAGCAAGGGTTTCACTGAAAAGCGCATTGCTACAATTTCTAGAGCGTACGATCTAGGACCCTCCCACATCCGTCTTGCAAAATAACTACGACGAGAATATAACAGAAATTAGAAGTTTACGGACAGTCGCTCATCACACACGCTGTTCCCGTGTTGAACAGGCAGGGGGGAAATGCTAACTTTCCTCTGCCACACACCTTACGGTAGCTAACGGAGTACAGAGACTGATGTACATGTAGAAGAGTGCCCTCGTCAATACGTAGAGAAGTGCAGACATGTCGGTTGTTCGTAGGACGATTACTTTTCACATTATATGTAAACTATCGAACCCGGCAATGCTTCGAAAATCCTAAATATGCATGGGAATTGGATGTACGTCCTAATCTCCGTCTCCCCCATCTCTCTGTGAATCTCCTCCTCCTTCCTCTCTTTGTTCGTCTCCTCCTCCAACCCTGATTCTCTGCCCATCACCTCCTCCTCCTCTCTCTCTTTCTCTCTGTCATTCTCCTTGTCCACCTCCTCTCTGTTCACTTCCTCTTTTCCCCTCTCTATGTTCATGATGGATCCAACACCTGGAGAAGTCTCTCTCATATTCCAAATCACATCAAATACTGACGAATCGATTCCACAGACCGAACGTGAGGAGAGGGGCTAGTGTAATTGGTTAATACAAATCATAAAAAAATGCACGGAAGTATGTTTTTTAACACAAACCTACGTTTTTTAAATGGAACCCCGTTAGTTTTGTTAGCACATCTGAACATATAAACAAATACGTAATCAGTGCCGTTTGTTGTATTGTAAAATGTTAGTTACATCCGGAGATATTGTAACCTAAAGTTGACGCTTGAGTACCACTCCTCCGCTGTTCAATCGTGTGTATTGGAGAGCACCGAATTGCGTAGGGATCCAAAGGGAACGGTGATGGACCTTAGGTACAGAAGAGACTGGAACAGCACATTACGTCCACATGCTAACACCTTTTTATTGGCCTTTTTCACTGACGCACATGTACATTACCATGAGGGGTGAGGTACACGTTCGACGGGCGTTTCATAGGACGTGGAGGACGCATAAATCGGCCAGCCCGTTATCCTGATCTTACACCTCTGGACTTCTTTCTGTGGGATACGTTAAAGGAGAATGTGTACCGTGGTGTGCCTACAACCCCATATATATACATACGCTTAAAAATATAGTGACTGTCCAAATTTTATTAGAGTATAGTGTGAAAATATGAAATAAATCGATAAAAAACTTTTCGAGTTTTTGCTAACAACGTTTCCTCTTTATATAATACATATATATCCACATACAATAAATATTTAAGAAATATGTACCCTATGCCCCTCCTAACGTTTATTAGACTAACGTATAAAAACCTAAAGCAAATCGCTTAAAAACTTCCAAGATTTTTGACGGTTTCCCTTTAAAGATTATACATATTTTTATATACCATGTATATTTTCAAAATATTTAGTCCTTGTCTCTCCGAACATTTAGTAGAATATTGCGTAAGAAGTTGAGGTAAATCGCTCAAGCACTTTTCGAGGTTTTTTGGAACAACATTAAACAACAATGATTCAAATGGCACTGAGCTCTATGTGACTTAACTGCTGAGGTCATCAGTTCCCTAGGACTTAAAACTACTTAAACATAACTAACCTAAGGACATCACAGACATCCATGCCCGAGGCAGGATTCGAGCCTGCGACCGTAGCGGTTGCGCGGATCCAGACTGTAACGCCTAGAACCGCTCGGCCACTCTGGTCGGCCATTAAACAACACCATATGTTTATTTAGTATTTTAGACATATTACGTATATTAAAATATATATATAGCCTATGTCTGCCCAGATGTTTACTAGAGTATCATGTAAAAATATGAAGTAAATCAGTCATGGAGCTTCTCTTCATTTAGAAGTGTAGAATGTTACGTATATTTATATAACGTATATATTTTAGAAAATGTAGCCTATGCCTGTTCGAACGCTTATTAGAGTATTGAGTAAATATTTGACGTAAATAGGTGAAGAACTTTCTAATATTTTTGGTAAAAACCTTTCCCCTTTGTACTGTATATGTTTATATTTATATACCCTATAAATTAAAAAATTGTGGAGTCTATATTCGTCAGAATGTTTATTACAGTATCGTGCAAAAATCCGGAGTAACGGTCGAGAACTTATCGAGTTTTTCGGTAACAATGATAAACTACAATATGTCTATGTATAGTAGTATAGATGACCTAGTAGATAATGTCGGAAGATCCATGAGGATATTCACAGATGATGCTGTTTTATATGGTGATGTCGCGACGATAGAAAACTGTAGCGAAATACAGGAATACCTGCAGAGCATCGACGCTTGGTGCAGGGAGTGGCAATGAGATCTCAAACATAAACAAATACATAGACAGAAAAACCCTCTATGGTTTGATTACACGCTTGCAGAACAGCCACTGGAAGCAGTTACTTCCACAAAATGTCTAGTAGTATGCGTACGGAGCGTTTTAAGGTGGAACGACCGCACAAAACTAGCCGCAGGAATGGCGGATATCACACTAAGATTCCTTGGCAGAATCCTTAGGAAATGTAGTCCGTCAACAAAGGAGGTAGCTTATAAAACCGTCGTTCGACCAATACTTGAAAATTGCTCGTTAGTATGGAAACCGTGCGAGACAGATTTATAGAGGAAATAAAGAAGATCCAATGAAGAGCAGCCCACTTCTCTACAGTTTCGTATAGTAAGTACGAAGCGTCCTGGAGATGCCAGTCCAACCCCAGTGGCAGACGCTGCAAGAGACGTGCTCTGCATCACAGTTTGATTTACAAAATGGCTCTAAGCACTGTGGGACTTAACATCTTAGGTCATCAGTCCCCTAGACTTAGTACTAATTAAACCTATCCAACCTAAGGACTTTACACACAACCATGCCCGAGGCAGGGTTCGAACCTGCGGCCGTAGCAGCAGCGCGGTTCCAGACTGAAGCGCCTAGAACAGCTCGGTCACAGAGTTTGATTTACAGTTAAGGTTCTGAGAGCGTACGTTTCTAGAAGAATGTACCAGTATCTTGCTTCTTCCAACGTATATCCTGCGTAAAGACCATCTAGATAAAATTAGAGAGATTCGAGCCCACACGGAGGCTTACCAGCAGTCGTTCTTCCCGCGAACCATACGCGACTGGAACACGAAAACGGAGAAGTACACTCGTACACAAAGCAGTCTCCGCCACACACCGTAAGGTGGCTTGCAGGGTGTAGATGTAGATGCAGATGTAGAAGGTACGGTATAGCCCACCGTCGTAATTGGCCGTTGCCAACTGTCAGTATACATCATTTATTCTCACAACAGCGATTGCACCCTTAAGGCCGTTATCAAGTGGTATACTCACAGAACACCAAAATATGAGAAGTGCAAGACCCTTGTTACGATATGGAGACAGAGAAGGACAGCTGCGTTCCTAATTTCCTGGCAGTGAACTTTGAATATTAGAAAATATGGCGGGAAAATAAGTATTTTTAATTCGAAATATGTGATTTAGATGACAGTATTTTCCATTTATACTTTGGGGAAGGGGGCTTATGTTCTAGTAGTAAACTGCTTTCCTGGGAACGGAAAGGTTTTTTTAGCTTTGCAAAGCAATGCATTCTAGAAATCTCAGTCAAAAACTAAGATTAACTTCTCTTAGCTGGAGCTCAGAGTCATTTAAAATTTTGTAAATGACTTCGTGGCCGTCTTTTGACTGTAATATTACTTATTTCGAAAATCACAGATAGCAATTTCGACTGTGTGACCTTTATCAAGTGGAAATAACTGCACCTCAAAATCATCTGTATTACATGACAGAGGAGTTGGTTTCGTGGCATGTTTACGACTTTTTGTGTGTGTTGCACTCTTTGAATTGGACTTGGAATATATTGCTTGTACTCTAATTATTTTTGCACGCATCTATAATACTGCGTCGAGTAAATGATTCTAAGTTTGGTTTTGTTTCGTAAAAAACAGAAGCTTGATTCGTCGCATAGTGTTCTGTAGGCACGTATACATTTGTTTCTACTTACGAATCGTGTGTGAACTACTCAGGCTACATGCGTTGTAAGTATATTGTTCGTATTCAATGGATGGAGATTAAGAGGATTACCAAAAACCGTTTGACACGGTCCCCCACTGCAGACTGTTAATGAAGATACGACGAGCCTATGGAATATGTGAGTGGCTCGAAAACGTCTTAAGTAATAGGAACCATTACATTGTCCTCGACAGTTAGTTCAAATGGCTCTGAGCACTATGCGACTTAACTTCTGCGGTCATGAGTCGCCTAGAACTTAGAACTAATTAAACCTAAGGACATCACACACATCCATGCCCGAGGCAGGATTCGAACCTGCGACCGTAGCGGCCGCTCGGTTCCAGACTGTAGCGCCTTTAACCGCTTGGCCACCACGGCCGGCCGACAGTTAGTGTTCATAGACAAGG
This sequence comes from Schistocerca piceifrons, assembly GCF_021461385.2. Classification (NCBI taxonomy): domain Eukaryota; kingdom Metazoa; phylum Arthropoda; class Insecta; order Orthoptera; family Acrididae; genus Schistocerca; species Schistocerca piceifrons. The sequence continues at coordinate 537,960,436 of NC_060149.1, forward strand.
GGATCGTCAGGAGTGCCCCAGCGAAGTGTGACAGTACCGCAGGAGTGACCCAGCGAAGTGTGACAGTACCGCAGGAGTGCCCCAGCGAAGTGTGACAGTACCGCTATCATTCTCCATATACTCGTACATAACCGATATGACGGCCAGGATGAACAGCAATCTGCGGCTGCCTGCTTACGGTGCAGTCGTGTATGGGAAGATGATGTTGAGTGTCTGTAAGAGGTTACAAGATGACTTGAACAAACTTTCCAGAAATTGTGATGCACGGTAGCTAGCTCTAAATGGAGAAAAATTAAGTTAATGTAGATGAGTAGGAAAAACAATCCCGTAATGTTCGAATACAGCATTAGCAGTGTGCTGCTTGATACAGTCAGATCGGTTAAATATGTAGGCGTAACATTGCAAAGCAATATGAAATGGAACGAGCATGTAAGGGCTGTAGTGAGAAAGGTGAATCTACATCTACATCTACATCTACATTTACATTTATACTTCGCAAGCCACCCAACGGTGTGTGGCGGAGGGCACTTTACGTGCCACTGTCATTACCTCCCTTTCCTGTTCCAGTCGCGTATGGTTCGCGGGAAGAACGACTGTCTGAAAGCCTCCGTGCGCGCTCTAATCTCTCTAATTTTACATTCGTGATCTCCTCGGAGGTATAAGTAGGGGGAAGCAATATATTCGATACCTCATCCAGAAACGCACCCTCTCGAAACCTGGCGAGCAAGCTACACCGCGATGCAGAGCGCCTCTCTTGCAGAGTCTGCCACTTGAGTTTATTAAACATCTCCGTAACACTATCACGGTTACCAAATAACCCTGTGACGAAACGCGCCGCTCTTCTTTGGATCTTCTCTATCTCCTCCGTCAGACCGATCTGGTACGGATCCCACACTGATGAGCAATACTCAAGTATAGGTCGAACGAGTGTTTTGTAAGCCACCTCCTTTGTTGATGGACTACATTTTCTAAGCACTCTCCCAATGAATCTCAACCTGGTACCCGCCTTACCAACAATTAATTTTATATGATCATTCCACTTAAAATCGTTCCGCACGCATACTCCCAGATATTTTACAGCAGTAACTGCTACCAGTGTTTGTTCCGCTATCATATAATCATACAATAAAGGATCCTTCTTTCTATGTATTCGCAATACATTACATTTGTCTATGTTAAGGGTCAGTTGCCACTCCCTGCACCAAGTGCCTATCCGCTGCAGATCTTCCTGCATTTCGCTACAATTTTCTAATGCTGCAACTTCTCTGTATACTACAGCATCATCCGCGAAAAGCCGCATGGAACTTCCGACACTATCTACTAGGTCATTTATATATATTGTGAAAAGCAATGGTCCCATAACACTCCCCTGTGGCACGCCAGAGGTTACTTTAACGTCTGTAGACGTCTCTCCATTGATAACAACATGCTGTGTTCTGTTTGCTAAAAACTCTTCAATCCAGCCACACAGCTGGTCTGATATTCCGTAGGCTCTTACTTTGTTTATCAGGCGACAGTGCGGAACTGTATCGAACGCCTTCCGGAAGTCAAGAAAAATAGCATCTACCTGGGAGCCTGTATCTAATATTTTCTGGGTCTCATGAACAAATAAAGCGAGTTGGGTCTCACACGATCGCTGTTTCCGGAATCCATGTTGATTCCTACATAGTAGATTCTGGGTTTCCAAAAACGACATGATACTCGAGCAAAAAACATGTTCTAAAATTCTACAACAGATCGACGTCAGAGATATAGGTCTATAGTTTTGTGCATCTGCTCGACGACCCTTCTTGAAGACTGGGACTATCTGTGCTCTTTTCCAATCATTTGGAACCCTCCGTTCCTCTAGAGACTTGCGGTACACGGCTGTTAGAAGGGGGGCAAGTTCTTTCGCGTACTCTGTGTAGAATCGAATTGGTATCCCGTCAGGTCCAGTGGACTTTCCTCTATTGAGTGATTCCAGTTGCTTTTCTATTCCTTGGACACTTATTTCGATGTCAGCCATTTTTTCGTTTGTGCGAGGATTTAGAGAAGGAACTGCAGTGCGGTCTTCCTCTGTGAAACAGCTTTGGAAAAAGGTGTTTAGTATTTCAGCTTTACGCGTGTCATCCTCTGTTTCAATGCCATCATCATCCCGTAGTGTCTGAATATGCTGTTTCGAGCCACTTACTGATTTAACGTAAGACCAGAACTTCCTAGGATTTTCTGTCAAGTCGGTACATAGAATTTTACTTTCGAATTCACTGAACGCTTCACGCATAGCCCTCCTTACGCTAACTTTGACATCGTTTAGCTTCTGTTTGTCTGAGAGGTTTTGGCTGCGTTTAAACTTGGAGTGGAGCTCTCTTTGCTTTCGCAGTAGTTTCCTAACTTTGTTGTTGTACCACGGTGGGTTTTTCCCGTCCCTCACAGTTTTACTCGGCACGTGCCTGTCTAAAACGCATTTTACGATTGCCTTGAACTTTTTCCATAAACACTCAACATTATCAGTGTCGGAACAGAAATTTTCGTTTTGATCTGTTAGGTAGTCTGAAATCTGCCTTCTATTACTCTTGCTAAACAGATAAACCTTCCTCCCTTTTTTTATATTCCTATTAACTTCCATATTCAGGAATGCTGCAACGGCCTTATGATCACTGATTCCCTGCTCTGTACATACAGAGTCGAAAAGTTCGGGTCTGTTTGTTATCGGTAGGTCCAAGATGTTATCTCCACGAGTCGGTTCTCTGTTTAATTGCTTGAGGTAATTTTCGGATAGTGCACCCAGTATAATGTCACTCGATGCTCTGTCCCTACCACCCGTCCTAAACATCTGAGTGTCCCAGTCTATATCTGGTAAATTGAAATCTCCACCTAAGACTATAACATGCTGAGAAAATTTATGTGAAATGTATTCCAAATTTTCTCTCAGTTGTTCTGCCACTAATGCTGCTGAGTCGGGAGGTCGGTAAAAGGAGCCAAGTATTAACCTAGTTCGGTTGTTGAGTGTAACCTCCACCCATAATAATTCACAGGAACTATCCACTTCTACTTCACTACAGGATAAACTACTACTAACAGCGACGAACACTCCACCACCGGTTGCATGCAATCTATCCTTTCTAAACACCGTCTGTACCTTTGTAAAAATTTCGGCAAAATTTATCTCTTGCTTAAGCCAGCTTTCTGTGCCTATAACGATTTCAGCTTCGGTGCTTTCTATCAGCGCTTGAAGTTCTGGTACTTTACCAACGCAGCTTCGACAGTTGACAATTACAATACCGATTGCTGCTTGGTCCCCGCATGTCCTGACTTTGCCCCGCACCCGTTGAGGCTGTTGCCCTTTCTGTACTTGCCCAAGGCCATCTAACCTAAAAAACCGCCCAGCCCACGCCACACAACCCCTGCTACCCGTGTAGCCGCTTGTTGCGTGTAGTGGACTCCTGACCTATCCAGCGGAACCCGAAACCCCACCACCCTATGGCGCAAGTCGAGGAATCTGCAACCCACACGGTCGCAGAACCGTCTCAGCTTCTGATTCAGACCCTCCACTCGGCTCTGTACCAAAGGTCCGCAGTCAGTCCTGTCGACGATGCTGCAGATGGTGAGCTCTGCTTTCATCCCGCTAGCGAGACTGGCAGTCTTCACCAAATCAGATAGCCGCCGGAAGCCAGAGAGGATTTCCTCCGATCCATAGCGACACACATCATTGGTGCCGACATGAGCGACCACCTGCAGATGGGTGCACCCTGTACCCTTCATTGCATCCGGAAGGACCCTTTCCACATCTGGAATGACTCCCCCCGGTATGCACACGGAGTGCACATTGGTTTTCTTCCCCTCTCTTGCTGCCATTTCCCTAAGGGGCCCCATTACCCGCCTGACGTTCGAGCTCCCAGCTACCAGTAAGCCCACCCTCTGCGACTGCCCGGATCTTGTAGACTGAGGGGCAACCTCTGGAACAGGACAAGCAGCCATGTCAGGCCGAAGATCAGTATCAGCCTGAGACAGAGCCTGAAACCGGTTCGTCAGACAAACTGGAGAGGCTTTCTGTTCAGCCCTCCGGAATGTCTTTCGCCCCCTGCCACACCTTGAGACGACCTCCCACTCTACCACAGGTGAGGGATCAGCCTCAATGCGGGCAGTATCCCGGGCAACCACAGTCGTAGTCCGATCAGGGGATGCGTGGGACGAGCTGGCCGTCCCCGACAAACCCCCATCCGGACCCCCACAGTGATGCCCATTGGCAACAGCCTCAAGCTGTGTGACCGAAGCCAACACTGCCTGAAGCTGGGAGCGAAGGGATGCCAACTTAGCCTGCATCCGAACACAGCAGTTGCAGTCCCTATCCATGCTAAAAACTGTTTTGCAAAGAACGTCTGAACTAATCTACAGAGAGCGCAAACAAATCAACAAAATTTAAACGGTTATTAAAATACAAGATTGCCTAGTAAATGCAGTAATGCTGCTACTTGCGCACTGCTGACACTGCTCGGCGGCGGAAGGAGACTACGCGAATTTACACTATTCAGGTACTAAAACGCGATGCTACACTCTCAAATACTATAATACGCCAGAAATTTATGAATTAAACAATGCAAGTACCAAAAACACGCAAAGAAATTAAGAATTAAACTATGTAACAAATGAGTGAGCTAGGAGTATACGACTTGCTGCTCAGCTGCTTATCCAACGGCGTCAGGGAGCACTTCGGTGTATTGGGAGAGTTTTAGGAAAGTGTGGTTCATCTGTGAAGGTGACCGCATATGCAACACTACTGCGACCCATTCTCGAGTACAGCTCGAGCGTTTGGGATCCCCTTCAGGCCGTATTAAAGGAAGACATCGAAGGAATTCAGAGGGGGGCTGCTAGATTTGTTACTGGTAGGTTCGATCAGCTCCAAGTATTACGGAGATGCTTCGAGAACTCAAAGGGTAGTGCCTGTAGGGAGGGTGGCGTTCTTTTAGAAGAATGCTATGAAATAATTTAGAGAACCGGCATCTGAAGCTGACTGCAGAATGATTCTACTACCTCCAACGTACATTTCGCGTAAGGACCACGAACATAAGATAGAGTAATTAAGGTTCGTATGATGGCATATAGACTATTGTTTGTCCCTAGCTCTATTTTCGAGTGGAACAGAAAGGGAAATGACTGGTTGTGGTGAAACGTATCCTCCACCACGCACCATACGGTGGCTTGCGAAGTATGTATGTAGACGTAGATGTAGAAGTATTTTAGTTTCCATTCGTTTTTCGTACTTTGTCGTGTTTAGAGGAGAGCTCACTGTTAGGAGTTTTTGACAGAGTTGCTATTCAACATTATTACATCTTGTTACGGAGTTAGTATGTATTTGCGCTTTTATTAGTGCTGCTACTTGCCACTGAGTAATGCCTTGTAGTTTTAGTGACAAAGGTATCCTCTCTTGCATGTGCCGAATCCGCAAGAGTAGTTACGCAAATGTGTTCAGGCGTTATTAACAGATGTTACGAACAATGCATCTGAACAGAAATCGTTTTACTACAACCATCCCCACTCAAATGAAAATTGAAAACCAAATAATACACACTCCCATCCTTTCGTCATTGGATCTACTAGTGAATTCTGTATAACTAGAGTTTACTAAATGCAATAGCTTCTTTGCGGTGGGACTACGTACATACTACACTGAAGTGCCAAAGAAACTGGTTTAGGCGTGTGTATTCAGATACAGAAGTACGTAACAGGCAGAATACGGCGATACGGTCGGCAACGCCTACGTAAGACAAAAAGTGTCTGACGTAGTTGTTAGATCGGTTACTGCTGCTACAATGGCACGTTATCAAGATTTAAGTGAGTCTGAACGTGGTGTTGTAGTCGGCGCACGAGCGATGAGACACAGCGTCTCCGAGGTAGCGATGAAGTGGGGATTTTCCCGTATGACCATTTCACTAGTGAACAGTGAATATCAGTAATCTGGTAAAACATCAGATCTCCGAGCGGATGGACATGTAGGGCAGTGGTATCAAGAGGAGTGGGAAGGAGAGAGATGGCGAGGGAAAAGGAGATGGGTGCTTTGATGTGTAATGTAATAGGTGGGGAAGAGTTATAGTTTGAAGGACGGATAAATATCAGGATGGATCTCAGTGTCTGGGAGAGGTAGTCGGTTTAAGTTGCGTTGGGATGGGATATGGAAGGTGTGTAGCTGCAGGGACCGTAATATGTGTGTGCAAAGGCGCGGCAGCACACCGGGATTTGTTATCAGATGGAAATCAATGGTGTTATCGGATTCCAGTTTGAGGATAGTGTACAAGATGTGGAGGTGTACGATGAGGGGAAGGAGGAGTGGGAATTTTATAAAATGGCAGACAATTCATTGAGGGAAAGTAAACGGATATGGAAAGCGAGACGTAATGCATACGCTCCAGGATTTGGAGGGACTTATAGAACTTTGGTAAGGCAGATATCCATGCAACATTAGCGTAGGAGAAGATACGTTGTATCCAAATGTTGTAGATGTGGAGGATTGATAAGATAGAAGTCATGGAGAACGAAGGTGATAGTGGTCCGTCCTATAATTACTGCTTTGGTTTTGGCGAGTTTGATCTTAAAGAGCCATTCGTTGCACCACAAGGTGAACTGATTGAAGTAGATTTGGAGGGATCTTTCAGCCACTTTTACTTGCCACATATCGGCAGGCCAAGAGCTTTCTTCGAAGAAGTGCATATACAGGTGTTTCTGTGCTCACAGGTCACCCATAGAACGTGTCTGTCATATTCTTCATAAACAACTCATTAGTTCTGCTCGTCCAGTAACCAATCTTAATAAACCACTGGCCATTAAAATTGCAACACCGTGAAAGTGGAACGCATTAAACGTCAACCTGGGTTGAAGCGTAGTATGCGCTTGGATATGCAAATGATTAGCACTTCAGCTCATCCGTAGAAAGCGGGTTGGTTTGTAAAAAGATCGTGTTATGCTTTGTGTAAAAGGGAGAAACATCCTACCATCATGTATCGGAATTTAGCAGTGGCAGGATTGTCACCTATGGAGACTGTAGTTTATCGTTCAGTGATATTGCTCGTTTCGTTCGCTTAGATCCCACAACTGTCATTCGAATATGGAGTAGGTGGGTTCAGGAGTGCCATACTCAATGCTATGCGCGATCTCAATGTCCCCAAGCGCCTAGCGCTCGAGAGGACAGATATATTGTTCACTAGCCGTGAAGGACTGTACAGCCAGTTTATACACCTTGAGTCAGGAAATGGGCTTCTTTGATGAAACTGTCACAAGTATCCACACGGACAGTGTGACGATATCTGGAGCACCACAGACTGGCGAACATTGTTGTGGCTTTACGACCTGCCAACCTAATTTGCGAACTACCACCTGGGTAGGGAACTTGAATGCACGACCGGATTAATATAAATGTTTATGTATCAATAATCATCGGTTCAGAGACTGATCGCGCATCAGTGCAAAACGGATCATATTTTTGATCATAACAAGTTTATACAGTTCTCTGCATACTTGTTAACTACATCAAAAGTAAAAAGAGAAAACGTTTAAAATAAGCTAAACAACAGTAACAATTCACCTTTAAAAGTCAGTTGTTAATCTAACTATAAAATCAACTGTAATGCAGTGGCAATTAGATTTATTTCGTAACACTATCTAGTAGCTAATTCCACAAAAGCCACTGATATGTCCAACACAATAAAAATAAAAATTCAGTGCCACGATCCGCATTGTCTGTCTTCACTTACCTCTAAGATTTTAATGTTCATAAATGTGACCTTAAATGTACAAATACTAAATACCGTTGTAGACTAGACTCGAGAGAATTTTCATTTCTGGAATTCTTCGGCAGTACATGGCCATATGCTGTCCCAAAACTAAGTTACACTACTTCCGAAATGTTGTTGTTCTTGTTGTTGTCTTCATTCCGAAGACTGGTTTAATGCAGCTCTCATGCTACTCTCTCCTGTACGAGACACTTCATCTCCGAATAACTCCTGCAAGCTACATCTTCCTGAATCTGCTTACTGTATTCATCACTTTGGTCTCCCACTACGATTTTTTACCCCCACTTCCCCTCCAGTACTGAATTAGTGACACCTTGATGTCTCAGAATGTGTCCTATCAACCGGCCCCTTGTTTTGGTCATGTTGAGCCAAAAATTTCTTATCTCCTCAGTTCTATGCAGTACTTCCTCATTAGTTACGCGATCGACCCATCTAATCTTCAGCATTCTTCTGTAGCAACATATTTTGAAAGGTTCTATTCTTTTTTTTATCCAAACTGTTTATCGTCCGCGTTTCACTTCCATAGATGGCTACACTCCATACAAATACCTTCGGAAAAGAATTCCTAACACTTTAATCTGTATTCGATTTTTTAAAAAATTCTCTCCTTCAGAAATGATTTCCCTACCAATGCCAGTGCACATGTTATATCCTCTCTACTTTGGCCATCATCAGTTATTTTGCTGCCCAAATAGCAAACACATCTAATACTTCAAGTGTCTTTTCTCCTAATCCAACTCCCTTAGCATCACCTGATCTAATTCGATTACATTCCATTCTCCTTGTTTTGCTTTCGCTGATGTTTATATTGCATGCTCCTTTTGCTGATGTTTGTATTATATCCTTCTTTTAAGACGATGTCCATTGCGTTCAACAGCTCTTCCAAGGCCTTTGCGGTCTCTGGCAGAATTATAATGTCATCGGCAAACCTCAGAGCTTTTATTTCTTCTCCCTCAGCGTTAATTCTGACCCCAAATTTCACTTTGGTTTCCTTAACTGCTTATTCAATGTGTGTTGTAAATGACATCGGGGATAGGCTACAAACTTGTCTCAATCCCTTTTCAACCACTGTCTCCCTTTCACGCCCCTCGACTCTTATAACTGCCGCCCGGTTTCTGTACAAGTTGTAAATAGCCTTTCATTCTGTATGTTTTACACCTGCTACCTTCAGAACTTCACGGAGAGTATTCGAGTCAACATTCTCATAAACTTTCTCTAAGTCTACAAATTTTACAAACATAGGTTTGCCTTTCCTTAATCTACGTTCTGAGATAAGTCTTTGGGTCAGTATTGCCTCGCGTGTTCCTACATTTCCCCGGAATCCAAAGTGATCTTCCCACAGGTCTGCTTCTACCAGTGTTTCCATTCTTCTGTAAATAATTCATGTTAGTATTTTGTAACCATGAATTATTAAACTGATAGTTCGGTAATTACCACACCTGCCATTCACTGCTTTCTTTGGAATTGGAGTTACTAATTCTTCTTGAAGTCTGAAGGTATTTAACCTGTCTCATACATCTTGCGCACCAGATGGAACAGTGTTGTCGTGGCTGGCTTTGCCAAGCCTATCAGTAGCTCTGACATAGTATCGTCTTGCCCAGGGGCGTTGTCTCGACTTAGATCTTCCAGAGCTTTGTTTAATTCTTCTCTCAGTACCATATCTCCCATATCATCTTCACCGGTGTTCACTCCCTTTCTGTAAGATTCCTTTCAAGTTCATCTCCCTTGTAAAACCTTCTATATGTATTCCTTCCACCTTTCAGCTTTCCCTTCTTTGCTTAGGAATGGTTTATGATCTGATCTCTTGATATTCATACAGCTGCGTCTCTTTTCCCCAAAGACCTCTTTAATTTTCTTGTAGGAGATATCTGTCTGTCCCCTAGTGAAATATGGTTCTAAATCCTTCATCTGTCCTCTAGCCATTCCTCCTTAGCAATTCTGCGCTTCATGTTAGTCTCATTTTTTAAAACGTTTGATTCCCTTTCGCCTGCGTCATTTAATGTGTTTTTATATTTTCTCCTTTCGTCAATTAAATTCAGTGTCTCTTGTGTTGTGCAAGGATTTCTACTAGGCCTTGTCTTTTTACCTACTTGATCATCTGCTGTCGTCACTATTTCATCTCTTCTGAATTACGCGATTTGAAACCCTAGATCCTTCGTCTTCTGCATCTAACCATGAAGTCCGTACGCTATGTGACCTTCCTCCTCGGGGTCTCGACACTAAGTCTCCATCAACACTGCTAGCTTGATTGCCAAGGACTGCGGCAGTCACCAAATTAAATACGAATAGATTTGCTGAAAGTAAACTCAAACGTAAATCATAATAACACCAAGCGCTTTATATTTTAACAATTTATTCCCAGCAGAAGTTAAGTTATACTTCTGCCACATCAGCTACTTTACAATTATACATCATTTAGTCATTATACAACTATTACAGTAAGTCAACGATTTGAAAAGAACATATCTAAATCTAATGTAATGACACTTGGTACTCCTGTAATTTAGTACTGTGCTGTTTTATTAACACAAATATTTCAGCAACCAAATTCAACACGTAATGTGCACATTCTTTACATTAAAGTAGGGGTGCGCGGAAAAAATGTAAACAAGATAACTTATGAAACTTCCTGGCAGATTAAAACTCTGTGCCCAACCGAGACTCGAACTCGGGACCTTTGCCTTTCGCGGGCAAGTGCTCTACCATCTGAGCTACCGAAGCACGACTCACGCCCGGTGCTCACAGCTCTTCAAGATAACTTATTTTGCATGCTTTGGTGTGTGCGTTTGTAAACTTCATATGATGAAATTTCCTCCTCAGTCGGTTCCGGTGAGAGCTGCATCTCCACGCTAGTGAATATATTTCGCTGCCTGCTCGCTTTCCTCGCGAACAGGCGCAGCTCGACTGGAGCGGTAGCTGCTCCGGCCGCAAGATAACTCATACCACTCTATTGTACGCCAGAGAGCGTTCGGTATAACAGCATGCCTTTCAGGTATTCCCTTACTGCAAATACCTCAGTCCCTTTCTGCAGTCTTTTTAAAGGGAACCACAAATTACCTTTCTAATGACAGAAGCAGCACAAGTTCCAACTTGTTCTAACCAAATGTTATCTATTCAACTTTCTTGCCGGAATTCCGTAAATTACTGAAGCTCCAATCACAGGAGTTCCTCAAGAAACTTTATCCCGGCAAAAAAGCGTTTTGGAACATCATTCTTCACTCTGAATTCATACTGGGGAATTTTCAAGTTAAGTTAAAATAAATGCAGGAGTTTCAGCTGTAATCCCTAAGTTTCACTTGACGTGGCAGCAGGGAGAGATGACCCAACGTACACGTCACCTTTTACGACAAGTCCCCGTTCTTAGTACAGTAGTGCAATGGAAGTAAGAGTTTGTAGAGGCTCCAAGTTAATTGGATGTTGTCAGGTTTCATTCATTATTGTCATACGGGAGCATCACATGGCGTGATAGTGCTGGGTGCCAATGAGTACACGTCACTATGTCCTTTGCTTCGAACGGTCCATAATTTGAGGCATAGTCGTTTCATTTGTGGTGTGGCTGTGTCCTATCTTCTAGGTCTCCATGACGTTATCTTTCAACAGGGTAATGCAAGACAGCATACTGCTCTGCTATCCTGGTTCAAATCAATACAGGTTTTCGACTCTTGCCCTAGTCAGCATGTTCTCCACATCCTTCACCCAATGAAAACACCAGCCAGGTCAGAGACGTCGTTGCTGCCAGAGGTGGCAGTTCTGTGAACAAAATTTCGCACTGTTTATACCCCAAATCACCTATATGTTTAACCGTATATGCTTCCTACTGTAATGTGTATGCACAATAACTAAAATTTCATTATTTACTACCATCCTTGGTGCTCCAGTTTTAATAGCAAAGTGTACACTTCACAGATCCGCATACAAACCGCATGACAGAAGACTCCCACCTCATGACATTAGAACTCTGAGGCAGAGATAATTAATTATGTATAATTCTTGCCATTTGTGCATCGTGATGTATCTGATCGGTGTTATAAACATCATCTGACTCACAAGTAGCATTTCTTACAAATTCAGTTTTCACAAACGTTAGGGAACATAAGACCACAAGTAGTGGTCCTTTACTGAACTTGATCTACATGCAGAAGAGAGATTAAATAAAACCCATCCAGACCAGCAGTGCACCTGCAGCTACAGAGAATAACGTATGATGCGTTTTATACGAGATCGTTTTTTAGGTCTGATAAATCGAAATGGGGAACGTCAAGCCGATAACAGCATTTAATTTCCGTGGAGTTTGGCGTTGCCGCCTGTTTCGCTCGTCTCCTCGTTATTCTGTTATCTTTCCAATTTGCTGGAAACCTGGTACGCGGATGTAACCTTTCAATTTTGTTGCGAGTTCGACAAAGTTATTAAAACGAGATGGATCTCAGGATGGTAAGGGTACAGTGCAGCCACTGATAATGCTTTGCTGCAATCAAATTAGTTTCGGTAACAAGACATTCAACAACATATTGTTCAATATATCATCGGGAAAATAATTTCTCCCCCCTCCTCCCCCTCCGCCTCCCTTCACCAACAAAAAATATACGGTGCTACTTTATTATTGGTAGTATTTTAACTTATCTTCATTTATAAAGTATTTAATTCATGATTTTGGACGTTTATAAAGTTTTCTAGTTCTCGGGGAAACTTTGTCACTTACATATTTGTCTGACTGTATATCAGTAGTTACTTATGCTACGATATGAAACCCTCAAAATTAATTTTCCAATATATGTCGGTAAAAACTTGTGAAACACAATATCACTTTCATTTTAAGTTATTCATGTATTTATGTTTGATTTACAATCCATATCCGATTAACAACTTAACATAAAGCCGATAACTTCAGAAATATTTACTCTAATTTTACAATACTGTTATTACCAGTCAGTGTCATAAAACTCTAAAAGAATTTACATTTGGGAAATATAAACATCAAATTGGAAATATTGTTAAACTTAAAACCAGAAGTTGCCTACCTAGTAGCTTGATCTATAGAACTTTTCAGAAGCTTCCATAACGATGCATAAGGTATATACCATTCTTACCTGGTGCCAATTGCGTCAGACTCGTTCTGCATCGGAGAGAGTGAACATGATGTGAAGGTCTTTGACTTGTTGTGGTTAGAAAGACAACAGGTCTCTTCTTAACTTTTATGTGCATTCCGAGTTTATATTTTCCTTGTGATTTTGAGCAATATATATATATATATATATATATATATATATATATATATATATATATATATATATATATATATATACATCTACATTTATACTCCGCAAGCCACCCAACGGTGTGTGGCGGAGGGCACTTTACGTGCCACTGTCATTACCTCCCTTTCCTGTTCCAGTCGCGTATGGTTCGCGGGAAGAACGACTGTCTGAAAGCCTCCGTGCGCGCTCTAATCTCTCTAATTTTACAATCGTGATCTCCTCGGGAGGTATAAGTAGAGGGAAGCAATATATTCGATACCTCATCCAGAAACGCACCCTCTCGAAACCTGGCGAGCAAGCTACACCGCGATGCAGAGCGCCTCTCTTGCAGAGTCTGCCACTTGAGTTTATTAAACATCTCCGTAACACTATCACGGTTACCAAATAACCCTGTGACGAAACGCGCCGCTCTTCTTTGGATCTTCTCTATCTCCTCCGTCAGACCGATCTGGTACGGATCCCACACTGATGAGCAATACTCAAGTATAGGTCGAACGAGTGTTTTGTAAGCCACCTCCTTTGTTGATGGACTACATTTTCTAAGCACTCTCCCAATGAATCTCAACCTGGTACCCGCCTTACCAACAATTAATTTTATATGATCATTCCACTTAAAATCGTTCCGCACGCATACTCCCAGATATTTTACAGAAGTAACTGCTACCAGTGTTTGTTCCGCTATCATATAATCATACAATAAAGGATCCTTCTTTCTATGTATTCGCAATACATTACATTTGTCTATGTTAAGGGTCAGTTGCCACTCCCTGCACCAAGTGCCTATCCGCTGCAGATCTTCCTGCATTTCGCTACAATTTTCTAATGCTGCAACTTCTCTGTATACTACAGCATCATCCGCGAAAAGCCGCATGGAACTTCCGACACTATCTACTAGGTCATTTATATATATTGTGAAAAGCAATGGTCCCATAACACTCCCCTGTGGCACGCCAGAGGTTACTTTAACGTCTGTAGACGTCTCTCCATTGATAACAACATGCTGTGTTCTGTTTGCTAAAAACTCTTCAATCCAGCCACACAGCTGGTCTGATATTCCGTAGGCTCTTACTTTGTTTATCAGGCGACAGTGCGGAACTGTATCGAACGCCTTCCGGAAGTCAAGAAAAATAGCATCTACCTGGGAGCCTGTATCTAATATTTTCTGGGTCTCATGAACAAATAAAGCGAGTTGGGTCTCACACGATCGCTGTTTCCGGAATCCATGTTGATTCCTACATAGTAGATTCTGGGTTTCCAAAAACGACATGATACTCGAGCAATAAACATGTTCTAAAATTCTACAACAGATCGACGTCAGAGATATAGGTCTATAGTTTTGCGCATCTGCTCGACGACCCTTCTTGAAGACTGGGACTATTTGTGCTCTTTTCCAATCATTTGGAACCTTCCGTTCCTCTAGAGACTTGCGGTACACGGCTGTTAGAAGGGGGGCAAGTTCTTTCGCGTACTCTGTGTAGAATCGAATTGGTATCCCGTCAGGTCCAGTGGACTTTCCTCTATTGAGTGATTCCAGTTGCTTTTCTATTCCTTGGACACTTATTTCGATGTCAGCCATTTTTTCGTTTGTGCGAAGATTTAGAGAAGGAACTGCAGTGCGGTCTTCCTCTGTGAAACAGCTTTGGAAAAAGGTGTTTAGTATTTCAGCTTTACGCGTGTCATCCTCTGTTTCAATGCCATCATCATCCCGTAGTGTCTGAATATGCTGTTTCGAGCCACTTACTGATTTAACGTAAGACCAGAACTTCCTAGGATTTTCTGTCAAGTCGGTACATAGAATTTTACTTTCGAATTCACTGAACGCTTCACGCATAGCCCTCCTTACGCTAACTTTGACATCGTTTAGCTTCTGTTTGTCTGAGAGGTTTTGGCTGCGTTTAAACTTGGAGTGGAGCTCTCTTTGCTTTCGCAGTAGTTTCCTAACTTTGTTGTTGTACCACGGTGGGTTTTTCCCGTCCCTCACAGTTTTACTCGGCACGTACCTGTCTAAAACGCATTTTACGATTGCCTTGAACTTTTTCCATAAACACTCAACATATATATATATCCTATGACGTCCGCGCAGACCAAACGCAATGAACATTACCGAGAAAAAGATGGATAGAGCGTCTGCCATGTAAACAGGAGATCCCGGGTTCGAGTCCCGGTCGGGGCACACATTTTCAACTGTCCCCGTTGACTTATATCAACGCCTGTATGCAGCTAGGTGTATTCATTTCATTGTAATTTTGTTTGTGACTATGGATTGATTAATGTTAAATGGAAATAATGATCATTATCTGGGAAAAAGTTATTAGGTTTCTGCCAGGGCACTTCAACAACACAGGATCTAATGAGTTGTATTCAGACTATGCTGTTATCATCACTCCTGGGTACTAATTCAATTTGAAAATTAAGTAATAAATAATAATATGTGTGAAATTTGTGCAGATTCCGCTCTTGAACTTTATCGAAGATCATTGCACATGAAGTGTTTTACACTTAAAAGCAGTGTCATTCGAAATTTATATTTTCGATGTTGAGAATTAAGGGAAGATCGTTATAAGCTCTATAATTCCATAGACAAACCGGAATTCACTGACACACAGAATATCTCGTCAATTGACTATAAATAATAAATAACTGAAGACTAAGCCCGGATTGCTCTACATATTCATTAGAAACCTACCGGCAGCTGGTGACTACGGTATTGAACTCTGCAGCTGATATCCACCTGGATGGCATTGGATCAAGATTGGAATTGCATGGGGGGGAGGGGGGATATATAACTATGGTGTAGAGTTTCCTGAAACAGAAATGAGTTTTGAGTTTCTTACAATATTATAGAAACATTGTCTTTGGCCTATATAATATTCTACACTCTTCCGACCAGAAAGAATTACTCGATTGAATCCATACTCGATGGATGTAAGTGACAGGTAAATGTGGGCCACCCGTATCTATCCCATGGTTCGCAGGTGGCCAGTTTGTGGCCCGCGGTGATTTCTGGGAACACGACATGTAACCCACAGAATTTTTATCGAAATCCTAAAGTAACACATCTAACACAGGTGATAGGGAATTCAGATCATGATGAAAGAAAAACTAGATATTTATGACATCAACTGTGACTTTCTAAAGCGCCATCATGTACAATAACAATCGCTAGTTCATTGTTGAATGCTCGTTAGCCCACGAAAATAAGACGTTAGGGATCTAACTCTTATACAGTCATTGGCTATAACGACAAAGCAGCTTTCAGACTGAAATTGTTCAAAAAATGGCTCTGAGCACTATGGGACTTAACTTCTGAGGTCATCAGTCCCCTAGAACTTAGAACTACTTAAACCTAACTAACCTAAGGACATCACACACATACATGCCCGAGGCAGGATTCGAACCTGCGTCCGTAGCGGTCGCGCGGTTACCGACTGTAGCGCCTAGAACCACTCAGCCACCCCGGCCGGCACTGAAATTGTTGTCTGATGCCGTAGTTTTAATTTTGTTAAGTTACGGAAAGTTTTGTTTTCGACTGTCTTTCGTGTTCGTGTTAAAGTTAGCTGATTATCGCTTCTGAATGTAGGTAGAAGAAAAGAAACGTTTCCGAGGAAGGTAGATGATTTCAGGTCACGTGTTCACATCAGTGTTTCGTTGCTGAACTGCTGTTTTAATTTGCAACGAAACAGTTTCATTTCACAAGAAACATAATATCAAGTGACATTATTACAAGAAACATGCTTCATCTATACCAATGACAAAACTGTAAAACCTTTGTGTCTGTCTGTTTGAATACATTAATCTCCAAAACTACTAGACGAATTTTCATGAGATTTTTACAAGTAACTTCAACATACTTTGGGGCAAAATTAACTTGAGCGTATTTTGGAACAACATATAGGCTTTATTTCAACAAAATCGGATCACGGAAGGAAAATATTGTGTTTTAAAGTTTTATCAAAAACCGTCATTTCTGTCTGTTTGTCCATTTGAACACACTACTCAACAAAACTACTAGCCGAATTTTCATATGGTTTCTCAGGTATTTTCAGCATATTTTGGAGCAAAATTAATTGTTCATTCTATCAATATCGACAGTGTAGTAAACCAAAGAACCAAGAGATGGCGGCTGTTAGTGTTTTTTAACTCAGTGACAGATGTATTTTCGGAAGTTTACGTCAGTGGCAGAATTAAGCACCACAATCTTATCTTTACGAATACACACTAACAGCGAATTTACTTGTCTAATATATATAGGGTTACTGATTTCGATCTTTTTATTAAAAACTTAACGATACTGCTTTGCATCTTTCTATAGGTTTTATGTTCTTTACTAGGAAAAACGAATTTATTACGTTTGCTTCGTGATTTAGGTGCCCACTCATTACATTTTTATTTCGTTTTGTTTATAAATAAAAATGCCTCAAAAACGATGGAGTTTTATGAATATCCAGGACGACTAAAACATGAGGACTGTGAGGTCTTAAGAATACAGTGAAGGTCGTGTGGGGAAATTACGCAGGCGAGCGAGTTTTTATACCCCAAATCCCGCTTATTTCTCGAAATTTACCATTTCGCTTTAAACGTGTACAAGTCCTAGTGCGCTTACGTTATGTCATGACCATAAGAAAGCACGAGGACAGATTATGCGTTTTGCGGGCGTGGACCTTATTGTCAGTTGCTTTTCACACAGCCACCTCTACGTGGCTCTGTCCCTTATTATGGAAGCAAACAAGCCCTCCGTTCACGGCCCCAAAACTACCATTTCAACCGTTGCACACAAAGAAGCTTTGTACATCGAAAATAAATTCCACACGTTTGAAGTCTTGGGAACAGCTACAAATAAGTACACGGGCAAAGCCAGGTTTCTAAAGTAATCTTGTGATAAATCTAATGGCCATTTTTGTGAAAACAAAGTGTTCGGACTTTGCTTTTCTAAACAGCAATTACTCATTAAAATGAGGGTTCCCAAACTTTTCCGCTGACGGCACACTTTTATAATCTTGGTACTTCGATGGAATGCCTCGTTTTCTTTAGATTAGTAGCATTAATAATTTTTTAAAACTGTGTAATACTTGTTTTATTCGGTGGTTACTTTAACTTTAAAACGTAATTAGTAACACAGAAATGATAATAAAATCTTTGAAAAATAAGAATATTGGAAAAGAAACAGCCAGGTTATTAATAGTCCTTCCTGGAGCACTGACTCACTTTCCGCGGGACGCCACCGTTCCACGGAATACAGTATGAGAAACCTTGCTTCAAGAAAACGACTCGCTCGTCAAAGCGAGTAATGTCGTTGCAAAAATTATTCCAAAGGAATCAAAACCATTTCCAGATTGTGAGTTTGTCAAAGATTCCTTTGAAAGCGTTGCTGATGCTTTATAACCCGCCAAAAAAGCGCAATTTACTACGAGGGCGTGCTGAAAAGTAATACCTCCAGATTTCTTATTTTGTTCTCAATATCGGTTGAGCTATTATATGTCATACATGTTACTCGGGCGACTTTCCCGTTTCTCTAATGCAGGCTGCAACTTGAGGCCTCCGAATTGTAGCGTGTAACATGGTGTTTATCAGGAGAAACAGAACTGGCGTTCTACGGATCGGATCGCGGAATGTCAGCTCCCTTAATCGGGCAGGTAGGTCGAAAAATTTAAAAAGGGAAATGGATAGATTAAAGTTAGGTATGCGAGAGGTAGTGAAGTTGGGTGGCAGGAGGATGATGATCATGATGATATTCGGTTTGTGGGGCGCTCAACTGCTCGGTCATCAGCGCCCGTGCAAAGTCCCAATTTTTTACACAGTCCAATTTTTTCCACAGTCCAATCTAGCCGCAGTCACAAATGATGATGATTATGATGAAACGATAAGGACAACACAAACACCCAGTCTCCGGGCAGAGAAAATCCCCAACCCGGCCGGCAGTCGAACCCGGGACCCCGTGATCCAGATGCAGCAACGCTAGCGGCGGCAGGAGGAACAGAACTTCTGGTCAGGTGAATACTGAGTTATAAATACAAAATCAAATAAGGGTACGCAGGAGTAGTAGTAGTAGTAGTAGTAGTAGTAGTACAAAAATAGGAACGCGGACAAGCTACTACGAACAGCCTAGTGAACGTATTATTGTAGGCAGGACATACACGAAGCCCACACCCACCGCAGCAGTACAAGTTTATATGCCAACTATCTCCGCAGACGAGTAGGAGATTGAGGGAATGTATGATGAAATAAAAGAAATTATTCAGGTAGTTAAGGGAGCCAAAAATTTAATAGTCATGGGCGACTACAATTCGATAGTGGGAAAAGGAAGAGCAATTGATGAATATGGACTCGAGGAAAGGAATGGAAGAGGAAGCCGCGTGGTAGAATTTTGCACAGAGCATAACTTAATCATAGCCAACACTTTGTCTAAGAGTCATGAGAGAAGGCTGTACACGTGGAACAAACCTGGAGACACCAGAAGGTTTCACGTTTATTATATAGTGGTTAGACAGAGATTTAGGAACCAGATTTTAAATTGTAAGACATTTCAGAGGCAGATGTGGACACTGATCACAATTTATCGGCCGGCCGGTGTGGCCGAGTGGCTCTAGGCGCTTCAGTCCGGAACCACGCGATCGCTACGGTCGCAGGTTCGAATCCTGCCTCGGGCATGGATGTGTGTGATGTCCTTAGGTTAGTTAGGTTTAAGTTTTAGGGGACTGATGACCTCAGATGTTAAGCCCCATACTGCTCAGAGCCATTTGAACCATTTTTGAACAATGTATTGGTTATGAACTGCAAAATAAAACTGAATAAACTGCAAAAAGGTAGCCATTTAAGGGTATGAGACATGTATAATATCAAGAGCTCAAATGGAAAACCAGTCCTAAGCAAAGAAGGGAAAGAAGAAAGGTAGAAGGAGTATATAGAGGGTTTATACAACGGAGATGTACTTGAGAGCAATATTATGGAAATGAAGAGGACGTAGAGGAAGATGAGAAGAGATATGATACTGCTTGAAGAATTTGACAAAGCACTGAAAGACATGAGTCGAAACAAGTCCCTGGGAGTAGACAACATTCCGTTAGAGCTGCTGATAGCACTGCGAGAGTCAGCCATGACAAAACTCTTCCATTTGGTGAGCAAGATGTATGAGACAGGCGAAATGTCCTCAGACTTCAAGAAGAATGTAATAATCCCAATTCCAAAGAAAACAGGTGCTGACAGGTGTGAAAATTACAGAACTATCAGTTTAATAAGTCACGGCTGCAAAATACTAACACGAAACCTTTACAGCAGAATGAAGAAACTGGTATAAACCGACCTCGGGGTAGATGACATTGGATTCCGGAGAAGTGTAGGAACATGCGAGGCAGTACTGACCCTACGACTTCTCATAGAAGATAAGTTAAGGAAAGGCAAACCCATGTTTATAGCTTTTGTAGGCATAGAGAAAGCTTTTGACAATGTTGACTGGAATACTCTGTTTCAAATTCTAAAGGTGGCAGGAGTAAAATACAGGGAGCGAAAGGACATTTACAATTTCCGAAACCGGATGGCAGTTATAAAAGTCGAGGGGCATGAAATGGAAGCAGTGGTTGAGAAGGGAGTGAGACAGGGTTGTATCCTGTCCCCGATGCTGTTCAATCTGCATACTGAGCAAGCAGTAAAGGAAACAAAAGAAAAATTTGGGGTAGGAATTAAAGTCCAGGGAGAAGAAATAAAAACGTTGAGGTTTGCCGATGATATTGTAATTCTGTCAGAGACAGCAACAGACATGGAAGAGCAGCTGAAAGGAATGGACAGTATGTTGTAAGGAGGATATAAGATGAACATCAACAAAAGCAAAACAAGAATAATGCAATGTAGCCGAGTTAAAAGGAGTTCGAACGCCCTATCCCGACAATGTTAGATTTAGTGAGTTGGCTTCCCTGTATTTCGGCAATCATTGTAGTCATTGACATGAAATTGTTGCAAGACATTGAACTGTATGTTCTGAGTCTACTGAACTACAATAGTTGCATTTCAGCCACTGCTTTCGGAAATACAATTTTTTAATTACACTGTTAAAATTCTGTGTACTTTTTTGTACGTAATCCTAAATAATTTTAATTATACATAATATTATGTTCTTCTTTTAGTTCAGTAGACTCAGGCTATGTATGTTATCACTCCCTGAAAATTTGAATACTCTACTCGAAGTGGTTTCTGAGATTTAGGGGAAAATGCAAGAGAAACTGTAAATCTTCAGAAACGGCTTCTAACTTTTCAAAAGACTGTAACTCACTTAACATATGTTTAATTTTTTATTTTTAGTCACTCAGAATCACGCTGCACCTTACTGTATTTCATCCTCTTGATCTTTTCCGAAGTTTTTTCTTCTTTTCTTCTTCCTGGACTCCTTAGTGGCCAACTGTGCTGCATACTCTGCTTTATCAATGCGAACCTTGTCCATCCGTTCAAATTCTCTGATGCAGTTTACTCCATGATTAATTCCCATATGCTGTAGCACTCTCACCCTACCAATGTTGTCATAATTAAAAGCAATAACAGCATCACTAACCCCCCACTTCAGTGTCTTCATTCTAACAAAAACATTTTTGGTAAGCGAGCCCATATGAGATTATTGAACGACTCATTGGCATTTTGAGTTGACCATGCAGACACTTTTTCAGTAATTCAGGAGTTACCTGGTCTCTGTAAATAGGTTTTATGATATCCATGTCTGCTACTGGGATGGAATGTTTATGGCTGTATGAACTGTTTGAGTACTCGGTATTGCGGTAATTGCACCATGAATCAGGTTCAGGAGGGCAAAGGTGGTGTGCTGGTTTGTCATCAGGTGACAGTCTGTGGAAGAAGGTAGCCCATACTGCCTGCTTCATTTTCAACAAATCCTCAGTATTACGTCTAATGGCCATCCCATAATACTGCTGCAGTTCATCAATCATCATGTCTATCAGCCTGCCTCTTATGGTTTAAGGGGGGTAGGACGTCAAACGGGACGTCTTGGAGCAGGAGAGACACCACAGGACATTTTAATTTCCACTGTCTATACTTTTAAAAATAAATTCATACAACTTTGTCAGAATGACCAGAAAGGATACAGGATTTACACTTATAGTGGTGGAAGTTCGAAAATATAAGAAAATAATTTTTTTTACATTTGTATTTCACCTTTTTTTCACCTACCATTGGCTGCATTTGTTGCTATAGGTACACATTTCTTCATAAGTAATAGAGATTCTTCGATGAATTTTGCACAGCATACAAACCATACTTACAGGTGTATGAAACTCTTGAATTTTCCAAATATATTAATAACTATGGTAAAAATTGAGATAATTAACTATACAATTTGAGTTTTTTCTAAACATGAAGGTTAAAAATATAACAGCACATTCATTTTTTCATAAATTAAATAACTTCTAGAGTTTCATACACCTGTAAGTATGGTTTGTATACTGTGCAAAATTCATCGAAGAATCTCTCTTACTTATGAAGAAAAGTGTACCTATAGCAACAAACGCAGCCAATAGAAATGAAAAAATGATGAACTTTCACACGTAAAAAAAACTATTTTGTTATGTTTTTGAACTTTCACTGCTATGATTGTGAAACCTGAATCCTTCCTGGTCATGCTGACAAAGTTTTATGAATTTATTCGTAAAAGTATAGACAGTGGAAATTAAAATGTCTTGTGGTGTCTCTCCTGCTCCAAGACGGCCCGTTTGACGTCCTACCCCCCTTAATCATCAGAAAATTTCTTGTCTCTCAAACTTTGTTCAAATGGTTCAAATGGCTCTGAGCACTGTGGGACTTAACTACTGAGGTCAACAGTCCCCTAGAACTTAGAACTACTTAAACCTAACTAACCTAAGGACACCACACACATCCATGCCCGAGGCAGGATTCGAAACTGCGACCGTAGCGGTCACGCGGTTCCAAACTGACGCGCTTAGAACCGCACGGCCACACCGGCCGGCTCAAACTTTGTTTCAACTTCCTCAACCTGGTGCTCTTCTGGACATGACTTTTATAACACACCAACTCACAGCCTTCTGTATAAAAAATTACCCATTTTATTAGATCTTTAAGTAATGCACGTTAAAATTTTAATATTTGCAATCGGTGTATATTATATTTAAAAAATAAAATAAAATACTTCCCATGTGAGTTAATAAGTGATATATATATATATATCATTTTATTCGGAAAACTGCAAATTTTGCAATGAGATAAAAATCCGAAAATGTGGAAAAAAATCCCTTTCTTACTCCCCTTAAATCAGGTGATGCTGAGGGAATTCGATTAGGAAATGAGACACTTAAAGTAGTAAATGAGTTTTGCTATTTGAGATGCAAAATAACTGACGACGGTCGAAGGAAGAATGCTGAAGACTAGATGGGTAGATCACGTAACTAACGAGGAGGTACTGAATAGAATTGGAGAGAAGAGAAATTCATGGTACAACCTGACTAAAAAAAGGCATAGGTTGAGACACAATCTGAGGCATCAAGGTATCACTCGTTTAGTACTGGAGGGAAGGGTGGGGGTCAAAAATTGTAGAGGGGGAGTAAGAGATGAATACAGTAAGTAGATTCAGACGGATGTAGGTTGCAGTAATTACTCGGAGACGAAGAGGCTTACACAGGATAGAGTGCATGAAGAGCTGCATCAAACCAGTCTTTGGACAGAAGACCAAAAAACAACATGGTGGTGTGTAACGTAACCATGTAAGTGCGTGAGAAGCAGAGTGCAGTAATCGAGTTTATAATAGCAGTTGAAGTCCATAGGGGAACGAAATCTGTGTACGGGGATGATTCTATCGACATCGTTAATGTGCGAGGTTGGGTTGTTTGTGCTCGTAATGTAGGAAACGGTTGTGCTAACAGAGCTCGGGGTGGCGGCCATGTACGGTATCCGACGACATTCGTCGGACTCGACTTAATCAATGCATCAGAGAAAATCGTCGGATAAGTGTAGCATATTATGATAGCGTGTACAAGCCATCATTGCAGAACTGCGGTACAAAAAACTGGGTGTATTGTGGTTCCCTTAAGTGTTAACTCCTGACATGAAACAGAAGAGATTGGACATTTGTCAGCAATATCAACAACATTGTAGCAGGTGATGAAAACAGTATTCACCATTTTGATCCCGAGAACAAGAGTGTATCAATGGAGCTCCACTACAAAGAATCACCGACACCAAAAAAGTTCAAGATAATGCCATCAGCAGGCTGCATCAAACCAGTGTTCACAGCGTTCTGGGAAGTTAAAGGTGTGTTGCATTTGGGATTCATGCCTAAAAGCACCACCACAATCTCTACAAGGTACTGTGAGACCCTCAGAAAACTAAAAGCACGAATTCGAAGAGTTTTTCCACACATGCGACACCCTCTCCTGCAGCATGACAAGGCCAGACCGCATGCGAGCTCTGCGGCAAGTGCAACAATACGACGCCATGGGTTGACTGTAACCGATCGTCCTCCGTGTAGTCCCTACTTGGCCACATCTGGTTTCTATCTGTTTACAGAAATTAAAGAACACTTTCGAGGACTTCACTTTGATAGTGATGAAGCGGTGCAAGCAGAGGTGAGGCTTTGCCTCCGTCAACAAAATCGAACACTCTGCAGTGACGGTATCAACAAACTGGTTTGTTGTTGGCAGAAATTCGTTGGTCGCCAGATTTCCTATGTTGAGAAATAAATATGTAGACTTGAAGAATAAAGATATAGGATGTTAATTAAGTTTGTTTTATTTAAAAAAAAGCTTTAAGAAATTTCACATGACAAAATTCTAAGGTATTGCTTTTCAGCACTCCTTCGTAAATTAAGGTAATTGCTACACACTGCAGCTCGCTGTCTTGATCAATTAGTGATCAGTGTTGAGAACACTCTAAAACGGCAAACCACTGAATTTTATCCACACTGAAGAGACAAAGAAACTGGTACACCTGCCTAATATCGTGTAGGGACCCCGCGAGCATACAAGAGTGTCGCAACACGACGTGGCATGGACTCGACTAACGTCTGAAGCAGTGCTGGAGGAAACTGAAACCATTAATCTTGCAGGACTATCCATAAATTCGTAAGAGTACGGCGGGGTGGAGATCTCTTCTGAACAGCACATTACAAGACATTCCAGATATGCTCAATAACGTTCATGTCTGGGGAGTTGGGGGCCAGCGAAAGTGCTTAAACTCAGAAGGTGTTCCTGGAGCCACTCTGTAGCAATTGTGGATTTGTCGGGTGTCACATTGTCCTGCTGGAATTACCTAAGTCCGTCGGAATGCACAATGGACATGAATGGATGCGGGTGATCAGACAGGCTGCTTACGTAAGTGTCACCTGTCAGAGTCGTATCTAGACGTATCAGGGGTCCCATGTCACTCCAGCTACATATGCCCCACACTATTACAGAGCATCCACCAGCTTGAACATTCCCCTGTCGACATGCAGGGTCCGTGGATTCATGAGGTTGTCTCCATATCCTTACACGTCCATCCACTCGATAGAATTTGAAATGAGGCTCGTCCAACCAGGCAACATGTTTCCAGTCATCTACAGTCTAATGTCGGTGTTGACGGGCCCAGGTGAGGCGTAAAGCTTTGTGTCGTGCAGTCATCAAAGACGCATGACTGGTTCTTCGGCTCCGGAAGCCCTATCGATGATATTTCGTTGAATGGTTCGCACGCTGACACTTGTTGATGGCCCACCATTGAAATCTGCAGCCATTTTCGGAAGGGTTGAATCTCTGTCACGGTGAACGATTCTCTTCAGTCGTTGTTGGTCTCGTTCTTGCAGGATCTTTTTCCACCCGCAGCGATGTCGAAGATTTTATATTTTACCGGATTCCTGATAGTCACGGTACACTCAGAAATGGTCGTACGGGGAAATCCCCACTTCATTGACACCTCGGAGATTCTGAGTCCCTTCTCTCGTTCGCTGACTGCAACATCACGTTCCAATTCAGTTAAATGTTGATAACCTGCCACTGTGGCAGCAGTAACCGATCTAACAACTGCACCATACACTTGTTGTCTTATACAGGCGTTGCCGACCGTAGCACCGTATTCTGCCTGTTTGCATATCTCTGTATTTGAATACAAATGCCCATAAAGGAAGAATTTTGGTGCTCTAGTCCACCATAAATGCACGAAAAAAGCAAATGATGTAATGAAGAGTGTTACTTGAACAATAAGTAGGCTTGATTTGGATATTACAAATCTGTGAGCAGGAACAATTGACGGAGCTCTTTTATTTGCAGGAAAGCGGGATGTACTAGTGAAATTACTCCATACAGAACCAGCTAAGGCGAAAAATTGTTCGTAATAAAGTATTACTGGTTAATTAACGAAGAGAAATTGTGTACTAACTCTTTAAATTTTTTTTAAGGTTGAACAACAAGTATACTTTAAATTTAGATAAAGTCTTCAAACTTGCCACTAAAACAGTGAATTTCACTCATATTCATATTTTGTCACAGAGAGACTTCCATAACTTTTTACAGATTTTCGATTCAGAGTGAGTAGACGTTGTTTATGATACCAAAAAAAGTGGTTCAAATGGCTCTAAGCTATGGGGGTTAACATCTGAGGTCATCAGTCCCCTAAAGTTAGAACTACTTACACCTAACTAACTTAAGGACATAACGCACATCCATGCCCGAGGTAGGATTCGAACCTGCGACCGTAGCAGCAGCGCGGTTCCGGACTGAAGTGCCTAGAACCGCTCGGCCACAGCGGCCCGCTTATGATGCCGACATCAGGTGGCTTATCCTCGGCAAGATGTTGAACTGTCAAAGCGAGTGTTTGATTTCTAAGGTGAAATACTAACATTCATGACGGAAAAGCGAAAACCTGTTGCTGAATTTGAAGACGCAAAATGGATATGTCATTTTGATTGGTAGGTATATTATCCCACTTGAACGAACTAAACGTTCATCTTCAGTGGAAAGGTCAGTTATTGATTACTACGTATGATCATGTGAAGGCATTCGAAATAAAATTACGAGTTTGGGAATCACAAATAGAAAATAACAGTTCAGTGCATTTTTCTTGCCTGCAGAAACGTAATAATAAAAATTCTAAAAGTATTTAATCATATGTCACCTAAGAGTCCAATTAAATAGTGGATTTCATACGTCCAATACAATATAGCAAGCATCAGCCGCTTTTCTTCCCCTCTCTCCATAAACGTTGATGAAGCGTCCGAGAATATACAGATTGAATTTGTCAATTTTAAGTGCGATTCAGAGCTGAAACACAAGTTCAGCAGGGCCGTTCGTTTTCCATCACTAGTTTGGTAGCATACTGCATGATAAAAAAAACTGAGCGCCCAGAAAACATCGTCGGATATACGTACATACCATCGGCAGGTACGTAAATGATTAGTATTTCAATTCTCTGTGACAGGTAGAACGGCCACCAGAGTGAATTAGTGTTGTCCGTGATAAGTGTTGCTACGAGACGTATAGGGGATATTAGAGGCGCGATTAGCGTCGGATGTTGGGTGAACACTGAACGATACGGATATGCCGCTTACTCAAATGAGACAGCGTTATCAACAAGTGAGAGTTTGAAGTATATCAACTGGTCGAATAATGCAGTATCCAAATTTGTTGGGCATTCGGATGTGACAGTGGCCCAATGTTGGACTGTCTAGGAACGTAAGGCAGGCATACTCGCCGTCACTGTTCCGCTCGAGCACGTCTGGCCACCACAAGGGATAATCGCTGTACTGTGCACCGAGCAGATCGAAATGCCTTCAGATCTGCAACTGACGTATAGGAATAAGTAATGGACTTCCTGCTACATTCTGTGTAATCCCAAACCATTGATCAAAGACTAGCAACAGCTGGACTAGGGAATTGCCATTCTATGTGTACGCTACCGGTAACACCACAAACGACTACTTTTGGATTGGTGCTATGACCAGAGAACTATGGAATGCCGTCGCATTGTGTTTAGCTATAGCATGAGATTATACACCACCCCGTATGTCTATCATCGGTGAGTATGGCGAGAGCAAGTGCTTTTTTGCAATGAAACATTTAAGTAAGTAACGAGATCCCGTATCATTGATAGTCCTCTGGAGAGTTCACTTCGATTTATCACTACAAGTATCAAACCCGATATTGGGACCTTTGCTCGAGACATCAGTTCCAAGTCTGTAATTGTCAACAAAAAGTCATTATAGTTTACTTAGCTTCTTCCTAGTACTTTTTGTTGAGTTAGACTCAGTAGTAATCATTTAATTTAAATTTGTTCTCTCCTAGTCAGAGCATGAACTGACAGAAGAAGCTTCTCTCACGTAGGCTACAAAATTTTGCCACACCTCTCCAGTCTCTTCATTTAGTTGTTTTGAAATCACAAATATCCTTAAGATCACCAACTGGTCCTGATAATAATTTTTTACATTGATGAACCAAAATACTACGACCCCTGTCCACCGCGACATTGAGTGCCACCTGATGGCGTTGCGGACGCTTGACACGGTAAGGAATATACAGGGTGGTTATAATGAAAGTGCAGCTACTCTCAGAGGCCCAGTGTGAGCTGTAAGTAGCGTATGGCAGCGAAATTGGTAGAAATGCTTATGCGTTAATGCGGAACTGATTTACACTGGATAAAATTGATTCCAGTTTTGACCACCTGATGAAAACCTGGCGCTGCGAATGCAAGAAAGACGTATAGAAATATTCCTGTATGTCACGTATTAGGAACTGGACGTGGGTAGGAAAGGTCAAACAAGCGAGAAAGGATCAATGTTGATTTTATTATTAAACGCCACTTACACAATTTGTTCAATATGAGCACCGGAGACGCCCACGAGATGCTGCATACTTCAAACGACGTGATCAACAGTTGCTTGTAACAGTTTCGTTGGAATCTGAGCCACGTGTTCCTGTACACTGGCCTTCTGATCAGGTAGAGACATAATGTGTTCTTGGTAAATGCATTCGTTTAGATATCTCTAGAGCCAAAAGTCATGGATTCAGATCAGGTGATCTTGCAGGCTTTGCATCTGGAAAACCTCTGGCGATAACACGTTCGTGGTAGGTTGCATTAAGCAGATCTTCCACTGGGCGAGCGACATAAGGTATTATCCCATTTTGAATGAAACAAGTGGTTTCCACACAACAGTGCTCTTCCAAAACATGCTGTACAAGGGTGTCTCGATAACCTGCAGATGTCAAGGTACACCTAACAGGACTTCTGTGTATATTTTCTTCAAAGAAGGAAAGACCAGAATAAAGGTGCCTGTGAATTCACAGCACACAGTCACATACACCGTGATAAATGGCTCTTTGTACACAACACGCTGTTTAACAGTATTCAAAATTCGGCGGTTCTGTATATTCACTGCACCCTGGAGCGTAAAACGTGCCTCTTCACTTCACAGTGTCGGAAAACGTAAATCAAATTCAGAACTTTGCTGGATATCTTGAGGTTTCAGTTTCTGCACCGTCTGGATCTCGTACGGGTACCAGTGTAATATAGACCACAAACCCTTCCGTGCTGTTGACCACGGGATGGACAATTCTCGAGATCCTGCACGAGCACTAGCACTAACCGGGACACAAGCTGCATGACCAGTTACAGGAAGAGCAACCTAGTCAATAACATCCCCATCCAGGAGCCACACCAAGTTCACCCGTGTTTTCGAGCTTCATTATCTTCTTCTTTAAACCATTTAATGGCGTTGGGCCTCTCCTCAGATCTTTCAGTCAGCGATGCTCTTTCAATGCAACACTGAAATTGTTCCCGTTCACATAAAACAGTTTCACTGACAGCGCACTGTCTCTCGGCTCGTAACCATAATGTTCACTCACGTTATGACTTGTCAAATGACAGCGTGTATGTCATACTGCCATACAAACAATGCAAACAATGCACAGCGCCAGACTTGCACCTGGTGGCCAAAACTGAAACTAATGTTTTCAAGCGTAAATCGGCTCCGAACTAGCGCATTACGAAGTTTCGTAGTCATACGATAACACGAGGGTTATTCGGAAAGTGAGGAACGATCGGTCTCGAAATGGAAACCACAGTGAAAATCCAATGAAGTTTTGCACAGGTCTGTTGGGTAGAGTCTCTAGTATGCCCGCCGAACGCGTTACGTCGTTCTTTTTAGTTCTGAGCACACAGGGAGCACATAAAGATACCTAGAACAATAGTGTCTCCCGCCAAGTACGATAGCCTGATGAGAAATTTCGCCTGAAGCTATGCAGCTAACATTACATAACTGTCGTGCGGCTTCTTCTTCAAGACAATTCTTAGCCGCATTCTGCAGGTGCAAAGAATATGCTCCTGCATCGTTTTCAATTGGAAATGTTTCATTACCCACAATAAAGGCCGTAATTGTCTCCCTCTGAATTTCATCTCTGCTCATCTCTGCTCACATGAACGGCTGGCTATAAAGACAACATTTTGGCACAGACAACGAGCTGTAGGCCAGCGTAGAGAACTGGCGGAAAGCACTGGTGCCTGCCTTCTATAACTAGGTTACTGAAAAGTTGGTACAACGCTACGACAAACATCTAAGTCGGATCGGCGACTATGGAGATAATTAGCTGGAAGTTGTAGCTAACTGCTGCAAATAAAACAGCTTTGATTTTCACTGTGATTTCCATTTCGCGACCTATCGTTCCTTACTTTCCGAATAGCCCTCGTATTACAAGCGACACTGGACGTCCGTGAGTAGCTGCATTTCAGTTGTAACCAGCCGGTATGCAAGCGGGTCAGAAACAAATGGGGAATCATTCTAGCAAGATACGGGCCGCAAGTAGGGAAATCCACTGACATAACCGACTTTGGCAAAGAGCAGATTTTTATGGACCATCACCTGGGAACGAGCATCACAGAAACGGCGAAGCTGCTCGGTCGTTCGTCTTCTACTGTCGTGGGGATCTGTGGAAAGTGGCTGAAGGACAGTAAGCGACAAGCTGTTGAACGTTCACGCTTCATCACAGAAAGAGTCGGTAGGAGGCTTTTCTGCTCTGTAAAGGTTGGTAGGTGGAGATCTGTGACAGACCTAACGACAGTACAGTGCTCGTGCATGTACCAGTGTTTCGGAGGACACCGTTCAGCGCACATTGTTGAACATGGGCCTCCGCAGCAGAGATCCTTTACGCGTTCTCACGTTGGCCCAACATCATTAATTGCGATTGCAGTGGACACACGACCATCGGGATTCGACCGTGTATCAATGTAAATGTGTCGTCTGATCAGATAAATCACGTTTTTTGTTAGTTTAGTGTCCAGATACGCCATCATCCCGGCGAAGGCTGGTTGAAACATGCGTCACACCACACTATATATACCGCATGTCTCTCCTAAGAGTCATCAGGAGCATTTTCTCAGGAGTTTCGGCAGATGTGTGCAGTTTCGTTTTTACATTGTGTAGCTGGAGTCATCTCAAACAATTACTGCTCGTCACGTCTTTCATGCGACGCCCAGTGTCAACAGAGAGTATAGGTTTTTTCCAATTACAAACAAAATTATTTTTAATTCGGAATTATACGTGTCCATTCGATAGAGCTCTCCTAAATTAGTCTGGTCCGATATTCGTTTTATCGATACATATTAATAGGAACAGCAAAACACGAAGAACAACCAGCAGTCCAGCAGCGATTGAGTAGCGTTGCATGCTTGGCGGTAGCAGTCAGTGTGGGTCAGGGCAGTGCTGTCGCTGCTGGAGTACTGTTTATTCTTCGACTTTTACTGTCGCTGTTAATATATATTCAAAAAACGAATATCGCACCAGACTAATCTTGGACTGATCTGTAGAATGTGCAGGTAAAATTCCATTTCAATAATAATTTTGTTTCTAAAGAGAAACAAACCGACGGTTTCCGGCTACACTGGACATCGGATGACAGACATGATGAGCACTATTTTCGTTATCTGCACCTGGCAGAGTTTGAATGAGGCCTCATTGCGGGTCTCCAGTCCGTTGGACAAGCAGAAGGCGGACTAGAAAATTACTGAAATCCCTTATCAATTGCATTCAACACTTCGTGTGAGTAAAGAGCTAGTTGTGTTCCACAAGAATTATGTTTTATAAATCCGTTTGGACTGCGTGTCAGTAGACCGTTCTCTCCGAGGAAATTCATAATGTTCGAACACAATATATGCTCCAAAATCTTGCTGCATATCGATGTTCAGGACACGGGCCAGTAATTTAATGGATTACTCCTATTGTTTTTCTTGAATATTGGTGTGAACTGTGCAACTTTCCGGTGTTTGGGTACGGATCTTTCGTCCAGCGAGCTGTTATATATGATTGTTCAGTATGGAACTACTGCATCAGCGTACACTGAAAAGAGCCTAGTTGATATACGATCTGGATCGGACGACTTTTAATTAGGTGATTTAAGTTGCTTCACTACTCCGAGGATATACACTTCTAAGTTACTTATGTCCGCAGCTGTTCTTGGTTCGAATTCTGGAACTTTTTTTCCTCTTATCTGATGAAGGAATTTCAGAAGTCTGTGTTTAGTAACTCTGCTTTAGCAGCACTGTAATCGATAATGCAAGGTGGGGCAAGTAAAAGTGGCCCGGACGCGTCCGTACGATTGGACGGACACACACACCAGCTATACGTCCGCCACGTGATCCACAAATTTTCAGAGCGTAGTGTGGGCTGTGTCAGTCTGAGTGGAGCCGAGCACAGGGGAGGATGGTACTCACAGTGGAGCAGTGGGTTTTCGTTGCGGAAAGTCGCGTGACAACAAAGTCGTGGAAACGGTGTGGTCAGTTGTTTGCTGAGAAGTTTAATGGTGTCAAAGTACCACGCAAGGCTTAGTCCGAAAATGCCGTCAGACGGGATCTGTTTTGAACAAATCAAAACACATTCCGAAACATGCCCACATACCAGAAAATCTGGTTGCAATTCACCAAAAAATGCTTCAGAGTCTTACCAAATCATCCGACACGTCGATCATGCGGAAGAATACTCTGCCTGGAGCTGCACATGCATCCCTACCGAGTGTCTGTTGTTCATGCATTAAAACCAGCAGATGGTCCTCAGCTACTCCGGTTTTGTGAGTGTCTGTTCACTGAGATAACAGTGAAGGGCTTGGACATGTTCTTTGTGTCTAATGAAGCCTGGTTTCACCTGAGTGGTTATGTCAACTCAGAGAATCGCAGGTTCTGGGCAGCGGAGAGTAATCATAACTTCCATGAAACATCATTGCGTGATCAGAGCCACTTTTATCTGCCCTACCTTGTATTTCCACTGCTAATGCGCAGATAAGGTATTGATCGCGTCTTGCCGTTATGATAATTCACATAAGACCAGAATGTCCTTGGATTTCCTGCCAGGTTTCGAGACAAAGTTTCGTTGTGGAAACTATTATAAGCACCTCGCACTGAAGTCCGCGCTAATTTTCGATATTTTCTAAAGGATCGTCAATCTTGGGGATTTTGCGTTCGTTTAAGTTTGGCGTCCTTTTTCCGTTATTTCCTCAACAGTGTTATGACCTTTTTTGTGTATTGGAGATCAGCTCCGTTGTTTGTTAATTTATTTGGTATAAATCTCTCAATTTTTGACGATACTATCTGCCTGAATTCAAGCCACATCTGGTCTACACATACATTGTTAGTTTGGAAGGAGTGGAGATTGTCTCTTAGGAAGGCGTGAAGCGAATTTTTATCTGATTTTCCGAATAGACATATTTTTCGTTTATTTTTGGTGGATTTGGGGGTAACGATATTCAGTGTCGAGACGACAACGCTGTGTTCACTAATCCCTGTATCCGTTTTGAAGCTCGTTATTAGCTTAGGATTATTTTTTGCGAAGAGGTCAAGCTTGTTTTCACAACCGTTTGCTATTCGAGTGGCTCATGAACTAACTGTTCGAAATAATTATCAAAGAATGCGTTTAGCACAATTTCGGATGATGTTTTATACGAACCTCCGGATTTAAACATACTTTTTAGTTTTTCGTACTAGTGACGTCAAAGTGCACCATACGGCACCAGGTAGTGTGTGTTTCATGATGTTTTCTTGTTATCTTTTCTACCTTTGATGGTGTTGTTTGTAATATTACAGTTTTGTAATTTTAATTTTGTCGCCTGGTTTTCATTTTCTAAATTAGACATGAATATTGCCCGCAGGGCACATCGAAACCTTTAGTTGTGAATTAAGAAACTGTGTTCCAGACGGGGTTTCTTTGTCTGTTATAACAATTGAGATCTTAGATCCTGAGACATGGCGTCATTTATGAGACACTTCACTGTTACGTTTCTTGCTTCTCCCTTCGACTTCTATAAGGACTTTTCCATTGGAACTTCAAGCTGAACACTTCTGCGTGCCGGCCGGTGTGGCCGTGCGGTTCTAGGCGCGTCAGTCTGGATCCGCGAGACCGCTACGGTCGCAGGTTCGAATCCTGCCTCGGGAATGGATGTGTGTGATGTCCTTAGGTTAGTTAGGTTTAAGTAGTTTTAAGTTCTAGGGGACTGATGACCTCAGCTGTTAAGTCCCATAGTGCTCAGAGCCATTTTGAACCACTTCTGCGTGAGTGTTCGGGGCAGCCGTTAGTGAGACATGTGTTAGCTTATGAGATCCCTCTAGGTCCAGCAGACAACTCACAGATGCCAGTCCTTGTCGACACACAGGGGCACCACAATCGCCGCCCTTGGCTAGTAATAAAATTAACTAACGCATCCAACTGGAAGTCTGCCCGTCAATGTTCCGAGTTTGAACAGTGCACAGATTTATCACCTGACGAACCCGACCATTCATCAATAACATGATAATATTGTTATTAAATATTGATTTGATACAACAAAATTTCGGCCATTTGAAAATTTGGGAAGTAATCTGTGCTGGATTGTGGTGTTCTGAAATGGGCAACCTTAATATGATTCAGTCGTCATTTAAATACCATGTACTTACATTTCATTATTGCAACTAATATACTTCATGTTACTTACAGTGCATGTCTTTAATTACGTATTCATTAATTAAAATTTATTAATAATATCCCAAATTCATCCGGTAAAACACACAACTGGTTACTAATATCTCCCCGCCGTGGAGTTGGAGGCAAGGCAAGAAAACCTAACTCAGCCATTTTCTTCAGTACTCTTGCGCACTCACTTACACTTTGTTAGTGGCAGATTTGGTGATACCACTTACGAAGGATAAATAAAATAATAAATAGCGTTATGTGATTGTTGTGGCCTTCCGTCCAAAGACTGGTTCCTTAGAGCTCACCAGACTATCCTATACCGTCCAAGCCTGTTCACCACTGTATAACTATTGCACTCTACACCCATTTGTCAGTGCTTGGTGTAGACAAGCCTTGGTCTCCCTCTACAATCCCCGCCCACACACACACACACACACACACACACACACACACACACACACACACACAGAAATTGTATATGTGTGTGTGTGTGTGTGTGTGTGTGTGTGTGTGTGTGTGTGTGGGCGGGGATTGTAGAGGGAGACCAAGGCTTGTCTACACCAAGCACTGACAAATGGGTGTAGAGTGCAATAGTTATACAGTGGTGAACAGGCTTGGACGGTATAGGATAGTCTGGTGAGCTGTAAGGAACCAGTCTTTGGACAGAAGGCCACAACAATCACATAACGCTATTTATTATTTTATTTATCCTTCGTAAGTGGTATCACCAAATCTGCCACTAACAAAGTGTAAGTGATTGCGCAAGAATACTGAAGAAAATGGCTGAGTTAGGTTTTCTTGCCTTGCCTCCAGCTCCATGGCGGGGAGATATTAGTAACCAGTTGTGTGATTTACCATCTTTGGGATGGTACATATAGTTTCTGGCTAGGGGGTCTGTAGGCAGTCGGTCGGTTGTTGCGGACGAGGGAAGTTATCTCCGCGCGGTGCAGTCGGCTGGGTCCGTTGGCAGCCCCTGCGCCGTGTCGGAGCGTGTGTGGAACTGTGTGGTGGTTCACCGACCCAGAACTTCAAAGTTGAGTAGTGGTTTCAACTACCCAAGCAACGTCCTTTCATGATGTGATGGTTCGTTTCGGTGGTTTGCTGTTGGGGAGGTTTTCCTGCGAGCAACACCGAGTATTTCTACTGCTGAAATTTAGCCGCCATGCGGTGCAATTACCTATTTTGGTTGACTACAATTCGAGTGCACCAGTGGAATTTTCTGCCTTGTGGCCGTTAGTGTTCTGGTTACCTGCCCTGGACACTGACGTAAATTCAGGCAGTGTTGTTTTGGGTGAAGTTACCTATATTACCATGTTTCAAATTAAAATGTACCAGCGGAATTTTTGTGCCTAGTGGCCGTTAGTGTTCCGGTTACCTGCCCTGGCCACTAACGTAATTGTAGGCAGCGTCCTTTCCTCACCTGTTGTCGCTGTCCAACATGGTGTGCAATTTTGACAGCTAATACATACTCCATTGTTGATTATGACGTTTGTAACCTTGTCTGTTTGAGTTCTCATGTACTGATTGATGGGAAGCAAGTCGTTGTGTAGGTCGGTCGGTGGCTGTCCCCTGGTTGGGTTCCGACAAATCAAGTGTAGTTAAGCTCACTACCTGTCTCGCCTAAGTGAACGAAGGCAGACCGACCTCCCTGGAGGCTTCTGAGTGCCACCGGTGCTTAATTATCTGTTTTTAAAATTTAAGGCTTATGGTTATTTTTATCCTTTTTTCTTAACATTTTTGCAAAATTAATTCTTTAATTTATCTTTCAAGCTTAAACATTGTGGCCTTCTGCCTTTAAAAGATTATGGTAATATATCTTGAAATTTTGAAACTTAATTGTGGCCTTCAGCCTTTGGTATTGCACCTTGCATATGTTTATTCTATCTACTTTGCTGTGATGTTTTTTTAATTATTTTATTGCTGTCTTAAGTGGACTTTTATCTTGTTGATTTATTAAGATTTCGTGTTTGGAGGCCTTCAGCCGTGAAAGAGTTGCAAACAGTTAAGGTCCGGCTATGTGCCGCTTTGTTTGTAAAAGTGTTATTAAATTAAGATAAATTACAATTAGAAGGTGAAACTGGCCCCACCCTTATTTAGCCCTTTCCACAATCCTAACTACCTGTTCTGCCCAGCGGGTTTAGCGGGCGTATCAAGTACCTTCTCATTACATATGCAGTCTGCCCATTCAGTATTCGGTAGTCTCCTATAGCACCACATTTCAAACACTTCTACTCTATTTTGTATAAACTACACTCCTGGAAATGGAAAAAAGAACACATTGACACCGGTGTGTCAGACCCACCATACTTGCTCCGGACACTGCGAGAGGGCTGTACAAGCAATGATCACACGCACGGCACAGCGGACACACCAGGAACCGCGGTGTTGGCCGTCGAATGGCGCTAGCTGCGCAGCATTTGTGCACCGCCGCCGTCAGTGTCAGCCAGTTTGCCGTGGCATACGGAGCTCCATCGCAGTCTTTAACACTGGTAGCATGCCGCGACAGCGTGGACGTGAACCGTATGTGCAGTTGACGGACTTTGAGCGAGGGCGTATAGTGGGCATGCGGGAGGCCGGGTGG
The DNA here is from genome assembly GCF_021461385.2 of Schistocerca piceifrons. NCBI lineage: Eukaryota > Metazoa > Arthropoda > Insecta > Orthoptera > Acrididae > Schistocerca > Schistocerca piceifrons. The sequence goes on from NC_060149.1 coordinate 537,997,933, forward strand.
ACGTACCGCCGAATTGCTCAACACGTGGGGCGTGAGGTCTCCACAGTACATCGATGTTGTCGCCAGTGGTCGGCGGAAGGTGCACGTGCCCGTCGACCTGGGACCGGACCGCAGCGACGCACGGATGCACGCCAAGACCGTAGCATCCTACGCAGTGCCGTAGGGGACCGCACCGCCACTTCCCAGCAAATTAGGGACACTGTTGCTCCTGGGGTATCGGCGAGGACCATTCGCAACCGTCTCCATGAAGCTGGGCTACGGTCCCGCACACCGTTAGGCCGTCTTCCGCTCACGCCCCAACATCGTGCAGCCCGCCTCCAGCGGTGTCGCGACAGGCGTGAATGGAGGGACGAATGGGGACGTGTCGTCTTCAGCGATGAGAGTCGCTTCTGCCTTGGTGCCAATGATGGTCGTATGCGTGTTTGGCGCCGTGCAGGTGAGCGCCACAATCAGGACTGCATACGACCGAGGCACACAGGGCCAACACCCGGCATCATGGTGTGGGAAGCGATCTCCTACACTGGCCGTACACCACTGGTGATCGTCGAGGGGACACTGAATAGTGCACGGTACATCCAAACCGTCATCGAACCCATCGTTCTACCATTCCTAGATCGGCAAGGGAACTTGCTGTTCCAACAGGACAATGCACGTCCGCATGTATCCCGTGCCACCCAACGTGCTCTAGAAGGTGTAAGTCAACTACCCTGGCCAGCAAGATCTCCGGATCTGTCCCCCATTGAGCATGTTTGGGACTGGACGAAGCGTCGTCTCACGCGGTCTGCACGTCAAGCACGAACGCTGGTCAAACTGAGGCGCCAGGTGGAAATGGCATGGCAAGCCGTTCCACAGGACTACATCCAGCATCTCTACGATCGTCTCCATGGGAGAATAGCAGCCTGCATTGCTGCGAAAGGTGGATATACACTGTACTAGTGCCGACATTGTGCATGCTCTGTTGCCTGTGTCTATGTGCCTGTGGTTCTGTCAGTGTGATCATGTGATGTATCTGACCCCAGGAATGTGTCAATAAAGTTTCCCCTTCCTGGGACAATGAATTCACGGTGTTCTTATTTCAATTTCCAGGAGTGTATTTATCATTCACGTTTCACTTCCGCAAAAGGCTACACTCCAGAGAAATAACTTCAGGAAAGACTTCCTGAAGTTCAAATTTATATATGGTGTTAAATAACGTCTCTTTTTCAGAAAAGCTTCTCTAGCATTTTGTGTTCTCTGTACTTGGACCATCATCAGTTGCATTGTTGCTCAAATAGCAAAACTCATCTACTACTTTTAGTGTCTCATTTCTTTATCTAAGTCTCTTGGCATCGCCTGATTTAATTCGACTACATTCCACTACCCATGTCTCACTTTTGTTGATGATCGTCTTGCGACCCCTTCTCAAGACACTCTCCATTCCGTTCAACTAATTTTCCAGCTCCTTTACACTCTCTGACAGAACGAAAATATCGGGGAAGGGGGGGGGGCTCAAAGTTTTTATTTCTTCTTGCAGAATCTTAATTCCCTTTTCAAATTTCTCCTTGTTTTCTTTCAGTTACCTCAACGTAAAGATTAAATAACATCTAGGATAGGCTATAACCCTGTCTCACTTTCTTCTCAATTACTCCTGTCCTTTCATGTAATTCGACTCCCATAAACGTAGATCTGTCTTATTTCAGTCTATCTTCAAAAGTAAGTCGTAGTAGGTCGGCGCTGCCTCGCGTGTTCCTATATTTCTCCGGCACACAAAGTTATCTTCACCAAAGGTGACTTCTGTCAGTTCCCTTTCATAGCTTGCTCAGTGTACAAATTATGTTACAATCGTAGATGTGTCTTACTTCAGTCTATCTTCAAATGTAAGTCGTAGGCTCAGCATTGCCTCGCGGGTTAGTACATTTCACCGGAACACGAATTTATCTTCCTCAAGGTCAGCCTCAGTCATTTTTTTCTACGTTTCTATAAATAATTTGCAACCATGATTTATGAGTCCGACAGTTCGGCAATATTCACACCTATCTTCGTTGAAATGGGAGTTAATATATTCATCTTTAAATCTAAGAGTATTTCGGTCTTGTCATACAACTTGTATACCAGGTGGAATAGATTTGTCATCGTATGTTCCCCCAAAGATCTCAGTAATTCTGAGGGACTGTCGTCGTATCCAGGTGCGTTGTTTCGACTTCGGTCTCTCACCGCTCTAAATGGCTCTGAGCACTATGGGACTCAACTGCTGAGGTCATTAGTCCCCTAGAACTTAGAACTAGTTAAACCTAACTAACATAAGGACATCACAAACATCCATGCCCGAGGCTGGATTCGAACCTGCGACCGTAGCGGTCTTGCGGTTCCAGACTGCAGCGCCTTTAACCGCACGGCCACTTCGGCCGGCTCTCACCGCTCTATCGACATTTTCTCGTAGTGTCGCAATCCCTCATTTCATCCGCATCCATCTCCTCTTCCGTTTCCATAAAATAGTTCTCAAGTTATTTCCCTCACACAACCGTCCTGTATATTCTTTCCATCTTTCAGCCTTCACTTCTTTGTTTAGCACTGGCTAACCATATGAGCTACTAATGTTCATACTGGAGCTTCTCTTTTCTCCAAACTCTTCTGTAGATGGCATCAATATTTCCCACAGTCACCCATACTTCGACAGCTTTGCATTTCCTGTTTAGCTTATTCTTCTTTGCCATTTTGCACATTCTGTCAATATCATTTTGTAAACGCTTGTATTTCCTTTTGTCTGCAACATTTACCGCATTTTTATATTAATTACTTTCGTCATTTAAATTCAGTATCTTAATTATTTCGTTAAAAGTATCCGGATACCTCGCTGAAAATGAATTACAAGTTCGTCCCATGCTAGAATTCAATGTGGTGGTGGCCCACGTTTAGCCTTGATGACAGCTTCCAATCTCGCAGGCATACGTTCAATCAGGCGTTGGAAGATTTCCCGGGGAATGGCAGCCCATTCTTCACGGAGTGCTGCACTGAGGAGAGGTATCGATGACGGTCGGTGAGGTCTGTCAGGAAGTCGGCGTTCCAAAACATCCCAAGAGTGTTCTGTAGGATTCAGGTCAGGACTCTTGCAGGCCAGTCCATTGCAGGGACGTTACTGTCGTGTAACCTCTCCGCCAAAGGCCGTGCATTGTGAACGGATGCTCAATCGTGTTGAAAGATGCAGTCGCCATCCCCGAATTCCTCTTCAACAGTGGGAAGCAGGAAGGTGCTTAAAGCATCAATGCAGGACTGTGCTGTGATAGTGCCACGCAAAACAACAAGGGATGCAAGTTCCCTCCAAGAAAAACACGACCACACCATAAGACCACAGCCTCCGAATTTTATTGTAGGCACTATACACGCTGGCAGATGACGTTTACCGGACATTCGCCATACCCACACCCTGCCATCGGGTCGCCACATTGTGTACCGTGATTCGTCACTCTACACAACGTCTTTCCACTATTGAATCGTCTAATGTTCACGCTCCTTAAACTAAGCGAGGCGTCGTTTGGCATTTACCAGCGTGATGGGTGGCTTATGAGCAGCCGCTCGACCATGAAATACAAATTTTCTCACCTCCTGCCTAACTGTCATAGTACTTTTCAGTGGATCCTGATGCAATTTGGAATTCCTGTGTGATGGTCTGGATAGATGTCTGCCTATTACGCATTACGACTCTCTTCAACTGTCGGCAGTCTCTGTCAGTCAACAGACGAGGTCGGCCTGTACGCTTTTGTGCTGTACGTGTCCCTTCTTATTTACACTTCACTATCACATCGGAAACAGTGGACCTAGGGATCTGTAGGAGTGTGGAAATCTCGCGTACAGACGTACGACACAAGTGACGCTCTATCACCAGATCACGTTCGAAGTCCGTGATTTCCGCGGAGCGCCCGATTCTGCTCTCTCACGATGTCTAATGACTACTCAGGTCGCTGATATGGAGTACCTGGCAGCAGGTGGCACTACAATGCACCTAATATGAAAAACGTATGTTTTTTGGGGTGTCCGGATACTTTTGGTCACATATTGTCTGTTTCCTCTAACGGACAATTTCTTTTAACTATGTGATCCTCTGCTATCTCCATTATCTCATATATAAAAGGTACTCATTTTTCTTCTATTGTGTTCCTCTCTCCTGTTTCAGTCCAATGTTACCTAACGGTTCAAGTCCTAATAAGAAATGGTTCTTTCAGTTTATCTAGATCCCTTCTCCTTAATTTCCTACAATCATACAATTTCTCGAGTTTTAATCTGCAATTCATAACCAATAAGTTACGGTCACAAATCACGTCTAACCTTGGAAATGTTGTGCGGCTTATATCTGACTTTGAGATCTCTCTGAATATACAAATATTTAGAGACATTTCTCGTACAAACTGCATAATGTTGGTTCCTGGACTAATACCGGTAACAGTCAGCTTATATACTTATGAACTAACTAATGATTTGAAAACGTCAAAAAATTCCTTTTAGACCTTGCTTGAATCTACGATAAATGACTATACTTATCTACTTTACATTGTGCACTGAAAACAAATTCAGACTCAAATAACATTTGAAAAACAAACTACTGAAAACCATTACACTATCGGTCGATTCTCTTTTCCTAGTGCACGATCTACTCATGGACTTTATATGGTTTTCGTCTACGCACTTGTCCGTGGCGAAGTCGAGATTTTATCTGCGCGTAAAACATGCGTTTACATGTTTTGTTCCTAATTATAGAGGGAGAACGAAACTCATATGGGGGTAGTTCAGCTCCTCAGCTTACGATCCATCCCAAGTATTTAGATCTACGTCTGTACTGTTCAAGGACTTTTTGAGCTGATCTTAGTAGCACCTTAAGTGAGCTCCATAAACTCTTCTGTCAGCACTAAAACAATTAATGAATATTTATCCAAGCAGTTTAACAACCCTTACACGCTGGACGTGAAAATGCATTTATGTGAGTGATGGCTTCTAAACAGGTCAGCCGAATTTTCGATATTACTGTGCATTAATTTACACTGTCTTCCACTTTCATTTTCACAATAGACGAAAGCTTCGTCTGATTACTGCTCTTTTGTTAAGATAATGATGCGGTAGATAGTGGTGGCAACCGGTAATCATATTTGTTCATGTGCGCCAGTAACAGCTTACGGAGAGACTGAAATATTGCAACTTGAGTTTTTACACGCTACAACGTTATCACCCGGCATATGCAGTGCTTCTACCAACTGAAAGTAGTCTTTTGCAATGGTGTACAGGCGGATTTTGAAGTACATGCTTCTATCCGAAGTAGCCTTCCTTCATTCCGCACATCACACATCTACATGCTTCTACACATATTTGGCATCGTGTCGTTCTCTCTCTCTCTCTCTCTCTCTCTCTCACACACACACACACACACACACACACACACACACACACACACCTACACAGTGGTTAAGACAGCTGACACGTATTTGAGTGAAATGACCTTTAGATCCACATACCCGCCTTCCTGGTGTCCGTTTCTGTGTTTTCTATAAATGACTTAGGCTAATGCCGTGATGACACCTCACTCGCTGTCCAATCGAGACAGTACTAGCACCAGAAGTTTCTCATTTAAAATGCGCAATCGCTTTCTTGCTAATGTCCTCAAACGAATAACGGTCAGAGCGGAAGCCGTAGAGGTCGTCGACGCCACTGGCGATGTCCCGGCTTCTGCACTTGATCGGTTTCGCAAGCCGTGACAGCGACACGTGCTCTACATGGGCCCATGTGATCCCAGGAATAACCTAGTCATCTGAACGACAAACTCCCTACTGGAACTCCGTGGGTCGCTGTTTGCTAGTTCCGCCGCCGCAGCCTCAAACAGAATGACGCTACACACTTCGAAGCAGACTTGTGTCAGTACTTTAGCGCCATCATGACTGGGTTTACTTCCATGCATGTCTGAAAGGACAGACATTGTTGACGATCCCCAGCTGTACGAAATATTTCTCAATTTATTCGCTGACAGCGAATTCCTTGACATCAGCTGTATTAGGTATTGATCTACTACCCAATACAATATAAAGATGACATATAGACGTTTGAGTTGATCCGAGTAGCGTGCACTGATAGAAGAAGTTATTAATGTGACTGGTCGCAATGAGCGGGAAATCAGGGTCCGAGTCCCGATCCTGCACATATTGTCTTATGTCACTTTTGGGTAGCAGAACCATACCTAAGACGACTGATTTCAAGGAATTCGCAATCAGCGAATAAATTTCGAAACAGCGGTTTTTTTTACCTCAAACTGTAAGCTATATTGAAGAACAACTACTTAGAAGGTGATGAGACGCTGTCCTCCGTGCGAAGATTGATTTGGTAATCACAGAGCTTTAATAGGAAACATGGTCCTCCTGAACGTGATATGTCCATGCCTTCTTCTAATCTATGAACTGACTCTCCCACAAGGTTACAGGGAGGCTTTTAGTTTTACGTGGACTCCGAGGTACAAAGCACCAAATTATTACCAAAATCTAACAACGCTGATACTGAAAACTTGACCTTAGTATTTGTATTTGTAGTCTGACACTTAGGCACAGAGCAAATCGTTACAATTTCGACTAGAAATGTTTACAAGGCCTGCACCTTAGCTCCACATTTTCTTGTTTATATGATAGTTCGCCCTGGATGAAACAGAATTGTTTTCTCTGTACTGTAACATCTACTACTAAAAATGTCTTTAATTTAAAGTACTTTTGTGACAAAATGTACGTATAAACTGCAAATTACTCTAATGAAAGGATTTAGGGTACTATATTTTACATTAAGTGTTGTGGGATGTTAGTTTCCACTGTGAAGTTATTGCCTAACTGACCTGTGATTGTCAACGCGATTGGTTTTGCGTGAGTTCATGCTTACACACTACATGACAAAAAGCATCCAAATACTCCTGTGCAATGAGAGAATTACCAACAGATACCACGAGAGGCGGACCCGTCGGTGTAAAAGGAGGCGGGAGGTATTGTGTTGTCACCAGAGAAGCAGTAACAACAGGAATTATGTGTCAGGAGATCTCAGTGGAAACGTACAGCAAGAAAGCTTTGAGATTTAAGCTTAGTAACAGTAAGATGGACGTGATACTTTGTATCAACATTGTTCTATTCCTTTGACAATGGCGAAATGACAAAACACGTAAGGAAGAAGAAAACAAATATTTTGTGGTCAAGACGAGAGTTTCAGTATAAGAGCCCAGTAACTTTGAACGTGGACTAATCATTGGATGTCACCTGATTAACAACTCCATGCGGGGCGTTTCAGCCCTTCTAATGCTGTCCTAAACCGAGAAGAGACAGGCCTCAAGTACTGATGAACAGATACCATCGAGCATTGCGGAGGGTGATCCTAAAACATTGCATGCAGTCAACGGAAGGAATTACTCGTGAGTTCCAGAGTGCTACCGACAGTACATCTAACACAATTACTGTGCGTAGAGAGTCAAATAGAATGGGATACAATGATCGGGCAGCTTATCACAAATTACTCATTTGTGTAATCAGTGTTAGGCGACACTTGAGGTGGCGCCAGTGAATAAGCGAACATTGGATGATGGAAAAGAGTTATTTCGAGTGATGAGTCATGTTATATCCTAAGGCCACCTGATGGAAGCGTCTGGCATTGACGAATGCATGGAGAAAATTACCTGCCATCAGGTACAGTGCCAACAGTGAAGTACGGAGCAGGTACTGGTATGGTATGAGGGTGTTTTTCGTGACTATGGCGTGGTCTTCTTGTTGCGTTTAAGGAAACGCTAAATGCATCTTTGGGATGCGTTACAACGACTGCTTCCAACTCATTCTCTTCTTTCGGCTCTTGTGGAAAACTGGGCTGCCGTTCTCCAAAGACATGTAGACACCTCACTGAAAGTGAGGCGAAAAGTGGACACGTCCCCTATTAATGTTCACTAATATACGTCTGGACTCTTTTGATCAGATAGTAAAAAATGCATTATGTACGTCGAAATTGTGACAGTATATTTTGACACAGACTTACATTTTAATAACTACTTCTTAAAAATGAAATGTGTGTGAAATCGTATGGGACTTAACTGCTAAGGTCATCAGTCCCTAAGCTTACACTCTACTTAACCTAAATTATCCTAAGGACAAATACACACACCCATGCCTGAGGGAGGACTCTAACCTCCGCCGGGACCAGCCGCACAGTCCACGACTGCAGCACTTTTGACCACTCGGCTAATCCCGCTCGGTACTTCAACTTATTTTTGTTACTTTTTCTCTTAATTCGGTTGCCGGCCGCGGTGGTCTCGCGGTTCTAGGCGCGCAGTCCGGAACCGCGCGACTGCTACGGTCGCAGGTTCGAATCCTGCCTCGGGCATGGATGTGTGTGATGTCCTTAGGTTAGTTAGGTTTAAGTAGTTCTAAGTTCTAGGGGACTGATGACCACAGCTGTTAAGTCCCATAGTGCTCAGAGCCAACCATCTTAATTCGGTTGCAATGATAACCACAATTATGATGTCTACTCGAAGATCAGTTGCTTCGGTTTTCTGTGCACCGAGAAGATATTTCTAAAATATGACTACAGACAGTCCCACATGAGTGTAAGTGTATGTATGCTAGAGGAAAAAACAGTTTTGTTTTTTCATTGAAAAATTTATGTGCAAAGTTGCAAAAATGTGATAATCTTCAGACGTTGAAAATGAGCAATTTTTAAAAACTTATTGTACTATGTATATCTCACATTGAATTGTTCACTTATCTCTGTACAGATGTTAACATCAATTTTGGCATGTGAACTGACAATGTGAGTACAGGGTCACTGTGGGTTCTGGCCAAATGTTGCTCACATCAGCATTAGCCATTCCTTGACTTCTGACATCTTTGCATCTGTCCATGTGCATTGAAGCCATGACATCATGGTTCCCAGAATTCTGACATCAACCATCTAGCCATGTGCACCAAGGCAATGATATCATGTCATTGCTCTGTGAGAGCTATCCTCACACCCCACCTCCACTTCCCAGCTTCCTAACCCCCCAACCCCTCACCTGACGTGATCCTGACCCCACACCCATGCTTGTCATGGAATTAATTTGCATGCAGTGCAGTTTTACCACTGCTGTATTGTTGTGAATTGGAAGCTGGTGGAGCCTAACATTGTGAAGACACCCATATTTTACACACATGTTTGATGACTGCCTACATTGCCAAGAGCCTCATTGCACGTTGTTATAAGTAATATACAGAGGTTAGGCAAAATAATGTGAACACCTGTATTTACTTGGGAACAGTTTATTAATAAGGGGTTGGACCCCCATTTGCCCATAATACAGCTGCGATTCTTCGAGGAATACTGGCATATAATGATTGCATAGTCTCCAGTGGAATGTTATGCCACTCTTCGATAAGAACTTCTTCTAACTCATGTAGTGATGAGGGAGACGGAAATCTGCTCAGGGGTATGCGCTCCAATGCCACCCACAAGTTTTCGATAATGCTCAACTCTCAGGACTGTGCTGGCCAGGGTAGATGCTGCAGTTCAGTTGCATGCTCCTCATACCACGATTTTACTGCCCTGGTTGTGTGAATGGCTGCATTATCGTCCTGAAATATGGCATCATTGTTGGAGAACAACATTTGAATCATGGGGCGCACCTGATCACCTAAAATGTTCACATAATCGTTGGCTGTAACACGGCCTTTGAGAGTAAAGATGGGACCAGCAGAATACCATGATATGGCTGTCCACACCAATCCACTTCCACCTCCATGCTTAACTGTAGGAATCAAGAAATCAGGATTTTAGGCTTCTTTTGGCGTTATCGAGATGTAAACCCGGCCAGATGTTGGAAATAAAGAAAACGTTGAATCATTGGACCATATGGCGTGTCTCCACTGATCAGCTGTCCAGGATTTACTCCTGACCCCATGTTTTACGCTTCTTTGCGTTGGTTGTCGTCACTAATGGTTTCGGTATAGCAGGTTGTCCATGAACATTCGCTTTAACGTTGACTCAATGGACCATATGATGTGTCTCCACTGATCAGCTGTCCAAACGGTTCAAATGGCTCTGAGCACTATGGGACTTAACTGCTGAGGTCATCAGTCCCCTAGAACTTAGAACTACTTAAACCTAACGAACCTACGGACATCACACACACCCATGCCCGCGGCAGGATTCGAACCTGCGACCGTAGCGGTCGCACGGTTCCAGACTGTAGCGCCTAGAAACGCTCGGCCACTCCGGCCGGCATCAGCTGTCCAGGATTCATACTCCTGACACCATGTTTTACGCTTCTTTGCGTTGGTTGTCGTTATTAATAGTTTCGGTATAGCAGCTTGTCCATGAACATTCGTTTTTTTTTTTTTTTGAGTTCTCGGCGGACAGTGTCGATAGATATGGGGCCTCAAAGTTGGCTATTGAGTTCTGCAGTCACTTTAGCCGCCATAGTTTTGTATTGTTTTGACACAGTTCGTGTTAGCGTACTGCAATCTATGTCATTTAGTTTTGATTTGCGCCCACTATTATGTTTACACGATGAAGTCTTTCCATGTTTTGTGCAGGCTGTCATGACTGTTGAAACAGTTGCTCTTGAAACATTCAATAAGTTAGCTTTCTTGGTTACTGATGCTCCCGCTAATCGGACCCCCACAATCTGCCCTCTTTGGAACTCTGTTAGATCTTTCACTGCACGTCGGCCTCGACCTCTGCATGCAAATGCGAAGCGTGCACTAGTCGTAAACAATCTTCACTGATGCCTTCTCCGTATTGAACACGCACAGTTCAGCGCAAATCGTGCCTTAGCTGCATAGTTGACCGTCAAACACAACCATCCCATTACTACCACTGTTCAGATTATATTACCTATCCCCTGTGTTTGATATTTGTAGACACATAGAGCAAACAGCAGAAACTATAAATGAACAGCTATTAATGTCAGATCGAATCACATGACATATGTAGTGACTGTCATTGCACTATCACGGTGAACATAGCTAGCCAGGATGCTCTACAGAAATGTACAATTACATTAACCACAATGATGTTTTACATACTGTCAACAAAGACACGACATTCATTAGCACTTGCCGAATAATACAGTAGCTTGTACACATTGCAAACTTCACACATAATTGTCACAATACATAACAGATGCAGGATTGCTGTCATTTCTTCACTCCTGTATGCATTTCCAGGACTCATGGGTTCAGTTCACGAGATGACTGCACAGAAAAAAAAGATTTATCAAGTCTATTGTTGTGAACATCTATCACAGAATTGTACTCAAAGCTTTATACATTAAGAATGGAAAGGCATAATAGCAAAGGATCATATGACTCTAGACAAGAGGAATATCGTTCAACAAGTAATGTATTATAATTGTTACAGTTCATGGACGCTGACGTTTCACCTGAAGAAACCAACGGGGATTGTCAACAGACCAATAGTGCATATTTCGGTGGTTTAGCTGGCCATGATTGGTAAATGTGGCTTCATCCTTAAACAAGATACATGATACGTCTGGAATATTCTGTATTAACGGCGGCCATGTACAGAAGTTAACACGATTCTAATAATTATTTCCATGCAGTTCTTGGAGAGAAATGTGACAGGGTGGAACTCATGTCGATGGTGAAGATGTAGGACACTTGCCTGAATCGTGCCGCTTCCTTCTCTGATAAAACGGTAACCAACGTGCGGATTAACTGCACCAGCGTCAAGAACATTGATTTCTTCCTCTTCTGTCGTCACTTGTTTCCTTCTGTTATGTTTTCTATGTGTTACTCCACCACTTTAACATAACTGTTTGAGGAGGTTGATAAATAGCTTCCGAGATAGTTGACGCCTATTGGGATATCTTGCCGCATACACCGTACAAGAACGAACTGCATTCCTCCTATAATCTCTATACACAATGAACATGACGGCTTTTTCTGCATTGGTAAACCCCATCGTCCACTCACGACCTACTGCTTGGACTGTCACACACTAACTGCCTAGCAAGACGCAATGCAATCAAAGTAAACAAGCATAACAACATCGTACCTAGGAACTGCATAGGTTGAATGACACAAACAAGTGTCGGCGTGGGAACTTTTCAAAATACGATACCTCGTAAACGACACCTGCATTCTAACAAACACCACTGACATTCTAATTTTCCGCACTTTTAGTTTGTCAATGTCAACAGGCATTGTTCCAATTAAAAAAATGTGTATATGTGCACAAAAGGTAAACTTTCTAAGTATTAATACAATCTGTTTATTTGCTAACTATACGAGCTTCTGACTACCAATCCATTTTTTGGAGACCGGACATCAATAGCACTTTCCATTTCCCAAATACTTGCGGTGGAGGCCGGCCGGTGTGTCCAAGCGGTTAAAGGCGCTTCAGTCTGGAACCGCGCGACCGCTACGGTCGCAGGTTCGAATCCTGCCTCGGGCATGGATGTGTGTGATGTCCTTAGGTTAGTTAGGTTTAAGTAGTTCTAAGTTCTAGGGGACTGATGACCTTAGATGTTAAGTCCCATAGTGCTCAGAGCCATTTGAACCATTTGAACTTGCGGTGGAAGTTGTAGGTGATTCATCCTGTATATGTGTCGCACAAAGTTTGGTCAAGAGGAATCACGGTTAAAAAATGGCTCTGAGCACTATGGGATTTAACATTTGTGGTCATCAGTCCCCTAGAACTTAGAAGTACTTAAACCTAACTAACCTAAGGACATCACACACATCCATGCCCGAGGCAGGATTCGAACCTGCGACCGTAGCGGTCACGCGATTCCAAACTGAAGCGCCTAGAACCGCACGGCCACGCCGGCCGGCGAATCACGGTTAAGCTCCGTAGCGTCGTCTATCTTATTGTTACGTAAAACGGCGCAACCTGCCATGAAAGTTCCACTTGGCAATGTTTACACCGCAACGGGCTATTCCGTCTGCCTTGCTTATCAGTTTTAGTTCATTTCTCCGATACTTCTACGAAAATTTTCAATGCCAACATTTACAAACGTGATATCATTCTTCTCACCTTTCAAAGAGCTTGCGAATGCTCTTTAAGATAAAATTGCTCCTTTTAAAGAAGTACTTGTTTCAGTAACACGGTTGAAACAAGAATTAAGTGGATTAAACGTGCAGCAAAATTACGTGTCCCTCTATGTACTACTACATAAAGCAAATCACATTTCGGAATTCTGAACGGTTCAGGGAATAAAAGAGGTGCATGTTTCGGTGATTCATCTTGTATAAGTAATGTGAAGGCTTCGTGAAGCTATTTGTCGATGATAACGTTGTTTGTGAGGAAGCTCCGAGGTCGGTAGCCGCGTGGTCTAGGGCGTCTTGTCACAGTCCACATGGCTCCCCCCGTCGCAGGTTCGGGTCCACCCTTGGGTTGGGCCTGGGTGCCTGTGTCGTCCTTAGGGAAAGTTAGTTTAAGTTAGATTAAATAGTGTGTAAGCTTAGGGACTGATGACCTCAGCAGTTTGGTCCCAGAAGACCTTACCACAAATTTCCAATTTTTTTATAAGGAAGTCGCAACGCTGGGAAATTGTAGCGAAATCCGAGAAGACTTTACAGAGAATCGGCGCTTAGTGCAGCGACTATCAGTCTGCCCTCAATACAAACAAACGTAACGTATTGAACATAAAGAGAGAGAAAGTCTCATTATTGTTCGATCACAGTACTGACGATCAAGCACTGGAACACTCACAGCCTTAGGAGTACGTGTCCGGAGCGAGTTTATTAACTAGGGAAGAGTGTTGTACCTTGGAACAATTTTCGGATAGAAGTTTAATAGAAGTTTAATAAATTTTTTATTCCATTTTAAATGATGGCACACACTTTTTGTGCACTGCAGTTTTTTACAGCAATTACAAAAATTACTCCAGAAAAGGAAGGTTTTTCCGAATGTGAAAAATGTTTCGTGGTAGGGTGTACAACATGATCATATACCTTGGAACATATATTCTATTGAAATTTAAAAGTGTTGTGATCGAGAAAATTTTGTCAACACTGTATATTTAACAATCTATCTGTTACACACACTAGTAAGTAGAAACATATCTGAACTGGTTGCAAGTTAAATGCATTTTGAAACAAAAACTATTGGATACTAACGGAAATTTTCGTTTCCAAAACAGATAAAATTGTTAAGATATTAACAAAATTTAGTTCACTTGCAAATATGACATGTTCAATGATAGAAGACGTCCTTCTGTTTCGAGATACAAGATGATGCAAGAACGACGAACTATGTCTTAAACGTCCTCAAATTACATAACTATTTTTGAAAAATGTACTGAACTTTACTCACCATGCAATTCAGTAACTGACTAATTAACAATACACTATGTGATCAAAAGTATCCGGACACCTGGCTGAAAATGACTTACAAGTTCATGGCGCCCTCCATCGGTAATGCTGGAACTCAATATGGTGTTCGCCCACCCTTAGCCTTGATGACAGCTTCCACTTTCCCAGGCATACGTTCAGTCAAGTGCTGCAAAGTTTATTGGGGAATAGCAGCCTACTCGTCACGGAGTGCTGCACTGAGAAGAGTTACCGATGTCGGTCGGTGAGGCCTGGCACGAAGTCGGCTTTCCAAAACATCCCAAAGGTTTTGTATAGGATTCAGATCAGGACTCTATGAAGGCCAGTCCATTACATGTTATTGTCGTGTATTCACTCCGCCACAGGCCGTGCGTTATGAACAGGTGTTCGATCGCCCCGAAAGATGCAGTCGCCATCCCCGAATTGCTCTTCAACAGTTAGAAACAAGAAGGTGCTTAAAACATCAGCGTTTGCCTGTGCTGTGATAGTGGCACGCAAAACAACAAGGGATGCAAGCCCCCTCCATGAAAAACACGACACCACCATAACACCACCGCCTCCGAATTTTACTGTTGGCACTACACACGCTGGTAGACGACGTTCACCGGGCATTCGCCATGCCCATACCCTGCCACCGTATCGCCACATTGTGTACCGTGATTCGTCACTCCACACAACATTTTTCCACTGTTCAGTCGTCCAGTGTCTCCGCTCCTTACACCAAGCGAGGCGTCGTTTGACATTTACCGACGTGATGTATGGCTTATGAAATTCAAGTTTTCTCACCTCCCGTCTGTCTGTCATAGTACTTGCAATGGATCCTGACGCAGTTTGGAATTCCCGTTTGACGGTCTGGGTAGATGTCTGCCTATTACACATTACGACCCTCTTCAACTGTCAGCGGTCTCTCTCAGTCAACAGTCGAGGTCGGCCTGTACGCTTTTGTGCTGTATGTGTCTCTTCACGTTTCCAGTTCACTATCACATCGCAAACAGTAGACACAGGGCTGTTTATGAATGTGGAAATCTCCCTTACAGGCGTATGACAGAAGTGATATCCAAACACCTGACGACGTTCGAAGTCCGTGAGTTCCACTGAGCGCCCGATTCTTCGCTCTCACGATGTCTAATGACTACTGAGATTTCTGATATGGAGTACCTGCCAGTAGGTGGCAGCACAATACACCTAATATGAAAAACGTATGTTTCTGGGGGTGTCCGGATACTTTTGATCTCATAGTGTATCTTCAAAATAATATATTACACAGCACTTAAATGTGCAGTACTCAGAATATAAGGGGCTTTCAAATGAAAACTGGATGGATGGAAAAAAGGTAAGTAACATTTTTATTGTTCAAAAGTAATCGCCATATCTATTAATACAGTCATCCCACTGTGAGACGAGACGGTGGATGCCTTCATGGAAGAATGTTTGCTGTTGCGTACGGAACCACAGTTGTACCCATGCGTGCACCTCTTCCTCCGAAGTACATTTTCGCTACAAATGTCTTTCTTCAGGGCTCCAAACATATGGAAATCTCATGGGGAGTGATCGGGACTGTATGGAGGAACTCCCAGTGAAACTTCTGGGCGGGTCCACATGTTGCCATGTTTGTTTGGACCACGGCGCAGAAGTTTCGCAGGAAAGCCCTTACACATCCTCTGCACAGTCTCGATTCCTCCCCATGTGATTTCCATACTTTTGGAGCACTGAACGAAGACTTTCGTGGTCGTCGACTTGTTTCGGACGAAGAGCTGCGCGTCTGCGTATAATTATGGTTCCGCAGACAACTGCAGACATTTTTCCAAGAAGCCATTGACCGTCTTGTCTCACAATTGGACAAATATATTTACAATAATGGCGATTACTTTTGAAATGAAGAACAGTTTACTTACTTTTTCCATCTGTCTCGTTTTCATCTGAGTGCTCCTTATATTTACAGATTCATCAGACATCGGAAACTTATGTCTCACAACATAAAGAACAGTAGAAAAAGCCGGAAACTGCACATGGTGGCCGCTAGTGCGCAGTTCTTCATGTAATTCTACAATCAGTCACTAAATTGAAGTGTCGACCAGGAAATATGACGTGTTCCTAGGTACAGCACTCCCCCTACAACACAGACTGACTGAGAATATCTCAAAGAAATGTAATTCACATACGAAAGAGGCAGCTTAATAATCCTTCATTCGACTGATTCCTGTGCACTACTCGAGATTCATGATCCCTTACAGTTTGAACGTTAGAAAAGTAGAGAATATCCACAGAAGAACAGACCATATCACCGCAGGTGTGTGTAGTAAGCTCCAGGGTATCACGGTAATTATCATCAAACTCTAGAGGCACACACTGTAAGTGAGGCATCGGAGACTGTTAAAATAACGTCCCAAAATGATCAAGCAAAACATTAATTTTTCCCAAACACATATTTGTGAAATGACCACGTCGGTAAAGTCAGAAAACGTCGAGCATTTGCTGACAGTCGTTCATACGGCACACAATTCGCAAATGGAACTGTAAACGAGGAACTGATGCTGCACCCCAATTATCCAACAATGTAGGGCCTAACATATTTTGCCAAGTACAAATACGAATGTAAATAGAGTAGTCTTTCTAACACTTATTGTACTCTCGAACGCATTGCGATTCTATAGCAATGGATTTATTAAACAACACAACATGCGCTACTGGAGAGGCAGTAACGCCCGCTGGATAGAGCACACCTCTTCCCAGAAGCAAGTACGTGCAGATAAGAGGTATGGCTGTATGGAAAAGTGAGTGACAACCTCGTTTGTCCTAATTTTTATTGATACTTGTGGGGCAGGAATATTTTAGTCCCACTCCAGTCCAGCTCTATAACCTACGTCATCATACGGTCGGCACTTCTCAGGGCCAAACAAAACGAACATAATGCTCAGAGACCTTGCTGCATCCAAAGCAGAAGGCGATAATAACAAAAGGAAAGAAGAAAAAGCTGGAGCTGCTCGGGCTGCCTGCAGTACGGTATCTTCGATCGCGCCCCCGGCCAAATGAGCTGTCGCGCGACCTGGCAGCCCGCCAACAGATGCCGTTACTGCAGCTTCTCTCCCTTGTCCTCGCATGCGCGACGCGGTCTGATGCACTTGTTATTCGTATTTCTGGTTGATGTATGAGGCTCTTCTGTTAAATTAATTGTAGCGCTAACGACTTTTGTTTTTTCTCTAGCATGTAATACTTCTCATCGGGATATACAGGGTGTTACAAAAAGGTACGGCCAAACTTTCAGGAAACATTCCTCACACACAAAGAAAGAAAATATGTTATGTGGACATGTGTCCGGAAACGTTTACTTTCCATGTTAGAGCTCATTTTATCACTTCTCTTCAAATCACATTAATCATGGAATGGAAACACACAGCAACAGAACGTACCAGCGTGACTTCAAACACTTTGTTACAGGAAATGTTCAAAATGTCCTCCGTTAGCGAGGATACATGCATCCACCCTCCGTCGCATGGAATCCCTGATGCGCTGATGCAGCCCTGGAGAATGGCGTATTGTATCACAGCCGTCCACAATAGGAGCACGAAGAGTCTCTACATTTGGTACCGGGGTTGCGTAGACAAGAGCTTTCAAATGCCCCCATAAATGAAAGTCAAGAGGGTTGAGGTCAGGAGAGCGTGGAGGCCATGGAATTGGTCCGCCTCTACCAGTCCATCGGTCACCGAATCTGTTGTTGAGAAGCGTACGAACACTTCGACTGAAATGTGCAGGAGCTCCATCGTGCATGAACCACATGTTGTGTCGTACTTGTAAAGGAACGTGTTCTAGCAGCACAGGTAGAGTATCCCGTATGAAATCATGATAACGTGCTCCATTGAGCGTAGGTGGAAGAACATGGGGCCCAATCAAGACATCACCAACAATGGCTGCCCAAACGTTCACAGAAAATATGTGTCGATGACGTGATTGCACAATTGCGTGCGGATTCTCGTCAGCCCACACATCTTGATTGTGAAAATTTACAATTTGATCACGTTGGAATGAAGCCTCATCCGTAAAGAGAACATTTGCACTGAAATGAGGATTGACTCATTGTTGGATGAACCATTCGCAGAAGTGTACCCGTGGAGGCCAATCAGCTGCTGATAGTGCCTGCACACGCTGTACACGATACGGAAACAACTGGTTCTCCCGTAGTACTCTCCATACAGTGACGTGGTCAACGTTACCTTGTACAGCAGCTACTTCTCTGACGCTGACATTAGGGTTATCGTCAACTGCACGAAGAATTGCCTCGTCCATTGCAGGTGTCCTCGTCGTTCTAGGTCTTCCCCAGTCGCGAGTCATAGGCTGGAATGTTCCGTGCTCCCTAATACGCCGATCAATTGCTTCGAACGTCTTCCTGTCGGGACACCTTCGTTCTGGAAATCTGTCTCGATACAAACGTACCGCGCCACGGCTATTGCCCCGTGCTAATCCATACATCAAATGGGCATCTGCCAACTCCGCATTTGTAAACACTGCACTGACTGCAAAACCACGTTCGTGATGAACACTAACTTGTTGTTGCTACGTACTTACGTGCTTGATGCAGTACTGTAGAGCAATGAGTCGCATGTCAACACAAGCACCGAAGTCAACATTACCTTCCTTCAATTGGGCCAACTGTGCTCTAACATGGAAATTAGGCGTTTGCGGACACATGTCCACATAACATCTTTTCTTTATTTGCGTGTGAGTAATGTTTCCTGAAAGTTTGGCCGTACCTTTTTGTAACACCCTGTATGACCTTGTTCTCTTGAGAAGATATATGTTTATACTAAATATACAAACTGCGGGTTACATGAAATGTATTTAAAAGGACAGATGTCACAGAGATATAGGTCTAACCACATTAATCAAAACACCTAAATATTTCACAATATGCTCAAGCCATAGAAACTAAATGATAGGGAAAGGACCTTACTCAAAAGTGCTAGTTTTTTAATGTAAGGTTAATAAACGCAATTGTATTATCTAGCGAGACACTGAAGCAACTGTTTCCTTTTACATAAAATCAGCGAAGTCTCTGTTGATATACAACAGACCGATAGAAAAAGAATAATAGTCACGTTAGAACCATGAACAAAATGAGGAGCCCGAGATTGCCAGCAAAGCACAGTGTAAGCTGTTTTAGATTATTTTGACGAGTAAACTGAACTGAAACTCCAATGTGGCATCGAACTCTGATCACACCAGTTTTCATATATTTTGCGTAAAGTTTCACTGTAGACCTTCATATTTGCTACATGGCACCACTATATTCCATAAAACTATAGAATGTCATTACAAACGGTGCTTCATCCTGTTCAGAAAAAAATGAACTCTGACGCTTCAATATATTGCTACATACAAATGTTAAAATGTGCTGACTTCTGACTGTACATCAGTGACGAAGTCTGGAATTTGCACCCAATTCCCCAACTGGACGTCAACTGGGTGACGACAGATGGCTTTTTCAGGTGAATCACGTTTTATACTCCATCGTGGTGTGTACTGCTTGAAACGCCTGAAAGTATACACACCCCAACAGTTATGGTCTTGCGAATGTTTTCGTAGCATTCCCTGGGCGTTCTTCTCATTCTGGAAGGCACAATGGATCAACACAATTATGCATCTATCTTTGGGAACCATGCCCATCGCTACCTGCACCTTTTTTTTTCCTTGGCACCAGCAGGGCAATGGTACATGTTCCACAGCTCGGAGCGTACGTGCGTGGTTCGAAGAGCACGAGAATGAATTATCCGTAATCACATGGCCACCGAACTTCCCAGATTGAAGCCCAATCCGGAATCTGTGGAACCACCTCGACTGGGCTGTTCGCGTCATGAATCCTCAACCGAGAAACCTATCGCAGCTGGCCATGGCATTGGAGTCGGCCTGGTTCCAGATACTTCACATCCTTGTCGGTACCTTCCGGAACCTCTCTGATTCTTTTTCTGCACGTCTCGCAGCGTTCCGCTCTCCAAAAGGTGGTTATTGAGCCTTTTGACAGGTGGTCCCATTAATGTGACTGGACAGTGTATAAACTTCGTTTTCATAAATTGAATCGATTGTGAAATACTTGGAATCCACACCAACATATATGAAGACTACTTTTTTTGAACCTCCGATCGGTCGCAAAATTAAAACCATAGTGGAAACTTGGCGAAGCTTTGCGCAGATGTGTCGTGTAGTATACTATGCCCATCTATTGCGTCGCGTCGCACTTTTCAGTTCTGAGCAAATGGGAGCACGTAAAAAAGCCCTAAAATTACTGTCTCCCGCTAAATGCGAAGTCCACATAACTTAATTGTCATGTGTTTCCTTCTTCATGACAATTCTCGGACGACAATGCACATACAACGAAGAAGCTCCTGCAGCGTTTCCCATGGGAAGCGTTTGATCACCCACCATACAGCCCTGACTTGGCACCCTCGGATTTTCATCTCTTCACTTACATGAACCGCTAGCTATGAGGGCAGGATTTTGGAGCAGAGAACGAACTGCCGATCAGGATAGGGAATTGGCGGAGTGACGACGGTATTGTAAAGTTGATACCACGCTATGACAAATGTCTAATTCGGAGCGGCGACTATGTAGAGAAGTAGCTGGAAGGCGTAGCCAAGTGTTGCAAATAAAACATACTTGTTTTTCACTGTGGTTTCCATTTCGCCACCAATTGGAGGCTTCGTACTCCGCAAGCAACTATACCGTGTATGGTGGGGCGTACCTCCTACCAATATTATCGGTTTTCTGTTGTACTCCATTTGCGTATGCCTTTGCACATGCTCTAATATTACTTAGCTTATTGCCATGATTCCTACGCAAGAAACTGGATAGCGACAGCACAATGGTCGACTCTAAATTTTCCCAATGAGGTTTCGCGAGAGCCATGTCGCCTTTCCTCCAAAATTCCCATTTAAGTTCGCTGAACACATCTGCCACACTTCAGTTTGTGCTTTAGCGACCGTTTATGATCCCATCAGCGCATCACTGAATTAGTTCGATGTCTGTTGTCAGTCCTACTTGATAAAGATATCAAACACTGAAAAAGGCCAATGTTGGGGCGTAGATGATTCACTCTGCATATATTAGGAAGCGATCAGATTGTTCTAGGTCGAAAACACCCCTGAAGCTACAGCATCATAGCATCCCAGACATACTTAAATTTACCGTACGTTTTTTAACGCCAGAGGACAGTCCTATACACGAAAGCAACCACTGGTGAGCTTTTCCCCTAATTCCTAAGATTCCATCTGGTTATTATTAAGGCGCAGCTACTCAAGGAGGTCCAGTGTGGGCTATAATTATCATATGACAGCAATACCATGGCATTTCCCATAACGGGCATTACCAAGAGAGGTGGATAGGGTGCCTAACAATTCCTCCAAAGTTTTCAGCTTAGTTGGCGAAGACAGGCTTTATGGTCTTCTCAAAATAAATCCCGTTAAGTATCCGAAAATTAGTATCAACCGTCTTAAAGCCTTAAACCGACAGGAAGCAAAAATATTTCTTAACCATTTGAGAGCTGTGATGATAAAATTTGCTTTCACGCCGGATCGTATTTTTAACATTGACTAAACAGGAGTTACAACTATCCAAGACCCTGGAAAAGTGGTTAGCACTAGAGGCTGTGGTTAGTTGGGAAGGAGGGGAAATAATAATCGTGATTTTCTTCATGAATGTTTCGTGGGGCTATATTCTGCCTATGTTTATATTCCTCCGAAACAGAGTATCGCCAGATATGCAGAAGGATGGCCCTCCATGTGCGTTGTATAGTTGTTCCCATAATGGTTGGTCAAACCAAGATTTATTCGATATTTGGCTTAAGCACTTCATTCACCACTCAAAGGCTAATGTAGAAATTAAAGTGGTTTTCTTATTGGACAAGCATGGTGGTCATGTCACCCTACAGTCGTTTCATTTTTGTCGTGATAATGGCATATTTATGCTCTGCATCCCACCACACACGTCTCATCGGCTTCAGCCGCTGGACATCTCATTGTATTCACCTTTGAAATCTGCCTTTCGACGTAAATGTGATATAAAAATCAAGTCCAGCTACCTACAGAAAATAACACCGTATGATATTTCTGTTTATTTAACACTGCGTATTCCAAAGTAAACACTGTTATACATATTGTTTCTACGTTCCACCAAACAACAAATTTTCCTATGAACCCAGATATATTCACAGATAAAAATTATTTGCCTGGTGAAACCATCCTGCAACGTGATGAAATTCCAGAAATAGCCGTAGAAAGTGATGAGCCAGTGAGCACATCATCTGCGAGCAACACGAAGTCGAATTACTCGGCTCATTCAGCACTCTGTTTGGCAAGTAAGACATCCACATCAATGTCCAGTAGTAATGTGGCTCCAGTGACTCAACCCAAAGAAACTCTTGATATCATTCTCAATCAAAATGTACGTATAATTCAAGTTTTGAAGAGTTAATCCGCATACCATCTTCAGAAGGACAAAACGGTGCAAAGAATGAAAAAGGAAGACCCAAACAACATTCATAAATTTTGAACGTAAATCCTCAAAAGAAAAAAAACTGGAGGACGAACTACTAAACAAGAAGTCCGTTAAGGAACGTAGGCCGAAAGAGACAAAGCAAAAGAAACCAACAAAGACCATGAAAACTCAGAAACGCAAACGTAATTCGAAGTTTGGTTCAGATACTGAAGCCGGCCTTTGTGGCCGAGCGGTTCTAGGTGCTTCTGTCCGGAACCGCGCTGCTGCTACGGTCGCAGGTTCGAATCCTGATGTGTGATGTCCTTAGGTTAGTTAGGTTTAAGTAGTTCTAAGTGTTGGGGACTCATGACCTCAGATGTTAAGCCCATAGTGCTTAGAGCCATTTGAACCATCAGATACTGAAGACAGTGATATGAACATAAATGGAGATGAAATGTGTGATGATGATGAACTTAATGATTTGCAGGGCAACGAACATGAAGATATGTGCTTCGTTTGCGGAGAGATTGGGCAAAACGGCGAAGAGTGGTACAGACGTACAGGCTGTTCGCTTTGTAGCCATTCTCTTTGGAGTGAGGCTAATTCAGCTGTAAACTATTTTTATGGCATTTTCTTCAAGAAATAGTAGGCCTAAACTTAAGTTTAAATCAAAAAATTGACTGAAATGTTTGTTTCCCTCAGATAGGCTGAACGCATTGTTAACTGTTCAGTTAATTTTTTTGCAAGGCTTATTTACTTATTAATATTTAAACTATTATAACCACTATACTCTTAGTTTTTAAGATGTTTTTATCGGTTAATAATTTTTTTGAAAGCCATAAATTTAGTAGTTTTACCCTAACAGTTACAGATTAGTCAGATATTTAAGTCTTCTTGTTAAAATGATTACCATTGGTATTATTTATAAGAATTTTTAACTAAATCGATAAAAATATGTATATAATAATTAAATTTCAGCATTTCCCATATAAAATACATCGGACGAATATATGATAGGTATCACACAACGGGTAGGAGTGTTATTGTTTTGCAAATTCTGTGCTGGGGGACAGAACTTATGCAACACTTGATTTTTGACCACAGGCAGTTGGATATATTTATCTGTCGTTTGTCGCAAAATTTTCAGATGGATACATTCTATCTGAGTGATAAATTACCTTAAAAAAAGTGATCGAAGCTTCCCAATTGTCCTCTACTACCGACTTTATGACTACCGTAAAAAAATATAAAAAATACAGATTTCTTTCATCGTTGTTTTTATCCTTAACATACTTTTTAAAGAGATATTGATGTGCAAGTGAGACCAGAAACTCGAAATACTGAATACGACTTTCAATGGGGAAAGCGACATCTGCTACTGAGACTTAAATTTTTAGGTTAAGTGTAACTGAAAAGTTAAAAATATATGGACTCTGGTAGAAGAATTAAAAAAAACAATAAATATTTTTTTCAGAATTTTAAAGTATGGTTCAAATGGCTCTGAGCACTATGGGACTTAACTTCTGAGGTCATCAGTCCCCTAGAACTTAGAACTACTTAAACGTAACCAACCTAAGGACATCACACACATCCATGCCCGAAGCAGGATTCGAACCTGCGACCGTAGCGGTCGCGCAGTTCCAGACTGTAGCGCCTAGAACCGCTCGGCCACTCCGGCCGGCATTTGAAAATATAAAGCAACGGACTAAACCACAATACTTTTAAGTGGCGGCCACAAAGTAACCCCCCACCATTTAGTAAATGTGACGGTTAACCGATTAATGCTGGAAAATAATTAGCTGCAAATTTTGACGATAAGGTGCAAGGCTGGCGCTGTGCCTCATTTGTATGACGGAATAAATCCACCCTGTGATTGGATAAGTCATAACGTGAGTGAACATATGGCCATAGAGAAGAGAAACCGTGTGCTGTTAATAAAACTGTTTTATGTGAACGGGAGCAGTTACAGTGTTGTTTTGAGAGGATATCGCTGACTGAAATGTCTGCGGAGATGGCCGATGTCATTAAATGGTTTAAAGAAAAGGATAACGAAATTCGAAAACAGGGATGAGCTTGGTGTGGCACCTGGAAGAGGAAGGCGTTATATCCCGGTGGAAGTTATTGACAAAGTTCTGTTGCTGAAACTGATCATGCAGCACGTGCCCCGGGTAATACACTCCTGGAAATTGAAATAAGAACACCGTGAATTCATTGTCCCAGGAAGGGGAAACTTTATTGACACATTCCTGGGGTCAGATACATCACATGATCACACTGACAGAACCACAGGCACATAGACACAGGCAACAGAGCATGCACAATGTCGGCACTAGTACAGTGTATATGCACCTTTCGCAGCAATGCAGGCTGCTATTCTCCCATGGAGACGATCGTAGAGATGCTGGATGTAGTACTGTGGAACGGCTTGCCATGCCATTTCCACCTGGCGCCTCAGTTGGACCAGCGTTCGTGCTGGACGTGCAGACCGTGTGAGACGACGCTTCATCCAGTCCCAAACATGCTCAATGGGGGACAGATCCGGAGATCTTGCTGACCAGGGTAGTTGACTTACACCTTCTAGAGCACGTTGGGTGGCACGGGATACATGCGGACGTGCATTGTTCTGTTGGAACAGCAAGTTCCCTTGCCGGTCTAGGAATGGTAGAACGATGGGTTCGATGACGGTTTGGATGTACCGTGCACTATTCAGTGTCCCCTCGACGATCACCAGTGGTGTACGGCCAGTGTAGGAGATCGCTCCCCACACCATGATGCCGGGTGTTGGCCCTGTGTGCCTCGGTCGTATGCAGTCCTGATTGTGGCGCTCACCTGCACGGCGCCAAACACGCATACGACCATCATTGGCACCAAGGCAGAAGCGACTCTCATCGCTGAAGACGACACGTCTCCATTCGTCCCTCCATTCACGCCTGTCGCGACACCACTGGAGGCGGGCTGCACGATGTTGGGGCGTGAGCGGAAGACGGCCTAACGGTGTGCGGGACCGTAGCCCAGCTTCATGGAGACGGTTGCGAATGGTCCTCGCCGATACCCCAGGAGCAACAGTGTCCCTAATTTGCTGGGAAGTGGCGGTGCGGTCCCCTACGGCACTGCGTAGGATCCTACGGTCTTGGCGTGCATCCGTGCGTCGCTGCGGTCCGGTCCCAGGTCGACGGGCACGTGCACCTTCCGCCGACCACTGGCGACAACATCGATGTACTGTGGAGACCTCACGCCCCACGTGTTGAGCAATTCGGCGGTACGTCCACCCGGCCTCCCGCATGCCCACTATACGCCCTCGCTCAAAGTCCGTCAACTGCACATACGGTTCACGTCCACGCTGTCGCGGCATGCTACCAGTGTTAAAGACTGCGATGGAGCTCCGTATGCCACGGCAAACTGGCTGACACTGACGGCGGCGGTGCACAAATGCTGCGCAGCTAGCGCCATTCGACGGCCAACACCGCGGTTCCTGGTGTGTCCGCTGTGCCGTGCGTGTGATCATTGCTTGTACAGCCCTCTCGCAGTGTCCGGAGCAAGTATGGTGGGTCTGACACCGATGTCAATTTGTTCTTTTTTCCATTTCCAGGAGTGTATTAGTTCTCGTGCAGTGTCACGAGAACTGTGCATCCCATGGTCAACAGCACGAAAATTTTTGTACTTTACTCTGGTGCCAGTGCAAGATGCAGAAGATGCAAAACCTGAAACCTTCTTATCCGCAGCAACGTTCCGAATTTGCTCTTCGCTTTCGGGCACGGATCGAAGTTCATGAGATGAGGTCGGGCAATGTTCTGTGACGATGTACATCTTACACTACAGAGTGCAGTGAATACACAAAAATGCCGAACTTGGGGTACTGTTAAACCGCGTGTGGTGCACAAAGAGCCACTGCACTCGCCTTATGTGACTGCGTGGTGGTGTGGATTCACAAGCACTATTACATTCGGTCCGTTCTTCTTCGAAGAGAATACGCCGGGAGGCTATCAGGTGTAGCGTGACGTCTGCACGTTATCGAGAACTCGTTGTACAGCGTTTGATTCCTGCTTTGGAAGAGCGCAACTGCGTGGAAACCACTGTTTTTATGCACGACAGGGCACACCTCCTGTCGCTTGCCCAGTGAAATAACGTGTTATCTCCTGGGGTTTTCCAGATGAATAGCCTACAATGTTACCCGATCGGAATAAATGTGACATTTGGTTGTGGGAGTATCTAAGAGAACGCTTTTACGTTTGGTCTCCACGTAATCCGAATGCCAGTATACAGAAACATGTTGCTCAAATTCCATTGGAACTGCTGCGAGCAACTGCTGATCACGTCGTTTTACGGATGCAGCGTCCCGTCGACGCCACTGGTGCTCATACTGAACATATTTTGTAAGCGGTGGTTGATAATAAAATCAACATTGTGCCCTTCTCACTTCTTTGACCAGTTCTGCCCACACACTGGATCTCTGTGAGTAGCTGAACTTTAATTATAACCACCCAGTATATGGCCGAGCGATTCTAGGCGCTTCAGTCTGGAACCGCGCGACCGCTACGGTCGCAGGTTCGAATCCTGCCTTGGCCATGGATGTGTCTAATGTCCTGAGGTTAGTTAGGTTTAAGTAGTTCTAAGTTCTAGGGGACTGATGACCTCAAATGTTAAGTCCCATAGTGCTCAGAGCCATTTGAACCACCCAGTATAATTATGGAAATGTGACTTTGCCTTGAGCAAATAGAAATTCCTCTTTTTTAACACCCAAACATGTTTTGCTGAAGTATTACCATCTTCTGTGGATTCTCTTAGGATTGCATACTGGTGTCTACGTGGTCGTCTGACATTGCGATATGACTGATATTTTTCTCCAGTTTGTCACTTTTTGTTGATTTCGCCTCTTTCCTATATAGGTGTGTAAATCGTGCTTCCTAACACCAAATGTGTCACTGTTTATCAGATATTGATAAGAAGAATAAGATATTTGCTTGCTATAAATCATCTTAAACGATTAATCATGTTATTTTATGCTTATAACATTCTTTTTCCTCATGAAATTTAATATTTTTTACAAAAGTGGGAATGAAATTCAGACAAAATGAAAGCCCTTTAAAACATTCCATTTGAGTCATGTGATGCCTGTGACGTCACTGGCTAGCACGCTGTTCCCACTGTCGTAAAGACACATTCACAGTCATGTCTTGTTTTCGCATTTATGTTTCGGAAAATGAATTGCAAATAGTGTTTAGTACCATATTGTACAAATATATCCATAAAAGAGCTTGAAAAAACGTTTTTGAGTGTTCCAAAAAATGAGAAGGTTTATAAAATATGGTTGCAGCACGCTCGTGTGTCAGAATTCTAATGCAATTTTCGCATGATCGATCTTTCTCCAAAGCAAATTCTTCGGTTAATACGACTGTGATGTTAATACTTTTATTCGTAATACTGCTATATCAGAGCTGTAAATTCTATAACGTATTATATTTTAATGTCAATTTCTATTTATTAGCTTCATTTTACATCTGTTCAATTTGAGATTAATCATAAGGAACTGTATTTCATGCGTAATGTAGCTCTTATGCTGAAACCATTTAACAATTTCAGACCACATTAATCTTTCCAAACAAGTCGTGAGGACAATAATTTGCCACTTCCAACTGTCTACGTTAAGCTATAAGTGTGTATGACTTTTATAAAGAGATAAATTGAACACTGCTTGGAACCTACAAGGAAATGTAGTAAGGCCAGGATATTACGGTAAAATGAACGTTGGTCCTTCCTAAGTACTTTCAAATCACAGTGTTTCAGCAGGAATTAAGTTTGCAGTACTACAACAGATACTTTAAAGTTCTGCTGTATCAACTGCATGTTTTATAGATATAATTTCCCGTTGGTTTAAATTAATGAACTGGAGGAACAGAAAATCTGTAGTTTGTAAAGCTATTGAAGGCAAAAACGATAACGCTCTGCAGCTCCCCGCGATTGATCTTACGCCGTCAGAAAATTTGAAAATTAAGAAAAGTGGTACCCGGAAAACAGTAGTAGTTCTGGCAACAACGACAGCGGTTAACAATCAGAGTTATTTTCTGAATTAAAAATTTTTCGCTATGTTTTATTGTGCAGGCTTTCACAAGTTGCCCTGGGAAACCTTTTGAGCGACGTTCGAGCAAATAATCAAGTTTAAGGCATTTGCTGCTGTGTCACAGTACTTTCATCCCAATTGCCATGCACGTTTCTTATTTGCAGAACATAAAAATTCGATTTGTTCTGAGAAGAACGAAGATACCATACATGCATAAAATTTTGGAAGGTTTCCACTATCAGCTTTCATAAAATTCCTTTCCACTGTTACTTAAAACCTGTAAATGCGTTCTCCATCACTAAACAAATAAACTGCTTCCAGAAAAAGTACGGAAAGAATACAAGTAACTTTGGCTAAAGCTCCCATAAAACAGGTATAGCTTTGTCTTACTCCTAGCCTGTGACGTCGCCAGACCTTCAGCCAATAACAGAGAATTTTCGATCATGTGACCAAGTCTTGAAATTTAATGATTTTCAAGTTTTAATTATATAAAAGTTAAAGACACTTTTTGAGAATATTGACCGAAAATACTATCTGAATGTTATAATCATCCAGAACAAAAACAATCCGATTCATGTTTTTAGCATAGGAAAATAGCCTATTTTTGTTTACTCAAAGCAGAACGACATTTCTGTAGGGTGTTCAGAAATTCCCGTTACAAACTTCTAGGTGAGTGAGTACATGAGATTTTGAATAGGAACCTATGTCCTGGAACATCTTCCAACAACGCTACAGAGCGTCAAAGTTATAGGCGCCGGTGCCTGTAAATGTATGTACACACACACACACACAGAGTGATTGCGTGGTGAAAGTTAGAGATTTTCTAGGGTGATGGATAAGGATAGATGTATCAGTTTCATGTAAGAACCCCTGCAATGGAAACGACGGAGTCGAAACTTATAAGCGAAAGCGTTCTGATACCTCTGATGGAATGCATGCACTCGTACTGTTTTTGCCAAGATTATAGGGCAGGCAACTTTCAGAGGTGGTAGTATGGACCAAAAAAAATAAAAAAAATGTGTGGTAATCATAGGCTCTAAATGCATATTTAAGAGCAGTGAGCACTTGCTCAATAGAGGAGACCTGTTCCACAGTAGTGAAGATGAACAATTGCTCTTAGCTCCTCAGGTATGCATTTAAGAGCCCATGTTTACTCGACATTTTTTCCTTGTTTGGTCTGTACTTCCACAAATGAAAGTTGCCTATCCTACAATGCGAGCAAAAACACTACCAGTACATGTATTCCACTGTCAGATGCAACAGAGCCGTTTTCACTTATAACTTCGACTCTTTCGTTTCCGGTGTCCTTACGTCAATGGTACCTTTATCCTCCTCCATAACCTAGAAAGTTTGTAACATCGTCACGGAATCACCCTGTGTATACATACATGTACAGTCGCTCTGTAGCATCGCTGAATGACGTTTCCGGACATGGGTTCCTATTCAAAATATTATGTACTCATTCCCCTCTACAAGTACTAGAAGTTTGTAACGAGAATTTCCGAACGCTCTGTACAGTTATTTACAAGGTAGCAAACACGTCCATAAGAGAGCTTCGACCATAATATCAGTAATTTCGTACTGTTGCAACTTACGCCAATGTACAGCACGGTTGACACAGTAAGATGTGTTTGTTTAAGTCTCAGTTTATCATATTTTCCCCTCGCAGTGCTTCTCACGCTAAAGGCGAGTTGCTCTTTCCTTAAACCGTACTCCGATCTACTTTACCTGTGGAGCTGGCAGTGACATTATCATTTGCGGCCGCGTATCATCAGTGCGGGTGAGGAAGGTCACGTGCGGTTCGGAAACGGGAGCACGAGTGCGGGCGAGAGGTGAGGAGGGAGCCGGGAGCGGGCGGCCCGGAACGGGGTCGCTGCGGCAGCGCTGGGCGCCGGGATCAATGTCGTCATGTCGTCTCCAGGCAACGCGCCGCACCGCATCCCGCAGCCCGCAGCCCGCAGCACGCGCGGCCGCGCCTGCGCCTGCGCCCGGCTGCGCCTCTCTGCATGCCAAATATATCTGCACAGCTCTGCTCCTCTCGCAGCTTCCTCGACTACCTATCTCAGAAATGGCGCTAACGCCTGTACGAAGCTTCTCTCAAAGGATTACCACGGATTCATAAAAATCTATTCGTGTGAAACACGGCCTGTTTTATTGATATACGACATTTTACAGACAATAGATGCATTTAAAAATACAGATTCCGTCTTCCTAGGTTTCCGAAAGGGCTTCCGCACTCTACCATAACTTCTACTAACAACCTAGATACGAACGAATGGAGTATCTTCACAAAAATATGAATGGCTAGAGAAATATTTAATTGATAAAACCCAGTCAGCTATAATGGACGACGAATATTCCACAGAAAGAACTTCGGCACTTCAGTACATAAGGTACACATTACAAACTGAGGTCACAAAAGTCATGGGGTGGCGATGTGCATATATACAGAGGGCGATAGTAGCGCGTACACAAGGTATGAAAGAGCACTGTATTGCTGTTATTTGTACACAGATAATTCATGTGGAAAGGTTACCGACGTGATTATGGCCGCACAAACTTTGAACACAGAATGGTAGTTCGGTAGTTGGAGCTGGAAGCACGGTATTCTCCATTTCGGAGTCGTCAGGCTTCACATCACATCGATAAACCATAATCTTTACTTTCTCATGGAGGGTATCCCCTTCAAAGGCCAGGATAAAGGCACCAGTATCAATGGGATTATCCTTAGGACCCTTCTGAACACGCCGAACAAAGTGAACACCCCGCCGTCCGAGATTGTCCCGAAGTTCCTCATCAGTTTGAAGGATGAGGTCCCTGTGAAAAATCACACTTTGAACCATATTTAGAGACTGGTGGGGGGTAATGGACACAGTAATTGTGCCAAGATGGGTACAGGCACGAAGGGCCGCAGACTGGGCAGCTGAAGCAGTTTTGATCAGCAACTAACCCGACCGCATGTTGCTCAGGGAGTCCACTTCGCCATACTTCTCTTCAATGTGTCCCACAAAGAATAAAGTTTTGGTATTGGTGAAAGTATCCCCATCAGTGGTGGTGCAAACCAGATAGCGGTGGAAAGGTTTCGCCCCTAACCGACGGGCCTGACCCTCTTCCCAGGGGGTAGCCATGGAAGGGAAGGCCGAAGGGGCAAGAGAAGCAACACTCGAAGCATCAGTTCCACGCAGAGAGACGGCCGCAGAAGAACGGCCAGAGTTCTGGACCCGTATGCGTTTCATTTGCATAGCGTCCGCCCTGATACCACCCACTCTGATCAGGGGCTCTCCTCGCGGGCACCAACCAGCCACAGCAAGGGCCGTCTGGCACGGCGGCCATTGCCGGGAGTTCCGATGCTCCAGGATGACGAGCAACCACTCCAAGGCATGCATGAGGAGGTCATAGCTCAGGTATCAGATGTGTGATCCCTGTGTGTTCAGGGGGCTCAACCAAAAGGGTACATAGCGACCCCACCACATGGGCTGGCTACCGTGCTGGCTATGTACCCTAGCATCAGACAACAACGTGAGAGAAAAGGTGGAATGTACTAGGAGGGCACACGTCGGAGACACTATGTAAGGTGCTCTTCCCCAAATGGCTCACACTACGGAGGAGAAATTTAGTAATGGAGGTCAAACCCCATAGGGGGACCAGGGAGTGCCAAAAGGAGGAGGTGATTACGCAACAAAGCCAAATTGGAAAATCCAGGAGGATAGCGGGGGCCAACATAAGCAAGGACATCAAGAGAGGGAGAGGAGAGGGCGAGGGGGAAGGAGCAAGGAGGGGAAGCGGAAGGAAATGCAGCCCTGGAAAGAAGGAGGGCTGCAATAGCTCGGGACCCCGTGCTCGCCACGCACGTATCCACGAAAGAGTTGTGGCCCCCCCGTGGGGGAGCTGAAATTTGGTATTATCGGCACATTCTTGATACTATGGATCCCGGAATACCGAATTCCTTCACGATCTCCGAAATTGAATGCCCCATGTGACAAACTGCTGTGTCTAGGAATCCTGCATACACAGTTCGCTAGACAAACAATCAACCAACTCGTATTAATGGCCGGCCAGTATGGCCGAGCGGATCTAGGCGCTACAGTCTGGAACCGCGCGACCGATACGGTCGCAGGTTCGAATCCTGCCTCGGGCGTGGATGTGTGTGATGTCTTTAGGTTAGTTGGATTTAAGTAGTTCTAAGTTCTAGGGGACTGATGACCTCAGATGTCCCATAGTGCTCAGAGCCATTTTTTACATATTAATGACTTTTATTATAACAAGACAAGATACAGTTATTTAACTTTGATAGATATGCCGCAAGCCAAGGGCGACATACAAAATGATCAGGCTTCTTCAGAATAAACCAAAACAAGTGTAGAGAGTACTAATGATAGAGACATAATGGGTCGGCTAACGAAGTGGCTAACGTTGAAGCTGTTGTTGAAGTGGGCTGCCACCAGTCAAGCGCGGCGCAGTATTATCTTCACATAGGGGTCGTTGCTGTTGCGTTGTCGTCCTGGAGGGAGGTCGGTCAGCGTGCGTTTCGCTGATCTCTTCTTACATGACAAGATGTAGAAGGTGTCGGCCACTGCGCCGTGGGAGGGTCCAGCTCCATCGGTAGGACGAGAGGAGACGGAAGAGGCGAAGGCTCCGTCTCCATGGAGTCGTCCTGCGGTGTCGTCATGACACCCTCTAGCGGCTGCTGTGGCCGCGCCGCCCTCGGGATCCGTGAATCTGGGGGAGAGATACAGAACGATCACCTTCCACATGACAGTGGCTAAATTGACTGTGATGTCGGCGCTGCATTCCGTCTGGGCCTGAAATGAGATACATGTATGCGCCAAGTCAACGAAGGATTTCGCCTCGCGCCCACCATCTGATGCAGCCAAAAACCCTGTAAAACACAATATCATGCGGCCCAAAGCGATACTTGCGGCCTTCCTTCGGCATCGGATGCTGAGGAGGGTGGAGCAGGAAGAGCAGCGTCCGATGGCGGCGTCCGTGAAGCAATTTCACCGGCGATGGTCCATCTCGTGAATGCCAACAATAGGAGGCGACAAACATTTGCAATACTTGCGCCTTGGTGTGTGCGGTGCGAAGTTTGGCCATCTGCTGCTTGAAGGTTCTGACAAAACGTTCCGCTTCACCGTTTGACTGTGGACTGAACGGTGCACTAGTTAGATGCTGAATGCCATTGCGTTCACAGAATGTTTCAGATTCATTTGACGTGAACTCAGGGCCGTTGTCCGACACTATGACTTCAGGCAGACCTTCAACGCAAAAAATACAGGACAAAAATTGAACTGTTCATTGGCACAGCTGTAAGAGTCTACCACAATCAGCCAACGAATGTTCCGAAAAAGACCCACAAAGTCGATGTGCACACGTTGCCATGGTGATTGCAACGAAGGCCAAGCAGAGAATTTTTGCTTACTGATTTTTCATACATGCGTGACACTGACGTCATCTGCTTTATTTGGATGTCCATACCCTGCCAAGTACAGTTTCGATGCGCATACTGTTTCGTACGAACAATTCCCCTGTGTCCTTGGGGAAGTAACTGCAATACTTGTTGAAAAGATTTGCGGATCAACACACGTGACTGTCCACTGTCACTTTGCACAAGAATCACACCGTTCTGTATAGCGAGGCTATGCCGACGTGAAAAGTATCGGCGCACTACAGAGTTCTTTATGCTATGCAGTGAGCAAGGCCAAGATGTGCGAATGTATTTTAGCAAAATGTTCAAATCTGAATCAGCTTCCGTGGCCTGTGCAATTTTCCTATAGGTCAGAGGAAAGGACTGAAGCAATTCAGAATCGTGAGCATCGATGTGACAACAAGATACAGCAGAAGCGTCAAAGTCTGTATCAGGGCCAATCGGAAGACGTGACGTTGCGTCCGCATTACCTTGTTGAGCAGTCAGACGATACACAATCTCGTACTAGTATTGAGACAACAATAAAGCCCATCTTTGCCATTTTGGGGCAGTTCGTACAGGAACCGGCTTCATCGGATGAAACAAGAACTGCAGTGGCTTGTGATCCGTTAGCAAGTAGAATTTTCTGCCATACAAATAGTGGTGGAATTTGGTGACACCATACACAATAGCCGACGCCTCTCTCTATTTGTGAATAGTTACACTGAGCTTTGGACAGCACTTTTGATGCGAAAGCAACTGACCTGTCTTTATCACCGAATCTGTGCGAAAGCACTACACCGATTCCGGAAGCGGAAGCGTCAACCTGCTATACAACTGGTTTGTCAGAATCAAAGTGAACCAAGCATCGATCACTCAACAATGCATCTTTAAGTTTGTGAAAAGCTTCTTGGCACTTATCCGTCCAAACAAAGGGGACGTTCTTGCAACGCAAGCGATGCAATGGAGCTGCAATTTGTGCAGCATTCCGTATGAATCGAATATAATAGTTCATTTTTCCTAAAACTGACGGCAACTCTGTGATATTGCGAGGAACTGGCAGTTCACGTATGGCTAACAAATGTGACTGAAGAGGACATGACCAAGACACTGCAACTCAGGTTTAAAAAAAATAAAAATAAAAAAAACACTTGTCGAGTCTACACTTTAGTCCTGCATCAGATAACTAATGAAAAAAGCATGCAAATTTGCAATGTGTTATTCAGGTGTATGACCTGCTACGGCGATATCGTCCCAATAGTTTGAACAGTTCGGTACTTGAGCAGACAGTTATTCCAAATACCGTTGGAAACTGGCGGGTGCAAGCACTGTCAAAAGGCAAACACAAATATTTAAACGAGCCCAAATGTGTGTTCAGGGCAACACACACGGTTTGAGATTCTTCATCTAGTGGTGTCTGAAGATATGCACCACGCAAATCAGTTTTTGAGAAGTAGCGAGCAGCGCCTAATCTGTCCATGAGATCCTCTGGGCGTCGCAATGGATATGTATCAATCACAGTTTGTGGGTTCACTGTAGACAAAGTGAACACAGAGGCGAATGCGACCTGAAGGTTTGGGGAGCGAAACCACTGGACTTGCCCACTGGCTAGTTTGTATGTGTGCAATAGCTCCGCTATCTTGCAATTCTTTAAGTTCAGCAGCCACATTGTCCCGTAATGCAATGGGAATAGTTCTGGCCCGGCAAAGTTTAGGACGGGTATTATCCTTCATAGTAATATGTGCAACAAAATTGTTAGCCTTGCCTAAACTTACAGAAAAGAGTTCAGGGAATTCTTTCAGCAAGCTAGCTACACTGTCTTTGGCATTGAATGCAGTCACTGACAAAACATTGTCCTGAGTCTGAGAGCCAAATAAATCAAACGAATCAAGGCCAAATGTGTTCTCACAATCGCGTGATTGTAGTAACACAGGCATAGCAGGCAAAGTAAATTTTCCGAGGATGGGAATGTCTAGTCCATTGTAAGCCGTCAGGTGCGTGCTTGTTTTAAACAGGCGTGGGGAGCCTAACAGTTCATATGTGTGGCGATTCAGCAACGTAAAAGAGACACCCGTGTCCAACTGAAATTTCGCACTTTTGCCACTAAGATGCAAATGAACAACATGTTTGTTGGACTGGTGTAGCATTGGAGAAACAGTTTGCTTGCTAGTTTTGTTAATGCCTGCAGCAGGCTTTGAATACACTGAATTAATTACATGGGCCTTGTGACTAGATTTCGGAGAGTGGGCGGAATTCTTATGTTTGTTCCGTTGCCAACATACGGATTCAACGTGACCTACCTTGCCACAAGCGTAACACTGTGCCTGTCTGGACGGGCAGTCTTGGAGTTCGTGCCGTGAACAGCACCGAGGACGTGACTTAATTCTGTTCACTGATGTAGCCGCCTCTTTAGAGAACTGTTTACGCAGATTGGCACGCGCGTACTGTTGTTGCCTAGTGGGCCGATCGTGACCAGGGGACGACTCAACCCAACAAATTGGTGGCTGATCCAATTTATCTGCCACTACGGCACCTGAATCATACTGATCTAGAATTTGCACTACGTGATGAAATGATGGATTTGACTGTTTCAGAATCTGATCTCTAAGGTTGACATCAGTTACACTGTACACGATCGCATCACGCAACATAACATCTGAATATAAAGCACCACAAGCGCATTTGAATTTTCATCTCCTCGCCATACCCTGCAAATCTGTTACCCACTCGCGATAAGTTTGTTCTGACCTTCTCTTGCAACGAAAGAATTGGTACCTAGCTGCTACCACATTCACTTTTTGGTCGTAATAATTAGTTAGAGAACCGATAACCCGATCATAGGAAAGTTCACTTGGAGTGGCGTTAGGGAACAATTTCTGAATGAGGCGAAAGACTGCACTTCCTACTGTTGATAGGAAGTAATGTAGTGTCACAATACTTGATACTTTGTGAGCAATGATGTGAGCTTCATACTGTTGCAACCACTAGAGTCTTTCCTCTTCTTTTTCGTTAAACCGGCGAAAAGGCGGTATGGCACTCGGAGCTATAGTTGATGCATTTTGGTCTGTTGGGCGCGCTGCGATGGTCGCTTGGTTGGCCAGTAACTGCTGTTCCGTGTTTAGAAGGGTTGCAAACTGCTGCGTCTGAAACTGAAACATCTATGTTAGCTGCTTAGAATCTTTCGCTTGCAGCTGAGGCGCCTGACCAGAGGGTGGGAGAGGTGGGTTGCTCGTTTTGGAACAGGCAAATGTAATAAACAGACAATGCAAACAATAAAAATAAGCACGCAAGCAAAGAAAATTTCTGCAACGCCTACATGAAAACACTGAATAGAAAAATCACTATAAGAGACAGCAAAACACAAAAGCCCCCGCCAAAACAAAACAGAGACAATCTGTGGCAGCTGACGGCTCAGGGTTCGAACGTTAACAGCATGTTACTATGTTATTTGGACATCTTCGTCACCATGTTATTCTTACACCCCATTCTTGTAGCCATGTTGTGTCTCGGAATCTTGCATAGTCGATTCGCTAGCGAAGGAATCAAACAACCCGTATTAATAAGTTTTATTATAACGAGACAAGATACTGTTACTTAACTTTCATAGTTGTGTCGCAAGCAAAGGGCGACGTGCAAAATAATCAGTCTTCTTCAGAACAGACGAACACAAGTCTGTGCTATGTAAAGGGTATACAAATGATAGAGGCTACGACGTGTCGGCCAGCGAAGTGGCTGAAGTCGAAGCTGTTATCGAAGTGGGCTATCACCAGTCGTCTTCACGTAGGGGCCGCTGCTGTCACGTTGTCATCCTGGAGGGAGGTCAGTCAGCATGCGTTTGCCTGACCTCTTCTCACAGCCGTCTCTTCTCTTTCGTTTCCAACTGGCGTGCCGTAACACTAACTCCAACTACCATTCCCATCGTGCGGCAATAATCACGTCGGAAACCTTTTCATATGAATCACCTGAGTACAAATGACAGCTCTACCAATGCAGTGCTCTTTTATACCTTGTGTACGCGATACTACCGCCACTTGTATACGTGCTAATTCCATGACCTTCGTCACCTCAGTGTAAATGAATCTGGGTAAAAATTAGGAGCTATATGAAATGGAACGATCACGTAAAATCTGTTTTATGGATGGCTTAGATCTGTTGGAAGTGTTCTGATAAAGTGGGGTGCATCCGTACACGAAATCGCACACATGATGCTTATGAGACCATTTCTAGAGTTTTGGTCTAGTGTTTGATGTCTTTGTAAGGCAGGATGACAACATACATGTAACCACTTCGGAGACGCGTTGCAAGAATTGTCGTAGGCACCCCATACGAAAGAGTGACAACCATGCCCGTGGAACCTAAATGGAAAACATAGGAATACAGGCTATGTAGTTCTCGCGATGCTCTGTTGGATAAATTGAGAGAACTTGTATTCCACGAAGACTGAGCGACAATTATGTTGCCATTGAAATGTATCTTGCGTGGGGACCATGAGAATAAGACAGATTGGAGACATAAAGAGGTGTTTAGGCGGTCATTTTTCTCTCACTTAACAGGGGAATTAAATGGAAAAGAAATTCGACAACATACGACCGATGTACCCTATGCCATGCACAGCACAGTGACTTGAGGAGTAAATCTGTAGACGTGGATGTTGAACAGGAAAACGTTACGTTTCCTGCAGCGCTCACACTCCCACTTACCGAACAAGGTACAAATCTTCGTTTCCTCTCAGGGTTTACCGTCCCGTCGACGTCGAGGTCAATGCAGAACGAGCATAAGCACCAACTGAGGAAGGGTAGGAAAGGAAATCGACTGTGCTTTTTCGAAGGATTCATCCCGGAAATTGCCTTGAACAGTTTAAGTAAACCACGGTAAATCGAAATCTGAATGGCAGCACGGAGATTTGAAACGCCTTTCTCCAGAATGCGTATCCACGACGCCAACTCACGGGGTTTTTGTGTTGTTGTCCTAACCCGTCTGCTGCAGCTGGAATAAATCAATCCCTTAATCAACACTCAATGTACAGGATGAGACCGAACTCTGCCTACAGATTTCCAGAGCCTGTTCAGGCTCTTTTGATACAAGTAAGCTCAGATGGATAGAGCGTCTGGCATGTAAGCAGGAGATCACGGGTTCGAGTCCCGGTCGGGGCACACATTTTCAGCTGTCCACATCGAGGTATATCAACAACACCAGTCGGCAGCTGGGGTTTTCGGTTAGTCATCATTTATTCCAGGGAAAAGCTGCACGGTCATCAACAGTAACTGTTCTTTCGAGAACAAGTTACTGTCTTCGTATATATAGTTAAAGGCTACCCAGCCACTGACCTTCGTCTGTGCGAATGCGCACAGGTTGCCCAAACTCTTACGGGAATCGCCAAAGCGTGCGCGAGTAATGAGTGGTTGGGCAAATGTCTATAAGGTACAATACATATGTAGAATTGTGGAGAGTTGGGAATGTGAGTCTCACGGGAAGCGTGCAAGGGATAATTCCCTGCAGTCGCGCTATTCATCTGTGTCCTCGGTGGCTCAGAGGGATAGAGCGTCTGCCACGTAAGCAGAAGCTCCCGGTCAGGGCACACATTTTCAGCTGTCCACATCGAGGTATATCGACAACACCAGTCGGAAGCTGAGGTTTTCAGTTAGTCATCATTTAAGCCTCTTTCTCCAATGGCTCTGAACGAAATAACATGTATTATTTTTGCAATCGCATTGCCCTGCCGGTACCCAAGTTGTCCTAGATAAGGTGTTTTCTCTCTAACTTACAAAATAACAGATGAAAGGAGAATTTATTTAGGGACGTAAACGTAGGGAACGTTACAGTTTCTGCAGAGTAATGAACATAGATTGTTCATTTATTTTCTTGAAAGTTGTAATTTTTTAAATACACTCCTGGAAATGGAAAAAAGAACACATTGACACTGGTGTGTCAGACCCACCATACTTGCTCCAGACACTGCGAGAGGGCTGTACAAGCAATGATCACACGCACGGCACAGGGGACACACCAGGAACCGCGGTGTTGGCCGTCGAATGGCGCTAGCTGCGCAGCATTTGTGCACCGCCGCCGTCAGTGTCAGCCAGTTTGCCGTGGCATATGGAGCTCCATCGCAGTCTTTAACACTGGTAGCATGCCGCGACAACGTGGACGTGAACCGTATGTGCAGTTGACGGACTTTGAGCGAGGGCGTATAGTGGGCATGCGGGAGGCCGGGTGGACGTACCGCCGAATTGCTCAACACGTGGGGCGTGAGGTCTCCACAGTACATCGATGTTGTCGCCAGTGGTCGGCGGAAGGTGCACGTGCCCGTCGACCTGTGACCGGACCGCAGCGACGCACGGATGCACGCCAAGACCGTAGGATCCTACGCAGTGCCGTAGGGGACCGCACCGCCACTTCCCAGCAAATTAGGGACACTGTTGCTCCTGGGGTATCGGCGAGGACCATTCGCAACCGTCTCCATGAAGCTGGGCTACGGTCCCGCACACCGTTAGGCCGTCTTCCGCTCACGCCCCAACATCGTGCAGCCCGCCTCCAGTGGTGTCGCGACAGGCGTGAATGGAGGGACGATTGGAGACGTGTCGTCTTCAGCGATGAGAGTCCCTTCTGCCTTGGTGCCAATGATGGTCGTATGCGTGTTTGGCGCCGTGCAGGTGAGCGCCACAATCAGGACTGCATACGACCGAGGCACACAGGGCCAACACCCGGCATCATGGTGTGGGGAGCGATCTCCTACACTGGCCGTACACCACTGGTGATCGTCGAGGGGACACTGAATAGTGCACGGTACATCCAAACCGTCATCGAACTCATCGTTCTACCATTCCTAGACCGGCAAGGGAACTTGCTGTTCCAACAGGACAATGCACGTCCGCATGTATCCCGTGCCACCCAACGTGCTCTAGAAGGTGTAAGTCAACTACCCTGGCCAGCAAGATCTCCGGATCTGTCCCCCATTGAGCATGTTTGGGAGTGGATGAAGCGTCGTCTCACGCGGTCTGCACGTCCAGCACGAACGCTGGTCCAACTGAGGCGCCAGGTGGAAATGGCATGGCAAGCCGTTCCACAGGACTACATCCAGCATCTCTACGATCGTCTCCATGGGAGAATAGCAGCCTGCATTGCTGCGAAAGGTGGATATACACTGTACTAGTGCCGACATTGTGCATGCTCTGTTGCCTGTGTCTATGTGCCTGTGGTTCTGTCAGTGTGATCATGTGATGTATCTGACCCCAGGAATGTGTCAATAAAGTTTCCCCTTCCTGGGACAATGAATTCACGGTGTTCTTATTTCAATTTCCAGGAGTGTAGAAAATTATTTTTCTATAGCGTGCCTGATGTATTTAAATCAGCTATGTACAAATAACTTTAAATTAAATTTCTATCAGTTTTAGTTAGGAAGCTACAAATGTTCAAAGCTTTAGTAGTGGAGGCAAAATGCCTTGCATAACTGGCTATATTCAGATGCATGTTCTGGTGGCAGAATGTTCATTTAAGTGAAGTGCTAAAACGAACTCCAGTTTTCTTTGACACACAACTCATTGCGTCTTCTAAACGATCTCTGCCGCGCGGGGTAGCCGAGCGGCCTGAGGCCCCTTGTCACGGTCCGCGCGGCTCCCCTCGTCGGAGGTTCGAGTCCTTCGTAGGGCATGGGTGTGTGTGTGTGTGTGTGTGAGTTGTCCTTAGCGTAAGTTAGTTTAAGTTAGATTAAGTAGTGTGTAAGCTTAGGGACCTATGACCTCAGCAGTTTGGTCCCATAAGACCTTACCACAAATTTCCAAATTTAAAAAAAAAATCTAAAAGATCTGTGGCCGAGATGTAAAGTTGCTGGTATCAGTGAGCAACAAGCTCTACCAAACGCTTCCACATCACCATCTCCTCCCGATCTTCGTCTCTTACCATCGTGTTTTCTCAAACTATTTGTTTCTTGAAGTCGTTGTTCAGCACATACGAACTTATTGGGTAATTGAGTTCTTGAAACATGATAACTCTTGGCACAATCCATGGTTGCTTCATTGGCGTCATGTCGGCTTTCGTCGAGCATCAGCAACATGTCAACGTGCCCGATAAATGTGTTTGCCATTACACTGATATGACAAAAGCCACGGGATACTTCCTAATATCGCGTCTGACCACCTTTCGTCCAGCGTAGTGCAGCAACTCGATGGGCCAAGGACTCAACAATTCGCTGGAAGTCTCCTGCAGAAATATTGAGCCATGCTGCCTATATAGCCGTCCATAATGACGAACGGATTCCCGGCGCAGGATATTGTGCTCGAACTGACCTGCCGATTATGTCCCATGAATGTTCAGTGGGATTCATTTCGCGCGATCTGAATGGCAAAATCATTCATTTAAATTGTCCAAATGTTCAACAAAGCAATCGGGAACAATTGTGGCCCGGTGCCATGACATCGTTATTTGGGAGCATGAAGTCCATGATCGACTACGAATGGTCTCCAAGTAGCTGAACATAACCATTTCCAGTGAATAATCTTTTCAGTCGAGCCAGAGGACCCAGTCTGTTCCATGTAAACACAACCCACACCATTATGAAGCCACCACCAACTTGCACAGTGCCTTGTTGTCAACTTGGGTCCATGGTTTCGTGGAGTTTGCGCCACATTCAAACCCTACCATCAGCTCTTTCGAACTGAAATTGGGACTCATCTGACCAGGCCACGGTATTCCAGTCGTCTGGGGTCCAACCCATATGGTCACAAGCCCAGGAGAGGCTCTGCAGGCTATGTCGTGCTGTTAACATAGGCACTCGCGTCGGTCATCTGCTGCCTTAGCCCACTGACGCCAAATTTCACCACACTGTCCTAAAGGTTACGTTCGTCGTACTCATTTGTGTCGTTATTTCACGCAGTGCTGCTTACCTGTTAGCGACTGACAACTCATGCAAACGCCGCTGCTCTCGGTCGTTAAGTGAAGGTGTCGGCCACTGCGTTGTCCGAGATATTGCCTGACATTTGGTATTCTCTTGACACCCTTGACACAGTGAATCTCGGAAAGTTGAATTTCCCAACGATTTCGAAAATGGTATGTCCCATGTCTCTAGCTCCAAACACCATTCCACGTTCAAAATCTGTTAATTTCCATCGCCCGGCTATAATCACATCGAAAATCTCTTCATATGAATCAACTGAGTGCAAATGAGAGCCCCACCCATGCACTCCCGTTTTGTATCTTGTGTACGCGATACTACCGCTATATGTATATCGCTATATGTATATCGCTATCCCATGACTATTGTCATATCAGTGTATTTCTTGTCAATATCCGAGGCAGATCGAGCGTCGTTTCTTTATGCATTTCGACCTGCGTTGTGTACGGCAGTCAAAGGACACATTCTACGATTCAACAGAACATGACTTCAAAATCAAATGGTTCAAATGGCTCTAAGCACTATGGGACTTAATACCTGAGGTCATCAGCCCCTAGACTTAGAACAACTTAAACCTAAGGACATCACACACATCCATGCTCGAGGCAGGATTCGAACTTGTGACCGTAGCAGCAGCGCGGTTCCGGACTGAATCGCCTAAAACCGCTCGGCCACAGCTGCCGGCCAACATGACTTCAAACAAGGGCATCGAGGAAACTTGTTGGTCCATGACAACAGCAAGTTTAACCTCGCCCACAGGTCGCTGAAAAGATGCACTCAGTTGTGTACTCAGGAAAATTGGGACTCTTTGAAACACTTACTTAAATTAACATTCTGCCACCAGAACATCCATCTGATCACAGCTAATTACGTACAGCATATCGCATCCACCCATAAAACTTTGAACGTTTTCAGCTCCCTCACTGAAATAGATAGAAATTTGATTTACGTTGTTATGTAAAGGTTTTATTTAAATACATCAGCTAAATGATGGAAAAAATAATGTTATACTTAAAGAATTATAACTCGTTACTGCTGTTGTGCCACAGGAAGATAGACTAGGCGAAATTAATATCTTTTTTAAGTTTTCCCCAGCCAGCACTGAGCCACGGGAAGGCAGCCTCAACCACAGTTTTGCAGCTGGAATGTCAGACAGGCACGAGAGCCGATATCGCAACATCATGGCGCACACAACCCAGGTCATTGCCTCACATCTCTTGAGTGAGAGGTATCACCAATTCAGTAGGGTGACCTCACTGTGGAAGGACCATAACCTCATTTTGACAGCGCTGCAGGGTGCTGTAAGAAGGCGTAAATGCTACACAAGAACGCCTTTCAA
The DNA here is from genome assembly GCF_021461385.2 of Schistocerca piceifrons. Taxonomy (NCBI): domain Eukaryota; kingdom Metazoa; phylum Arthropoda; class Insecta; order Orthoptera; family Acrididae; genus Schistocerca; species Schistocerca piceifrons. The sequence continues at coordinate 538,042,390 of NC_060149.1, forward strand.
CCTGCTGATATTGCAGAAAAGCAACATGAAGCGCTGAAAGCCATCGTTGAGACACCGAGATACAGTGAAGACTGAAGACGGACGAGGAAAACGAAGCAAACTGATGGTGCTTGACGCACTGTCACCCTATCGCTGTACTTGGGAGGCGCGCTAGCTCCTGTTGCCCCTGACTCCAATCTGTGAGCTGTCTTTGGCGTCCAGGATCTTACTCAGTTGAAAAGGCCATGCCATAAATACGCACCACCATCTCCCTCCCGTACAGAGCTGCTGAAAGCTGGCTGGGTCACACCCTATGAGATCCTAGAGTGTACTTCAGTCAAAAGCGTAGTCGAGCTGTTGGTTATCGGCTCAGCACGAGCAACGCCTGTAGCCAGCTGGGCGGGCTACCCTGCACAGCGCCGAGCTGCTGTGTGACCCGCCGTGACCTCACGAGCGCGACTGCTGGCAAGGGAAACCCTCCAACGCACTCCCTTCAGATTAAGTGCCAAAATGGCAGAGTGGATAGTCCATTAATAGCTTGACACAGATCAAGCATGAAAACTGGAAGAAGATGCACTGAATTTTGAAAAGAGAAGCAAAATATAAACAGGGGACAGTCCAAGGATAACAAGGATAAGATGAGCAACATCTAGGGTGTTGCAAGAGGAATGGCGTCGTAGCTATGTGGACCCGGTGTTGGACCACAGAGCAGGAGATCTGTGTTCAAACCACCTTCGTATCTTTTTTTTCCTTTACAAATTTATGAACTACCTATCAGTCCAGCCATTGACGTATCTGTTCTCCTTCTGCACCTTTGGCAATTGTCATACAATATACTCGATATAGAATATGAGTCTTGCGGTGAGAATATACACACATCAAAAAAAGTTTTGCAACACCCCGGTTCCCAGATCTCCTGGCAATAGACGTTGACTGTGGATATTGTATCGCAGACACAGTCCCTTTGACTGCTCAGAGATGTCACTAAATCCGCCCAAAGATGAAAACTACCATGCATGAGCAGCGCCTATTAGAAGGAGAGGGTCCGACAGCCGATCAGATCCAGTCATTCCACCGGGAATGAGGTACACGGCTCGTGTTGTCTATAGTTCAGCCATGCCTAGACAGTCAATACCGCGGTTCTATTGCGTCAACATTGTTACTTTGTGCCAGGAGGGGCTCTCAACAAGAGAAGTGTCCACGCGTCTCGGAGTGAACCAAAGCGATGTTTTTCGGACATGGATGAGATACAGAGCGACAGGAACTGTCGATGACATGCCTCGCTCAGGCCATCCAAGGGCTGCCACTGCAGTGGATGACCGCTACCTACGGATTATGGTTCGGAGGAGCCCTGACAGCAACGCCACCTTGTTGAATAATGCTTTTCGTGCAGCGACAGGACGTCGTGTTACGTCTCAAACTCTGCGCAGTAGGCTACATGATGCGCAACTTCACTCTCGAAGTAAATGGCGAAATCCATCTTTGCAACCACGACACCAAGCAGCGCGGTACAGATGGGCCCAACAACATCCCGCTCAGGATTGGCATCATGTTCTCTTCACCGATGAGTGTCGCATATGCCTTCAACCAGACAATCGTCGGAGACGTGTTTGGAGGTAACCCGGTCAGGCTTAACGCCTTATACACACTGCCCAGCGAATGCACCAACGTGGAGGTTCCCTGCTGTTTCGGGTACCATCATGTGGGGCCGACGTAAGCCGCTGGTGGCCATGGAAGGCGCCGTAACGGCTGTACGATACGTGAATGCCATCCTCTGACCGATCGTGCAACCATATCGGCATTCGTCTTCATGGACGACAATTCGCGCCCCCGTCGTGCACATCTTGTGAATGACTTCCTTCAGGATAACGACATCGCTCGACTAGAATGGCCAGCATGTTCTCCAGACATAAACCCTATCGAACATGCCTGGAATAGATTGAAAAGGGCTGTTTATGGACGACGTCATCCACCAACCACTCTGAGGGATCTACGCCGATCGCCATTGAGGAGTTGGACAATCTGGACCAACAGTGCCTTGGTGAACTTCTGGATAGTATACCACCATGAATACAGGCATGCATCAATGCAAGAGGACGTGCTATTGGGTATTAGAGGTAACGGTGTGTACAACAGTCTGGACCACCAGCTCTGAAGGTCTCGCTGTGTGGTGGTACAATATGCAATGTTTGGTTTTCATGTGCAATAAAAAGGGCGGAAATGGTGTTTATATTGATCTCTATTCCAATTTTCTGTACAGGTTGCGGAACTCTCGGAACCGAGGTGATGCAAAACTTTTTTTGATGTGTGTATTACCGTCGGAAGTAAGTGTAATGTAGAGCCAGAGCAGGCAAGATGCCGCATGGACCTCTCACAAAATAAAAACAACAAATAAACGGGTGGGAACTATGTTACAACAAACCAATCGACGAGTCAAAACTTCCAAAACGGAACGTAAAAGTCGTAACATATGGTACTTTCTTGGAACAAACACGACGTACACTATGTGATCAAAAGTATCCTGGCACCCCCAAAAACATACGATTTTCATATTAGGTGCATTGTGCTGAAACCTATTGCCAGGTACTCCATATCAGCGAGCTCAGTAGCCATTAGACATCGTGAGAGGGCAGAATGGGGTGCTCTGCGGAGCTCACAGACTTCGAACGTGGTCAGGTGATTGGGTGTCCCTTGTGTCATACGTCTGTACACGAGATTTCCACAATCCTAAACATCCCCAGATCCTCTGTATCCGATGTGATAGTGAAGTGGAAACGTGAAGGGACACGTGCAGCATAAAAACGACAGGCCGACCTCATCTGTTGACTGACAGAGACTGCCAACTGTTGAAGAGGGTCGTAATGTGTAATAGGCAGACATCTATCCAGACCATCACACGGGAATTCCAAACTGCATCAGGATCCACTGCAAGCACTATGACAGTAAGGTGGGAGCTGAGAAAACTTGGATTTCATGGTCGAGCGGCTGCTCATAAGCACACATCACGCCGATAAATGCCAAACGACGTCTCGCTTGGTGTAAGGAGCGTAAACATTGGACAACTTAAAAGTGGAAAAAACGTTGTGTGGAGTGACAAATCACGGTACACAATTTGGCGATCCTATGGCAGGGTGTGGGTATGGCCAATGTACGGTGAACGCCATCTGCCAGCGTGCGTAGTGCCAACAGTAGATTTCGGAGGCGATGATTTTATGGTGTGGTTGTGTTTTTCATCTAGGGAGCTTGCAGCCCTCGTTTTTTGGCGTTGCAGTATCACAACACAGGCCTACATTGATGTTTTAAGGACCTTCTTGCTTAGCACTGTTGAGGAGCAATTCGGGTATGGCGATTTCATCTTTCAACAAGGTCGAGCACCTATTCATAATGCACGGCCTGTGGCGGAGTGGTTACACGACAGTAACATCTCTGTAATGGACTGCCCTGCATAGAGTCTTGACCTGAATTCTACAGAACACCTTTGGGATTTTTTGGAACGCCGACTTCGTGCCAGGCCTCACCGACCACATTGATACGAGTCCTCAGTACAGCACTCCGTGAAGAATGGGATGTCATTGCCCAAGAAACCTTCCAGCACCTGATTCAACGTATGCCTGCGAGAGAGTGGAAGCTGTCATCAACTCTAAGGGTGGCACAAAACCATATTGAATTACAGCATTACCGATGGAGGGCGCGACGAACTTTTAAATCATTTTCAGCCAGGTGTCCGGATACTATTGATCACATAGTGCACGTACATATGGAGGTCCCTTTCTTCACTGTTTGAAACGAATGTTACATCACGACACAGACACAAATTTATATACAGCGAACAGTGACGTCAATGACCAGACGGACAGTTCACAATATTGTGGGAAAAAGAGAGAGAGAGATACGAGCGAGATCTGAACACGGATGCGCCGGCCGTTGTGGCTGAGCGGTTCTAGGCGCTACGGTCGCAAGTTCGAATCCTGCTTCGGGCATGGCTGTGTTTGATGTCCTTAGGTTAGTTAGGTTTAAGTAGTTCTAAGTTCTAAGGGACTGATGACCTCAGATGTTAAGTCCCATAGCGCTCAGAGTCATTTGAACACGTTTGCCCCCGTCGCAGTCTAACACCGTGACCACGTAACCACGACGCCAGGGCTGTTCAAATTCGCTCGATGTTACTTATCTTCAGCTTGGACCGTTCACTGTTTATATTTTTGTTTCTTTTATCACGGTTCAGTACACCTTCTTCCTATTTTCATACTAGATCTGTGTTCAGTTTTTGACGGGCTATCCACTGGGACATCTTGCCATTAAATCTGAGAGGGGTACGATGGGGCGTTCCCTTGTGAGTAAGTGTGTCAGCACGTACCACTGTGCGTGCCGTGTCTAGAGCCCCCTCACTGCTGCCACGGAGAAGACAATTCAATTGTAAAATACCAAATTTGCTAATACTGTCACGATAGCGCCTACGGTACCTCACAGCCCTCCTCACCGCGCTCCACGTTTCGTCGTCCTGAATCCTCAAGGGCCATAGCCTACAGTATAGCTTGCACGTTTCGTCATCCTGAATCCTCAAGGGCCATAGCCTACAGTATAGCTTGTACTTCTCTGGAATGTATTATTTTATCCATAATGCATCTCATGAACTCTGCGGCCGTAAATGATTGTTGGTGCATAACATAGCCAGTCACAAACACTTCTAAAATGCCTTACTTCTTTGCCATAGCTAGTTTCGGGCATTCGTGCCTGTCTTTTAACTTTTCAAATCACGTTAAAATTTTCATCAGCAGCACGTCGTCAACTCCAGCACTGCACAAGAATATTTGAATATATGGCGCCATTTTGTAAGCTGTTTTGGTAGTAAAATCAATCTAAAGTTCCTGCATTTACGTAGTTTTAAGCTGACACAGTTGTACACTCTTACGTATCTTCCATGGATAGTGCTTTGTGTTGCTATGGTCTTATGCTTTTTCAGGACTGTGTATAAGCTGTTGCAGTGGAAACAACACACATATTCTGACTAAATAAATGTGACACGTAAAACACGTCACATAATCTACATCTACATCGTACTCCGGGATCCACCTAATGGCAATGTTGCCAGATGCCCTCATTTCAGCGGACATGCCCTCAATTTAGACGTTTAATGTAGAGTCCGCATATATATTTGAGATTTTTGCTAACGTCCACATTTTCGAGTTTTGGAAATGAAGATATTTTGATTTCTGTTTTCATCTCGTATCGTCGATAATTTATATAGTTTTTACTTCGGTCCAAGAATTACATAATTTGTTATTAGCTTAAAATTGATGTGTTACGCTCAGAAAACTGAAAATATCGGTTTATATTGCGTAAAAATTATGTTTCCATCTTTTTAGGTGGTCCAAGGATAGCTGTGATGTCTATGCGCTCTTTGTTTTGTGTGATACACGTGTTTTTAGCGAACTTGTTGATCATCCAGCTGTATCTTCTCTTTCCGTATTCATCTTACTGGGTAAGTTTCGTGATTTTCAAAATATAACACAGAAATATAGTTCAGTTTTGTAAGTGAAGATTTTTTCATGAGGTAGCTGAACAATGCGTTTTAATCATTCTTTCTTTCACTTTTGTGTAAGATAATTTCTCATTATGCCAAAGAGGAAATGTGGATTTACGTATAAACTCCGAGAAAAATATCTGAGCTTTCGCCCTGGAAGTGTTCAACGGGAGGCACAATGCATGATTTGTTGCCCAGGGACCTATGTATCTGTAGCAAATCATGGCACCACCGATCTGGATGTGCATATGGAAACAAAAAAAAAAAAAAAAAAAAAAAAAAAAAAACATTAAGTGTGTCAGAGATGCAAGTTGGTCAGGTAAAATGAGCAATATTTTTTACAAAACTCTGGGCTGAACTGGAAGTAAGTGCTGCTGAAGGATCTCTTGCTTACCATACTGTGTTTCACCATAGCAGCTATAAATCTATGAACTGTACCAGGGGGCTGTTGAGAGAAATTTTCCGTGACTCACCCATATCATCAAAAATCTCGTGTGGACGTACCAAAAATGAAGCAATAGTGAATTCAGTTCTAGTACCTCATTCTGTGGAATGCATCACGAAAAATCTGGAGTGCATTCCTTTGGTGGTGTCTCGACAGATGCTAGGAACCATGCGAATATTAATATGATCCCCATTATAATTCGTTACTCTGATCACAGGACTGGAGGGCTGCAAATTAAATATTTTTATATAGAAAATAGACCAAATGAAACTGCAGAAACTATTTCAATATGTATCACTGATACACTTGAAACGTCCCCTTTGAAAAATTATGTATGACTGTCCTGGTAAACTTCTACGTTATTTGATTTTCAATGAGCTGAGCAAAACTGAACGTACTCAGACATTTCTCTCTTTACTTATTCTGATCATCACTTGACTAATACACAATATTTTTAGAGCAACGCAATCTGACTTTCAACAATCCCTACAAAAGAATGGCCCAGACTAACAATAACCTATACCTTTCATGAATCACTTACCCCACAAAAAACTTCGTTACTCGAACTACTGCAATACAGCGAGCGCCAGTACTGCCAGCTAAATAAAAGATTCTAACTACTGAAGGCACAAACTGCTGATTGGCATAGTTAGCAAATGAAAGATTTTTATAGAGAACAAACAATGTATTTACCTTAATAGTGTTCAAAAGTCATAATATATATAATTTTGTGACATCCAATTAAACAAATTTCCTTTTTCTGACGGACACACGTCCAGATCATCCGCTCAAAACTCTGGCATATCTCTCCCCACATCACCACTGCTGGCGGCTCACCTCCAACTGCACAACGCTACGCGCTGTTCACATCCAACTGCCCAACACTACGCAAGCAAATAGTCCAACAATGAGTCCAACCAGCCACAGACTGCACACAGCGCAGTCAGCGATTTTCATGCAGAGCACTAAGTGGCGTTACCAACATAAAAATCTAAACAGCCTACTTACATAGCCTCCATGTTCCCCACAACAAATTTTTGGGTAGTGGCCAATACTTATTTGCTAATTTTTTTGTAATAACGCCAATAAATACATCAAATGCACACAGTTATTGATAGACTGTTGGTCAAAAGCGAAAATTGTCCTCACGGTCCATAAAGACAGTCCTGATCATTCATCACAGTAGTAAAAAGTACGAGCAGCAAAAGAAAATGCATACGGAAATAGTGGATTTCCATGCAGTCTTGAAGAAGTAGTGTTGTCCTTCTAACAGAAAGACAGTGCTGACTCTTGACATGCAGACAGGTAATGGGCCACAACAGAGCAAACCCACAGCAGAGTCAGTCGAAGTTTTGAAGAATATTGGTAGATAGGTCATCACAGAGCAGACCCACAGTATTTATTGTAGAGATAATGGTATTCATGGGCCACCAAAGGTGCAGACCCACTGTAATCCTTCTAGAGATGGCCAGCAGCCATCCATTGTGACTGTGCAGTTGCACAATCACCATCGAAGAGTCTTGCGAATAATATAGGAAGTCCATAAACCACCACTTGTGCATTCACAAACTTTTTGGAATGTCCTTAGAACCAGCAATGCTGTTAACCATTCCCTTGCTGAATTATCAACACATGTGCGCGCACTAACAGTCCTTTTTTTTTAACTTCTCATGTATTGTGCATACACTATGACCAACAGAAACGTTGCAGTAACCCTGCTATAGACTTAATTTGAAGAACTGGTGTCTATACAATTACAAATATACGACATAAGAATGCAATTATAACGGTACAGAAAACATCACTAAAGATCATAATAATACAGATAACATTTGTAGTAATACAGGCTTCACAAAAGAATGGAAATAAACAGTGTTATAGGAATTATGACATAAGTAAATAAATATATAAATGGGAATAGCTTTCGGAACATTAACTTCACACATGAGCATTAAAAACAGAACAGAATAAATAATGTCTAAAAATCTTTACAAAGTGAATAACATATTATTAACGCAAATTATATTTGAGGATAACAGTATTCCTAATCATGGTGAATGTAGCTTAGTATTAGAAGAGAAAAAATTCTATGAAACAGCACACAGAGACAGGAAGAACACAAATACACAAGGATACACAAACACATAGCGGAATAACGCAAAGAGAAAGGACAGGGTTTGTTTGTTTGTTTTCAGTATAATATTAGGTACTGCAGTCCAACCCAAATTTCATTCCACAGATCTTTCCTTTTATCTCAACATTTGTTCTCGCAAAAAAAAATCCTATCTAAACATGCTTTCTGTATTTATATGTTCACATATTTCTTACCTCATTATTTGTTTTTCATCATTTTTTCCAAGAAAATCCTACCTAAACCTGTTGTCTCTAAACCTTACATTTTTGTTCATATCCTCTTTCAAAATAATTATTCTTCATTGTGCACTACTTTTTTGACCAAACCTTTTTTTATAGCTTCTCAATGCATTTTATCAATGCTTGTCAATGCATTTCAAGTTCGAAATATTATTTTCGTTAAAAAATGTAGGCAATAACCAAAGAGCAACCTTTGTCAGATTTAGCTATTAAAGAAGAAGCTTCTTTAAGTTCGTTATTAACAGATTTAACCAACTTCCTATCGTTATGCGTAACATTTTGAACACAGGCTGTGTTTTTACTGAGAATATTAGCTACGTCAAAGACAATTCTAGTTTGACATGAATTATGCATTTTATACAATCAAGACCAATTTTTAATTCGACAAGCATCATTTCTATCACATTTTTGTCTGCCAAGTTTGGCATGACATTGTACTTTAGGCCTTTTTCAAGTAAAAGAGTTTCATTCTGTGTACAAATAATGTTAGTCTTATTTAAGACTCTTTTTTAAATATGTGACTGCTTTTCTTTAAAGTACTTTGAGAACGTTTTTCAGCAGGAAACAGACAAAACAGTTTACTAATCTTCTTTTGGTGCTTACGCAATATGCCTTGTTTTCAAATTTCTAAATGTTCGTTAATCTGTATCCAGAAATCGCCAACGTTAAAATTGTAATTAATACGGAAGAAATTTGTGAGCTTTAAATATAGATAATATGCCTCTTCATTGAGAACATCTTTTCTAGCATATAGCTTTTTAACACGATCAGAAATGAGATATTTAACTACAGGTCTGAAAACCTTGAGATCTTTCTTACAATTTGCGAAATTAATATAGGCTTTTACATAATTAGGGACTAGCCCCCTTTTTCCACATTGCGTATTAAACTGAATGGCCATACCTGTACTTAGCAGTATCTTCTTTATATCCTTATATTTAGAGGCAGCCTTAGTTGCTTGGGCAGGTAGAAATGTTTTTCGTAAAGAAACAAATACCGATCAGATCGTACTTGTGTCTTCCATGCATGCACTATCTCATAAAAACGCTTTGTTTCACTCTGCTATTCATAGAGCTACTTCTATTCCACTCTCGAAAGAAAAATTTGATGGAGAAATTAATTTAATCAAAACGATAGCAGTTAATAAGGAATATGAACCTGGCATAGTGGATGACAGCCTTAAAAAGAAAACTGTTAAAGAGTTACTGCACGCGGCACCTCTATCATTGAATCCAAGCTCAAGAAGTTTTTTTTCTATTCCTTTCTTGAGGTCCATCTACTATCAAATTCGATGCCTTCTTAGTATGAATACAACTGTGATGTCGCCTTTCGACCAATAATAGTTTGAAAAAAAATGTTATTCATAATTTAAAATCGACTCGTTTCGCTTTGGAAAGTTCTGGTGTCTATAAGATTTTCTGCGACACCTGCTCTCCTCACTACATAGGACAAATAGGACCTGCCTTTGCAGTCAGCTACAAAGAACATGTTTTAAGAAAAAATGGCACTAGCACCCAAAATTCGTCTTTTGTCGATAACCTTCTGATTACAGGTCGCGCACCTAAAGCTGTTCACGGCATCAACATTTTGCACACCGAGAAGAAAGGGAGTAGATTAGATATACTCGAAGAATTAGACATTTTGAAACACGTTTCTCGAAATGGAGGCCTCATACTTAGTGAGCAGCTACAATTACGTAATAAAAACTTCTCCAACGGTATAAAGCCGTTACTTGATATTTGATTTCGTATTACCTCGTGCAGTTACCGAAATGTTTTTTGTATCTAAGTCGACTCTGTTTATTAAATGTTTTATATTGGCTGCATCTCATGGTATATCGTTTTTCTACACGCTGAGACACTCGGCCCCCTTTGTAATTCTATGCTGGCCGATGTGGCCGAGCGGTTCTAGGCGGCTTCAGTCCGGAACCGCGCTGCTGCTACGGTCGCAGGTTCGAATCCTGCCTCCGGCATGGATGTGTGTGATGTCCTTAGGTTAGTTAAGTTTAAGTAGTTCCAAGTCGAGGGGACTGATGACCTCAGATGTTAAGTCCCATAGTGCTTAGAGCTATTTGAACCATTTTGTAATTCTATGATGGCGTTTTCAGCCTTTAAACTGTACTTCTAAGCTCTTATGTAGCCAAAATGTTACCATATCTGCTGCTGTCAGATAAAGTATTGCCTTTTATTTCATGTATTAAATAATGTTCGTCATAATATTCGTCTATCTATATTTTGAATGTTAAGTTAGTTAGTATTTGCGGCTTCTAGATGGCATTCTTGGTGTAATGTTCACCTGCCCGCAATTGCTAACGCGGGCGCCTCATTCTGATGCTACCTGTAGCTTGACATGTGTGAGCAGCCCATAGTGGCTTCCCTTCCACGTATTCTACTTCAAAAATTTTGTGACTAAAGCTTTATCGCTTGATATTTATTTTACACGTGACATGTAAGTACTGTTTCTTTCTTGTACTGTTAGTCAGTACTTACAGTTACATAAACAAAATTTTCTCATAACTTTTGCGCATATGTTATAGGCCAGTTTGAATGTTTTACTTCTGATGAAGGCACTCATAGTAGTGCCGAAACCAGGGCAAAATACTTAATTTTTGCGACCGAGGGCTGTTATTGCTTTAATTCTACTTCGTAAACGGTTGCTGACTACGGTGCCGTGTTTAAAACTTTAAAAATTTATTGTTGCGTCTGCTAGACGAGTATGTTAACAAGCTCATATCGTACACTCGCTTGAAGAAGCGTATTTTGCACTACGTAAATGCTTCAACAAGTTACGAATCCATATATTTTAATGACATGGAGAGGTGCATTAGGAAGGTGTTGAAAATATGTGTATCTTTTCAAAAGCCATAGACCGGTGCTCATTGCTCATCATTCACCAACGTAACCCACAATGCCAAAGGGTTTGCGTGAAAACACCACCTAGGATCATTTCGGCCCTATTCTGTGTTCGCGTAGTGATCACAAGTACATTTTAGTTCCTGTCGAGGTCACTTGAAAGTTTGTGACGCTCAGAACACTGAGAAACGCCATAGGGAGAACAGTAACTGGGGCTTTCAATAAGCATTTTCTACATGGAGTCAGACGAGTGAAGAAAATTATGACTGACAATGGACCAAAATCCCTCTCTCTGGGATATCTATACAGCAAGCAAGAAAATACGAACGATTTACGTATCACGCTGTCACCTGGCGTCTAGCGCCAGTGAAATGTCCTGAGATGACCATTTGACAAACTTTCGGGATATCATCAGTAGTCTGCCTCGTGAAACAACAGGGATGGCGCCAAGACTTGTACTCATGAATCAGCGTTCCATCGACAGAATAAGGTAGAGAGTTGACTGCGTATCTCTCCGATGCAAACGTCATCAGGAAATAATGCACTTGGCACTAGAACAAATCACGGAAATGGCTAAGAAACGCAAAGAAAACCAGCAAGGCGCTATAAGACAAATCCATTTCGCAGTAGGTGATAAAGTTTTACTGAAGATAATGAAATGATCGAGCAAGAGCAAGTTTTTGAGTCATAAATTGTTTTACATCTGTTGTGGATTGTAACGAGTTAGAAAGATAAGACACAACAACGTAGTAGTGATCGAAGCTCTCACGAGTCACACATCAAAGGGACAGCAACATATTTGACACCTCAAAAGATTTATTGGGTAAGCGACGATAAAGACCAAACAACAAGTCTCACAACTGTGGGCACGTGTACGATGAAAAATTAGGGAGGGTGATACGGTGTAGCTTTGCATTTGGACGAGTTCCCTGTAAATTTAAACCGTTGAAACAGTATGAAATATGGGGAAGGATGATAGCATTGGACAAGACATAGGATAAGTTAACCTATCATTCGAACCTATAAGTTAACCTATCATTTGAATCTTGTATTTTTGTTTTAGGAGCCAGTAGCGGAAAGCACTGTCCGATAACTGCCGGTAGCATTTTAGCACCGAGCTTTTTATCTTTTTCTAGACGTGATGGAGAGCCGAGTCTGTGAAGATTTTCTAAAATTGTGTTTCAAGTAAGCAGTTGCAAGGGATACTGAACAATGAAATAGGAAAGGATAGAATCATGACTCGCCACATCACGTAAATGTATGTGATTCCGATCAACTGATAGTGCGGGACTTTTATGTGTACTGTGTTGATATTGTATGCAGAGGATGCGACTATCATCTGAAGGAAGTACTTAATACTAATACTGAACAAAGAGAGGTGCAGTTCACAGACGTAATGATTTGCTAAAGGATAGTATATCTTGAAATTAGGGGAAATGTAAGGTCACAAGTTCAAATATGGAAACAATCTACGTAACTGTATAACTGTTGTAGTGAATATCAAAATAGAGTGTTTTGTGTGCTTTTGTACTGTTCAACATATTTTATGGTTGTGTGTCTTACGTATGTTTCAGAAAGGTCATCCAAGGAATAGAATGACCAACATGTTCTCAGAATTCAAGGGAACTAAAGGATAAAATGGTTCAAATGGCTCTAAGCACTATGGGACTTAACATCTGAGGTCATCAGTCCCCTAGACTTAGAAACTACTTAAACCTAACTAACCTAAGGACATCCCACACATCCATGCCCGAGGCAGGATTCGAACCTGAGTCCGTAGCCGCAGCGCGGTTCCGGACTGAAGCGCCTAGAACCGCTCGGTCACAACAGCCGGCAACTAAAGGATAACAGCGTATTCGTAGAAGAGAGGAAATTCTATCGCCAAGTAATGGAGTACATCTGCACACGCTATCTGCACAGAAGTTAGTCACATCACATGTCAATAGCTATCATAACCTGCATGATCAGCAAGGCAGAGAGGATTCCGATAAGTGTCTGCGGAAACCTCAGAGACTATTGAAATTTACATGTAATGTGTATTAACTGCATGTACACGAACTTATGGCCATGCAGAAATAAAAATTTGTTGTTGTTGTCCGGTGTTCGATTATATAGGGTAGTTAAAATTTAACTTGTACCTCTATGTTCATCCGTGAAAGCCATATTTATGTGTTAATTATTAATTCAATTGTTCATTTTCAAGAGATCAAGTAACCTGATTATTCAAATTGTTTACTTTTAAGAGTCATGGAACCAAGATGTTCTTGTAAAACATACGCTTTACAACCTTAATGATCAGCAGTTTTTACAGGCGGAAGAGCCAAGATATGCAATTGTTCATTTTTGAGAGGCCAAGGAGCTGTAATGTATTTGTAATATAACTGTAAGCTGCCAGTTATTAATTTTTATAGGAAGGACCATTAAATGTTATGGTGCTCATGCGAATTTTATTTTCGTATTTCTAATGCCCCTATGTAACACTGTTTGAGGGCAAAACCATTGACTTGGCCAACGTCATGTGCACGAGAAGACGAGATGGTTCACCGTGAAGGCAGCTGCCCAGAGGGAGCGAGACGACCTTGACACACTGTCGCTGGAAGAGGACGGGTGTCCTACTGAGCGGTTCCTGCCGAGGGGTGCCGCCAACATCACACCAGCTGGGGTCTCCGCTCAAGGGCGTCTACCAGTTTCAGCAGGTGGCTCTCACCACCCGTGCCAGCGCTGGCAGTCACACCGGCTCAACATGTGACCAGGCAGCCTACAGTCATTCCCCGAGACCGCCACGAGAGGAGCTTGCTGCTAATCCAACTTGGGATAGCCATGTTGGCAGCGGACGGTCTGTCAAGAAGCGACGCCTCAGAGATCAACTTATCCTCATCCATAAAATAAAAGATCAGAGAGGCTGTAAGTCGAACTGAGTCCTTAGCGAAACTGTGTGTGGGGTCTGCACATGGAACTACTTATGAATTATTACTGTGTTTCCTACACAAGGACATGCTATGCAATTTGACCAATATTCATAATAAGAGTAAATGAAACAGATCAACTGACACCTCACACATGAAATTCTCATAGAGATGAAAGTTATCATTCCAATATTTTTATTACTATCAGCGACGTCGCCCACGAGCTGGAAGATACTACTTGCAGAATGCTTTTTTTTAGCGTTGATATAGTTCGCTAACTTCTTCTTTTAACACAATGGACATGAAGCATGCTCGATAAAGACAGCAGCTCTTGATTCTCATTGTGCTATCATGTTCAAAAGCATTCGAAAGGCCTGAATTGTGTTCTGGCTGATTCGTATGCGTCCCATATAACGTAATTGTCTTGTAAGTCGTCTGCTCTCTTTCCTATGCAGTCGATAGAATATACAAATTAATTGAAAGTGTTGTTAATAAAAATTCTCTATTTAAACTATCGACATTTTTCACTGGCATTATCCTGATCGAATCTCAGCACATACCTTTCATAGTTACTACAAGAGCCACTAGAGAAATCTGAGCTGTATAATTATCAATCCAGATTCAAATGATTACCGCGATAATGCAGATGTCAGAGAACACGTTATTAGAGATGACGCAGCCTTTACCGCTTGTAAACTCAAATATATTACAATAAATAACTAACAATAAATAACTACAATAAATAACTACTTTCAACCTGAAATTATATGAGGAAATTTTTTGTAGTGGACTGGGACTCGATACTATAACCCAGCAACTATTGTTCCTGTTAACTAACCACAAAGACCTTAAATATTGTTTCAGACACAAGCAACAAGGAGTGCGCATGTCTGAATTCTAAATGGCGTGACAAAGTTTTCTGTTGGACGGGGATTCGAACCAAGCACCTAATCTGATAGTTAACTAAGAACAATGACATGTTAGATATTGAAAGTTTACACCGAAACTTAAATGACAAAACGGAAAAGTTTTGCCTTACCGGCATTTGAACCAAGCAACTGTCGTCGGTGTTTTCTAGTCACGAATAGACGTTAAACATCGGTTTCTTTCAGCAGTAGCGAGATGAGCAAATTTCGGAACAGGAACTAACGTGATGAAAAGTTGTGTGCTGACAGGGAGGGGAACACTGCACATATCACTGTCGTTGGCTGTACACAAAGATGCGTCGGCTATCGATTTCTTTTACACCAGTAACGAGGAGTGGTATGTTTTAACGATAAATGATATGACGAAAAGTCATTTTTCTAACTATGGTACGAATCCAGCTCCAATAGTTATTATTGACAACGCCTGGCGAAGTATTAAAAGTCAATTATTTTTAACCTGTAGTTCGGTGTGCGCATGCTACAACTTGAAATGACACAATGAAAAGTTTTGAGCACGAACTGGATTAGAGACCAGACACGCGTCTTTTGTGGAGACCTTGAGGATTTGGGAATCTTGGAGAAACAACGAAACGATCGAAGGGTTTAAATCCCTGAAAGGGAGATCAGAGTCCCAGTCCAACACTAGTATTTTCAACACCTCATTTTCAAATGCAATAAGAATTAAATACCCTGTGACCTTACAAGTCGTCTGGCTCATTTAATAAAATAATATTTCTCGTGTAGCAAGGTTTACTGGTGACAGTTTCAACTTACCGCGACTTCCTTCTCTGGCCCAGCCTACACCGACTATCCTTCAGCAAGTAGCGATATGACATCATATTTAATATGTATTTGTAAACACATTGCAGCCACAACTCGTTCTACTGGTGGTACCAGAGGTGAAGAGCGTCTGTTAGGACTTGCTGAAAATGGTTGGCTGATGTGTGAATCGAATCCAGTTGTTAAGCACACAAAGCTAGAATCTTTCCAACAGACAACCAAACTACACAGATCGTTGCTTCTTGGTTTTGTCGCAAAGAAGTACGCTCCACACTGAAAGAGTATTCTGATTCCATGGAGGCTGATTACAGCTTGTTCAAAATTTTATTTTCTTGTTCGTCAACATCGATATTGAGTAGCTGATTTGATTTCCCAATGCTAACTTATGACTTGATTTTGTTATCACTGAAATGAAATCACGTAACAGCCATCTGTACGAACTGGCAACCAGGTGGGAATCGAAAATATTTGCAGGAAGATTTTCTGTCCACAGAAACTTGTGTGCTGGTGTATGTAGCTCTGGTTTAGTGGTAAATCAAGCGCAGGATATACGCAGATGACTGATATCGAGCACACCCTCTTATTTACTTTTTTAAACAGATCGTACTCTCATATAGTTGAGTAAGTAAGGTCATAATGATCCTTTCTCCTGCAGCACGTTATACGAAGGATAGTACGTGTGTAATCCACCAGGATAAAGTTTTCTTTAAAAAGTAGGTTACTAATTAGGTTTGTGGAGGTTTTTTTTGGCGTCATGCAAGTTTCTTTAAGTATATCTATCAATTGCAATTTTTTATTTAAGTTTCTAAATTGTCCTTAGGTGCCTTTCTGAAAATTGCGTATTTGAGGGTTGTGAGCATTATTGTTTAAGCGTCTGAAAATAGGAAGTGAAACTGGAAAAACTCTGACTTTTGTTCTGACATTTTGATCTCTTTGAATTTAATAGAGGACTGCAAGCAGTGGACGCAGCGCCAAATATTAGGGTCGTATATGGGTTGAATGCATAGCGGAAATCACGCCAGAAATAGTTTTCGCTTTTCAAGTAAGATCGTTTGGTCTTATGTGAGTTATTCACCACTTTCAAGAAGACCAAACATTTCGAAGAATGACGCTTTTGTGGTTTACCGACGTGTTCCGCCCAATTACTCGCATATGTCATAAACTGAGACCTTTTAATCATTTTCATACACGTATAGTCAGTGGGGAATGTGAGGTGAAAATGAACGTACCGTCGACTACGACACCATTAACGACGAAGCAGTAGCAACGAAAGGGAAATATGGTGAAGGAAATCGACTGTGTTCTTTCAAAGGAACGATTTCAGTACTTGCCATTAACGGAAAACGTAACTCAGGATGATCAGAAAGTGATTTGAACTACTATGCGTTAACTTCTTGAAAAGAAAATTATATCTGAAGCTTAGGTCAGTATATGTTTTCATAATGCAACGTTACGCATCTGGTGGCAAAAAGAAGGTGTTTTGTTTCAAGAACTGCATTCCAAGGGTGAGTCATCGCAGTTGTAATCTATTACCAACAACTGCGACGCTTTGTAGTCGCAACATACGAAAAGCTGCCAAGGAAACTGCAACGAGTACTGCTACTGTACGAGAACGACCGTCTACACTGGTGATGTTACGCATAATCCCCCCACGTTACCCCATGCGGAGACTGTATTGCCGCGAACAAAGTTTTCAGGCGAAGCGTGCGGCGACACGAAAAAATTAGAAGCACAAAGAATTTGAAGACTTTAGAGGTGGGGGCGCTAGCCCCTTAACGTCCAGTTCGTCCATGGACTCCACCATGGCCGGAACCGTGCGACTGCTACGGTCGCAGGTTCGAATCCTGCCTCGGGCATGGATGTGTGTGATGTCCTTAGGTTAGTTAGGTTTAAGTACTTCTAAGTTCTAGGGGACTGATGACCTCCGATGTATACAGATGAAATTCCCTTGCTTAAGGAAACCTTGGATGTCTTTTGTCATCTCTCTGGAGCCTTCATTAACGAAAGGAAATGCAGTATGTTGAATTTACGGGGCTTTGCTGAAGCTGCGATCCCATGGGCCATTAATCGTTAGATGTCATCTGTCATTGTTGCGCTATGAAAATGGCTACGCTCTATTGGAGATTGGTTATCGATAAAATACAAGGGGTGATCCTCAAGCATGAGCGCCACTCCCTTGCATTACTTCAGAAATTCGGGATCTTAGCTACCTATGTTTTGTGGAAAGCGTATTACGTCACACAAATTTTTCCGCTTCCCGCAACGGTAGCCCGTAATGTAAAGTGATTACTTGGACGATTTCTATGGAAACATCACATTTTTCGAGTACGATATAAAGTGATGTTAGGCCCCTTCCTCTTGGAAGGTTGGGGCTTCCTGACATACAGGCGAAGGCTTCGGTATTATTTATGTGGGGTACTGTCTTAACATGTACTCCAGTCGCTCATTTGATCACGTCTCGACTGTTTTCCTGTCACCGGCTAGTCAGTTTAACTCCCCCTGTCGATGTTGGCCGGCCTAAACACTTTGTCTGCTCTCTACTTAGCTTACTGAGCTTTATTTAAGTTTCCATATCAAACCATTAAGGAAATCTCAATACTACCATTTCACTGTTAGTGTGCTCTGGAACTAAAGGCGAAAATTCTAAGAATTTGTGACATTTCATTGTCAAAACATATTTTTCAACTTATACCGATACCCGCCACTTGACCTGGTGAGTTTTAATTCATTGGTATTAGAACAATGAATATTTTTATAGCGTTTTTCGTTGGTTTATTGAATATATCAGAAAAACATAAGAGAGAAATGAATCATCAACAATATATTCCCTCACATTAAATACATCAGTTTGATGATGCTCAGGCAGTTTCTGGATTCCCTGACGGCAGAAAGCCACTGCCTTAGAGATAAAGATGTCATCAATCCGAGTATCAAGTGCATTTTCTTCCACAAGAAAAATTTCTTGATGCTTCTACGTTTAGAATGGAGAAAGGTAAACGTTTAAAGATGATAGATAAGAAAAATAAATGTGGTAGAGATTGATTTCTAGCCAAGATTCTGGAAATCACCAGAGTGCAGACGGGCGTTCTCGTACTGTAGCAATACTTGGTTGCAGTTTCCTGGGTCATTTTTCGTACGCTGCGACCGCAAGGCGTCTCAGTTGTTCTCAACAGGTGCCAGTTGCGAAGAACACACCCCTGGAATGCTTACTGTTCTTAAAACAAAAATACCTTTTTTTGCTACCAGATGCACATCGTTATATTATGAGGACATACATAGACCTTAGCTTCAGGTATTTTCTTTTTAGGAAATTGATGCATGATGATTCAAATCCCCGTCTAGCCATTCTAATTTAGGTTTTCGTTATTTCCTTGAATCGATTAAGCCAAATGCTGAGGTCTTTCCTAGGATAGGACACAGTCAATTTCTCTCTACATCTTTCCATCTTTCCCAATTATAGCTTTTGCCTCATATATAATGATTTAGTAGTACCTGGGATATTTAACCTTAAGCTTCTTTTCTTTCATTTTCACCTTATATTGCTCATTGAACGCAAATCTCTCACGAATGTGAAATGGTCACAGTTCATCACAATTGTCAGTAATCGAGTGGAACATATTGCTAAACAATAGAAACAGCATTCATCAAAACCAGTCGATCTTCTGGAATTTGGCGAATAATTCACGTCGAACGATCCTACTTGAAATCAAAAAACTACTCTCTTACATGATTTCTGCTATGGACTTATCCCATACACTGCACAAATGTTTACAGCTTTCTCCGCTGTCTGCAGACCACTACTAAATAAAAAAGAACAAAATTTCACAAATATTAGACTTTTTTCCTGTATTGCACTGCAGTTAATAGAACTGAAAACAATGGTCCTGATTACATTGAAGTATGCAGCATTCAGTATCTCACCACAATATCAATTTAGAACCTCGAATTAAAAGTGACCATTGGTAAATATACTTGTAGCAATCTCCATGACAACATGCCAAATAAAATCTCAACGAACCAACCTATTTTTTTTTAGGTAAATTCTGCCCTGATGCTGCATGAGAAAAGGTCACTACGCCCTTGCTTACGCAATAATATGAGACTAAATTCTGCTTAAAAAAAGTACGTAAGAGTGTGTTCTCAGCATCTGCGCCACATTTATCATTAGACCATAATTATTTACACCAGAACAGAAGCTCAAGTTGAAAGCAACACTAGCTACAGACACTTCCGCAACCTTCCACAAAACCTAACTGCTCGCTTCTGAATTGTTTCGATACCTTCCTTCAATCCGACCTGGTACGGATCACCAACAATCGAGCAGTACTCAAGATCGGGTCGCACCAGCGTACAGCTGGAAGGTATATGATATTATTTCAGTGGTTACAAAATTAAGAGAACAGTACGTATTGGGTAGCCAAGGCGCATAGTGAATATCGATGCGGGTGAACAACGAAAGGAATGTTTTGTACAGGCTTTTTAATTAATATCCAGGGAGTCATAATTCTCATTCAATGTGGAGCATTGCTCATGGCAGTATCATAGCAGACAATAACAGACCCATCTCACCTCTTGTAATCTCAGTTGAACAATTTATGGTTGTACCGTGGTGCCAATCCCACATTAAACACAACATCTGTTCGCATCTACGTCTACATCTACATAGATAATCCGCAAACCACCGTACGCTGCGTAGCGGAGGGTACCTTTAACCGCTACTTGTCATTTCCGTTCCTATTCCACTCGCAAATAGAGCGAGGGAAAAACGGCTGTCTGTGTGCCCCCGTATGAGCCCTAATTTATCGTATCTTGTCTTCGTGATCCCTACGCGCAGTGTATGTTGGAGGCAGTAGAATCGTTCGGCAGTTAGCTTTGAATGCCAGTTCTCTAAATTTCCTCAATAGTGTTTCTCGAAAAGAACGTCGCCTTCCCTCCAGGGATTCCTATTTGAGTTCCCGAAGCATCTCCGTAACAGTTACCTGTTGTTCTAACCTACCAATAACAAATCTAACAGCTCGCTTCTGAACTGCTTCGATACATTCCTTCAGTCTGACCTGGTACGGATCTCCAACAATCGCGCAGTACTCAAGAATGGACCGCACCAGTGATCTATGTGCGGTCTCATTTACAGGTGAACTACTCTTTTCTAAAATTCTCCCAACAAATCGAAGTAGACCATTCGCCTTTACTAATAAGTTCTCACATGCTCGTTCCGCCTAATATCGCTTTCCAACGTTACGTACAGACATTTAAACGACTTTACTGTGTCAAGTAAGACACTAATAATGCTGTATTGGAACATTACAGGTTTGATCTTCCTACTCATTCTCATTAACTTACATTTATCCAGAATTAGAGCTAACTGCCATTCATCACACCAACTGAAAAATTTTGTCTAAGCCATCTTGTACCTTTCTACAGTCACTCAGCTTCGACACCTTACCGCAGAACACGGAATCGTCAGCAGACAACCGCAGATTGCTACCCACCCTGTCCACCAAATCATTTATGCATATAGAGAACAACAGTGGTTCCATCACACTTCCTAGGGGCACTCCTGACGATACCTTTGCCACTGATGAACACTCACCGTCGGGGACAACATACTGGGTTCTATTATGTAAGAAGTCCTCGAGTCACTCAAATATATGTGAACTTATTCCACGTGCTCGTACCTTCATTAATAGCCTGCAATGGAGCACCGTGTCAGATGATTTCCGGAAATCTAGAAATATGGAATCCGCCTGTTGCCCTTCGCCCACTGTTCACAGTATATCACGTGAGAAAAGAGCAAGCTGAGTTTTGCATGAGCGAAGCTTCTAATACCATACTGATTCGTGCACATAGGCTTCTAAGTCTCAAGAAAGTTTATTACATTCGAACTGAGAATATGTTCAAGGATTCTGCTGCAAACAGGAAGTAGGGCAGATATAGGCGCACTCAGATACAGTAGTGGCTGTCGCAGAGAAGATGCGCTGCGGTTGAGTTGCTGTTGCCTTGTCAGGGCTGCAACCCGCAACACTCTGCTGCGTGGCTTGGGCTAGATCGTAAGGAGCCTGTCACAGTAATGTATACACTGAAGAGCCAAAGGAACTGGTACGCCTGCCTAGTATCGTGCAGGACGCTGCGAGCATGCAAAAGAGCAGCAACACGACGTGATACGGACTCGACTAATGTCTGAAGTAGGGCTGGAGGAAACTGACTCAGGGATGTCCACACATCCGTAAGAGTACGAGGGGGTGGAGATCTCTTCTAAACAGTAAGTTGCAAGACATCCCAGATATGTTCAATAATCTTTACGTCTGGGGAGTTTGTTAGGCAAAGGAAGTATTTAAACTCAGAAGAGTATGCCGGGAGACACTCTGTAGCAATTATGGCCGTGTGGGGTAGCGCATTGTCTTACTGGAATTGCCCAAGTCCGTCGGAATGGCTCAAATGGCTCCAAACACTATGCGACTTAACATCTGAGGTCGTCAGTCCCGTAGACTTAGAACTACTTAAACCTAGCTAACCTAAGGACATCACACACATCCATGCCCGAGGCAGGATTCGAACCTGCGACCGTAGAAGCAGCGCGGTTCCGGACTGAAGCGCCTAGAACCGCTCGGCCACAGCGGCCGGCCAGACTGAATGCACAACGTACGTGAATGGATGCAGGTGTTCAGACAGGATGCTTACGTACGTGTCAGCCGTCAGAGTCGTATCTAGACGTATCAGGGGTCTCATATCATTCGAATTGCACAGCCGCTACGCCATTACAGAGATTCCATCAAATTGAACAGTCCCCTGCTGACACGCAGGGTCTATGGATTCATGAGGTTGTCTCCCTACCCGTACACGCCCATCCTCTCGATACAATTTGAGACGAGGCTCGACCGGCCAGGCAACAGGTTTCCAGTCATCAACAGTCCAATGTCGGTGTTGACGGGACCAGGTGAGTCGTAAAGCTTTGTGTCGTGCAGTCATGAAAGGTACATGCTTGGGCCTTCGGCTCCGAAAGCGGTATCGATGATGTTTCGTTGAATGGTTCCCACGCTGACACTAGTTGATGGCCCAGCATTCAAATCTGAAGCTTTTGCGAAAGGGTTCACTTTTGTCAAGTTGAACGATTCTCTTCAGTCGATCTTGATCCTGTTCTGGCAGGATTGTTTTCCGGCCACAGCGATGCCGGAGATCTGATGTTTTAGGGGATTCCTGATGTTCACGGCACGCTCGTGAAATGGTCGTAAGGGAAACTCCCCACTCCATCGCTACCTCGGAGATGCTGGGTCCCAGCGCTCGTGAATTCTTAAAAGAAGTCACACTGACGCAGGTTAGCTAATAGTGTGCCGTCAGGTTTCATAACTCCATCCATATGAAGCTCCCACAAGCGATAAAGACGAAATAAATCTACATAATCGTACAAACCACTAGTATTTTGTGGACCTGAATGCATGCTTTTCCATTCTTCTTTTATCAGCATAGTAATCTTAAATGGGATTCTCTCTGAGCATCTTCTGTAATCTCTGCAGTAGTTTCAAAACAGCTGAGTAGCGTGTCTTTTGATCTGTCTTTTACACACACAGTCATTGGGCGGGTTAGGGTGCAAGGGACTCATTTAGCTGAGGTGGCAATAGCCGTACCTGAGGATCTATTTGGGCAGTGAGCGACCGAGTTGCTAAAGGTTCCGCACGTGTGGCCCCAGCTCATTGTCGGAGAATGCTTTGCAAACCGGTGCGTTTTCTATATCTGTGGGTGCTGTCTAACCACCGTAACGATATTTTCTTTTATCTCACAGGATAGAGAATGTATTTTGCTTATTATTGTGATATAAACTGCTGATTTAATTGTTTGGTATCATGATAAATTCTTTGCGATGAACCACTGGATATGCTTCAGGCTGGATACGTCTTCTTTCCTCTTTGAAAAGCTACAGGTATATTTTGTTTCTATTCTGTGTTAACTGTTGAGTCACTAATTCGATTTTGTGATACTTCCTTTTTATGTTGAAAAACTTGGGTGTTTATCCAGCTGGGAGTCACCTATATTGAATATACACTGAAGCGCCCAAGAAACTGGTATAGGCTTGCGTATTCAAATAGAGAGATAGGTAAAAATGTAGTATACGGCGCTACGGTCGGCAACCCCTATATAAGACAACAAGTGTCTCGTGCAGTTGTTATATCGGTTAGTGCTGCTACAATGGCAGGTTATCAAGATTTAAGTGAGTTTGACCGTGGTGTTAAAGTCGGCGCCGGCTAGTGTGGCCGAGCGATTCTAGGCGCTTCAGTCTGCAACCGCGCGACCGCTACCGTCGCAGGTTCGAATCCTGCCTCGGGCATGGGTGTGTATGATGTTCTAAAGTCTAGGGGACTGATACCTCAGATGTTAAGCCCCATAGTGCTCAGAGCCATTTGAACCATTTTTGATTTGTTGTAGTCGGCGCTCGAGCGATGGGACACAGCACCTCCGAGGTAGCGATGAATTTTCCCGTACGACCATTTCACGAGTGTACCGTGAGTATCAGGAATTTGCTAAAACGTCGAATCTCCGAGATCGCTACGGCTGGAAAAAGATCCTGCAAGAACGGGACCAACGACGACTGAATAGAACTGTTCAACGTGACAGAAGTGCAACCCTTCCGCAAATTTCTGCACATTGCAATGCTGGTCCATCAACAAAAGTGTCAGCGTGCGAACCATTCAACGAAACGTCGTCGATATGGGCTTCCAGAGTCGAAGGCCCACACATGTATCCCGGATGACTGCAAGACACAAATCTTTTCGCCTCGCCTGGTCCCGAGATTTTATTAGTGATGACTGGCGACATGTTGCCTGGTCGGACGAGCCTCGTTTCTAGTTGTATCGAGCGGATGGGCGTGTACGGGTATGGAGACAGCCTCATGAATCCATGGACGCTGCTTGTCAGCAGAGAACTGTTCAATCTGGTGGACTCTCTGTAATGGTGTGCGGCGTGTGCAGTTGAAGTGATATGGGACCCTTGACACACCTAGTAACGACTCTGACAGGTAACACGTACGTGAGCGTCCTGTCTGATCACCTGCATCCATTCATGTCCATTGTGTATTCCGACGGATTTTGGTAATTCCAGCAGGACAATGCGACATCCCACACGTCCATATTTGCTAAAGAGTGGCTCCAGGAACACTCTTCTGAGTTTAAACACTTCCGCTGGCCACCAAACTCCCCAGACACGAAAATTATTGAGCACATCTGGAATGACTTGCAACGTACTGTTGAGAAGAGATCTCCACCCCGTCGAACTCTTTCGGATTTATGGACAGCCCTGCAGAATCCATGGTGTCAGTCCCCTCCAGAACTACTTCATACTTTATCGAGTCCATGTCACGCCGTGACAGCCGCTTTGGCCAAGCGGTTCTAGGCGCTTCAGTCTGGAATCGCGCTGCTGCTACGGTCGCAGGTTCGCATCCTGCTTCAGGCATGGATATGTGTGATGTCCTTAGGCTAGTTAGGTTTGAATAGATCTAAGTCTAGGGGACTGATGACCTCAGATGTTAAGGCCCATAGCGCTTAGAGCCATTTGAACCATTTTTTTTTTTTTGTCACGCCGTGTTTCGACATTTCTACGTGCTCGCGGGGCCCTACACGATGTTAGGCAGGTGTACCAGTTTATTTGGCTCTTCAGTGACTGATTGGCTGAAAAATAGCATTTTATCACACAGAGAATATATGAAGAACTTTGAACTAGCAGAGTTGATTGAAATTTTTGGAAGTCATGAAATGAAAAGTCATGGATACATACATGTATATATGTTAAATGAACGATATCGAGATTGTCCTGGAGGGAAATTAAAATAAGAATGCGGAGCACAGTATACAGGGGACAATTAACTAGAAAAGTTGCAAAATCGACAAATAACACCGCTGCATCTGTGACCGTTGGTGACTGGGAGAAGTTTGATGAAAATTTTCCCAAGACAGATAACGTGTTTTGTGAAAATAGTAAAGTAATATGTGAAACGATGGACGCCATTATCATGTAATACCACCTCTAACCCTTAAAAGTTGCTTAAAATCCGCGGGGATAGTCGTCATCAAGTTTTTTCGGGTATACCATATTCAGCCGAAGCCGCTCTTTGATCATTAGATCCGGTACGGCTACTAATTGTTGATGCTACATTTCACTCACAGTTCCAAATAATCCCAAATCATTTCTGTGGGATTAAGATCGAGTGATGCTGGTACGATCTGCAGGTGAGGAAGCCAGGTGTCCACCATAGATTAGGCTCTTCGTAGAAAAGCAGATGGATTAAAGTAAAATTCTTTATTGATGCAATGAACTGGAGTGGAGACAGCAGCGTGCGCCTTCATACGGTGAGTGCAACTTGGCATCGACCCTCAGCGTCTTCGTATCTGGTGTAGTGGAGGCTACCGTGACTATAACCCTCTTAAAACGCTAGTAGGAGACGCGATGACGATATAACATGGTAGCAGTCAGCTGGTGCATTCTAGAGATCGTAACGGAGCAAGGAAGGGTCTAATGTTAAGGGTTGCATGTATCATAAATCAAGGTGCCACTATTACCTCAGTGCTAGTCTTACTTCCTTCCTTCCTTTCCACTACAGTTCCGCGATTATGACGAGTTTCGTCACATGAAACACAAAATAAGCTCTGCGATATTGAAGGAGAAATTGCGATAACCTTTGTATCTCGGTAGTGCAGTGGACAACGCAAGTGCCCCGTAAGCAGGAGATCCCAGGTTCGACTCCCGGTCTAGGACACATTTCCACTTGTAGCCTCTGATGCCGCAAAAACTTCTGGGGCAGTTGATAGAAGTAGTCCTTTTCCTTTTCTTTCACCTCACTTCTCCTTCAGTTTACATAATATGAGTCACAGCTGCGGTTTCCGCGTGGTGTCTGTTCTTTTGGACATGTCCGAAAGAATAGACGCCACGCATTTATATAACTGATTCTCCTCGATGGGCAATGAATCCACCACATTTAGTGTGTATGCACAATTACTTCCAACCTCTTGCGGGAATCTTAAAACAGCGAGCACGGAGGACATGTACAGGGAATGCGGATAGGTGGTGATAGGTGAGACTGTAGGGTCGGCCAAGAGGCTTGCCGAGATAGTCCGCGCAGGTGCGGTAAACACTGTGTCACAGTGGCCCAATTGTTAACGCAACTGCCCTGTAAGCAGAAAATCACAGGTTCACGTTCCGGTTCACTCGTCGCCGCTGATGCCATACAATGTCCTGATGCTGCTGCTATCAATAGTCCCTTACTCTTCCTTTCCTTTCTCCTCTCTCCTGCTTCAGTTTATATAATATGTATCACAGCTGCGGATTCTGCTTGGTGTCTGTTCTTTCGGCCATGTCCGACAGAACAGACACCATGCACTCATATAAACTGTATGGTTTGCGAGAAAAATAAAGCCGCTGAGAGCACAAAATCACGTTAACCATATCGTCACGTGTGTCGACAGTGCTGTGTCTCGTGACGATCAATGTTTCGTCTGTGATTTCTTTTACTAAAATGATGTGGAACGAGTCAGTTTATGGGCTATGTATTAATGATCATTGTTAACATCAATGAAGATATCATTATTTTTAGTCATACTCATGGAACTACACGTTAATTGTTTTTATTATTTACTGGATACTAGTTTCAAGTAAAAATTCATCAATGGAATAGGAGTCGTCCGTGAGAAATGATTTTAAATTAGATTTAAAACTTTCTTCGCTTCCTGTCGGACATGTTCTTGGGTACATAATCAAAAATTTTTCTTGCTGCATGTTGAACTCCTCTCTGAGCCAATGGCAGCTTTAACAATGTGTAATAAAGGACATTTACCCCCTAGTGTTGTAAGTATGTACATCACTGTACTTTTCAAATTGTGGTGGATTATTTATGACGAATTTCAGTACTGAATGAACTCTGAGGTGACAAAAGTCATGGGATAACGATATACACATATTAAGATGGTGTTATTATAGCGTACACAAGATATAAAAGGGCAGTGCATTGGAAAAGCTGTCATTTGTATTCAGGTGATTCGTGTGAAAACGTTTCCGACGTATGGCCGCACGACGGAAATCAACAGACTCTGAAGGCGGAATGGTGGTTGGAGTTAGACGCATGGGACATTCCGTTCCATTATTCCTAGATCCACAGTGTCAAGAGTGTATCGATAATACCGCATTTCGGGCATTGCCTCGCACCACGGACAACTCAGTAGCAGGCGGCCTTCACTTAATAACCAAGAGCAGCGGCATATGCACAGAGTTGTCAGTGCTAACAGCCGAGTAACACTGCGTGAAGTAACCGCAGAAATCAGTGTGGGACATAGAGCGAACGTATCCGTTAGGACAATGCAGTGAAATCTGGCGTTAATGGGCTGTGACACAGAAAACCGGCGCGAGTGCCTTTGATAGCAGCACGACATCGCCTGTGGTGCATTTCCTGGGCTCGTGACAATGTCGGTTCAGCCCTAGACGACTGGAAAACCGTGATCTGGTCAGCTGAGTCCTGCTTTCAGCTGGTAAGAGCTGATGGTAGGTTCGAGTTGGCGCAGACCCCACGAAGCCATGGACCCAAGTTGTCAACAAGTCACTGTGCAAGCTGGCGGCGGCTCCGTAATAGAATGGGCTGCGTTTACATGGAATGAACTGGGTCCTCTGATACAAATGAACCGATGATTGACTGGAAATGGTTATGTTCGGCTACTTGGAGACCATCTGCAGCCGTTCATGGTAATGATTTTCCCAAACAATGATGAAATTTTTGTGGATGACAATGTTCCATGTCACCGAGCCACAATTACTCGAAATTGATTTGAAGGACATTCTGGAGGATTCGTGCGGATGTTTTGGCCACCCAGAACACCCGACATTAATCCTATCGAACATTTATGAGACCTAATCGAAAGGTCAGTCAGTGCACAAAATCCCACAATGGTAATCCTTTCGTAATCACGTACGGCTGTAGACACATCATGGCTCAGTATTTCTACTGGGGTCTCCCAACGACTTGTTATGCCCATACCATGTCGAGTTTCTGCACTGCACTGGGCAAAAGTAGGCCCGACACTATATTAGGAGGTATCCTATGATGTTTGTTTCCTGAGTGTAAGTATTATGACGGCGTAGTTAAAATACCTAGCGCCTTGAAGAGGTACCTACATGACGTCCATTGGTGAACACCACATATATTTCTACTGCTCGCATTTATGCAATCAATACTTTCTTTCTAAGTGATGAGCTACACCAGAAAATTATTCCGTGGTATATTAATGAGTGAAAATATGCAGAATATGTCAAGAGGGTAGCCGGCCCGTGTGGCCGTGCGGTTCTAGGCGCTTCAGTCTGGAACCGCATGACCGCTACGGTCGCAGGTTCGAATCCTGCCTCGGGCATGGATGTGTGTGATGTCCTTAGGTTAGTTAGGTTTAAGTAGTTCTAAGTTCTAGGGGACTGATGACCACAGATGTTAAGTCCCATAGTGCTGAGAGCCATTTGAACCATGTGTCAAGAGGTTGATACGTTTATTTCCGAGGTTAGCAATTGTTCGAAGAGCAACGTAGCTTAAATTAATTGTTTGAGATGCTCAGTAATATGTTTCTTTCAGTTCAAGTTTTCATCAATATATACATCCAAAAATTTGGAGCATTCTACCCTACTTACTGACTGCTGCTCATGTGCTACATCATTTCTTGGTATGACTGTGTTGTACAGAATTGGACGTAATGTGTCTTTTGTTTCTTCAAAATCTAAGGAGAGTCCATTTTCAGAGAACCACTTAATAATTCTTCGGAAAATATCATTTACCAACTCCTCTGTTATTTTCTGTTTAATGGGATCTATTACAACAATAGTATCGCCTGCAAAAAGTACCGGACCAATTTTGCTTGTTGACTGTTAAGTGGAACATCATTCACACATATAAGGAATATGTTTGACCACTGTGGGACACCGACTGTGAGTTTTCCTCAGTCACTAAAATTTTCTACCTTCCTGACATTGTCTGAATTATTAAGAACAACATTTTGCTTTCCGTTTGTCAAGTATGAGTCAAACTAGCTGTGCGTAAGGCTATCATTTCCATAAAACATGAGTTTTTCTAGTAGAGTATCATGATCTACACAGTCAAACGCCTTTGAAAGATCAGAAAAATTACCACCTAGCGACATATTACTATTTGAGATTTGTACTATTTGATGACTGAATGTGTAAATAGCATTCTTAGTGGAACAACTCTTATGGGATCCAAACTGTGATATGCTAAGTAACTTGTTCCCACTTAAGTGTGCAACCGCTATTGAGTACATTGCTTTTTCGCATATTTTGAAAAAAGGTGTCAGTAAGGAAACTGGATGATAATTGTTAGTGTCTGTCTTGTCACCTTTGTTGCGAAGTGGTTTAATAACTGCATATTTTAACCTGCCTGGAAAAATTCTCTGCGACAGTGATGCATTGTATATATGACTAAAAACATTATTTATTAAGTTGGAACAATCTTTCAGAATTCTGTTTGAAATTCTATGAACCCCACATGAGCCTTTGTTTTTTAGAACGTTTATATTTGTATTAAATTCAGTGAACGATGTTGGTGCTAGTTCTAGCTTCTTGAAGTTTTATGGGATGAAGTTTTTAATATACTCTCTTGCTCCTTCAGCTGAAGCACTTAATCCTATATTTGTTGGTATGTTTAGAAAGTGATCGTTAAAAGTGCATGCGACTTGAGAATTATCAGTCACAATGTTTACATTTAGTTTAATCGTTACACTGTCTGGCTGTCCAGTCACCTCCATACAGGGTAGCCACCCAAGAGTGTTGTATCTGTAGTGATGAGCAATCCCTCTCCGAATTTACTTAAGGTCTCACAGCGGCCTTCGCAGGCCAAATTATTCTCTCCCCTTGTCCAGAAAGAGATCTCTCTTATTATCGACATTATTTGTTTGTATCAGGACATGTATGTCTCTGGACATTTTAATGACTTTTCTTAAAATACTACAGATGTTTTTGTAGTGTGCAAGTAATATCGGATCCTGACTTACTTTAGGCTTTAAATTTCCAGTTTCCCCCTTCCTCTTACATGAGATTTTAATTCCCTTAGTTATCCACAGCTTACTTTTTTGTGGATCATCTGAATAATTTTTTAGTAAAGCAACTTTCAAATATTGACACAAATGTAGTATGGAATAAATTCAATATGACATTAGCATCTCTATCTACATATATCCCATACCACCCCTTTTAAATTATTCTTAAAATATTCTATCCTGTTCTCGTTAATAAGCCTCACCGCTTTGTATGAACCTGCCTCTGAGTTGTATGGTGTCCTGCGGTATATTTCCATTAATTGTGCAACAAGATCAGACAGTCCATTAGCAACTGGATACACATTAATTATTTCCATATGAGCACTGTCTGCAAACATGCTGTCAGTCAGTGTCCTACTATTTTGCTGTACACGAGTTGAAAAACTGAAACACACAAATAATAATTCTAGTTCATTATTCCTGTCCATATTTTTCAAAAATCTACATTGAAATTTCCACAAACTAATAACTGTTTCTTTTTATCTGAAAGGTGGCTCAATAATGCCTCTACATTGTTGTCCAAAATTAAACCAACGAACGGGAATTTTTCAAGGTTGCGTTTATTTTGCTACAAAACAGTATAAACAGGTGATAGAAAAATACACTAAAGAGCCAGAGAAACAGGTACACCTGCCAAATATCGTGTAGGGCCCCCGCGAGCCTGCAGAAGTGCCGCAACACGACGTGGCATGGACTCGACTAATATCTGAAGTAGAGCTGGAGGGAAATGACACCATGAATCCTGCAGGACTGTCCATAAATCCGTAAGAGTATGAGGGGGTGGAGATCTCTTCGAAACAGTAAGTTGCAAGACATCCCAGATATGCTCAATAACGTTTCCTTCTGGGGAGTTTGTTAGCCAGTGGAAGTGTTCAAACTCAGAAGAGTGTTCCTGGAGCCACTCCGTCGCAATTCTGGACGTGTGGGGCGTCGCATTGTCCTGCTGGAATTTCTCAAGTCCGTCGGAATGCACAGTTGACATGAATGGATGCAGGTGATCAGACGAGCGGTCTCAGGCGCTGCAGTCATGGACTGAGTGGCTGGTCCCGGCGGAGGTTCGAGTCCTCCCTCGGGCATGGGTGTGTGTGTTTGTCCTTAGGATAATTTAGGTTACGTAGTGTGTAAGCTTAGGGACTGATGACCTTAGCTGTTAAGTCCCATAAGATTTCACACACACATCAGGTGATCAGATAGGATGCCTACGTACGTGTCACCTGTCCGAGTCGTATCTAGACGTATCAGGGATCCCATATAACTCCCACTGTACACGCCCGACACCATTACAGAGCCTCCACCAGCTTGAACAGTCCCCTGCTGACATGCAGTGTCCATGGGTTCATGAGATTGTCTCCTTCCCCTTACACGTCCATCCGATTGATACAATTTGAAACGAGAATAGTTCGACCAGGCAACATGTTTCCAGTCATCAGCAGTCCAACGTAGGTGTTGACGGGCCCAGGCGAGGCGTAAAACTTTGCGTCGTGCAATCATCAAGGGTATAAGAGTGGGCCTTCGGTTCCGGAAGCCCATATCGACGACGTTTCGTTGAATGGTTCGCACGCTGACACTTTTGTTGATGGGCCAGCATTGAAATGTGTAGAAATTTGCGGAAGGGTTGCACTTTGTCACGTTGAACCGTTCTCTGCAGTAGGTCGTGGTCCCGTTCTTGCAGAATCTTTTTCCGGACGCAACGATGTCGGAGATTTGATGTTTTAGCGGATTTCTGATATTCACGGCACTCTTGTGAAATGGTCGTACAGGAAAATCCCCACTTCATTGCTACCTCGCAGGTGCTGTGTCCCATTGCTCGTTCGCCGACTATAACATCACCTTCAAACTCACCTAAATCTTAATACCTGCCATTGTAGCAGTAGTAACCGATCTAACAACTGCGCCAGATACTTGTTGTCTTGTATAGGCGTTACCGACCGCAGCGCCGTAATCTGCCTGTTTACATATCTCTGTATAAAATACACATATCTGTACCAGTTTCTTTGGCTCTTCAGTGAAGAAACAGTGTAATGAATACAAAACGTGAAAAGCTGCAACATGCATAACGGTAGACAAAAATGGCCTTCGTTTTTTCCAACTTAACAGATTCGCACACACTTCCCAGCAACTGGAAAATGTGCTCAGTATGTGGTGTAACCACCTCTGGCAGCAATTCAGTCCTGACAATGACGGAGCATGCCGTGAATGATATCATCAGTATCACGTTGAGGCAACGACGCCCATTCTTCCTGCAGAATTGCCTCATGTTGAGGCAATAAGGCACATTCCTCTTGCTCGAAAGTCTTGGACAGTGTTTGGTGGATGATGACGTGAAGCAAGCTGTCTCCTTAGTACATCCCACACATCTTCTATGGAATTCAAATCGGGAGAGCTAGCAGGCAACGCCATGTGTGCAATATCTTCCTTTTACAGGAAAACATCAACCACCCATGCTCTATGAGGTCCAGCATTATCGGCCATCAATACGACGTCTGGGCCCATAGCACCTCTCAACAAGCGTACGTGAGGTCCCATGATCTCGTCACGATACCTAAAAGCAGTTAAGCCTTGCCGATTGAATCGTAAAATTTAGTACAGAGGTGTTAGAATGGATGGCCGGCCGCGGTCGCCGAGCGGTTCTAGGCGCTTCAGTCTGGAACCGCGTGACTGCTACAGTCGCAGGTTCGAATCCTGCCTAGGGCACGGATGTATGTGATGTCCTTCGGTTAGTTAGGTTTAAGCAGTTCTAAGTTCTAGGGGACTGATGACCTCAGATGTTAAGTTCCATAGTGCTCAGAGCCATTTGAACCTTTTTTTTTTTTAATGACAAAAATCAGATGTCGGCAATATCGGGTACAAAAGGTATAAAAGGGCAGTGCATTGGCGAAGCTGTCATTTGTACTCGAGTGATTCATGTGAAAAGGATTCCAACGTGGTTATGGCCTCACGGCGAGAATTAACAGACTGAACGCGGAGTGGTAGTTGGACATGGGACATTCCATTTCGGAAATCGTTACGGATTTCAGTATTCCGAGATCCACAGTGTCAAGAGTGTACCGAGAATACCACATTTCAGGCATTACTTCTCGCCATGGGCAACGCAGCGACCTATGGCCTTCACTTAACGACCGAGAGCAGCGGCGTTTGCGTGGAGTTGTCAGTGTTCACAGACAAGCAACACTGCGTGAAATAACCACGGAAATCAACTTGGGATGCACGACGAACGGATCCGTTAAGACAGTGCGGCGAAATTTGACGTTAATGGGCCTTTGCTAACAGTACGACGCCGCCAGCAACGTCTCTCCTAGGCTCGTGACCATATCGGTTGGACCCTATACTACTGGAAAACCAAGGCTTCGTAAGATGAGTCCCGATTTCATTTGGTAAGAGCTGATGGTAGGGTTCGAGAGTAGCGCAGACCCCACGAAGCCATGGACCCAAGTTGTCAATAAGGCACTGTGCAAGCTGGTGGTGGCTCCACAATGGTGTGGGATGTGTTTACATGGAGTGAACTGGGTCCTGGTTATATTCGGCTACTTTTAGACTATTTGTAGCCACTCATGGACTTTATGTTCCAAAACAACCGCGGAATTTTTATAGATGACAGTGCGCTATGTCCCCGAGTCATAGTTGTTCGCGACTGGTTTGAAGAACGTTCTGGACAATTGGAGCGAATGATTTGGCCACCCAGATCGTCAGATGTGAATATTTACGGGAAATAATCTAGTGGTCACTTCGTGCACAAAATCCCACGCTGGCAACACTTTTGTAATTATGGACGGCTATAGAGGCAGTATGGCTCAATATTTCTTCAGAGGACTTGCAACGACTTGGTGGATCCGTGCCACGTCGAGTTGCTGCCCTGCGGCGGGGGTAAGGAGGTCCGAGATGGTATTAGCAGGTATCTCATGACTTTTGTCACCTCAGTGTAATTGCAGCGCAGACCTGCCTTCGGATATTGGGTAGAAGTATCTGCCCTTACTTGTGATGCCGTTGTTCTCACACTTTAGTCCCATACATGAAACGTGACTGAACTTTGCATGAATACAACAATACTCCGGAAGGAAACGTTACCCCGTTAATTAATGAACGGACTAGACTGGTGATAACAAATATATTTTTGTGGCCTTTGTCCTCCAATTAGGTTGGTGTACTTAAGTTACAACTTTCCTGTAAAACTGAGAACAGCGCTCATCAGAATTCATGGAGCTTGAGAGACCGAAACTAATTCCGACTGACAAATCAAATATGTCCTACCGCATTAGCTACTCACACATACCACTAAAATCAATATGCTGCTCTGTTAGGCGTGAACCGCCAGCATAGTAGTGGATCTGCTGGCAAACACGATTTCTCCAAGGCACCAAATACCCTAATCCCACAGTCATGACCAGACGACGATCAGTGACAGTCTATCGCAACGCTGAGACAGTACACAGACAATCAACATCGTCCAACTAACCGACTTGTGATTGAGTGATGATGTAAGACGCGCGATAATTTTTTTTTCATTTAATCTATCTCCATCCAAGTCTGTAAGTATCATCACCATCCAGTCCGCCCCCGGTAGCTGAGTGGTCAGTGCGACGGACTGTCCATCTTAAGGGCCCGGGTTCGATTCCCGGCTGGGTCGAAGATTTTCTCCGCTCAGGGACTGGGTGTTGTGATGTCTTAATCATCATCATCATTTCATCCCCACGTCAAATCGAAAGACTTGTACCGGGCAGGCGGTCTACCCGACGGGAGGCCCTCGTCACACGCCATTATTATTATCACCATCCAAATGTACTTTGAAGCATCAATTAAATGCACTGCCCACACGACTGTATGTATTCAGACTTAGACAACATCAAATGAACAGATATAAAGCTAATGAAGTAACTAAGGTAGACTGCCATCTGATATAGATCTTACGTTAGTCAAGCCCCGACGCATTCTCCTCTGTACAGTGGTCTATCACCCCTACTTATAACATTTTGGACATCTGTGACGTCAGATAGTCCACTTTACTAATAATTATCCTACCGAAATTGTAGCGTCCTACGTTGGTTCTTCCAGTGGAAACTATAGTGGACTTACTCTTACAAAATTTGCTTTTCAGGTGGGCTACTTTTCTTTCCGTGGCCCTCAATTACTTGGAGTCTTCCACCTGCTTGTTGCTGAGGGGTGTCTGCTCCCGCAAATTGTGTCCAACTTTTACTTTTTGCACCTTCATATTCTTACTCCAGCTTCCCAAAAACTGTCCGCCAACACGCTCTATACATCGCTATAATGACTTAGCGTCCTTCGGTGCTCTGTCGCTCCGCCTCGCAACGATGAATGGTTCCGGCCTCCACGTGCTATCATGAATTCTGATTTCAGTACTTAATTGAAATTGAAATATCTTGTCATCTAAAACTCTGATCACCATGCGATTTTCACATTACGCTCTTTAATAAACGACTAATCGCATACAAATTCTATTCCAACCTCTTTCTCCTGTTACTCAACTGCTATGATTCCAGAGCTAAGTGCATGAGCAATTAGTCAGATCAGTAAGTGTATCTACCACTGCTACGTCTCAAATGCATTTCCACATTATTCAGAAATATGAAAGTATTCGAATGAAATCAGGTGATGTTGAAGAAATTAGATTAGGAATGACACTGTAAAAGTCGTAGATGAATTCTGCTATTAGGACAGTATAATAACTGATGATGACCTAAGAAGGTAGGACCCGCCAGGGTAGCCGAGAGCGCTAACGCGCTGCTTCCTGGACGCGGGTAGGCTCGCCGGCCCCGGATCGAGTCCACCCGGCGGTTTAACGACGAGGGCCGATGTGCCGGCCAGCCTGGATGTGGTTTTTAGACGGTTTTCCACATCCCACTAGGTGAATACCGGGCTGGTCCACATGTGTCGCCTCCGTTACACGGCTCGCAGATATCTGAACACTTTCGCACTATTCCATGGATTACACTCGACGCAGACAGTTGGGGTACACTAATGCCATCCCGGGGGGTACAGGGTGACTGCAGGAAGGGCATCCGATTAACGATGGCTGACATTGCGGGACAAGGCTCAAGCGATAGATAGATGGCCGAAGAAGATAGGATAAAATTGCGGGCTAGCAATAACAAGAAATGAGTTTTGGAACAAATATATTTTGACATCTAATATAAATTTAAGTTTTAGGGAGTCTTTTCTGAAGGTGTTTGTGCTGGATGTAGGTTTATGTGGAAGAGAAATTCGGTCGATGAGCAGTTCAGATAAAAAGAATATAGAAGCTATTGAAATGTGGGGCTACAGAAGAATTCTGAAGATAAGACGGATAGATCGAATTACTAATGAGAAGTAACTAAATAGAATTACAGATAAAGGAAATTTATAGGACGACTTGATGAAAAGCAGG
Source organism: Schistocerca piceifrons (assembly GCF_021461385.2). Classification (NCBI taxonomy): domain Eukaryota; kingdom Metazoa; phylum Arthropoda; class Insecta; order Orthoptera; family Acrididae; genus Schistocerca; species Schistocerca piceifrons. Next base: position 538,079,613 of record NC_060149.1, read on the forward strand.
GATCAGTTGACAGTACATATCCTAAGGGAGCTATGGTTAATCAATTTGGTACTGGTGGGAAGTGTGTCCGGAGGCAGGATGGTTCTAAAACTTATCAAGGGAGACCTAGCATTGAATACAATAAGAAGATTCAAATGGATGTAGTTCATAGTAATTATTCAGAGATAATGAGGCTTGCACAGGATAGACTAGCGTGAAGAGTTGTGTAAAACCAGTCATCGAAGTAAAGTCCACAACAACAACAACAATCGAGTTAGAATAGAACAACGGTTACTCACAAGGAATTTTGCAAACAAAAGTTACAAACTAAAGATTAAAAAAGCTCTTTCATAAGAATGAACAGTTACGAGAGGCTAATTCTATCTTTTACTGTAGTGTATATTTGGCAGTAACCTGAGACCCTCTCTGTCAAATGTTTCAAGAAGTATATTGGCAGTCTATCTCTTTCCCAAGGCCCGTGCGGAACTATGGAGAATTCCTTGGTGGTGGTCGGTAGACTGCGCCCCAGACATGTCCTGCAGCGCTGACAACGTTGGACAGTCCGAGTTGTCGGTATTTTCACCTGTTGAGATATTCGTGGACATGAGAAGCAAGATATGGGAAGTCATTAGCATCCACGAAGAAGAAGTCTGGACTACGAGTGCATTGGAAAACTCGCACAGGTATTACAGTAGTTCATGTCCGTAGCTCTGAGCATCAACAGAATTCTTCCAACCACGAACGTAAGTACGAGTATGACGCTTCGCACACACATTCAATGCCATTACACCTCACTGTCGGCCCCCTGCACCCCTCTTCCTCATATGATGTCCCTGTTATTGCACTGACCACCACTCTTCGTCCACATAAATGTGAATCCCTTTATATACTTGCTCCATTTATTCCTCGTCAGATCTCGATGTTTCCGACTCTGCGTAAACGTGTTTATCTATGCTGCCGTTGTCGAAACAAACTCTTCCGGAAGTCTGAGTAACAGACCAAGACTTATATGCTTTTGCTACACAGCTTATAAGGAAATTATAGCTCCTGAGCCAAAGGGAAACTTCTGACACTCTTGCATTCTTCTTTAATTTTTGTTCTCCTAATTAAAATGGAATAAAACCTATTTTTCGTGGCATACGCGTTTCGCATATATTATTTGAAAGGCAACATCAATGGCTTGCAGTGTATAAGTTTTTTTGTTCACACTATTTTGTTTCACATACTGGATATTCTTCAATGAGGTTACCAACAGTTCTGACACCTTCTGATTTTCTATGACGTGCTACTAGTTAAAATTTATGCTTACAATTTTCGTATATGCTGCTGTACATGTGTCCTTGTTCCGGTTTTACAGCTGTTCTTCTGCATACTGCCCTCGAAATTCCATTTGCACAGCACTAGGAATAAATACTCAGTCACTTCATATTTTTGGTGTTATAGTCAACTATTGAATGTTATTGCCAACTATCTAATATGTGTCTCTGATCTCTCTCTCTCTCTCTCTCTCTCTCTCTCTCTCTCTCTGTGTGTGTGTGTGTGTGTGTGTGTGTGTGTGTGTGTTCTAGTATTGTTAGGTGCATATAAGGGTACTGTTTCTTTATTTTTAGTTTTTTATCTTATCATTCAAAAAATGGTTCAAATGGCTCTGAGCACTATGGGACTTAGCATCTTAGGTCATCAGTCCCCTATAACTTAGAACTACTTAAACCTAACTAATCTAAGGAGATCACACACATCCATGCCCGAGGCAGGATTCGAACCTGTGACCGTATACCTTATCATTTCTTCTGTTAGGTTTAGCACACAATTTGTGGTGATATGTGACTGGTCGTTTGTCACTCGTTTGTTCTCTGCAGTGGTTTTCTGGATGTGGTATTTTTCCTGCATTGAGTTGAGACATTTATTGTGATTATTTATTCTGATGATTTTCATACCTTGTTCTAAGTTGGTAGGATTATGTTTGGGGAATGTGGAGTGGTTTGTTTCATACTCCCAGTGCTTGTGTGTTCTTTGTAAGATGCTTTAAAATTCCTGCATGTTATGCCTTTGTGTAATTTATGACAAATTTGACTTTCAAGTTTGTATACTCTTGGTCCATGGAACTTGTCCCTACTTGAATATTAGTTGGCTTAAGTTTGTCGGAAGAGTTTATAAAGTTTTGTTATATGCAAGTCCTGTTTCTTTAGTACATTTGCCACTGTGTGTGTTAATTTATGTGTGTAAGTCATAGTATACAATGTACTTTGTTCCTGTGTGCTGTTGTCAAAGTGTATGGGCGTTGTGTCCATTCGCAAAGCACTTAAAACACCGTAACCATAATGCCACCAACTTACATCAAGACATGAAAAACTTCAGAATCAATAACCACAACAAACGCCTTATTCCATTTCAGGAATACCACCACATCCAGAAAACCATTGCATAAAACAAACAAGTGATGAACAACCAGACACATATCAACGTAACTTCTCTGTTAAACTTAAAAAAATTATAGGGTAAGGAAATCAAAATGTATAAAAATAAAAAGACGTATCCATACAGACACGTAACTATGCTAAAACAAATTCAAACACACGCACACACACACACACACACACACACACACACACACACACATACATACATACATACACTTGCAGATTACAGATCTCACAAACACACATTCAACAGTTGGCGACAACGTCTAAAACATAAAATGAAGAGATGAAGTGACTGAATGTTGATTTATTAGTGCAGTACAAATGAAATCACGAATGGCAGTAGGCAGAAGAACAACACTAAAACCAGAACAACAACATATGTAAAGCTGCATCAACGAAATTTGTAAGCAAAAATTTGGAATTTTATTTCGCAACAGAAGATTAGAAAATGTCAGATTGTTTATAACCGCAATGTAAAATGTCGAATATGTAGAAAAAATATTATAAAAATAAATTGCATAATTTCAGGTCAGCGATGATGCCTTTCAGATTATAAAGGTGAAACGTGTATGTCATGAAAAATCCGTTTTATTCAGTTGTAATTGAACAGAAATAAAGTGATAATTATGATGGCCAGCGGTCCTAGGCGCTTCAGTTTGGAACCGCGCGACCGCTACGGTCGCAGGTTCGAATCCTGCCACGGGCATGGACGTGTGTGTCGTCCTTGGGTTAGTTAGGTTTAAGTAGTTATAAGTTCTAGGGGACTGATGACCTCAGATGTTAAGTCCCATAGTGCTCAGAGCCATTTGAACCATTTTTTGATAGTTATGAGCATAACACCTGGATTTCTTTGCACAGTTAAGTCCAGATACCGTTCCTACGTTGACAGTTCACTCTTTCTCAGCCTTACACTGGCCTTAGATGAACATTTCCTACACCTCGAGACAGTTGCCTGGTTTATCCGACACAGGGAGCCAAGAAAGCGTTATCTAGGTCATAGCACAGGAGGTGTTTCAGTCCAGATACCGCTCCTACGTTGACAGTTCACTCTTTCTCAGCCTTACACTGGCCTTAGATGAACATTTCCTACACCTCGAGACAGTTGCCTGGTTTATCCGACACAGAGAGCCAAGAAAGCGTTATCTAGGTCATAGCACAGGAAGTGTTTCAGTCACCATACTCGTACCACGAGCGGCGCGCAACGCAATTTTCATGCTCCGCTGGCGACAACCTCTGCCGCAGAAGCGGTTAAACGCGGCGCCACACATGCGGAATTCTCGGGGCACAAAGGAAGAGCCCGCAGATGCGTCGATGAGTTCTCGCCAGATGGCGGCGCCTTCAACCGGATATGAACACAGTGCATCGTATCGAGCCACCCTGGGAAAAACGCATATTCGCCGTTCACTAGCTCGATACAGTGGAAAATGATTTCTCACTCGTAATCAGTGTTGCTGTTTTTGTAGTTCCGTCAAGTGGCAGTACGCTTATAAAAAGGAGAAGAAACCGAGAAGATGAACGGCGGATGGTATCACTTAATTGAAACAGAGAAAACTAAGTATTTACTAGTGAATAGTGAAATTCTGTTCATAACTTGCTTTTTAAACTTAAATTTATTGTTTCATTAATGTTTCGAGTGTATTTTCGAATGATGTTGAAATTTGTTATTCTTACTGGAGGTATAGTAACAGTTAATAATGACTAACGGTACAGATACCATGGAAATGTTCGTTTTTATTTCAAGCCACTAGTTTGGTCAGAATCGACTTTTCAAACGTGGCCCTCTCGAACTGGACTCATGGCGTCTTGGCGTAGGCAACCATAGCGTATGACTTCATTTGTAAATACAGAGCAATTCTAAAATAATGATAGGTTGATTCTTGGCAAAGTCTACGGGGATTAAGTGAAAAGGAAATATTTGCTATCTCACAAAACATTCGCGAGAAGAGTAACTGTGAATGATTATTCAGTGACTGCTCTGATCGTGCCAGGAAGGCGTATGGAAACAACATGCACGTAATATAAATTGACAAGTCATCGGTGAGCCCTCAGCTGCCTATCGCAATGCAAAAACTGCAGAACCTAATCCAGTCAAAACCATTTGCCTACTGACACCTAACGACTTGCACTCCAGGACCATGTGCGCTACAAATTCTCACTATCATTCATGAGCAGCAGAGTCAACCGTTGCATGTGGATGGTCATTTGGCCACGGGTACGCATCAAACATTGAATACTGCACCCTCTGTCCAGAAAATCTGTCTATTTTCCACCACAACTCCCAGGCAGAAGCTGAAGTTCACCCATGCATGCTTAGCGTCCGAATCCGTAGTCCGCAGTAAAGTATAGACAAGAGTGAAGCAAAGACCCAAAACAAGTGCCCCCAAATTTGTTATTCCACGTAAAGCCAACTTCGCCAATCAGAAGGCTCCACCAGACGTTGACCAATAAAATTATTTTTACAAACTGTTAAATTCTGCTTCTGGGGAAAGTTTATTACTTCTGCTAGCGGACTGTCTTCCTGTGTGCAAAAATCTGATAAGCTTCCAGCCCAACTCCTACTCTCTCATATTTCTTAAGAACAACCAATGAATTACTTCTGCACTGTTCCAGAAAAAAACTGTCCTATCTCCACCTAGAGTCACCTCTGTCTGATGCAGTTCCACTCTCACAGGGGACAGGAAAATATTTGAACAAAGCAGAGCTGCATAACTTCTCGCAATAAAAACAGAGACCACTGTCTTATGGCTGTCCCCTCTCTCCCTTCCCTTCTTGGATGATGTTGGTCGGAAAAAAGTAACTCCGTGAAACTGTGCTTTGTAAAACGGCAATTTATTTTGCACCGTTAATACTCATCTCATGGTTTGTTATTCAAGCTTATTAGCTAGTGACTAGGACTGCACATCACGCCAGCCATAGTTGTCGGATAACTCGTGGCGGCCGTCTGTATGGCGCCCTGCCGTGAATAGACGTAGGTCTACCTATAGCTACAGGACGAGACGCTCGCACCTGACTCCTCGCGGCCTATCTTTTGAAAGTACTCACACTCAGTGTTCCTTCCTCTCACGCCTAACCGCTCTCCTCGGTCTCGTCGTCGATCTTGCCGCAACGATGCCGCACCTTGGCTGCAAATTTCATCTCCAACATGTGACAATCTTACTTTCCTTACATCCTTATATTACGCTATCAAATTTACAAACATTAAACAAATTTTTTATATGACTTTACAAAAACTATCGTTAATTGTATCATAAATTAGCTCCCCCTTTTTTATTTAACTTAATTCTACTATAAGATAAAGGTCATGGTTTCCTCATCGTCTTCGTGATGGATAGTAAGAGTGAGATTGATGGTCATGACGGTTAGTATATTTGTAACTACAGGTATATTATGTTGTTTTGAAAACTTCGCACCTTGACTCCGACTTCAGCTTCTTTTTCTATACAATCTCTTCTTTTTGTCCTTAGCTGTAACAGAACCTCAAAATACACTTTTTATTTTTTGTTACTGCCCTTCAAAAACCGTCTTTATTGATCTGTTGTATTGTTTTTAATTTCGAACTTCTTCCTATTTTTTCGATCGCAAACTTTTACATTCCTATCTTCTCTCATTGTACTGTTCCATATAGAAACCTTTTCTGGTGAATGTAACATTCTACTGCTCTACCACCTTCCACGAAATAACATGTTTCTTGCTTATCTTAATATTTCAATTCTCTTTCCTAATAGTTACCTCCTAACGACTTCTTATACGTATTTCCCTCATATTTTTATTTCAGTATCAGATTGTGGTATCTTCCACAAATCCAATATGCTTCACATATTCCCCAAAATATCTCTTCAATTATTTGTTCACCGTCCTTGACGGAACAAAAAGAAGATAAAATGCCTATCTCCTTCCCCCTTAATAATCTATTTCCTACCTACTTCTTCACTTCTTTTCTTCTACACAAATCAACTTTCTCCTCCTTCACTCTACGTCTTTAAGAGAGAATCTACTATTATTTCGTTAAACTATCCACATGCTTATCTCTATTTTTCTTCTTACGTTCTGTTCTTTCCCCAAAACACATTTCGTTTGCAGAAGAGTTACCTTACTTGTTACTTTCCTGTCTTTTCATCATCATTATTATTTTACCTCCTTACAAAATTTATTTTATTTAATTAATCGAGATAAGTACAAGTTAAAAGTTTTACTTGTGTGCATTTTGCTCTCTTCCCTATTTTTTTGATTTTTCACTTCTAACTAGGTATCACTATTGGTGTTATCAATGGTGCTTTATCCTCATGGCATATTATTACTTTCTCCGTTTCGTATACACGCGCTACATCTTCTACAGTTTGGTCATCATCATCAATTTTTGTCCTACTGTCTATATTCACCGTTTCTGTCTCCTGTTCCTCACCATCGTAGGTCGATTCCCAGTCAATTGAATCCCAGCCTGCTGATGTCTGTATTCGATCTCTCCTTAGACCTACTTCAAAATCTGGCTTATCAAAACTAAGTCTATTTACATGTTTGATTATACAATTAACTTCATTGTTCAATCGAATTACTTGTGGCTGGTCTTCTTTCCTTCCATCTCGTCAATTTTGTCTTTTACCTGGGTTTAGTGGCCTCACCTCGACTTCCTCTATCGGTGCATTTCTCATGTTTTGACCCGCTGAAGCTTGATTTTCCCAACCTTTCTGCCTTCTGGCCATTCCATTTCCATCTGAATAACCTGGATTTTGCTGCTGAAAGCCTGTAAACCTTCCGCCTTCGTTTGCACGGAGATTGTATCTCCGATCATAGTTACCACCGTAGTTTCTAGGACCAAATCCCCCATTATAATTCCTCGGTCCCCCGAAGCCATAAATGTTATTTGCCCTCTGTGCGTTACCAAAACCATAGTTGTTATTGTTCTCAAATGTTCAAATGTGTGGGAAATCTTATGGGACTTAACTGCTAAGGTCATCAGTCCCTAAGCTTACACACTACTTAACCTAAATTATCCTAAGGACAAACACACACACACCCATGCCCGAGGGAGGACTCGAACCTCCGCCGGGACCAGCCGCATATTGTTCTCCCATGGGCGACTACCACTCCTTCCAAAACCATCACCTTTCCCTCCGTTACTATTACCATTGGAGTTATTATTAAAACCTGATCGGTTACTGTTACTCCCCCTACTAGTGTTGTCTCTGATTGTGCGTTGTTTTTTTGCGTCATCTTCACTAAATAATACTTCAAGTCCTCTTAACATTCCTTTAAATGCTTGTATGTTATCTCCTGCCCTACCAACCAATGACTGCTGATAACGTAACGGTAACTTCATTGTGCACATCTGTATCAGTTCCCCATCACTGTATGGATTATCTAAACACTGATTTTTCTTTGTCATATCTTTGAAAAATCTAACGGGTTTCTTTCCTCCGGAATTTTCGAACAACTCTTTCTCCAACAACTCATACATCATCCTGTTTTGCGTTTCTGTCGAACAGGAACGCACCAAGAATGCAGTTTTAAATTGTTCATATGAATGACAGTTCGCCGCTACTCTTTGCATGGTTTCCACTATTGCTCCGTCCATATGCCCACAAATGGAGTCAAGTTTATGGCTAAGCGACCAGTGCTCTGGTAAACCTATCTGAAATTGACTCATGAACGTGCGTGGATGTAAGCCGTTCCCGCTTTCTTTGTAATGTTGGAATTTTCTGACTGTCAAAAAGTGATTATTGTCAAATTTTTCTCTTCCCCCATACGGCGTTTGAGTTTCCACAACATTACTCGTTTCTTTCAATTGTGTCATATTCTCTTGTACTCGTTCTACCACATTTCGACCTTGAGTTGACATATTTATGTCCCATTTAGCATCGTATCTATGCAGTGGTGTGCAGTTGTCTACATCGTACCGTTCCTCGTGATCGGACTGAAAGATTCGTTTACATTTCCCGTTACTGGTTCCGTGTTTTGCCTTTCTATTAGATTTACATGGGCTTGCGGTCTGTAACCTGTTGTGCTGTAACTCGGCAATTGTGGAATTGGTAGATGTGTCGTCGCAATCTGCTCCGCTCTCGCGTCACCCGCGTACTTTTGAAGGGTCGGCTGCCGCTCTGCCGGAATGCGCGCGTCTACCGTTTCTCGCTCCCATGTCAGGTGTGACCGCACGTTACCTACTTCTCTCCCCTGTGTTAACTGTTCCTTTCCTATTTGTTTTTGTTTCGCTTCGGTGATTACTGACGCAACCTCCTGTGAATAAACGACTGGAATTTCATGACGTTTTTATGTTCCCGCTACTGCTACAGAAGATGCTTTACATTGACGAAGCGCTACCTTTGAAACCAATTTACCCGTTAAAAACCTGCGTAGCAGTGACATGTAAATAATTTTCCTCAGAAAAAAACACCTAACCACACTATATATTTCGCTTTCCCTGAGAGCCAAGGGAGGGCCGCTCTTCCCTCCCTCCCTACTGCCTCTCTTGCCGACTGGTATGGGTGACATTGCTAGCGGATATTCGCTGCTTATAGAAATTTCAAACTTGAAGCGCATTAAAATAACAGGCGACACGAAAATAAATTTTCCCGATGTTTCCACAGCTCTGACACTTTCGTTTATCATTTTTTGTACAGTTCTCTTGCTGACACGTGCTTCTGCAGTTCGCTCTTGAGCCTTCATAATGCGAAAAGTAGGAGTTTCGCTTTCAAATTCACATTTTAAAAAGTTGTAGTACGGAAATTTTATGAGAAGATCCTCCCGCAACAAAAAATGCCTTTTTTTTATGACTACCACCAGAATTCGCCTATCATATTCGCGGAACTCTCTCCTCTATTTCGCGATAATACAAAACGAGCTGCCTTTCTTTGAACTTTTTCGATGTCCTCCGTCAATTCTATCTTATGTGGATCTCACACCGGATAGCAATATTCCAGAGTTCTGCCAATAAATCGCAGTCTCTGGTTTGTTCTCCCCTCAACATTATCTGTGTGATGGTTCCAGTTTAAGTTATTCGTAGTAACGACTGAGTATTTAGTTGAATTTACAGCCTTTAGATTTGTGTGTTTTATCCTGTAATCGAAATTTGGCGGATTCTTTTTAATATTCGTTGGATTACTTCACACTGTTCATTATTTAGAGTCAACTGCCACTTTATACACCATCTTGTTTAAATAATTTTGCAATGTGTTTTGATCGTAAATGACTTTATAAGACGGTAAATCACAGCATCATCTGCAAACAATCTGAGGGCTCTCAGATTATCTTCTAACTCGTTTATGTAGTTCAGGAACAGCAGTGTGCCTATAACTTTTCCCTGGGGAACGCCAGATATCACTTTTGTTTTACTCGATGATTTTCCGTCGGTTTCTCGTACCTTCCTGACAGGTAATCACGAATCCATTCGCACAACACAGACGATACTCCATAGACATGCTATTTGATTAGAAGTCGCTTGTGAGGAACTTCACGTTCATTGCCGTCACGTGGCACATTTATTTGGAAATGGCAGTATAACATTTATAGACACACATTCACAGCTATACTGCTACAAGAAAGTAACATCGACAACTGAATGAATAATTCAGTTACTCTGAGAATCAAACTGCTCTGTCGCGAAGTATGGCAACAGCGCAGCATGCGGAAGGGAGATTCTCACGGTCCTGTTTGTAGCTCGCGGCTAGCTTATTGTCTGCTAGTAGTTAATGGAGGGGGATGCTCCGAATCGCTGAAAATTGGGCCGCCTTCCTACATGAAGCGAACTTTAGTGTCAGATTATAAACTATCTATGCTTTTCTCAACTGTTTCTATCTCTATTTCGTATTTCTATTTTCTTTTAATCTCATCAGATTATCTCACCCTTATATTTTTCACTCTACGTTTGTGCATCTTTGTTGCCTAAACATACAAACAAAGCGTTCTGTCCGCGTTCGACTGTGCGTATGATGCCGTTGGTTCATTGTCCATCACAATCACTTCAGGCAATCCTTCCAGGCAAAAAAATCGACGACAGAGTCTGAAGGGTACAGCACGTCGTAATCGAGGATATGGGAATCACAAAAGGAATCTTGCTGAAAGCATCAGTGATAATAAGCCAACAGGTATTTCAATAAGGGCCCACAAAATCCAAATGTAACCGCTGCCACGTTTCCCCAGGGTTAGGGCTGTCAAAGAACTGTTGAGTTGGGGCTGACTAATGTTCTGCACATGCTTGACACTGTGACGTCATCCACTCATTGAGCAAATCCATCCCCTACCACCTACAATCTCATTGTGCCAATTGTCTGGTTCGAACAATGACCCAATAACCTTAGTAGAGCAAGCAAAGCACGTGTTGTTGAAGAGCTTAGTGAATTACCACCAGCGACTGGTCATTGTCAGTCAGCAAGAAAATCACCCCCTTTCGGACTGTGAGGATGTGCCGATGGGCAAAGTATCGGGCCTCCCACACGCGGGAATATGATCTGTTGCTCCTCTTGACAATGAGCTCGTGGTCGTGCGGTAGCGTTCTCGCTTCCCACGCCCGGGTTCCCGGGTTCGATTCCCGGCGGGGTCAGGGATTTTCTCTGCCTCGTGATGACTGGGTGTTGTGTGCTGTCCATAGGTTAGTTAGGTTTAAGTAGTTCTAAGTTCTAGGGGACTGATGAGCATAGATGTTAAGTCCCATAGTGCTCAGAGCCATTTGAACCACCTCCGTGGCGGCCGGTGCCCTCTCCGCTGTGATAGTCTAAAAGGGAACCCCTTGAGTGCGAGGTTGCAAGTTCAGTCTTTAGTATGTCTCATTTGAAAATTTTATGTAAACAATTATGACAGGAAAAATATTAGCTCCTAATGACTCACCATCCGCTTCAGAAGGCGGCAGAAAATAACTCTCCAGGAGATGCAGAGATCAACCGCCCATGGGACGTATGTATTACACTTCACCAAATGGACATCATCGACATTCAAGAAATGTTCAAAACAAACCGTTAATTTGCAGCATGAAAACTGAATGGAATAAGACACGCGACAGTGATCACAAAGGTTTGGACCATTAATAGGCGATCTCCTTGGGAGTTACCAACAGTGCAGGGCGTCCAGCTAGCTATCCTCTTTTAAAAATTGCATATAGAATCATACTGATTAAACGGGGCGATGAGAACTGACGGGATGTGGTGGCATGCAACCTAATGTGAAACACTTTGTCGTGGAGCCTATCGTCAAACTGGGTATCTTTTAACGTGTAGTTGCAGATAGTGCGATAATATGTTTTATAGCCACGGAAAAAACAAACATCCAGAGGCTGAATTTGTCCAGTAGTTCCACGTGGTATGAAATGAAATGTCACACACTTTTCAGGACGGATAGTTTGCTCTAAATGAGCATGACTTTATACACAGACCAGGAATCAAGCAAAAGCATGTTATTTTAACAAGCTATTGGCCATAAACGGTGCTCGTAACATAGTAGTAGTTCTTTTACGCCCATTTTCCCACTCTTGCTTGCTGTGACGTGAACATTCCTTACTGTCCCTGCAAGATCACGCACATAAGGAAGAATCGTAGGGGACAGAGCACCTCCAAATTCTCACAGAATTTCCCAGCCAATTTACCATCCAGATTAACAGTCGGCATAATTGTATCCGAATGCGTTAAGGCGTTGATATTAGTTGATCTTGATATATCTCTCTTGGTACCTTTAATTTCCAGGGTTCCTTTCATATGCATTTCATCTTCAAATCCTGACTGGTCTCAGTTGAAAACAAATTCCTTACTGAACAATGGGATAAGTTTGTTTACCTCATCTAAGAATTTTCGGGCCGGCCGAAGTGGCCGTGCGGTTCTAGGCGCTACAGTCGGGAACCGAGCGACCGCTACGGTCGCAGGTTCGAATCCTGTCTCGGGCATGGATGTGTGTGATGTCCTTAGGTTAGTTAGGTTTAATTAGTTCTAAGTTCTAGGCGACTGATGACCTCAGAAGTTAAGTCGCATAGTGCTCAGAGCCATTTGAACCATAAGAATTTTCGGCCCGAACCCGCAATTTGCTGTACATCGTCAAATTGATGCTTTGTCAGAAGTTTCTTTATCTTACGTCTTCCAACATGGAGTACTGTTTGAAGTTATGCAGCCATCCTCTGCTTCCCTTGAAATCATTATAATCAATGTCGCGCGCAATTTTATGTGCATGACGTAGTAGATCACTATCATGCTCATCCTGTAAACAGTATTGAGCATCTTTGAAACCTACAAACGCCAGTTTTTGCGGCAAGTGCGCCTTGTCCTCCTTTGAATATCTGTAGTTTTTCTTATGCACTACAGGGTCATATTGCTGCTGACTTACTCATAATCGGTTCATAATTGTTCTTTTACTACGCTGCGGATGATCTTCCAAGTGCGTAATTGTGTTTAGTACCCGCTCCTTGGACAACTATTGTCGTTTACTACGTTTCGCTGGAGACGGGATATGTGGCTACCTGTACCACAAGGGTGACCAACTACATGGCTCGACACCTGTTTCAGTATGGCTTTCACTTTTTAAGTACACATCGTCATCATTGTATGTAACACCACACATCCCACCTACGCCCCGTAGCTCATGCTGCGCTCACCATTGGACACCTCCAATCCCGCTTGTTATTAGCAGCCAATATAGTGGTTGCATGGTAGGCAATATGTGGGGCCTTCGAATGCCGTAAACATCATTGGCTTTTTGCAACCTCTGACTCAATGCATTCCTTGTAATTATCACGCGCGGGATTAGCCGAGCGGTCCGAGGGGCTGCAGTCATGGACTGTGCGGCTGGTCCCGGCGGAGGTTCGAGTCCTCCCTCGGGCATGGGTGTGTGTGTTTGTCCTTAGGATAATTTAGGTTAAGTAGTGTGTAAGCTTAGGGACTGATGATCTTAGCAGTCAAGTCCCATAAGATTTCACATACATTCTTTCTTTTTTTTTTTTTGTAGTTATCACATTAACGATTTGGTCTTCTTCAATTTGTTTGACAGCGGCAAGCGATAGGAGCGGAGCACTATTTTTCAGCTGCTAGGCAACTCCATCTTTTTGATCCAGAGTCCAGGCAGTTTGCTGCGGCGACATCAGAATCAAATTCAATTGCGTAAACTGCGTGATCCTGCAGCAGACTTTGTTCTTGCAGATTCTGTGCCTACCCAGTTCTCAAAGCCCCCGCCATTTTCAGCCCCGTGGGATCCTGCGCCATCGGTGCAGGACCAGGAACCGATGAATTTGGCCATCCCATCGTACCCGTCGTAATGCCTAAGGCCTCTGTCGGCAGGGATGGGCCGGCCGCCCAAGAAGCCACTGTAGACACCTCTCCAGCCGTCGCGTCCCACTTCTCCTTAGCTGGAAGCGTGCCCTGCAGTCGGTTTTTCGGCTGGTGTTTCCGATCGGTCGCAAGGCCTATGCCGGGGCTCAGCTTCAGCTCCTGTCTCCTTATTGCCACCTACATCTTACTCTCCAGCCTCGTCGTCAAGGCAATCGCCACTACACGACGACGAGGAGGAGGTTTGGCGGGGAGGTGTGTGTTATCGTTGCAGTCGATACCACCGGAGGTGGCGCCCGGCGACAATTGGCAACACATCGCAGGAATCCCGCGGACGCCGATAGCGGTCGCGCAAGACACGCCGCGGCCGATGATGCGCGTGCCGGGTTCGGACTCCACCGGCTGCTGACAAGAGTACCCTCTGAGGACTGGATAAAGGACTACCCCGCGGCAACTAAAGTTCCGTTCAGTTGGCCGTGGGCTGGAAAACAGATTACATCGTGTCCTGCCTTGTAGATTGTGTGCTTTTATGATGATGTATTTTGCTGATTTGAATTGTACTTCAGGACTGACTCAAGTTAAGTACAGATACATTCACCGACTATTGATGGGGATTAATTATTTGCCCTCGTGGAGATCTCTGAGGGCGACAGTTCGCTGTTCTGAGACTCCTGGCGACCTGTCTTAATATGCCGGTATTCCACGGCGGGGTACCACATTTAGAAGTAAGAAAGGACCCAAAGGCCCTAATCTTACCAGATTAATTGATTACATTAATTAACAAATATCTCAGAGGAACAATAGTTCCGTTCAGTTGGCCGTGCGCTGGAGAACAGATTACATCGTGTCCTGCCTTGCAGACTGTGTGTTTTATGATGATGTGTCTTGCTGCTCTGAGCATATAATATTTTGCTACTGGTATACAGTAACAAATCGTGCCATGAGCAAACAATGGTGGGCGCCAATTATGCAGTGATGATTTTTTTAATTATGTTTAATTTATTGTTATTTAACTTCCCTTGAGTTCGGAATTTTCTGGAATGTAAATATGTTATATTACAATGACTTATTTTCACAACAAGCTGTCTGTACCACGGTCATAAACTTCGGTTGCCCTTCACAAGTCGCTGTTACAAAACAATTATTATACAAGAGCAAGCATTGCCTGCCGGGGGAGCGACTATTAAACTATGTTTTTGAAAACAGCCACAAGTTTAAACTGTATATTCCGATGATTCTGTTGTTCATTTGAAGAACGAAACCGGTAAATAAAAAATACAAACTGCGACTTATGGCTGTTTTCAAAAACTTAATTATTATACATCCATGTCTACATAAAAACAATAATTACTCCGCTATATTGATGAAAGTATGTCAGGGTCGTTCCCACACTTTTTAGTTTTTTTCTACGCACGAGGAGAACAAGGTAAGTACCATCACCGATTTCCCAGGAACTTCGCACAGTGGAAGAGGAGTGCAAATAAACGAATACTTGTCTCGGCTTATCTGCAGATACGCGTCTGTTTCTGAAAAAGCGACGTCAACATTTTCCTAGGTATTGTTGAGGTTCTATACGTGTCTTTTCCCGGGTGATATTCTCATGCGAGTCCGTGCGTCGGCGGTTAGCGTAGTGGCTCATTACTTCTACGTTCCCTGTTCGAAACCCAATTATAGTTTTTATTTATTTTAACTGTTTCCATTTATCTTCTCATGTCCGTAGAAGGTTACTACACGGATGTTTCTTATCAAATTAGGGGATACAAGGGCGTTGCATTAGTTGTAAAATTACAACTGGATTTCACAGTGTCATACATTTATATATATATTTGCGAATGAGTCCATTAGGACTACGCAAAGTACTTAGTGGCGTGCATTTGCCTTTCTTTGTGCCCATACTTCTTTCATTCTTTTGCTGTGGGCTCCTTTTCTTTCTTGAGACCACGTTGTTCCAGTCTTCTTCTTTGCTTTCTCCTCTTTGTCAACTTGCCACTGGTGAATTTTGGATCTGAAAACTTCCATGTTTTGGGTATCCTCTGGTGTAATTCAAACATTTATTATATAATATGTATGTTTGGTATATTGAAGGGTAGAAATCTGTTTAAACTCTCGTAGTCTGATATTTCATTCTCACACCAATTTTTGTCTTTTATTCATATGTTTATTCTTCAGAAAGATTTTCTGCATTCCCCTGAATGATACCGATTGTAGATACATTCGAAACACAGATGTTCCGAAAACCACGACCATCGTGCGAAGGTAGGTTTGCCACAATGACATATCTTCGTATGAATCTCACGCAAGAAACAAAGATCGTCAACATTTCTGAAGCCAGCCATGCATAACGGATCACTTTTCCGAAAGCTGGCACTTGCAATTGATTATGAATCAAGGTACATTGCAAGAATTTCACCGAAAACAATTTCAAATAACTTTTTCTTTTTTTTTAATTCATTCATCTGACATACAATTAGTAGGCAAATAAGGGCAACGTTATATCAATATACAGAGGAAAACATTCGTGTAGTAAACTTGTACAGACATGGGTACATAAATGAAAAACAAAAATAACAGTAATAGTCGGGTTTCGAACATGGATCGCAAAGTTAAAAAGCCGCCACGCTAACCACTGTGCGAGCATTTCAACAGAGGACATAAAGTACATAAAGTACATAAAGTACTTTGAAAGTAGGCCCTACCTCGGAAACTTTGTCTTTTTTCAGAAACGGTCGAGTATCTACGGATAAGCCGAGACACGTCTTCGCTTACTTTGACCCCACTTCCACTGAGCGAAGTTTCTGGGCAATCAGGTTATGGTACCTGCAGTGTTCTCCTCGTCAGAAGTAATCGGAACATTTGCAAGCAGACTGAAAGGTAAGTGCTTGACTGCATTTTGTAACGAGACTGCATAAATTGTCTTGAACTAAATTAACCTACAACTTTTTGTCCATTGTTCGTTACTGTAGTGACTGGTGTGTCATTTGGGATGCAGGCGGGCGGTGGATGGTCAAATATCGATGTCAGTGATATCTCCTGCTGATTTTTCTTGTTGTTGGTTTTGTATGACATCACAATCTGCATAGGATGACGATAGTTTCGCATCAGTTGTGAGTGCCACGTAAGGACTATAACTCTCCCAGCATTATACTGAGATTATTATCAGCGTGTCCATTTTCTGACTGGCCAGCTGATGTTCATGCCAATCGAATTATTCAACAGTAACATAACTGATGCGCACCTCCCTGTTTTTCCAGGATACGGTATGACCGCACACAAATCGCCAATAAAGTTTATAGAGGAAAGCATTCCTTTTGTTACCGCAAGTTACATATTCTCTGATACCTACAAATTATATTTTCCACAGCTTTTCTTTTCTTTTTCATTTTGTAGTGTAAGTTTCCGAACCAAAGGTCCTTACACCCAACTATATAACCATATGGTATAATTAGCAGAACACCATTAGAATGGAGAAAAATATTTACGATGGAGGCAATAAAAACCGCACATCATGACAAGGTATAGATGAGTGTAAAAACACTAGTTTTAACTTTTGTGTCACAAGGACTAGGTCAAAATTAAATTGTAAATAATGGTTGGTTTACAAGGATACTTATGTAAGCACTGGACAAAATACAGTTTGTATTTTCTCACTGTTTTCCGACGTAATTCACTGCACAACTTGTTTCGACATACATGTAAACATACTTAATACAAGATGGCGGACTTGCTACTTGTGAGTCAGTATCGATTATCGAGATTTTTTATCGATATTATTGGTGCTGACGGATTTGTAGTCTTTTATTTACATTGGCACATTGAGTTAGAACTGGCTTAAGACTGATACAGTCTTGGTAAATGTGACAAATCAGCAGTAGCAACTCACATTAAAGACACAGGCCACCCTTGGAAAATCGAAGACAATCTCGAAATTTTACACACAATAGGAAAAAGTAAAAGAATGGATATCAGGGAAGCCGGCCGTTGTGGAAGAGTGGTTCTAGGCGCTTCAGTCCGGAACCGCGCGACCGCTACGGTCGCAGGTTCGAATCCTGCCTCGGACATGGATGTGTGTGATGTCCTTAGGTTAGTTAGGTATAAGTAGTTCTAAGTTCTAGGGGAGTGATGACCTCAGATGTTAAGTCCCATAGTGCTCAGAGCCATTTGAACCATTTTTGATGTCATGGAAGAAATGGGAATTTTCATTCATAATACAAAACATGGAGATAACGTTCTTGATGAGATAACCGAATTCAAAAACTCAGAATTCTTCAACAGGGGGCTCCCAACGACTTGCGAGTCCATGCCACGTCGGGTTGCTGCAGTATGCCGGGCAAAAGGACAAAAGGAGTTCTGACTCGATATTGGGAGTGTCCCATGAATTTTGTCGCCTTATTGTACATAGTGACTATAAAAATAAAAATACATTATTTACCGTTTACAATACCACAACATTACAATTTACAACACTACAAGCATTATTTACAATGATGTGTGATCTGTACCATGCATAAAAATGTGAAAACGATGGTTATGCCGTTGTATGTTGTATGTAGAGTTCTAAAACTACTATAGGCTACCGTAGACTGTTACAAGTAAGCGTAAGTTAAGGTAGTTTTACAAATATCTTTGGTCAGTTAAGATCGCAACCGCATTACCTTTATGTTAGGTATGTTGCACACCTGTCGTGTGTTACCTCATTTCCATCGCTTTGTTTGTGTATCAGTGTCTTTCCAGACATCCGTAGAAACTGGACGCAATGAACCGTCTAGAAACTCAGTAAAGATACGTAAGGACAGTGTAACATATGCAATATTTTTGTTCTACACAGCTATCCTCCAATCTGCTACTTAAAACATACAGTATTTACGGAAAAATAGAAGTTGGCGATATTTAATTCAAGTTGTATTCGAAAGTTGTTGATTTGTAACGGGAAACAAAAGGATGTTGTAGTACAAATTAAAAAATACGGATTTATCATATAGCACTATGAAACACAATTTCCTAAAAAAAAGATGAAATTTAAAATAACACAAATCAAAAACATATCAAACATTGCTTCAGTACTTCGTTCAACTTTTATAAAATACGTTTCTGTTATTCATAAATAACTTCCACACTTCTCAACAATAACAGGAAACTCTTGGCTTTGATCATGATGAACAACGTTCTACTGAGTAAAAAAAAAAAGAAACAAAAAAAATAATATAACTTTTTATGTTTGTGCATGTAAACTGTACTTCCACGAAAACTAATTGCTTTGACTACATAAAAGCACAGAAGTGACGCAATCAACTAATTTTTATTACTTATAAAATGCAAATTATAATTTGTAAATATATAGAATACGTAATTTTCACTGAACGATGTGCGGCTCCAGTTATGAGCAAAACAAACAAACAGAAAACAAACAAAAAACAAAGAGAAGCCGTCGGCTCTCAGTTTCTCTGTCACACATTCATTTACGTTTCTTTCCCAACCAATGTTACCAATACTATAGCTAATTTTACTATTCACTACGTCATTTACGTATTGTACCAAAACAACCGAATCGTAGTTTTGTATTACCGACGTGGTAACAGTACCAGGTTAGTATGTTTATGTTTGTGCTGGTGACTGATATCATACGTGGATAGTGGACGAATGAGTATGTTGATTGGGTAAGGAGGTTTGGTGTAAAAGCTTTCAGATATGGAAAGTATCTCATCTAAAACAGCTTCAATTTGTAATTCATTGTGAACCGTTCGATCATTTTATACTATTCACAGTTTCTTATTCTGGACAATCTGAAGTTTGTTGAGATGCGTAGACGCTACATGTCTCGATTGTGGCAGGAATACAACATGGCTGGTTGTATTATCGACTTATAAAGTAGTTGACTGTTTTTCCTACTTACTGACGACATTCTTTTTATTAAGGAATATAAGGCAGCTAATACACTGTTTGCTTTATTCGCTGCGTCAGTTATATTTTTCTCAAAGTTAAGACTTTTTCCAAATGAACTCCAAGATATCTGGCGGAGTCAGTCCAAGGAATGCTTTCAATGAATGACAACAATGGAGTCTTTTTTTTTATATAACGTAGCCTGGCTTTTACCCCCATTTATTTGGACCAGCCATTCCGTAAACCACTTTTCAAGCACCGGTACAGACTGTTGGAGTTAGACATGAATGATCGGTACGTTGCTGACGGCGTAAAAAATAACTGTATCATCGGCGAAGGAAGCTCTGATTTTCTGGATGCACCTACATCTACATCTACATCTACATGGATACTCTGGAAATCACACTTAAGTGCCTGGAAAAGATTTCATCGAACCACCTTCACAATAATTCCCTATTATTCCACTCTCGAGCAGCGCGCAGAAAACGAACACCTATATCTTTCCGTGCGAGCTCTGATTTCCTTTATTTTATTATGATGATCGTTTCTCCATATGTAGGTTGGCGTCAACAATACTTTCACATTCGTTGGAGAAAGTTGGTGATTAAATTTAGTGAGAAGATCCCGTCGCAACAAAAAACGCCTTTGTTCTAATGGTGTCCATCCCAAATCCCGTATCATGTCTGTGAAACTCTCTCCCCTATTTAGCAATAATATAAAACGTGCTACTCTTCTTGGAACTTTCTCAATGTACTCCGTTAATCCTACCTGGTAAGACCCCACACAGCGCAGCAGTACTCCAAAAGAAGATGGACAAGATTAGTGTAGGCAGTCTCTTTAGTAAATCTGTTACATTATCTAAGTGTTCTGCCAATAAAACGCAGTCTTTAGTTTACCTTCCCCACAACATTTTCTATGTGTTCTTTCCAATTTAAATTGTTCGTAATTGTAATTCCCAGCTATTACGTTGAATTTACTGCCTTTAGATTAGACTGATCTACCGTGTAACCGAAGTATGCAAGTCTAGTATGTCGAATAAATACGAGGGCTATCCACAAAGTACATTACGTTTTGGAATTAAAAATAAATAAAGTATTGGAATTTTTTTTATTATATAAAGATGAAAGCCACCCTTCAGTACTACTTTTCTAGATAGTTGCCATTTAAATTAAGGCACTTATCGTAGCGATGGACGAGCTTGGAAATTCCTTCGTCGTAAAATTCGGCCGCCTGCGCCATCAACCACGTGGTTACATCTTCTTGAAGCTGTGCGTCGTCATCAAAACGCTGCATAGCCAACCACTTCCTCATTGCTGGGAATAAGTGGAAGTCGCTCGGTGCCAGGTCGGGACTGTACGGTGGATGAGGAAACAACTCCCACTTAAAAGATTCGAGAACTTCACGAGTGGCATTTGCCGTGTGGGCCCGGGCGTTGTCGTGAATCAGCAAGATCTTTGAGCCCAACTTTCCCCTGCGCTTGTTTTGTATTGCTGTTCTGAGGTTGTGCAGAGTTTGGCAATGCCTTTGAGAGTTTATTGTAGTGCCTCTTTCCAGGAAATCCACAAAAATCGTGTTTCTACCGGGTTACTGATTAACCATGTGGTTGAAGACGCAGGCGGCGGAATTTTACGACGAAGGAATTTCCAAGCTCATCCATCGCTACGATAAGTGCCTTAACTTAAATGGCAACTATGTAGAAAGGTAGTATTTAAGTGTGGCTTTCATCTGTATATAATAAAAAAATTCCAATACTTTATTTATTTTTAATTACAAAACGTAATGTACTTTGTGGATAGCCCTCGTATATATTAAACAGTGTACATTGTGATACGCTAACGATTATAAGGTAGGCATAAGAAGCAGTCTCACCGATGAGTACACTAAAAGTACAATCTTTAAGATACGAACTAATTAATCTGAGAACATAGCCGGGACATCTAATTTTATTAACTTGTACAGTAAACCATTATGCCATACGCTATCGAAGGCTTGAGCAATGTCCTGTGCTCGCTTTCACTAGGCGCAACAACGGTAGTGGAGCTGAATGTTTCGGATGAAATCCGAACTGGGTATTTGGTAGAATAGCTTTGTCGCTGGATGTTTTGTGAAGTCAAATAAGTATGATCCGTTCAATTACTTTCGAAATGGATGAAAAGAGACTAATTGGCTTGTAATTAATTTTGGATACGTATGATCTTTGTTTGTTTTATCATGCTTACACTGACTGGGAAAATTCCTTAGTTTTAACATTGAATTAACTATGGTCACTACCAATCTTGGGATACTGGGAGTTCAGTTTCTTAACATTGTGTTGCTTATTCCATCAGTACCGTGGGATTTACTTGATTTCGGTTGAGACAGAACTTCGTTAATTTTCTGCACATGAATGTAATCGATGCGCTCATTATCGTCATCGATGTGATGGGCGACAGTATCATTAATAGCAACAATGTCGTATGGATTTAAGGGTGCAATATTTGAAATAAAGGATGATGCAATTTCTTTTGCCACATCCTGTGCTGCTTCTCTTGGTGAAGTAGCGATAGTAGTGATGGGATAACGATTAGCTTACGTAGAAGATTTCGAGTGACGCTCCAGACTAAATATGAACCTGGGTGTTTCATTTTGAGTCTATAGTGCTATGTGTCGTTTGCACATTGCTCTGTCTTGTGGCTGAGTTCGCTAGTTAGCCTATTTAATTCTTTTTTTAATGCTGAACCACGCGTCCATTGCCAGAGTTTCCGTGTATAGTTCTCAGTTTTCTTTAACCGTTGAAACTCAGAAGGAAATTCAGGGACATAATTTGTGTGACGGAAGGGGCAAAAATTGCTGAGGTTAGCCGCTGCGATTAAAAGATCTGTAAATAATACAACTTGCAGTTCTGGCTCTTCGATGGTTTGTATATAGGGGGGCAACATCAATCATAGTTTCAGTTTGTTGCTTATATAGGGTGGCTCAGGAGGAATGGTCAATATTCAGGGATATGACAGAGACGACCACTCGAAGCAAGAAGTCTAGTGAACGCACACCATAAGAGCTATGATCAATTCTTCGTCTTTGATATTGTGAAGCAAGTCTCTTCTAATGTAAGCTCTTTGCTTTCCATATTTTGAGAGATGATAGTATGAGCCAAAACAAGGGGAAACTGTCCAATAAATATCGGATCGAAAGTGCATACCTTAGGAGCTATGTGCACTTGTTCACATTCGCTACTGTGAAACCCATCTCTTTTACTTAACGGGTCGTCTTAGCTCTTAAATCATGCAGATTAGACCCCATATTTGCTATACCTTTTCGCTTAGAATGATCGTTCATGTCATATCCCTGCATACTGACCATTCCTCCTGGGATACCCTGTATAGTTCCCAGTTAATATTCCTGTGTGTCTGAAATATATCTCTGACTGGCGACGTTACCCCAAACAGATATTAATACCGAGTTATGACCAGAAGAACGTGCGGTAGCGTTTGGGTTCGATTCCCGGCGGGGTCAGGGATTTTCTCTGCCTCGTGATGACTGGGTGTTCTGTGGTGTCCTTCGGTTAGTTAGGTTGAAGTAGTTCTAAGTTCTAGGGGAGTGATGACAAAAGATGTTAAGTCCCATAGTGCTCAGAGCCATTTGAACCATTTTATGACCAGAATTTAGCGTACAAAAGGGTATTTACATTGATAAGGTTTGGAAAATTTTTATATAGCACAACATCCAGAATGTCCGATAAGAAAACAGTATTTGTAGGACAATAAGTTGGTTCATCTGGTGAAATAGTATCTAGATTGGAGTTACTGTAGTAGGTAAACAAGACATTCCTGTCTGGGTTGATGTTCCTTGAATGCCACATGAGACGTCTAGAATTCAGTTCACCTGCTACTATAACGGGTTCATAGTCCACTATGACACTAGTGAGATCACCCGGTAGAAATTTCCTTTGGATAGCTGACACACAGACTAACTTTATGTCACCGTGAAACGTTTGTACCTTTACAGCAGTTACTTCTAGGTTGACTGTCTGAGGTAACAGAATTTCCCACAGGTGTATATTTTGCCGGTCTAGTACGGCTGTGCCGCCACATCGTCGAAGTTGTATGTTAGTGCAATAGTGTTTAAATCGTGGTAACTTGAAAGTTCGTGAATGAGTTTCATTGTGTAAGATTACGTCAGGTAAGATTTCATTAATGAAAAGTTTTAGTTCAGGAACTTTGTTTACTTGCCGTTTGCGTACCAGGAAATGACTTTAGGGTTTCTACTGCAACAATATTTACCGTTTAAGATTCCTGATGTTAACGTATTTTGTGGTGAATTTATTTTGGCTGCTAGGCTTATACAGAACCAATTTAATAGATCTTTTACTCTGGAGTGCACTAACGTTTGTAAAAGCTTTATTAATTTGGGCATTACATCTCTATAATCTTTAGGCGGAGACATTGAAGAGTGTAACAGTTCCAGAGAGCGCAAGTTTGGCCGTGGTATTTGCTGGTTAACTTATCGTCGCGGGAGAGTGTCTGTCACTATGTCTGCATGTGGTGCACTCTTCCTGGAGAAAGAGATGTAACATGGTTGGACAGTTGGAACGGGTGCGTCTTGTTTGTCACTGGCGGCTGTTTGTGTCAGCGGGGCTGGCCACGGCTGCGCAAAATGTGTTTACTCGGCGGCGCTGGCGTGAGCGTATTTGCTGATAAACAACGCAACGTTTGAATTATGTGGCTGGCTTCCGCAACAGTTAATACAAGAGGCTGGAGCTTCTCCACTGGATTACTTACGAAGTCATTGCCTTCGATTCCTTCCATAGTTTTTCTACGCTTTGCTGTTGTATTGCACATGCGCCGGCGCGTAGTTATTTAGACATCCTGGCGGCGTGCTCCATCTAGCGATGGAATGAACAACCTTTTAGTGAACGATGTGCACCATACGGCTGCAAGCCTCGGACTCTGACACGAGTGTCCAGTCCCCCGTTGGTCGGAACTGCAGTCGTCTCGTCACCTTCTTGTGACCATATCCTAGCCATTAGCGGAATCGATACAGTGACAAATGTGAACTAACATCTAATCCAGGTACTAGTCAACTTTTTACCTGTGCGTTTCAAGTCCATCAGTCTATGCTCTGATTTGTAGTAATCAAAGAAATTGTTCAGGAATCTATTCAAATTTTCACAATGCATACTACAGTCGAAAACGTGGATCTGGGTTTCTTTTAGGGCGAATGTCCTCGAACTTTTACAGCAGTGTTGCGGTTGTATGCTGAAAGATATCTTGGATAGTGCCAAGCCCTTACTGTCTGTATTTGCAAACCTTATTAAAAACTCTCGAGCAAATTAAAGTGGGAAAATAAAATACACGAACATAAAAGACCAGTAACTGATAAGAGAAATGCGACTAATATTTTAGCAGCAGTAACACGCATTCAACATGCCACCGTGAGGTGGTTTCAATGCGTGAGTGGGAAGTGCCGAAGGAGTATTATGTGAATACTATATGCCAAACCTTTTCATTCTTTTCACATTTCGCTTCGTGGTAATGATTTTCAGAATCGCATACACTGAGGTGATAAAAGTCATGGGAAACATCCTAATATCGTGTCCAACCTCTTTTTACCCCGCGTACTACAGCAACTCGACGTTGCATGGACTGTTGGAAGTCCCCTGCAGAAATGCTGTCTATATAATCGTGCATAAATGCGAAAGTGTTGCCGGTGCAGGATTTTGTGCACGAACAGACCTCTCGATTATGTCGCATAAAGTTTGATGGGATTCATGTCGAGAATCTGTGTGGCCAAATCTTTAACTCAGATTGCACAGAATGATCTGACATGGCGCATTGTCATCTATAAAAATTCCATCGTTGTTTGGGAACATGGAGTCCATGGTCTCCAAGTAGCTGAACAGAACCATTTCCAGTCAGCGATCGGTTCAGATGAACCAGAGGACCCTGTTCATTCCATTAAACACAACCCACATCCTTATGAAGCCATCACCACCTTGCACAGTGCCTTGTTGACAACTTGGGTCCATTGCTTCGTGGGGTCTGCGCCACACTCCAACTCTACTATCAGCTCTTACCAACTAAAATTGGGACTCATTTCATCAGGTCACAGTTTTCCACTCATCTATAATCCAACCAACACGATCACGAGCCCAGGAGAAGCGCTGCAGACGGTGTCGTGCTTTTAGCAAAGGCACTCGCGTCGGTCGTCCGCTATCATAGCACATTAACGCCAAATCTAGCCGCTCTGTTCTAAGAGATACGTTCGTCGTGCGTCCCTCACTGATTTCACGCAGTCTTGCTTGTTTGTGAGAACTGACAACTCTACACAAACGCCGCTGCTCTCGGTATGTAAGTGAAGGCCGTCGGCCACTGAGTTGTCCGTGGTGAGAGGTAATGCCTGAAATGTGGTATTCTCGGCATACTCTTGACACTGTGTATTTCGAAATATTGAATTCCCCAACGATTTCCGAAATGGAATGTCCCATGCGTCTAGCTGCAGCCACCATTCCGCGTTCAGTCCGTTAATTCCCGCCGTATGACCGTCCATAATCAGGTCGGAATCCTGTTCACATGAATCACTTGAGTACAAAAGACAGCTCCGCAAATGCACTGACCTTTTATACATTGTGTACGTGATACTATCGCCATCTGTTTAAGTCTATGTCACTATCCCGTGACTTTCGTCACCCCAATGTAAAGTTCTTCATATGGTGTCTACGATAACTGCAAAGTTCAGCGATGTTCCTGTGCATGATTTTTTTGAGGATGAAATACCGTTGACAAACCAAGGGCAAACCAGTCCTCGCAGTATGCAATAGCGTACAGTTAAAAATTCACTTTGTAAGAGAGAAAGCCGGGCGGTGTGGCCGAGTGGTTCTAGGCGCTTCAGTCTGGAACCGCGCGACCGCTACGATCGCAGGTTTGAATCCTGCCTCGGGCATGGATGTGTGTGATGTCCTTAGGTTTAAGTAGTTCTAAGTTCTAGGGGACTGATGACCTCAGACGTTAAGTCCCATAATGCTCAGAGCCATTTGAACCATTTTTGTAAGAGAGAAATGAATAAAAAGCGAACTTGATCCGTCAACGTGTGATGCGGGTTATTGACGACTCGCATCATTGGACCCGGTTTTATTTGTGGTATTCTAAATAGCCACAATTATCTATAGTGCCTAACAGATATATTGCCAAAGTTATTCTAAGACATCTCACTAGACATAAGGCAATCTATGTTGTACCAACGGAAAGAAGGTCTCGCCCATTCCGCACAGATAATTACAGATATTCTTAACAGAGCATCTGGAAGTCGTTGGATCGGTTGTTCGAGAAACACAGAGAGGCCTACAGGCTCACCAGATTTAATACTTGTGTACTATGGGGACGATTACAGCAAGAAATCTACAAGAAAACGTCAACGACTTCCGAAGCCGTGAAATATCGTATAACGCGGGCTTGTGCTGCGATAAATCCAGAAGAAATTCAGAGTACAGTATTGTCTGTCCGGATCACTTTACAGCATGTAGCAGTGCTCAAGTTCAATATTTTGAGTACTTGGTATGACGGTCATAACAGCAAACACTCTAAACGTAGTTGAGTTGCGAGTTACCTTACTTTTGATAGATTAGGGCACACATTTGTGGGACCTCTTCTCCTGATAGCGGGACTGTTGTTTACGGAACAGTTATCTTGTTACTATTTGGTCAAGTTCCACGCATGTTAAGTAGTCGAAGTCCTCTTTGAAAGCACTTTTTAATTCCACAGGCAAAAGTATAATATATTTCTATTAAAAACATATTCAGTGTCATAATTCAGCAGCTATAAACTTCAAATTTACGTTAGGAAATTCGCTATGTTGTCGGCTATAGCTTAGCGAAAACCGCGTCTCGATATATGAAGTTCTCCACCAAAGTAGGTAGTATCTCCACCAAAGAAGGTAGTGAATCACAATTTCATAAATTTTCAGGAAGTAAAAGTTGTTTTCCTTTGGTACTATTTATTTGTATATTTTATTATGTATCATCAAGTGATACAATATGTATTGTAGAACAGCGGTGTGTATTTAGCATATTTTGCCGTACTTAAAAAGTTATCTTAATTTTTACGGAGCCTTCCATGTAAGAACGCTACATATCCTGTAAAAACAGTTTGAAACAACGTTTTACGTAAAAAAAATATTAATTTCCTGTTACAGTGGTAGAAATAATGCAATTTATTAATAAAATATACTATCTGACATACTGTAATAATAAATGTATTTATTTAATTAACTTCCAGACTTTAAAAAGTCTATTTCTGTATAGGCCAAGAAACAACAACAACAAAGGAAAACGTTAAACAGAGAAAAAATAAATTGATTTCTTCTGTCAGAACGTAAGTTACATCAAGATATTTACGCATACCCAACAAGGCCTTCATTATCCCGGACGATAGAGGACGAAGCTCTTTATACAACAAAGGATGCACCAACAATTAACCCACAATCGTATTCACTTAGCTCCGACATGATGCACTCACAACTACACAGAAAACTGTTATGATCACGATTGACACTTGCAACGTATAGAGGAGATTGCACAGGCAGGGATATTAATTTGAGGTTGATTTTCTCTGTTGTTCTGAGTAGAGAATAACATACCCATGGTTGAATGACATTGTGACTAAGACGCAGATACAATGCATTTGGATCATTTGCATCAACATTCAACCGTGTAAACTAGTAATTTTCAGGTTTGGGTCAGACTTCACAGTTACTCCAAGGAAAGTCACAGCTGCAAAATAATTCTGGCTAATTTCCTTTGCAATGAAAGGTGCACTTAAACAGGCTTCAGACACTACATAGTTCTACAGACGTGTTCAAATTATTGGACTAAAGGATTATTTTTGCTACTCTTAAATTTTCTGGTGTAAAATAGGAGAGAAAAGTGTAATAATTGATTTGTTTTAATAGTTTTATTGATTCCACGAAACTTCCCTTCCATGTAACTCACAGATCGTGAATTTTTCACAGTTGGTGACATTTGTCATTTTCCCTCGAAATCGTGGTGAGGTTAGTTGTCTGTGTACATGCTTTGAAACTGTATTTGCAGTAATGTTTTATGTTTCTGAAGTGTACTTCAGCTTGTTATCTATTCTGTCAGCTTCTTGCGACAACCGGCCGGAGTGGCCGTGCGGTTCTAGGCGCTACAGTCTATAACCGGGCGACCGCTACGGTCGCAGGTTCGAATCCTGCCCCGGGCATGGATGTGTATGATGTCCTTAGGTTAGTTAGGTTTAAGTAGTTCTAAGTTCTAGGCGACTGATGACCTCAGAAGTTAAGTCGCATAGTGCTCAGAGCCATTTGAACCAATATTTCTTGCGACATTAACAAGACATTATATACTATAGCTCGTGAACTTGCGTGTTTTTAGCTATTGGAATATGGGTCAAATGGCTCTGAGCACTATGGGACTCAACTGCTGAGGCCATTAGTCCCCTAGAACTTAGAACTAGTTAAACCTAACTAACCTAAGGACATCACAAACAACCATGCCCGAGGCGGGATTCGAACCTGCGACCGTAGCGGTCTTGCGGTTCCAGACTGCAGCGCCTTTAACCGCACGGCCACTTCGGCCGGCGCTATTGGAATAAATCGTGGAGTTTCCAAAGAAAGTGAGATTATGGGGAAGACAAAAGATATTTCACATTGGGAAGATTTGGCTGTGATAGCACTTCTTGCTGAAAATCGTTATACACAGCAAGAAATTGCTAACAGAATGAGAATACCACAGAAAACTGTCAGCAGAATCAAACTTTCAGTGCAGAAAGGTGGTGAATACAAGCCAAACAGGAAACGAAAATGTGGACGTAAAAGAAAAATCAGTCCTAGAACAATGAGAAGAATTACAAACATGGCAACAGTGAACCGTAAACTTACTTCTACAGACGTGAGCCATCAGCTGAAAGGTTTTGGTGTTGAAGTTTCACATGTGACAGTGAGGAGGAGGCTGTTTGTATGTGGTTTAAAGGCATGCCGACCAAGGAAGGAACGGAAAATCACACCTGCCAAGAAAACCAAAAGATTGCAATGGGCTAAACAACTTCAGGAGTGGACAAGTGAGGATTGGGGTAAGGTATGTGCAATAACATAATAAATTAAGTGGGTATGATATCTAAAGTTAGGAGTTTTGGCTTGAAATTGTGATCTGTAATGTTTTTTGATACTGCAGAAATGCACATTTGAAGTCTGGGACTGTTGAGGTCTCCTTTGCTACTATTCTCAACTTTTCTAACTTGCAATTTTGTACACATACTTCAGGTATGCCTCAGTGATGAATCTGTATTCACTGTGATGGAAGAAAGCAGACAATATGTTCGTCGCAGACCTGGAGAACAGTTCAAAGCTGAGTGAGTGCTGCAATGTTTCAAGCATCCAACCTCCGTTATGGTCTGGAGTTTGATGTCCGTGAAAGATCCTAGCAGATTACACATTGTTAAAGGGACAATGAGGCAAGTACAATATAAAGAAATCTTTGAAAAGGAACTTTTCCCCCAAATAAATGAGTCGGTTCCTAATAAAGATGCCATTTTTATGCTTGATGGGGCAGCTTGCCACAAAGACAAAAGTGTTCCCAAGCACTAAGAAGAAAAGCAACTGAAAGTGTTGCTCTGACCAGGGAATAGCCCTGATATGAACCCAAATGAAAATTTATGGGCTATTGTGAAACAGAGGATAAGGAAATTTACAATAACCACCAAAAAAGACCCCATGGAGAAACTAAAACCTGGTACCATGACAATGATATTAAAATATCATGATGACAATGATATTAAAATATCACGTGAACGTTTAATAAAAACTGTGCCCAAAAATGTTGGTTAAGAACAAAGGCATACTTACAAATTATTGAATGTACAAATACAATCTGTATGTGGACGTAAACGTGTAATAAATGTAAAGTTTTGGAAAAATGTCTTAAGTGTAGTAATTTGAACACGTCAGTTAATGGAAAAGTGCGATCCCACGGCAGAAAGCTATGCCCCGAAACGATAAACTTACGCTCTACTGTTCTAAAATATCCTATCAGACCAAGCAAATTATTCAAGTGTACGTTCTTACATGTACAACTTTTGATGTGTTTTTCGGCACTCTTTAGCAGCTTTAGAAATAAAAAACTTTCCACTGTTTTCTTGACATTCTGCTTCCAGCTTGAGGGATCAGTTTTCCTTCCCATGCTTTTCTATAACGATAAAATATCCTTTGTAGTGAAACTTACTTCACTCAAGTCGATCATTTCATTGATATACAACGGTCTTCCAGGATGGTCAACTTTTAAAACTATACGAACAGCTTAACTTGTAACAGAATGAAAGACATAAGTTGCTATGGTAGCATATCTCATGTGATCATTTTATTCTACTGAAAACTTCGCCAAAAATGTGACACATAGTCATCTTTGAAGAATAACTTCGTATCTGCTCTTCCGGATGCACTATGCTGGGTTGCATGTCTTAACTATCTCACCTTATATAGCAGCGTCTCTCACATGCGGGAAGTCACGCGCGTGTAAAGTTAGTTGCAGAGAGTGTTTGCACGGTGTATTGGTCCAATTCGGCTTAATTCGCCTCAACTCAGATTTTGTGGTGAAGTTGCCATGGTGCACTGCCGAGTGCGTTGATAGACAGCCTATTGAACACTTAAATAGATAAGCAAATGACAATTACCCGAGTAAAGGAACAATCTGCTCCGAGAAAAAGCAAAGTTTTCCCAAATTCCGTTTAAACCGGAGGGGGAACTTACTTATTTGTTTGTTAGTTGTAACTATAAAAGCTAATGTCTAATCTCCGGTGCAGTAATCCACTATCGAAAGATCCTACAGCAAATTGCATTCAGAAAAGTATATTGAAGTCATAGGGGATGCCAGAGAAGAAGAACTGAGGAACTTACAAACTCTTTCAGGTGAGAATTCTGTATCCACAAATGAGTTTCGTACCAGTACTTTAGCATGTTTATTTTGATTAAAAGTCCAGCGAAACTAGTTAAAGTTTATTTCTATTCCTCTCAAATGTGTTTTCGTTTTCGTTTGTATTATTCTTAACACAATCTTTTATCACTAGTTTACGATGAAGTTGATGAAGGGTGCTGCGAAAGGACTGTTGGAGCTAGTTATAAAGTTGGTTTACGTTTAACAAGAGCGGGGCAGCCTTTTGTGGAAGGGCCATTAATAAAGAATATTTTGCTGGAGGTAACAGAGACAGTGAATCCCACATTAGCTCCCGCATGCAGCATAATGCCACTTTCCAGTGTGACACCTCAGCTAATCAGCAATATTGCCCGAAATTTGCATGAATACTTGGCAGCCAAAATAGAAAACCTCCTAGCGTACTCTATCACACATGATGTGTCCACGAATATTAGCGACACGGCTCAGTTAGCTATTTTTTATTTTTTATTTTTTTTTGCGTGGCGTGGACGGACGACGACCTATATGTAACGGAAGAGCTCCTGGATGTGATTTCGATGAAGGACACTGCAACAGGGGCCGTCGAAAGGGCATCTGAAGGAATAGGACCCGAAGTAATAGGACCCACTTGGGGAAAGCCGTGTTCCGTAACCACAGCCCGGGTGCCAGCAACGCGCGATAATGTAAAAGGGTTTATTGGTCTTTTGCGGAAAGTGCTTAACATGCTGAATTTACCTTACGTTCACTGTCTTGAACACCAAGAGGCTCTTTCTGCAAGACGTGATGAACTTAACGGTGCGTATCGCGGACTACTATGTTTTTTCTCACGAGCTCATTCATCGTCACTTCAAAGAATTTTTGATTTCTTTTGAAGAGGAGTACCCAGATATCCCCTACCATGGTGAGGTACGCTGGTTCGCCAAAGGTAAAAATGTTTTCCTGAGTTTTCCGACTACGCCACGCCGTGCTTCAATCTTTGGAGGGTAAAGCACGTCCGGAACCACTTTCTCATCACCTTGAATGGGTAGCTTATTTTTAGTGGATATTGTGGCTCTTCTAAAACTCCAAAAAGAAAATAATATCATCATCGAAATCGACGGAAAAATAAAAGATATTCAACGTAAACTTCAGCTCCTCAATAACAAACTTTCAGAAAAATGTATACAATACTTTTCTGATCTAGGTGAGCCTAATAATAAGGCATCCTGATATTTAGGAATGCTTTATTCAAACGCTACAATGATTTTGTTAGACAGCATCTGTGCGGGAAGTGGACGCGCCTTTAAAAATACATCGAGGTGCTCCAATTCCTTGAAAATTAGTTTAGCTACCAATTCCAGGTAATGTACCGGGATATCATGAACAACAAAATAAGGTCGATTTTATAAAATGTACAAGTGTAACATTATATTAAAAACAATAGTCCATAGTAACTGTTTCTTAAAATATATCACCTTTTAGTAATACAAAGCAATTTTATACATCAGTACAACGAAAAACAACCAAAGTTGCAAATTTAAATTTTTTTCTTTATTTGATGACTAATTTCGGAGCAGAACCTATTTTCAAATCATCCAGACAGTCAGAATGGTATTTCCAAAAATACAAAATCCATCTCAAAAATACACACATCAAAAACAGTTTTGCATCACCCCGGTTCCCAGAACTTCTGAAGATAGATGTTTACTGTGGATATTATATCACAGACAGTCCCTTTGACTGTTCAGAGATGTCACTAAACCCGCCCAATTATGTAAACAACCATGCGTGAGCAGCGCCTATTAGACGGAGGGGGTCCGACAGCCAAACAGTTCCAGTCATTCTACCAGGAAATAGGTACACGGCTTGTGTTGTGTGTAGTTAAACCATGCCTAGACGGTCAACACCGCGGTTCGATCGCGTCCGCATTCTTACTTTGTGACAGGAAGGGCTCTCTACAAGGGCTGAATGGTTCAAATGGCTCTGAGCACTATGGGACTTAACATCTGTGGTCATCAGTCCCCTAGAACTTAGAACTACTTGAACCTAACTAACTTAAGGACATCACACACATCCATGCCCGAGGCAGGATTCGAACCTGCGACCGTAGCAGTCGCGCGCTTCCGGACTGAGCGCCTAGAACCGCTAGACCACCGCGGCCGGCCTCTCAACAAGGGAAGTGTCCAGGCGTCTCTGAGTGAACCAAAGTCATGTTCTTCGGACATGGAGGAGATACAGAGAGACAGGAACTGTCGATGACATGCCTCGCTCAGGCCGCCCAAGGTCTACTACTGCAGTGGATGACCGCTACCTACAGATTACGGCTCGGAGGAACCCTGAAAACAACGCCACCATGTTGAGTAATGCTTTTCGTGCAGCCACAGTGCGTCGTGTTACCACTTAAACTGTGCGAAATAGACTGCATGGTGCGCAACTTCACTCCCGACGTCCTTGGCGAGTTCCATCTTTGCAACCACGACACCATGCAGCGCAGTACAGATGGGCCCAACAACATGCCGAATGGACCGCTCAGGATTCGCATCACGTTCTCTTCACCGATGAGTGTCGCATATGCCTTCAACTAGACAATCGTCGGAGACGTGTGTGAAGGCATCGCGGTCAGGCTGAATGCCTTGGACAAACTGTGCAGCAAGGTGGAATTTCCCTGACGTTTTGGGGTGGCATTATGTGGGGCCGACGTACGCCGCTGGTGGTCATGGAAGTAGCCGTAACGGCTGTGCGATACGTGAATACCATCCTCCGAACGATAGTGCAACCATATCGGCAGCATATTGCCGAAGCTTTCGTCTTCGAGGACGACAATTCACGCCCCCATCGTGAATATCTTGTGAATGACATCCTTCAGGATAACGACATAGCTCGACTAGAATGGCTTGCATATTCTCCATACATGAACCCTATCGAACATACCAGGGATAGTCTGAAAAGGGCTGTTTATGGACGACATGATCCACCAACCAGTCTGAGGGATCTTCGCCGAATCGTCGTTGAGGAGTTGGACAATCTGGATATCTGGACCAACAGTCCCCTGATGAGCTTGTGGATAGTATGCCACGACGAATACAGGCATGCATCAGTGCAAGAGGCCGTGCTACTAGGTACTAGAGGTACCGGTGTGTACAGCAATCTGGACCACCACCTCTGAAGGTGTCGCTGTATGGTGATACAACATGCAATGTGTGGTTTTCATGAGCAATAAAAAAGGGCGGAAATGATGTTTATGCTGATCTCTATTTCAGTTTTCTGTACAGGTTCCGACTCTCGGAACCGAGGTGAAGCAAAACTTTTTTTGAAGTGTGTATATCATCATCATCATCATCAGCCAAGTCAATCATTAGATGATGTGGCCTCTTCGAGTTGTGGATTCAGGTAGGCTTTCAGAAGTCTTCTCCAGGTGGGACGGTTTGGGCAGTTCTCTGCCAGGTGTTACCAGCGATCTTCTTGATGTCTTTGTCCCATCTGTCTGGTGGTCTTCCTCTAGGCCTCTGCTGCTCTCTCGGACTCCACTCCAGTACTAGCTTCGTCCATCTGTTGTATTTCCTTTTTGCAACGTGGCCAGCCCACTGCCATTTCAAGGAACCTACTCTTTCTAAGATGTCAATAACCTTCGTCACAGACCGGATGTCATTTGCCCTTTTCCTGTCCTTTCTTGTATAGCCCAGCATTGATCTCTCCATGGCTCTCTGTGCTGTCCTAAGTTTCCCCTTTGTGAATAAGTTCAGTGTCCATGTCTCGCAGCCATACGTCATCAAAGGAAGAATGCATTGATCAAATACTGCTTTCTTCAGATTTACTGGCATTTTTGATCTGAATACTTTTGAATTCTTCCCAAATATGTATTATAAAATGCAAATGCAGATATCTGCATACAGATATTTTTGGAAACGCTATTTTGATTATCTGATATGAAAATGGGCCCCGCCCCGGAGCTAGTCATAAAGTAAATAAAAAAGTGACATTTGCAAGTTACCTGTTTTTTAGTTGTAGTGATTAACGAAAGTTGCTGACCTGCAATTATTCCAGCATGCGGTAAGTTCGTGACTTTATACCTTACTTTTATTTCTTAACTTTCGGTTTTATTTTTGGTACACTAAATTACTAACTTGCAGCCAACAGCTGATGTGTTTGTAAAGCTCTTTTCGGTAGCAACTGAAAGTGCGTCACCCGATTTACATTTCAAACTAATCGATTTGCTAACCGATGATCACCGAAATAGTTTATTTTACTGTACCAAACGTTTACTCGATTTCTACCAGAAATTATCGAAGGAAGAATTTCCCAAACTGCACAGAGAAACAACGAAAATTATTTCTATGTTATGTTCCA
The DNA here is from genome assembly GCF_021461385.2 of Schistocerca piceifrons. Lineage (NCBI taxonomy): Eukaryota > Metazoa > Arthropoda > Insecta > Orthoptera > Acrididae > Schistocerca > Schistocerca piceifrons. The sequence goes on from NC_060149.1 coordinate 538,115,363, forward strand.
CATGTGTACGTGAAAGGTTCTTTCTGTTCTTTCTTGTACGAAAACTAAATTGCGTGGAAGTATTTCTGACTGTAATTTAAAACATGCTGTGAGAATTGCTGTCGGCCGATCCCTTGTTCCAGACCTTACTAGCATTTAATGCAAATGAAAAAAGGAAGTTTTGGAAAAGGTCGAGATAGGTGAAGCAAGTGAGACAAACGTAAGGAAAGAGAGAGACAGAGCTATTGCGCGATGTTAAGGAGTGGGGATTTGCACCGTCGGCAACATAGCGAAGCCGTCTTCCACAAACTGCGCTCTGCGATGCGCTGGTGAAAACACCTTCAGAGGTTCAAATGGTTCAAATGGCTCTGAGCAATATGGGACTTAACATCTGTGGTCATCAGTCCCCTAGAACTTAGAACTACTTAAACCTAACTAACCTAAGGACATCACACACATATATGCCCGAGGCAGGATTCGAACCTGCGACCGCAGCAGTCGTGCGGTTCCAGACTGTACCGCCTAGAACCGCACGGCCACACCGGCCGGCCCTTCAGAGGTCCTGCTCTGTTTTATGTACTACGGCCCTACCCGGCTTTCCACAAGTAACAACGGCCACACGACTTGCCTGGCGTAGCAGTAATAATTTATAGACAGAACGTGTTTATAAATATTAAATAGGAAAATTTCCTGATGTTCAGCTAAATTCTACCTATTTGGATACGAACTAGCTTTCTGCATCTTCCACCATCTTCAGGTGACACAGATATTACTTACACAGAACATGTAAAAATTATGTCATGTAGAGTATTTACATACGACAGCATTACATTTTTTATCACGTAGAAATACACTGAAGAGCCAAAGAAACTGGTATACCTGTCTAATGTCGTGTAGGACCCCTGCGAACACGCAAAAGTGTCGCAACACGACGTGGCATGGACTCGACTAATGTCTGAAGTAGTGATGCAGGGCAGTCCATAAATCCGTAAGCGTATGAGGGGTTGCAGAGCAAGGCATAGCAGATATGCTCAATAATGTTCATGTCTGGAGAGTTTGGTGGCCAGCCAAAGTGTTTAAACTCAGAAGAGTGTTCCTGAAGGAACTCTGTAACAATTCTGGACGTGTGGGGTGTCGCATTGTCCTTCCGCACGCACAATGGACATGAATGGATGCAGGTGATCAGACAGGATGCTTAGTACGTGTCACCTGTCAGAGTGGTATCTAGACGTATCCAGGGTCCCACATCACTCACCCCCACACCATTACAGAGCATCCACCAGCCTGAACAACCTCCTGCTAACATTCAAGTCCTTTCTCTGCCTCGTGATGACTGGGTGTTGTGTGATGTCCTTAGGTTAGTTAGGTTTAAGTAGTTCTAAGTTCTAGGGGACTGATGACCATAGATGTTAAGTCCCATAGTGCTCAGAGCCATTTGAACCATTTTTGAACATTCAGGTCCATGGATTTATGAGGTTGTCTCCATACCTGTACACGTCAATGCGCTCGATACAAATTGAAACGACACTCGTCCGACCAGGCAACATATTTCCAGTCATTAACAGACCAATTACGGTGTTGGTGGGCCCAGGTGAGGCGTAAAGCTTTGCGTCGTGCAGTCATCAAGAGTACACGAGTGGGCCTTCGGCTCCGAAAGCCCATATCGATGATGTTTCGTTGAATCGTTCGCACGCTGACACTTGTTGATGGCCCAGCATTGAAATCTGCAGCATTTGCGAAAGGGTTGCACTTCTGTCACGTTGAACGATTCTTTTCAGTTGGTATTGGTCCTGTTCTGGCAGGATCTTTTTACGGTTGCAGCGATGTTGGAGATTTGATGTTTTACCGGATTCCTGATAGTCACGGTACACTCGTGAAATCGTCGTACGGAAAATTCCTCACTTCATCGCTTCCTCGTAGATGCTGTATCCCATCGCTCGTGCACCGACTATAACACCCACGTTCAGACTCACTTAAAGCTTGATAATCTGCCATTGTAGCAGCAGTAACCGACCTAACAGCTGCGCAGACACTTATTTTCTTATATAGGCGTTTCCGACTGCAGCGATGTCTTCCGCCAGTTTACATATCACTGTATAGGCATGCCTATACCAGTTTCTTTGGCGTTCCAGTGTAATTACGTTAACCGAAAAAAAGGAAACGAAGTTTTTCGTACAGGTACATTTAACAATTGAAAAAAAGTAATTTTGAACATGCAATTTCAATGTATTATTTATAACTGAAACTTCATTTCAAAGCTCGGAGAAAGGAAATTTAGTTTGATCATTTAACACTAAGCTGGCACTCTGTGACTTACGTTCGTTGATTACCAGTATTTCCAGCAGGGTCATCTTCCTACTTTTCTTTACAGAATATAAAACTTCTCTTTTTTTTTTTTGTTAAAAGATGATCGGCAAAGGTTGAACATTTCTTTCTTTATATCCAGCTTCTCTAATGTTCAGATAACTTAATTACCGCAGCTTTACCTGACTGACCAATAGTGCTTGCATGCAATTTTACATGCACCACTCTGCGTCAAACGTTGCCGATTGTCTTTATTATTGGTTAAAAATTCTGATATGCTGTTGGTGTGTCCGCAGCTCGTGGTCGTGCGGTAGCGTTCTCGCTTCCCACGCCCGGGTTCCCGGGTTCGATTCCCGGCGGGGTCAGGGATTTTCTCTGCCTCGTGATGACTGGGTGTTGTGTGCTGTCCTTAGGTTAGTTAGGTTTAAGTAGTTCTAAGTTCTAGGGGACTGATGACCATAGATGTTAAGTCCCATAGTGATCAGAGCCATTTGAACCATTTTTTTTTTTTTTTTTTTTTTTTGCTGTTGGTGTTATCCGAGGGCGACTGAAAAGTAATGCCTCCGATTTTTCTATGTGGAAACTCTGAAAGATTTTTAAATAAAACAAACGTCATTAACATTTCACATCTTCATTCTTCATGTCTACATATTTTTTTCTCAACACAGCCACCCTGGGGAAGAACACATTTCTCCTGACGAGGGATCAGTTTGTTGATACCGTTGCTGTAAACTGTCTGACTTTGTTGACGGAACCACAACCTGCCTGCACTGTTTTATCATTATCAAAGTGTTGTCCTCGAAGGTGTTCTTCAAGACGGAGGACGATCGATGATAGTCAACCCAAGACGTCGGACTGTAGCAGATGTCGCAGAGCTCGTGTGTGGTACGGCGTTGTCATGCTGAAGGAGTGTGTGTTTCAGAAAATGTAAAAGTACTTTTATGTTGGATAATGAATAAATTATACTGTATTGTTTTAAACGATTGTTTTATTTTTGACATTATTCTCCTTCTCATCCTCTTACACGGTTCAGGTAAGTATTTATTATACACTGTCTATGCGATTCGCTGAGTATTGGACTTATAATTCTTGAAATGCTCTCAACCATTTCTGTCACCAACAGCCTGCACACAGAGACCCACACGAGCCTCTGTGTATGTAGTAAGTGGTCACTCGTCTAATATGTGAACTGAGGTGGGTACCTGTTGCAGAAAATAGCAAAAATTGCGAGCCTTGTGCACCACGGTCAGAGCCAGAAAGCGATCGCCGCTATCGCTCTCTGGTTTCAGACAGAGGACGGCTCCTGGCCGGTGCAAGCCGCAGCTCGTTGAAGTTATCAATTCGTGGGTATAGAGCGTGTCAGCCGCTAACCGCCACAGCCTCGTGAGTGGCAATGCGGGGATATATTCCACGAGTAACCATGCGACAGATAAATGTGTTGCATTCAGAGCACCAGTTGCATGGCAGCCTACACATGCCCTAGAATTTCATATGCCGAGCACCTGCGCTGTTATATAACAATGCCGACGCTGGAGGCGAAAAATAATATTCTATGGAACACAGGATTTGCTCACGGCACTTCCTTGATAGTGCTGCCACAATGAGGCAAATGGTTAAGCTATTCCTTAGCTGAGGACAGGTCCTGGCTCACCCGCGCCTATGCAGACACAGGTGTTGGGTTGGGTTGATTTCGGGGGAAGAGACCAAACTGCGAGGTCATCGGTCTCATCAGATTAGGGAAGGATGGGGAAGGAAGTCGGCCGTGCCCTTTCAAAGGAACCATCCCGGTATTTGCCTGAAGCGATTTAGGGAAATCACGGAAAACCTAAATCAGGATGGCCGGACGCGAGATTGAATCGTCGTCCTTCCGAATGCGAGTCCAGTGTGCTAACCACTGCGCCACCTCGTTCGGTATGCAGACACAGGAATCGAGTTGTATATGTAGCAATAAGCGTTCCTGGAATAGAAGGCGCTCGCGTGTATAAAGAGGCGCTTCCGAACAGGATCTCATTCGGGTCTTGTCCGTGACAGGTGTCCCTTTCTTGCGATAGTGCGTTAGACTGGCTAAAGCTAGTCTTTGATGGTTCTCGCTTGCATTCCTGTCCCTCAGTCTCCACTGAGTAGCATGTTTCAAAATACCCACCTCCCATCTGCTGTTACCTCTATCCTTCTTCATCCCAAGACCCCTTCAAGCGCCATGGAGCACTGTGTTGCCTCTGCTGACGACGACGATAGTGTCGCAGATAAGTATCCCAGAATGACGTCTAACGACACAGGTGAGGTCTGGTTTCAGGCAGAGCCGTCTGAAAGTAGCTGTAATCTAAAAAAATAAAAAATAAAAAAAACTGCGTATACGCTTGAGTGACTGGGATATGTGCTGGACCGCCACTGGCGCCATTTGAGAAACTGGTGCCTAGTTCTTCTATTAAGATTCCTGTCAGACAAGTCTGATGTCTCCACAGTTTTAACAGTGTGCTGGTATATAGTGCCACCGCTCGATCACGAACATAAGCAAGACTATGTCCACCCCTACTAAGAGGGAGGGTAAGGGCGTCATATCTTACTGTAAATAGTAGACCTGCACTCACAAAGGAACCAAACGCCACCAGTATTCGTCGTGCTGTCATCACCGACATTGGGAGTACTTGAGAAAAGTGCAAAACTCGTGACGCCAGGTAGAGGTTAACAATATGAGACCCGTTGGATCATGTCTAATGCCCGTATGATGTAGCACACTCTTATAGCTGTACGCTGGTGTGCGACATATGTCGTTGGGAAAAACAATACCTAGGTGGTTCATATGGCTCTGAGCACTATGGGACTTAACTACTGAGGTCATCATTCCCCTAGAACTTAGAACTACTTAAACCTAACTAACCTAAGGACATCACACACATCCATGCCCGAAGCAGGGTTCGAACCTGCGACCGTAGCGACCACGCGGTTCCAAACTGACGCGCTTAGAACCGCACGGCCACACCGACCGGCCAATACCTAGGCATTTCAAGTTATCCATGAGCCGTAAAGGTACTAGACATTCTTCCAGTAGACCAACACCAATATTCATCACTACGGACTTGTCCATATTTAGAGACTGCCAGGGGCCGCTCCATATTTGTGTATTCAATCTAAAGCCACAGTCATATCGTTTTCATCCCATACTATCAGCACCAGGCCATCCGCATATGACCTGCACGTACATATGTATCCTCGCAAAGTCAGTCGTGTCAATCGTTGTCGTAGGCTGTAAAATAACAGGCTGCAAAATAACGGATAGAGAGCCAGTGCATATAATGCCGTTAATAAGGGACATCCTTGCCTGACCAATCTCGCTACGACGAGAGATTTTCTCGTGCGTCCACCGACGAGGACTTTGGAGGAGGCATTGCTGAGTAGCCGCGTCACGACAGTGATAAATGGTCGTGGAAATCGCATGTGCGTCAGGACTTCTGCAAGATTTGTGTGTTACTCTATCAAAGGCTTGGTCAAAATCTATTGACGCTAATGCTGCACGAAAGCGGCACGGTTTTGCTCGGGCGAACAAATCACGATATTCAACAAGCCCCGTCTGCATGTTGTTATCTCCGCCGAGCGAAGTTTGACTGAGTGAGACCACTTGGCGCAATACTCTTCGGAGGCGTGCTGCTAATAATCTGGTGACTATTTTAAAGTCGCAGTTAAGGAGCGTCAGTCGTCAGTATTCCCGTATCCGTGTACCACCCGAGGGTTTGTGTATCGGAATAATCAGCTCCTCCACAAAAGCCGGCGGTAAGGGCACGTCAGGAGACATTAATTCGCGGCAGATAGTAGTCCATCGTGACGCTATAACATAGCTAAAGGTCCTGCAGAATTCCAGAGGCGGCAATCTGGTCCTGGCGATTTCTTCACCGATCCTCTACCAATGGTCTCCATCACTTACTCGTCTGTAATCCCCTCCATCAGGTGTGCTTCGCTTCTGGTTCCATGGTGCCTAAAATCGTACGTGTAACTTCGTTAATGGCCGCCATATCGGTGTCCGTTAAGGTATAAAGTTGAGTGTACTGTTCTACAAAGGTATTGCCTATTTCTTGTTGTGATGTTAGGTGTCTGCCATCATCCGTGTCCACGGTGTGTACTAGGACTCTTCGTCGTCTTTGCTTTCGTTGATGATGTGATACATCAATGGGCGTTCTCCTGCAACCCTCTGTCTGTACCGGACGATGCATAGATGTTGGGTCGTACGTCAAGTACTGTCATTGCTAATCCCCGCTCCGACAGTAGATACGGTACATCCTCTGCCATGATGCCTTCCGTAAGAAGTATTGCTATGCAGCTGCTGATTTCGGAGGCGTACATGACAGGAAATTCATCAACGCATACTTCTTGTAGGACGACGATGTCGATGTCCGCTGCTTGTAGCATATCTTTGAGTAACGACATCATAGTCTGCGACCGTATGTTATTGATATTGATAAAAGGAAACCGATATGCTTTTCTTCGTTCCGTCGCATATACATCGGCCATGGGAACTTACGCCGTCTGCTGTTGTACTGGCACGTTACGTGATCCTGCCCTGCCTGCCGTCGTTGGTTATAAGGTTAACTTTAGTGGGGCGCCGCCCCGGAGGTATCGCCTGTTGCGACTGTCGGTGAGTCCCCTTCTCAGTCATCAGCCCAGTCTCCTTGGGACAAGTCTTCCCTCGGCCGGGGATCGCCAGGGCCGTCTCTCTGTGTCTCCTCTTCTACTACCTGGAAGTGGCAGTGGACTGCTGGTTGCCGTGTGTTGTAAAATTTTTGAGGTCTTTCTTGATGTATGCTGCTGTCGTCGGTGGTGTTCTGGATGAGGAGTCTCAGGACCCTCTGTGAGGTGGCCGTCCTCCTCTGTCGTTCCTTGATCGTCGTCCTGCGTACGTATTAAAGAGCCGTCCGACGGGGTTAGACGTCGTTTCTTGCGCCGTTTCGGAGACGATTGCTTACGCTTGTGCGTTTCTGTACCTGAATATGGGCGAGTGTCTCTGTCGCCACTGCAGTCTGACACGAAGGCAGTCGTTGGCACTATTTGACTGTCGATGACCATTTGCTCTTCCGATCTCTGTGTTGGTGGTATCGGTCTGTGCCGCTCAGTGGGGGCGTCGCTGCCGTCATCATGCTCGCGTCGTCATCCGCCATCGTCGGCTTTTCGACTGGCCTGTCAAGCTGGTGGGAGATGCACTGTTCAGTGGGGCGTCCTTCCGGAACACATTTGCATATGTGAGAAGGAGAGACGTCGCCATAGGTGTTGCTACAGCTTCACCTCCAGGTATTTGTACAATTCTTCGAGTGAGACACGCTGAGCGAACGTGACCTTCCTCACCATGACCTGGGCAAGTTTTCAGCTGACCGTCGTAAACGACTATCACTCTGCAGCCTCCAGTTGTGAGATGAGATGGCACATCTTTTGATAGCACGATCCGAATAGTCGCACACCATTAAGTACCGCGTTATCCGTTTTTCTGCTATGTGACTAAGTACCCGACCATAGGATCGTAGTGCGTTAACCACGATCTCAGCCGGAACCTCAAATGGTAGCTCAAATACTCTGACAGTTCTTAATCCAAGCTCCGCATGATCAATAGCTACCGTTCCGACATGGCTGTCAGAATGTTTAAATTTCAGTCCATGTTTATGGTCGCGTACTGTCTTGTCACACACCGTGTCGTTGATCAGTTTGACGTAGACCACACTTCTTGTAATGGAGAAGTGGATGCCAATCATACTTTGAGGTTCAATCTTAATTTCTCCACGTATAAATAGTTCTACTTGAAATGCCTTCGGTAGTGCAAATTCATTATTAAAGCGATCTTGATAGTAGACTGTCGGTACGAATAAGCCATTCTAGTTCGAAAGTGCAAGTACTAGCGAAGGGTAATACGAAGTAAACAACCGCGTGAGCGCGAAGCTCCGTCCGAGCCCCACGACTGCGGAAAGTGTATCATTACACTATACAGCCCTTCCAACCATTTGGCTATTCGTGCAAGACTCAGGACCAGACCCTAATTTCTTTGTGGCGTCAACCACGCATCTACGACCTGGACTCGTACATCCATTACGTATACTCCCATACATATCAGACATTGTAGTTTGAAAGTCGCTTGTCGGTATCGGCAGAGAGATACGATACTGCAGTGCCTGTGTTATTCTGATTACGATGCAAAGTTCCTCTGGACATGCATGCATACATGCATGCAAGCGACTTACAAAGTACAACGTCTGACCTGTACGGGAATATACATAATGTATGTACGAGTCCAGGTCGTAGACACATGGTTGACGACATGTAGAAATTAGGGTCTACCTGTGAGTTGTGCACGGATAGCCGAATGGCATGGCGACCGCTCGCGATAAGCGGGAAATCCGGGTTCGAATCCTGGTCCGTCACAAATTTCCATTGTCGTCATTCCATTCTACAGCTGATGGTTGTCATTATTCGCAATTGGGAATGCATTTCATGTATTTCATAACGGCTGTAGTCGCGGCAGTGCCTGTTCCTTTGGACATGCATGCATGTCCAAAGAAACTTTGCATCATAACCAGAATAACACAGGCACTGCAATATCGTATTTCTCTGCCGATACCGCGCAAGCGACTTTCAAAGTACAACGTCTGACCTGTACACTAATAATGGATATACGTGGCCGGCCAGGGTGGCCGAGCCGTTCTAGGCGCTGGAACCGCGCGACCGCTATGGTCGCAGGTTCGAATCCTGCCTCGGGCATGGATGTGTGTGACATCCTTAGGGTAGTTAGGTTTAAGTAGTTCTAAATCTAGGGGACTGATGACCTCAGAAGTTAAGTCCCATAGTGCTCATAGCCATTTGAACAATTTTTTGGATATACATGTCCAGGTCTTAGACGTATGGTTGACGACATATGGTTGTTTGCGTCTGGCCGTGAGTCGTGCACGGGTAGCTAAATTCTAAGGCGACAGCTTGCGATAAGGGGAAAATCCGGGTTCGAGTCCTGGTCCGGCACAAATTCTCATTGTCATCATTCCATTCTACAGCTGATGATTGTCATTATTCGCCATTCCAAATACATTTCATGTGCATTATGGCAAAGTGGTCATCAACGTGGCCGAAAAATGGGCCACGTTTACAACGTACCCAGCCCTCAAAGGGGTACGACAGATTAAAATTGAGTTGACAAAGTACGTGCCGCCCCACCTCGTCATCGGCAACTGCAGGACGATTATTATATACGATGGACAACCACGCACTTGTTCCGGTTGCGGCCAAGAAGAACACGTCAGATCGGCATGACTACAATGCCGACTAGCTCAAATTCCTGCAGTTGAATCTGTGACTCCTTCAGGAGGTTGCATGGACGGCTGCCCCATCCGAAGTGGACCACACTCGTCATAGAGATGCACCTGACAGGACGATCTTGGTAGAGTCAGAAGTGCTGGACCTGTCCACTATGATGGTGCCCACTCCAGAAGACAATCAACAGCCAGCCTTGCAGGAGGGATGGATGAGAAGATGACGCATGGGTGGTGCCGACTGCAGCCGTTCTTCCCAACAACAGAGCAGTCGAAAAGATCCGCCTCCATCTGGATATTGAAACACACGTCTGCAAACAGCATTCCTCTCGAAGACACAAGAAATGGCGGTGTCCTCTGTTAGACGACTGCGTGCTGCTAACGTCTGAAAAGGACTGTGGGCAGCCTGACAGCGGTACAGAGGTCACACTAGCACCACACACAGTAGATCGCATTGACAACGGATTCATTCGTTCCGATCCCTCTGTAAGGCAGGATGGCATGGAGCTTTCCGCTGCAGACTACCAACCTGTAGTGACGACGAAGCCCGTTCCGAGAGCCGCAGGTGAGATATCCCATCAATAGTTGATGGAACCTCATGGCGACTGGGCAGACGATTGTGAAAAAGGCTTACTGTATGTCGTGTCAGACACCATGCGAGGGATTTCATCTCATCAGTGTTAATCCCTTGCTACGATCAGTGACTGCGAAGAGGGATAGACTTCAAACTTATCGTTTTGCGACTATTAACACTAACACTATATTGATGTGCACTAAATTACCCTTGCTTCAGGACGTGCTAAACGCTGCTGCCAACGATATAGCCTTTCTCCAGGAAATATATGCTGGCAAGTTCCCAGTCATGTACGGCTGTGACACACGCGTGTCTCACACCTCTGCCACAGGCAGCGGTGTCACTATACTCCTGCAGGAAGGAACAGTGGTGGACGACATTCACTATCTCCCATGGGCTCGAGGAATGGCACTCACAATGTAGGGTATAAGGCTTACCTACATCTACATAGGTACTCCGCAAGCCACCGTACGGTGCGTGGAGGAGAGTATCCTGTACCACTACTTATCACCTCCTTTCCTGTTCCACTCGCAAATAGTGTGCTGGCGTACACCTTCTCCAGCACACCAGCCAGCACTAAGAAACATTGTATAGCAGGCGCTGAACTAGGCGCGCCTATGACAAGACGAAGAAACTCTCCCACGCCACGTGCCGATAACGCCCCCTGGGCAGCGTGTATATAGGCCGCCGCCGACGACCGTACTCAACCTCTCAATCAGTACCTCAGTACGTCGCATCGGGACTCAGTTCGTATTGCACCTCAATACGTTGCACTGTACTCTAGTCTTCCACAGGGATAGTTGTCGCCTCACACCTTAGCTAGCTGTGAGGAAACGTTATTAATTGTATATAGCTGTGATATGGACACGGACAAGATTCAAGAATTAGTACCTGTTATCTTATTGATGTTAACCACAGAATTTCAGATTGGATATCATTGAAGTTAAGTACTCAATTGGTCCCTGTAATAAAGTGTATCTTAAACCTATGTGCATTTTGTGTTGTAGTGAGAGGAAACCAACCACCCGCATATCATACCACCCTCTTCTCATCCAGCCAGTAACCACAAAATATTACGAGAGGGCACAGCCACAACAAATAGAGCGAGGGAAAAAAGGCTATCTACATGTCTACATGTCTCCATGTTGTTGTTGTTGTGGTCTTCAGTCCTGAGACTGGTTTGATGCAGCTTTCCATGCTACTCTATCCCGTGCAAGCTTCTTCATCTCCCAGTACCTACTGCAACCCAAATCCTTCTGAATCGGTTTGGTGTATTCATCTCTAGGTCTCCCTCTACGATTTTTACCTTCCACGCTGCCCATCGTCCTCAAAATGTCTTCCACGAATGGCATCCTTTAATGGCCCAAACAAGTGGAAGTCTGAGGGGGGTAGGTCAGGGATGTAGGGTGGATGGGGTAGCACTGTCCAACCCTGTTTTGCGATGTGTTCAGCAGTCCTCAGACTTGTGTGGGACCGAGTGTTATCGTGTTGTAACAAAACATCTCTTGGGTTGCTGTGGCATTGAAGTCGCTGGAAGCGCATCTTGAGTTTTGTAAATATGTTGGCATATGCTTCTGAATAGGCATCACATCAATGAGAATCACACCTTCACAGTCACAGAACACAGTGATCATGACCTTACCGGCAGAAGCAGTTGCTTTGAATTTTTTCTTCTGTGGGGAGTGAGAATGGCGCCATTCCATCGACTCTCGTTTTCTTTCGGTCTCAAAATGGTGAACCCAGGTTTCATCACCTGTCACAGTCTGGGACAAGAAGGCCTCCCCCTCAGCTTAAAAACGTTGCAACAAATCAAGAAAAATGTTTTTTTCTGTGCAGTTTGTGATCCACCGTTAGACGCTGCGGGATCCATGTTGCACACACTTTTGAATATCCAAGAGTGCAGAAAATTGCATCCACACAGGGGCGATTCTAGAAGTCGGTCAAGGGATAGGCTAATGGGAGGGGGAGGGTGTTTGGGGGCATGGAATATCGCTTAACAAAAGGAGACTTCCCTTGTTGAGAGGCCGGCCGCGGTGGTCTAGCGGTTCTAGGCGCTCAGTCCGGAACCGCGCGACTGCTACGGTCGCAGGTTCGAATCTTGCCTCGGGCATGGATGTGTGTGATGTCCTTGGGTTAGTTAGGTTTAAGTAGTTCTACATTCTAGGGGACTGATGACCTCAGATGTTAAGTCCCATAGTGCTCAGAGCCATTTGAACCCTCCCCTTGCCACCACCCCTGCATGCACACTGCCTTTGCTGATTGACAGATGCAGCGCCAACTGCCGAATCGTAATGCGTCTGTCCTCGCGAATGACAACATCAGCTCGCTGCAACATGTCAGGTGTGACAGCTGTGGACGGTCTCCCTGACCGCTGCAAATCGTTTAACTCCGCCGAACCACCTTCTGATGACCTCACCCTCCATGCCCAGCGACTAACTGTACTTCTGTCATAGCAGATGCTTCATAGACTTTGCACGAGTGTTTGAGAATATTTCCCACAGTCTCTTCTCTGCAGTGAGAAATTCAATTATGGCTCGTTGTTTGTAACGTGCATCACCTACAAACGCCATTTTCAAACTGTTCTGCAGCTACGCTATCTGCCGGAAGTGATGGAAACTTGGCGCGCTTACTCAAAAGACTTCAAACAATACATACGTAAGGTTTCGCATTCTTAGTGTTGTTTTCGACTGAGAAAAAAAATGCGGTGCATTATTTTCTGGGCAATCCTGGTATATAGAGAACAACAGAGGCCTTCTCACACTTTCCTGGGGCACTCTTGACGATATGCTTGTCTCCGATGAATACTCGCCACCTAGGACAATATACTGGGTTGCATTATTTAAGAAGTCTTCGAGTCACTCACATATCAGCGAACTTATTCCATAAGCTTGTATCTTCATTAACAGCCTACAATGGGGCACCGTGTCAAATGCTTTCCAGAAATATGGAATCTGCCTATTGGACTTCATCCATAGTCCTCAGAATATCATGTGAGAAAATGGCAAGCTGAGTTTCGTACAAGCGATGCTTTCTAAAAACATGCTGATTCGCGGACATAAGCTTCTCAGTCTCAAGGAAGTTTATTATATTCGAAATGAGAATATGATCAAGGATTCTGCAGCAGTATCTACATACATTCCGACATGGATAGATGTCGCGAACGTCCACATCGCTTTGAGGGAGAAGTTGCGCCGCTCTTCGAAGGTCGCCATGACTATTTAGTTTTCAGATGTGCCTTGAGTTGCATCCTGGCATTCAAAGATCAGTTTCTTCGACATAATCTATGCCTGGAACTTTTGACACTAATCCGGGATCTGCAGATGGTGGACACTTCAGAAAATATTCATGGACATCAAAAATGGTTCAAATGGCTCTGAGCACTGTGGGACTTAACTTCTGAGGTCATCAGTCCCATAGAACTTAGAACTACTTAAACCTAACTAACCTAAGGTCATCACACACATCCATGCCCGAAGCAGGATTCGAACCTGCGACCGTAGCGGTCACGCGGTTCCCGACTGAAGCGCCTAGAACCGCACGGCCACACCGGCCGGCTATTCATGGACATCAACCTGGATTCACACAGTCCACGAATCACTCTTCCAGTCGCATTTATCGGATTTACATTTCACATACTTCCGCCAGTGAGACACAGGATGCAAAATTGTGGCTTGCAGCCTTCTTGGACCACTCAGCGTACTTATGTGCCATCACCCTTCGTGGACAACGAGTGTGGAAAAGCTGCAGTCACTGGAAGTTAAACGTCGTACACCTGGCTTTCACGGACTGTCACCAAACCATCGAGGATACGTGGAATTCGTGTGAAATCCGTCTCCGTTTTTATCCTATGAAGGTCCGTTGGTGGTTGGACTTCGCCAGACCTGCCCTAAGACGAACGTTGATTAACAATGGTTGAGGCACGCAGTTGGGTGCAGACATGCCCCTGATATCTGCTACAAGGTACTGCGGGACTGTGATATTATGGCGCCATCTCTGGAACGACAAACAGCGACTCACCCTGCTAAGGCTCAAATCACCGCCCACACGCAAAGCCACCTAAAGGGGGCGGTAGTCCGATCGCGGATGAAGGGTAGGACAGCAAGTTGAAGCCCGTATATGTTCCACGTACTTCGTGAACATAAACGACGCTGAAATGGCGCTGATACACTCATTCGAAATGAAGGGCGGTCGTCGCCTCTTCTCACAATACGACACAGGCACCACATTGCACGACTATTATTCCCAGGTTTATTTAGCTCAAATTACTGATCCAACGGTATTGCAGACGTTTCTCAGACGATTTACGGCATCACTACCCTGACAATGGTGGTAGCTTTGCTGGAACAAATTTCGGAAGAAGAAGCGATAGATACCATTGGTAAAGGGGGCGGCAAACAAATCTCCGGGCCCTGACGGCCTCCCCTTAGATTTTTACCAGACCTTTCAACATTTGTTAGCCACCCTATGGGCGGACATCTGTCACGAACTACGATCTACAGACGTGCCATTCCCTGGATACTTCTGGAAGGGATGATTATACCAATTCACAAACCATCTCACAGATACAGGATTACCACCCACTGATGATCCTGATTTGTGATATCAAGACTTTTTCTGTACTGTTGGCGACATGCATACCTCAGACCCTTACACCAAGTTGTTTCACCCAGTAAAACGTCGCTAGGAAATGACAACATTCAAACAGCGCTCAGTGAATACCGTGAATTGATCACACTGGCGAGGGGATGCTATCTGAAGTGTGCATCAGCGTCAGTTGATTTTAGTCAAGCCTTCTATCGGGTGGATCATTACTATTTTTGAAATAGTTCTCTGACATATGCGTTACCTGTGGTCATTTATCACTGTCGTCATGGAACTCCTACGTGACGCGAACTCTAAGATGATCGTCAACGGACGAACAACGCCGCCCCCTCACGATTTCTAGATGGGTATGCGAAGGCTGCCCTGTGTCTGCATTGCTCTATGCCAGTGGTTGGCAAACTGCGGCTCGCGAGCCGTATGGCTCTTGGACCTGTTGAGTTTGGCTCTTTCAAAAGAAATTAAAACAGTGAAAGCTACAACAATCGAAATGTCTTGGAACATAAGCAACCAGCAATAAAATTGTTTCAGCTTTATCAACAGCGGTTGTCGAGTCTTGGAACACAAATAATACAGCGCCAATTTCACTTTTTGTATGATTTATTTCATCTGCAAGTTCTAAACAAGAACTTTTGGGATTATAGCCACACAAAGATGCAACACGCAGGGAGGATACAGAAAATACTGTAACTGTGTGCATTGAAAAATATCGTATTCCACTCTATAAAACTGCCTCAGTTTCAACAGATGAGGTGATAAGTATGACCAGCGTAAGAAATAGGTTTGAAGATAGTTACTTACCATTACTTTGTGTACAGACATTTCCAGAAGAAATTCGCCAAGTTATGAAGTTCGTAACTAAAACTACCAACTCCATTGAAGCTAAACCTCCTAGTCATGGCCAATTTAAAGAATTTTTAGTTGAAATGGAGAGAGAGAACACAGGTGTTCTGCTGTGTATGGAGGTGTATTGGTCATCAAGAGGAAACGTTTTGAAATGTCTCGCTACCTTATTAATTTCTTTTGAGAACCAAAGGTTTCAAACTTAAACTATACGGGTAGGTTAACTTAAACAGAGTATTCCTAAGTTGGCCTTCGATAAAAGCGTTCTCAGTCTGATTGAGGTATGTTCGCTGAGATCGGCTCCTTTCCAACCTTTTCTCAAGGTTACCAAGAGATATGATTTCCTTGCCTGATACAGCTGATGTCAAAAACATAAGCAATTGTAACAAAATTTCCAAAAGATTTTGTTTCTTTACTTAAGGATTTGCATTAATTCTTTTAATTGTTTCCCTTTTGTCACATGCAAACTGCTCTCATTTACTCTATTGGAGGATTACAAGACACTTCCTATCCCGATCGCTGCATGCCTTGTTCATTACCTTCCACAAATATATTTGGTTCTCATATATAACTTTAAATTCGGCAATTAACTTTCTAGAGCACTGAGTCATATCACGATTCTTAGTATTCACTACTCATGTGAAGACGAGAAACATTAGACTGAACAAAGACAAGTCCAACATATTCCACGCAACTTTGCTCGATATCTGACTTTTCTCATAATCGACTTCCAGTCCGTGATTGTTTTATCTGTGAGACATAGTTGCTTTGCTCGTCGTCTGCTGAGTGAATTGTTCCGATGGCTGTCTGTGGTCGATGGTGATGTGTGGTTGTATGTAAAGTGGGCGTGTAAATGTTGTTGCTTATGAACAGCTGTGTGTTGTGAAATGCTTGAGTGGGAAGCAATTTTAATGTGATTCTGCTGTCAGTTCATATGTGTTGAAATAAAATGGCAACTTCAACAGGAGATAAAACTGTTAACAAAGTAGCATTATGTTCCGCAATTTTTGCTGGATTTGCTTATGTGGGATATTCTGTTGTACGCACAGCTTTTTGTCGGAAACTTGGACGACGTGATGGTGATGGTGAGTACAACGCCTGTGTATGTAGTTAGTTTTTGATTCGTATTATATTTACAGACGCTGCTGTTACCGGCATTTCATTTAATAAGTTTCATAATTTGACCTATATAACGCGGAACTGTCCTGAGGTTTTCTTTTAGTATAGCCGCATAATTTTATTCTTCAGGTTATTGTTAAAGACATGCGAATACTCCAGTGGAAAGGTTTTAATATGTGATGGGATGTGTATGGGGAAGGTGCTGTCTCCAATCTTTACCAAACCTATGTAGGTTAAACGCTAGCATTTTTTTTTTTTTTTATTTTATGTAAGTTTACGTTTTAAAACAATGTTAATGGAAGGCGCGCAGCAACTAACTTTGTACAATATGTGGCATGTTTTGTTGTATGATACGACTCAATAACTCGCACATTAATTAGTTGTGTTATTGTCCAACACCTGCTGGGCATTACTATAAACGAGTTTAGTTCCAAGCTACTGTATTTGAATATATTGTCATTGGTAGTAGTGGAACAGCATACAATAATTATCAAATAAATCATGTGCAATCATTATGTATATGGTGCTGAGCACATATTGATTGCAGTGTAAATATGAACTTGTTTTATAGAGTTACCTAGTAAGACAACAAGTGTTGCTTGCACTTTAGTTATTTAGCTATGCAAACAGCTCAAGAGCTGCTTTGACAGTTTGCCCTTGCTATTATGAACTTTAAGTTTTTAATCATAGAACACTACATTCATTTGCAAAATATTGACCCTTATCGGTCATAATTAGGAACCGAAAGCCTTTTTAATGCACTCTAATTGGGAAATTTCAGTACCAGTGTACTATGACATTCTTCTCTGTAAATTGTTAATTCACCCACAATTTCTACCATCACAATGTTACATTCGTTTTAATATAAAGCATAATAATTTTAAGAAACAAAGATTAGACATTTCAGTTTCTTTCTCCTTTCACTGTACTGATATTAAAAGAAAATCAGAGTAACTGTCTTGAGTTTGAGATATGAAGACTTCACACCTTCATGAAAGAAGGAAACTAAATTCAAGTTTAGTCAGTCAAATACTGTTCCTTGTGTGTGTTTTCTTGGCATTGAACACAACTAGGTCCAGTTATGGTGTCAGTGCCCCAGCTGTATAGTGACTGCTAACCTACACTCTTTCCATTAATTATGTTCTGCCCACAACTTCTTGCATGAAGTATATAACACTCCTCATTCACCTCACCTCGTCTAGTGTCACTCAGTAATGTACTAAATGAGTTATTTTTGTCTTCCTATTTTATAACTCTGGCCTGTCATTCTGTTATTGGCAGTTAATATGATGGCTGTTCTAAGGTATTATACTTTTGTTAACTGTGTCTGTCGCATCTCTTTAAAGGTCTTAAGATTGGTATTTAAGACAGTAAAACTTGCATGTCATGATTCATTGGTCATTGTGTGACTAGTTTACTCTTCCTTGTCTTAATACTATGAAATTTTGAACTGAAGTAAATGACTATCGTAAAACATGCATAGTTTTCCAAGCCAGTGAGAAAAAATATGATGGCAATGGTCAGTTAGTTAAAGAAATATGGTAATCAGTCACTTTTTAACATTTTATTTTCCTGTGGTGCATTTCAAACTTGTGGCAACACTACCTAGAGAACAAGGTTTTAAAACTCCCTCATAAGTTGACAATAACATCATGTGCCTCAGGCAAAGAGGTCACCACATGAAATATGGTTGCATTCATGCATTTGTTGGAGGTTTAAGTTGATTGCTAAATCATACTATTCTTCTGTGTTTCATGATAGCTGCTAATGTATATACTATCTTTAGCAGTTGGGTGTTAATATCTAGTGTTGCACAATTGTTGTGTTCCTTGGTGTTGGTAATTATGACAAACATATTTTTTTGAGTAGATTTTCTTTGCGCGGAGCAAACACAACAAAAGCTTTTGCAAATGTCAGAAATAATAGTACAATAGTAATTGCACTTTCAAAATATGTTACATATTACAATTGTTGCATCTTATGTTTATTACCTTAGAGCTGGTATTCTACTGCTTAATATCACAAGTAGTGTCTTAAAATTCATTGCATGAAATAAACATAATTTTTTATCAGAAAAGATTTTAATTTTGTGTTAAAATAATTGCCCTTACACTTTCTTAGGGAGTTTGGTAGTTTGTTAAATCAAATCAACCCAGTGATGTATCAACTTCAATCTTCCATTTTTAATTTTGTTCTTTTCTTAAAGTAGTTTTATTTCATTATGGTGGTGAAGTCAATTAGATCACCGTGCGTAATCACTTGAACTGGCTGTTGTATAACAAATGTGTATGAAGAATATATTGTTACATATTTGTGCTGCACAAATCATTTTTGACATTATTTGCTGTGGCGTATCCCATGTAGGGTCTATAAGTCTGATTCATCAGCTGTGCATAATTCAATTCCATAGTTAAGAAAGGACTTCTGTAGTATATTATTGCAAGTGTTTGACTAGGAACTATCTTTGCAAGTTGGCTGTAATATTTCCATGTGCAAAATGGTTTGTTTGGCAACCATAGATTTTCATCTATGTACATACCCAGAAATTTACTACTACCAGTGTCTGTTGCCAATATTATGTGTGATGATGTTGCAAGTACTGCCTGTTTTAAATAGCAATACTTAAGATTTGGTGACATTCACCACAAGTATTTTATTAGCTAGTTCTGTTATCCCACTAGTAGCAGCACATTGTGGCTCCTTACATTCTTTTCCATAGATTAAGGTTGAGTTGTCATCTACATAACTTATAATAAGAGAGTTCATGGGTTATTCTGCAGTGTCATTAATAATGCCTAGGCCTATATATGAGGAAAGGAGAAGACTGTAGTACTACCCATTGTTTGTTACCCATGATGTCATCAAGATGGCGCCCGCCTCTATTTGAAGTGTATACAAATGGCAGATGTGATGTGACGTTTTACATGTGTGAACAGACAGAAATAAAGCAGAAAATATTTAACTGCAGAAAGAATGAAACTAATGGGACACCCACAGGAACTATGCTGTTATGGGTGGGGACAAACTAAATAAAGAACAATCCTCATAATGAAGACATGACACTTCACATACGCTGCAATCAGTCCAAACAACTGTAAGAATTTAGTTGTGGTCAACATGCCATCCCTTATTGTGACATGCAGCAACCTACTTGTGAACTACCATTTTCATATCCATGAAAAAAGGAACGTAATATTAAATCTCCAACCACACTAACAGTTTCAAATTTCAGAATTAATCTATTGCCCATGACTTTCTGCATCGCTCTAACTCACTAACAAACCACAACTAATACCTTAAATCTTATTCTTGCAAACAGCACTAAAGCAGTCCAATGAATTACTAACAACATTCTCAAACAAATTAAAAACATGGACATACCACACTAGAGAATGCCACTGCAAAATTCAAGTCGCTCTCTGCCAACACATTCTGTTTCATGTTCGCCACATCATCTAGGACGTCACAGAACATAATAATGAGTTAAAGCAGATGGGTGGTACTGTGAACTTCAGTTGACTTAAGGAAGGGAAAGGGACTTAGAACTGAGTTCTGAGGTAGATGGTGTGCTACTGTTTCAGTAATGGATTGAAAGTTTTTAGTTTTACCATTTAATTTGCAAGTCAGTCAAGTGCATTGCTCGTGACTCAACAGTTATGTTGCTATAAGTTCCTTGGTTGAATCTCCAGAATGGCATGACTTCGGTTTCTTAGAGGTAACGGATGAGTTCTAGTGTTGAAAGCTTTTGTCAGATCTAATGTTGGTCAGTAGTTGGAGACTTCTGGCTGACTTCCCTTTCTGTACACTGGTTTCATAGCAGTCATTTTTAGAACATTTGGATATGTCTCTAATGCTGCAGTTAATCAAGTGCATAGTCTTACCATAGTAACTGCACTGGATATGCCACCCCATCCAGGTAATTTTTTTCTATTTAGTTTATGTATTACCTAGCGTATTTCATGTACATACACCTTCATAAATTCAAACTCAGCAGATTGATTGGGGTGTCTTGGAGTCTCAACCTGTACATCTATAATGTGAGTCAGTTGGCCACTAAGGGTAGTGAAATAGTTATTAATGTCTTACATATAATATTTGGGTTTTCCACAATGTTAGTACCATGTCCTAAGCTGATTGGTTTCATGTTCATCATCTTGGGCCTTCACAGTATATGGCAGTTAGCTCCCAGGATATTTTACTTTTGTTAATGCTTTGAAAAATCTGCTTCTGTGGCTAGCAATTTAAGTTTTAAAAGTTATCTTTGCCTGATTGTGTTTTTCCTTAAAAATCTGCAGAGAAATAGCTTTATGAAGCAGCTATAGATCACGCATACTCTGCCTGAGTCTAATAATACTTTGTGGGTGTTTGTATGGCATTACTTACATTGTCGAAATGTTTAACTACTTTCTGGATTTCAGTGAAAGGGGAGTTTTGGTCCTAATATCTGAACAGGGTGCAATAGAACTCATTCCATGTGTCATCAGACTCATTCACTTGGTACACAGAGTTCCACTTCTCCACTACCAGTTTGTACTAGAAAGCACTAACATATTATCTGTTCAGAATTTATTTCTGTAGAACACTTTTTGTTGCTTTTGGCACAGTTGAATTTATATAGGCCTATCTATCTCTAGACAAAAATAGCAAGAATAAAGAAAATTTAAGTTCATGTAATTTTCCTTATTTATAACATTTCTGCTGGTTATAGCATAATCTGTTGGAGCATGTGTCCATTACTCTAGTGTCTGAACTTGTATGTAAAAGATTGTTTGAGCTTAATACACTGGTGAGCTTCAAGTTCACTATACTGTTTGAAGAGAGATCTATGTTAAAATCGCCACATATAGTAAGGCCATAAGGACCAGCCTGGCTGGCAACACTATTAAGCCCACCCAAAAGGCACATTACATCAGCATGTGGTGGGCAACACAGCCTAATCTTTTTATATTTAGGTAACTTAACACGCGTCTCAAAAATTAGATGAGATGGGCAGGAAGTGTAAAATGGCTAAAGGACAAATGTAAGGATGTAGAAGCATATATCTATAGAGGTAAGATAGGTAATGCCTACAGGAAAATGAAGAGAGACCAATTGGAGAAAAGAGAACCACCTGTATGAATATCAAGAGCTCAGATGGAAAACAAGTCCTAAGGAAAGAAGGGAAAGCAGAAAGGTGGAAAGAGTATATAGAGGGTTTATACAAGGACAAGGCACTTGAGGGCAGTATTATGGAAATGGAAGAGGGTTTAGATGAAATGGGAGATATGATACTGCGTGAAGTACTTGACAGAGTTGAAACAAGGCCCCAGAAGTAGACAACATCCCACTAGAACTTCTGATAGCCTTGGGAGCGCCAGCCATGGTAAAACTTTTCCATCTTGTAAGGAAGATGTATGAGACAGGCGAAATACCTTCAGACTTCAAGAAGAATATAATAATTCCAATCCCAAGGAAAGCAGGTGTTGACATGTGTGAAAATTACCGAACTATCAGTTTAATTGGTCATAGTTCCAAAATTCTACCACGAATTCTTTACAAACGAATGGAGAAACTGGTAGAAACCAATCTCTGGGAAGATCAGTTTGGATTCCGTAGAAGTGTAGGAACACTCGAGGCAACGCTGACCCTACAGCTTCTCTTAGAAGGTAGGTTAAGGAAAGCTAAAGCTAGATTTCTAGCATTTGTAGACTTGGAGAAAGCTTTTAACAAAGTTGACTGGAATACTCTCTTTCAAATTCTGAAGGGGCCAGGGGTAAAATACAGGGATCGAAAGGCTATTTACAATTTGTACAGAAACCAGATGGCAGTTATAAGAGTCGAGGGGCACGAAAGGGAATCAGTGGTTGGGAAGGGAGTGAGACAGGGTTGTAACCTATTCCAGATATTATTCAATCTGTATATTGAGCAACCAGTAGAGGAAACAAAAGGAAAATTCGGAGTAGGAATTAAAATCCATGGAGAAGAAAAAAACTTTGAGGTTCGCCGATGACATTTTAATTCTGTCAGAGACAGCAAAGGACCTGGAAGAGCAACTGAGCAGAACGGACAGTGTCTTTAAAGGAGGATATAAGATGAACATCAACCAAAGCAAAACGAGGATACTGGAATGTAGTTGAATTAAATCATGTGGTGCTGAATGAATTAGATTAGGAAATGAGCCACTTAAAGTAGTAGATGAGCTTTGCTATTTGGGGAAAAAATAACTTACGATGGTTGAAGTAGAGAGGATATAGATTTAAGCGTTAGGAAAACTTTTCTGAAAGTACTTGTATGGAGTGTAGCCACATATGGAAGCGAAATATGGACAGTAAACAGTGTTGACAAGAAGCTTTCAAAATGGTGCTACAGAAGAACGCTGAAGATTAGATGGGTAGATCACATAACTAATGAGGTGGTACTGAATAGAATTGGGGAGGGGAGGCATTTGTGTCACAACTTGACTAGAAGACGAGATTGGTTGGTAGGACACTTTCTGAGGCATCGAGATAACCAGTTTAGTATTGTAGGGGAGCATGGAGGGTAAAAAATCATGGAGGGAGACCAAGAGATGAATACACTAAGCAGGTTCAGAAGGATGTAGATTGCAGTAGTTATTGGGAGATGAAGAGCCTTGCACAGGATAGAGTAGCATGGAGAGCTGCATCAAACCAGTCTCTGGACTGAAGACCACAACAAAAACAATAACAACAACTTAAGACTATTACCGTGGAGCACAATGCCTATCACTTCAGTTGATCCTTCTTTGTTGTGATGATCAAGAAATTTCTGCATATTTACTAACATACATTGCCACACCACCACCCTTATGGCACTGTCTGCAATCACTGATTGCAAATAAGTAACCTTTGAATCTGCATTATATTATTTCACTGAAGTTTAGTCCATGTGCACCTAGTACTGACACATGTAGTTAGTGTTCCTTCACAAATATTTGCAATAAGTCTAATTTTTTTGTGAGATATTCCACATTTAATCTTTG
Organism: Schistocerca piceifrons; assembly: GCF_021461385.2. Classification (NCBI taxonomy): domain Eukaryota; kingdom Metazoa; phylum Arthropoda; class Insecta; order Orthoptera; family Acrididae; genus Schistocerca; species Schistocerca piceifrons. The sequence continues at coordinate 538,139,034 of NC_060149.1, forward strand.
AGGACCCTTCTTGTTGATTTGCCATTTTGCACACCACACATTTACAGAAGTTTTAATTTTTACAATATGTGATTGTATTAACTGGATCTTAAGTACTGTGTTGCAATGACTGGCCACTTAGTGCATAGCATGACATTTCTTCAAGTGATTATGACTCGAGCACACCAGATCTACATCACTGAAAACTATTGTGATGACCAAAAAAAGTTTTGTGGTTGAAGTCCAAGGCAATTGGATCCTCCTTCGTACTAACATTTTTCGTACAGTTCACCTAACTGGGAAAATAGCTGGTCTTTCCCTTCCTTCTTATTTGCAGTCTATGCTCTGTGTTTTTTCATCATAGTCCATTTTCTTTTGGCCCAGCTAATGTACATTGTTCAATGTATCCCAAAACTTTTTTGATCTCAGAATTGTGAAATTGTAGTGCTTCGCTTACAGTTGATCAGTGTGACAGATCATATCATGCTGACATGTTTATGATGATTACATTTGTGTTAAATACTTGTGGCAATAAGTTTTGGAAACATTGCAGGTTTGTCTTGCTTTCATTTTTATATACACTAGCTGATCAAAAGTATCCAGGCATATGTTGGTGGGCAGTGATGTGGAATGTGTCCAACCTTCACCTTTATGATGGCTTGAACTATGCTGGGGGCACTTTCAATGAGGTGAGGTGAGGTGTCTGAATGTCTGTGGAGGAATGACAGCCCATTCTTCCCCAAGAGCTGAAACCAGGGAAGGTAGTGGTGTAAGACACGGAGGTCTAGAGTGAAGTCACATTGTATCATGTAACTCATCCGAAACGTGTCCCATTGTGTTAAGGTTGGGATTCCTGGCAGGCTAATCCATTTCAGGATTGTTACTGTCCACAAGCCATTGCTTCACAGAGGCTGCTATATGACAGGGTGCACTGTCATGCTGATACAGTCAATTTGTGCAAACAGTTCCTCTTACGTACTGACTACTGTAAAAAGTGTTAGCATTTCATTAACTGCAGTGAGGGGTCCATGAAAAATGTCCCCATACTATAACTCTTCCTCTTTCTCCTCCCCTATGCCTCCCTCCTTCCCCTTCCCGCTCACATCACTGTTGGCACTACACATGATGGCAGGTAAAGTTCTCCAAGCACTTGCCATACCCTAACCCTTCCATCAGACTGAAACAGGATATAGAAGGTTTCATTTCTCATAGTCACTCGTTTTCAGTTATACACTGTCCAGTGGCATCACCCTTTACACCATCTCAGTTTTCACTTAGCATCAACTAGAGAAATATGTAGTGTTTGAGGAGCTGCTCGACAATTGTACCCTATTTTGTTTTCAACTCTCTGCACACATTACCTGCGCTAGCTGGACATCTGATAGCACTTTGGAATTTACGAGTTATTCCTTTCACTAATGACACATAATTTCTTTTTTTGCCTCTACCCTCTGCAATGCTTGATGGTCTCCATCTGTTAGTACATGATGTCTGCTTGGTCTTAGTTTAGCTGTGGTTGTCTGTTCACATTTCCACTTCACTTCACTGTCACATCACCAGTAGTCGACATGGGCAGGTTTAGAATTGTTGTAATGTTCCGAAGGAACTTGTTACTCATCTGACATTCAATAACTATTCCACTTTCAAAACCATTGAGCTTTCCAGATCAACCCATTCTGCTGTTATTGTTTCTCTATTGATAACACCTTACTCCCCACCTCCTTTTACATTGGCAGGTCCGCCTCCCGTCACATGTAGAGGTCAATTCTGCATTACATAGTGTCCGGATACTTTCAATGAGGTAGTGTAAATTATTGTGACCTCTTATAATCACAGCATGATCATATTTTTTTTAGTTAACTTCACCACATTTTTATAGAATCCTGTGACTTTCACAAGGACAATTTTGCTAATCCACTAAGAAGTAAAAAGTTTAAACATTATGCTTAATACAATTTTGGTAAACATTTTTGGAATACAGTGATCAATAGATTATTATATTTTGACTAAAGTTCAGTCTTGATCACACCATTTATGTTTCAATGACATATGTAACCGTTTTCGGTTATTTTTACATAACCATCATCAGACCTGTGGATTAATTTTAGGAAATACTAGAAACCAATCTATAATAAAATGAAAGTGTCTAAAAAAATTTTTTTAACAAGATAAAATAAAATTAATTATACCCATGGCTCCCTTAGGATGGTCGGCGGAGCTCTCCTCAGCTGCTACGAAGTCAACTGATGGTTATGAGTGCTGAGCACGAGCTTAAATACGCAGAGGCTCCGCCTACTTCCTGTCACACTACTTCATAACTGCCAATCAGCGTTCATAATATGACGCCATCGTCAAAGTATAAAAATAGGAAATACACTAATAACATAAAATTGATTCATTTAAAATGTCTGATTAACAGATAGTTAGTATGTGTACAGCTTATTTATATTTTAGATAAAAACGGTAAACTACGATGTGTAGTAGTTGTGCCCTCTATAGGCAATCTGAATACTATTACAGTGTCAGTTACATCAAAGATGTGAAAGTCCTTGGAGTTGTGGTATATATCGATTATACCGAGTCGCCTAAATCACAATTGCATCTTTGTTGGATGTTGCAGAATCGTCTTACTTTAACTGTAATTTTCATAGTAATATTCTTTATAGCAGTAGGGTAGCAGCCAAGAGTATGTTCCGCATTATGTATGTCTGAATAACTGATGAGACCGCTGATTAAATTTTTAGAACTCATCGATCTAATAGTTTTTATAATAATCAATGTCAATTTAATAAAATTTTTTTATATGTTGTACAGCATATTTTACATACATAGCTTTTGCCATGGGTATAACTAATCTTATATTTTAAAACAAAAGAGTAGGTGCTTTTATTATAAAATTTTGTCAAAAAGGTCGTAAAAATATTTTTTGCGAAAATCTAATTGTTCATTGAGCAGCATTGATGATTTGGTTTTCAAATGAGCATATATCTCGATTTCTCCTCTGATACTCATAAGTAAGCCTTTATTTGCATAATGAAGAACTTGTAAATTCTGCTCTACTGTCCCCTCAGCATGATTATTGAATACTATATGATGGCCGAATACAGACTTTGTTCATGAGGTACTTGACGTATGTTCTTTGTACCTTACTGCAAAATTTCGACCTGTTTGGCCGATGTATATTTTCTCACAGTCTCTACATTGGATCTTGTACACTCCTGATCTGGTGAATTTTCCATTATTTTTATTTACAGTATGTCTTAATTTTTTTTGTAAAGTATTGTCAGTTGTAAATGCTATTGTTATTCCAGAATTTTTGAATAAATTAGTAATTCTATCTGATATGTTTCCCATATATGTCATCTTCATGTATTTTGGATTACCTATTAGTGGAGTACTTTGTGATTGGTGCACTTTATTAAAAATGATATCTACCTGTTGTGTGTCGAAAGAGTTGGTTTTTGCAATTTGTTTTAAGATGGTCATTCCCTTTCTGATCTCATTAGCTTCTAGCAGTAATTTTAGTATTCGGTGTATCATAGACTTAAAAAATGCTTTTTTATACTTGTCAGGATGACATGATGTGGCATTAATAATAACATGAGTGGTTGTAGGTTTCCTGTATATGGTGAAGAAATGTTTCCCATTGTTATTAGTTATAGTGAGATCTAGGTAGTTAATAGATTTTCGATTTTCATGTTCAACCGTAAATTGTAACTTTGGATGCATAGAGTTTAATTTTATAACAAGCTTCTCAATTTCATCTTTTGAACCATTATATAGCAATAATGTATCATCTACATATCGCTTGTAATATATGATTTTATTTGCAATATCAGGGTTATTTTTCAGGAATTGCTTCTCAATGTGGTTCACGAAAATATCTGCAACTGTCCCAGCCAAAGAATTGCCCATTGCTAAGCCATCTTTCTGGCAATAGATTTTAGTATTAAAAGAGAAATAATTGTAATCTAAAGTGCATTCAAGCAGTTCTATAAATTCGATTATTTCGTCTTTAGTCATATTTTTGTATTGTACTAAGTTATCCCTAATTATATTAATCATCTCACTAATGGGTATATTTGTATACAAATTTTTAATATCTAATGAGGCGAATCTTGCACTAGTTGGAATGTCTATATTGTGGATTTGTTGTGCTAGTTCATAACTGTTTTTGATACTGAAATTGCTGTCATATATATAGAATGCTTCCAAAATTTTATTAAGTTTCATATTTAGTTTATATGAAGGATTACTTTTGTAGTTGACAATAGGTCGTATAGATTTCTCTTTTTTATGCAGTTTAATCTGTGATCTTAATTTAGGTATTTGGGGGTTCATATTTTTCATCATATTCTTTTCTTCAGGGGTCAAGAGGTGAATATTTTCATCGACTAATTTCTTGATCTTTATCTGGAACTTTGGAGTGGGGTCTTTATTTACTTCGATGATCCCATTTTCATTAAAAAATGAGAGTGTTTTAAATATATAATCGTCTTCTTTAATAATAACAAGGGTATTTCCTTTGTCGTCCTTTACTACAATTTCTTTCTCTGCTAGTAGTTTATTATTGATATTGTTAAGTGTTTTATCTTCAGTTTTTCTATGCAGTTTATTTTTCTCTTTTAGAATTAAATCTTTCGTTTTTAGGGCTATCTTACATGCTTCGGGTTTATTTATTTTCGATATTTTGCTTGTTGCTATAACATCAGCAATTATGTGTTTAACATTCGTATTATTTAGTGGGGGAGTTAGGTTATATTTTAAGCCTTTGTCAAGTAGCGACATTTCGGACTTTGTGAACTGAATATCTGTAAGATTCATTGTCCTTGGATAAAATTGATGTATATTGTTGACCTTTTCTAAAAGCTTATTTTATTGTTTAGCTATGAGTAAATCAATTTTTCCCTGATGTCTTTGGGTAATCGCTTTACGTAAAAAGTCTATTTTCTCATCAGGCAATTGGAAATTACAAAAGCTTTAGAAATATTAGAACCAAAATTATGAAACTTGGTATGAAAATAAAATTTAATAAAACGTGCCTCATGGAACATATCATACCAAAATATGCTATAATCAATATCCAATCCAAATCTAGTAATGTAACATATGTACACCAAAAGAGCAGTGTCTTATGGATTAAATCTGAAATTAGAGAAGCTTTTAAGATAAAAGATCTTTTAAATGTCGAAATGTATAGTCTGCATTTATTGCTAAGTAATGAACTCTCACCTTTGATTTTTTCTATTTTACTAAGCAGCACTGATGAGAAAATAGACTTTTTACGTAAAGCGATTACCCAAAGACATCAGAGAAAAATTGATTTACTCATAGCTAAACAACAAAATAAGCTTTTAGAAAAGGTCAACAATTTACATCAATTTTATCCAAGGACAATGAATCTTACAGATATTCAGTTCACAAAGTCCGAAATGTCGCTACTTGACAAAGGCTTAAAATATAACCTAACTCCCCCACTAAATAATACGAATGTTAAACACATAATTGCTGATGTTATAGCAACAAGCAAAATATCGAAAATAAATAAACCCGAAGCATGTAAGATAGCCCTAAAAACGAAAGATTTAATTCTAAAAGAGAAAAATAAACTGCATAGAAAAACTGAAGATAAAACACTTAACAATACCAATAATAAACTACTAGCAGAGAAAGAAATTGTAGTAAAGGACGACAAAGGAAATACCCTTGTTATTAATAAAGAAGATGATTATATATTTAAAACACTCATTTTTTAATGAAAATGGGATCGTCGAAGTAAATAAAGACCCCACTCCAAAGTTCCAGATAAAGATCAAGAAATTAGTCGATGAAAATATTCACCTCTTGATCCCTGAAGAAAAGAATATGATGAAAAATATGAACCCCCAAATACCTAAATTAAGATCACAGATTAAACTGCATAAAAAAGAGAAATCTATACGACCTATTGTCAACTACAAAAGTAGTCCTTCATATAAACTAAATATGAAACTTAATAAAATTTTGGAAGCATTCTATATATATGACAGCAATTTCAGTATCAAAAACAGTTATGAACTAGCACAACAAATCCGCAATATAGACATTCCAACTAGTGCAAGATTCGCCTCATTAGATATTAAAAATTTGTATACAAATATACCCATTAATGAGACGATTAATATAATTAGGGATAACTTAGTACAATACAAAAATATGACTAAAGACGAAATAATCGAATTTATAGAACTGCTTGAATGCACTTTAGATTACAATTATTTCTCTTTTAATGCTAAAATCTATTGCCAGAAAGATGGCTTAGCAATGGGCAATTCTTTGGCTGGGACAGTTGCAGATATTTTCGTGAACCACATTGAGACGCAATTCCTGAAAAATAACCCTGATATTGCAAATAAAATCATATATTACAAGCGATATGTAGATGATACATTATTGCTATATAATGGTTCAAAAGATGAAATTGAGAAGCTTGCTATAAAATTAAACTCTATGCATCTGAAGTTACAATTTACGGTTGAGCATGAAAATCGAAAATCTATTAACTACCTAGATCTCACCATAACTAATAACAATGGGAAACATTTCTTCACCATATACAGGAAACCTACAACCACTGATATTATTAATGCCACATCATGTCATCCTGACAAGTATAAAAAAGCATTTTTTAAGTCTATGATACACTGAATACTAAAATTACCGCTAGAAGCTAATGAGATCAGAAAGGAAATGACCATCTTAAAACAAATTGCAAAAACCAACTCTTTCGACACACAACAGGTAGATATCATTTTTAATAAAGTGCAATAATCACAAAGTACTCCACTAATAGGTAATACAAAATATATGATGATGACATATATGGGAAACATATCAGATAGAATTACTAATTTATTCAAAAATTCTGGAATAACAATAGCATTTACAACTGACAATACTTTACAAAAAAAATTAAGACATACTGTAAGTAAAAATAATGGAAAATTTACCAGATCAGGAGTGTACAAGATCCAATGTAGAGACTGTGAGAAAATATACATCGGCCAAACAGGTCGAAATTTTGCAGTAAGGTACAAAGAACATACGTCGAGTACCTCATGAACAAAGTCTGTATTCGGCCACCATATAGTATTCAATAATCATGCTGAGGGGACAGTAGAGCAGAATTTACAAGTTCTTCATTATGCAAATAAAGGCTTACTTATGAGTATCAGAGAAGAAATCGAGATATATGCTCATTTGAAAACCAAATCATCAATGCTGCTCAATGAACAATTAGATTTTCGCAAAAAATATTTTTACGACCTTTTTGACAAAATTTTATAATAAAAGCACCTACTCTTTTGTTTTAAAATATAAGATTAGTTATACCCATGGCAAAAGCTATGTATGTAAAATATGCTGTACAACATATAAAAAAATTTTATTAAATTGACATTGATTATTATAAAAACTATTAGATCGATGAGTTCTAAAAATTTAATCAGCGGTCTCATCAGTTATTCAGACATACATAATGCGGAACATACTCTTGGCTGCTACCCTACTGCTATAAAGAATATTACTATGAAAATTACAGTTAAAGTAAGACGATTCTGCAACATCCAACAAAGATGCAATTGTGATTTAGGCGACTCGGTATAATCGATATATACCACAACTCCAAGGACTTTCACATCTTTGATGTAACTGACACTGTAATAGTATTCAGATTGCCTATAGAGGGCACAACTACTACACATTGTAGTTTACCGTTTTTATCTAAAATATAAATAAGCTGTACACATACTAACTATCTGTTAATCAGACATTTTAAATGAATCAATTTTATGTTATTAGTGTATTTCCTATTTTTATACTTTGACGATGGCGTCATATTATGAACGCTGATTGGCAGTTATGAAGTAGTGTGACAGGAAGTAGGCGGAGCCTCTGCGTATTTAAGCTCGTGCTCAGCACTCATAACCATCAGTTGACTTCGTAGCAGCTGAGGAGAGCTCCGCCGACCATCCTAAGGGAGCCATGGGTATAATTAATTTTATTTTATCTTGTTAAAAAAATTTTTTTAGACACTTTCATTTTATTATAGATTGGTTTCTAGTATTTCCTAAAATTAATCCACAGGTCTGATGATGGTTATGTAAAAATAACCGAAACCGGTTACATATGCATTGAAACATAAATGGTGTGATCAAGACTGAACTTTAGTCAAAAAATTTTGCTTAATAATTACTGTAAAATAAAAATTACAAGGTGAAGCAATTATTAAACAATATATAACTGGAAACTGTTTAAAAATGTTTTATTTTAAACTGTGAAATTAAAATGAGCTGTACATAATTTTATATAGTATAATTTCACTGCCACCTATAAGAAGATATTGCATTTATGCCTACTTACTTAACCTGCAGCAGGTAGTATATATAGAAAAAGTTTTGCTCTGTGTATTTGGCTATCATTTGTGGTAGCTTCACTGAAGAGTAAGCTGTCTGATGTTACCAGCTGTGGTTGTTCCCATCAGTTTTTCACATTTATGAATGTTGTATTTGTATTGTGTGTTCCACGAGGTGTCAAATGGGCTGTTTTGCAATTCCATTACCTGATGTGTAATTTTTATATTGTGAAAGAAGTTCTGCTACTTATTCATAGATATATGTCCCACAGTTCTGATAGCTTAATTGGCATATACCCAGTGTCTTAATTTTGGTGCATGCTTCTTAACCGTCATTTTGTAACTACTTCATATTCTCCTTACATAGTGTACTTTGTGTAGTGTTTTTATATGTTGAAGTGTTACTTGTTTGTCATTTCATTTTTATTGTTTTATCTTCTGTTGGCGTGTACTGTAACTGTGTGTGCATAGTTGTTGGTGTTAGTTTTAGGGGTGACTGATGTATCGATACTTTTGTTTCTGTTTTATTTTTAGTAGTGCTATGGCTTTTTGCATGTGACTTTTAAACTGAATTGCAGTTACTGTGTCAGCAAATAGGCAGAATGTAATAGTTACCGGCCTGATAAGAACACCCAGTATATAGTTCTCTTGATGTCTTGGTTAGAGATTCTCATGTATATCATAGCTTTATTATATTTGTCTTAAGATTTTAGTTATTATTCCCCTCATTGTTTTGGGGGGGGGGGTTTAAGTGGATGTGAATCACTTACATGATGTTTGTAGCAATGAAAACTACTTTTCATATATATATTATTTTATGCCCATTTGTGTAAATGAAATCATACTTGTAATATGTAGGAGCTTTTTGTGCAATGAACCTAACCCAGTAAAACCATAAATTTGAAATGGTACTAGTAATTATCTTCTTATTCATGCATTAGATATTAACAAGCTTTGCCAGTAGTATGCATGCCTGTAATAAAGGGTAATTACTAAGTGAAAAAATGAAATTCCATTTGAAATTTACTGTTTCTTATGAAGTTTGCTTCTTGCTATTGTTTCCAAAAGGATGATACTGAAGGAGTGCTCAGACTGTTTTCTTTGCTATGAACAGTGTGTTCAGCTAATTCACCGGTGTAGCCTATCTGTAATCGCCTAACGTAGCCTGTTTGTTGTCGAAGTTGTTGCTTATGGTGTTTTGGTTTTTAATTTCATGTCATCATTGAGCAGCATATCTATTGTTGTTGTTGGTTTGGTCTTCAGTCAGAAGACTGGTGTGATGCAGTTCCCAATCCTGTGTGGGCCTCTTCATCTCTGAATAACTACTGCAGACTACATACTTCTGAATCTGTTTACTGTATTGATCTCTTCGTCTCCCTCTACAATTTTTGCCCCCCCCCCCCCTCCTCCTCCTCCTCCTCCTCCTCCTCCTCACACTTGCCTCAAATACTAAATGGGTGATCCCTTTATGTCCCAGAATGTGTCCTATCAACTGATCCTATGTTTTGGTCAAGTTGTGTCACAATTTTTTTTTTGTCTCCCAAGTTCTGTTCAGTACCTGCTTATTAATTACATGACCTGTCCGTCTAATCTTCAACATTCATCTGAGCTCCACATTTCAAAAGCTTCTGTTCTCCTTTTGTCGAAACAGTTTATCAGCCATGTTTCATTTCCAAACATGTCTACACTCCAGACAAATACCTCCAGAAAAGACTTTCTAACACTTAAATCTATATTCACTATTAACAAATTCCTCTTCTTCAGAAATTCTTTTCTTGCCATTGCCAATCTTCATTTTATATCCCCTCTACTTCAATCTTCATCAGTTATTTTGCTGCCCAAATTACAAAACTCCCCTACTACTTTAAGTGTCTCGTTTCCTAATCTAATTCCCTTACCATCACCTGAATCAATTTGACTACTTTCCATTATCAATGTTTTGTTTTTGTGGATGGTCATCTTATATCCTCGTTTCAATACACTGTCCATTCTGTTCAATTGCCCTTCCTAGTCCTTCGCTGTCTTTGACAGAATTATAATATCATCATCAAACCTCACAGTTTTTATTCCTTCTCCCTGAGTGTTAATTCCTACCCCAAATTTGTCTTTATTTTCCTTAACTCCTTATTCAATGTACATTTTAAATATCATCAAAGATAGGCTACAACCCCCCCCTCCTCCCCCCCCCCTCCCTCTCTCTCTCTCTCTCTCTCTCTCTCTCTCTCTCTCTCTCTCTCTCTCTCTCTCTCTCTCTCTCTCTCTCTCTCCTCCCCACTCCCTCCCCTCAACCACTACTTCCCTTTCATGCTCCTTAACTCTTATAGCTGCCATCTGGTTTCTGTACAAGTTGTAAATAGCCTTGTGCTCCCTGTGTTTTACCTCTGCTATCTTCAGAATTTCAGAGAGTATTCTGGTCAACATTGTCAAAAACTTTCTCTAAGTCTACAAATGCTATAAACATAGGTTTGCCTTTCCTGAACCTGTCATCTAAGTTAAGTCGTAGGGTCAGTATTGTCTAGTGTGTTCCTACATTTCTCTGGAATCCAACTGATCCTCCCTGAGGTCAGCTTCTACCAGTTTTTCCCCTTCTTTTGTAGAGAATAGGTGCTAGTATTTTGCAATCATGTCATATTAAACTGGTAGTTCGATAATTTTCACTCCTGTCAGCAACTGATTTCTTTGGAATTGCAATTATTACATTCTTCTTGAAGTCTGAGGGTATTTCACCAGTCTCAAAACTTTGGTTCAATGATGCTCATAATTTACAACTGATACAATATATTTAAAAAAAAAAACTTTATTTTAGCAGTAGAAAAATGTAGTTCTCAGTAATTTCATTTATATCAATCGGGTCATGATAGTGAAATTTAGTGCCAAATAGTTATCATTCAGCCAGCATTTGTGCAACAACTTTGCCAGATACTTATTTAGTGCTAGTGCTGTAAACTGATGTGTGTATTATGCCTAAATGGTAAGGCTTTGTCCTGTAGATGGTGTTGCGTGTGCCAATTTTCAGACAGTTCAGTGCAGTGCAGTGACATAGCTCTTGTTAATTTGTTGGCAGAATTTTAAATTCAGCATTGTCTTGAATGAAAAATAGCCCACAGTTGCACTAAATTATGTTTATTTTAAACCTTGACCATGGTTTCTGCTATAATAATATAGCCTCCTTCAGACATCCTAAAAGTGATCAGAATAACATCTAGACCAGTAATACAATCTACACAAAAGCTTCAAAATTAGTTACGTGATAACATATTACATACACACTAATAAATGAAAAATGTCTTAGCTTAGTGGCTGCGTCAAGACCAATAAAGTAACTTCAACAGACATAAGCCTGTTTTGAACATAAGGAAAATTACATATGGGCACCGTGTGTCCTCCACCACTACCACTGTTATACTGGGCACACAGTTGTCAAATGTGCTGCACCACAGGTGACACTCACCACAGTGAGATACGTCACACCGTTTATCAGGCAACTAGTCAATATGTATGACAATTAATTAATAACAACCCTACATGTGCAAATTATGGACCATATACTATTAATACGAATGTTCAACAGATGAAATACTTTTGCATGCAATCATTAGAGTAGTAAAACATTAACAATTTCATATAACAAAGTTTGTCATATCACTATTTGATGCGTGAATCAGAAACAAGACTCTTATATGCAAATGTAACTTCAGCTTACATTATACCCTCTAATAGCTTAGCAATTAGAGCATATAATCTAGTTGAAGTTATATTTTCATATGAGAGTCTCGTACATTATACGCTCTATAGCTCGTTTCTGAATCGTGCATCAAATAGTGATACGACAAACTTTGTTATATGAAATTGTTAATGTTCTATCACTCTAATGATCGTATGCAACAGTATTTCATCTGTTGCACATTTTTATTAACAGTATATGGTCCATCATTTGCACATGTAGGCTTATTATTAATTTGTCATCAATATTGACTAATTGCGTGATAAACGATGTGACATATCTCACTGTGGTGAGCACCACCTATAGTGCACGAGGGCACGGGGTGCAGCACATTTGACAACTGTGTGCCCAGTATAACAGTGGTAGTGGTGGAGGACATACGGTGTCATATGTAATTTTCCTTATGTTCAAAACAGGCTTATATCTGTTGAAGTTATTTTATTGGTCTTGCAGCAGCTGCTGGGCTAAGACATTTTTCATTTATTATTGTGTATGTAATATGTTATCACTTACCCAATTTTGAAGTTTTTGTGTGGATTGTATTACTGGTCTAGATGTTATTTTGATCATTCTTAGGACTTCTGAAGAAGACTATATTATTATAGCAGAAACCATGGTCAAGGTTTAAAATAAACACAATTTAGTGCAACTGTGGGCTGTTTTTCATTCGAAGCAATTTTTAACGGTTGCTGTTGTCGCTTCAATGACGATCAGGAAAGGCTATTAGTTGGCTCCCACAGTGTGTGATTCATAGCAATTCATGTAAGGTTTAGGGCATAAAGGATTTTCCATATCCAAATGCAGCACATACTTTTTATGACAACCTTATGTGTTACTACTGCTGCTTGGTCTTTCCACAAAGAACTGTTTTGTAAAGGACGTGTCTTCTCTGTTAGGTGTGGTGTAACACACAGTAGAAAATAAAAATCTTGTGCCCATTGTAAATATTGTCCTTTGTCATTTAGACTAGAGCTTACAGTCCTGAAAATGCAATGGATGGATGAAATAGTTGTAAGTCATATAGAACACTCAACTGAATACTTTTTGATGAGCTGAAGACAGACTAATTAGGTATTAAGAATCTCATTTAAAGAGGCAAAACAATTGTCACAGTCTGATAAGACAAAACCAAATATAAGTTTCCATTAAGAGAAAGGAGGAAGAAAATAATTCAATACCAGCAAGTTGATGGGCTTCACAGGCAACAAAACAAGCCCCTCTGACACACTTTCTTTCCCCCCGTGCCAATTATTGCAATTACTAATTTTTGTAAAAGCATTCGACAAGTTTTGCTACATGTCTTTCGTGTTGCAGCTGCTTGAATAACCATTTTCCAAAACTTTTTTTTTTAGAATTTCAGGTCATTGTACACAATGCTTGTAAGTGGTGGTGGTGGTGGTGGTGGTGGTGGTGGTGGTGGTGGTGGTGAAGGTGCTGCTGGTGATGGTGCTGCTGGTGATGTATTCGCTACAATGACTGTTTGCCAATAGTGACAATAGTTCCACTTGATAATTTCTGCAGACCAGTGAGGCCTTCCATATCTTGCCGTTTGCATATGTAACACGCTGCATGCGTCGCAAGATTTCGTGTCTCGTCTTGATTTTTTATGCATGTGTGACAGGCAGCGACTGTTGTATCTTCAATAAATATACCGTGGTAATAAAACGGGGAGGGGGAGGGGAGAGAGGGAGGACCGCCGCGGCTGTGCTATTCGATATACCGTACGTGCCTCGAGGGTCGTACCAAATGGCGATCACTTCCGGCAGCTGTCTTCTTTGACTGGGTACGGGTTTGGAGAGCCTCGAGTCCCTGAGCTGGGGAGTGTCATGTCAGAAAGAACAGACACCACGCATTCATGTAACTGGTTCGTCTCGAAGGGCGATGAATCCACAACCTTCAGTGTGGATGCACATCATCGGTCGGCTTTCGGCGCCAATCTAAAATAAGTGAGCATGGAGGACATGGACTGCGGATAGGTGGCGCTCGTTGGGAATGTGAGTCGGCCGGAGAGGTTGAGATTGTGCATTTGCGATGAGAAACTGCTGGGAGTCCCGGTCCGGCAAAAATTTTCGCTCGTTGGCGCTGCTTCCCTATGCAGCTGATCTCAGTTCCTTCCCTTCCCTTCCCTCTTCAGTTTACATAATCTACAAATTGTGCTCAGTGTGTTGTACCGGTAGAAAATCGCAGCACTCCCAGCCTCTGTAAGGCTATCGTAAATTGTAGGGATATAATTCACATGGGCTCTGCTGAACTGCAGAAAGATGGGGAAATGGAAGGCGGACAGAAGTTGGAATAGCGACTAAGAGTGAATGGCGAATTGCTGTAGACTGACACTTTCATCCCAACTTCCAATTCGCCGAACCTGCCAGAATACATCAGGACCGGATTTATTTGACCGCAGATAAGACCTTACGTATCCATTTCGATGCGGTGCTACAAGTGTCAGGAAAGGTACGGCACACCATAATACAGTGTATAATGGCTAGGTAACATGTGGCAAATTCAGGACGGACGTCTATCAAGCAGGACCATGGCTTTAAAGGCCAGACTTCTGTATAAACTGCTCAGGTAATTGCGCTACTTGGAGCAGGAATAGCGTGGTGTTTTAACAGAAAATTCTAGAAATTACAGTGATCAAGATAACTCATGATGTCGTCGTCTTCTTCTTCTCCACCCCGATGACTGGTCTGACACAGCTCGCCGCGCTACTCTATCCTGCGTAACCTCTTCATCTATTTGAACTTGCTTAGTGTACTCATCTCTGTCTGCCTTTGCAATTCTTACAGCCCACACTTCTCTCCAGTACTGAATTGACAATTCCCTGATGTCCTATCAACCGATCCCTCCTTTTAGTGAAGTTGTACAATAAATGTACTTTTCCCCAATTCGATTGTATATAGTCTCATTTGTACCAGGGCGCCAGAGTTGTTCGGTGTGTCAGGGAAGAGATGCCACTGCTACAGTCGTTTAAGAGATATACCCGTATAATCTTCAGCATTTTGCTGTAGCACCACATTTCAAAGACTTCCGTACTCTTCATGTCTTAACTGCTTATCGTCCACGTTTTAATTCGGTACAAGGCCACACTCTAGACAAATACTTACTTAAGTTTGTACTCGATGGTGACAAAGTTCTCTTCTTCAGAAACGCTTTTCTTGGCATTCTACATTTCATATTCCCTTTACTTTGGCGTTAATAAGTTATTTTACTGCATAAGTAGCTAAACTCATTTGCTTTTAGTGTCCTTTCCTAACCTGATACCCTCAGTATCCCCTGATTTAATTCGACAAGATTCCATTACCATTGTTTTGCTTTTGTTGATGTTCATCTTACATCCTGCTTTCAAGAAACTGTCAATTCCGTTCAACTGCACTTCAAATCCCTTTGCTATCTCTGACAGTATTACAATGTTATCGACAAACCACAAAGTTTTTACTACTTCTCCCTGAACTTTCATTCCCTTTCCAAATTTATCCTTGCTTTCCATCACAGTTTTCACCATATACAGATTGTATAGCATCAGGGATGGGCTGCAATCTCATCTCACTACCCTCTCAACCACTGCTTCCCCTCTATGTCTTGTAACTGCCGTCTGATTTCGGTACAAGCAGTGTATAACCTTTCGCTCAGAATATTTTACCCCTACAACATCGAGAAATTTAAAGAGCGTATTTCAGGCGACAACATTGTCAATTCTCAGTATGTCGAGGCATAAGACGGTTTAAGGCCCTGCAACCTATTTTCTCAACTTCCTTGTTTACACTTTGACAATAGCTGTAGTCAAAGACAGAGCTACCAAGAAAACGCAGGCAGTAGATACTGGCATATGCACATGGAAATACACATGCAATAACGCGTATGTTATTAATCCTGAATATTTCAGCAAATGGCGATACCAAGCTGCAGAGACTACCTTCAGCCACAAAGCTGAATGCACAAAGCATATCGCCTGTTCGCATCACAATAGAAGGCGACGTGTACGCCCAAAATCAAAAGAAATCCGGCGCAAAACTATAGCAAAGGAAAAGGTTAGTGTTAATGAACGAAGATAATTCTGAAATGGAGCTGGGTCAGAACCCGTTATAGAGGGAAGACTGTGCGCCCGCTTAGTGACGTCACGAACAGTCTGTTGCCGGTTCCCACAGTCCGTTTGGCCACAGCAATAGACTGCAAAGGGATCCGGACGTCGAAAATTCGTAAAGAAATGTGATATACCTCTCATCAATTACAAGATTTCCTTTCGTAAATGACTCAGTTCTTTTGTCTAACTTATTTCTGTATACTTTTTAGCCCCGACCTAAAAAACATCAGAACTCTCAAATGGATGAACCCATTTGATTGTAGTTTAAAATAAAAAAGTTTTTTTAATGGGGATTGTCACGACTTGTTTGATGAGAGTCTTGGTTAGCCGTTCAAAGATCGTCACTGATACAAAGTAAAAGTGTTTGCCGCCAGTGTGCTCTTTTCCAACACCATTCCTTAACTGCAACTGCCACATCATTCGCTGTAGTATAAATTGTACATCTCGAAAAGACCTACCTAAACCGCCTGCAACAGTATGTATATCTTATGGCTGCCCACCATTAATCATTCTTCCGTTTTGTAGTTGCTGTGAAAGACGACTTTAATGACAAAAATTTTGATTGAAAGCCACCCGACAAAGATACTCGTATGCTCCTGTGGACTTTTTTTTCTTTTAAATTTTCAATTAAATATTGCATCATTTTGACGCGCAGGTCTAATGGTGTGGGGAACGTTTTGCAAAATGGCACACTGGCGGCTATCATTTCACGGACTTTAACTATTAATGGCGCTGCTTATTCCTTATGTTACTGAAAGTAGCAAAATCTGTTTTAAAACCTGGTCAGAGAATATACCCGTAAATTAAAAAAGAAACAAAAAGTGGGCAAGTAGTGGTCGAGTTTTAAAAGCACCTCTGTAGAGGGGTGCTGGTAATAAGCAGTTGTATGAGTCGTTTTGAAAACGAACACCTGCCACGGGAGGAATGATCTACATATGTTTATAGTCCACCATTCAGCAAACTCGTATTGATGCTTTTTTAATTTGAAGAAATTTCTCCTGGTAATAGTTTCGAAATGAAATGCAGTTGTAATAAAGGATTGATATGATTTCTCTTCACAGTTTGTGCACCTTTCCCTAACTTTTTTCCAATACAAAAAAAAAGGAAAAATCTCACTGGCTCAAGGTGAGTATGTAATGTTATTGCCAGAAAGTTTCAGTAGGCCATTACAAATTTCAGTGGATTTTCTTTAAGATAACTAAATTTCAATCAGTGTATTCAAATGATATTAGGTCTCAAAATACACATCAGGTTAGAATTTACGTGCTCTAAACTGAATACCTTTGAAGAAAGAATGTTCTCATTTTTAAAACTGGACTAAGAAATATATACTTTTGAAACAAACTGTTTGTGTGAATTACATT
Organism: Schistocerca piceifrons; assembly: GCF_021461385.2. Taxonomy (NCBI): domain Eukaryota; kingdom Metazoa; phylum Arthropoda; class Insecta; order Orthoptera; family Acrididae; genus Schistocerca; species Schistocerca piceifrons. The sequence goes on from NC_060149.1 coordinate 538,156,574, forward strand.
TCAACTACAAAGTTAGCTTTAGTTTCATGACCTGTGATGAAATGAACATTAAAAATAAACACCCACATTTGGGCTGCACTGGTCAGTGTAGATACTTCTTTCATAAGTTGGGGGATGGGGGTGGTGTTTCATCTATTGCAATACATCATCAGATAATCATCCCAAAATACACTCCTGGAAATGGAAAAAAGGACACATTGACACCGGTGAGTCAGACCCACCATACTTGCTCCGGACACTGCGAGAGGGCTGTACAAGCAATGATCACACGCACGGCACAGCGGACACATCAGGAACCGCGGTGTTGGCCGTCGAATGGCGCTAGCTGCGCAGCATTTGTGCACCGCCACCGTCAGTGTCAGCCAGTTTCCCGTGGCATACGGAGCTCCATCGCAGTCTTTAACACTGGTAGCATGCCGCGACAGCGTGGACGTGAACCGTATGTGCAGTTGACGGACTTTGAGCAAGGGCGTATAGTGGGCATGCGGGAGGCCGGGTGGACGTACCGCCGAATTGCTCAACACGTGGGTCGTGAGGTCTCCACAGTACATCGATGTTGTCGCCAGTGGTCGGCGGAAGGTGCACGTGCCCGTCGACCTGGGACCAGACCGCAGCGACGCACGGATGCACGCCAAGACCGTAGGATCCTACGCAGTGCCGTAGGGGACCGCACCGCCACTTCCCAGCAAATTAGGGACACTGTTGCTCCTGGGGTATCGGCGAGGACCATTCGCAACCGTCTCCATGAAGCTGGGCTACGGTGCCGCACACCGTTAGGCCGTCTTCCGCTCACGCCCCAACATCGTGCAGCCCGCCTCCAGTGGTGTCGCGACAGGCGTGAATGGAGGGACGAATGGAGACGTGTCGTCTTCAGCGATGAGAGTCGCTTCTGCCTTGGTGCCACTGATGGTCGTATGCGTGTTTGGCGCCGTGCAGGTGAGCACCACAATCAGGACTGCATACGACCGAGGCACACAGGGCCAACACCCGGCATCATGGTGTGGGGAGCGATCTCCCACACTGGCCGTACACCACTGGTGATCGTCGAGGGGACACTGAATAGTGCACGGTACATCCAAACCGTCATCGAACCCATCGTTCTACCATTCCTAGACCGGCAAGGGAACTTGCTGTTCCAACAGGACAATGCACGTCCGCATGTATCCCGTGCCACCCAACGTGCTCTAGAAGGTGTAAGTCAACTACCCTGGCCAGCAAGATCTCCGGATCTGTCCCCCATTGAGCATGTTTGGGACTGGATGAAGCGTCGTCTCACGCGGTCTGCACGTCCAGCACGAACGCTGGTCCAACTGAGGCGCCAGGTGGAAATGGCATGGCAAGCCATTCCACAGGACTACATCCAGCATCTCTACGATCGTCTCCATGGGAGAATAGCAGCCTGCATTGCTGCGAAAGGTGGATATACACTGTACTAGTGCCGACATTGTGCATGCTCTGTTGCCTGTGTCTATGTGCCTGTGGTTCTGTCAGTGTGATCATGTGATGTATCTGACCCCAGGAATGTGTCAATAAAGTTTCCCCTTCCTGGGACAATGAATTCACGGTGTTCTTATTTCAATTTCCAGGAGTGTATATTCTGGTAAACTATCAGAAACTGTTTCATTGAAACTCAAGTTGCATCTACTTACCATTCTGATACAAAATAATGCAATTGAAAGTAGAAAAATTTGGTGTATGAATTTATTTATTTATTTTCCATATATCCTTGTCAATAATCACTAACCATGGAATGAGAAAAATTTTAGATTATAGTGGTTTACAATGCAAAATTACAGATGTACAGCATGAATACTATGTAGGTACAAACTAAAACTTACGGACATTAAGTCAAAATATGAAGAATAAGCACATTGTTGAGACAAGTTTCACAATTTTAATAATAATAAATGGTGGACAACATTAATTAATAAACAGCTATTTTATAATCTCCAAGATAGCAGTAGAAGCTCTTTAAGTAACTGGAACATTAAAGGAATGCAAATAAAACACTGCAGTATACAGTTTTGTGTAGGAAAGCACTGTAGTAGAAAATGGCAATGCATTTAGACATTATAGTAGATCACCCTGTAAATTGCAACTATTTACTCTCTTTAAGCGTATGTTACATGGCAAAAATGTGTCAAGTGGTATTGGAATATGCTCAGTAATGCAAAAGTTGGATCTGGACACATTACTTAGATTAGATGAGTGAAAAGCAATTGTGATAGGCTTAAGCTTTTTCAGTATTCTTTTTATAAACAAAGATATTCCAAAAGCCAACAGGAGGGCCTATCTGCCAGTAAGAAAGCACTTTATGGCACAGAGCAAGCATCTATTTAAAGAGCTGAATCATTAGTCAGCCTGAGGATTAGTGGCACTGAATAGTGCTTCCCATAAAAGTGAAAGCTGTTAGTCAATTACATTACTGTTAGAGGAGACATGCCCATCATCATCCACAAAGAAGGCCAGCTTCTCCATTTGTAATGGTAGTAAAATATTCACAAACATGATCTACAGAAGAAAATGTAGAGTGAAAAACAGTTATAACAGCTGCAGAAAAAGTAGTAATCTCAGAAGAAAAAGAGTAAATTGTCACATCTGCACTCATAACAATGACATTAGTAGAAAACAGAGGAAACAAATACAATGCCTGCACCCCATTTGAAGGAATTTTTTATCCAAGAAGAGGAAGCCACCACATTAAGTAAAACTAGATTCTTAACAGTCTTTCAGCAAAATGTGAAAGCATTATAAATTAGTATTCAACTACTAGATACAGAATAAGAATTGCAAACACTAGTTCAGTTGTATTTATCACTGATGACTGGTGCAAAGGAAAGTATATGAAGTTGTATTTTTAACCCTAAACTCAAAGTTGGTTGTTCATGTATTTATATGAGGACAGGTATTTTAATCAAACATAGAAACTCCCATATTGCATTAAGTGGAAGTAAACATTTCGAGTCATCTGTTTATATAATGGAATGTAGGTTGGATGTACTGATACCCTAGTAATAATTGATTTTTTTAAACTCAGAATGTAGGCAAGGTATCTAGCCCAGAAATTAACACACTCATCTGCAGTGATGTAAAAAATCTGTGCAAGGGATCAGGTGAAGTTAGTAATATCTACAAAATATTTTGTTGAGTTGTGACATCTCATCTTCACACGCAAACAGCCAAACTAGAGCAAGGAAATCATCTTCTCCAATTAAGGGCCATGTGTCAACAGTATTGTCAGGCATTAGAAAAAAGTTACGTTGAGAATACTAATTTGAATACATTAGGTCATCTCAGAATGAAATATATGAAAGTTTAAATCCCCGTTAAAACATGGAGAGTGGGACAAAGTGGGGGCAGAAGTGTGAACAAAATGCTTCTTAAATTCATGTCAGTATTTAAACTATACTTTGAATAAGCAGTACCCAAAAGGCTGCATTCGACTGGAGCATAAGAAAGAAAAATATCGGTGATCAACAGTTTGAAAAATCCTATGAAACACTTAGCGAGACAGCAGGAACAGTTATTGACTGCAAAAGCAAATAAGTTTGGAATATTGCCAAATAGTAAACACCAAATGTCAGGCAGCAACATCTGAATTCACAAATAAGGAACAATTATATTTAAATAAACCACCCAAAGCAATTATTGAATTGTATGTCATCACTGCAGGACTGGAAAGAAATTACAGGAGAAATCTCCAGACACCAGGATCAGATATCAAACAAAATTTTGCTGTATCCAACAACATAGAAAGATGTGGCATATGTAGTATGATAATTTAAGAAAACCCACATGACTAAATGAAATCAAAGTTTGTGTACTTAAGGGGAGCTGGAACGCTCTACCCCAACAATGTTAAGTTTAGTGACTTTGCTTCCCGTATTTCATAAACCACTGTAGCTATTGATGTGAAACTCTTGCAGGACATTAAACTCAATGGTCTGAGTATACTGGACTGCAATAATTGCTTTTCAGCCACTGATTGCGGAAGTACAATTTTTTAATTACACGGTTTTGTGGACACCAGTCCCCACTTCTCAGCCGGAGAATTGCAAGTTGTCTTCAGCTCCTGTCGCTAGGAAGGGGTCTCTCTCTTCCCAGGTTTCTGTTAATGGGAAAGATGACACCTGCCAGTGACTGAAGTGCCCAAAAGCAGCTGGTCATAGGGCTTCACAATCATCCTCAGTCCCGTAGACTGAATCAGTGAAGCCCTCACAGCCAGAGAAATCCAAGGAGCAGCGAGAAAAGTCCAGAAATAAGACCCTTAAGACCAATGAAATTGTGGTGGCACCCACACCACCACTACCTACAAGCTCTGCGTCTGGGAATAAGGTGGAGATTCTGGCATCTGCTGAGGACCTAGATCTCACTGGACCCTCAGACACAATAGATATAAACTGCTCAGGGAATAAGTCGGTGGCAGCAGAGGAACCTGAGGCATAAACTGCCTCATTGAATGTTCCATGCCTTCCCAGTCCCACGATGTCATCCTCTAGTGAAATTGCGGCGGTTTTTTTCCACTGCCTGACTGAGCTACGGCAACTTAAGTTTTATACCTGCTTTCTGCATTGCCCTCCAGGAAACATGGTTCCCGGCCATGCGGACCCCTGCCCTCTGTGGCTATAAGGGATATTACAGGAACCATAGTGACTATAATCGAGTGTCAGGTGGAGTTTGCATTTATGCCCTAAACTCAGTCTGTAGTGAAACTGTGTCCCTGCAAACACCTCTTGAAGCTGTGGCTGTCAAAATAAGGATGACACAGGAAATAACTGTCTGCATTGTATATGTTCTTCCAGATGGTACAGTACCCCTGAATGTATTAGCTGTACTGATCGATTAACTCCATGAACCTTTCCTACTTTTGGGAGATTTTAATGCCCATAACCCCTTGTAGGGTGGTACCGCGCTTACTGGTCGAGGCAGAGATGTCTAAACTTTACTGTCTGAGTTTGACCTCTGCCTCTTAAATACTGGGGCTGCCACACATTTCAGTGTGGCTCATGGAAGTTACTCTGCCATTGATTTATCAGTTTGCAGCCCAGGACTTCTCCCATCTATCCACTGGAGAGCACATGACCTGTGTGGTAGTGACCACTGCCCCGTTGTCAGGCCCACAGATGCCTATCCAGATGGGCTTTAAACAAGGCAGACTGGGAAACTCACCTCTGCAGTCACCATTAACTCTCCCCCACATCGATCTGATGGTTGAGCAGGCGAGTACAACAATCGTTACTGTGGTGGAAAACACAATCCCTTTGAGTTTTACCTACCGACGCAAACGCAGTTGCTGAGCACTTAACTCGAGCCTCTGCATCTGAGAACTACCCCCTAGCCTTTCGCACCCTCAAACCGCGGATGGAAAGGAATATGCTTTCTTTCACTACACGCCCCAGTGAACCCTATAACACCACATTTACAGAGTTGGACCTCCTCAGTGCCCTTCCACATTGCCCCGACACAGTGGCCCAGGTCAGGGCTTACAATTGCAGTTTGTGTGCAATTCCCTCTCTCCGAACAGGAGTCCTCGTCTTTACCACCTACACTTGAGATTTATTCATCAACACCTCCATGGAGTACACCTAGGCTGCGGCTTCACCTAGACCTTTCACATGGTCCTAAGAACTAAGTTAACCCTGTGACTCTCCACTGTCACTTCCTCTCGATTCTCGACATATAGTGGGGCCAGGAAGTGGTTTACACTGATGGCTCGATTGTTGATGGTCACTAATTTTGCATATGTCCATGGAGGACATATAGAACAGCACTCCCCCGTAGGGGGCCGACAGTCCCTTTCTTTTGTGGGTATGGGTGTGGCATGCATGGGGTCCCAAGCTGTTGTAGCCTCCTTCCTTTTTCCAGACTGCATTCCCGTCCCTGTTCCTCTTCTTCCCTGTCCGTGCTCCTTCCTCCCTGCCCCCTCCTTTCCCTCCTGGTGGATTTCTTTATACTGACCTGGCTATCCTCCCGGCTTTGTTTTGGTATGTGCTATTGTTTGGTTTGCTGTTTCCATCTGCGTTTTTGGTCCCCTTGGGGTTTGACCTCCATTTCCAACATTTTCCGTTCAGTGTGAGCCATTTGGGGATGAACTCCCAACCTAGTTTCGATGGTGTAGGCTCCTCTCCCCCTTCGCTGCCTTTTTCTCTTGCACCCTGGTCCCCTTCCTTCTAGGTCACCAGCACGGCAGCCAGTTCATGTGGTGGGACTGTTAAGTACACACTTGGCTGAGCCCCCCGACAACACAGGGATCACACTGCTAGTACCTGAGCTGTTAACGTCTCATATATGCCAAGGAGTCGAAGCTCATCACTTTGGGGCATTAGAACTCCCGGTAATGGCTGCCGTGCCAGGCGGCTCTTGCTGGTGCCCACGGGGCAAGCCCCCAGTCAGAGTGGGTGGTACTAGGGCGGACACCTTGCACATGAAGCGACAAAAGCTTCAACATCCTGGGCATTCTGTGGTCGTTTCTAAGAGTGATAGAAGACATGACACTCTCTGATCCTTCAGCCTTCCCCTCCCTGGTCACTCCCTGGGAAGAGGGTCAAGCTCGCCGGCTTAGGTTGAAACCTTTCCCTCAGTACATGGTTTGTACCAGGACATATGGTGAAGGTTTTGCCACAACCAAGCCTTTGTTTTTCGTGGAGACAATTGAAGATAAGTATGGCAAAGTGGAGTCCATGAGTAAAATGTAGTCCCGTTCTTTGCTCATAAAGAAATCGTCTGCTGCCCAGTCTGAAGCTTGTGACCATCTGTCGCACCCCCCACTCTTTGAACTCTGTACAGGGCATCATTTTCCACCGGGATCTTCTTCTCCAAGCAGATGAGGAGCTCCGTGCAAACCTCGAGCAGCAAGGAGTCCGATTTATCCACCATGTACAGCAATGCCCTAAAAACAGTCACCTTTATCGTGGCCTTTGAGGGGGATACCCTCCCAGAGAAGGTAAAGGTGATGGGCTATTGGTGTGGTGTAAAACCTTGCATTCCACCACCGAAGAGATGCTTTAAATGCTTACCGTTTGGACACATGTCTTCCTGCTGCACCAATGATCCCTCTGCGGTGACTGTGGGTGCCCTCTCCATGAGGGAAGTGCCTGTGTTCCCCCACGAGTGTGTGTAAATTGTAATGCACATCATCCTCCACACTTGCCAGCATGCCCGGTGTATGTGAAAGTACGTCGGATTCAAGAGTTCAAGACTTTAGATCTACTTACCTACAGCGAGGCTTGTCAAACGTATGACCGGCTCCATCTCGTGCCCATAAGTTCTACTTTTGCTTCAGTTATGTTTATTCCCACTCCTCTTCCCAGCCCCACCCCCATGTGCCTCACTCTCCCACCAGAGAAGCGCTCCACTTCTTCGGTAGCCGCTGGTACTGGAGCTCGCTCCCTCCCTGGGCTCCTCTTCCCGGCAACCCCCTGAAAGGCAATCTGCAGCTCCACATCAACCTCGCGATCTGCAGACTGTGGGCGCCAAGATTGCCAGGTGTAATTCCATGCCCGACCTCGCTGCTGTCTGCCCTTCTCTTCCTTCACAAGAGAAGAAGCAGAAACACAAGGGCAAGGCCCCTCCAGTACCACCTTCCTCTCCTCCAGCCAATGAACCAACAGTGTCTGACCCCACCTGTATGGACATTACCCCATTCTTATCGGGGACGCATTGCGACTCAGCGGTGTGACCGGCTCTGGCCATTTGGACTCCACCATTAGAATCCTGTAGTGGAACTGTAATGGCTATTCGCATCACCTCACGGAGTTGCAGCCCCCTTCTTTCCTCCCACTCTGCTGCTTTCATTGCTCTCCAGGAGACCCATTCTTTCAATTCTTACTCACCCACCCTTCATGGGATCCATGCTTTCTGTCTAAACTGAATTGGCCCTTGTGGGCTTCTGGTGGTGTCTTGATCTTGGTCTGCCAGGACATTGTTAGTAAATGTGTTCCCTTCCATACCACTCTGGAAGCAATTGCTGTCAGGGTCCATCTGGCCACTCCAATCACAATCTGTAATCTCTACCTGCCACGTGACAGGCTGACCACATCCCTTGCCCTAACCACCCTTCTTCAAAAACTCCCTCTTCTATGGGACCACAACCCTCTTTGGGGTACTCACACGACTACTGACCTGGGCAGGACAGTTGAAGCTGTTCTGGCAGGGCTTTACCTGTCTTCTAAACACCGGCACTCCCACACACTTTAGTGTGGCACACAGCACTTTCTCTGCCATTGATCTCTCCATCTGCAGGCCTGGTCTTCTTCCTCCATTCAGTGAGGTGACCACAATGAATTATGTGACAGCAATCATTACCCAATTGTTTTGGCCTTCCTTCAGTATACCTCACTCCATCACCCTCCCAGGGGGGCCTTCTCTGCTACCATCCCCCCTGTACTACCACGCAGTATTATTGATGAGTCTACACAGACTGACTGCCGCCATTTTTTCTGCAGCTGTTTTGGCCATCCCTCCTTCCTCGGGTTCCCCCGTCGGAAGATGGTCCCTTGCTGGACTCTGGAAACTGCTGCGGCCATTAAAGATCGCCAACGTTGTCTTCAACGCTTCAAGCAGCACCCTTTTACTGCTCTCCTCCTGGTATCTAAACGATTCCTCACCCTGGCCTGTTACGTAATCAGATTTCGGAAACGGATTTGCTGGGAACAATATGTGGCTGCCATAGTACCACAGACCCCTCTTCGCAAGTCTGGGTGAAACTGTCGATTTTTGGCCATCGTCCTCCCACAGACGTTTTAGGAATTTCTGTGCATGGTGTTGTCCTTACCCATCCAGACATTGTCACAGAGCATTTCGCTCAACATTTTGCCCAAGCCTCTGAATCGACTCAGTATCCGCCCACATTCCTCAATCTGAAAGAGCACTCGGAACGACTGTGTCTTTCATTTCTTGCTGCTTGGCACCTTATAATGCCCCATTTAGCAAGTAAGAATTCGCTTATGGAGATCTACTTCTCTGAAACTGATCTGCATTCAGTATTACGCTGCAAGGTTTTGTGCATTTGGGAGACGGAATGGCATAACCTCAGTATGCACAACAAGCTGCATGCTATTAAGGAAACAATGAATGTATGGAAGACCTTCGTGCGTGCCTCTCGTGGGGTCTCTGTGGTTTGTTTTTTATTACTCTGAGAACAACTTATGCAAACTGTGCTATAGCAGACTCCACTTCTTTCACAAACAAGGTTAATTTGATTAATTATAGTTCCCATTCTTCCAGAAATGGAAGGCAAGAGTGAAATTAGTCTACAGGTTGGTTTAAATGGGGGAGGGAAAGGGGGAAATGGACCAAACTAATAAGAGGTCATCGGTCCTTTGTTCTGAAGGAAGTAACGGCACTAGGGTGAGAATGAGACAACACAAAACAGAATGGAAAGAAAAACCACAACAACGACTGAAGGGCAAGAAAACCACAAAGACACGAGAAACAGGTAGAAGAGTTTACCATGGCTGGCTGAACAGGTGGATAAAAAGGAAAAGCCAGCCACTCTGCATCACATGAAAGCCTCCACCCTGAAAGCACTAGGGTGGAGGATATGCAAGGACAAAGGCCATGTGCTAAAACCTAGAGCAAATGATAACTCACCCTGACGAATAAAACTTAAAACTAAAGCTGCTGTTGAGGCAGTGCTGGGAAAGTTAAAAGTCCGCTACAGAGCAGCTAAAAGTGGACAGTCCAGGAAGAGATGGGTGACCGTCATTTGTTAGCCACAGCGCCACACAGGTGGGTCCTTGCAATGGAGGAGGTAACCATGCATTAGCCATATCCAGCAGGAAAGTGACAAACATGGCACTTTCCTGGCTTTGTCAAAGGCATATGGCATGTTGGGCTACATAACTTTATTACACTAATTAGAAATACTATGAATAAGATGTGCAGCAAAGGTGTGGTTTAAGTCATACTTGAAAAACCAAGTGAAATGATTTTTAGGTTTCACATACTATAAAACGACTACTATTGGACTTCTCTGCCAACCACCCCCCGCTGCCCCAGTATGTATTGTTCGCCACCCCAACTTCAATTGAGAAAGAATTAATGTAAGATTCTTTATATTAGATTAATACCTTCTATAAAAATTTCAAGTTAGGCTATCACTGTTGATAGCTGTTAGCAACTGTGTTAAAATATTTATACAAACTCTCAGCCATAAGGTGCAATTTGGTAAGTTTTATTGTTTGACTAGTTTCAGATTAACCTAAGCAGTTCAGAAGCATTTGTTGATGGGGAAGTACTGCTGATAAGTTTTATATTAATGATTTAAAGAGAATGTAAGTTAAAGTTTCAAAATTAAGAGTTTGCAGTTTTCACTGAGTGTTTTTTGAAATTTTCTTCATTGACCTCTTTGGAGTAGTTATTTAAAAATATGTTGACACTAACCCAAACAACACTGTCTGAGATGAATGTCCATTGCAGTGAATCCAATCAAATAAGTAGTTTTCTTCCAGAGTAGCAATTGCTACTGCACAGGATGGCATGTTTATTCTTGCAGGCAAGAAAAATCTAGTGTTCTTTGAGAAGTTTGCTGATGACAATATAAGTGTAGACAAGCATTTAAAATAGTGTCTGATGGGTATTTTAGTCCACCATGGTAAAGTCTTTATATCAAACTAGAATGTTCGTTTATTGACAACTCCTTTTCAATCAATCTTCAGGCAACTCTCTCACTTCAGCTTAATTACTACATGAGTATGGCAGCCTGCAATGAAAGTTAAAGACATTGCAGCATCTTTCACTGAAAGAACATCTACATTTACGTTGACTTATGTGTGTTTCTTCAACTTCAGAAAACAATTTTTTTATGGCCCCTACTGTGATATTGCCATAGGAAGGAGAACCTTAAACTAAAGTATTATACTATGAATGCAAAGTGTTTTTTTTTTTTTTTTTTTTTTTGTTTTTTTTGCTTCATAGACTTGTCACAAGCATTGTATCGGGAACCTGCAAGCTGTCTATACTTTCCGAAACACTGCTCAAGCACATCTGTTTGAAGCTTGGCTGTCAGTAAATAGCTCATACATACTCTTCGGTACAATATCGAGCAATTTCTACAATGGCATATGTTGTATGCTGAATAGCAAAAAATGTTTCTTTTGTGAGAAATGCAGGTGACAGACCCTTTGCTTTCCACACATCTAGCATGTCTAGAAAATCTAGAAAAAATGCATAGAAACACTACCAGCTGTCACTGGATTCATATAAGGATTCTGCTTATGTTTCCCTTTAAACACTGATTTCACATTCATGACATCTAACCATTTTGTTATTTAAATGTATTCCACTGTTGGTGGCCCATGTCTTAAATTTATCACTAGCTACCTCAAAGCCCTCTGACATATCAATTGAGTATCTGCAACACCAGTTTGATGGTCTGTTTCTCTAATGATTTAGGACCTTTTAGGACAAAGTGATTTGAGAGAAAATGTGTGACAATATTTTACTAAATAACTGGAATCTATGTTAAATCTATTTCAGCATTTTAAAAGAAGCTACAGAAAACATTTTCTTCCACTTCTTTTCTAACTATAAACTGAGGATAAAATATCTTTACTAACTTTTTTGGTTCAACCACACATTTCTGATGCATTTAGCATTGTGTACAGCAGCAATTAAAAAGAAAAATGGGTGATTAGGTCAGATGGACATTTAAAAACAATATGAACAGCCTTATCCACAGAAAACATGGACAGTTTTGCTATTGATTTTGCTGCTGTCAGTTACAACACAAAAAACCATATATCCTACTAGTTCAAGGCCATTTATTATGGCCAGCTGCACATTGTATAATAAATTAGCTGAAATGGTTTTTACTGATAAAATATGAACAACATCCCTGTATTCAGACTTGACACGCTACAACATAAATATAAATGGCGAATTTGCAGCATGTTCAGAGTTATATGACATGCCTGAAATGCTGCCTCCTCTGTATTCCAAGTAAGAATTTCGATGAATTTCATCTACACTCAAAACTGCATTGTTCTTCAAGTACTGAAATTTGTATTGCACATGACAGGAAATTACTTACCCCAAGCCTTTCATGAGATGGACTCACATTAAATCTGCTGCAGATCCTACACAGAGTGCTTAGATGTTGCATTTTCATTAATGAACTGCTACATAAAAATTTATAAGCCAACAGTATCAAAATGTAGAACTAAACCTATAATTAAATTTCTTGACATTTATAAGACCAACTTTTTCATATATAAAGTCTAATGTCTTCTTTTCACACTACTGTACACCATCTTTCAGCACTCTTAGACTGTCTTTTACTATGTCTACAATACTGTCTATACAAGTTTGAGTGCCCACAATCTGTCACTGAAAACTCTTGCAGTACACTGAGTGTCATGGATATTAATTATAATTAGAGGAAAAGACCTTCATCCTAATGTCTTAATTTGCACATCTTTCTTAAATAACGAATGATGTAAATTACTATGGAATGTGCAATGAATGGTGCTGGTTTTCTTGTTATCTACAAAAATCACTTTTTCCAATGAAACCACTCTTAGGACAATTTCACTTCCTTGGCATGTACATCAACTCTAAGGAACTGAAGCTGAAAGTGTCGTCATAGTCCTCTTGGGAAGCTAAACGATATTTTACTGCTGCAGCTAACTGCTCATTTTCAAGCCTCTGCTTTTTCTCCTCTGGCTCTTCACATCTGCTCTCTTCGTTTGAAAGTTAGGAAGGACAATTTGGGAGTAGGGTTGGAACTGCATCTGGTCTCAAACATGGTTTTGAAAGGGTGGTGCACCCTTCTTTCCAGTTCTTTCATACACAATTTGTGTTTCCCAGATATCATCCTTGTGAAAGTAAACATGATATACTTGTAATTAAAAATGAATAAAAATGAAAAAGTGCCTACAGATGAATGTAATGACAACACTAATAGTGTGAAAACAATATAGGCATATAAAGTTAATTTTGAGTTGTAAAATACAAAGAGACTCCCAACTCAAATGCAGAGAAATACGTGATAAATGTGGCCATGCCACAGTAACTCCATAAAACAGTAATACTAAAACATCACAACACATGCAGTCACACATCATGGCAACAAGCTCTTTAACACATGGTGAAATTAAGAAAATATTTGCCCCATCAATAATTGACTAATGTGTGTAGCAGAATTTAATAACAGTGATAATTTTTTTGTAATTTTGCCTTTATGCTTATATTTACTAGAGGGTTGGGATTTTTGCTTAATCTGTTGCTCTATTAAAAGTCCTCACACACACAGGTGTGGCCCATAGAAGCAACTTTGAAACAGAGTAACAGAATAATTCCAAGTAATTCCCAGGTTGTGTGTATCCTGTAGAACTATGAAATACTTAGTGGTCGTGCTTTTTATGAGATAGTCTGTTTTGTTTCTGTGTTTTAGCTGCTATTCTTAGTAGAAATATCAGATCATAACTTACATAACAACTGACAATATAATTAAGCTAATACATTGCCAGTTATGTACTACCCAGTAGGCTAAACATGAGAACACAGTTGTATCAAGTACTTTAGTTGTGTATCTAGAAGACAGGAGTGTAGGCCACTGGCATGTATCTGTAATTCCAGACCCAGAAAGTAAGAATTTGTAAAATACACAAGTACTTTAATTTTTGAATGTGTTTTCGCAGTTTCTTCCTTTGCATTTTCTGATGGGCTATTAATCCATTCATGTACCTATTCATTTCTCCTTTCTATGATTTTAAAGCAGAAAGTTTATTTGTGCATTGTAGAGTCTGAAGCTTAGTATATTCACTAATAGTAACATTCCCTGCATTGAACTTCAAGTAACTATCAATAATTTATGAAAATAAGCGAATGAGACACTTTTCACTTAATATTCAATTTCAGGGTATACCACAGCTTGTTTTTTAACAGGCAACTTCCTGAAGACTTTTACAGCAGGAAAAAAATACAGAACTAAATATTAAAACCAGAATACATCAAAACAAGCCTGTATCTTATGTGCATTTACTTAATCATAAACAGACTTATCCCAAACAACAAACAGCAGAAAGGGAAAGATATACTGAGGTATTAAACTACCTTAAGTATGACTGTGCTTGGGCTATACTGCTTGAACCTGCGGAATACAGAATTCATAACCTCTTAAGAAATAAACAAAAATACTCACCCTTTAACTTAGAGTTGCTTCATCTTCCGGAATTTTAAACAGTTACTTTTGGTCCACCGTCATAATTTCCTCTACAATTCGGCACAGAGCAACGAAATGGCATTTTGCAAGCAACTAAATTTTCACAGGCAAGAAAAACAGATCACCAGTTTGGTGCGCAGAAAGTAAACAACCAAATCACGTACACCGAAGCAGGAACACAATTCACTATAATAGTAAACTGACGTGAAACTCGCCGCATGACTGTTCGCGAGCACTGTTCCATGAAACTGTTGAAGACTTTTTAGACTACATGTGTAGCAATGTTGTGACGTCACGCACAACGTGTACAGGCTTTCTTTTACAGGGGGAAAGGGGGGGGGGGGTTGCTGGCTGGATGCGTGTCTCCTCTCACTGTCCAAAGCGTGTCATGAAGAAAAAAGAAAAACATCTCATTAATGGCTACTCTACCGCAGTGGAATGTGAATAGATTAAAAGCATACGTGGACAGTAACACTTTTAATATAGGATAAGCCATTGTGCCATTCCATACAAGGCACGCATTTCAAACCTTCAGACAACGGTGTGTTTAAAGGCGACACCGTCCACGAAGAATGATCACGAAAGGGCCACGGGTTGAGTTGCACTATTTGCCCCACCATACATTCCATTCTCCACTTGTTAGCCTCGCCACCCACCTTCAAGCAGTAACTGTTGAGGTTTACACACCATTAAGAACAACTGTGCTACCACTGTATGTTGTATCTCATGAACGCGTCTATAATGAGGCCAGTGGGGAGCTCATACACCAACTCACCCACCCCCTTTCTCTACCTCAGAGACTGGAGTGCACATCACATGCTGTGGGGCTCTACACACACTTGCCCTGGGGTCGAGTTGTAGCCATGTCCCTCTTGTCTAATGAAGGCTGCATATTTAACACAAGGAATGCGACACACTCCAGCTATGAAACCGGAACATCGGCAGCCTTTGAATTATCATTTTGCTCTTCTCTCATGTATGGAAAGATCGTGATCGCACAGTTCCTTTCTAAGTATTACGCGTTTCAAAATTTCATCCTCAGACAGAAACTGTGGGATAAAGTGAACAAAGGAATTAACGATAGCAAATATATACATAACTGACATACGTATGCAGATTACTGATTCACGTACAGAATGTTCAGTTAATATCATAATTATATTTAAACCTAATTTCAGTAACAGGCTCACGAAAGTGAGCACATAGACTTAGCATAATACAGGTCTATCTCATACAGGCGTATTGGACAGTGCCGTTGTCTGTTCGAAGACAACCAGTGCCAAACTATGGCGCTTAAGCTATCTAAGGAGTAAACAGAGACCGGTAGGTGGCGCTTGCATCGACTATAGAAATAAAATCAAAGAGTAAGGCAACAAAGAAACTATAGATAACTGCGAACTACATGTTAGAACATGGAGAACAACTTGACAAAGATACATTTATGCTGGTGATATAGAGAAGCAGCTCATATTAACAATAGATAAAATTTAAATTGCTTGAAATGTTCGTCGTAACATCGTGAACGACGTAACAGAGATACTCGTTAGTCAAAGTCAATAATCAATATATAATAGCTGATATACAATAGAACCATGTAGGTAAGCTTAGCTGAGCGGCAACAACTTGAATTAAAATAGAAGCTAATATTACAGTTAAATGAAACAAAATATTAATAAAAGCATAATAGTATAATACAGTACCATGTAAAGGTCTAGCTTGAGAATGCAGAGTTAGGATCATTAGTTGTCCAAAGTTGATGCGTTGTCATGCATAACGCAGAATAGCGGTCATACTGTTTCGAAAATAATGGATACCGTTTGTACATTCGTTATACGTAACGTAATGTAATGCAAACGTATATAATAGTATGGAAATGCAGAATTATGTAACAAAAAATCAGCTCTTAGAACTAGTAGTCAACCCAAACGTTCACACTGTTAACCAAAATGTGATACAACTATATTCAAGACGGGAAGTTATAGGAGGAAGAGAGTGGTATTTAACGTCCCGTCGACATCAAGGTCATTAGAGACGAGCGCAAGCCCGGATTAGGGAAGGAGCCACCCCGGAATTTACTGGAAGCGATTTAGGGAAATCCCGGGAAAATGTCCGGACGTGGGTTATAACCGTCGTCCTCCCGAAAGCGAGCCCAGGGTGGTAACCACTGCCCCACCTCGCTCGGTACGGGAAGTAAAATTTATTGTGCCCAATGTGAAACCCACGGAGTGGAAGCATACGAGTGTTGCGATGATAAAATGGTAAAAATCGAGTCAAGTGGATAGCATGAAGTACTAATGTTAGCGCAATACAAAGTACCGATGCGATACTCAGCGTCTTTAATTAATGGAGCAGCACAGCAAGGCAGATACAGCAGTATGGTGACGGCTTGCGAGAACAGTGGCGCCATCTCTAGGGGCGGAGAGAATCTACAGAGGAAGCCTGGCGAGATAGCCACATCAGAACGGCCCCTGAAAATGGTGGCACCATCTAACAAGGCCGAAGATAACTAACGAACATTCAGCTGTAATGGTTGCACCCTATATAGCTCACGAAGAACAGATGATTATGTCAAATCCAAGCAATGTCAGAACAAGTGGATCGAGTCCAAAATACATTTCGTATTGTGTTTTCAAATAAATCTAAGAACCATTTCCTGCTGTGAACTACTCCTGCTCATTTAGTAACAGATGCGATTGACAGATTCGATGTATATGTACACGTACTTGAAAAAAGAACCCCCCCCCCCCCAAAAAAAAAGAAAACGCAACACGCAAGGAAGTATCCGAATGTGATGCAAATCACTAAATGTGATGTACATGTATAGACAAACGTATGGTTACAATTTCGGAAGAATTGGATGATTTATTCAAGAAAAATAACTTCACAAATTGAGCAAGTCAGTTAACGCGTTGGTCCACTGCATAAGGGTCATAGGTGGACCTGTGCGTTATTGACTTGCTTTGAGAAGAATTCGTCATTAAAGGTAAAAGCATTGAAAGACAAGGACAGTTGTAGTAAGTCAGTTAATTCCACAACCTCACCCTGGGGAAGCATATTATGGGCCACTAAATTCTGTCTAATTATATCAATATTCATTAATTTTCGTACATGAGTACAAGTTGACAATATCCAGTGAAGCTAAACGGGTACCATCTGGGACATGAATGGTTTTGATTTTGTCCATCAATTCATAGGCTTTTTCTTACACAAAACGACTCTCGAAAAGTATAAGGTTCATTTAATTTTTTCTTTTAAAAATCTATTAAGTTTATAATTGGAGCTGTTACCACCTACCACGCAAGGGGGCCTGGGTTCCGATTCCCGGCAGGGGACTGGGTGTTGTGTGTCCTTTATTATCATTGACATGGTGGTCGCCGAAGTGGCGTCAACTGAAAGGACTTGCAATACGGCGGCCGAACCCCGAAGGGGATATCCCGGACAATAAGTGCCATACGATCATTTCATTTTAGGGCTGGATTAACAGCCGGTCTTATTAGCAATATTTCCGTATGTAACTTCACCTGAGATCTAAGATTTGGTATTTTTAGGCTCATCATAATAAAGCTTTTCTTCTCAAAATTCACTTGCTTGTACCCTGGCAGAGATTTTTGTCAATCACTTGGGATGCAAATTTTTTGAATCCCATTCAGACTTCGAACCAAAATTTAAATCATATAATCGTTACGTAGATGACGTATTGTATGAAGAATTTGATGGGGACATTTCCAATTTCTTTGCCCACTTTAGCTCCATGCACTCTAACATTGAATTCACTTTTGAAGTGGAAGTGAACGATGCATTAAATTACTTAGATCTGTCTATTACAAGGAAAGTCAATAACCTTCTTTTCAGAGTATTTCTTAAACTTTCTTGCACCTATGTTGCAATTAATAAAGATTCATCTCATCGTAGCACCTACTAATGGGCGTACTTTCGCTCCATGACACATAAGACTTTCCAGTTACATATGAAACTAGAGGCCATTGTTCAAGTAGGTGTAGCAAATGGGTATAAGGCTAGAAGGATTCGTAAACTATTTTATTCTATAGAGAAGAAGAAATCCAAAGTATTAAAAGAAGAGGATAAGAAACATCCCTTTGTTAGTCTAACCTACAATGATCTCCGCTGTGAAAAAATTGCGAAAGTTATGAAAAAACTAATGTCTGTGTTTCGTTTAAAGCCAGAGGCAATTTACACGTGTGCTTAAAGGATGACATAGAACAGAAACCAAGAAGTATTTTTGGTAATCCAGGTGTATGTAAGATACAATGTGGTAATTGCTATAATTTCTATATTAGTAAGACTAATACAGAAAGGCCGGCCGAAGTGGCCGTGCGGCTCTAGGCGCTACAGTCTGGAACCGAGCGACCGCTACGGTCGCAGGTTCGAATCCTGCCGCGGGCATGGATGTGTGTGATGTCCTTAGGTTAGTTAGGTTTAGTTAGTTCTAAGTTCTAGGCAACTGATGACCTCAGAAGTTAAGTCGCATAGTGCTCAGAGCCATTTGAACTAATACAGAAAGAATTTATATCCCACTAACGGTAGCGCTCTGGGACAGCATTTAAAAACGAAGTAGCTAGTTGCCGATAGCTGATAGGCTTGAGGTTTTGCACGTCGCGTCTCATAGTCTATAAGGCATTTTGGAAGAATTTGAAATACATACACATCGAATTTGTAAGTCGCATCTGTTACTTAATAGCAGGCGTATTTCAGTAGGAACAGGTTCTTAGATTTATTAGAAAACATTATGCGAAGTGTATCTCGGACTCGACCCAGTTGTTCTAACATTTCTTAGATCAGCCATAATAAACTAGTGTTCGTGAGCTATATGCGATGTGGCCATTACAGTTGAATGTTCGCTAGTTATCTTCCGCCCTATTAGATGGTGCCATAATTTTCATGGGCCATTCTAATGTGGCTATCTGGTAAGAGGCTTCCTCTGTAGATTCTCTCCGCTGCAATGTATGGGGCCGCTGTTCTCTCCGGCTGTCACAATGATGTACGTGCCTCGCTGTGCAGGTCCGCTACGCATCGCATCGGTACTTTGCATTTCGTTAATATTAGTACGTCATACTATCTATTTTACTTACTTTACCGTTTTATCGCAACACGCGTATGCTCCCATTCCATGGATTTCAAATTATGGGCACAATAAATTTAACTTTCCGTCTTGAATACAGTTCACCACATTGTGGTTAACTTGATGGACGTTTGGGGTTAACTACCAGTTCCAAGAGCTGACTTTTTGATACGTATAATTCTGCATTTCCATACTGATGTATACGTTCGCTTTACATTACATTACATATAACAACATGTACAAACAGAATCCATTGCTTCCGAAATAGAATGACTACATTCAGCATCACGCATGACAGGGTATCAGGTTTAGACAACTAATGATCCTAACTCTGCATCCTCAACCACGATATACATGGATTTTTTTTTTTTTTTTTTTTTTTTTTTTTTTTTTTTTTTTTTTTTTTTTTTGCGTGTCCTGGCGCATCTACTTCAAGCTAGACTGTTACCGGTCCTGTATTATACTATTATGTTTTTTAAACATTTTTCTTCTTAATTTTAATATTACCTTCTATTTTAATTCAAGATGTTGCCATTCAGCTAGGTGGTTCTATTGTATGTCAGCTATTACATGTTCTACTGTTGTAATGTGACTACAGTTGGTCATGTTCGTGTAACATTTTAGCTTGTGATGGCTGTAGACTTATTCTTTCACTACTTTTATTTTAGTTTTGATTTATGTCGGTTTTATGTTTACATTTTACTACACCAGTTAGTCGCTGCAAATATGTATTCTGTTCTGGTTACTGCTTTAACTAACGAGTATGATTTCTGCGTACAGTTAATCTTTTATTTTATTTCTATGGTTACTGCAAGCGCCACCTACAGGCCTCTGTTTGGTTCTTAGATAGCGTAATCGCCACAGTCAATTTGGCGCTGGTTGTTTTCGAGGCCGGCCGAAGTGGCCGTGCGGTTAAAGGCGCTGCAGTCTGGAACCGCAAGACCGCTACGGTCGCAGGTTCGAATCCTGCCTCGGGCATGGATGTTTGTGATGTCCTTAGGTTAGTTAGGTTTAACTAGTTCTAAGTTCTAGGGGACTAATGACCTCAGCAGTTGAGTCCCATAGTGCTCAGAGCCATTTGAACCATTTTGTTTCCGAACAAACAAAGGCACTGTCAAACACGCCTGTATGAGATGAGACTTGTATTATATTCAGTCTATGTGCTCACTTACGTGGGCTGTTACTAAAGTTTGGTTTAAATGTATGATATTAATTGAATATTGTGTACATGGATCACTAATATGCATACTTATGTTAGTATGTTGTATTTGCTATCGTTAATTCCTTTGTACACTTTGTCCCACAGCCTCTGTCCGAGGATAAAATTTTGAAACGCTTAACGCTTAGTAAAGAATTGTGCGATAAAGCTCTTTCCGTATTTAAAAGTTGTGCCAAGTCTGCATATAGTCGCCTGCCTCTACCATATACGTATTTCTCCACCAAGTAACAGGATTTTGCTCTCCTGCAGTAGCTGATATTTTCCTTAGGCATTGGTGAGGGAGTTAAACTCAAGTGACCATTTTTCAGTTTGGATCCATTTAACAGATTTATTAATGCTTTACGACAACCTAACTGTACTCCAACAGAAATTCACCATCTACAATATGGTCTCAGAGCATAGAAGTACTCCTATGCTCTGTGGGCATGGTGGAACATGTAATTTTGTCATTCGCTGGAACATGTAATAATGTCATTCACAGGGCTACTGATGTCTGTATGCCGAAGACGTGTGTTAAACCTGGCTGACGGGGCAAGGAATGTCATTTAGTTATCTGGGACAGGCGGGCGGCATTGACCACCTACTGACAGCAGCTTCTGCATAGATCAGGCAAAATCTCGGCACATTGTCAGACAGGGCAAAAATCAGTCTTGCTAAGTATTTTTACAATGTAATAAACGTTTCAAACTATCAGCAGAGGTATGGGAGACGATGAGAAGCTTCAGTGTCAAAGGCAATGCGTACGCCGTAGTGTCCATATAGGACAATGGTGCTCTAAGAATTAGCCGTATCCCAGACAATGACGAAATACTTCGAATACATTAGGTCTAATATCAATCAAGATGACGCATTCCAACGAAGGAGGGAATTAGCATCACGCACATATTTGGACTGTAGCTCCAGTAACAATGAAGAGTACAACCGTCCCTCTTCTATGGAGAAGTTAAAGCATACCTGTGGCTCGCTATCCAAGTCTAGAGGCACACCGGCCGCGGTGGTCTCGCGGTTCTAGGCGCTCAGTCCGGAACCGCGCGACTGCTACGGTCGCAGGTTCGAATCCTGCCTCGGGCATGGATGTGTGTGATGTCCTTAGGTTAGTTAGGTTTAAGTAGTTCTAAATTCTAGGGGACTGATGACCACAGATGTTAAGTCCCATAGTGCTCAGAGCCATTTGAACCATTTTCTAGAGGCACGCAAAGTGCGCTATGACACATAGCGACTTTTAAATATTGAGTCGAAGAACTACCTTCTCACGCTTTTTAACAAAGCCTGGTCTGAGAGACAATACCCTGTTTCTCGGAGGGAAATAATGATATCCCCCTCCAGGATTCCGGAGGGATGACAGCAGCCCAAGTAATTATCCCAGTGTGGCACTTACCAGTTGTCTAAGGAAGAAATTGTAACGAATGATCACCAGCTTATCCTGAACCGTAGCAGGGGGACACTAATCTTAGTTTTAAGGAATCTGTTAAGTTACTGCGCTTCATCTCGAGAAATCCACCTGGTTGCCACACGCGAAGCGTCTCAAAGCAAAAACTAGGAAGGATCTAAACATCATGTGCTTTAGTGTTAGTTACTGAGGGGCAGAATAGTTCTCCCTTTTATTATTTTGCAGTACCTTTGCTTGGTTGCGGCTGGGCCGTGTCTACAGTGTATATGGTTCGGTAGGATCATCCCAATTAATGACTCTGTACTCTGTGCACCATGAAAGAATTAGAGTAGCGACATAAGCCTTCAGTAGAAGCACTATACCCATCGTCTTTCTTAAGACCGGGGAACCGCACCTGTATATGCGCATATCGCTATCTCATGACTTTTGTCACCGCAGTGTATACCCAGCAGACAGATTTATCCAAAACACACAAGGGAGGGAAGTATCTATTTTGCTGGGTAGCGGACCACGTGGTGAGTCTTGGGAAATGAACAAGCTGACACGACAGCAAGGAGCGCATGCAAGAACAGTAATAAACTGTCCCATGCTGCCCCTTTGGGTATTATTGTCTCGTTGTCGAGGCGAAGAGTTATATGCTAGTGGTAGAATGTGTGGCTGGAGATCCATGCTGAATATCGATCTAGTCACACTGATGTAAAGAAATGCCTTAACACAGTTGAAAATCTCACACTCAGATACCCCCTTGGCCGGGAGATCCCACCAGTATGCGCTCTTTATGGCGCACTAGTGTCGGTCTGCCACATTTTACACGTTTGCGTTTTATATTCTGACAAAAGAGCAGCAGGTTTTCTGTCTAACGCTTTATCCCCTGTTTTAAATAACCATGAGACGAGTGTAGAAAAAGTTTAAACATTTTCTGTACCAGGAATCCAGCACGTATTATTTTGTATATAATTTCAATGTATTTCATAGTGTCTTGTTCATCTATTTGTGAGTCATTGATAGATTATTTCAATCAGATTTACAATTGTGAATGTGTGCCCATTTCCTTTTTAATATTTATTGTTAAAATAAGACTTAGGTTTTTATTTTAGCACTTTTTCAACCATATGTAGAACTATCATGTCAGTGTGTGATTAATTTGTGTGGGGAACCCTCAAGTCTAAGGCGTATCGCAACAACCCTCATAGTCTTCAAGAACTGCAGCAGAACATTTCGGATGGCACTGCAGCGATTCCAGCAGTCCAGCTTCGATTCGTCTTCAGCATCTTGCTGACCAGGGCCCAAATTGCCAAGAAATGAGTGGTGATCATTTTCAACATCTGCTACAGTCAGATTAGTATTGTATATCCTTTCCTCTGCTGTTTTTCTTTGTACGCTCGATCTCTGTTCTCCGGGCCACTTTTATTTGCCCCATCCTGTATTTCTGTGTGGCAGTTTTGTAGGTATATCAGCAGTTTATAGGTTGTGTAATCAGATTTCAGAAGTGTTCGTCTATTTCTCAGTGACTTGTATATATATCGCTTAATCGTGTTATGTTTATAACAAGTTATAAGGTTTATGAATTATTCCCTCTGTTTTCGTAAGAAATAAAATATAAATGGGAGAAACTGAGATGGAACAGACTTAAGCCTCTTCATTAAAATCTAAGTGTGTGTTCTATTGATGACACGCAGAGCGCACCCAACTCCACAGACAAAATTTTCAGAAGCTGTTAAAGCATATATTCCTAATATTTGGTATAAGACCCCCGTGGTCTCTGGTTACTCGTTACAGAGTAATTATATTTCGTTTGATTTATACCCTATTTATTTTTGTATGTTTACTGCACTGAAAGTATCTGGACAACAGTGGAAACGTCGATGCTATGCGGTGTGTGTCTTGTTTGGAAACAGTTATTCCATTCTTGCTGTCGCCAACAGTAACAGATACGAAAGTAGGTCGCTCTTCCGTTGCATTCAGTGAACCCATACATGATGTGAATACCGACCAACTCTTTATCAGTAAACCTGTCCATAGTACTTACTATCACTGTTAGTGTTCTACCAGTACTGCCGGAAAAACAAACTCATGAAACCGAAAAATTAATATGCCTACTTTTAAGTCAATATTTCGCTTTAGATCATATTTCACCGGAGTGTTATCGATGTGCGGTATAACAAAGACTGTGTAGAGCGTGCATTCGAAAGGTCTGTGCCGTCAAGGAGAGGACAGCACCGTGCTAAAACGTTCTTTGCTCGTTAGCGCTGCATTCAGGTCGCCACGAGCACGCCCTAGATGCTCGCTGCAGGCAGGCACATTTCTGCCCTCTTGTTCATTCCTTTGGCTCAGCGAATAACGCCGAGGCAACGTAGCCCAGCTCTCCGTCTCAGATCCTACACGCAAATGATGCAGAATGGTACAGGTAGAAAATGCTACTCGTCTAGACATGCAAAAGCTACAGTTCAGTAGGATCCCTAGGATCACTGAGATATTACACTCCCTTCTAGGCTCGTGCTGGACAAAACTGTCCGCGTACAAGCAAATTTAGTCTAATAACAGCACACACAGAGGCTTTCTAGTTACGCGAATTGAAGGAGAAATAACGATTAACTTGGTACGATGGTAAGTACCCTCTGCCGAGCGCTTCACAGTTGTTTACACAGTATGGATGTAGAAGCGTCTCGGTTCTGCCACCATCTTTCGATGTACGGTAACCCATCTACAAGATCTCTCTGTCGACAGGAATTAGCAGATATTAGGACGGGAAAAATGTGAATGGAAAAATAACCTACACAAAGCTGTTCTGGGTGAGCAGACTGTAGTATTTGGTGGGGATGGCGATGCAGTCGTCCTGTGATTTCTCAAGACGTCTTAACACGTAACCACTGGATAATAGTCTTTGGGACTCAAATTGGTCGTGAGATTTAAAATAACAATAAAAGTGCAACTGGTGCTGTCATTTTATTCCAAAGCAGAACATTTGCTTAGTTCCACATTTGAAGTTACTCTGCGCGATATTAAATTACTACTGTTGTATTTCTCTCACGGGATCTATTACACTACACACTTTTTAAAAATCCAATTTTTCTACTTCCCTCCCCCTCCCCCCCCCCCCTCTCTCTCTCTCTCTCTCTCTCTCTCTCTCTCTCTCTCTCTCTCTCTCTCACACACACACACACACATAGCCATAACGTATCTCAGCACATGGTCGGTCTTCATTCTTGTGGTTAATTCCCAATACTGTGAATTCCTGAACGATCAAGAAGCCAAATTAACTTACGACGTAACCACTAATGGTGCTGTGGGACCCACGGAAATCTGAGCTGTAAAGGCGCGTCCACACTGCGGCGCTCGTCAAAGTCAGCAAAGCCACAACATGCAATTTCAGTCGCCGCATATACCTTTGTCTATACTCTGTTCATAATAGGAATAAACCTGAAGTAAACATTACGCCATGTATTCTTTCGCGTTTGTTTGAATGTCATTCGATTTCGTTTCACGTGGAGCGGAAGCCAAGCTGTGAGCAGTACAGTCGAGTACGACCATAAGAATACTTTTTATGCTGTGTTATGCGCACATAGACTGCGCGATAACGCGGGACAACGGCTTTACCGGCGCATTAAACTTTGATAGCACTGGCCAGCCAGCGGTCCAACTAATCTGCAATGGTGTGAGCAGTTGCAGTTCAGACGTAAAAAAAGAGACGAGCAAAGAAACAATATAGCTTCGAAAATCTCCAGCGCTACCGCGCGCTTCTCATCTGACCAGTTGGAAAGCATAAATTGCCCTCGTTCTCACCGTACATAGTAATATTCTAGTTTCAAATAAGAGTGATGATGAAAAGTTCTAACTTAAACAAAGTGTAATTTTTCTGAGCGAGCTGTGTGTGATGCCAAAGCGTACTGCTGAATACTGAAGTCAGTGAAGATATTAATTACTGTCAGTCGTCAGGTAATCTCTTAGCTCCTTCCATATCCGAATTCGAGAAATACGTTTCTGTTCTGGAACTGTCATCTGCTACGTTGATAACGACTCAGTCAACAACAGAAACTACGAAGCCAACCAGGCGCCGCGTTTTATCCTCTTGTTTTATGACTTGCCATTCTGTATCCCGCCAGCGATCGGCAGTGACATGTGAAAAAGCTGCGTGTGTTAGTTCCAGTATGTCTGGCAGCTTAACAGCCTTGTTATTTCTCGGGCCAAATCCCTTAACGTGGCTGAGTTAGGTCCATATTGTAATGGTACAGTGGCAAATGTAAAAATGCAGCATTTGTATGGTATGCTCGATGCTGTGAAAATGATTGTTTTCCATGTTTCTACGACACTTACTGGATCTGTGGTATAAAACAGTGGACATAGTCCAAAAAAGAGTATTTGGTTTTTCATTTTTGCCTTAAAAAATTAAATTGTTGTGTTTTCTTAATTTAAGCAACATTTATTAACAGTTTTTCATAAAATATGGATGATTAAGAATTTATATTTGAAACGAAAGCAGGAATTTCGCGTGCAATATCGGTATGCAATTAAAAACAAGAAGACGTGCATTATTTATTAAAAAATGATGACTGATTTTACAATTACGAGGTGTAAGTATTTCAAATTGAATGAGAAAAAAAGACTCAGACAAAACTTGAAACTGCAAACCATGAACTGCACTAAATTTGCGTCCTGCTACGCTACCGTCAGAGCTAGACCTACGTGATGATTTTGTGTCTCAATTTTATGTAATACAGTCCCTTAAAAAATTTCAAAGCCGACCATTTCTGTAAATTCATGAAAAACATTAAGGATACAGGGTACTTATAAATGGTGGAAAAATCGAATTTTTTAATGACTTTATTAAATTCTATAGTTTTTCCTGATTACATTGATACATACATTATCGGGTTTCAAATGAAAAATGACCTATATACAGGGTGTTACAAAAAGGTACGGTCAAACTTTCAGGAAACATTCCTCAGACACAAATAAAGAAAAGATGTTATGTGGACATGTGTCCGGAAAGGCTTAATTTCCACGTTAGAGCTCATTTTAGTTTCGTCAGTATGTACTGTACTTCCTCGATTCACCGCCAGTTGGCCCAATTGAAGGAAGGTAATGTTGACTTCGGTGCTTCTGTTGACGTGCGACTCATTGCTCTACAGTACTAGCATCAAGCACATCAGTACGTAGCATCAACAGGTTAGTGTTCATCACGAACGTGGTTTTGCAGTCAGTGCAATGTTTACAAATGCGGAGTTGGCAGATGCCCATTTGATGTATGGATTAGCACGGGGCAATAGCCGCGGCGCGGTACGTTTGTATCGAGACAGATTTCTAGAACGAAGGTGTCCCGACAGGAAGACGTTCGAAGCAATTGATCGGCGTCTTAGGGAGCACGGAACATTCCAGCCTATGATTCGCGACTGGGGAAGACCTAGAACGACGAGGACACCTGCAATGGACGAGTCAATTCTTCGTGCAGTTGACGATAACCCTAATGTCAGCGTCAGAGAAGTTGCTGCTGTACAAGGTAACGTTGACCACGTCACTGTATGGAGAGTGCTACGGGAGAACCAGTTGTTTCCGTACCATGTACAGCGTGTGCAGGCACTATCAGCAGCTGATTGGCCTTCACGGGTACACTTCTGGAATGGTTCATCCAACAATGTGTCAATCCTCATTTCCGTGCAAATCTTCTCTTTACGGATGAGGCTTCATTCCAACGTGATCAAATTGTAAATTTTCACAATCAACGTGTGTGGGCTGACTAGAACCCGCACGCAATTGTGCAATCACGTCATCAACACAGATTTTCTGTGAACGTTTGGGCAGGTATTGTTGGTGATGTCTTGATTGGTCCCCATGTTCTTCCACCTACGCTCAGTGGAGCACGTTATCATGATTTCATACGGGATACTCTACCTGTGCTGCTAGAACATGTGCCTTTACAAGTACAGCCGGCCGGAGTGGCCGAGCGATTCTAGGCCTACAGTCTGGAACCGCGCGACCGCTACGGTCGCAGGTTCGAATCCTGCCTCGGGCATGAATGTGTGTGATGTCCTTAGGTTAGTTAGGTTTAAGTAGTTCTAAGTTCTAGGGGACTGATGACCAAAGCAGTTAGGTCCCATAGTGCTCAGAGCCATTTGAACCTTTACAAGTACGACATAACATGTGGTTCATGCACGATAGAGCTCTTGCACATTTCAGTCGAAGTGTTCGTACGCTTCTCAACAACAGATTCGGCGACCGATGGATTGGTAGAGGCGGACCAATTCCATGGCCTCCACGCTCTTCTGACCTCAATCCTCTTGACTTCCATTTATGGGGGCATTTGAAAGCTCTTGTCTACGCAACCCCGGTATCAAATGTAGAGACTCTTCGTGCTCGTATTGTGGACGGCTGTGATACAATACGCCATTCTCCAGGGCTGCATCAGCGCATCAGGGATTCCATGCGACGGAGGGTGGATGCATGTATCCTCGTTAACGGAGGACATTTTGAACATTTCCTGTAACAAAGTGTTTGAAGTCACGCTGGTACGTTCTGTTGCTGTGTGTTTCCATTCCATGATTAATGTGATTTGAAGAGAAGTAATAAAATGAGCTCCAACATGGAAAGTAAGCGTTTCCAGACACATGTCCACATAACATATTTTCTGTCTTTGTGTGTTAGGAATGTTTCCTGAAAGTTTGGCCGTACCTTTTTGTAACACCCTGTATACCAAATTCTAAAGTTACGGTCATGTATGCTGCCACACCCCCTTTATTTCTGTTACAGAAACCAGTAACATTTCGAAAAGAACTATTTCTAGCGATTATACATATGGTACATTGTATATTTTGATAACAGTGCAGGTTTCTAGTGTCTGTAAATGATTCTTTGCTAGTATTTACTTTTGTTTCGCTGAAGTAGTTTGTTCACGTGTTACTGAATGTTTGTTGCCGAAGTCCTACATATATTTGTGGAAGTCCATATCCTTTAGTGTGCAATAAATACCAACTATACCACGCACCAAGAAATTTAATAAAAGGAAATTCCGTGGTAACCAGTTCACAAACAAAGCAAGCCACACTGTTGAAAGTAGCCTATGTATCAGTTCTTCAGGGAAGAAACTCCGACATGGCACGCCTCCTGGTGATTCAAATCTTTGTGTTAACAGTGACGCCGTTTGTAGTGGATTTGTTGTTGTTGATCTGGGAATCTTATCTTCTTTGATAAAGGATGTGGCGAAATGTAAACAATGTGACGGTGTAGGCTGTCTGGAAATAACTGAACAACAAAAGAGCAGGAAGGGCTTAGCGTCAAAATTAGATGTTCTGTATAGATCCTGCAATAAATCTACCTCGAAAATGACTTAAAACATTGTGCATAATTCATATGATGTGAATTTGAAGTTAGTATATGCAATGCGTGCAATAGGAAAACGAAAAAAAGGCTGCTCTAACGTTTTGTGGTTTAATGGACCTTCCTCCTACTCCCAGTAGGTTCAGCAAGTACATAAAAATACTTTTAGGTGCCTTGACGGTTGCGTCTAAAGCATCTATGAAACGTGCAGTAGAAGAAACTGTTAATATTAGTGGAACCAGGGACTTTGCTGTTGCACTTGATGGGACATGGCAACGTCGAGGACATCGTTCCTCGAATGGTGTTGTAAGTGCTACTTATCTGGAGAATGGAAAAGTTGTTGATGTTGAGTGCTTATCTACGTATTGCCACACCTGCCATGGTAACACTGAAGGACATATTGAACATCAAGAATTATGATGGTTACAGTGGAGGTATGGAGTGTGATGGAGCTCTAAAAATATTTCGGAGGTCGGTGCACGTTTATAACGTTAGATATACGAAGTACCTAGGCGTTGGGGACTCTTAAGCTTTCGATAAAACCTTGGTGACAAAACTGGAGTGTTGTGGACATGTGCAAAAGAAGATGGGTGCTAGATTGAGGAAGCTATGAAGGGAACTGAAAGGAAAGTTGCTGTCTATTGGAAAATCTCTGTCTGGGCGAGGCAAATTAACAGAAACTGAAATAGACCTTCTTCAGAGTTATTATGGACTGACCATTAGACGAACTGCACCACTGAATAATGTTACAGCAATGGGAAAAACTGTATGGGCCACCTACTTTCGTAAGTTGTCCACAGATGACCACCCTGTTCACGGACTTTGCCATAAAGGAGCAGATTCCTGGTGTGGTTACCAAAAAGCAAAATAAAGTGACCAAATATACCGTCATAAGCATTCTCTTCCTGAGCCTGTTATGAATGAAATAAAACCAATTTTTAGAGACGTGAGTGACCCTGTTTTGCTTAGTAAATGTCTTAATGGGGACACTCAGAATACAAATGGAAGTTTCATCCATTGCATATGGGAAAGATTAACCAAGAATGTTTTTGTAGGACTAAATACATTAAAAGATGGTTACTAGACGCAGTGATATGTTTATGTGGTGGAGTGATAGGAAGGTTGGAAGTGCTGAGAAATTTAAGCATAAAATGTGGCTCTAATATGGAAGATCAATTGATTGCGTGTGACAGACAACGGGTGCATGAAGCTGAAAAATTGACTCTACAAGTTACCAAAGAAGCAAGAAGTGCTAAAAGGAATGCCAAGAGGAAGCTCGAAGATGAAGAAATGCTGCACGATAAAGACTATGCTTCAGGAATGTTCTGAGGCACAGTTTAATTGGACTCATATCTTCATTCGCAATTTTCCGCAAGTTGTATTTTTCAGAATTCAGGTACAAATATGTCCTAAAGCGTATAAAGCACTGGTCTAATTTTTTTCTGTAACTTGCAATAGTCCATACTTATGTAGTAGACCTAAGCTCTATTGCAGAATCAACTAAGTTGTATAAAAAATAACATTTTTATTAGGAAAAAAATTATAAAAATTAAAATGTAAGATGTGGTATTTTTATCCTTGTAATACATATAATCTGTCTAAAACTTTCTACAAAATGGCAAAGGAAGAGAGAAAGAATAGTTCGACATGATAAGAACAGACTTTCAAATGAGGAAGTAAGACAGCGATACCAAGATCGTCACTGGCTCGCTTTTTGTCAACAGAGGCCCTAGACAATGTAGAAGGAATGTGGACACAGTTGAAGGAAGTGGTTATCCAGAGTGCAAAGGAAGAACTGGGACGACTACCTATACCCAAAAACAAACCATGGTTTGATGATGAATGCCAATCGGCTGTTAAAGATAGAATGGAGAAGAGATTAGAGTGGTTAAATCACATGTCGGAAGATACACAAGCAACATACTCAGAAGTGAGACGACTGACAAAGACAGGCTCATTAGAAGGAGAAAAGATAATATGGGAAGAAACTATTGGTGGCAGTTGAGGAATCGAAGAACACACCGCACTCTTTTTCGAGTTAGCAGGTTTTGTTCGAGGCAATTATAAACAGCAAACTTTAATCCTAACAGATGAAGAAGGGAATGTGGTACCTTCTATGGAGCAAGCAGATCAATGTGAAAGGCATTTCAGAAAATTGATAGATGTAGAAACTCCAGAAGAAAGTACAGAACAGGAATGGGAGTTAAATACAGAGGAAGAAGTAGTACCTGAACCTCCAATGGAAGAGATAAGGACAAGTGTAGAGTCACTTAAAAACAAGAAAGCGCCACGTGGTAGTGGTATTAGTGCAGAACTGATTAGAAACGGATGGGCAGTTTTATTGGAGACGCTAAGACAGCTTATTGTCAAAATCTGGTCATCAGAGGAGATCCCGGTTGAATGGAAGAGAGCAATTATATGCCCAATTTTTAAAAACGGAGATGCTACAAAAGTAGACAGGTATCGAGGAATCTCGCTACTAGAGATGTGTTATAAAGTCTTAATCTCGCTGTTACTTAGTCGCATGAAACCAGCTCTTCAAGAGATCACAGGATCATATCAATGTGGATTCATGGCAGGACGTTCAACCATAGATCACATCTTTACGCTACGACAGCTATTGGAAAAGTACTACAAATCTGATAGAGAATTACACCTCATATTTATTGATTTACGACAGGCCTATGACAGCATTAATCGGGCGGTTATTATGGAGGATAATGCGGGGGTTGGGAATCACAAGAAAATACATCAAAGTGATTGAAGCATGTTATCCAGGCACAAGCTGCCAAGTATGGATTGGAAACAAAATGTCAGAGCCTTTCACTGTTCAACACGGTTTGAGACAAAGAGGTCCTTTGTCCCCAGTGCTATTCAACATTGCATTGGAAAAGGTACGACGTGAATTTGGTAATGACGGGGAGACGGATATGATTGGAACTGACACGGTCTTGGCCTTTGCCGATGATGTGGTGATTATGGGAGACTCACTTAATCAGATAGTGTCTGACACCACTAGGTTCATGAAAGAGGCAAGCAAAGTGGGATTAGTTGTCAACGACGAGAAAACCAAACATATGATCATCTCACGCCCACTATCAATATGACAGACATAATTTTGAACGAGTAGAGAAATTTAAGTACCTGGGATCGATTCTATCTAATAAAAGCGAGGTTGAGAAAGAGATTCAACAGAGAATAATTAATGCTAGTCGCGCTTTCTTTAATCTCAATAACTTATTCAAGTCACGCTTGGTCTCACAAAACAGCAAGCTCAAACTTTACATGGCACTGGTAAAACCGGTTCTGTTATATGGCTGCGAGACATGGGCTACTTCACAAACACTTGAAGAGCGCATTTGCGCATTTGAAAGGAAAGTGCTCAGAAAGATCTATGGGCCTACATTCAACAGAGAAAATGGAAGATGGGAAAGGAGGCAAAAAGAGGACGTGTACCAACGTTTTGGGAAAGCTGACGTTGGTAGGACCGTCAGAGGACGACGACTTCAGTGGTTGAGACATGTCTTAAGAACTGGAGAATCTATCCCCAACCGAGTGTTCAATTCCCAGCTGATTGGAAGACGTCCAATAGATCGTCCAAGGACTAGGTAAAGATAGAAAGATAGAGTGATGAGGGCGTTACGGAAGGTAGAACCAACAGCATCCCTGGAAGATACAATGGCTAGAAGAAAGTGGAACAACATCTGCCGGAAATACCTGCAACTGTGGTCAGGACAATGCTCCTTCCTGTCTCTTTGATTGTGTTATTGATCTTCGTGTAGTGTGTTGTCCTGGTTTGCAATATTTCTTTTGCTCTCTGTCATGGGCCTTTATGGCCTGTTATGTACAATAAATGATGATTAACATACATAATAGGTGGGATTAAATAGGTCTAGTACCTCAGTCATCATGTCATGCATATCTTGTAAAATTTGGTCCCCTTCAAATATGTAACATTGGATTAAATCGTACCTCAATTTGAAGAAGCATTTTGGCAGAAAAATTGCATCAGTTTCTTTGTAATTTTTTTAAAATAGCCCTAAGCAGATTCAAAAATATTCAAAATACTTCTAATTTGTCTAGAAAGTGTGCTGCATTGCCTGATATCAACAAAAAATCTGTAAAACATATACATTATAAACAGTGCCTGAAAGAAATAGGTGTCGAGTTTTACATAATATTGAGCCGGAAAAGTACCCTGTATCCTTAAGAACAACATATTTCTCGGCTCTTTTTAACCATGTTCCACACGCGTGTTTCACTACGGAACAGTACGCAGTCTCAGCCATTTTCATTCTGCGTATTAACAGCGCGACAATCAGAGTACAACAGTGCAGAGGCTGTGACTGTACACGATTTTTTAAATAAAAGCTACTTAGCTAAAGCGTGACTAAGAAATACATTGATGCCTGTTAATACATTTGAATATCTTAAAGTTTCATTTAACGTAACTTAGTAATAACGTATCTCATACACAAGTAGGACCTACTTCCAAGAGCGTAACAACACCACTGTACGTATACTACGGTTTGTAACCAATCATCGTGTATGTGTTTGTTTACATCAGGTTTATTCTTATGATAAACTGAGTAGAAGTCGAGCTCGATTTGAAACGAGTTATATTAGGAAAGATTTAATACTGGAGGACTTTTACGAGTTAAATCGTTAGTTCTCATATTAGAAACATACATGCTGAGCACTGTCAAACAAATTATAGAACAGTCAAATCTTCTCTACAGTCACACTGAATGTTGTTGACTTCAGTATGGGCCCATCTTGCAAGATTAAACCTTGATCTGCTCATTTCCACTGTCAACCTATTCAGAGTCTCTAAGTCGGCCTCTCGCCACTGTCGCCGGGAGGTAACGTTGCAAACGGGCTTTTTCAGATGTAGTTCTAAGTTCCTTCTGTGTCTTTAAGAAACTCTACCTTGGCTTCTGTCGTTGTGGGTTCTATTCATTCACATACAGGTGTGGGTTCTTTCTTGTTACACCTTCCTTCCTTCATAGCAATAATTTCTCTTCAAATAGAAGGTGGTGCTGTTCGTGATGGATAACAGACCGTCGACGGTATTTGTGAGGGCATTTTCTACTCACTCAAAGGTTGTTCTTTGGCTAGCTAGAGCACTGTCAGCAGCATACAAAAAACTCGTGGCATTTAGGGCTATAGATTGGTATTTTATATAACTGAACAGAGCTGGTGCAAGAACTCGTAAGACCATTTTTGTACAGTCTCAATTTAGGCCCATACTCGTTCTCAGATATGCAAACTCCCCCTTTTTTTCAGTCTGTTACCGAGTTTAGGTGTCGTGTGGTATAGAAGTAAAATACCGTGTTCTTTCTCTAGTAAAAGTTAAGACCAAACCTGAAGCCAAAATGCCGTTTTTGAATTCTGTCATTTCTATCAAGTAGGTTGTATCCTCATTTTGTTTCGTTGAATATCCTATTCGTGTTTCCTTGGTCTCTGTATGTTAACAACTGTGAGGTAGCTCACAATAAACAACGGCACATTTTCCAGTGCCTCCAGAGACACTTATATCACATACGTCCTAAGATATTCACTATGACTTGATGTGCTTGATGTCACCATATGTTTTAAGCCGTGATCTCTAAACCACACAATTTTTTTTTTTTTTTTTTTTGTCATCAGTCTACTGACTGGTTTGATGCGGCCCGCCACGAATTCCTTTCCTGTGCTAACCTCTTCATCTCAGAGTAGCACTTGCAACCTACGTCCTCAATTATTTGCTCGACGTATTCCAATCTCTGTCTTCCTCTACAGTTTTTGCCCTCTACAGCTCCCTCTAGTACCATGGAAGTCATTCCCTCATGTCTTAGCAGATGTCCTATCATCCTGTCCCTTCTCCTTATCAGTGTTTTCCACATATTCCTTTCCTCTCCGATTCTGCGTAGAACCTCCTCATTCCTTACCTTATCAGTCCACCTAATTTTCAACATTCGTCTATAGCACCACATCTCAAATGCTTCGATTCTCTTCTGTTCCGGTTTTCCCACAGTCCATGTTTCACTACCATACAATGCTGTACTCCAGACGTACATCCTCTGAAATTTCTTCCTCAAATTAAGGCCGGTATTTGATATTGGTAGACTTCTCTTGGTCAGAAATGCCTTTTTTGCCATAGCGAGTTTGCTTTTGATGTCCTCCTTGCTCCATCCGTCATTGGTTGTTTTACTGCCTAGGTAGCAGAATTCCTTAACTTCATTGACTTCGTGACCATCAATCCTGATGTTAAGTTTCTCGCTGTTCTCATTTCTACTACTTCTCATTACCTTCGTCTTTCTCCGATTTACTCTCAAACCATACTGTGTACTCATTAGACTGTTCATTCCGTTCAGCAGATCATTTAATTCTTCTTCACTTTCACTCAGGATAGCAATGTCATCAGCGAATCGTATCATTGATATCCTTTCACCTTGTATTTTAATTCCACTCCTGAACCTTTCTTTTATTTCCATCATTGCTTCCTCGATGTACAGATTGAAGAGTAGGGGCGAAAGGCTACAGCCTTGCCTTACACCCCTCTTAATACGAGCACTTCGTTCTTGATCGTCCACTCTTATTATCCCCTCTTGGTTGCTGTACATATTGTATATGACCCGTCTCTCCCTATAGCTTACCCTACTTTTTTCAGAATCTCGAACAGCTTGCACCATTTTATATTGTCGAACGCTTTTTCCAGGTCGACAAATCCTATGAAAGTGTCTTGATTTTTCTTTAGCCTTGCTTCCATTATTAGCCGTAATGTCAGAATTGCCTCTCTCGTCCCTTTACTTTTCCTAAAGCCAAACTGATCGTCACTTAGCGCATTCTCAATTTTCTTTTCCATTCTTCTGTATATTATTCTTGTAAGCAGCTTCGATGCATGAGCTGTTAAGCTGATTGTGCGATAATTCTCACACTTTTCAGCTCTTGCCGTCTTCGGAAATGTGTGGATGATGCTTTTCCGAAAGTCAAATGGTATATCGCCAGACTCATATATTCTACACACCAACTTGAATAGTCGCTTTGTTGCCACTTCCCCCAATGATTTTTGAAATTCTGATGGAATGTTATGTATCCCTTCTGCCGTATTTGACCGTAAGTCCTCCAAAGCTCTTTTAAATTCCGATTCTAATACTGGATCCCCTATCTCTTCTAAATCGACTCCTGTTTCTTCTTCCATCACATCAGACAAATCTTCACCCTCATAGAGGCTTTCAATGTATTCTTTCCACCTATCTGCTCTCTCCTCTGCATTTAACAGTGGAATTTCCGTTGCACTCTTAATGTTACCACCGTTGCTTTTAATGTCACCAAAGGTTGCTTTGACTTTCCTGTATGCTGAGTCTGTCCTTCCGACAATCATATCTTTTTCGATGTCTTCACATTTTTCCTGCAGCCATTTCGTCTTAGCTTCCCTGCACTTCCTATTTATTTCATTCCTCAGCGACTTGTATTTCTGTATTCCTGATCTTCCCGGAACGTGTTTGTACTTCCTCCCTTCATCAATCAACTGAAGTATTTCTTCTGTTACCCATGGTTTCTTCGTAGCTACCTTCTTTGTACCTATATGTTTTCCTTCCCAACTTCTGTGATGGCCCTTTTTAGAGATGTCCATTCCTCTTCAACTGTACTGCCTACTGCGCTATTCCTTATTGCTGTATCTATAGCGTTAGAGAACTTCAAACGTATCTCGTCATTCCTTAGTACTTCCGTATCCCACTTCTTTGCGTATTTATTCTTCCTGACTAATGTCTTGAACTTCAGCATACTCTTCATCACTACTATATTGTGATCTGAGTCTCTATCTGCTCCTGGGTACGCCTTACAATCCAGTATCTGATTTCGGAATCTCTTGTCTGACCATGATGTAATCTAATTGAAATCTTCCCGTATCTCCCGGCCTTTTCCAAGTATACCTCCTCCTCTTGTGATTCTTGAACAGGGTATTCGCTATTACTAGCTGAAACTTGTTACAGAACTCAATTAGTCTTTCTCCTCCTTCATTCCTTGTCCCAAATCCATATTCTCCTGTAACCTTTTCTTCTACTCCTTCCCCTACAACTGCATTGCAGTCGCCCATGACTATTAGATTTTCGTCCCACTTTACATACTGCATTACCCTTCCAATATCCTCATACACTTTCTCTGTCTGTTCATCTTCAGCTTGCGACGTCGGCATGTATACCTGAACTATCGTTGTCGGTGTTGGTCTGCTGTCGATTCTGATTAGAACAACCCGGTCACTGAACTGTTCACAGTAACACACCCTCTGCCCTACCTTCCTATTCATAACGAATCCTACACCTGTTATACCATTTTCTGCTGCTGTTGATATTACCCGATACTCATCTGACCAGAAATCCTTGTCTTCCTTCCACTTCACTTCACTGACCCCTACTATATCTAGATTGAGCTTTTGCATTTCCCTTTTCAGATTTTCTAGTATCCCTACCACGTTCAAGCTTCTGACATTCCACGCCCCGACTCGTAGAACGTTATCCTTTCGTAGATTATTCAATCTTTTTCTCATGGTAACACTATATAGCTCTCTAATTCTACTTTTGTGATAATGACTGAACCAGGCCTTAAATAATTTAGGTTCTTGTTTTGGTAATTCCACTTTTGCAGCTTCTAGTAGCATTTTTCCGAACATTTATAAATATTACATACATATTCCTCAAGCCACTGTAAAATTCATAGGGTAGGATGCCTCAAATCAGTATTAGTGACTTTCCATCGTATTCCATTTGCGTATGAAACGAAGGCAAAAACCTTTATGCCACTATACACGGCTAATCCTTCTTATACTCGTGATTGCTAGTCGAAGGATGCCATGGTGGCAGTAGGATTGTCATAGTCTTCGCTGAAGATTAGCTCCCTAAATTTTCTAACGGGGTTTCGCGAGCAGAACATCACATTCGTCCAAAATCTTCTTAAATCTCTCTGAAATACTTATACTTTCGCTTTATTGACCTGTTAAAATCTTAATAGTACGCCTTTGTATTGGTTGTTGTTTGCTGTCATGGATGCTTGATAAGGAATCCAAATGCAAGACAGTTGTATAGAATCGGTCGCACTAAAGTCTTGGATACGTTTCTCGTGACAGATGCACCATTCTCTCCCAATATCTCTTAAGTTTAGGTCTTGCTTTTGCCTGTTTTCTCTCGATCATCCCATTTCGTACTGCTTCGTAGTAGAAAGCGATGCGACAAGTCTCCAGAATTTTCCCAATGAT
Organism: Schistocerca piceifrons; assembly: GCF_021461385.2. Lineage (NCBI taxonomy): Eukaryota > Metazoa > Arthropoda > Insecta > Orthoptera > Acrididae > Schistocerca > Schistocerca piceifrons. Next base: position 538,194,976 of record NC_060149.1, read on the forward strand.
CTTGTGATAGGGTATTATCGGGCTCCTCTTTGTTATGGACATTATCTTGCGTTTTTCCACATTACAGGGAGCAGCTTGAGTACACCAAGTGTATAAAAGACTATAGTGTTACTGACAAAAATGCTTTCTTCTAATTCTTTTTACAGTGTGATATAGCTCTTTCTTTGTTTTTATCAGTAGTAAAATTCGGGAAGTAGCTAGCAAAGAAAGGAAAAGAAAATCTTTGAGGTTGCTATAATAATGGAATAAGTAATGGAGCGAATCCTTTTCAGTAATGGTGTATAAAATGCTGTAGATGAGGAATACTCAAATTCCGCTTTTCACCACTGGCTCATTGCTAAACAGCCCATACAAGTCATTCTTTTAAAAACTACCTGTATATGTTTCTGCATGTACGTGCGTATCAGATTGATTATAGTGGCGATTGTTCAACATATTATAAAGCTGAACTACAGTGGAGTTCGGAAGCTCCTGTCTCTGCTCTTGTTTTCAGTTATCATATTGCTCCTACTTTTATCCACAGGAGACACTCAACCTTTTGAGTACATAAGCGAGTCTCGCAGAACCTTTTGAGTTTCTGCAGTACTACTCTCGTTTAAGTTTATTGTCTGACCGACCTACTTCTCCGTTCAATTGGCTGACGGGCCTGGGGTTCCCGAGCTCGGTGTATATTTGCCACATGGGTGGACTGTTGAAGTGAAACAATCATTAGCGAGCAACCTCCGGGAAATCTGCGTCGCCTCTGTTGTATGAGATTTACCTGGGCAAGTGCAGCTCTGCTATAATGGATTGTATAGAGCCCTAGCTGAAGATGAGAACAACGTAATCTTCAATCCCAAAACTGAAAGCATTGCCAACAGAAATCGTACATTGTCAGGGGAAAAAATACCCAAGCGAACAAGATAGCTTAAGTAGGTAGGTAGGTACGTAGGTAGTCATCGTCATCATCTTCCCTTCTCCCCAGTCAAATTTCTCCTAAAAATGTAATAGGATATATTCTGTAATACTTACCATATGCAACCAGGTTCATGTAGATTTCAATGTTATCCAGTAAATCATTTATATTTACTGTGAAGGGGAATGGTCCTATAATAAATCTGGCCTATGTGCTGTGACTGACTAGCAACCACTCTAATCGAAGCGGCTTTTCCTCACTGTGAGACTTGTAATTACCACATTCATTGACTTACAGGGAAGTCATTAATCCACTTTTTGAGCGGATGTTTGAGACAGGCAGCATATACCAAAACATTTGGGATCTGAATACAAGAATGACTTGCGGTATTAGGAGAGGCAGGTGTTTACATTCTGAACTGGATATGGTACATATCACCACCTGGCGGTGAAATAGTCCAGTCCATTTTCAGAAATGACACAAGAAACTGTGTACCTCTTATAAAGCTTCTAACCATATTTTAAAGGAATGTCAGTATTTTATTGTTGTAAGAATTTGTTATGTGAAAATTCTTAAACCTGTTTAAATAAAACAAAGCTTGTTAACATTTTGCATCTTTATGCTTTGTGTCTTGCTTATTTGCAGCTCTCTGCTATTTGAAGACTCAGAACTGTAGTGTGTAACAAGTCATTGTGTAACGTAACTATGCATGAGGAGATCACGAATGTAAAATTAGAGAAATTAGAGCGCGCACGGAGGCTTTCAGACAGTCGTTCTTCCCGCGAACCATACGCGACTGGAACAGGAAAGGGAGATAATGACAGTGGCACGTAAAGTGCCCTCCGCCACACACCGTTGGGTGGCTTGCGGAGTATAAATGTAGATGTAGATGTAGATGTAGAAACAGCGTGCTGTAATTGAGCTTTGAATTCAGAGAGTTTGTCCGCACTTTTTTTGAAGCACCCTCTTCTTCAGCATGACAATGCAGAAAATTAACCATCAGTATTACTCTTATAAATGTTAACAATTTTAATTGTAATGGTATTGAAAAATATATATGAAAGTGTATAATATCTGTAGAACTGGTCATATATTGTAGATTTGAAGAAATTGTCAATACTGGGGCTCAAGTAATTAGAGTGCGAGGAAAGCAAACAAAATGGTACACTAGTGATCAAAGAGGCATTGTAGTAGCAATATTATTTTTTTATGAATCTTTTATTTATTGGATTCATATGTAAGATTTGCCATCTAGTGTCTGTATGAACCTTGTAAGCTGCTACATAAAAATTGTATCGTAATACAATCTCTGTTGCTACATAAATTGCAGCATAATATATTAAACATCTACTTCAAATTAAGCTTTATAAATTGCTTCTATGAAATTAAATGAAACCTACATTTAATGTCTAATTATACTTGTTATCTCTAATGTGTCCTTGTATCAGCAGACACAGATGTGTACATCCAGAGCACACACAGCTGAACTGCTCCTGTTAACTGCATCCTCCATCATCCCTGACACACAAAATCTCCTCAGCTACATTATCTAATGATACAGGGCTGGAAAAAATATGGAAACACCAAAAACACAACACAACACTGTGCCTAATATGGTGTATGTAAGAAAACCATTGGCATTCAAAACAATTCCAGTTTTCTCAAAATGGATAGAGGTCCTGTTGGTCTTCAGTGGAATCTTACACCACTCTTCCTGCTAAGTAGTTGTAAGTTCAGGTAATGAGGATGGAAGTGAATAGTGATCATGTATCCTTTTCTCGAAAGTAGACCACAAAGACTCAGTGGTATTGAGATCTGGTAATTGATAGCCAGGGGAGATAGGACAGTTCATCCTTCTGCTCAGAAACCCATTTCTAGATGGTGTGAGTGGTGTTTGAACATTCCCTCTGTCGTCTTGGAACACAGCATCACCATTTGGGAACAAACATTGTATCATGGGATGGACCTGGTCAGCCAGAATGGGCACGTAATCCTTGGCAGTAATGCAGCATTTCAGAGCAACAACAAGGCGCGTGGAATCTCAGTTCATCACCAAACCTCTGCCATTTTCACTCTTGTGAAATAAATTTGGCCAGAAGTTGAACAGTGTGCAACAAAACTCATCTAATTAAATGAATTTCTTCTGTTGCTCCATAGTCCAATTTTTATGGCTTCAGCACCACAGTATCCTTTTACAGGCATTTGAATCATTGACGAGTGGTTTAGGAATTGCAGCTCGCCCTGGACGACATTCAGTTCTGGATTGACTGTTACAGTTATCGTCCTCTTATTTTTCGTCACAATCCTCTTCATTGATAATCCATCTTTCGCCAGTGTTGTGATTAGCAAATGCTGTTTTATCCACTTTCCCTCTATGGGGTATAGTTTTTTGTTTACAGAAGTATCCGCCACGTGAACACTAGCAATTTTCTTACATTCAAAATCACGTAGCTCTGTCATAATGTACTCACAACTACACAAAACACTATTCTCACAATGACTGACACTTGCAACTTATTGAGGACTTTGCACGGGTACCATTCATGGTCACATACAACAGCATAATCCACATCTACATTTATGCTCAAGCATGCATTTCTCGCAGTGTTTCCATATTTTTGTCCAATCCCTGTGTCTAATTCCTAATTTCTACTAATTCTTATAAAATATTTTTCATAATCTGGTCTGTCCATTTTGTTTTAATTTAATTTATTAATGTTGCAGTGTGAAAGGAAATCACTTTTGTGTCCAGATCTTAACAGCAGATATTTTTATCAACTATTACATATCTGAGTCTCACGTCATGGTATCAGCACAAGAAATGTGTAAAGCAAGAGCAACGCTGAACTGGCACTTCATTATACATATCTCCTATGTGCTGCTTCCCTGATGTGATTTTACCTAAATATTTCCAGTCACTTTAACAGTTTACAAAATAAAATATTGTTACTTCAGTTTGTTTCTTGGGCATGCATAGTGTGTCAGACCAGTGAAGCACTCTCTGTTTGTTCACATAGCTGACACACATCAATAGATTTTTATTGATAACGCAAATTGTTTAGTAAATTAATATGCTTTGGGTGGTTAGCCATGCGGTCTAACACACTGCTTTCCGGGTGGGAAGGCGTGCCGGTCCCCGGCACGAATCCGCCCGGCAGATTACTGTCGAGGTCCAGTGTGCCGGCCAGTGCGTGGATGGTTTTTAATGCAGTTTTCCATCTATCTCGGCGAATGCAGGCTGGTTCCCCTTATTCCGCCTCAGTTACACTATGTCGACGATTGTTGCGCAAACACTTTCTCCACGTACACATACATCATAATTACTCTACCACGCAAACATTGGGGTTACACTCGTCTGGTGTGAGACCTTCCCAGTGGGGGTCCATTGGGGGCCGAACCGCTCTGGGGCGGCGGTGGGGTGAATGCACTGCTGTAGCCTGTTGTGGGGCTGTAAATCACAGAGTGCTACGGCGGGGACGAAGCCTCTACGTCGTTTCTAGGTCCCCAGTTCCATACAATACAATATGCTTTGGGTAATTTTATGGTGTTCAGCTGAGTTATTGATAACTACCTTTACAGTATATGAATACAATTTATCATCCGTTGTAGGGCATTTGTCGTTAGCCATCCTGTAAATTGGTGTGGACAGAATGCTGCTGCAGGCACATTAAATTTCTCATTGGTCTGAGAAAGGGGTCTCGTCAGTTGGAGACAAGGATGTATGCAGAGTGAGGCAGCGATACGGGCCACTCCAGATACATCCAGGATCAGTAAATATATCGAGGTATGCTTCTCATAAAACTATTGTGGAAAATGAGGGGAATTTTCTGATGTACATAAATAATTTTTAACTTTTACAGCTGCCAAATTGATGCATATTGTTTTTTCTTGTAATGGAAATATATACAGGGTGTTACAAAAAGGTACGGTCAAACTTTCAGGAAACATTCCTCAGACACAAATAAAGGAAAGATGTTATGTGAACATGTGTCCGGAAACGCTTAATTTCCATGTTAGAGCTCATTTTAGTTTCGACAGTATGTACTGTACTACCTCGATTCACCGCCAGTTGGCCCAATTGAAGGAAGGTAATGTTGACTTCGGTGCTTGTGTTGACATGCGACTCATTGCTCTACAGTACTAGCATCAAGCACATCAGTAGGTAGCATCAACAGGTTAGTGTTCATCACAAACGTGGTTTTGCAGTCAGTGCAATGTTTACAAATGCGGAGTTGGCAGATGCCCATTTGATGTATGGATTAGCACGGGGCAATAGCCGTGGCGCGGTACGTTTGTATCGGGACAGATTTCCAGAACGAAGGTGTCCCGACAGGAAGACGTTCAAAGCAATTGATCGGCGTCTTAGGGAGCACGGAACATTCCAGCCTATGACTCGCGACTGGGGAAGACCTAGAACGACGAGGACACCTGCAATGGACGAGTCAATTCTTCGTGCAGTTGACGATAACCCTAATGTCAGCGTCAGAGAAGTTGCTGCTGTACAAGGTAACGTTGACCACGTCACTGTATGGAGAGTGCTACGGGAGAACCAGTTGTTTCCATACCTTGTACAGTGTGTGCAGGCACTATCAGCAGCTGATTGGCCTGCACGGGTACACTTCTGCGAATGGTTCATCCAACAATGTGTCAATCCTCATTTTAGTGCAAATGTTCTCTTTACGGATGAGGCTTCATTCCAACGTGATCAAATTGTAAATTTTCACACTCAACATGTGTGGGCTGACGAGAATCCGCACGCAATTGTGCAATCACGTCATCAACACAGATTTTCTGTGAACGTTTGGGCAGGTATTGTTGGTGATGTCTTGATTGGGCCCCATGTTCTTCCACCTACGCTCAATGGTGCACGTTGTTATGATTTCATACGGGATACTCTACCTGTGCTGCTAGAACATGTGCCTTTACAAGTACGACACAACATGTGGTTCATGCACGATGGAGCTCCTGCACATTTCAGTCGAAGTGTTCGTACGCTTCTCAACAACAGATTCGGTGACCGATTGATTGGTAGAGGCGGACCAATTCCCTGGCCTCCACGCTCTCCTGACCGCAATCCTCTTGACTTTCATTTATGGGGGCATTTGAAAGCTCTTGTCTACGCAACCCCGGTATCAAATGTAGAGACTCTTCGTGCTCGTATTGTGGCAACACCTTCTGATACACAGGCCTCACGGCGGAACTCTGACGTCATCAGCGCTAGGCTAACATCTGCCGCTGCAAGACAGCCTGTGCGCTAGAGCCGATGAACGTGTATTTCTTTCGTGAAACCATAGCAAATTCACTGATCGTTAAATTTGCACTTTACAGAGAAATTGTGCCGCCCTTGTATGATATCGCGCGCAATGTGGCACACTGATCACAACACAGTGTGATCTCCTTCTGTTGTGTTTAAAATCGTATGCAAAATCTGACTTACTTGTTAAGAAAAACGTCGCTACAGAAACCTAGATCCATTAGTCAGTAAATGACACTAACGGAGATACTTCGTAACAGTTAACAGACAGCATGACGAAATTATTGTAGTGATCATAAGTTTATTACTGGGGCAAAAATGTAATTCACTGCGGCATGAATGGCTCATCAATGATCGCATAGATATTGGAGATATTGTCACAGTGAGAAGTTTAATTACAAACGCTCATTTAGCCAATGCAAAAGCGTGAAATAACTCATTTGTGGTGTACATTGAAGAACATAATGTATAAACCTACTCAAAGAACTGGTTATTTTAACCACTGCTTCCCAGTATATTTATTCCTTAATGCAATCTGTTGCAAACAATATGTCTCTACTTCCAACCAATAGCTCAATACATAGTACCAATACTAGGAATAAGAACAATCTACATAAAGACCTAAAATCACTTACCTTGGTCCAATATTCAGGAATACATATTTTCAATAAATTACCAGCAACCATTAAAAACTTGATTTAAGATAAAGCACAGGTTGAAAAGCTTCTTGGTAGGTAACTCCTTTTGTACTCTATAGATGAATTTTTTAACAGGGACTGTTAGAACAGCTGAAGTAAAAATGTCTGTCAGATTTAAGCTCTGACAGCACTTGGCCACAACAGTCAATATTAGGTAATTTGTGTATGAGATATTTAGTAAAAGTGTATAATTATGTTTCGTTCTGACTGTGTACATTCTGTAGAAAATGATTCAAATGGCTCTGAGCACTATGGGACTTAACATCTGAGGTCATCAGTCCCCTAGAACTTAGAACTATTTAAACCTAACCAACCTAAGGACATCACACACATCCATGCCTGAGGCAGTATTCGAACCTGCGGCCGTAGCATTCTGTAGATATTAGCAGTTTCAGTTTATTGTTAAGTATCTGGATATCTTGACAATCTACTGGCAAAATGATCAGGGAAGCGAGTATTATATTAAAGTGTCCTATGTTTTTATGTTATATCTTCTGACATGTCCCACACCCATGAGACTCATATCATCTTTGAGTCTACAGTACAAAAACTGAATCTACTCTAACCTTTAACCCACAAAGCAAAATCAGGGATTTTGTAAGTTTGACACCTTTGTCTGTCTCTCTCATCAAAACTCTCAAATATTTAACAGAATATTCTTGATAATGATATGACATCATTGTAAATAGAATATAGGCCTAATTTTATGCACATTCATTTTAAGCAATGCAGCTACACACATCAAGTAGAGAAAAGTAGGAATTAGGAGAGAATGACAAATGTAAATGTTTGTTAACCTGTCACAAAATTTATTCTAAACTACTTTTTCATTTTACTGCCAATATGGCTGTCATTAATTTTTTTAACATAATTATTGAGAAATATATTACATGCTACTTTTACTACAGACTGAAGAATTTTGTCATCAGTGTGATCTACCTGACTACAAGAAAATTCCCTTAGGAAAAAGTCTTCCCTTTCAATTACATCAACAGCTAATCTTATAACTAGATTTCTCTGGGATGTACATCTCATGAAAGAGAGCTCATGTTCTCCAGACACCAAGTTTTTAACAATCAAATAAGTGAAAATAACAGCATTAATGACCTCATTATTAGGGCAATACAATCCGCCTCTATATACGTTTCTTAGAAGTCCATAGCTTTCATCACTTTCTATTACTGATAATGGTTTATCAAGCACTAAGTACGTTTTACATGTTTCACACCTCAGCTTCTTAAGAACAGCTCTGGCACAGTATCCTGACAAGTATGTGAAAACAGGCAAGTATTCCTGAACAGACTGAACTTGTTCTTCACTGAAATCCATTATGCTCTGAAAGTTTGATGGTGGTGGTAAGGTAATATCATCTACACAATCACTTTCAAAAGAATCTAAATCCATGCCAACTTCACCAAGAGCAGAGGATGAAATTTTCAAGGAAAACAGAGTCTGAATTCTTAGCTTGGATTCAATTTCAAATACCTGTCTCATTTAATTAAGTCATTTAAATGGTTTATAGTTAAAGGGAACTTTCTTGTACCAAGTTTTGAGATTACACTTTTACCCTCATATAAATACATGCTCAGGTCAGTAGTCACCACAACAGAACACAAAAGTGTAGGAATACCTTTGACGTCTATTAGAACAAAAGTTATTGAACTTTCTGACTTTATCAGATGCCAGTCATTAGGCAGCTTGATACCCTCTAAACACTTAACAAAACCATTAAAGTCCACAAAATGTCTTTCCTGTTCATACTGAGCATGAGTTGCTACACTCGCTGCAATAGCTATTTCTAAGTCTCTATTTTCCAGACGCTTTCGTCTCTCATCTCCACTTTCCCTCGAACAAGAAGCTGACGAAAGATACTTCGGACAGTTAGGCAGAATGGATGGTATGGCTCCTGTTTTAAGGCGAGGTTTTGGAAGTGGCACAGAATATTTCTTCCCTGTGGAACTGTCGAAATATTCACTGTGTTTCAGAATGAGGTCTTCAGTGAAGTGGAGCTCGCAGACCTTGAAATAATGAGAAAATCTTTTATGAGCTACATGTAATAATCCCGAGGGGGTACTAATGCTAACACATGGGATTAGTGTCAGTTATCTTCAGATCAAATCGATTATTGTTCACTCGGTATTTTCAGGTTAAAAGGCTAAAGCTATTCTTGCATAAGTAAATCACAGTTTTCAAGTGACTCAGTAATGTATGTAATGCAGTTGATCTTCTAGAGAAGGACATCAAGTCAATCGAATTCAGCTGTTAATGAACATCCGAAGAGCGTGCTACTTAAATATGTGATTAGTTGCTCCCGCTCTCTAAATTAAAGAACACACACCCTGAGACAATCTAACTGAATTGTAAAGAACCTGAGCTTACCTTCGAATTCTGTGTAACCTGGAAATTTTCACGATGTATTGCAGATATCCATTTCTGCTGTAGTTCAGTGCTTTTAGGAAAAGAAAACACCGCTACTCGTGGCTTATTTTCGTAATTTCCTCTACAACGTGGAACACAACACTTATACACCATTTCGAACGATTAAATCAAATCTCAGAGTTAAACGGAGATGTAATTTCGACGAATCAACCACTATACTTTGAAAGTAAACAGAACACAAGTTTTGTTTCCCGGGTAGGTTAGCCAACATAAACACAGAATTTCGAATTGCTTATAAAGGTAAATCCATACAAATTAAGCACAGCATCTCACGGTGCAGATTTCTTATCGCATATTGCTTTGTAAACGGTGCTACTTTTTCTTGCAGTGCTTCATATACTCATTTTCAATTAAACGAACAATGTATTCTACCGGTGCCTTTTGTTGCATAGTTGGTATGGCTATTAGATCCAGTTTTGGCCACCAGCAGCGCTAGTTGTAGCAAAATCTGTCTTTTCACCACTGGCCTAGTGAAAGTGACGTCACATGGCCTACTCGTCTTGGCTGGGAGGCTTGTATGTTAGAAGGTGTTGATTGTGGACGGCTGTGATACAATACGCCATTCTCCAGGGCTGCATCAGCGCATCAGGGATTCCATGCGACGGAGGGTGGATGCATGTATCCTCGCTAACGGAGGACATTTTGAACATTTCCTGTAACAAAGTGTTTGAAGTCACGCTGGTACGTTCTGTTGCTGTGTGTTTCCATTCCATGATTAATGTGATTTGAAGAGAAGTAATAAAATGAGCTCTAACATGGAAAGTAAGCGTTTCCGGACACATATCCACATAACATATTTTCTTTCTTTGTGTGTGAGGAATGTTTCCTGAAAGTTTGGTCGTACCTTTTTGTAACACCCTGTATATTTGTGACATTGGAAAGAGCTTTTGAAGAGGACATAAACAATGTAGCACATCTATAACTTGTTCAAATAGTGGCAATACGACAATGCCACAAATCACTGCCCCATCATCAGAAGACAAGATCCCACATTGAATCCCAGGGGGCTCACATCTCTTTTGTGAGAATATCCATGCCCACCACAGGGCCCGAGCCCTTGCAGTACCAGTTCCCTTTCAGTGCTGCAAGTCTGTGTTTCTATTACTCTTTTTTCTCGATCTGCCTTTCCATTGGATGGTCTTCTCGATGCCGATCATAGTTAGATTTGGTTTATGATTTTGGACATTGATTTTCTCTGTTACAGCTGTTACTACAACTTTTCAAGTACTTAATTTAAATAATTGTTACTACAAAAATGCTTATACTATATCTACTTCTACTACAATAAAGTCCTTTACATATTACCCCACTACTTAATAATACTGTTTTTACTACAGGATCGGTTCTGTGTTGTTCATTTATTTTGGCATGTTTAAATTGTAAATGGTTGTTTCCACTACTGCATCCACCCTCATCCTGCCCCGCTCAACAGCCATTCTCTGCTGGATTCCTTGGGCATGGGGCAGAACTTTAACAGCGTTTTCAGTACAGAAAACGATTCTACAATTCACTGTTATGTCTTAAAACCACACTTCTGTGATCACTGCACCAATGCAATGTAAATTCTTGAGAAACTATTTCATTCAGTGGTGCTGACCTCAATTGTCGTCTTTCCATTTGCGAAGTATGATGTCTAGCTGAGATGGCAGCGTTCTGATGTGTGTTTTAATGCCTCATGAAGTCTTTGTTGGCTTCCTGGATACTGCTGCTGCAGTATCATCCAAGATGCACCAAGTCGACTCACTGCTCAGTTCTGCTTTGGGATCCAGGATCCTTAATACCTGATAGCCATTACCCACCACGTCTTTGTAGAATGCACAGTCCCACATTGTGTGCTCTGGAGTGCCCACGCTGCCGCAGGCGCAACTGTCATTCATCGGTCTTGTGTATAGATACAACACATCTTATGTTAGGGAGAAATTCGTACGATTTCCTGCCTGTGCCGGAAGTGACCCATTCATTCTGCCTTACTTGTAACATGCGATCGTGTATTAACTTTCTGGTATTGGCCTCAGTTACAAGTATTATTCGTGCTTTCATTTGATTACCTTTCTTTAACCAACAAAGGGCGCCCCTTTTCCTAATTTCCAAGTCGAATGGTCATATCCTACAATTACTAACAATGCTTCATTTGGCGTTGTGCAGTAGGCATCCATTAATCTTAGTGACATTCCTCATTGAATTCTTATCACTAATGAGGCTGGCTTCACAAGTGGTAATCAATGAGCCCAAACGCACATACCACATTGTACGACTGATGCTAATATAGTTTGGTGGTATACTTTGATTGTTTTCAAGTGAAGCCGAAATTGCCTATTTCCATTGGTTACAATTTTGTTTATCCTCTTTGTACCTTGCATGTCTGCCTCCTCTATGTGATGTGCAAAGTTAAGGCGTTGGCCCCATAGTTATCTCATTACTTCTTGTCATTCTTACATTATTTTTTATTTTGGGACTTCTTCCTAGGTCCCCTTTCAGCAGGAGGTATGTAGTTTTATGACATAATAGTGACAATTTGACACTTCAACAGCATCCTTAATGTTCATGTAGTGCAATATTACATTTTTCTTCTATAATTCTTCTAGAGTCACCACTTAACAGTGAATAGCAAATGGAACCATTCCACTCACATTATCGCTGTCATGTAACTTCTGTAGTATGAGCTCCAGTGCTGCATCCCAAAACTTAGGACCACACACTGATCCTTGCAGGCAGTCTTTTGTTATTGTCTTCGTTATTTCCTTTTCTGGGCACATTAAAGCTGCATGTCTCCATGGCAACAGTCTCTCAGGCTGTTGTACAGCTCCTCGGGACACTCCAACTCCCTAAGGTGACCAAAGAAATCCGTCCGCCATAGGTTATGGGAAGTCCAGCAGTATCAGTCATAATTGCTAGAGAGTATGTAGAATGAATAACTGTCACTACCGAGATCGCATTATTAATTGTGTCTTCAGCTGACTAGTCTCTTCTAAACCCATACTGGTGAGTGCTCATCCCGTGTAGAAGTAATCTCTTGCATATTAGTTTTTCACATATTTTGTCGACAACATTCAAAAGAAAAATTGGTTTGTAGCATTTGGCTGTCGTCGGATCCTTGTGTTGTCCTTTACTAATTATCAACACTTAAGCACTCTTCCACAGTGTATAGACTCTTCCTTGGGAGAGACACTCGTTGTACAGTTCACACAAGTAAATATCTAATTGATCACATAAGCGTTGTTTCACTTCAGCAGGGATCCCATTCAGTCCTGGAGATGGTTTCTTTTCCAGTCTTAAAATTATTTCCTTAATCTCTTCTCGACCGTAGGGGTTCACAAGTTTATTGTTTCTATAGGCTTCCCATAATATTTTTCGCAACCCTTCCTGAACTTCTTTCTCGCCTTCCCCTCCGTCATCAGGAAACAGTGTTTCCATCAGCATGGCAGCTGACTGTTCCCAATGTATGTTACCGTCCCATCAGTCCTTTTAGCGTGGATAAGACTGTTGGCGACCGTCTTTTCTCGCAGGCTATCGTGTATGGTATACCGCAGGGATTGGCTTCTAAGTTAGTCTGTACGAATTACTTCCATCAGTTAATTTTTGTTTTCCATAACGCTTCCTTAAAACGTTGTTTCACGTATCTGTATTTCTGTAGCTTTCGAATTCTTTCTTCTTGGGTCATGTTACTCTGGTGTAGCTTCCTGACTCATCTTGCGTCACATCTTAATTTCTGAAGCGCCTTTGTCCAGATGCACAGTACTCCTCTAGAAGGACTTCTCCTGATAGTTATCATCGCCTGCGTTACTCTTTGTAGCCTCAGTCAGTTTTTCCACTTTAACAGTGACATCATTACCCAGCGATGAACTTCCCAGACACTGAAAACCCTTCTCAGTTCTTCCCAGTTGGAATTTCTTGATGTTGTATTACGACTTCAAGTACATGTTTTCTGTGGTGTTTTGGAGTTCTCTTCCAGTGATTTGACGTTGCTCCAACACTCCTTTCGTAGGTTGGCGGATTGTGAGGTTTATTAAATATCTCTTGCTTGAATTCCAAAATGGCTTCATCTAGTTGCCTTCCACAGTCATCATTCAGGCAGCTATGCTTCAGTATTGAAACCGCATTTGCGCCAATGGAGTACACAACAGGCTTAATTCTTCTTAAGTGACTAATACTCTTTAGCCTTACGAAATGCTTGTCGATATTATCACTAAATTGAAAATACACTGCGGAAAAAAGCGAAACACCAAAAAACTATTTAATGTAGAATAATGAATTTTCGGGAATACGTTTGTCTAGGTAACTTATAGAAGAGATCAACATTGCAAGATCAAAGGTCAAAGTAAGCATGAGATAAGCCATTGCAAATGTGAAATACTGGTACATTAATAACTGGTGTAACCGCCAGAGTGTTGAATGCAAGAATGCAAACGTGCATGCTTTGTAGTGTACAGGTGCCGGATGTCAGTTTGTGGCATGGAGCTCCATGCCTGTTGCACTTGGTCGGTCAATACAGGGATGGCTAATGCTGTTTGCGGATGATGCTGGAGTTGTCGTATGCTGATGTCCCGTATGTGTTTGACTGGAGACAGACTTGGTGATCGAGCAGACGAAGGCAACATGTCGACACTCTGTAGAGCATGTTGCGTTACAACATTGGTGTATGCGCGAGCGTTATCCTGTTGGAAAACACTCCCTGGAATGCTGTTGATGAATGGCAGCACAACAGGTTGAATCACCAGACTTACATACAGTTTTGCGGTCAGGTTGCATGGGATTACCATGAGAGTGCTCCTGCTGACATACGAAATCACATCCTAGATTACAGCTCCAGGTATAGATCCAGTGCGTCTAGCACGCAAACAGGTTGGTTGCAGGCCCTCAACTGGCCTACTCCTAACAAACACACGGCCATTACTGACAACGAATCAGAACCAACTTTCATAAGGAAACACAACAGACCTCCACCTGCTCTCCAATGAGCTCTCGCTTGACACCACTGAAGTCGGAAATGGCGGTCGTTTGGTGTCAGTGGAGTGCACGCTACAAGTTTTCTGGCTCGGAGCTGTCCTTGAAGTAACGTATTTGTAACTGTTCATTGTCTCACTGTATCGCCAACTGTTGCTCAGATAGCTGCTGCAGATACAGTGTGATTGCCAGAACCATACGCTAAACATCTCTCTCGGTAGTACCACGTGACCGTCCGGAGCTCCATCTCCCTGCAGCGGTAAATTATCGTGACCACCGCTGCCAGCAATCGTGTGCAGTAGTTACATTCCTGCCAAGTCTTTACGCAGTATCACAGAACAAACATCCAGCTTCTCATAGTGTTATAACACGACCTTGTTAAAACTCAGTGATGTGTTGATAATGGCGTCTTTGTCGCATTAAAGGCATTCGTGACTAAGATCAACTCACCACGTCCAATCTCAAAGGTAACTAACGCTCAAGATCGTTACAGCGTGTATTTAAAACAAACCTGATTTCCATCCCCGTAGTGGCGCTAGTAGCGCCACTATTATGCGACTGGTGAGCAATTGGAATAGATATCATCTTCCAGATGTGGAAACAACTTTCGTTTATGCCGCCCAACTCCTTCTTGGTGTTGCGATTTTTCTCCTCCAGTGTACATGGAAACCAGGATGCAACTCTCCTCTCTGGTTAACATATCCTGTTCTGAACTGTACTGTGATAAAAAGCACATTCGGCGTGAAGTCTTGTAGCCTCATTAATACACTTGCCACTTCTCATGGCATTAAGCTGTCCTATTTTTGTCTCCGTTAAAAAAATAGTATATCCTACTGGCCTGCCGTAATTTGGCCACCTTACGGCGAAATATTAAATTTGCTGACACGCTGCTGCCCCTTCACCTTCTCCGATGCAAGGGGCGCATGGTTTCCCTTGTTTCGTGTCCCAGCCTGGCTCCTGCCCATTGCCACCATTTTTAATTCTTCATTACATTCGTCGTTGGTTTACTTTCTTGTCGTCGTTCTCTTTCTGGAGACTTTATCAACTTGTCTAAGTCGCTAGTTCTTTCGTGGTAATGGATGGGGAGGAAATGCCGGTCAGATGCAGAGGGTGCATCTTCCATGGCGCAACGTGTCCCTGGGGCTATCTGTAGCCCTTTTTCCTATGTGAGGTACAAATTTTGTGGAGCTTTGTTACTTGGCAGTGACACATCACACGAAAGTTACTTTCGTCCATCAGTTTCGCACACCATTGTACATAAGGTGTCTCATTCATACATTTGAAACGTCTCCTTAAAAAAATTATACAAGACTGTGCTTATCCTGACACACAATATTTTTAGCGCAACGCAATCTGACTTTCAATAATCCCTACAAAAGAGTGGCCCTGACTAACATTAACCTATACGTTTCACAAACCGCTTACCTCACAAAAATCTTGGTTACTCGAACTACTGCAATACAGCGAGCGCCACTACTGTCAGCTAAATAAACTACGGAAGGCACTAACTACTGATAGGCATAGTTAGCAAATGAAAGATTTTGATAGAGAAGAAACAATGTATTTACCTTAATAGTGTTCAAAGGTCATAATATATATAGCAGTTCATGACATCCAGTCTTACAAATTTCAAAACTCCGCCATTTCTCTCCCCACATCCACCACTGCTGGCGGCTCACCTCCAACTGCACAGCGCTACGCGCTGTTAACATCCAACTGCCCAACACTACAATGGCAGACAACAATGCAAACTAGCCACAGACTGCACACAGCACAGCCAGTGATTTACACACAGAGCGCTACGTGGCGTTACCTATATAAAAACCTAAACAGCCTACTTACATAGCACCTAAACAGCCTACTTACATAGCCCCCATGCTCCCCACAAAAAATTTTACAAATTGTTTTGGGCAGTGGCCAATACAGATTTGAAAAAAAATTTCATAATTACAATAACAAAGAAATCAAATGCACCCACTTATTGATACAATGTTGGTCAAAAGCTAAAATTTTCTCACAGTCCATAAAGACAGTCCTGATCGTTCATACAGTAAAATAGCAATGTTTTTCTCGAAGTCTGAGCAGTAGAAGAAAATGCACACGGAAGTAGTGGATTTTCATGCAATCTTGAAGAAGTAGTGTTGTCCTTCCAACAGAAAGACAGTGCTGACTCTTGACATGCAGACAGGTATTGGTCCACAACAGAGCAAACCCACAGCAGAGTCAGTCGAAATTTTGAAGAGTATTGGTAGGTAGGTCATCACAGAGCAGACCCACTGTAGTCCTGGTAGAGATTACGGTATTGGTGGGCCACCAGAGGTGCAGACCCACTGCAGTCCTTGTAGAAATAATGGTACTGGTGAGTCATCAAAGTTGTAGACCCACTGTAGTCCTTGTAGAGATGGCCAGCAGCCATCTGTTGTGACTGTGCAGGTGCACAATCACCATTGAAGAGTCTTGCGGATAATATAGCAAGTCCATAACCACCACTTATGCACTCACAAAGTTTTTGAAATGTCCTTAGAACCAGCAATGCTGTTAACCAGTCCCTTGCTGAATTATCAACACACGTCCAAACCGTAACAGTCCCTACTTCTCACATATTGTCCATATACTATGACCAACAGAAACGTGTGCAGTGAAATGTAACTTACAAGTTACTTAATTTGATGTACTGGTGTCAATTACAATTTGATAACATAAGAATACAATAACAAAGGTACAAAATACATCGTTAAAGAACATAACAATACAGATAACATTTGTAGTACAGGCTTTACAAAAGAATCGAAATAAACAGATACATCAGTGTTACAGGAATTATGACATAAGTACATTCATAAAGATCAGAATAACTTTTGAAACATCAACTTCACACATGAGCATTAAAACAAAACAGAATAAATAATGTCTAAACATCTTTACAAAGTAAATAACATAGCATTAGAAAATTTCTACAACATAACTCTCATCAGCTAAACACATAAAGACAGGAAGAACACAAATATACAAGAGTACACAAACACATAGCGGAATAACAGAAAGGGAAAGGACAGGGTTTGTTTTACTGCAGTACCTTGCAAACAAAACTTTCTTTACATCTTGGAGATCTCCCTTCGCTGTTCATTATTTCAAAAAGTGCTATCTATACCTGCTTTCTGTACGTTTTTTGTAAAACTTCTCAATGCACTTCTTCCAATTCATCGCAACTCATTCTCATATAGAGTCTACCCCCTCTTAAGCTAACTTAAATCTACTTCACTCAGATGCTAAACTAAGGGACGAGGCAATGCAGCAGCATAAAACAATTAATACAAACAGCAATTAAAAAAATGGAAATTGTCAAAGTAAGCAACAATATTACAACTAATATGAGCCAATGTGCAGCAACAAGAAAAATAAATCAGTAGTAAAACTAGCTTAACAGAGCAATACAAAGTGAAATTTAGTAGCACTATGCCTGGCAAACAGCAGCAGCAAATGCAATAACTTATATCTGAACATGACATGGCTCAAGCAGAAAAAATATTACACTAAAGACAACAATGCAGACAAGGGAAATGTATATTCACATCTTAATGTCTATGTAATTGAAGTGGTGCACCACAAGAAGTTATTCTACCAAAAAAATTGCCAAGCAGTTGAAAAGAAAATTCTGTATGCAATTCCTGGGAAGGGAAATGTCTTTTTATGCTCCTTCGTTTTTTTTAATAGATCATAAAATTATTTACTGGATCTGTAGGCATAAAATATTTATATTAGTACATCTATTAAATTTTGTTTTAACCAATGCTGCCGTGCAACTAGAAACTAGATATTAAACAAAATGAGTAAATAAATACATAAAGCAAGCCATATGGCATTTCTCTCAACTAGCAAGACAATAGCCGTGAAATGTTTCTCATCGTTTCATTAGGCATTTTAGTAAATATCATAAGTTAAGAGCTCCACAGTATAATCATATGTTTTCAAGTTTGAGCGTGTCGTATTTGCGATGCTTTCTACAAAGGAATGTCAATAGCGAGGATAATGGCCTCTTTTTTTTCCACCTGTGCCTCTGAAAGGCACACACTAATGGCTTTTTTCCAGGCGACTCTCGCGCAGTTGCCCAAGACGCATTACGTGCAGGTGGTCACTTAACTTTCTTACGGAAATATTTACGACAGCAGTTTCCGCTACAGTGACAGTCTCATATAAAAATATTTCACAGGTCAAGAATTTGTGTTACCAATCTGTAGAAACAAAATCCTATTGATATAACAGAGTCCAAAAAATTTTCGTCGGCATTGTAATACATTCACGCATTTACATACATTTCATAACTCTTAAAGTACGATTCTTGGTTTCCAACAACCTTTTTCACAAACCAGAGTCCCTAACCACTACTCATTATTCCTTACTTTATTATACATTTACATATCGTCGACACTTCTACAATATTTCATCATAACAGATACGTAGCATAATCAAATAACCCATATAGCATCAGCTTATTGATCATAAACATACCGCAACAGCATAATACACATAGTCATCGTAATAATAACATCATAACACCTCAGTCAACTCTCAAAATCGTCGTAGCTTCCTCCAATAATTTCAAAACCTAAAAAAAATTCTCTGCTCATTTCAATAGTGTCATCTACTTCAAACGTACTTTAAAATCATGATCCCATACCAAATACGTCATTCAAAGCTCTTGTAATATCATAATGGTTTCAAAAAAATATGAACATTTCACAAAGTACAGACAAAATACAATTTCATAAGTGTGAAGTTATCCAATTGTGTAATTACGTAAACATCTGTCACTGATGTAGTAAAATAAATATTTGTCTCTCTCAGTTAAATGATCAGATAGCTGTGTAATTTGTGTGTTAGAGAAATATGGTACCGATGTGTAAAGTTGTATAAGCAAATGCCATATTAGCTAGGGCTCCTTGTGCTTGCCAAACACATGGTACACAAAGCAGGCATGTACCCCCCTGAGGATTAATGTAATTATACCCTCGGGTGTTACAGATTACAGCAATGGAATGAAATGTATCACGGAAAACCTTTGTATCATTGTACTTCAAATATCTTTAAAAATAAATGATTTAAGTACAAAATTAATCACTCAAATACGTGTCCTGTAGCGCTAAATGTGCGTCTTGCTGTAAGATAATCTCTGTGGAAGTGTCGTAGTTATTGTCCTCCGAAAGCTAAGTTCTGCAGATCATGATAAACAAAAGTGAAATGCTTTGCGTATAGATATCTTAGTTATTACGCTTATTGCCATGATAAAGAAAGTACTGTGCTGTAACGTATTGTTGTGCTACGGAAAAGGCTGTCTCATTGTAGCTATACCACAAAAATTACTACTAAAACATGTTTTTACTTTCCTGAATAATTCAGAAAATCTGTGCAGATATAAAACAGATACAGCGCAAAAGCAATAATATAAATTGTGTCACTCATTAGTAACGTCGTGATATAATCGTGTAGCTGTCACATAAACTAACCACGGTGTCATCTGGTATCTCACAGAAAGTACTTTAAATCCAGAATGTATTTTCAAGTAAACCAAAATGCTGCATTAAAATCTCATTAGCAGTACTGGTAAATGCTCTAAGTATGTGAGCCTTATAGTCGTTACGTAATCGTGCAACTATCAAGCAAGAATGTACACAGTACACACACAATAACACTGTGTCGTCTGTTCACAATAACAATGCATTCGTAATTTCTGTTTAAATAAGTTCTCTTGGTTCTTGACTGGATATTTAACTTCAAACATTGTTGCATGTTAACAGATTCTAAGTCTGACAAAGCATACTAGTAATGTAAAGTGAAAAGTTATATGGCAAAGACAAAGTTAAAAAGCAGATTATCTTTCAATAAATGGTTTTACATGTGAAATGTGGTGTAAACCTTTACTCTTCCTAGTAGGCAGAGTTTCAACTTCAACACAATTATCATGTGGTATACGTCGGATTCTGTAAGGTCCATTGTAAACTAGAAAGAATTTGTGACTCAAGTGTTTCTTCTTATGTGACAATGAATGAGCTTTAATGAGAACTTTCTGACCAATATATAATTTCTTTGCATTTGCTTTACCGTGTAGTTTTCTCGTTTTGTCTGCTGCAGATTTTATATTTATAATAGCCAAATCAGTTATGTCTTTGTGTCGAAGTTTACGTGTATTCGGGAAAGGTACAAGCTCTCTGATTCTGTTCGGTGGTTCTTCATTCTTCAGTACAAGAGTAGGTGGTAAAGCAGTGGAGTCATGAGGCATTTCATTCAGCACGTTTTGAAATAAGTGTAAATATCTGTCCCAATGCTGATGCTTTCTGTGACAATAAAGTCTGCAAGGCTTATTGATTTCTTTCATAATCCGTTCGGAGGGGTTACAATGTGGTGAGTACAATGAAATAAAAACAGGTTTGATTTTATGATTCCGAAGCATGCGTGACCAAACAGCAGATCTGAATTGCGGTCCGTTATCTGAAATGACTTTACTAACGTGTCCAACTTCACGTAAGAAATTTTTAACAAAGGCGTTGGATACAGACCGTCCAGTGGCTTTACGTAACGGAGTGAAAGAAACAAATTTTGAAGTAAGTTCAACAGCGACTAGAACGTACGAAAATCCATTCGATGTTCTGACAAGGGATCCCAAGAGATCAACAGCAGCAAATTCTTTTAATTTAGAAGGAATAATAGGAAACAACGGAGCACGATGTGAGATAGTAGATGGTTTCACCTTTTGACAAAGTTTACAAACAGACAAGACTCTTCGAATTCTCTTTTCCATATTGTTAAAATAACATGTCGTTCGAAGAATATGATAACATTTTCGTGGACCAAAATCTGCGTAGCTGAAATGAATGTACCAAATGAGCTTATTAACAAAATCGTCTGGAATGCAAAGTACCCATAGCTTGTCATCAACAGTGCAGCGTTTGAAGAGTATGTTGTTTCTAACCAGGTAATAATGCCGAATCTGAGTGTGTGTCTTTTCATACCATTTACTTTTGATGTCTTTCCAAATCGGATCTTTATCTTGTTCATGAGCAATGTCCTTTAAAGATGTGGAGATGAAGTTTTCAAACGCGACTTTCTGAATGTAAAGAATACTGAAATTTTTCTCGAGGTTGCCTTCTGTGTTACTTTTCTCAAGCCCAGCCGGTGCGCGTGACAGTGCGTCCGCAACACTGTTCTCCTTGCCGGGAATGCAGACTATTGTGAAGCGGAATTCTTGCAGAAATAATGCCCAACGTTTTAACCTGTCATGATTTAATTTTGAAGACATAAGAAATTGTAATGCACGATGATCACTGTATACTTTTACGTGCTTACCAGAAAAAAAGAAACGAAATTTGTTAAATGCCCAAACGATAGCTAAAGCTTCTAATTCAGTAACGGAATAATTTTTTTCAGATTTTGTTAGCACTCGGCTAGCGAAAGCAATGGTTTTCTGAACGGGAGTGTCATTTTCTATGGCTTCTTGAAATAAATTGGCACCAAGACCGACTTTAGAAGAATCCGTACTAAGGCAGAAATCTTGTGACAGATCTGGATGAGCTAGTATTGGCGCGTTAAGTAGCGATTCTTTCAAAGAATTGAATTCCAACTGTGCTTGTTCGTCCCAGTTCCAAATAGTATTTTTTCCAGTGAGAGAACAAAGTTTTGGTGTAACAAGAATTTGCATATTCAGAAAACGGCGGTAAAAATTTACGAGACCTAGAAAACTGCGGACCTGTTTTTTTGTGGATGGAACTGGAATGGCTCTGATTGCTTTTAACTTTTCGGGATCCGGCTGAATGCCTTCAGAAGAAATAATATGTCCCAAAAACTTCACCTTTGTCCTACCGAACTCAGATTTTTCGAAGTTAACTGTAATTCCAGATTCTGCAAAAATATGTAACACGCTGTTGAGGATGCGATTATGTTGTTCCCATGAGGCTTCTGCTATCAGAATATCGTCCACATATAAGGTGACGTGACGTTTTAAGAACTCAGATAATATGGAATTTAGCCCGCGTATGAATGCTGCCAAAGAAATGTTGAAACCAAAAGGAAGCTTCCGAAACTGATAACAAACGCCGAAACAAAGGAAAGCTGTGTATTTTCTACATTCTGGATGAAGTTCGATCTGATAAAAGCTGGATCTGAGATCAATAGAAGACAACACTTTTACGCCATTAAAATTTTGAAGAAGTTCTTCCATCGTTTGCGGCCTGTCTGTTTCAGGAATGATGATAGTATTGATTTGTCTCGAATCTAAGACAAGTCTGATCGATCCATTTTTCTTCTCAACAACATGTAATGGATTGTTGTATGAGCTTACTGCAGGCTCAATAATGCCTTCGTCAAGCATAGATTGTATTTCTGTTCTAACACGGTCCCTATAATGTGCTGGAATTACGTATGGTCTAACACAAAATTTAGTATGCTCACGAACACGAAATTGGTATTGAAATCCCTTGATTGTTCCTGTTTTGTGAGTAAAAACTGTGGCATGTGCTTGTAAAATCTCAAAAAGGTCCTGCCTATCAATGTCATTACAGTTCTCAATTGTTTGAATTTTATTCTGAATTAACTCATCAGTATCAAATACGCCGTCGATATCATCCCTGTCAGTACTTGCAGAGTGATTGTTAGTGACTAGTTCCGCAGAAAATTCCGAACTGTTGTCTAACAGAAGGTAAAGCCGATTAATTTCCTCGTCATGGTTTGAGAGCCAATCTTCAAATTTCAAAGCTATTGACTTGCCTTCTTTCTCTAAACTTATTTCAGCATCATGAAAGTTTAAGATTGCTTTGTATTCATTCAAAAAGTCTACTCCCAGTATAATTTCCGTCGACAATAATGGAACCATAAGAAAGTTCATAGAGAAGCTGTGGCTTTGACAAAAGAATTCTAAATTGGTTTGTTGGCGTACATCTATACTTTTTCCAATGATTGCACCTTGTAATTTAATCTTACGTAACGGAAGTGTGGGGCAATCGTTCGATTTGTTGGATTTGCTAAAAGCTGTTTCACTAATTACTGAAATGGGACTGCCAGAGTCAAGTACTGCCGTAAATTTTATGTCATTTACAGTAATGTGAATCACAGGATATGCAATGTTGTTATGTTTTACGTCGTGTTCCTGGAGTAAGATGTCCCTAATGTCTTCCATTTTTATGTAATCACTAGCTACGGCAGCTGCGTCGTCAGTTTCATAAGTACGTTTTGTGGCTGCCAGCGGTATGAGTCATTGCCTAGTGTGTCTTTGTTGGCGCGCGTCGTTATTGGGATTTGGAGACCTAACTTCGACAAATTCACCTTGTCGAGAGGGCCCTGCCCTGTTTAAATCCCGCCAGTTCTGATGCAATTCAGGTCTGTTGTTACGATCATATCGTCTGTCGTCATGTCGGTAGATTCCATAGTTTCTTTCTTGTCGGTCACGTGGTGGAGAATTTCTCCCTGAATCGTAACTGTGCACTGGACCGTTGCGTCTAAAGTTATTGTGTCGCCCTTGATAATAATTATTTTGGTTCCAATATTGTCTGTTTCTCTGATTGTCTCTGTGATAGTCATTACCGTGGAGAGGTGATCTTTCCCTGTAATTATTACTACTCTGCCAACGGTTGTCATACGGGTGGTGTCTGTTTTGGTCACGATTTGTGTTGTGAGAATAGCCTTGTTGTGTCCAGTTATTATTTCTTTCATCGCGGAATTGCGGCGGATGTGACCTGTAATTGTTGTGCTCCTGCTTTCGCGTTCCGCGATTGTCAGTGTCAATTTCCAGTTCTTTTAACAGTCCCTGAAAAGCTTCAATGTCGTCTTTGCAACATCCTGCTAAAATAATATGTCGTAAATGTTCAGGCAGTTTGATTAAGCAAATGCGGATGAGTTATGAGAGGCTGTATGGGTTTGAAAGATACTGATTCTTATGCAACATGTCTTCAAAATATTTCATAAGACTGGAAAATTCAGATTGTTCGAAACGCTTCATCATTATGATGCTATGTTTTACTCGGTCTTGTGTAGCTTGAGACCAATACGCTGAGAGGAAGGAATGATAAAATTCTCCTTCACTGTGACAATCGTGAATGACCGATCGTATTCTTACAGCTGGTTCATTCTCTAAGTAGCCACACACAAATTCTAACCTGTGCTCCAATGACCAGTAGGAAGGAAAAAAATGAAAGAATTGATGAAGCCATGCTTGTGGATGAATGTCGTTGTCAGAATTCTTAAATGTTTTGAATTTACGTGTAGTAATGAACAGCTTATAGTCGAAATCATCGTGTCGGCGAGTCGCACATCGCTCATTGTTACTTCGTTTCGGCGGTTCCATCTCAAAATCCAATGCGCCTTACCAATTTCTTTCATAATTTCCGAAGTGTCCTGTGTTATTATTTTGTGGTTGTTCCGTATTTCTAAGTCCCTCTTCCCGTGTTGGAGTGCGAGTGTCCTCTGAAATATGTAATTTTTGTATTACTTGTGCCAACTGATCTTGTACTTCCCGGATTTCTCTTTTGTGTTGCGTATTAATTTGATTCTGATTTTGTTTGAATATTCTAATTTGTTCATACTGTGTCAGTGAAGGCTACGGGTCTTGTGTCGTTCAGATCATCATCTACCTTTGTAGATAAGTTAGTGAACTGATCCGAAAGTTCGGCTACTTTCTCCGATAGTGTACTTATTTCCTCAGTGTGTTTTTCTGAACCAAATTTTCAGAGTATCTACTGTGTCCTTTAAGTTTTCCTGAGTTTTTGCAAGTTGCGTAACCGAATCGGTAGATGCAACTGAGTCAATTTTAGCTTGCAAGGTCTCATGATTTTCATGAACAATAGTTTGTAGTTCTTTTATGGCTGCTTCGTGATTCTGTAATGCATTTTCATGACGCGAAAAAATAGGTTAGAAATGCTCACAAATTTGTGTTTTTACGTCATTACAGACTTTTTGACATTTCGATTCGATTTTATTTAACTCAGTAGTTAAATCTTCACATGTTTGTTCAAGCGTGGTCTGAAGATTTTGTTCCATTGCGTCTAACTGTTGCTGTGTTTGTCTCTGGTGTTGTTCCATTGTGTCTAACTTTTGAAGATTTTGTCCCATTTGTTTCTGATTTTGTTCAAGCGTTGTGTCTAACTTTTGTAGCCTTTGTCCCATTTGTAGCGTTGACTTTAATAACAATGCACTGGTGTCTGAAACATGTTCCTCAGTGCTTTTCGGCAGTGAAGTTGCACCGGCAACATTCACATTTTGACAAGCAGAAAATGTGTCTTGACTTACTTGAGAAAACGGTGAGGACCCAAAACCTGAATCTACAGTATTTGCAAGATTGTGTCCTGTCATTTCGGATTCCTGAGGCGAGCTGTTGCCGAGCGATCGATCGATAATGCTTCCCTGTTCACTAATTGTTTCACTGCCTACGCCATTGTTTGCCGCCCGCTCCATTTCCCTATGCACAATTACCAAATTACTATGTTGAACATTAGTTAATTCATTACACGGTGGCGCTGACACACTGCTTTCGTCTTCACTGTCATTTCTCAGTTTACTTTGGAGCCTAGTATTACGTTTTTCACACGCCATAATTGTCACAATATTTCACACTATAACACAGAGAAGCACAATTTGAAGAGCAAAATAAGATAACATAGCAGTAGAAATAATGTCTACTTAATTGCAAGCGCAGCTGCGAAATACTTGGTGCAAATCTACATGCATGTCACAACTGTTTTACTGTACAACAATGAAAAACTACAATTACAAAGGAAATTCTCTCTATGATTACGCGCTAGCAATAAACAAAGGCTACACTAATTACACAAACTACAAGAATAAAATCAGAAGATTCCAGTGAGGCATCGTCGGCTAAGGGTCGACATATGAAACGTCCCCTTTTGAAAAATTATACAAGACTGTGCTTATCCTGACACACAATATTTTTAGCGCAACGCAATCTGACTTTCAATAATCCCCACAAAAGAGTGGCCCTGACTAACATTAACCTATACGTTTCACAAACCGCTTACCTCACAAAAATCTTGGTTACTCGAACTACTGCAATACAGCGAGCGCCACTACTGTCAGCTAAATAAACTACGGAAGGCACAAACTACTGATAGGTGTAGTTAGCAAATGAAAGATTTTGATAGAGAAGAAACAATGTGTTTACCTTAATAGTGTTCAAAGGTCATAATATATATAGCAGTTCGTGACATCCAGTCTTACAAATTTCAAAACTCCGCCATTTCTCTCCCCACATCCACCACTGCTGGCGGCTCACCTCCAACTGCACAGCGCTATGCGCTGTTAACATCCAACTGCCCAGCACTACAATGGCAGACAACAATGCAAACTAGCCACAGACTGCACCAGCACAGCCAGTGATTTACATACAGAGCGCTACGTGGAGTTACCCATATAAAAACCTAAACAGCCTACTTATATAGCACCTAAACAGCCTACTTACACATTCAGTTGTGTTTCCATTATTCATATAAAACCCAATTGCTTGGATCTTGCCCTCTCTTACAGTCATTCTTTGTCGAAGCAAAATGACATGTTTTTATGAAATATTTCTATTGCTTGTAAAAGATGTGTGAGCTGTGTTAAGGCATATAGTTGGATGTGATCCACGTGCATAAGGTGACATAACTGACAGCTTAACTCGTTGGCAATTTTGCTGTCAAGACAATATCAGGTTCAAACATATATTGATGGAGGTGGGTTGATTGTTAAATAGAACGGTAGCGGGCTTAAGCTTTCCACTTGAAATATGCCTCTCTTGATCTTACATTTCTCTATTGTTATTGTTTCTCGCCATTTTGGAGTAGATGTGTCTTCTGTTTGCTTGTGTCCAAGAATGTTTTCTGACAGAAATGAAATGCTTGTCTTACAGATCTGGTAGGTTTTTGTAAGGTACATAAGTGGAATGTAATAAGATGCTGTTCTGTAATCAATTTAGGCCGTAAATATGGTATTTATCTGCTGTTTTCTCTAGTATGATAGAATTTATGGCCCCCTGTTATCTGTTTCTCGCAAATAAGCTTCTCTACCCTTCTGCCATTACCTTACAACAATTGTTTACATCTAATATTGCGTATGCAAAATGTGAAAAATTTGGTAATGTGCATAAGCATTTTGAGAAGGCTGCATTTTTTGGGGGGGGGGGGGGGGGGGTCGTTTTCTCCTTTTAATGAAAGGTATGTTAGGCGCTGTATTAGTTATTTTAGTACAGTATCTGGTCTTTCAATGAAATTATTGAAATAATTGGTGAAACAGACACGAGTTTAACAGAAAAGTTTAAACTGCAGACTCATACTAAGAAGGAAATTTAGGAATATATCAATAGTAAATGCACATGCACCAACAGAGGAAAAAGAGGATATAATTAAAGAGCAGTTCTACGAAGACTTGGAAAAAATCTCGTGCGCAGTACCAAAATATCACCTGATGCTAGTAATAGGAGATTTTCATGCGAAAATAGGGAGGAATGAACGTCGAAGTGAAGTTTGTCGGAAATATTCGTTACATAAAGAAAACAACGAGAATGGAGACTTACTATGCCAATTCACAGCAAGGAATAATATGATGGTTATAAGTACCTGCTTCCCACACAAAAGGACTCGTCTGGGTATGTGGATGTCTGCAGTCAGTGGAGTAGTCAATCAGATTGACCATATTCTAGTGATAGCACGCCACTCAACATCAATTATGGATGCACGGAGCTGCAAAGGACCAAACTGTGACTCAGACCGCTTTGTGATAAAATCAGTGTTGAGAGAGAAACTGTCATTAACAAAGGGCAACAGAACAGAAAAGAAGATGAACTGGAATAGTGACAAACTGAAAATCCGGGGTGAATTAAAAAAAATACCAAGTAACACTAAGCAAGAAGTTGAGCAATGAGGAGACTGGAGTAGTAGACGAAAGATGGAGCGATTGAAAAAAACATTGAAGATGCTGCAGAAGAAATAATAGGCATGAGAAGGAACAGAAGAACCCAGGAATGGTTTGATGAAGATTGCTGGTCAGCAATAGAGGAAAAGAACATGACAAGAATAAAAGTGCCACAGAGAGAAACTAAAAATAATGTGAAACAATATAGAGAATTAAAGAGACAATCTAATAGGTTGTGCAAGAGAAAGAAAAGAGAGCGGACTAAAAAGAAATTTCAAGAACTAGAAGAGTTAGAGGTACAGAGTGAAATAAGAAAGTTTTATCATGCTTTAGACAAAATAAAAAGCAAATTCCAGCCAAAAATAATGGCATGCTCCAGTAAAGATGGGAAAATGGTTCAATTGGCTCTGAGCACTATGGGACTTAACATCTGGGATCATCAGTCCCCTAGAACTTAGAACTAGTTAAACCTAACTAACCTAAGGACATCACACACATCCATGCCCGAGGCAGGATTCGAACCTGCTACCGTAGCGGTCACGCGGTTCCAGACTGAAGCGCCTAGAACCGCACGGCCACAGCGGCGGGAAGATGATAAGGGAGGAAGAACAAGTATGGGAAGATGGGCAGAATATTCCAAAGATACACTAGATACCAGCCTAGAAGATGAAGAGACAGCTGCACAGTAGAAAAAAAGTGGAGCTGGAAGTAGACAGTGTTGCCAGTGAGGCAAAAAAGCCAACCCTACAATAGATCTCCCTGGCTGTACAAAAGACGAAAAATAATCAAGCTCCTGGGGAAGACAGCATAATCCCTGAATTAATAAAAACTGGTGGAGTGTCTGTAATAAAGGAAATGCACACATTAACATCAGTTCTATGGGAAACGGAGACTATGCCAGTTAACTGAAAAACTAAAATAATAATTCCCAATCATAAGGAAGGGGATAGAACAACATGTGAAAACAATAGAGGCATAGCACTCCTAAGCACAGCTTATAAGATCTTCACAAGTATATTAAACGAGAGGATACAAAAGTGTGCAGAAGACATACTAAGGGAATATCAGTGTGACTTTCGACCAGACAGAGGAACAACTGATAAAATATTTGTCATAGGACAAATGGTGGATAAGTTTCATGAATATGATATAGATCTGCATTTCCTATTTATCGACTTCGAACAAATCTTTGACCGCATAAACCGGCAAGAATTAAACAGAGTACTGGAAGAAGTTGGCTCTTGTGCTAAACTAATAAGACTAATCAGAACGACATTGACGGACATAAGAGCAAAAGTAAAAGTCTTTAGCAGAACAAGTGAAAGCTTTGACTTTAATAAAGTCGTGAAGCAAGGTGATAGTCTCTCCACTGCCCTATTCAATATAGCCGTGCATAGTGTAGTAAATAAAATCAACAAAAGAGGCACTATATTTATGAAAACTAACCAGATACGTGCGTACGCTGTTGACCTTGCTATAGTAGAAAGAGATATCAATACACTCCGAGAAACATACCAAGCAGTGGAAATTGACCTCATAGTAAATGAAAAGAAAACAAAATATATGGTAATGTGACAATCCGAGGCCAGAAAAACCTGTAAAGACCTAAACATCGATGGGAAATGCTTCAAAGGAGTGTCCTTTTGTAACTGCTTAGGAGCCCTCATAACAATATTGTATTGTACTTATAACAGTATTGTAAAGGCTGCAAGGGAAAGAATACAAGCAGGAAACAGATCCCACTTTGCAAATATGCGACATTTCAGACATAACCTTGAGAAAAACACAACTACTAATATATAATTCCCTAGTCCGACCCAGTTATCACAATGGATCAGAGATATGAACATCGACAGAACATGACAAAAATGCGCTAAGAAGCTTTGAGCAGAAAATCATACGCAAAATCTGTGGTCCAATAATAGAGGAAGAAGGCGGGAGAATACGCTACAGCGCCGATTACAAGTATTAATACAAGGTAAGGACATAGTAAAAGTTGTGAAATCACAGCGAATACTACGGCTAGGACATGTGGAGAGAATGACAGAGGATAGAATTCCAAAGAAAATGATGAAAGGTGTGATCCTTTCAGCTAGGCGAAAAGGGAGACCTATAAGAAGATGAATTGACGTCATAATAGTGGATCTCACAAGTATTGGAGTCTGGGGGTGGAAAATAGCAGCAAACAATCGAGACACGTGGAGGAAAATCATCGAAGAAGCCAAGGCTCAACAAGGGCTGTAGCGCTGTCAAAGGAGGAGGAGAAGAAGAAGGTGTGTCGTCTGTTTCTTCGTATCTGAGAATTGTTGCTGATGGAAATGAAATCGTTGTCGTATAGATCTGCAAGATTTTTGTAAGATCCTGTTCTGTAATCAATTTAGGCCATAAATATGGTATCTGCTGTTTTTTCTAGTATGATAGAGATTATGGTCACATGTTCTCTGTTTCTTGCAAATAAGTCTCGCTATCCTTCTGCCATTACCTTCACTTTCAACAATTGTATGTATATGTATATTGCTTATACAAAATGTGAAACATTTACTAATGTGAGATGGCTGTATTTGGGGGGGGGGGGGGGGGCCTTCTCCCCTTTTACGGAAAGATATGATAGGCGCTGCATTAGATATTTTAGTACAGTATCTGGTCATTCAATGAAATTATTGAAATAATTGTTGAGACAGATAGGAGTTTAACAAAAAAGTTTAAATTTTGTTGGTGACCAGGACCTGCCTTTTTCAAATTTATCAGTAAAGATCTTGACCCAGCGGTCTTCATGGCAGTGATAGTGTGGTTTTCAGTCCCTTGCGTGTGTTTTGTTCTTACCACTTCACGTTTATTCCAAGAGTTATTTGGATTATTATATTAGTATTATCTACATACCCTATGAAGAGCAACGTATGTAAAAAGAAATTTCAGAATGATGCGTAGTGAAGTGTATATGTAACGGTTTCAGTAGTGCTAGTAAATATAAATGTAGAAATAGATGAAGCAAATACTTGTTACTGTTTTTGGCGGTAACGAACGGTTAGACGTGGTAGCAGTGGTCGTGTGTTACTTGCTGACCTCTTAGTTAATGGTTAATTTTTTCAATTAAAGTAGATGTCTGCGGTGTATAATTAATAGGTCGTTGGTCTGAGTCGTGACCGGCATCGTTACTTCACTTCCATTATCCCTCAATTACTTCATAGCTCCCCTCCGGACCCAGTCGTAGCAACGCGTAACTCATTACGCTGTGTATGACCATTAACCACCTGAACTAGCCTGTCTTGGAGATCTGTTTTCACCTTTGTGTTTGCCGCTGTCTATGTTTATATGTGGAATTGCAATGGTAGAATGTAGTCATGTTTAACGATGGAGAACCAACAGATAAACACTCACTAAAGAAAACATCGTAACCATTGTAACCCTTTAAATTTGACACTGCATATTGCTTCATTTACTGTCTAGATGTTAAAACTCAGCATGCTTCTACACCTTACAAAGGCGCTCATGGTGTCCTACGACGTGCAATATTGTACGTGAGACAGCACAGTACATCACAGAATCTAACGCACTGAATGTATGGTCGGGAGGAGCGGCTTTTAAATTCTCTAGGTTTTCCGTGTCCTTGGTCTCCGCGCCCTTCCCAACAGATGTATGCTTCATGTTCACACGGACGAAATGTTAAGCTCTAAGCTTAGTTACTTCTTTTGTTGTTATCAGATGTGCTATGTTTCCATAGATTGATGGCGTAGTGTGATGAAGTGCCAACGTGTATTCCAGGGCTACGTAGCCGGTCTGAGCTGACGTTAAAGTACAGTCAACAAGATCATGATTGTCCCAAGAATAGCGCCATAGACGCTACACCGTGATTGGTTTTTATGGGTTATATTCATTTTGAGATTATGTTCTTTAGGAAAGTTCCTTGTAAGTGTTCATATTTGCTTGAACAGTACGATTATTTTGAGTGAAACACAATTTCTCAATGTATGTTTGCATGTGGGAATATTCAGGCACCAAATAATTGTTAAAATTCATGGTGAACCTTCAGCTGCCCTTTATTCTGCACAATGCGCTTCGCTACTAGTTTCCGTCAAATGACCATTATCAAGCATAAGCCTAAAACGAATAAATCAAATCAATAGTGTGTCCACTGTTTACAGGTAATTAGAAGGTTAAATATCGTATTACTTAGTGGCATGAACGGCTGGAAAGTTATAAGAAGAGTAATTTGCTCTTTTCAGCCCACCGTAGTAGTACAAAATCTTTTACAATAATAGCTGTGTACAATAGTTTTCATAAAGAAGCAAAGTTCACAGCGACAGCTAGTCACACACTGTCAGATGTAATCAGGCAAACATTGAAGGATACAGTCAAAGACAACGCCATGTCAAAAATAGAAACTATTGTACATGTCAGCAGTAGCAGTATCAGCATAAGAAGACGTACATTATAGTCTTTTGTTCCATTTAACACTGTACATTAGTGAGATAGATCGTGAAACTACAAACGTACGAACGTAATATATCAAGGAATGCAACACTGGCGACTTTTGTAATCTGAAATACATCGTAAGTGCCGAAAAGAATTCGGCTTAAACCATAGAAAGCCATTTATTGACATAAGAAAAGCCACATTGGCGAATTTTGTAAGTTACAAAAGATAGTAACTGTCGAAAAATAAGTCCGCTAGGACATGTTACTGGACCAGGATGTTGCTAAGGTAACAGATAAAAACCAAAATAGCATATAATAGCAAATGAACATCAGCTCACAAAATAATGCATCGTAAAATTCCATGTACAGTGTGAATAACAACAAAGCTAACCTCACACAGTATCCTATACCAAAATACATTATGACAGTAACTCCAATCCTCGTGAACATACAGATAAAGACTTTATCATTGTTTTAATACTACATACTCAATGGAAGATGTGGGGGGAGGCTTTTGTAAACAGAAGATTATTACTTATTTATTTACTTTTTATAACTTTTTACTTTACTCTTATTATGGTATAACTTTCCAGCCGTTCATGACAGTAAATAATACCGAAACTAGTAGCAAACCAAATTGTGCAGAAATATATGTATATATTGCATTTTGTGTTTATTATTATCATCAAAACACAGAGTATCTCTAGGAACTGCCGTCCAAAATAAAATGTTACGTGACATAGGATACCAGGGGGTTGTCCTGTTACTAGGAAATACTCTGTTTTCAAAGAACAAGTTGAAAAACCTGTATTAGAAAACACATAGTATATTCAAAAGAGTTATAACACAGTTTGCTCAAAGTGTGTAAAACAAAGCTAAGAACCATATAAATGCTTAAAACTTATGCTCAATATTGGGGCCTAATAAGATAAGTCCTGGTCACCAAATGTCTCCACAATCACAGTAGACACTTTCAATCTGTATGCAATTACAAAGCTTCACATAGAATAGACTACTCATAAGTAATTTGAACAGACCATATCACAAATGAGACCATATTGCAACATTACAGAAGAATCTACAGCATGACCTATATGAGCTTTATATTTGCATTATCACTCTTTTGGCTGTAGAAGGGTGGGGAAGGGGGGGGGGGGTGACATCACCACTAGAGAGTAATGCATGTGAGATAATGAAAAATCATTATGAAGACTAGAATTTATAAACATACATGATAATTGCTGGAAAAACTGACATATTTTGTGTGTACCTAAAAACCTATGGTCAATACAGGTGCCCACAGAGAGGGACTGTCAGTCTCCAAACACTTCTATCCTTACAGGAAAAGTCCAAAGATGGAAATACATCCAGACATTCTACCCAGAATACACTTTATCTAATATGCCCCATATAAAATCGTATCAGAAATTAGTTGGTATACTAAAAACCCAAGTTACAATATTACAAAAGCATCTACAATGTCACACTTATACACTTATATACTTACATATTGGATCCAAAAAGGGGGGCTGGGGGAAGCCATTGCAGAGCTGGAGAGTGTATGTTTTAACTTTCGAGGTTGTTATAATTAGCATCCATTAAAGTTCTTCACTCTCCAGCCATGACTTGTCACGGAATGCTTTACAGGAGCAACCGTGGAATTTCGAGTGTTAAGAAACCAACAAACCCCCCATCCAATCGACCAGCTGCCACAAGCTCACCAACTTAGAAGAACTCAAAAACATCGCAGCTAAAGTGGCTTTTCTACTGCAGAGGAACGTTAATGGGTTCAAGGAATGTACGGAGGAATTAAAACACTTAAGGCAGAAAAGAGCTGCCGGCCGTTGTGGCCGAGCGGTTCTAGGCGCTTCAGTCTGGAACAGCACGACGCCTACAGTCGCAGGTTCGAATCCTGCCTTGGGCATGGATGTGTGTGATGTCCTTAGGTTAGTTAGGTTTAAGTAGTTCTAAGTTCTAGGGGACTGATGACCTCAGGTGTTAAGTCCCTTAGTGCTCAGTACCATTTGAACAGAGAATAGCTCTGTCTCTTTGCCTGCAGGATATTCATTTTAAAGACACTGAAATGCTTGATCTAAATTGTTACGAAGGCGTGGTGCTGAAAAGTAATACCTCCGAATTTTTTGTGTGAAAACTCAAAACTTCTTAAATAAAACAGTCTGTTAACATTCTGCGTCTTTATTCTTCTTGTCTGCATATTTATTTCTCAACATAGCCACCCTGGCGACGAACACATTTCTCCCAACGAGTGACCACTTTGAAGATTCACTGTAGAATATTTGATTTCGTTGACTGAGCTACAACCTCTTGTCTGCTTGCAGCGCTTCATCGTTATCAAGGTGAAGTCCTCGAAGGCGTTTTTTAAGTTTGGGATACAGAAAAAAATCGGATGGGGCCAAGTTGAGACTCTGTGGAGGATCCTCGGTGATAGTGAACCCAAGACATCGGATTGTTGCAGATGTCGCGGCGCTCATATGTCGTTTGGCATTGTCATGCTGGTTCTCCATGTGTGGATGAACTCTTCAGATTCGTGCTTTCAGGTTTCTGAGAGTCTTCCAGTACCTTGCACAGTTTATGATGGTGCCCTTTGGCTACCGCATTCACATTCAAAACACGGAATAAATTGTTGAAAAATCTCTAATCTCCTCTTTTCATATCAAAAATGAGCTTTCTTGCTACCCACCGTGCGCAGTTTTCTGTACTGCAATTCTGCATTGATGGCCTATACACGCTTTCGTGATATGCTGCACTTACCTGAGGCCTGTGTCTGTGTTACCCGACGATTTACTCTGATGAGTTCATTAGCCTGATTCCGATGAGTCTCGTCGATTTCCATGCTTGGCCGTCCAGTCCGAGCTCCGTCACATGCATTTAGGTTAGCACCAGCGTTTTCTTCATTACAAGCACGAACAACCTAACGTCGTATATTACAGATTTCGTAAAATCATCACCGTACACAGCTTTCGTTCTTCTGCACACTGTTTCTCATTCACTGACATGCGAGAGTCGTTCAATAAATAATGCAACGCACTTTTTTTTTTTAAAGCAGGTTGGTTTTATTCAGGATCCCAATACTCCATATTATTCCCCACTCTTTTGCCTACAAAAATCTGTTTTTCAATGTAATCTCCTTTCAACGCGACGGCTTTACGCCACCTTACTGAGGAGGGGGAAGGGGAGGGGGTTGTATGTTCACAGGGTATCACGCTACTGGTTACTAGTCGACATCGTAGCCAACGTCTTGCTTCATCAATTATCATCCACGTACGGCTTCCCGCGGGGTGCATCCTTCATTGGGCAAGGAAGAACAGTCAAATGAAGTTTTGTGAACACTAACAACAGAAACGTCCAGTTAATCAGCGAGGTGTTTCTTTGTCATCGGTCGATCACCTTGAATGAGGGTGTCCGGACGTTCCAACATTGCAAGAATCAGCTGCGTGCGGCCGGCCGGCACGCGTGACATCGGATAGGATTGTGCGACCTTGTTGCGATGGTGGCGGACGCCTCACCCAACAACTCGCTGTGCTTTTGTTCACTGCCAGGTGTACGTAGATATTCTGCAAGCGCCTATGAATATCTGCTGTGCTCTGGTTTTGCGCTACAAGAAACTCAATAACAGCTCTGTACCTGGAATGCACCTCCGTTACAGGCGCCATTTTGTAGGCTACATACAGCGCTGTTGCATATCTGAACGTCGGGAAACTATAGGGTCTGAAGCAGGGAGATTCTACGATGTCCCACAACAAATTCCTTATTTTTGCAACCGAAATTGGCCGAGAAAAAGATGTGTAGCACTACAAACTGAACACCGCCATGTTACACCCTACAATTCGGAGGCCCCTAGTGGCAGAGGGCTACAACTTGCGGCAGCGAAACGGCAGAGTCGACGTAGTAACATGCGTGACGCACAATACATCAACCAATACTGAGAGAATACAATAATAATAATAATAATATAATAAATTATAAATGTAGAACAAAAAGGCTGTTGCAAAGGAGCACGAGGATGTAAAGAGCAACTGATAATAGATGCAGAGGTGACGTATCAAGCTAAAACTAAACAAAGGTCGCTACACTATGCATACATTGATTACCAAAAAGCTTTTGATAGTGTACCCCACTCATGGTTATTACAAATATTGGAAATATACAAAGTAGATCCTAAATTGATACAGTTCCTAAACATAGTAATGAAAAATTGGAAAACCACACTTAATATCCAAACAAATTCAAATATCACATCACAGCCAATACAGATGAAGCGTGGAATATACCAAGGAGACTCATTAAGTCCTTTCTGGTTCTGCCTTGCTCTGAATCCACTATCCAACATGCTAAATAATACAAATTATGGATACAATATTACTGGAACATACCCACACAAAATCACACATTTGCTATACATAGATGATCTAAAACTACTGGCAGCAACAACTCAACCAATTACTAAAGATAACAAAGTATTCAGCAATGATATAAATATGGCTTTTGGAACAGACAAATGTAAGAAAAATAGCATAGTCAAGGGAAAATACACTAAACAAGAAGATTACATATTGGATAACCACTGCCACTGCATAGAAGCGATGGAAAAAACAGATGCCTATAAATATCTAGGATACAGACAAAAAATAGGAATAGATAATACAAATATTAAAGAAGAACTAAAAGAAAAATATTGACAAAGACTAACAAAAATACTGAAAACAGAATTGACAGCAAGAAACTAGACAAAAGCTATAAATACTTATGCTATACCAATATTGACCAACTCATTTGGAGTAGTGAAATGGAGTAACACAGACCTAGAAGCACTCAATACACTTCCACGATCACAATGCCACAAATATAGAATACATCACATACATTCAGCTACTGAAAGATTCACATTAAGCAGAAAGGAAGGAGGAAGGGGATTTATCGACATAAAAAACCTACATTATGGACAGGTAGACAATTTAAGAAAATTCTTTATAGAAGAAGCAGAAACTAGCAAAATACACAAAGCAATCACTCATATAAATACATCGGCTACACCACTGCAATTTCATAACCACTTCTACAACCCTTTAGATCACATAACATCAACAGATACGAAGAAAGTAAATTGGAAAAAGAAGGCACTGCATGGCAAGCACCCGTATCATCTAACACAGCCACACATCGATCAAGATGCATCCAACACATGGCTAACAAAAGGCAATATATACAGTGAGACGGAAGGATTCATGATTGCAATACAAGATCAAACAATAAACACCAGATATTACAGCAAGCATATTATTAAAGATCCCAATACCACAACAGATAAATGCAGACTTTGCAAACAACAAATAGAAACAGTAGATCACATCACAAGCGGATGTACAATACTAGCAAATACAGAATACCCCAGAAGACATGACAATGTAGCAAAAATAATACATCAACAACTTGCCATAAAACATAAACTAATAAAACAACACGTTCCCACATACAAGTATGCACCACAAAATGTACTGGAGAATGATGAATACAAATTATACTGGAACAGAACCATTATAACAGATAAAACAACACCACATAACAAACCTGACATCATACTCACCAATAAAATGAAGAAATTAACACAACTAATCGAAATATCCATACCCAATACAACAAATATACAAAATAAAACAGGAGAAAAAATTGAAAAATACATCCAACTGGCTGAGGAAGTCAAAGACATGTGGCATCAGGATAAAGTTGACATTATACCAATTATACTCTCAACTACAGGAGTCATACCACACAATATCCACCAGTACATCAATGCAATACAGCTACATCCAAACTTACATATACAACTACAGAAATCTGTAATTATTGACACTTGTTCAATTACCCGAAAGTTCCTAAATGCAATGTAACGTATACCGTACAGTTAAAAGGAAGTCACGCTTGATCAAGGTTCGCGTCACCTTCCATTTTTAACCAGACATAATGTCTGAGACAAGAAAGAAATAATAATAATAAATCGGAAGCACAACTTTCCAGCACACCCTCGTACAAAACACATCGTAAGGACGACCTCACTGGGGAGCAGGCTAAAGGTGGCGACGACAAATACAACTCATCTCTTCCCCTCAACACAAACTCACCAGCAGTAACCTCGTATATTTCACTTTCTGAATAAAGTAACGATATTTAGCCTTTACTTATGTCTCCCTCCCCATCCCCCTCCCCCCTCCAGTGAAACACTAATTTTGAAACTGAATATATATGTATAACTGATTCAGAAATGAGGAAAAACATTTTTGTAAGTGAACCACATTTTTATTTCATTAATGAAGAAATTTGTATATAATAAACTAACATTACTGAAATCATCGATTTGCCCAACAATAAATAAGTTACCTTTCTAATGAGTTTTTCCAAACGTTCATTTTTGAGCTGAGACATTTGAGATCTGTCAGATAACTGCTGAGTGCAGTTCATGTATGTTAACTAAAGTGTTTAACAGCTAGTTCATATCGATATTTATATTCCCGAAAAGTATTTTCTCGCCTTGCAGGTGCGAATTGCTAGTCAAAGGTCGACCTCTTTCTAGCGTACTTCGAGATTCCCCTTCTTGGAGTCTCCAACGTTCATGGTCTTCAGTACATTATACTGTAGGCAGCCATTTGATGTAGCAAGCGCTCTAGCAACAGAGCAAAGGCTTCTACAGCTATTGCTGTGATCTTCTGTCTGATGACTGGTTTGACGCACCTTTCCATACTATTCTGTCCTTTGCAAGTCTCTCCCCAAATAATACTGCAACGTACATTCTCCTGAATCTGCTTACTATATTCATCTCTTGGTCACCCTCTGCAATTTTTACCCTCCACACTTCCCTCCAGTACCAAATTAGTGATGTCTTGATGTCTCAAAATTTGTTCTATCAGCTGATCCCTCCTTTTAGTCAAGTTTTACAATAAATGTCTTTTTTCCCCATCTCGATACAGTACCTTCTCTTTAGTTATGCGATCTACCCATCTAATCTTCTACATTATGCTTTAGCATCACATTTCAAAAGCTTATGTTCTCTTCTCGTGTGAACTGCTTGTCGGCACCATTGCACTTCCGTGCAAGGCCACACTCCAGACAGATACATTCAGAAAAGACTTCCTAACTCTTACACCTGTATTCGATGTTAACTGTAATAGTGGGGGTTGCTGTTCCTGGGACAAGGGGGCATGTTTCCGTAAGTGAATAAACCAGCCCCTTGCGCTAGCCTAATTTTTTTTGTCTCATATGTAAACAAACTGTCCACTTGGGTGCATATGTTATTAATTCACGTCGTAATCAATGGACAATAACCGCACCGCACCTTACGCTCCTGAATGCTTGTCTTCGTATCATGAAGACAGTGGAGAGAGGACCAGATTTACTTATTTATTTAAAATTTTAAAAAATGGAGCACGACTTCTGTGGCGAAGTGTGACTCAAAAAATTTACACCCCAGTGTACTGCTATTGGAAACGCCCCCACCACTTCCCCCACCCCTCCATAGTGTCCTCTCAGCGTTCTGAGACTGTCATTTTTCATCTGGACCTCAAAGGAGCAGCAGCAGCATCAGGAAATTCGGGTGACATTGCAGATTTCCTGGATAGCTTAGCACCCAGCAGTACTACATTAGGTTTGGCGAATAATCAGCACGTAACGCTATTTTCTGAAGCATACGATACTGTGTACAGTGCTGTAGCTAATTTATACACTACTGGCGATTAAAATTGCTACACCAAGAAGAAATGCAGATGATAAACGGGTATTCATTGGACAAATATATTATACTAGAACTGACATGTGAGTACATTTTCACGCAATTTGGGTGCATAGATCCTGAGAAATCAGTACCCAGAACAACCACCTCTGGCCGTAATAACGGCCTTGATACGCCTGGGCATTGAGTCAAACAGAGCTTGGATGGCGTGTACAGGTACAGCTGCCCATGCAGCTTCAACACGATACCACAGTTCATCAAGAGTAGTGACTGGCGTATTGTGACGAGCCAGTTGCTCGGCCACCATTGGCCAGACGTTTTCAATTAGTGAGAGATCTGGAGAATGAGCTGGTCAGGGCAGCAGTCGAACATTTTCTGTATCCAGAAAGGTTCGTACAGGACCTGCAACATGCGGTCGTGCATTATCTTGCTGAAATGTAGGGTTTCGCAGGGATCGAATGAAGGGTAGAGCCACTGGTCGTAACACATCTGAAATGTAACGTCCACTGTTCAGAGTGCCGTCAGTGCGAACAAGAGGTGACCGAGACGTGTAACCAATGGCACTCCATACCATCACGCCGGATGATACGCCAGTATGGCGATGACGAATACACGCTTCCAATGTGCGTTCACCGCGATGTCGCCAAACACGGATGTGAACATCATGATGCTGTAAACAGAACCTAGATTCATCCGAAAAAATGACGTTTTGCCATTCGTGCACCCAGGTTCGTCGTTGAGTACACTATCGCAGGCGCTCCTGTCTGTGATGCAGCGTCAAGAGTAACCACAGCCATGGTCTCCAAGCTGATAGTCCATGCTGCTGCAAACGTCGTCGAACTGTTCGTGCAGATGGTTGTTGTCTTGCAAACGTCCCCATCTGTTGACTCAGGGATCGAGACGTGGCTGCACGATCCGTTACAGCCATGCGGATAAGATGCCTGTCATATCGACTGCTAGTGATAAGAGCCCGTTGGGTTCCAGCACGGCGTTCCTTATTACCCCCCTGAACCCACCGATTCCATATTCTGTTAACAGCCATTGGATCTCGACCAACGAGAGCAGCAACGTCGCGATACGATAAACCGCAATCGCGTTAGGGTACAATCCGACCTTTATCAAAGTCGGAAACGTGATGGTACGCATTTCTCCTCCTTACACGAGGCATCATAACAACGTTTCACCAGGCAACGCCGACCAACTGCGGCTTGTGTATGAGAAATCGGTTGGAAACTTTCCTCATGTCATCACGTTGTGGCCAGTAGTGTATCAGTTCTTTTAAGATGATGTACATTTAATTGCTACTTTTCTCATTTTCACCAATTGTTTAAAAAAATGTATGTAAATATGGGTTTCGTGACCAATTTTACCGATTTTTAGACACAACGCACATAAATACTGATTTCGTTGTTATTTTACCGATTTTCAAGAAACACACATAAAATACACAGTTTTAAATGTTTAGTAACTAACACAGTCAACATATGACACTGTTTACAGTTGTTAGGCAAATTTTATCGATCTTCCATCAGTTTTGGAGGTATGTATTCCTCTTTGGTATATATTGATACTCAAATGTTGCACCAGATGTCATTGTGCTTTTGTTTTACTCGACATTAAATCCTGAGCTTTCTGTGGTCGCGATTTGT
The DNA here is from genome assembly GCF_021461385.2 of Schistocerca piceifrons. Taxonomy (NCBI): domain Eukaryota; kingdom Metazoa; phylum Arthropoda; class Insecta; order Orthoptera; family Acrididae; genus Schistocerca; species Schistocerca piceifrons. The sequence continues at coordinate 538,236,898 of NC_060149.1, forward strand.
GTCGACAGACCAGCATTTACCTTGCCCTGCCAGTAAATGTCACACTTAGCGAGTCGTTCTTTCCCAGACTTGTGAAAATGACCACAATGTGTTTGAGTTATTGTCGGATGTGTTTGCACTCTGGTCAGCCAGTAGGCTCCATAGATTATACGCCTGTGACAATATATACGAGCTTTTATCTGGCAAGGGGACCTTATGTACTGGTCCTGTTTGATTTTCTTTAAGTATATTTAAAGGATTTGAAATTTTGTGCCCAAAAATCAATTTCCTAAAGCAGTGCTACACAATTTTAAAAAAGAAAAACACAAAAATCCTCTAAAAATGACATGATTTTCTCTGCTGTTAACTGCAAACATTTTGTATATTGTTCGTAGATGCTTGTAGCTGAATGCGTAGTGTTGAAGACTGGTGATGAAAAGAGTCTCTGCTTCGAATCTCCTTTTCAGTTTTTTACTTTTATTTAAAATTCTATATTTTTTTGTCAAATGGAAATTAAAACAAGAAATATTGAATCATAAGTTTCTAATGCAGGAAACAAAATCTGATAAAGATATTTGAAATTACTTGTATACATCAATAATACTCCAGAATGAATTTCACTCTGTATCTCCTCTGTTTATCACTAATGCCCACTTATTTCTTCTTTCTTCATTGCACGGAGAAACTAGCATACGAAATGGACCAGTACTATTGATGAAATCTCCTATAAGATTAATCTAGGTTTAATCTGTGAGGAACTTTCATTTCAGTGCATACTTTGCTTCAGAGTAAAGCTTTCTTCTGGGGTGTTATTCATGTATATACGTCATTTCACGTTTGTACCATATTTTGTTTCATATGATCCATTATTGAAAATATTTTTTTCCATTAGAAAATTATGATTCAGTATGTCTTCATTATCATTTACATTTCACAAAAAATACAGTATTTAAATAAAAGTAAATGGTGTGAAGGAGATTCGAATCAGAAACTCTTCCGTCACCAGTCTTCGACTCCACACTTTTTTTTAATTCAGTATAATTTACATACTTATTACGTATACAGTACTCAGCTACAAGCATCTACGAAACAGATGCGAAATGTTTTGCGGGTAAGAGTGGTCGGAAATCATCTCATTTTTACAGGCAGCTTTTTCGAGTTTTTCTTTTTTTTGATTGTGTCGCACTGCTTTACGCAATTGTTTTCTGGGGAAAGACTTTCAAATCCTTTAAATATATTTAAAGAAAATCAAACAGGGCCATTCCATAAAATCTCCTTGCCATGAAAGCTCATATATACGCTCAAAAGCGTAAAATCTATATAGCCCGCTGTCTGACCGGAGTGCAAACACATACAGAGTACGTAACAAATCTGACAATAACTCAAATACATTTCAGTCATTTTCACAAGTCTGGAAAAGAACGACCCGCTGAGTGATCTACTGTCAGCGCCAGGCAAATGACGGTCTGACGCAACCCCATATAGCTCAGGATATGAGGTCGAGTCTTCTTTTTGATTCAAATTGCGGTGTGGAAGTGTTACTGTTGTGGATTTCCATGAAGGTTTATTAGCTTAATTTTCCAGTACAGAGATGTTTTTGTCATGCCAAGACCTAAAGCTTGCTCTCGGTAACGGGAATTCACAGGTAATGTCCATAGCAAAATGGTACCTTCAGTAAAGTAGCCATTTGGTTAGAAACATAATTTCTCAACCTCGTCCGATATACTGCGTTGTGATGGAATAGGCTGATGAACTGTTTTGTACGTCAGGTTATGGGTTGATAAATCAACTACTTTCTTAGGCTGTTTAAACCTCGAGTTTTTTTTTCTAAACTGTAAAAATGTAATGTGTCTCAGTGTAACAAAATACGGTATGTTTTGCCAGTGAACTGAAGATTGTGAAATCTGTGAACATCTCAATTTTGGCACGTCTACGAAAGCAGTGTATGGTGTTTACGTCGATAAATATTCTCTTACGGATTGAGATGTATGGAAAAGACAGGGAGGCATGTAATTTTCTGCGTGGTATAATGAATATACCGCCACCGTTTTCAAGATTCGATAAGGTGAACAAATAAATTTTGCAACATGTTAGTGGTGTGGCAAAGGAGGGTATACTGTGATCGTTAAAGAAATTGCAAAAGACAGGAGAATAAGTATAGAAGCTGGAAGAAAAGAATGAAGTACCAAGTTATCTTTGTATTTCAGTAGATGGCTCATGGATGAAGCGAGGGCACAGTTCACTGTATGGGGTCTCATATATTATTAGTATGGACTTAGCCAAAGTTACATATTTTGTGACAGTGTCCAAGTATTGAGTGTGCTGTTAGGAAAAAAAGAGGAAGACATAGAAGCAGAAAACGCCTGGCAAAGAAAACATGCACAAACATGCGACTAAAAGTTGTTGCCTTGCCCCAAGAACTTTTCCAGGTGCGTATCCACAAAACATCAATCTCTTGGGTAGAGTATGAAGTGATTAGTTTCGAAAGTCATGTGCGTCCTGACATCACGCCACACTGCCGCAGTCCACTCTTTGTCTTTGGTTTCTGTCTGCTGTGGTAGCTTCTGACATGTAGAATTCTACGATTCTTTGCCTTTGGTTTATGCCTGCTGTGGTAGCTTCTGACATGTAAAATTCTACGATAGATCACTAAACAAACATTTCCATATAAAAGCACATCCATTGTTATGTTTGTAGGAAACACCGTTACATTGCCAACAATAGCATTTAACCACAGTTTATGATATGTGGAAAACTCAAGACGAGCCTTTGCAACTGTCCATTTCTTGCACTTAAATTTCCTTCCAGTATTAATAGTAAATTTGAATATTTATAAATTAATGTCGTATTTGAATGCACGATGATTCGAAAACAGATTGTACAGTCGTAGTCCGAGATTGCTATTGCTCCAACTGGTGACACCAATTTCATTAAACTGTTTTGCACGTACAATTTTCAATCGATTAAGGAGTATAAATAATATGAGTGCGCACAAAATGACGGGAAAATTTCACTTGGAGTGGTATATAAGCCCTACAAAATTTGCGTTATCTTCGGGATGGTGAATACCCCGACGAGGTAAACAATAAGTGGATGCCGGCTGCATGGCAGGAAGTGTGCAACAAATTCGAAACAGGCAACGTTTGTGTGTGAGTGCAGCTGCCAAGAGCGACAGACAGCTAAGTAAATGATCCCTCTCATACTACCGAATGCTATGATGTATTTTTAACTGAAGAATGAAAAAAAAATCTCTTAGGATAAAGAGGCGAGGTAATAAAGAGACAATTGTAGCATAATCGCTGCGTGACTTATGATGATGAAGTTCGGTGCAGCAAGTAACTGACAAACAAGTATGTTTCAGAGATGTTGCGAGGCTAAAAAATGTGCTGTGCTTTGAATGAGTTAGCACATAAATTCTAGCACCCACAACTTGAGCATTACTTGCAATCGTCACCAAATAAAACAAGCGCAGGGCCAACCAGGGGCAGAAAATTCTACACTATGCTAGTGGACTATTTACGTGACATTAATATGAGTTCTAATCCAGGAATTTATTCATTTCCCGCGACTTCACTACCATCTAACGTTGAAGAGAGGACTCAGAACTATGTTAAAAGCTGATGTGAAAACAAGTGAAGCAATTGCAACACTTGAATGCCGGAAAAGGTATCTCCGACAGCCACTCTTTTAAAAAGAGTATTATCTCGATGTAGTCGGTTGTTGCTAATTTGTCTTCCCGAGGCGTTATCGCGACAAAAGGAGTGGCTGATGCTAATTTGTCTTCCCGAGGCGTTATCGCGACAAAAAGCGTTACCTTGGTTCTTAATCTGTACACAGCTTGTGTAATAGGCCGATGCTGCCACATAAAACACTTAGCCGTTCATGAAGCCTGTATATAGCCAGCGAAAACGGTTGTGACGTAATTGGAAGGACACAGAGCTGTCCTGATCCACTGCTCGCACAATAAACCAGCGTTCGTACCATGTCAGTCCCTCCAGTTGAATGGTGACCGTTTCGGTTGTTCTTATGCATGATCCCGCTCTAACATCACGATAATACGGTAATGAAAATGTGACGCTGGTAACCTTTCTTCTTGTCTTCGCGGGTCGAGACCGTCAAATCCAGATGACTTCGACTTGGGGTAAGTAGATAGCAGAAAGAATTCTGATCACCAGAATTTGCTTTAAACAGAAGATATGGCTGTGGAGATTTCTTACTGTACACACTCAGCATCAATGCTACTACAAATACGCGACTTGTGGGCGGGTTCACTTAACCCGCCTACCTGTACATTTAACGTAGAAAGACACTCCATTCCGTGAAGCTTCGAAAGGATCGTACTAGTCTCTACTTAAAGACGTGAATCAAGGAGTCAGTTCTATAGCCATCAATTGAGGTTTAATCATGGGGTGCGAGAGAAGAGGAAGGATGATACAACAGTCAAAAATCCGTAAAGAACCCAAATTGTACTCGAAAACTGAAATATAACATACACCAGAAATTTACATTTTAGTAAGCAAATAATTATTTTGTAGTGAAATCAGCGGTAAAGAATGCTGCACCAGGTTTCACAGGTTAACAAAAACATCGATACATCGATCTGGAAAAGATTGCAAGATGAATTTCTTCCCATACTAAGACAGGCACCACAGGATGGAGGCCGGCCGCGGTAGTCTAGCGGTTCTAGGCGCGCAGTCTGGAACCGCGCGACTGCTACGGTCGCAGGTTCGAATCCTGCCTCGGGCATGGATGTGTGTGATGTCCTTAGGTTAGTGAGGTTTAAGTAGTTCTAAGTTCTAGGGGACTGATGACCACAGATGTTAAGTCCCATAGTGCTCAGAGCCACAGGATGGAGACGACCTAGCAATGAGTAATGGCCATGACAAATCGCAAGGAATTACCTGGCATGTAAGCAGCATCATGTGACTTTTATTAGTAGCTGCAGATATTCTGATCGTGTAAAGCACGAAAGTAATTTACGCCTCCAGAACGGTAAATGTTGCGATATATATTATAGGCTCTTACCTTCACTCAGAGTGCGTGATCTCTCAATACAAGACTGTCGCCAACATGGCACCTCAAATTTAATGACTTGGCACTAGCAACAAAACAGCGTATTGTCGTGACTGCCACTATTTTGTTTTGTTTACGCTAAATGGAGAGTCCTACAAAAAGAAACTAGATTACTTCTAGAAGCGAGTTCTAGGGGATCTCTACAGATCAGTTAGGTGGCTATTACCTGGATGGTTCTAAACCTTCCAGCAAAGGTATCCTTCTTCCCATGTCACTAGTAGGAGTAACATGTATTCAGTGCCATGCCCTAATTACTTTAATCTACTTTTGACCTTTAGGCAGTTATCCTAGGTCATAAACAACAATGATGTAATCCAGTGTAAAATGTCGTTGATTTCACAAGATTGTCAAAAAGCTTTGTAGTCAGAAGGCAAATCTCAGCATGTGTAATTTTCCTAAATTTCATCAGGTTTAAGTTAAATTTAAATATCTACTCACAGATATCTAGATAAAAATATCTACGTGCACCTAAGCACAGCCTCCACTCTCGGATCCAACCGCTTGTCTAAAGCTTTGTAGGTGGAAGCTTCTTGATTCGGCCACACTATGTCTAATCTTCGTAAAAGTCAACAAAAATTTCACAATTCCACAAGGTTGGTATGCGTTATAAGATTCATTTACGTCGATGAGCTTCTATTCTGTTCATGAAATTTCGCCCACATATGATGTCTATGACAATAGTCCAATACAGGAGACATTTTTCCCAGTTGTTGTATATGTCTATGGAATCAGCTACAACCGTGTGCCATCTGTTCCCATGGGGCAATATATGTAGTGTGATAGGCAAAATGCCCCCCCTACTATTTCGTGGACTGGTACAATTTTCTGCAAACTGCACTTTCTTATTATTTGAAACAAACTGTGGAGTCGTGGCTTAATACCAGTGTTGGTGGTCGACACATTCCTTGATTCAAATTCCCATCACATGAATGAAACATGGATATTATACTAGAATCTGACAGGACCAGCACACACACACACACACACACACACAACAAATTTCCAAGGCTATACGAAATCATACTTGTTGTATAAACGCCAATGTAGCATCGCAGGAGGTTTTGATTCAAAATAATGTTCAGGTATTACAACTGGATTGTACGCTGCTACCCGTAGAACCCCCAGTGCAAATTATTGTCACAACCAAAGTCAGTCTCACCCAGTGCTGGTTTATATCCTAACCACGTCCTGGGGAAACGTCTGTACGCATCAGAATTCAGTCTCAGCCAGTATTGATGAATACTCAAATTACATCCATGAGAAACATTGGCTTTACACAATGAACATCCTTCTAACATGGTACTGATGTATACGCTAAGTGCGTTATTGACAACTGTTTTTACAGCACTATTGGCTGAACTCCACGTTAACGACATGTTACCGAATGTGTGACAGGTGTCGTGATGAAATACACCTTTAAAAGCGGTAGCAGCATGTGTGTTCCCGATGCTGAAATTCTAGCTAAAAGATAGCGCACATTGCACCATGGTAGATAATTAACAACAACCATTAATATGAAAAGTTCTGCATGCAAAATGCAATCACCAACCTGAGATACACACTCAACTAATATTTATGTGAAAGTGAAAGTGGCCGGCACAGCTGCTACCTAGGCCCACCACGATAAACTGTCTTGCATTGTGGAAAACGAATTTCATTTAACAGACACACACACATGCTTCAGTACAATAATTCTAAGCAATAACATGTGGCTGTAATTAGGAAATCTATACTATTATGATCGAGACATACAATGGTAACTAGGAAGAGAATGTGTAAACGTCTAGCAATAACACATTCTAGAGCAAATATAAAGTATTTTAGTCACTTTACAGTTTTTCAGCATACTACAAATCAAGTGGTTCATCATCCCCACACAGGAGGAATGCGTACTTTGAGCACTGAACACATTAAAACTTACCGAATCAGAAATATAACAGCACACACTTTGCAGCCTTGCAAGATTTGCTATCACAGAACCCTGCACATGGTATGCTATGGAAGTAACTGGGCCCGCTATAATTATAACTGCACATACACTTTTTTAATAGTTATGATTTAAACAGTTGTGAGTCTGTCCCAGATTGCTGAGTGGTCAGTGCGACAGAATGTCAATCCTAAGGGCCTGGGTTCGATTCCCGGCTGGGTCGGAGATTTTCTCCGCTCAGGGACTGGGTGTTGTGTTGTCCTAATCATCCTCATTTCATCCCCATCGACGCGCAAGTCGCAGAAATGGCGTCAAATCGAAAGACTTGTACCTGGCGAACGATGTACCCGACGGGATGCCATAGTCACACGACATTTAAGTTTAACAGTTGTGCGAGGGGAGTAACACTTGCATAGGGTTCCAGTCACTGATACATGTCACTTTGACTGACTTATATTGTCTCCCTAGCACTCACAACTGTACCATCATCATTACAAAATTACCAATGGAATACATTGGAATATGAAACTAGTTTGCCCGTTGCGGGTGTACATTGTGTAAAAAATACACTCACAGTTCTGTGTACATTTAAATTGTGTACTGTAGAATCTCCTTTGCAAGAATGGACGTTAGCTTTATTATTTATAGAGAATAATCACTGATTCCTCCTTATAAAGCAGTAAAACCCACCCACACACACTCACACACACACACACACACACGTCGAAAACCCACTGTCTTTCGAATTACATCTTCATGCCAGGACAATTTACAGAGTAAATGTATAGCATCCCAAATATTTAAGCTAGAAGAAGACTGAATCTTTACAGAATTTTAGTCATACTTGACATACTACTGTGACGTAGGTAGTATTTCTGATTGGACATTGAATAGATGTTTGAAATTCTAAGAGAAATAAGCATGAGCTGTAATAAGAAACTGGTTTGATTTTTTTTCCATCGAAATCAGTCAGTTATGGATCAAAATCGTCAAATCTTGTATATTAAAAATCATTTCATATAAAATATTGTTGTAGGATTTCTAGTAGTATTTGCAGTTATAGATATCCAATAAACAAAACAGCAGCAAATTACTCCGTGTTCAAAATGTTTTCTCTTTGCTAGTCTTCTTGCACATCAAAGTCATAGTTTGAAGTTAGGTTGTCATATCCCAGCTAAGTCTTGTGTTATATACAGGCTGAGGTCCAGGTTCATACGGAAATAGTTGTCTACACAGAGTTGCTGCAATACCCGAGGCAGTTCATCCATTAGTACAACCATTTTAATGATGGCCAGCTTCGTTTTGTGTTGGAAAATTTAAATAGTCATGTTACATTTATGTGGCATAACGTGACACTGAGTGCAAACTTCCAGGTGTCAAACAATATTCTTACACCAGAAGCTGACAGTTTACACTAGATACCAAAAGCATCCCGACACCCCTATTCCATGAGGAATTGACCATTAGATGTTACAAGAGGTGAACTTGTCAGTATAAAAGTAGGCAGGGGGTCAGTAGAGAAGCACCAATAGCAGAATGGTTTGGCCAGTAGAGCTCAGTGATGTAACTGCTAAGTGACACTTGAGGAGGTGTAAAGAGTGACGCCATTGGACAGCAAATGGTTAGAAACAAGTGATGTGGAGTGGTGAGCCACTTTATACATTGTGGCAAATGATGGAGAATGTTTCTGCCATCATCTGTTGCTGACGAACAAGAACAAATTTTACAGCATTGTGTACTGCATACAGTAGAGGAACAGTTCAGAGAAGATGACTGAGTGCATCTGCATGGCAGTGCACACTGTCATAAAGCAGCATCTGTTAGTCAGTGCTCTGTGGACAGTAACATTCCTGAAATGGACTAGCCTGCCCAAAGTCTCAACCTGAACCCTTCGAACACCTTTGAGATGAGTTAGTTCGACGACTTCACTCCAGGCCCTGGCATCCAAAGTCACTACCGTCTCTGGTTTCGACTCTTGTGGAATAATGGACTGCCATTCCTCCACAAACATTCAAACACCACAGTGAAAGCATTCGGAGCAGAGGTCAGGCTATCATAGAAGTGAAGGGTGAACATATCACAAAAAAATGGCTCTGAGCACTATGGAGACTTGACATCTGAGATCATCAGTCCCCTAGAACTTAGAACTACTTAAACGTAACTAACCTAAGGACATCACACACAACCATGCCCGAGGCAGGATTCGAACCTGCGACCGTAGCGGTCGCGCGGTTCCAGACTGAAGCGCCTGGAACCGCTCGGCCACACCGGCCGGCGAACATATCACATATTAATATCCACATATAGGTGTCCAGATACTTTTGATTTGATTCTGTATGTGTTATAACCTGACATTAAGTGACACACACACACTACTGGATCACATATGTATTCTCAGATACAGATAAGCAAGAAACAAAATTATTAGAAATCACCCAAGGCTAAGAGTAAAATTGTAGCAAATAGCCCCATGGTATGTAGATACAGTTTTATAACCTGAAGTCATAGGTGACGGGAGTTGAAGGGAAAAAAAATTAAAAGAAAAACAGATACCTTGAGGAATTTTAACTTTCCAAATACCATGTCATTCTTACATTGGTCATTACCAAAAACTGATCTTCAGGAGTATTGAAACATTTCTTCAGTGTTCTCAGTGATAGACAATCATGAGATTGCATGTTAACTCCGTTTACAAGATCCACACCTGATAGAGATGATAACGATTTTAGTATCTCGTCATACTGTGGTACTATATCTATGTAGTACCTACAGCGTATTTCTCACACTAAGTACTTGCACTCCATCCACCCCCAATGCTATTGGTGGTGTTTACATTTTACTGTTTTAGCTACATAATGGACAAGACCAGTCCAAAGTAACCCAAATATGGCTTTATTGATGAAACATTCAACTACAGCGGGAAACAGACTCCAGTGAATACACACGTAACACGACACAGTACTCTGAAATAAACGGTACACTGGAATGACAAACAAGAGGGCCAGTTAGCGCCGTGCATAAAAATGCGTGAGTCAGCGGTAGACGGCGTTGTGGAGACCTCACCGCGCACGCCTCCCACAGGCGCCCCCCAGCGGGTGGCACTGTTTTTGTGTGTTAGCTAAATAAGAGTGCATACTATGCACCAGTGCCAACTTTTTGTTAACTCAAGATTGTACAGTTACAGGGGCAGCATAGTGACCAGCTATTACAGACACCTCAAACCATGTTTCATGTAGCAGACTTGCAAACGGTGTTGTCAGTCAATAAATCTCACGACGATGTAGATGTTACTGAACATAATATGTAAGCTTCAGCTATTTCGTAGCACAGGGTGGGCAGCCGTACCTCCTCCAGTTCTCCTCCTCCTCCTCCCCCTCCTCCCCCCTCCCCCCTCCCCCCCTCCCACCACTCCCATGTTCAGGTCTTCCATAGCCCGAAGTCTTAAGTTTCGTACTAGTAAGTCCTGTCCTCAGCACACCGCCCAACAGATCCAAACAAGGATACCTTCCATGGTGTTTTCATGCACATGAGCAGGCACAGTGGCTGTGCTGGCAAGCAACATGTTTTGCATGTGGCAAACAGGGCCACATTCAGTGTGCCCTCAACAATCCATTGCCGGGCAGTTTGCGAAGGTGAAACGTAGTTCTGTCCCAGTGAAAGTGAAAATCGCCTCTGCCGAACTCAACCGGATTGCCAGAACAAACAGTTTTCAGTGATCAGCCGGTGGGCAGACAGATTATCACTGTGTTGCGTGTGCAGTTTTTGCCTGCTACTTCTGGTAATGCTACAAAAACAGTTCTCTTCCATGTCTTATGTTCACGAGACAATATTTTTGAAATGGACAGTTTTGATTTATGCGATTTGTCAGTTCAAGCAAGTAAATTAGGCTCTGCCGCTAGCTAGTGTCAACATATTGTGTGAGAAGTACAGTTCCTTGTTCGATGATTGGTTGGGTAAAGAATCGAGGTTTGAGGCCCATATTAGTTTGAAAGACAATGTACAGACAAAATATTTTCAGGCTTGGCATGTCCCTCGTATTTTATAGCACCAGGTATCACAAGAACTGTTGTAATGGCGGGATTGTGATGTGCTTGAAACTGTGTCAGCGAGCCAGAGGTTGCCCTCCTTGGTCGTTCTTTCAAGATAATCATGTGAATTAAAACTGTGCAGTTTTAAAAGCTCAGTCAGTCCACAAACTGTTGTTAATTCCTTCCCCTTACTACCCCACCCAGAGGAATTAATGGACAAACTTAGTTAAAATCATTTTTTTTTTCAAAATTTACGTACGGGAGGCTTATTTGCAACTGCCTTTGAATGAAATGTAAAAAAAGAAGAAATTTGTGATCAATACCCAAAAGGATCTGTTTCAATTCCAGAGGTTACCATTCAGTAGTGCATCACCTGCAGCAGGTGTACAATTAACCTTAAACACCTTACTTCGAAAGTGCCAGCTATTTGGGCAATAATAGTTGCCTCTGGCCATATGCAAGCTGAACATTTGCAAAACTTAGAAGCATTCTTGGTGATTTTGAACAGTTGATATACGTTATTGCATTGCTGTGGCCTTTTTGCGAGGCTGTAGACCTGTTGAGAAAGTAGGAATCTGATGTTGGTCAGTTTTTTCGATGAAAGTGTATGAAACTTTAATATGAGGCTGTAAATGTAGCAAATATGTTGTGAATGTAGTTATTATTATTTATCGTATGGCAATAGAGACACATAAGAAAGAAACAGACAAATCACTAATATAACAAACGTTAATAATTGCAAACAAACATTACTAATATAACAAAGTTTAAGGATTACAAACAAACATCAAGTCTATTAATATAATCTATCGACTCTGGAGTTGCGAGCAGGAAGTCGTCGGGGCTCCCATTGTAGGCTCTTCTGGAACACACTTCAGCAATATGGCTGACGGTCTGACTTTCCTCGCAGTCACACTGAGGGGATAGTATTTTACCCCATTTATACAGGGAGTAAGCACATCTGCCATGACGAGTTCTAATCCTATTTAGAGTGGACCACGTTTTGCGTGGCAGGTCAAAACCAGATGGTTTTTGTGTGATGCAAGGCATGTTATGATTTTGCCATGCGTTCTATTTTTCAGTCCATGCGTTTGTGATACTGAAATCTTCTTGTACACAGTTCCTTGGTGTTCTTGTTGGCGGGTTCCTAGATCGAAGCCTATTAGTGTTTGCATACTCAATGTCTTCGGTGGATTGGCAGGCTTAGATTTCCCATGATGTTTTTGTATTCACGTACAAGGGCGTCAGTACGTCGCAGATGTGGTGGCGGGATGTGGTTTAATATTGGGAGCCATTGCGTTGGAGTGGGTTCAATTACTCCAGAAATCATCCTTAGAGTGTTATGCAACTGGACATCCACCTTTTTTTACATGTGGGCTGTTTAGCCAAATCGGAGCACAGTATTCGGCAGCCGAGAATACAATTGCTAAAGCAGAGGTGCGGAGAGTGGAGGCCGTTGCTCCCCAGGTAGTACCACAGAGCTTTTGAATAATGTTGTTTCTTGTCTTTAATTTTTCGGCAGTCGTTTTTAGGTGCTCTTTAAAAGATAGTGTTCTGTCCAGCGTCATGCCCAAGTACTTCGGAGTTTTATTATGGCTGAGAACGGTGTTTTCAAATCGAATGTTGAGTTCCTTTCCAGCGAGTTTGTTGTTGAGATGGAAGCAACTAACCTCTGTTTTGGAAGCATTTGGTTGAAGTGCCCACTTACGGAAATATTCAACATTATCTTCAGGTCTTTCGTTAGGATATCCTCAGATGCTTCAATTGTGCTACATCTTGTAGCAAGGGCCCAATTGTCAGCTTACCCGAACTTTCTTGATTCTGTTTCCGGCAGGTCTGCAATATAGAGGCTAAACAGCAGTGGTGAATGTAGTAACCGAATGCTACTCTTACTTCAGCCCAAACGTCCACAGTAGCAGAAAATTGCTATAGTTCATTAAGGTAGCCATTGCACCCTTGCTGCTAAACACTTGTTTGATGGGGTGACACTTAAACAGAAATGTAGCTACACAATAAGAAATAACAAATATCATTTATGACGAGTATATAACAAAATGTTCCTTTACTTTGATACAGTTTGATGTATGGCACTGATGTCCTAAACCTAATACAATATCTAAGTAATTTTGCTGTCTCTTTGTAGTCTATGATTTCTCACTCTAACTGAATGTAATTTTGCTGACAGTTCATTGTAAGAAAGTCTGCTAAGTTGGAAGGTAGTCCTCAGAATATTGTGCTGAGCTGACTGCAGGCACAGAAATAAGCTGTCTTAACTGCTGGGGGAGAACTGTGTGTGTCTGCTGCGCATTGTGTTTTGGTGCCTGTCAGCAGAAGGATTTGCATGTCCACCAGTACAAGGCGTAAACGAAGTAGTCCACGGTTGACAGTGCTCTCCATAGCATCTGTCCACACCGTCGGCAGACGTATGCGCCACGCTGGGGGATGTGGTATGGCAGCAGGAAGAGATGCAGGATTGTGAGTGCCCTCTGGAGGCTGCTGCATGTAACTAAGAGATGCCAGATGAGTGGTTGTGTCTGTGTGGTGATAGCCTCTCACGGTATTTGTTGTGTACCTGTTGCTTAATACGCGATATAATGTCTTAACAGTATTACAATTCAGGGAATATAAAAATGCAAATGGATGGTATTTTTTATCCCTGTGGAACACTAAGTATATTAAATGTTACCAAACCGTTGTATTGCGGTGCGATAACATGGCTAACACCTGTCTGGCAATTCTGTAATATTCTTGTGCTGTGGCTGTTAAATCTCTGATTCTTAAGTGTTCAGCTGGTATTTGAAACTTTTTAAGATCTTGAAGTAAATGTAGCTGACATGTTAAGGGTAGAGAAAGATTTTTAAGGCATGATTCTGGTGTCTTAGTAGTTTTCAGCTATTAAGTTCTTGTCTATATTTTTACAGAATATGGAGTAAATTTTCATTGTCATATATATGGTATCATCTCCCTCTTATATTGTAGGTTGACATGTAGTGTTTACAGAAGGACTCATACCTTCTGTTGGAAATTCCAATTACTTCCTTTGTTTACTATTTTTTTCAAAGTGCATCTATAATTCAGTGCCATATTAGTGAAGTGAGAATTGTAAATGATTCTGGTATGGGTGTAAGCACCATTAATGCCACAGGGAAAAAATGTAATTGTTATGGTAACAACAGTTTGTGCGGTAAGAGAATCGGAAATTTTCCATGCTATACGAAATCTTCCCGTAAACCGTTTCATGAGCAAGGTGGCACAGTGATTACCACACTAAACTCACATTTTTGGAAGGACAACAGTTCAAATCCCTGTCTGCCCATGCAGATTTAGGTTTTCCATGATTTTCCGAAACTGTTCCAAGCAAATGATGGAACGGTTTCTTTGAAAAGGCACAACTGATTTCCTTCTCCCATCCTTTGGTAATATCCACGCTGTCAGTGGGATGTTAAAGTCTACTCTTCCTACCCACCCACCTTCCTTCCTTCTAGTTGTTTTATTCCTGATTTTTTGCCAGCAACTTGACCAATTGTGGTATGGGATACTTAGGTTCCGAATGCTGTAGCACTTTTTCTCAGTGGCAGCGAGATGTGACTCATATACATTTGAAATATATCACATAACATCGCATTTGTTTGCAGACGATATGTAACTTTCTAGTACTGATCTAAATACCTTAACAATATTACTCATCAGGAAATAAATTGGCGTTATTCAACTATTTTGAAGACAGTGTACACAGACGAACACTAATCAGTTGTAAAATGAAAATAACACAAGTTCGTGTGTGTGTGTGTGTGTGTGGGGGGGGGGGGGGGGGGGTATTTAAGCCATTTATAAGGAAAGTAATTGGTGACAGTTCTCCCTCTATAAATAAAACAGTTCACTTTGATTCAGACATTCTACACTACACACTTTAAATGAACACAGAACTTAGACTCCTACCAGCACACAATGTACGCCCGCAGCAAGTACACTGCCTTCGCATTCCAATGCCCTCCATCGCTTGTGTCTTAATGGTAATGGCTCGGTTGTGAATGCTGTAGATGATACCAGTCAGGTTGTTGCGAAGTGTGTGTGTGGTGCCGGCCGTTGTGACCGAGCGGTTCTAGGCGCTTCAGTTGGGAACCGCGCTGCTGCTACGGTCGCAGGTTCGAATCCTGCCTCGGGCATGGGTGTGTGTGATGTCCTTAGGTTAGTTAGGTTTAAGTTGTTCTAAGTCTATGGGACTGATCACCTTAGATGTTAAGTCCCATAGTGCTCAGAGCCATTTGAACCATGTGTGTGGTTATTATTGTAGTGATACCAATTTCATCTGCCTATTTTGATAGGTCGCCCGTCGGCTTGCGCATGAGCGTTGTGTTTAGGGTTCTGAGATTGGCAGCCTAACGTGGCTGTGCACTTTATGCAGTGTTTTTTTTCTGGTTCGGTAAGTTTTGATGTTTTCAGTGCTCAAAATATGCTCATTTCCCATCTCACTGTAACGCAGAGCTTCATTTGTGACCGTACGCATCAGTACGCCTACTGTTACCTCTTTAAAAAAAAAGTCAGAACCGCAGATTTTGAGATATGATATGACAGAACTTCTGCTGCGATTGAAGTGATTTAAAATAAATACCCTGGAAGGTCACAGTACCGGAGTTCTTTTACAAATCAAGCACTGAGCACTGCTGTAACGTAAGTGAATCCACTGACATTTCTGTTATGAGGAACAAGGATCGTGCATGCTTCATATGCCAAGACGTGAACTGCCATCTTTTGTGGCATCTTACGACGCGTCTAGATGGTGTACGGAGTTGCCGGTTAATTCTCTGAATTGAAACTTCTACCCTAGGACAGCTGCTTTGTGCATTTGCATTTCACAAACTTTTTCCTTTACTGTTTAGTTTGTGTAACCTAAAAGCTACCACCTGTGCCGAACACCGGCATTTTGTCTCTGGTTTCCTATCTTGGAATAATCTAGCTGGCTTCCAAAAGCCTCAGGTATAATAATGGATAAGCCAAATAGCGATCAATACGTTACAGTATACCAGTACCGCGTGAGATCGAATTTCGATGTGTGCGGGCAGTGTTTTTCCTGGATATGGTTAGAATATACACTAGTACCAAGTGAAATGGACCTTTCTTGTGATGATAATTTGCATCAGGGGATCTCAGGGCAGCAGCAGTGTATTAAGCGATGGTAACGTCTGAATTTTATTTTGAATCAAAACATCATGCTCATGCAGTAGTGTTTATACATCAAGTATGATCTCGTATAACCTTGGACATTTGTTTTCTGCACGATGTTCCTATCAAGCTCAAGCATGACATCCATGTTTCATTAATGTGGTGAATCGAGGATGGTGTCGGCCACTACCACTGATATTAAACCATGACTCCACATTTTCCTTCATATAATAAGAGAGTGCAGTTTGCAGAAAAGTGTGTGACATTTCACAAAATGTTAGGGTGTCATTTTGTCTATCTGCCGCACGTATTAGACGTAATGTGCCCGTGAAATTTCATGAAGAATATAAAAGTTCAGTAGATATTATATGCCTTGTGACATTGTGAAATTTGGTTGACATTTACGGAAATTAGGCGTGGTGAGGTGGAACCAAGATCGTTCAGACTACAAAGACTCAGACAAGCGATTGAATTTGAAAGTAGGGGTGGCACTCCGGTGTATGCAGTTATGTGCATTGCGAAATTTGTCTTCAATCTGATGAAATTAAGGAAAATTACACATGCTAGAAGCCGAACCCAAAGCTTTCCGATTACAATACTGTGTGACAATTCTGTGGAGTCATATAGCCTCAGGCTGTCTTAGGACATTTTGTATCGTATTACATCATAGTTGTTTGTTTGTAACCTAGGACAACAACCTAAATGTGAAAGTAACTTAGGTTAATTGGGGTACGATCCTTAATTGCGCTGAAAATACAAATTACCCATACTGTAACTCTCTTTCATACAAAGAATTTATTTAACGGCACTGCCTTTTTGTTGGAAATTAATAATTCTCAGTTGAAAACAGTTACATCAAAATTAAATCTATCTAAAAGTACTTCCTCATCTAAGCAGTAACATTTTTAGATAAACTAATATCAGTCTCAGGAAGACGCAGAAAATCGTTATGGAACTTTCATCAGTTATTAATTAATGACTTTATGTGCCAAACAAAATATAACACATCAATTAAGTGTCCTTCGTTTATATACTCAGTGCTGTGTAGCTCACACAAAACTCAGGAACTATATTTTCGCTGACTTAAATTGTTGACATCAGCTGCATAAGACTTGTTTTTAAAATTTTGTTATGCTGGACCAGTATCACGTCACACACCCATCTTCAGCATCACACTAAGTATCATTACGCCATATGAACTGTTTTTAAGAGATTTACCGGAAATGATCATACGTAGTTGTGTGACAATACATGCCCTAAGTTGTTGAAAGCAAACGGTGGTCAACTACGTGAACATCCACAAATAATGGGCCAGACACAAAATATTAAAAATTAGTGGCATGTTGTCGATGTCGACATATCAGTCTTCATAGCTGAAATTCCTAAGTGTCCTCGCATTTTGGCCATATGACTATACATTGGTGTGCACAATTTAAGTACGAACGTGAACTTCCACATTAGATGTCACTGCCATTTAATGTAGATCGATGAAACTTGTATCTGACAGAAAGAACTGCTACAGTATTGTGTAGTACAGAAGGTAACTGAAAGAAATACTTAATGAAACCAACATAAGTGACACTTGTATTCAAAGAAAATAATTATTATGTTACTTAAAATCCGTCTTGATTGCAAATTTTTTATTCATATGACCGGTTTCGGTTCATTCAGAACCATCTTCAGATCTGATATTTCAGTTACAGGAGTAACCCGTCCAAATCCAGCAACTTTCACATGCTACGTCACATCAAGTACGAACGTAGCATGTGACGTAGCATGTGAAAGTTGCTGGATTTGGACGGGTTACTCCTGTAACTGAAATATCAGATCTGAAGATGGTTCTGAATGAACCGAAACCGGTCATATGAATAAAAAATTTGCAATCAAGACGGATTTTAAGTAACATTATAAAATCACTGATTGCTGCTATCCCATAAGACATTATGTCTGTTTTTGCAAAGAAAATAATTATACTCTCGCCTCGATTCATTATAATCCCCCGGACATTATAAAACATGGGACCTGGTACTTAATAGGGTGTGTGATTACCATGGACAACCCCACGTTTGGTAGGGAGTTCTTGTGGTAGGGCGTTCCATTCTTCCATAAAGGCGGTTGACAACTGTGAAATGGTCGTTGATGCATGTGGATGTGCTGCAATATGTCGCCCCGACTCATACGACAAGTGCTCGATGGGATTTGAGTAGGCGGCGCCGGCAGGCCAGTCCACTTACCTTATGCACTCTCGGTCCAAGAACTGCTCCACCAGAAAGTTCTTTGATGCACTCCAAGACCTAGACGACGAGCTTAAGGATGGTGGATAGATAACATCAGCAAAACAGGGTAGAAATGCATGAGCCCATAATGCGCGAAAAAGTCTGGAGTTGGTCTTTATCTAGTAGCGAAAGTTAAATAGCTGGTGACAATACACCGTTGACCATGAAGACATCGTAAATAAACAAGAAGAAAAACGAAAAAATTGTAGCACTAGCGAAAGTGAGACATAAGTCTGGATTCAATCTGACTGCACAATGAACACGAAAAATGATTTACACAGTCGTAATTATTTCTTATGTGTCGTAGAATTGAGAATGACGTGCGAAATTTTGTGGTGACTTATAATACTGCGTAATTTGCGTCGAATAAATGCCGGTGGAGAAAATATCCCTTAAATGCAAGTCAGATTAACAAGCACCAGCTAAACATTGCGTGAGACCCCGTAATATTAACTGTAACACAGATAATTTTGGATTGTAAAGTCGTATCCCATAATATCACGGGGTCGGCATGTTTATGTGGATTTGACTGTGTTGCAGGTAGTGGATGGCTGGATGCCTTTTCTGTACATGGTGTATCGTCCAGCAGTGAAGTGTCATTTGTTGTGTTGTCGCGGACGTGGGGCTGGCTGGCATGCTTGCAATTCCGTTGACTGACAGCTGTGATCGGGAAAAAAAACCCTACCTTCGATTAGATACGTACTTAAGGTGCATCTGAAGATGGGAACAGGGAACGCCGAAATCGACTATGTAATAAAGTTATAAAACCGTCCTGCAGCCAGAGCTATTTCATTCATAACTCCATCCTCGTATCCGTTTTATTCTCTTCTTTTTGTTTTACCACCTCACATAGAATAGGCAATGTTGCAATATTTATCGCTCGATTCGCTGTATGCTACACAGCAGTTGACACTGAACCACTAAGTAAAACGTATCTGACTGCACACTCGAGCATTGCCTACTTCCTCGTTTGGCAGAATCGCAAATCACGCACCATTGGACTACATTACCGGCATAGAGCGAATCAATTCTCTCCGGATCTTCCTCTCCACAGGAAAACCACCACACCACAAAGTACATCTTTGTAATGATGTCCCGTTTTTATTAACTAGAACGGCAGCAACATGTAATACACTATATGATAAAAAGTATCTGGGCACTTATCTGTGGACATTAATATATTGTGTGCTCACCCTTCACGTTTGATTGTTTGAACTCTGCTGAGGACACTTTCAATGAGATGTCTGAATGTGTGTGGGGGAATGGCAGCACATTATTCCTAAAGAGCCGAAACCAGAGAAGGTAGTGGTGCAGGACGCTGGGGTCTGGTGCCATTGCGTTCAGACCAGTCCATTTTAGGACTGTTATTGTCACAAGCCATTGCCTCATAGATGCTGCTTTATGATAGGGTGCACTGACATGCTGATATGATACAATCATCGTCCCCGAACTGTACACAGTACACAATGCTGTAAAACGTGTTCATATCCTTCTTCAAAGCGTCATTAATGTTTTCTTAAGCACAATAAGTGAACCACACCCGAAACACGAAAAACACCGCCATATCGTAGCACTCTACTTCACTGTTGACACTTCAGATGATGGCAGGTAACGTTCCCCGGGCATTCACCAAACTCAAACCCTTTCATCAGACTGCCACGGGGTATAACGTGATTCATCACTGAAAATCACTCGTTTCTAGACATGCACTGTCCAGCAGTGTCGCTCTTTACGCCACCTGAAGCGTTGCTTAGCATTGAGTACAAAATACGTAGCTTCTGGATTACTGGTGTCACTTTGAAACTCGCGAGTGGTTCCTTCTGCTGATTTCGTGGTATTATTATTATTATTATTATTATTATTATTATTATTTTTTACAACCAGCCTCCGCAACGCTCGGCGGGCTCTGTCAGTACATGAGGTCTTGGTTCAGCTGTGGCTGTTCGTTCCCGTTTCCACTTCACATTCACATCATCATCATCAATCGACTTGGACAGCTTTAGAACGGTTGAAATATCCCCGATGGCTGTGTAACTGCAGTGACATTCTACGACTAGACTGCGCCTGGAAGTCACTGAGCACTTCTGAGTGATCCAGTCTCCTGCCACCGCTTCTCTTCTGCCAACACAATACTCACCAGCTCCTTTTATACTGGCTCTCGTGACATATAGTGCCTAGTTCCGTTTAGGATCATAAAATAATTTCTGATCATAAGCGGAATTGGGCACTATATGTCACGAGAGCCAGTATATAACATTTTCCACGTCAAATATTACTCGTAGGGCTGTATTGAGGACATACAGACCCCTGGGCTGAATATGTGGTGCGGGCAATAGCAGCTGAAATTTTGTGTTAATTAACCTGCAAAGGAGCATTTTAGAGCAACTTGCGAATTAAAATAACACAGTATTTAAAGTTTATTATTTAATTGTGTAAAATTTTTGATTTAATGACGTGATGAAGTGAAAAAATTTAAAACCGAAATCACGAAGTTATTCAACTCGATTTATTAATATTGCTACGAACAGCTACGTTGTTGTGTGGGTCTTGCTTTGTATGAAACAAGGTTTAGTTGAAATCGATTTTCCATTAAATATAACTCACTTTAAACTGTTTAAATTCCGCTAACCATTTCTTCAAAAGTCTAGCGATTTTATCAACAGACGTACCATGTATTTTTGTGAATTGTACTTGAGAGATGAATACTGTCCCCATTCATATCAGCTAGTCATGTAAAAAATCAGCCGAAAATCATATAAAAAATAATTGCGTCTATGTCTCTTACGTTTATGAGATCCCACACCACAGTATTTTAACAGTGCTATTTTTAAATTTATTTGATGTGGGCTACTTTGTGGTTCGGGCACTTTCGCTGTGTCTTAAATAGTCTGCGTGGAAATGTGACCCTGACTACTCCCACTGTAACTTTTGTGTTGTGCCCTTGTCTGAATAGTGGCAGACCGCTTCCCGTTGGTCCGGGCCCCTCGAGGAGAGATAGGAATGAAAAGAGAGGGGGGGAAGAATGGAAATGGGAAGAAGGTAGTGTGTAGGTAATGGAGCAAGTGCTTGCTTGCTTGTTGCAGACTTCCCGCCAGAGCACCGGCTGTACTTTCGGCGGCTGTCACAGACGACACAGACAGACGTGCTGCTGGGCAACCTGGACGTGTCCGGGTCGGGTAAGGTGATCCTGCGCCCGCTGACGGTGCAGGAGCGCATCCGGGAGCTTAACCTCCGCGCACGGATGTTCACTGACACAATGCTCGCCATCCAGACGGGTGGCGCCTCTGGATCATCACCACGTCACAGCCCGCTGCCAGGCCCACGCAGCCTCCAGGTATCAAACTCTCCTATATTCGCGGCATCTTTTCATTTTCCTGGATTGTAATCGCTGAATCGTGTGCAAGGGCCTAGAAAAGTAGATGAAAATAGTGTTACACCCTGAAGCATGAGTCCAATATTTATCAATTTTTTTTGTAAATGTTTTTCGCATAACATGTGTTAAATGATTAAACTTTCATTCCATTCGGAACTGACGTCCATCATCATCATCAGCATGAGTTTTGAGTCACATGGGTACGAGTACACTTCTGTATTCGTTCTGCAGTGCCATGTTGAGAAATTTCATGCCGTACCTGAAACACATGGTTACACGGATCACACTTCTGATAACTGAGCTGTGACCTCATGTAAGCATAGGAGTGGTTGCTTGTCATCCTGGAGCATCAGAACTCCCGGCAATGGCCGCCATGCCAGATGGCCCTTGCTGTGGCTGGGTGGCGCCCGTGGGGAGAGCCCCTGATCAGAGTGTGTGGTATCAGGGGGGAAGCTATGCAAATGAAATTCATACGGGTCCAGAACTCTGGCCGTTCTTCTGTGGCCATCTCTTTGAATGGAAATGATTCTTTTAGTGCTGCTTCTTCTGCCCCTTCAGCTGTCCGTTCCATGGCTACCCCCTGGGAGGGGGGTCAGGCTCATTGGCTAGGGGTGAAACCTTTCCCCGGTATCTGATTTGCACCGGGACTAATGGGGATACTTTCACCAATGCCAAACCTTTATTTTTTGTGGAACACACTGAAGACAAGTTTGGCGAAGTGAACACACTGAGCAAGATGCGGTTGGGTTCATTGATCAAAACTGCTTCAGCTGCCCTGTCTGTGGCCCTTCGTGCCTGTGACCATCTTGGCACAATTCCTGTGTTCATTACCCCCCCCCCCCCCCACCAATCTTTGAATATGGTTCAAGGTGTAATTTTTCACAGAGGCCTCATCCTACAAACTGATGAGGAACTTCGGGACAATCTAGGACAGTGGGGTGTTCACTCTGTTCGGTATGTTCAGAAGTGACCGAAGGACAATCGCATTGATACTGGTGCCTTTATCCTGGCCTTAGAAGGGGATACCCGCTCTGAGAAGGTCAAGATTATGGTTTATCGATGTGATGTGAAGCTGTACATTCCACCAACTATGAGATGTTTTAAGTGTTTGCATTCTGGACACGTCTCCCACTGTTTGCGGACCCCTCTCTGCAGTGACTGTGGATGTCCACTCCATGAGGGGAGTTCCTGTGTTCCCCCTCCTGTGTGTGTTAATTGTCATGGCAAAGTATGCACGTCTTCATCCTGTGTCAATGACGTCTAGCTATGCTTTAGTTACATCTTCACCTCTTCCTCCCCCATCCTTACCCCAGTCCCCCCTCCTCTCCTCCCCCCTCCCTTGCAGTTCCCACACCCTCCCCTCTGGGCGCCGCTCCCCCTCCCCAGCCGGAGAAGTGTCCCACTTCTTTGGCGTCTGCTGGTCAATGGCGCCCCTCCAAGGACCCTCGTTCCCGTCATCTTCCATGCGAAAGGTCTGCTGCCACACGATGACAATGAGAACCACAGTCTGTGGGCCCCCAGGTCGCCCACTCTCTTTCTGATCCAGATCTTGCTGCAGCTGGTTCCCTTTTACAGTGCAGCCCTCCTCGATCTCAAGCAGAAAAGAAGAAGAAACACGAGTCCCTGGACAAGGAGCCTCTGGTGTCGCCAGAGGTCCTGTCCCCACCTTTGCAACATGACTCTGACGTGCTGTTCATGGATGTCGCCCTCTCCTTGTCGGTGACTGATGGTGACCCAGCGGCATGACCGGCTTTAGCCTGTTCACTCCCCATTTTAATCATTGTTTTGTGGTTATCCAGGGGAATTGTAATGAATATTACCCTCACCTTCCAGAGTTGAAATCCCTTATTTCGTTTTACTCTGCAGCTTGTTTAGTTCTACAGGAATCTCATTGTACTGATCACAATCCAACCCTCCGTGGGTTCCATGCTTTCCGCTGAAATCGGGTCGGCCCCCTGTGGGCGTCTGGTGGCGTTTGTACATTGGTCTGTACGGACATTGCTAGCATGTGGATTCCTCTTCAGACTACATTGGATGCAGTTAGGGTCCACCTGGACTCTGGGGTCTCCCTCCTGACAGGACTCTTATACCTGCTGCCGTAACTGCCCTTCTTCAGCAACTTCCTCCTCCTCGGAGATTTTAATGCTCATTATCCCTTGTGGGGCAGTGCATTTCCATTTAGTCATGGTCTTCTCATAGGCCAGTTTCTTGCAGACCACGACTTGTGCCTTCTTAATGATGGCTCCCCTACCCATTTCAGTGCCAGTCATGGTACCTTTTCTGCCATTGATCTTTCTCTTTCTTCTCCCTCCCACATCCCTTCATCACACTGGTCGCCACATGATGACCTTTGCGATAGTGACCATTTCCTGTTGATTCTCTCGCTATCTTCCCACTCCCCGATGGACAGCTTACCTCGTTGGTCTCTCCAACGCGCCGATTGACTTCTATGTACTGCACAGGTCGTTTTTTCTCCCTCTTTGTCGGGTTGTATTGATGGCGTCCTACATAACATCTCTGATGCGATTGTTCACGCTGATAGCCTTGCTATCCCACGCTCATCTGGACCATTTCGCTGCTGGCAAGTCCTGTGGTGGAGTACGGCCACTGCCATTGCCATCCGTGATCGCCATCGAGCTTTGCAACACCTTAAGAGGCATCCATCTGCTGTCAATCTTGTTACCTTTAAACGCCTTCGCGCCAAAGCCCGTTACTTAATCAAACATAGCAAATGGGTGTGTTGGGAATGCTTTGTTCCTTCCCTCGGTTCTACTGTCCCTCTGTCACAGGCATGGGCTACACTTTGCTCTCTCTGAGGTTGCCATCGGCAGTCTACCCTCCCGGGATTTGCCCTCCCAGATGGCCTTTACACGGACCTGTTGATTCTCGCAGAACATCTTGCGACTCATTTTGCAACAGCGTCAGCATCAACCTCCTATCCGGCTGCATTCCTTCACCAGAAACAGCGGGCCGAAGCTTCTACCTTATGTTTTTACCCCTTGTCAGTCAGAATCTTACAACAAACCTTTTACTGAATGGAACCTTCTTTCTACACTTTCTTATTCTCATGATATGGTCGCTAGCCCAGACTCCATTCATAACCCATTGCTTCAACATCTCAGTGTTCCACAACATCATCATCTTCTCCAGGTGTTTAACCGTATTCGACTCCAGGGTGACTTCCCTTCTCAATGGATGGATAGCATCGTGGTTCCCATCCTTAAGCCTGGTAAGAACCCCCTATTTGTCGAAAGCTATCGGCCAATTAGTCTGACAAACGTTGTTTGCAATTTACTTTGAATGGATGGTAGCCCGTTGGCTCAATTGGGTCCTCGAATCTTGGGATATATTGTCCCCTTACGAGTGTGGCTTCAGAGAGGGACCGTCTTCGATCTATCATTTACTTCGCTTGGAATCCGCAGTTCGGCAGGCTTTTTCCCAGCGCCGCCATTTGGTTGCAGTATTTTTCGACCTTCGCAAGATCTATTACACGGCTTGGCGCCATCATATATTACTTACATTTCATGAGTGGGGTCTTTGGGGCCCACTCCCGATTTTTATCTGCCAGTTCCTGTTCCATCAGTCGTTCAGGGCTCGGGTTGGTACTGTTTTTAGTTCTCCACGGACCCAGGAAAACGGCATCCCACTGGGTTCCATATTGAGTGTCTTCCTCAATGCTATAGATGAACTTAGGGCCTCTGTCGGACCTTTGGTCACCCCTGCTCTGTATGTGGATGATTTCAGCATTTTGGTTAGATCCTCTTCGATGGCCTCTGCAGAGCGGCAGCTCCAGGGTGCTATACAGTGTGCCTCTACATGGACCCTCTCACAAGGGTTTCAATTCTCTCCTTTAAAATCGCGGGTGGTCCACTTCTGTCGCTGTACTACGGTTCACCCCGATCCAGAGCTCTACCTCAATGCACAGCGATTACCTGTGGTCCCACAGTTTCGTTTCCTGGGTCTTCTTTTCGACCACAAGCGCACTTGGCTGCCTCATATCAGACTTCTGAAGATAGGATGTTTCCGTAATCTCAGTATCCTTCACTTCCTTGCCCACACCTCTTGGGGTGCGGATCGTTCCACTCTTCTCTGCCTTTAATGGACTTTAGTGCTGTCTCACTTGGGCTATGGTTGTCAAGTTTATGGTTCAGCTGCTCCTTCCACACAGCACCTCCTGTATCTGGTCCACGATCGTGGTATCCTTTTGGCCACCAGTGCCTTCCCTACTAGCCCTGGTGATAGTCTCCTGGTTGAAGCTGGGATCCTCCCCTTTTATGTTCGGCAGTCCCAGCTTCTGGTTTCTTAGGCAATGGCTGTCCGTTCCTCTCCCACTCATCCTTCCTATTGTATACTGTTCCCAGACCAAGGACGTTGCCCACCTGATTCCCACCCTTGGGCAGGTTTACTGGTTAGTCTCCGCCTTGCGTCTCTTTGCTGTGATTTTCAGCTTCCTTCTTTGTCCTGTCTCTCACGTTCCCTCCCCAACACCCCTGCCCCCCTCCCTTGATTAGTTCCTCAGCCCCAGATGTTCCCCTGATGGTGTTCCGTAGCTTTCCCCGCTGAATTTTATGGGAGTTTCAGGATACTGTTGTTTTTTACACTGATGGCTCTAAATCTGCTGATAGTATGGGATAAGTCTTCACATCCTCTGCCCGCATCTCGTGGTCGTGCGGTAGCGTTCTCGCATCCCACACCCGGGTTCCCGGGTTCGATTCCCGGCGGGGTCAGGGATTTTCTCTGCCTCGTGATGGCTGGGTGTTGTGTGCTGTCCTTAGGTTTAATTAGTTCTAAGTTCTAGGCGACTGATGACCTCAGCAGTTGAGTCGCATAGTGCTCAGAGCCATTTGAACCATTTCACATCCTCTGTTGGCATGGAAAATCATCTCCTGCCAACTGCATGTAGGGTGTTTACTATGGAATCCATGGCAATTTCCCAGGCACTTACCTTCATTAAACAGTCCCAACTCAACCGCCTTTTGTTATATAAGGACTCAATGAGTGGCCTTCAGGCTATTGACTGGTATTTTTCCCGCCATCCCTTGGTCTCAGCCATCCATGACTGTCTCGCTGATCTTCACCATGCTGCTTGTTCCGTTGACTGCCTTTGGGTCCCTGGCCATGTGGGTATCCCAGGTAATGAGCTTCCTGATCGTTTGGCTGGGGGAGCAGTCACTTACGCTTCTGCGGCGGATTTACGGTTTCATATCAAATCCTTCTTCGCACAGTCATGGGCCAACTCTTGGGAGGCTACCTCCCTGTCTAATAAACTTCGTGAGATTAAGGTGACACCTGGCCTGTGGAGTTCTTCCTTCTGCCTCTTCCAAAAGGACTCAACCACCCTGTGTCGTCTCTGCATCGGCAATACCTGGCTGACCCATGGTTTTCTTTTGCATAATGAGCCACCCCCACTTAGGTTGTGGGGCCTCCCAGTCAGTAGCCCACATTTTGGTGGAATGCCCCCTTCTCTTGGCTCTGCGTACTAAGTACGGACTTCCCCAAACTTTACCTTTAATATTGGCATATGATTCCCGGATGGTGGAACTCATTCTCAATTTCATCCGTGAAAGTGGTTTTTATTTTCAGTTCTAAGGTTGTTAATCTCCCTCTGGAGTAGGGGAAGGGCGGTGAGGGTTGGGGTGTCCCCCACTGTAAGCTATGTTTGGAAATTCCTGACTCCCCTCCCTGGCCCAGATCCTCTTTTCTCTTCCTCTTAGTCTGTTTTTATCACTTTTTAGATTTGGTTAGTCTCCTTTTACAATACACAATTTTACATTTTAGTGGTTGAATGCTTTTAAATAGCAGTTGGTCTTGCCTGTACTGCATCAGGGGTGGGATATTCCCTGCCTCTAGCAAAGCCTTGGGGTTGTCCACTTGCTGACTTCCCTCCTTTTGTTTTCACCATTGACAACACGAATGCACTTTTACGTTTTTTAGCCTTTTACCTTTTATCATTATGACTCTTGTGAGATATAAATCTGTCCAAATGGATCACTTTTAAAACAAGGGACTGTTGACCTTGCTGTTTGGTCCCTTCAACCCCAATCAACCAGCCTGGACTCTATAATAGAACATTTTGCTTGGTATTTCGTCCAGGTGTCAGTGTTGGTCGACTGTCTGGTTGCTTTCTGTTTCTCAAACATTGTCTGAAGTGTTTCCCTTTATCTTTCGTTCCCTGTTGCCTGGAACCTAATAATGCCCCATTTAGCGAGTGAGAATTTGCCAGTGACCTTGCTCTCTGCCCCGTCCCGTCACGCCTCCAGGTGCGCAACCAATCGCTCCAATGCTTATTGGTGGCTAGCCAATGTCATATACTCGCCCTTTTCAACTGTTTCTGGAGCAAGGGCCGATTCCCTTCCCAGTGGCGAGAAAGTGTCATCATTCCAGTTTTGAAATTGGGTAAACCGCCTTTTCAGATGGACAGCTATCATACAATCAGTTTAAATAATGCCCACATCAAGTTACTTGAATGTGTGGTGTGTCGACAGCTGTACTGGATCCTTGAACCCCGAGACCTTTTTGATGTGGCCCAGGGCGGTTTTCGCCAAGGCTGTTCTACTACAGATAATCTAGTCTACCTGCAATCTGCTATCTAAACAGCTTTTTCCCAGCATTAACAACTTGTTGCAGTCTTCTTTGATCTCCATAAAGCTTATGATACCACTTGATGCCAATACACCGTGGCCATTGTACACAAGTGGGGCCTCCTTGACCCACTCCCCATTTTTATCAATAACTTTGCGTCCCATAGCTTCTCTCATTTACAGGCTGCAGGATAGTGGGGTTCCAGAGGGTTCTGTTTTTAAGTGTCCCTCTCTCTGCAGGGGCTATCAGAGGTCTGGTGGCAGCTGTGAGACCTACAGTGTCCCTCTCTTTGTATGGTGATGACTTTTGCATTTTCTTTTGTTCATCCGTGATGGGAGCTGCTGAATGCAGATTGTAGGGAGCAATACACAGAGTGCACTCTTGGACTCTTACTTCTGGCTTTCAGTTTTAGGCTGCAAAGACCTGCATTATGCATTTCTGTTGTTGACATGCAGTGCATCCTCATCTGGGTCTGTACCTTGATGGTGAGCCCCCAATGTGGTAGACTCATGTCGTTTTTTTGGGACTGGTCTTTGATACCTGGTTGATGTGGCTTCCCAGTCTTTGTCAACTAAAGCAGACATGTTGGTCACACCTCAGTGTTCTTAGATGCCTCAGCAATATCATATCTACACTGCTATGGTTCTACAAAGCACTGGTCCAGTCTCGTCTAGATTATGAAAGTCTCATGTACAGCTCAGCATCACTTTCTATGTCACAGATGCTGGACCCGATACACTGTTGCGAGGTATGACTGGCATCTTGGGCCTTTTGGACTGGCCTCATGATCAGCCTCGTAGTGGAGGCAGGGGTTCCACTGTTGCGGGTTCTGCCCCTACTGAAGTTGATTGCTTATGCATTATGTATCTGCAACTCCCCAAAGCAGCCAAACCACAGTCTCTTCTTTCGAGTTACAGAGATCTTCCTCCCGTAACATGGCCCAGGTATGGGGCTATGATTGCCATCCACATCTGCTCCCTTTTTTCAGAACTCTAGCTTTCCCCTCTACCACCTCTTATCCAATCCCACTTATGTACACTTCCATTGTGCATCCACTTTCCACATCTCTGTCTTGATCTATCACAAGTTCCAAAAGACTTTGCTCTGCTTGAGGCCCTCTGCCACCATTGTTCTCCATTCTCAGCCCATTTCAGTGTTCAGAAGTAGTCTGTGACTTGATGGTTCCCAGTCATACTGGCTTTGCATATGTTCATGTGGGATGTAATGAACTTCCCTCCTTGCTGGATAGCTGCAATGTTTCCATTGCAGAGTTGGTAGCCATCTCTCATGCCCTTGAGCATATCTGTTTCTACGCTGGTGAGTCCTTCCTCATCTGTAGTGACTCCTTGAGCAATTTACAAGCTCTTGGCCAATGTTAACCTCGCTATCCCTTGGTCTCGATTGTGGAGGATTCCCTTTTCTCCCTCAAACAATGTGGACACTCAGTGGTCTTTGTGTGGATCCCAGGTCGCTTTGAGATCCTGAGGAATGAACTCTCAGACAGGCTGCCCAATTTGGCTACTGGCATGCCACCTCTTGATATCTGTATTCCAGCACTGGATCTTTGATTAGTGTTACACTTTCAAGTTCAGAGGATTTGAAATACGGAATGGTGTACCCTGACTTCTGTGGGTGATAAAGCCGACCACGTGGAGGTCTTCCATGTGGGCCTTTCGCCAGAACTCCGTTTTACTTGGCTGGCTCTGCATTGGCCATACTTGACTCATGGCCATGTCCTCAATTGTGAGGATTTGCCCCACTGTTGTTGTGGTGCCCATTTGACGGTGGTCCACATTTTGCTGGACTGGCGTAACCTAGCCACCTTGCAGCAGACTCATCTTCCTGACTCACTACCCCTGGTGTCTGAGCAGCTGACTTGGTTTTAAAATTTATTTGTGAAGGGTTATTTTATCATTTTCTCTAAGGGAGGGTGCCTCAGCCTTGTCGGCCCATTTTGCGGTTGGTAGGACGCTCTACTGTTTCCTCTGCTCCAACCAGGCAATAGCTATCTGGGCTTGATGGTGTGCCCCAGCCCCTGCCGTACCCCTTCTTTCCCTCTTCTTCCATTTTTTTTTTACATGTTCTGTGTGACTTGATGTTCTTCCTTTGTTTTCCTGTGCTTCTCATAGCTTTTTAGGTCTATAGTGTTACGCTTTCTGCTAGAAATACTGTCTGCAATTTGGAATCAATTGTCTCTCTTCAACTACATACTTGGGTTGGATCGTATGGAGATTCCTTTCAATGATTACAGCCACCGGTGAATTAGTTCGTGGCGTTTTCGTAATTCAAAATGAGTCAGCTTCTTTGAACCTGTCTACTAAGGACCCCTTACAGCAAAACTACAGTATGGTTTTAGGCAGTCACTGCATCTTGTAACTGTTCCTCAGTCTATGCACCACTTTCCCTGCAGCTTTGCACATGTGATCATTCCAATAAAAATTGGAACTGAGTGACAGTCCACGAGCACTTTATCTACCACATTCTGCATCCCGTGGAGAAATATGAGTTAATGTGACAGGACCATGTTGACCATGCTTCGACCTGTTGGTGGAATTGGGAACATGCTGTTGTAGCTCCACCAACTGTGTGCAGTGTGTAAGGCCAACACCAAATCAAACTTTCTTCCACTATGCGAGGTAGTAGAAAAGACAGTATGAGTACTTATGGTGGTGCTTCTTATCATAAAAATTAGGAAGACTGCACATCATATGGGAACTGGAAGAAGGGTGAGGATTTTGCTACCACATTGCAGTGTGTTTTCAGACTGCATACAGGTATTGTAGTCTGAAGGTGATCTGCATCTCTCAGGATGAATACATGTCTCATTATTTTGTATCATCCAACAGAGAAAAACTATAACAGCTCTGCTAACATCACCCTGTAAAGAACTCGATAGGATATTACAGTGTCCCTCTCTTCTGATATACTGTCTGCGTGCTGGCATAGACCATATGTGATGATCCCATTAAATATACATGTATTAGCCCACTGGAGCAGGTGACCAGTGATCGAAGTCTTTTCCACAGAGCAGGGTCTAAAGTTTTGCTGCCCATATTCTAGGAGGACCATATCCCACAGACTGTCAATCACAAAATAGGATCCGTGTGTTGTTGTCTGATGCCTTTACCTTTTTTGCTGTAACACACACAAGCAGTGTGTGACTACAATCATTGTACACCTCCAAATATTTTGTTTTTCCGCCATGATTTTGAAGACTGTGTCAGATGCTAAACCGACAGTAACATGTTTCAATCCACTGGCTCTCACAGGAAGGTAGACATTGCATGGTGTAAACTATGCTGCTCCCACAACACACAGGATGGTTGAAATAAAAGACAGAGGTGGTGTTTCCTACATGTAGTCCCACCTTCCACAGTGACAGGGCAGTAGATGTCTAGGTATTCCATCTCAAAGAGACCAACAGCGCTGATTCCTCGTATTGCATCTATGTACACGACCACAGCTTCAGTGCTGGCTGTCACCAGAAGGTGTTGCTCCCACCAAACCTCTCTCCATCTCAAAGTAGTAGTGTCAATCACTCATTATGTGGTAATCAACAGAATACCAGTGTACAGATGGGGTGGAAGAGACATTGTCAATATGGGACGATTTACTGTAATATGCACCACAGTTGCTAGTGCAATCAGTTTTACCAATTTTACCAGTTTTTCTGCAATTTCAATGCCAATGAATGACACATCAGCATGGTTCCCAACTCCTGTATCATAGCAAACTACCCCTTCACTACTTTGTGTGTACCATATATTAGAATGTGAATGTAGATGGATGACTTTGCAGTATGTTGTATTACAGGTTGGACATATACACCAAAGTATACCAGACAGTGTACAACACCAATGCAGTTAGCATTTCCTCATTTTTTTAAAACCTTTGATAATAGTGCAGAATTTATGATTACAATTTCCCATCTTTCCGTTTGTACATGGGAGTCACAGAGTATTCTCGCATTCAGAGGATAAAGTTGGAGATTGAAAAATACCCCCGATTGGCTCTGCGACACTGTCACCAATTGAATTTTCAACTGAAGTAGGAGGGTGCTATACCAATAACATTCCACATCTCATGAAGGAACAGAGCAAGCAGAGTCCATAACTGCTGTCGAGCGAAGACTGTTCCGAGTGGACAAGATCTCTCCAGATGGGTACACGTTGAGGGGGGTTAGAACCCCTTATTGGTGGATAATAGATATGAGAGTGTTTTGGTGATTTAACAGATGGTTAAGAAAGAACGTGATTTACGCATGAGGGAGTTCCAAATGGACAGAGTTTGAAGCATTTTACGTAAATCAACTGTGCTATCAATTCAGAAGTACTGTTCTTTTGTCTGGGGTCAGAACCAAGAAGGTATTGGCATGAGAGAAATGATCATCGAACATACTCCTAAGCCTACATGGTTCATCACTTAAACACACTATAATGTAAAAGCCATGTGGTTTCCAAACTATTAGTCATGTGAAGCGCAACACTCTTAATATTCTATTGCAGGACATACATGTCCAACATCTGGCATACATCCACCCTGAACGTTCTATATCCCACTCACTACTGTGATAAATTTTAAGATGATAAAGCTCCTTCCTTCTACTACACCAGAGAAAAACATAGGTACTTCATGATACATGCACAGTATAGCTTACTGGTGGTGCATAGTGCCCACGGTTCACATCTGATTATGGTTGTGCAGTTATACTAGTTTGCATCAGTCCTATAAAATGATCATCAGCAGTGGAAGATACATGTTACATAGAAACAGACAAATGCACAGCAGTGGTGTTTTACATGTGAAATTACAGGCTATGCTGCACTAAACCTATAAACAGTAGAACTGGCAAGCAAATGTATCTACAGGGTTTGCAATACCTCAGAACCCCATCACTAACTTAAGAGCCACTGCAATTATGAAACTGAAGATTCAATTTATGTCCATGATGTGGCAGAGAAATGGAGTACTTCACATATATCTTTGTTTGTCTAGAGGAGGGTGTTGAAATTGGTTTTCCATTAATCCACATGATTCATCACATATGCATTGGAAGTCCTCTGCTGAGTGTGGTATGCAGAGGTTTGCTGTTAACAATTGGAGGTAGGTAGTACTGTAAGTCACACACAGAACATGCAGTTGTATACACATCGAATGCTAGTTATACCACACAACTGATGTACCCTGAGAGAACAACAGAAAAAAATGGTTAAATGCATCCTAAATTATCCACCGCAACATCTCTCACCCTCTAGAATACATCATCAGTCTACCATTAAATCATATCTCGTTACAGCACCTCACAACTAATCACTCCATCTACTTTCTATCGTCATTTAACGTAGATTCATTTCAGTTTAGAGGCAGATGGTTCTCTTTTCCAGGAAAGAGTCAAAGACAGCAATCAACCTGCATGTATACCTATTACCTCAATATACATACAGCTGACTGTTGTTAAAACCATGGAATGGAGCGGTCTAAAGTTCTGGTGATTCTCATGTATGACTGTGATGGTGTTATCCTAACGCATTATGTTCTTCCATGGCAGACCATCAATGCACAGTAGTACTGTTCATTTTTGGAGCATCACCTGGGACCAGCTTTGCGGAAGAAGTGAAAACACCTTCTGCACAACCCACACATCATTTTGCACGACAATGCACGGGTACATACAGTGCAAACTGTGGCTGCTCTGTTCGGTTGATGGGACTGGGAAGTACTGTACCATCCACCATACTCCCCGGACTCAAGTCCTTGGGACTTTGATTTGATTCTGAACCTGTACGCTTCAGAACTGTTCCAGAGATTCGAAAGGCAGTAGACTGCTCCATTCACACCGTCAACAGAACGGGCTCTGCTAACAGTATACTATGCATTCCACATTGCTGGCAATGGGTTCTACACAATGCTGGTGTTGCTCAAACATAATTCGAATCGCGCGCCAAAACGAAGACAACCAATCAGAGACTGTACTCGACATCTATTGAGCATCCCAGAGTACCCCAGGGTGCCCCAGAGAGCATCCCAGAGTGCCCCAGGGAGCTAAAACACCAAGAAGAATCGCTTCTCGGTTTTTGGCAAGATCAATGTGTAGTATTTGTGACCCTTAAAAGGACCAATTTGAGAACTGCTTCAATGATTATATAAAGTACAATCACCAACAATGCGACAATCTTCCAAAGATGTAGGACCACTAGCCTTCACCCATAGGTGAATACTAGAATCGGAATTTATCTTACAACGTCTACGACAAGACAAAAGACAAACTCCCATGTGGTAAAAGGTAGGAACCCTCACTAGAAATAATAACCTCAGAAACAGGTATAGTACGGTATGCGAGAATTTCCCTAGTTTCAAAGGATTCCAAACCTGCTCTTCCAGCATTGTTACAGGCAGCGAAAGCTACAGTTATCCATCCGTTACCCAAACTGGAAGAAGAAGAAACTTTCATTAAAGAAAAATTTAACTTCGCACCACAAAATAAACTAGGTCCATTAAGAAGAACAAATTGAGTAGTTTTACCTACTCCTCTTACTTCATTCTTTTTACCCTTCGCAGAAGATGTCGAAGCACCAAGAGTGCCGTCCACATTGACAAGTGATTTGTAAACCAGCAGTAACAGGTGCAAACATGTAACTCTTTTGTATTAGTTGTGAATAAATAGTTGCCACAATTTAAGTTCCAACCCTCGTATAATAGTTAGCGTTTAATTCACCAGCTCTTTTTTTCCTTAAGAGCTACGAAATAACATTGCTTGACTGTATTGTGGTGGTACTTGGTCAGTACTTTTAGCAGTGGCGTAAAATAACATGTCATGCTGGTGTAACGCCGCTGTTAAGAAAACATATGCACTGCAATTATGGGTTGACAGGGTTGCAAAAAGGAGAAGGAATTTATAAGAACATATGTATCTATATCTAAATCGTCAATTTACAGTATGTTCACATCATAAACGCCGTATTTCATTCCTCTTGGTAGAGCCAGCCACATACACTCATGGCAGTCATTCACCAGGTGGCCTTGCCTCCCACATATCCTGCAAACTGCCCCCCTTTATACTCATGTCACTCCAGGACATGGTAGCTTTTCCAGATTACATAGTGTGCATCTTATGGAATACAGGCCGCCATTCACCTCCCCCATATTGCCTCCAAATTACAGCACTGGATCACGGGCTGTAGCAATAAGAACAAAACCTACATATAAACAGCAAAATGTCATGTTGTTGTTGTGGTCTTCAGTCCTGAGACTGGTTTGATGCAGCTCTCCATGCTACTCTATCCTGTGCAAGCTTCATCTCCCAGTACCTACTACAGCCCACATCCTTCTGAATCTGCTTAGTGTATTCATCTCTTGGTCTCCCTGTACGATTTTTACCCTCCACGCTGCCCTCCAATACTAAATTGGTGATCCCTCGATGTCTCAGAACATGTCCTACCAACCGATCCCTTCTTCTAGTCAAGTTGTGCCACAAGCTACTCTTCTCCCCAATTCTATTCAATACCTCCTCATTAGTTATGTGATCTACCCATCTAATCTTCAGCATTCTTCTGTAGCACCACATTTCGAAAGCTTCTATTCTCTTCTTGCCTAAACTATTTATCGTCCACGTTTCACTTCCATACATGGCTACACTCCATACAAATACTTTCAGAAACGACTTCCTGACGCTTAAATCTACACTCGATGTTAACAAATTTTTCTTCTTCAGAAACGATTTCCTTGCCATTGCCAGTCTACATTTTGTATCCTGTCTACTTCGACCATCATCAGTTATTTTGCTCCCCAAATAGCAAAACTCATTTACTACTTTAAGTGTCTCATTTCCTGATCTAATTCCATCAGCATCATCCGACTTAATTAGACTACATTCCATTATCCTAGTTTTGCTTTTGTTGATGTTCATCTTATACCCTTCTTTCAAGACACTGTCCATTCCGTTCAACTGCTATTCCAAGTCCTTTGCTGTCTCTGACAGAATTACAATGTCATCGGCGAACCTCAAAGTTTTTATTTCTTCTCCATGGATTTTAATTCCTACTCCGAAATTTTCTTTTGTTTCCTTTATTGCTTGCTCAATATACAGATTGAATAACATCGGGGATAGGCTACAACCCTGTCTCACTCCCTTCCCAACCACTGCTTCCCTTTCGTGCCCCTCGACTCTTATAACTGCCATCTGGTTTCTGTACAAATTGTAAATAGCCTTTCGCTCCTTGTATTGTACCCCTGCCACCTTCAGAATTTGAAAGAGAGTATTCCAACCAACTTTGTCAAAAGCTTTCTCTAAATCTACAAAAGCTAGAAACGTAGGTTTGCCTTTCCTTAATCTTTCTTCTAAGATAAGTCGTAGGCTCAGTATTGCCTCACGTGTTCCAACATTTCTACAGAATCCAAACTGATCTTCCCCGAGGTCGGCTTCTATCAGTTTTTCCATTCGTCTATAAAGAATTCGCATTAGTATTTTGCAGCTGTAACTTATTAAACTGATAGTTCGGTAATTTATACATCTGTCAACTCCTGCTTTCTTTGGGATTTGAATTATTATATTCTTCTTGAAGTCTGAGGGTATTTCGCCTGTCTCATACATTTTGCTCACCAGATGGTAGAGTTTTGTCAGGACTGGCTCTCCCAAGGCCGTCAGTAGTTCTAATGGAATGTTGTCTACTCCCGGGGCGTTGTTTCGACTCAGGTCTTTCAGTGCTCTGTCAAACTCTTCACGCAGTATCATATCTCCCATTTCATCTTCATCTACATCGTCTTCCATTTCCATAATATTGTCCTCAAGTACATCGCCCTTGTATAGACCCTCTATGTACTCCTTCCACCGTTCTGCTTTCCCTTCTTTGCTTAGAACTGGGTTTCCATCTAAGCTCTTGATATTCATACAAGTCGTTCTCTTTTCTGCAAAGGTCTCTTTAATTTTCCCATACGCAGTATCTAGCTTACCCCTAGTGAGATAAGCCTCTACATCCTTACATTTGTCCTCTAGCCATCCCTGCTTAACCATTTTGCACTTCCTGCCGATCTCATTTTTGAGTTGTTTGTATTCCTTTTTGCCTGCTTCATTTACTGCATTTTTATATTTTCTCCTTTCATCAATTAAATTCAATATATCTTCTGTTACCCAGGGATTTCTACTAGCCCTCGTCTTTTTACCTACTTGATCCTCTGCTGCCTTCACTACTTCATCCCTCAAAGCTACCCATTCTTCTTCTACTGTATTTCTTTCCCCCATTCCTGTCAACTGTTCCCTTATGCTGTCCCTGAAACTCTGTACAACCTCTGGTTTACTCAGTTTATCCAGGTCCCATCTCCTTAAATTCCCATCTTTTTGCAGTTTCTTCGGTTTTAATCTACAGTTCATAACCAATAGATTGTGGTCAGAGTCCACATCTGCCCCTGGAAATGTCTTACAATTTAAAATCTGGTTCCTAAATCTCTGTCTTACCATTATATAATCTATCTGATACCTTTTAGTATCTCCAGGGTTCTTCCATGTATACAACCTTCTTTCATGGTTCTTAAACCAAGTGTTAGCTATGATTAATTTATGCTCTGCGCAAAATTCTACCAGACGGCTTCCTCTTTCATTTCTTAGCCCCAATCCCTATTCACCTACTATATTTCCTTCTCTCCCTTTTCCTATACTTGAATTCCAGTCACCCATGACTATTAAATTTTCGTCTCCCTTCACTATTCGAATAATTTCTTTTATCTCCTCATACATTTCATCAATTTCTTCGTCTTCTGCAGAGCTAGTTGACATATAAACTTGTACTACTGTGGTAGGCGTGGGCTCCGTATCTATCTTGGCCATAATAATGTGTTCACTATGCTGTTTGTAGTAGTTTCCCCGCACTCCTATTTTTTTATTCATTATTAAACCTACTCCTGCATTACCCCTATTTGATTTTGTATTTATAACCCTGTATTCACCTGACCAAAAGTCTTGTTCCTCCTGCCACCGAACTTCACTAATTCCCACTATATCTAACTTTAACCTATCCATTTCCCTTTTTAAATTTTCTAACCTACAAAATGTCATAATGTTATTAATTTATCACCACAGGTCAGTACTTCTGTAAAAATACACCTGTAGTAGTTCTCTATTAAAGCAGTGTAATGTAAGGTACTGCTCTCATGCAAAACTCGACTTTTTTAATGATAAAAATAATTTACAAATTCTTATTGTCAGACTACTTCTGTCTGACTGATTGACTGCTGCTGGTGGTGCTTCGAAATGGATGAACATATAGGTGGTAAGTGACAGTGCACACCCAATCAAAATATAAAAATTAAAATTGCTAGAAGGGTGGGGGCCAAGCTAGCATGCCACGGGCCCATCAGTGTAATTCCGTTGGCCATGGGAAAGGAGAGTTCTGGATGCTAGCATCAGCGATTGTGAGAAATTTGATGCTGATGACCGCAATTTGGGCCAGAACCTGCAGTGACACTCTGTTGATGCCTTCTTCGAAACTTGGTGACCAATTTTGTATTTTACTTCCTGGAATACCGAGTGCTTATTTTATCTTTAAGTAGCGCATTGGAGGAAATGAAACTCCTGCCTTGTCCCTTTCAGGTATTTATCAACTGCAGAGGACCTATCAGCATAGTCTGCGTATAAACTGGCTGACAAAATGGTAAACCGTAAAGGAAATGAAGATGGTGCGTGCACATGTAAGACAATGTTGCCGACACATGACAGAGTTTAAAAAGGGCCTCATTTTATGTCTCCATTTCGCCAGGTGGTTGAATCATGCAGTATCTATATTTGTGCAGCATTCGTATGTGACAGTGATCTGTTATTGGACGGCATGGTAATATGAGGACAGGCATTCTTGTAATCAAGACTCTGATCAGTCATGTCTGACCACCACAATGGAGGATCATTGTGCACGAAGCACATTGTAATTCCTTCACATCTGTTCCTGTCATTTGAAAACAGGTAATGGACACCGTTATGTAAACTGAAGGTGGAGGAACTATTGATGTTGGCTGCATTGGGACCTTATGCGGAATCAGCAGTGACAAGTGAAAATGTGTGCCAGACGAGGATTCGAACCCGGGATCTCATCCTTACTAGGCGGTTGCATTAACCACTGTGCCATCCACACATAGTTGTACAGACTATCTTTGCATGCCCCTCAGTCAATCCACATTCCCACCTAGTGCCACCTATCTGCTGTCTCCATCCATGTCCTCCATGCTCACTACTTTTAGATTCCCACAGGAGGCCACACTTAATTGTGCATCCCCAGTGAAGGAGGTGGATTCATTGCCCATTTAGGTGAATCAGTTGAATATGAATGCATGGTGTTTGTTCTTTCAGACATGTCCAAAAGAACAGACACCACACATTCATACACTAAAGAGCTAAAGAAACTGGTACAGCTGTCTAATATTGTGTAGGGCCGCCACGAGGAGGCAGAAGTGCCGCAGCATGACGTGACATGGACTCAACTAATGTCTGAAATAGTGCTGGACGGAATTGACACCATGAATCCTGCAGGGCTGTCCATAAATCCGTAAGAGTACGAGGAGGTGGAGATCTCTTCTGAACAGCACGTTCCTAGAGAAATGGAAGAGGATGTAGATGAAGATGAAATGGGAGACAGAGCACTGAAAGACCTGAGTGGAAACAAGGCCCCGGGAGTAGACGACATTCCATTAGAACTACTGACGGCCTTGGGAGAGCCAGTCCTGACAATACTCTACCATCTGGTGAGCAAGATGTATGAGACAGGCGAAATACCCTCAGACTTCAAGAAGAATATAATAATTCCAATCCCAAAGAAAGCAGGTGTTGACAGATGCGAAAATTACCGAACTATCAGTTTAATAAGCCACGGCTGCGAAGTACTAACACGAATTCTTTACAGACGCATGGAAAAACTGATAGAAGCCGACCTCGGGGAAGATTAGTTTGTACAGAAACCAGATGGCAGTTATAAGAGTTGAGGGGCATGAAAGGGAAGCAGTGGTTGGGAAGGGAGTGAAACAGGGTTGTAGCCCCTCCCTGATGTTATTCAATCTGTATATCGAGCAAGCAGTAAAGAAAACAAAAGAAAAGTTCGGAGTAGGTAGTAAAATTCATGGAGAAGAAATAAAAACTGTGAGGTTCGCCGATAACGTTGTAATTCTGTCAGAGACAGCAAGGGACTTGGAATAGCAGTTGAACGGAATGGACAGTGTCTTGAAAGGAGGATATAAGATGGACATCAACAAAAGCAAAACGAGGATAATGGAATGTAGTCTAAATAAATCAGGTGATGCTGATGGAATTAGATTAGGAAATGAGACACTTAAAGTAGTAAAGGAGTTTTGCTATTTGGGGAGCAAAATAACTGATGATGGTCGAAGTAGAGAGGATATAAAATGTGTACTGGCAATGGCAAGGAAAGCGTTTCTCAAGAAGAATAGTTTGTTTACATCGAGTATTGATTTAAGTATCAGGAAGTCATTTCTGAAAGTATTTGTATGGAGTGTAGCGATGTATGGAAGTGAAACATGGACGATAAATAGTTTGGACAAGAAGAGAATAGAAGCTTTCGAAATGTGGTGCTACAGAAGGATGCTAAAGATTAGATGGGTAGATCACATAACTAATGAGGAGGTATTGAATAGAATTGGGGAGAAGAGAAGTTTGTGGCACAACTTGACTAGAAGTAGGGATCGGTTGGTAGGACATGTTCTGAGGCATCAGGGGATCACAAATTTAGCATTGGAGGGCAGTGTGGAGGGTAAAAATCGTACAGGGAGACCAAGAGGATAGAGTAGCATGGAGAGCTGCATCAAACCAGTCTCAGGACTGAAGACCACAACAACAACAACAACAACAGAGTCACTTTGTAGCAATTCTGAATGTGTGGGGGTGTTGCATTGTCCTGCTGGAATTGTGCATGTCCGTCAGAATGTGCAGTGGACATGAATGGATGCAGGTGACCAGACAGGATGCTTATATACGTGTAACCTGTAAGAATCATATCTGGGCATGTCAGGGGTCCCATATAACTCCAACTGCACATATCCCACACCATTACAGAGCCTCCACCAGCTTTAACAGACCCCTGCTGACATGCAGGGTCCATGGATTCATGAGGTTACTTCCACACCTGTACATGCCCACCCATTCGATACAATTTGCAACGACACTCGTCCAACCAGCCAGCATACTTCCAGTCACCAACAGACCAATGTCAGTGTTGACAGCCCCAGGCAAACATAATGCCTTGTGTCACGCAG
The DNA here is from genome assembly GCF_021461385.2 of Schistocerca piceifrons. Lineage (NCBI taxonomy): Eukaryota > Metazoa > Arthropoda > Insecta > Orthoptera > Acrididae > Schistocerca > Schistocerca piceifrons. The sequence goes on from NC_060149.1 coordinate 538,278,544, forward strand.
TCATTAAGGGTACACGAGTAAGCCTTTGGCTCCCAATGCTCATAGTGATGATGTTTCGTTGAATGGTTCACACTCTGGCTCTTGATGATGGTTCAGCATTGATATCTGCAGCAGTTTGCGAAAGGGTAGCACTTGTGTCACGTGAAATGATTATCTTCAGTCATTTTGGGTTCCATTCTTGCAGGATCCTTTTCCGGCTGCAACCATGTCGGATATCTGATGTTTTACTGGATTCCTGATATTCACACCACACTCGTGGAATGGTCATACGGTAATACGCCACTTCATCGATACCTCGAAGATCCTGTGTCCCATCACTCATGCGCCGATTGTAACACCATGTTCAGACGCACTTAAATCTTGATATCCTGCCATTAGCAGCAGTAACTGATCTAACAACTAGTTGTCTTATATAGGTGTTGCCGACCGCAACGCTATATTCTGCCTGTTTACATATCTCTGTGTTTGAATACTCATGCCCATACCAGTTTCTTTAGCGCTTCAGTGTGTATGGTCAGAGAGTAGCAGCAGCTGGAGTTGGAAACTACCATGCCATGAGTAGGCTGCCATTGACATGATAGCACAAATGATTGCATGTGGAGTGGTGTCCAGACTAGTGATCATCGACTGCTGATGACTGATGTCATGTTGGGTTCAGCGATGAATTGTGCTTCTGTGCTACCCAAAATGACCATTATTGGTGCGTGTGGTGGTGATGTCGGGAGACGTCCCATTCTCAATGTTGTGGAGAGGCACAGCGGTGTTACTCCTGATAGTATGATGGGGATGCCATCGGGTATGACTTCAGATCAAGCCTGGTAGTGAATGAAAGCATGACAGTACATTACAGACCTTTAGTGTCCTTATGTGCTGCCACCCATGTGGCAGTATTGTGGTGCCATTTTTCAACAGGACAATGGACGTCCACGTAAGGTATTTGTCTCTGCAAACTGTCTATATGATGTTGAGTTACTCCTGTGGCTAGCGAGATCCTCAGATTTGTTCTCAGTAGAACATGTGTCTGACCAGTTCAGATGTCAGCTGTCCAAGTGCCAGGATGACGATTTACAAGAGTAGGGCGCGAGCTTGATTTAGGAGGATGCAGTGGCTTTATGACACACTTCCCAACCGAATCAGTGCATGCATCCAGGTCAGAGGGAGTGAAACATCGTACTGATAAGTGAGCTCGTTCTGCCAAGTTCTTTTTAAATTTGACTCCATTTTGTAATCTTTGAAATAATATCACAAAACCTTTCAATTGTAAGTTCCATATCGCATCCTCTTCTGCTTCCTCCTCCTCCTCCTCCTCCTCCTCCTCCTCCTCCTCCTCCTCCTCCTCCTTTTGAATGTTTCAATCTTTTTGCCAGACAGTGTATATTTATGCTCTAGGAATCAGTTTAAATTTGTGGCAGAGTTAGCCTACTTTTAATTGTTCCTAGTATTGCTGCTTTCCACTCCACCAGCTGTTGGAGCCCTAAGGGGCTCAGCATTCGTTTGGTGGCCCCAGGGTACCTGAGCTGGGGCTGGTAAGTGCCACCAGTTCCCTGTCACCGTAATCTCTGGGCATGCTTCAGCGACCACCATGCGGTGCGACAGTGCAACGTTGTGTGTCTCAGGGAATGGGGATCTTGGCTTGACTGCCTGGATCGCGAGAACGGAATAAACCTCTATAAAAAAACCTCAATCTCAAGGTGTGCTGCACACTGATGGGATGCATGGCTGTTGAGGTGGAACCGTCATTAGTAGGCAACCTCTGGGGAACTTGCCCACCTCAGTTGTGTAAGGCTTACTCAGGCACGTGGGGTTCTGTGTGAGTGGAACCTTATTTCCCTAGCTGCTCGTGGGACCGAGATGGAACCCTCAAAATCATCTTCTTCTCCCAGTGGGAAGGGTGTACTGCCTGGGAGTATTCATACCCATTCATACAAAAGAATGAGAGAGACTAGTTCTCCTGATAATAAGAATACTTTGGACTGCAGTAACAGGGCTCATGGACTTGTGAATAACAGTGTGTATCTGGTGATAAAGAAGAAGGAGGGGACATTTGAAAAAGTGTCCCCCTTTTATATCCACAAGGGTTTGGAAAGACTTGCTGGAACATTAAAAACGATTGCGTAATGATTCATTGTTGGTCGAAACTAACAGATGAAAGTTGGCGGAACTTCTTAAGAAATCGCAGAAACTGGGTGACTATGATATCGTTGTTGAGATGCACACCTCTCTCAACTCCAGTAAGGCTGTTGTCATGTGTCGAGATATCTGGACACAGACGAATTGAAGCAAGAATGGACATCCCAGGGAAACGTCGCTGTGGAGCAACGAACGCACAGGAATAATGGAGCAACTGATAAGACTGCCACTTTTATTGTCACATTCAATTCTCCGACACTGTCTGAACATATTACGGCGGGGTTCTTTCGACTTAATGTTCGGCCTTACATTCCAAACCCTATGTGGTGCTATAAACGCCAGCTTTCGGCCATACAACCATGAGTTGTGGAGGTGAAGTGATCTGTGCGAACTGCGGGGAAAGCTGCTCATGACGCTGGGACTGACTGCCCATCACCTGCGATCTGCATCAACTGCTCTGGGAGCCACCCAGTCTCGAGCCGAGACTGCCCCTTTTTGGTTGAGGAATGCAAAATACGGGAGATAAGTGACTAAGCAGATCCCCTATCCACCACAAGCACCTGTACCTGCACATGTACATGCCAAGGAAAAAAGAGTAAGGATGAAACAATCCAGGCAGCTGCGCCAGGAAAGACCAACAACAGTTCCACAGCGAGCATCCAGAAGGTATAAGAAAAGCAGAGTGTATCTCAACGACCCCTTTCCCCCTCATCCTCGAAGGGATGGGGTGCAGGAACAGGCTCACCATGTTTGGGTCAAAAGCTATGCCGAGTGCCGTCAGACATAATTCTTTCCTGTCTGATTGATGAGGAGGACATCATGGAGTTAGATGCCTCAGATCCACGCAGCCCCTCCACTCCCCCTCGCCCTTCAAGTGCTTCGCCTCCCCAGTGCAAAGATAGGGGTAAATTAAAACCGTACCGATGACATGGCTTCCATACTACAATGGAACATGAGTGGGTTCACGACTAATGTGGAGGAACTGAAACTCCTAGCACAGGCATGCCCCTTGTGCTTCTGTTTACAGGAAACACATTTTAAAGATACAGACATTCGTATGCTACAGGGATATACGCTATACCACAGTGACAACCTATCAGGGGAAAGGGTCAAGGGAGGTGTTGCAGGTTTAATCACTAATGTGTACCACTCCTCTGCTCTTCCCATGGCTACTGAACTGCAAGCAGTTGCAGTTCAAATTCATGTGTGTCGTAGGATCACTGTTTGCTCACTGTATTTATCTGTGCAAGATGCAATATACTCTGAGGCTCTTACAGATCTTATCGCGTCCTGTAGGGCTTTACCTCTACTTGCCCTCAGGATTGGATTTTGAAGGGCCTCATGATGTCTCACTAGGTGTGCATCCTCAACATGGGTACTAGCACACATTTCTCTACTGCTACTGGGTCATTCTCAGCCATCGACCTCTGCTCAGTGGGAGGTCATTGACGACCTTCATTCCATGACCACTTACCAATCCGCCTTCACCTACTAAATGGCTCACCACCTGAAGTTAAGTCACCAAAATGGATATTCAGCATGGCTAACTGGATGCATTTCAGCCAGCTGGCTGTGTTCGAACACTGCAACTGTGTCAAAGGATGGGTGGACCACATCACATGAGTGGTCCATCGTGCCGCTGATCTCTCCATGCTACAGTCCTCAGGACATCTTCGGAGGCGACCAGTACCTTGGTGGACAGATGAGTGCCATTCCGCGATCCGGGAAAGGCATGCGGCTCTTCGATATTTTAAATGCTGGCTGACAGCAGACAACTGTAGGGACTTTAGAGTCGTAAGAGCCAAGGCTCGATGCATCATTAGGGAGAGTAAGAAAAGGTCATGGCAAGCGTTCCTGGACTCCATCAATCGTTTCACTTCGTCTATAAAAGTACGGGAAGCCACCCAGAGCATTTCCAGTAAACACAGCCGTTTACCGATAGCAGCAGTGCTGAAAAAGGGGTGCCTCCAAACAACAGCCAGAGACATTGCTCAGACGTTGACCGAGCATTTTGCGCAAACTACTGCCAATGCAAGCCGGGATCTGGCGTTTCGTTGCTACTGTGAGACTGTAGAGATGGAAAAGTTGGACATCAGGTTCAACAGTTCTGAGGCCTACAACTCCCCTTTCTCCATGTGGGAGCTCGAATCGGCACTGACTGACACTTAGACATTGCACTCGGTCACGACCACATCGTGTATTGCATGCTTAGACATTTCCCAGGGGCGTCAAAGGAAACCCTTCTCGAATGTTTTAATCTAATATGGCAGACAGGCAACTTCAACTCGTGGAGGGAGGCTATTTTGATCCCTCTCCTCAAACTAGAAAAGGTTTACACACGTCCCAGTAGTTATCAGAGTATCACCTTAACGAGCTGTACAGGAAAGACCATGGAGCGAATGGTTAACCGTCGTCTGGTCCGGTTGTTACAGGCCAGGAAACTCCTTAGCCGCTCTCAGTGTGGATTCCGAAGATTTCGGCCCACTGTCGACAATCTGACCTTCTAGAGGCGGCCATTCAGCAGGCTTTTCTTCGTAAGCACCAGTGTATTGGCAAATAATTCGATGTAAGTAAGGCATACGATACTATCGGTGGACTATGGGTGCACAGTGTATGGGTCAACAACGCCCTCATATTTGCGGATCATTGACGCTGTCCACTATATTTGTTCGGCTGGCCAAGGGTGCTTATCGGATCAGTCCCATACCCAGTCTCTTTGCTGAGGTGGCTGAACCGCCACTTGACTTCCGGCGCCAGCTCCTCATGGTGAGTCAGGCATGTAAGTTCCTTGCAGCTTCAACTTCACCCGCACACCATACTGTTGTTAGTCCACCTCTGAAGCGCCTTTTTTCTAACTGTCCACGAGCCACGATGCCATTTCGGATCCGCATGCAGCATGTGCTGGAGTCACTCAGCGTGGAGCCAGTACGACCCCAAATCCAGAGTTTTAACCTTTTGCCGCCCTCGTTACTGGAGAGGCCCAGGCTGATTTTAGATTTGGTGCAGTACAGGCGAGATAGCACTTCTGCTTCCGTTTTTAATGTGATATTTTCTGAAATTTTATCTGAGCACCACAACCTTGTAGCTGTTTTTACGGATGGGTCTAAGCAGAGGACTCCATTGGTTGCTCTGTCGTTTTCCCGGATCGTGTCCTCAAGGTCAGACTGCCTCCAGAATTTACTATCTTCAACGCAGAATCACATGCGATCTTGTGGGCCCTAGAGCAGATGAGACATTCTCCCAGTGTTAGATTTTTCATCTCTTCAGATTATCTGAGCGCCCTTTACTCCCTCCAGTGTTTGTACCCAGCAGATAAAGTAACCTAGAATATCCAGGATGCCCTCCTCCAACTACAACAACTGGGGAAGGAGATGTTTTTCGGCTGGGTGCGAGGGCATTTGGGGATTGCGGGGAACGAAAGGGCTGATCGAGTAGCCAAGGGATCGTGTCGTGATCCTCTGGTATTTTGTAGTGCTATCCCCCTGCATGCTATCACCTCGCTGTAGAGGTACAAAGTGATACGTCGATGGGAAGACAAGTGGCTGGAAGCGTCAGACAACAAGCTCCGTGTCGTCAAGCCCACAACTCGGAGGTGGAGTACTTCCTTCGAGCCATGTTGACGGGACGAAGTCCTCCTTACTCGTCTTCGCTTAGGCCACAGCCCTATAACACATGCTTTTTACTCCAGCGAGAGGAACCTCGAATGTGTGGCGCTTGTGGCATGCAAAAAACGGTGCACCACATTTTATTGGACTGTATTTTATTTCCTGGCCAGCGGTCTGCGGCGTAATTGCCAGCGGATCGGCAGTCTATTATCAAACGAATGTGGTTCGAGTTTTAAAGTTTTGTGAATTTTCCAATGTTTTTAACAAGATTTTAGGGAGATCTTTTTAATGTGTCAACAGGGTGTCTGGCTCACCTAAGTTTTATATAAGTGGTCAGCCAGTCACATTTCCCTGTGCTTTTCTTTTAGCTCTTCTATGTTTTGTTTTCTATATGTTTTAATTTCTTGATTAGCTATCTTCTCTCATAATTGGTTTCAGTGCATGCGAGATGGAATGACTATGTGGTCATTTCGAGTGCACGCATGTACAAAAATTGTAGTTCATTTCCACATTTATTTGTTTTAATAAGTGTAAGGGCGCTGACTACCTCGCCGTTGGGCGCCCGCCCATGTGATACACACACACACACACACACACACACACACACACACACACACATTCTCTCTCTCTCTCTCTCTCTCTCTCTCTCTCTCTCTCTCTCTCTCTCTCTCTCTCCGCTGTTGGAGCACAAAAGGTGTGACTGCTGGGACACTTCTGTGCTGTGCAAGCTGTTATTTGCCTGATTCTGATTTTTATCTGTACTTTCTCTGCAGGACAGATGCATAAGGGAACCTAAATAATATTCAGTTACTCCCATAAGAATGTTTATAAACAGTGCCCTACGAGATCTGTGTTGTCTTCCATAAAGTGTATGCTAGTTAAGATTTTTCTACATTTCTGTGTCGCATTCTCGCCAGTCTGCCTTGCTCTGTATGCACTCATTGTCCCCTTTTAATTCAATCTGATGAGTCTCATACAGACCGTACTTGAATACGGTACTGTTGTAATGTATGCTATAAGTATTTTGTGTATAATATCATTTGCAGACAAACTTAAATTTTCCTAGTATCATTCAATTGAGATACAGCCTACAATTTGCCTTGCTTACAACTGGTCTTACGTGGTCATTCCACGTATATCAATACACGTTGTTATTCCCAAACATTTGGAGGACATAACTGATTTAGTTGTGACTCGTTAATCTTTTAGCTAGAGGATACACTCTTTTTCGTTTCGTGAAGAAGCAACTTTGCATTGTTCTACATTAAGAACTAGTTGCCAGTCTTTGCACCAAACTAATATTTAACGTGCTGTTGTTGTAATTTTTACCATATAGAATTCTCTGATTGCTAACTCTCTCGTCTGTGAAGAGCCAGAGACTGCAACTAATACTGTCTGTTTAGTTATGGATGTAGAATATGAACAAGTACTGTCTTATTACTATTTAAAAGCTGTTAGCCCGTCGTTGCCTATTACTCTCTCCTGGGGCACACTAGATATAACGTCACTGTCTGTAAATGACTTCTCATTCAAGATAACGTGCTGTGTCCCGTCCCTCAGGAAATTTTGGACCCAGTCACGAATCTGTTTATACGTCCAACAGAAAAGTATTTTCTTTAGAGAAATGCGTTGTTGTTTTACTGAATAAAAAGCATTTCAAAAATTTCGAAACACCGAATCATCTTGGTTTCCTCTATCCGAGGCACACAGAAAATTGTGTGTGGAAGACACTTTTGGAGTTTCACCGTATCAATGTTTTTGGCAATGCTGTTTTCAGTGAAGGATGTGAATTTGTTCTAGATCGATCATGATGTTTGAACTCAGAATACATTCCAGTACTCTACATCGAATGATGTGGTATGGGACAGTAGGTCTGCACAACAGTTCTATTTCATTTTTCGTAGGTGATTGTGATCTTTACTCTTTTTCTTCGTGGCAACATATCTCTGTTCAAGGGATCTGTGATAAATCATTGTCAACAGCATGGCAAATTCACCCAAAAATTCTGTATAGAATTTAGCAGGACCATGAGGCCATACTGAGTTTAGTGTTTTGAGTTGCTTCCCAACACCCCTCATTCGGGAGGACGACGGTTCAATCCCGTCTCCAGCCATCCTGATTTAGGTTTTCCGTGATTTCCCTAAATCGTTTCAGGCAAATGCCGGGATGGTTCCTTTGAAAGGGCACGGCCGATTTCCTTCCCCATCCTTCCCTAACCCGAGCTTGCGCTCCGTCTCTAATGGCCTCGTTGTCGACGGGACGTTAAAACAACACTAACCCTAACCCTAACCCTAACCCTCACCCAACACCCATAGTACTGGTTGATATGTCAGTCATAGTAGGGGCATGGCTGTTGAATGATTGCACTATTTCTTGATTTTCCTTTGTGAAGGAACGTTTAAGTACATAATTCAGTTTTCTTTTTCATGTTTTACTATTTTATGTTTAAATTTCTGCCTCCTTTAAAAAATCTCTTGGTACTGCTTTTGTGGCACTGACTGTGTTAACATGTGGCCAAAATTTCTTGAGTTTGTGATAGATGCCGTTGTAATATTTGCTTTGTTAAAAGTTTACACATTGCCCTTCTGATAACTGACAAGGAGAGAACGCCTACTCGTCATCACCCAATACGTCCAAATTCATGATTCAGGTAGGGCGTGGTGAAACAAGAAAGTGCCTCAAGTGGAAACTTCAGATGGTCTAGCGTTTAGCAAATAAAAGGAATTTTGATACGGATCTAGCACTATGTGCACCTTATCAATTGTCCCTGTGACAGTGTGTTTAGGAAGCGGTGTTTGGCTCAGAAAGAAAGAGCAATGTTTCCAAACATTGATTGGACTGAGATTTGGAAACATATTAGTTCTAATGTGCTCACGTCTAATATAAAAACGTCATGGTAAAAGAAAGTTAACAATATAGTTAGCACCAATGAAAGACTGTACGCAGTCGGACTCTGTGGAAAAAAATTATGTCAACAGTGCCGTCTAGTGGACATAATAATTCATAGATACACTTGCAGCGGTCACATGAATAGTTGGAAGTGGATCCGAGAGCAAATAGCTCTGATTACAAGGACATCCCCTGAGATTATATCGCTGTCATTGATACACAGGGCCGGCCAGTGTGGCCGAGCGGTTCTAAGCGCTTCAGTCTGGAGCCACGCGACCGCTACGGTCGCAGGTTCGAATCCTGCCTCGGGCATGGATGTGTGTGATGTCCTTAGGTTAGTTAGGTTTAAGTACTTCTAAGTTCTAGGGGATTGCTGACCTCAGATGTTAAGTCCCATAGTGCTCAGAGCCAATTTGATACACAAGCCTGAAGCACGCTATTTCCCAGAGGCAAAAAATAACACTGTGTACTGGTTGCTGGGAAATTTTGTTAATTACGTCATTAACAAACTAGGACCCGACAGCACCATAGAGTTCAAGATACACATGCTGTGTGAATACTACAAAATTAGAAGGTATTCGAATGAAAAGAAAAGTTCGGTAATATGTTAAAAATTATATTTGAAAGAATGGGCATTGGTTAATATAAAAAAGAAGACTGTGTTGACAGTGATGTATTGTAGTTACCTTAAGTACATTATTTAAATTTGTGCTGTAAATTTTTGATGTAATCTTTTTCTACTTCAGAAAGTAGTTTTTGAAATTTTATAAGCTAAGGTACAGAACTTACGTGACAGTCAGATTGTGTGTTTAATAGTGTCAAAACACAAAACATTAAAGCTGCATTACTGGTTTATAGTATAAATATGAAAATTGACATTTTTTATTGAAATGTCTTTGAAAATGTGTGGCAAGGTCTTATGGGACCAAACTGCTGTCATTGGTCCCTAAGCTTACGCACTACTTAATCTAACTTAAACTAACTTAAGCTAAGGACAACACCCATGCCCGAGGGAGGATTCGAACTTCCGACGGGGGGTGCGGCGCCTTAGACCGCGCGGCGGAAATGTCTTCATCGATTGGTTAAAACCATAAGATTGTATCTGCTATAATGTAATATTCAATGGCAGGAAAATTGCCCTGTTCATTTTTGCACTGTATTGTTTAAGTCAGTTTTCCAGTGAAAGATGTATTATATAGTTCCGATCACTTTGTAACGCCGGAAATGCATATCCTTCTATTTCCATCTATTGTACTATAAATGTTTTCCTTATTTTGTTACCTGAAGATATGACATTTCTGTGTCTTTATATACTGTAATTGTTTTACTGTTTGTATATATATATTTATGCACTTATGTTGATTTGTTTTGTGAATATTATTTGTATTTATACGCTGGCTCTGGCCTAGGGAAAACTATGCTATCGAACAAATACATCGATGTGTCGTGTGGAGAACAAAAGTGTTTAGGATCTTTGGTAGTGTTAACTCTGTCGCGTGGAGCGCGGGCAGAGGAAAGTCTGGCTGGGGTGGTGCAGTGGAGCAGGTGTGTTGTGTGACTCTCCCGCGAGTTGCCGCGCTTTCGGGGTTGGGCAGCATGTAATTGCGCTCGACTTGCTATGATAGTTTCTGACACGGTGTTGCGGACGGGAAGCATTAGCTGCCGCACATCAAGAGCCCGTTTCGCCTGGTGACCGTGTCGAGAAGAAGGCGCGCCAACATCCAGCTTCTGCAACAGCGACGGCCGACAATGAGTGACTGTCGCCACCTCCTCGATCGACGGCTTCAAACCTTCAATCAAGCAACAAGGAAGACTGGAAGCACGTAAAGTTTTAGAACGGTATGGCAGACCTCAGCTTTTCAAACTGATCCATTTTCATAACTAAATGACAGCAACGTAGCATGAACCTTTGTTGCTCATTGTCCCAATTGCATTACCAAGCAGGGTCCCTTCCTTTTCCGGAATGAACCCGAGTGTCGTTGAAATTCAAACGCCAGCATCATTCGATTTCACTGCTTTAATTTCAAAGTTCAGTTAAGGTATTCATAGCTGGCTACAATATTTATATTACACAAGCACAAATTAAGAATGCGAGTTTTGTTACCGCATTTTAGCTTACCTGTGACTGCAGCTCAGCTTGGTACGTACTAAATTTTACTATTGTTAATCGTTCAGAATCATTTAATTCAAGTTCAAAGTTAAATCTCTTATTTCTAAATTGCGTGGATTCAAGTTGCTTTTGAAATGATTGTTGAGGTAGTCCAAGACTAACCGTATTTTACTGAATTTCGATGTGGTTCAGAAAGAAAGCTCGCTATTAATTTCAGTCACTAAATTAACTTTCGATTTTCCGGTTTTATTAATTCTTTTGCTAAATTAAGTCAGTGTAGCGAAATTTATTACTTCTGACAAACTTTCAGTTTTCACACTACACATGTCAACCTTCAGTTGCCACGCTTCTAGTGCTAATTATATGTGTAATAACCTTTCTTTTTCAGTTACTATAGTAATTGTCCTTAGGACTGGCGACCGTAATTTCCCCCAAATCTCAAATATCTGATTACCGCTAGTTAATTGTTAACGTAACGGCCGCACATTTACTTTCTTTATTAACTTTACCCCTTTTCAAAATTAATTTCCACCAGTTTCATTTGCATTTTTCCTTTTCATTTAGATGTAACCCTTTCCTCCCTCTTTACCGACAGATTAACTTCGGTGACGATTGCTTTTCCCAAATTTCCATTAGGTACACGCGGTTTAATTTTTCACTGTCATTAAGGTCGGTAAGTGAGGGGGAGGTTACAACTTCAGATAATTAACATTCCATTAACGTCCAGAAAGTGTCGTTGGAAGGCTAGTCAACTTTATAACATCTCTTTTCCGCCATTCTTAATTATTTAAGAGATTGTCTTATAATTTTTTTTTTTTCAAAGCGGTAAGAAATCGGATTTCTTATTGAAAGGGTCGCAGGTTCGACTCCGCCAGGCGGCAAATATTTTTTTGCTCCTTGGCAATGCGTACAGCATTGACGTCACAAATAACTGCAAAATCATATAGGTTTTTTTTATTAATTTGCATAAGCACAAGAAGTACACGCACAGGATGAAATGCGGGACTCTATTAAACATTTAAAAAGCGATTGTAGATAACGCTTTCACGGTAACGTCGTGTATGTAAATCGGCGTTCCCGTGTTGGATGTCCGATCTCTTTCCGCTGAGCCAAACACCGCTTCCTAAACACACTGTCACAGGGACAATTCATAAGGTCACATGGTGATAGATCCGCATCAAAATTCCTTTTAGTTCCTAAACCCGTGGCCATCTGGAGTTTCCAAGTGGGGCAATTTCCTGTCTCACCATGCCCTACATGTACCATAAATATGGAGGAATTCGGTAATGACGAGTAGGCGTCCTCTCCTTGTGAGTGCTTTTTAGTTGACATCTGCCTGCCTGCAAATTTTGCTTTGTTTCGTTCATGTCGTAGGTGGAGTTTTTTAAGAGACTTTCTGATATACTTCTTTATATACCGAGGGGGATTAGTGCCATCTTTAATTATTCTGCTAGGTACAAGCTTTGACAGAAAACCGCCACCCTTCCTCTGGAGTGACCTACGGGGAAGTAGGATAGCTCTGGGCATCTGTAGGCCTTCAGTCCAAGAAAACAATCTTATCACATCCTGTGTCATGTTATACATCCCGTGTCAGGTTAGCCACTTGGGGGTTCTTGGCACCCCCACCGGAAATTGATCAAGGTCACCCAGGGGAAGCCTGGGAATTTTGCGACTTAAGTTCCAGGTCATGATTTAACTCGATACTGGTCATGTGATATAAAAATGATGCAATCCCCTCTATCCCTCCCCTCGCCTCCCCTCCCCTCCCCTCCCCTCCCCTCCCCTCCCCTCCCCTCCCCTCCCCTCCCCTCCCCTCCCCTCCCCTTTGGACCAATGAGAATCAAGCATCCCCTCTACACCTTCATGTTTTATAACTGTAGCATTTGAGTGGGCACCATAGGGAGAGGTTGTAGGTTGTCGCTATTTGGTAATAACAAATGATGTCACTTGAGGTCTGTTTGTTAATATCAAATTAATATTTCGTCATTAGAGGCGCTAGTAGAGGTCACACCCAAAAAGTTATATAATTACTCTCAATTATCGATATTTTTCACAATTTTCCACATTTTACTCAATTATTAGAGTTATGTGTCAACATCAACATAATGTCCTGTCATGATGTTGCTCGGCATAATGATACTCTCAGCCAATCAAAATTCTGCATGGTCCCAATTTATTTATCATCGCTATGACATCATTCCATTACTTGTGTGTGTGTGTGACATCGAAATGAACACACTGGAAGAAACAATGACGCCATATCAATAACATTGTAGAGAATTCTATAAACACTTCAGATTTCTAACCAAAGGTACTGTATAAGAAACACCATACTGTGGTAGATAAACCCCTGCCAAACCACCACTAGTTTACTATATTGTATGATGTCATAGTAAAATTCTGATGCTTCCAACCAAAGAAACTGTATTTGTAGCACAGCGCTTAAAAAATACGCCTCTAGAGAGCAAGCAGTATCTGCAACAACCCCATTTAAAAGCATGTAGCCTGCAGTGTAACCCTTACTCTCTGATGTGTAGGTATAGCTGCAAACACTGCCATCCTGAACTGCCAATAAGCGAGAACGTTATTGTGTAATACTCTCCAGCCTGGTAGGTGACAAAGCTGCGATATCAGTTCTGGCCAAGGGAGCTCTTACGTGCTGTAATAATGGCATGTTGGGATCTGTTTGCCATTTGGTCTAACAACAAATACACACCTAGATTATGAGGAACTCTCACCCCTGCATTCACCAGTTAATGAAAGTGTAACATTTCAAGTGAGATGCTGATAGGGTATGGAATTTCTCGAGCAGCCACAGCCATTACCAGATCCATTACCCCAGACAAGAGAGCTCTACATATCTACTCAGAACTAAGCCAGGCCATCTCCGCAGTATGCTACAGAAGTATGCACTATGTATGTGTAATCATCTCCAGTCTGGTGACTGGCACAAAAGACACTCTATCATTATGGAAGGGGGCATCGCACCACAGCAAACCATTTGATACTCACTGACACCTTTGCAGATAAACGTTGCTACCAGTTTAAGCACCAAGCACATTCCTCCCCTCAATCCTTTCTCTATGGAACAATCAGAAAAAAACACCCCTCCTCCCCAACTGCTATGCTTCTAAAACTATCGTGGTTCTCAAGTGGAATGATGACCCATAGTTGTGATATCTAAAAAACGTAAACCCTACCACAGTCGTAGTATATGTGACATTACTATGAGGGTCATTCAGTAATTAAAAAGACTAATTGTTCTGGAGAAAAAAAGCGTTTCTTTGTACAAAACAATACTTTTGCTACTTTTCAACATAATCCCCTTGAACATTTATGCACTTGTTCCAACGGGCTACAAGCTTTTTTTTTATTCCGGCTGCAAAGAACTCTTTATCTTGATGTTTGAACCAATTTGCCACAAACTTTTTCACGTCCTTCCTGTCCTGGAACCTCTTCCCACGTAATGCCTCCTTCAGTGCACCAAACAAATGTAAATCACTAAGTATTAAATCAGGACTGTAAGGGGGATGAGGCGGAACTTCCCAGCCCATTTTGTCGATGGTTTAACGGGTTAGTTGAGCAATATGAGGACGTGTGTTGTCTTGCTGGAGAATCACACCTGTCCTCTGAGATCCACGTTTCTCTCTCTCTCTCTCTCTCTCTCTCTCTCTCTCTCTCTCTCTCTCTCATGGCTGGCTTCACCATGTGTTAAAGCAAATCCGAGTAGTATTGGCTGTTCATTGTACACTGCTCTTCCAGATAATCACAAAAACTGGACCTTCAGCATCCCAAAACATTGTCAACATGATTTTTCCTGCTGATGCTTGGGTTTTGAATTTTTCCTGACAGCTGAGTTGGTGTGCTTACATCCCATGCTTTGTCTTTTTGATTCTGGCTCATAATAGTGAACCCAAGGTTCATCACAAGTTAAAATTTTGTTGAGGAAGTGCTCACCTTCTCTTTCATAACGTTCCTGTTGCTCTGTGCACACTCTCAACCTTGTTTCCTTATGTAGCCACGTCAACTGCTTGGGGACCCATCTTGCACATGGTTTGCGCTACTTCAGCTTGTTACAGATAATGTTAAGAACTATACCAGTACTAACTGGAAGCTTATCAACTATCATTTCCACAGTCACACGGCAGTCGGCACGAAAAATGTCATCAATTCGACTTTCAAGTGAGGGAGTTGAAATTGCAACTGGTTGGCCAGAATGGTGTTTGTCAGTCACTGAGTGTCAACCATTTTCAAACTGCTCTACCCACTTGTAAAATTTGCACGGTTCATATAACCTTCACCATAAACTGTAGATATTCTACAGTATATATTAGTAGTAGGACAAAGTATGTACCATCCCAATCCCCATTTTTACCAAAATTATTAAAGATTGGCAGTGATAGATATGGCAACATCGCAATGATGTCATGGCGGGAAGTTCAAATTTTGGTGGGAAGATAGGTCAGTTGGGCTACCCAAACTAATCTAATCCCCTCCCACCACCTCCCCTCCCCTCCCATCCCCAAGAAAATGGCGGGACTTTCATAGTCCAGCAGGACAATGCAACACACCATGGCTACCTACACTAACCTAAGAAAATGGCGGGAAAATAGGTCATTTGGGCCACCTCCACGAACCTAAGTCATTCGACCGCCACCTCTTCCTAGGAATTGGCAGGTAAAGGACTCGGCCTGTATTAGATAGGATGGACATAATTCTTTATTTTGCAGGCAGTCCTTATTTAAACAATTTGAGGCAGTACCTCCATTCAGTGTGTTCACCATGAGGCCTGGCGTCCAGCTGGCCTAGTGCACAGTGCTGCCACCAGAGGGTGCCGTCGTCCCTCCAATGACGTAATCCAAGATTTTGGTCTGGAGGGTAAAAATGGCGGGAAAAGGACTTAGTCTGTTCTAGGCTCCTGGAGACAGGAAAGAGTGTACTTTATTTATTTTGGAACAATTTATTTAGTGACGGATTTCACGCAGTTCATTTACTACGCTGATACAAAACACTCGCCCTGACGTGTTTGGGGTCACGCTACACAACATAGTAACCTGCAAACCACTCGTAAATCACCGAAATAATGCAGTACACTGATGTACAGACATGCAAACAACTCATAAATTACCGAAATAATGCAGTTCATAGAATACAGACCTGCAAACTACTTGTAATCACCGATATAATACAGTACACTCATGTGCAGACATGAAAACAACTTGTGAATTCCCAAAAGATAAGGCATATGGAACGCTATGCAAATATGCTCACAATGCTTGAACAGCCGAAAATAATGCACTGCACAGACACCATTGCAGGTAAAAAAGGCTTTCGAACTATTTTCAACTGCAACTATCAGAGGTTCAAATACACGTACGTGCTTTGCAGGGCCAGCTGGACACAAGCCAGCGCCGGAACACGAGCCATCGATCTCACGCCACTGCAGACAGCAGGTGAAAGTCTACAGTTAGAGTTCTTAGAGTGTTATACTGACGTCACATGTCTATGTAAATAAGCGCCAAGTCACCCTCTGGGGTGCGCACACGTGTTTACCATTGCTGGCGTGAAACCTCTCTACCTGTGGATACTGTCGTCACAGGTCGCACTATAGAAATCTGTTCCAATGCTTCCCAGAACAGCATAGGGTGATTGTTCCTAGTGATCCTAATGGGACATGCAAGTCGCCTCCGGGCGCATATGTGCTTACCCAGCCACCACGCGTACCTGCCGTTCCAGCGCAAGCTTAATTGCGAAGCAAGAGATGTCTGCATAGCGACTAACCAACACAGGCGTATTTAAATGCTCTCACTACTCCATGTCTGTCAATAACAGCCAAGCCCCCCCCCCCTCCCCCACATCTGGACGTGCTATAGAAATCTTCTGCAATGCTTTCAGATCTGTACAAAATAGTTTTGCCACTGAAAGTCTCGTCTGCAGAAAGAAAAAGGTGGACAGTGCTTCCACACCAGCAGCATCAGTAATTTGGCAGGTAAATTCAGTAAGAGCCATTTAAAATGCTCCATTCATTCACAAGACATCATTTGTGCCAGGACATGGGAGCTTCTACATAGCAATGAAAACGTTTGTGTTTCGGAGGTGTATGTTGAAAGCAGGACTTAATGATTTCTAGGAAGGGTAACACGTGATGGATGGGGAGTGGCACATTAGGACCATCAGGAGGAATGCATTTGGCGTTATTCTGGGCTATTTTCGTAAACAGCTCCTGTTAGGGCAAGAATTTCCATGCAGATATGGTGAGACATCACGAAAGCTCCTAAAAAAGCGACCGTTAACTATTTCTGGATCATTTTACGATTTCCATGACGGGCTGATATGTGACGGTCAGGCTCTGCCATTAGGAGCATCAGGAAGAAGGCATTCGGTGTTACTCTCTACTATTGTCGTTAACAGTTTCTGAAAGCATTGCAGAAGATTTCTATAGCACGTCGAGACGTTGGAGGGGGGGGGGGGCATGGCTGTTATTTACATAGTCATGAGACATCAGTATAACATTGAGACATTTTAACTACCCCTGTGTCGGTATGTCGCTATGCAGACATCTCTTGTTTGGCAATTAGGCCTGCGCTGGACCAGCAGGTACGCGTGGTGGCTGGGTAAGCACGTATGTGGCCGGAGGTTTCTTGCATGTCCTGTTAGGATCGCTAGGAACAATGAATCCTGTGCTATTCTGGGAAGCATTGGAACAGGTTTCTATAGCGCAACCTGTGACATCAGTATCCACAGGTAGAGAGGTTTCGCACCAGCAATGGTAAACACATGCACGCGGCCTGGAGGGTGACTTGGCACTTATTTACATAGACATGTGATGTCAGTATAGCACTTGAAGAAATCTAACAGGACTTTCAACTGCCGTGGCAGCGGCGTGAGAGTGATAGCTCGCGCTCCAGCGCTGGCTTGCATCCGGCTGGCCCTGCAAAGTGCGTGTGCGCATTGGAACCTCTGATAGTTGCAGTTGACGATATTTCTAAATCATTTTGTACCTGCAATGAGTGTTTGTGCAGTGCATTATTGTCGGCTGTTTAAGAATTGTGAGCATGGTTGCAAAATGTTCCACATGCATTATTTTTTGAGAATTTACGAGTTGTTTTCGTGTCAACACATGAGTGTACTGCATTATGTCAGTGATTTACACGTAGTTTGTAGGTCTGTATACTGTGTACTGCATTATTTCGGTAGTTTAAGATTAGTATGCAGGTCTTTATGCTGTGTAGCGTGACCCCAAACATGTCAGGGCAAGTGTTTTGTATCAGTGTAATAAACGAACTATGTGAAATCCGTCAATAAAAAAATTGTTCCAAAATAAATAAAGTACACTCTTTCTTCCCCCCAGCAGCTCAGAACAGCTTGAGTCCTTTTCCCACCATTTTTCCCTCCAGTCCGACATCTTGGATTACTTCATGGGAGGGACAACGGCGTCCTATGGTGGCAGTACTGTGTACTAGGTCAGTTGGACTCCAGGCCTCATGGTGAACACACTGGATGGAGGTGCTGCCTCAAATTGTTCAAATTAAGACTGCCCGCAAAATAGACTTATATCCATCCTATCCAGCACAGGCTTTGAATTGAACAGCAATTATGCTGCCCAACGGACTGGTTTTCCGGCTCACGTGGTCACCCTAGCGGTCGGTGGAAGTCCAGAGACAACTCCATCTTTGGAGCATAGTGTGAAACTGGCCCTCCACGTACTCCTGTCAACCTGATTTCAGCTGGCAACTCGAATATGACCTAATCTTAGCCGCCGCCTGTGCGTCCTCGGTCAAGTGTTTGTAACTGAATAAAGTGTCACTTCCCTTTACAAAAGGCTGTCGATTTACAGCTGTATTTTATAGCTTGGTTTTAATGACGTGCCGCTACAGTGGGTTGCCAACTAAAAATAAGAAACAATAGAACAGGCTTTAAGCACATTACATCTCTACCAGAAAAAATTTAAACAACAAAAACAATGATTTTCATGGGTTACTCGCGCTGAAATCGACTCGCTGTGCAGCATTGCACTTGTTTAGGTCCGTCGACTTGTTTTCTCTTTCATCGCCAACTAAAGATTTAAATTCCTTAGGCATTGTGGTGTAGTGCCGTTCGATATCATATTTGCCGTGCCTGGCGATTATGGGACTTATATTTAAATGCTCGTGACAATATGTCTCTAGATTGCCTGTCTTTGAGAATGTGTGACATTGCAACAGCCACCGTTATTTTACACTACCTTTCGCCGGCCGCGGTGGTCTCGCGGTTCTAGGCGCGCAGTCCGGAACCGCGCGACTGCTACGGTCGCAGGTTCGAATCCTGCCTCGGGCATGGATGTGTGTGATGTCCTTAGGTTAGTTAGGTTTAAGTAGTTCTAAGTTCTAGGGGACTGATGACCACAGCTGTTAAGTCCCATAGTGCTCAGAGCCATTTGAACCATTTTACACTACCTTTAGCCACATGTAAACAGCAAGGAATACCCAGCGCTATCACTTCAAAAAATAGCGCTCATATCCGGAAGAAACAGTGCCTCAGCGCATTACTGGATGAAATGTCGCGTCGTACCAAGAATGACCGAGCAAAGCCGTGACAGAGCGCCCGCACACCGCTCATGCATACAGTTAGGCATGCTGCGGCCGATCCTGGCACAAGTTTCTGTATTCAAAAGTTACATGTGAGAGATGTATGAGGTCTGTGCTTAGGCAGCATGAGTCACATAAATCATAAGAGAAGTGGTAATAATCACTTGTCACTTAACAATGCTGTGTTCAGCTTGTGCGTATTACCAGTACCACTTCTGTTAAGGTTTATGTACGGTACCCAAGCACGAACATATCGTAAGTCGACTCATGTAACTTTAGAAAATGGATGGTTTATGCAAACCGAAAATGGTTTAACAATACCGTATTATTTTTTGTGTGTATGTTACGCTTCCTAAACATGCACAGCAAGGAATATTTCGTTTCATTCTTTGGAAACAAACAGCTAGGCGAGCCACCTTTCTGCTGGACTTCATAATTGAAATTTTCCAAGGCACAGTCACCCTTTAAGGACAGGAAGCTCTGAGGAGAGGCCATTGTCTCGGTAATAGCAAGCGACAGTGACACACCACGCAAAAAATTTTTTGAAACGCAGATAACATTAATTAGAACCTGTTCATCACTAACTTTCAGCTCGTTTGTTTCACGAGGTAACTTAAAGCCATTGTCACAGTACATACGAACAACTGAAGTATACAGAGAATTCGACTGTCCTTATTTGTTAACGTGGATGATGTATTTGTTCGTTAAAACGTGTATTTATTATAAACTGACGTGAAAAAATCGCAACACCAAATAACAATTAATATAGAGTAATGAAATTTCAGGACTGAATTTGTCTAGATAACCTGTTTAGTGACTGACATTGCAAGATCACAGGTTAATGTAAGCGCAAGACAAGCCATTGAAAATGTGAAATGTTGGTACTTTTATAACCGGTGTAGCCGCAGAATGTTGGATGCAAGCATGGATGTGTTGTCCAGGTGTTGTGGGATGGAGTTCCATACCTGTTGCACTTCATCGGTGAGTACAGGACGGTTAATGCTGTTTGTGGATGACGCAGGACTTGTCGTGTGATGATGTCCCTTAGTGCTCGTTTGGAGACAGATCTGGTGATCGAGCAGGCCAAGGGAACGTGTTGACATCTGTAGAGAATGTTGGGTTAAAATAGCGATATGATGGACGAGCGTTATCCTGTTGCAAAACACCTCCTGGAAAGCTGTTAATGAATGGCAGCACAACAGGTCGAACCACCAGAATGACGTACAAATTTGCAGTCAGGGTGCGTGGGATAACCACGAGAGTGCTCATGCTGTCCCTGGACCATAACCACAGGTGTAGATCCAATGTGTCTAGCACGCAAACAGGTTGGTTGCAGGCCTTCAACTGGCCTTCTCCTAACCAACAGACGGCCATCAATAGCACCGATGCAGAACCAGCTTTCACGATAAAACACAACAGACCTGCACCCTGCCCTCCAGTGACCTGTCGCTTGACACCGCTGACGTCGCAAATGACAGTGGTTTGGGGTCAGTGGAACGCACGCCACAGGCCGTCTAGCTCGGAGCTGAACTTGAAGTAACCTATCTGTAACCGTTGGTTGTGTCACTGTGGTGCCAACTGCTGCTCATATTGCTGCTGCAGATGCAGTACCATGCGTCAGAGCTATACGCCGAGCACTAAGGTCTTCCCTCCCCGTAATACCACGTGGCTGTCACAATCATGTGGCTACATTCCTGCCCCGCCTTTCTGCAATATCGCAAGAGGAACATCTAGCTTCCCGTAGTCCTATTACAAGACGTCATTCAAATTCAGTGAGATGTTGATAATGGCGTTTTTTGTCGCTTTAAAAGCATTCTTAACTAACATCATCTCACCGCGTCCAATCTCAGAAGTAACTAACGCCCACGACCGTTAGAGTGTGTATTTAAAGCAAACCTGATTTGCATCCTTATAGTGACGCTACTAGTGCCACTCCTATGAAACTGGCGCGAAATTTTAATAGATATCATCTTTCAGATGTAGAAACAAGCCTGCCAATTTTCATTTATGCCGTACAATTCCTTCTTGGTGTTGCTGCGATTTTTGCCGTCAGTGTAAAATGTGTGTTCAAAATCCTGCAAATAAATATATTTTGAATGTATGAGGTTCATTATACTAATTGAGAATTTTTTACGTACGTGTATCGAAGACCCAAAAAATTAATATGCCTCGAGGAGTTCATACATCTAAAAAATAAAAAAGTGGATTTCAGAGCATGTTTGGAGCCATCTTCAAATATGTTACAACAGCTGATGATAGCCAAAATTCATCAAAAGAAACTGATTCTCACTTTGATGCAAGGAATGATTCAGATAATATCAGGTTATCTTCAGAAAGCAACAGCGACGATGAAGAAATAACCTCTGAAGAAGACAAATCCTAAAAAATACTGAAAATGACTCTGTTAATGTTGATAATGTTACTGCTATCAAAGATTGTAATAATATAAATGACTCACTTCAGGACTTGAAAGATGTCTCTCATTGGAGCATACCCATTCCTAATAATGTTCGCTTTGCGATCATTAAAATAAGGTGGTAAACATTTCCAAAACAGAGAAAGGCCATTCGGCACTGTAACTAGGCATAGATCAAAAACAAAAGGTGATTTGGATGTTATATTATGTAATTCTCAAGGTTGTCGCAATGGAGCTGTTATGAGCGGCGTATATGGGGGAGTACAAGCTAATATGATAGCAAAAGACAATAAAGCCGTTTTTGTTGGACGTATTAATCATTCAGTTTATTTAGGTTGCCATCACTGATTTGCTCAAAGTGTAACTAGCGTAACATTTTTCGGAACAGTGGTGACCATTTTTACATTTTACTCTGCATCCACGCGCCACAGGGCCTAACTTTTAAAGCAAAACATTCGTTAATCTCGGCAATTAGTTGGAGTGCTCATTGTGCAGCAGTAGAAGTACTGGCAGAAAACAGTTATGGGGTTGTCGCTGCAATTGAGAATTATGTGATTAATAAGAAAATTTGGGCACCAGAGGTTCTGCCCAAAATTCTAAGCCTGCTGTACGTGAATTCACATTTATTTACTATATTTCCTTTTGGAATGATGTACTAAGGGAAGTAAATTGTATTCAGATTGCATTGCCAAGTAAAGGTTTCATTTTAGGTCAGTTAACTATAAAAAAAGGAGCACTCAGTCTTTATACATATCAAAAGTGACGTCACATAGTAGAAGAGGAATTCGTCGTAAAAAAAAAAAAAAAAAAGAAAAAGAAACACGAATGTCTGGTGAATTGTCCACCGATGTAGGACTCAGATAGAGATCGCAACAGCAAAATGATATTTTGGAACGTCTTGACCGATTGTAGGTTGTGCAGCCAAATACTTCGGCTTTGGCGAACACGGAGGAGTTGAAATTAGCTATTTCAAAATTTCCTGTTTTTTATTATGAGATATCAGAATCAGGACACACCTATGCCATAATTTAATGTGAGCTGTGAGTGCGTAGCAGAAATAAGTAGGCCCTTTTTGTCATAAAGAAAACTGCAGTCAGAATATTGTGATAAGCTGATGATTGAAGGTCTTGGAACAGACCTTCTGAGACACAGTTGTTATTACATCTCTTTTACTCGGGGCCGTCTTTAACCTATCGGAGTCCTTGGGAATATTAGGATAATGGGGTCCCTATGGCCTTGACAGAGCATCGTTTTGTTGGAATAGACAAAGTAGATAAGCGAGGTTCTAGATATATTTTTATTTCAATACATTCACAGTAAATGAATATATAATATAATCCACAAAAGTAACTCTTTTAGCATTCACAGGTTAGTGCTAAAAAACTATGTTGATTGAAGAGGTACCCTTCTAAATTTGAGATGGGCAAAATCGCTAATCCCGTCTTCAAAATTTGTATTTTTGAGCATATCACATTCTATGGACAACAGTGATAAACTGGTTAATCTCTCTTGAGCATTGTGCTTCTTAATTCATTTTTTATTCTTTTCGATCTGGAGGAGGAGCGATCCGCACCGCAATCGGTTATCAACATGCTTAAAAATATTCTCAGTGCGAGTTCCACATTTGGAAATGTCTTCAGTTTTGTTTTCTTTCAAAAGGTGATATATTTCCAGTATACTATTAGTTCTCCCATTTTTACTATGAACAGTTTTCAAGTATTCTGTTAAATGCAGACATTCCGTTTCCAACTCTTGCTCGTTAACGTCTTCATAATAAATTTCAGCGAATACTTTGCAACTTTGTCTCAGCTCTTCGGAATTCAGTGTCTTCAAGCGAAAAAATAAACCAAAGATTTGGCTAATGTTCTCATACGAACTTACTAGCTGTTTTAGATGAACGCTCAGGGTATCACTTACGGGAAGAAACGTTTCTACTTTGAATTGCTCTTTTCCATTCAGTTGGACTGACGGTGCAGAGACATCAAAAAGCTCTGACGTGAGCTTCTACGTTTTGTTCTTTGAGACAGGTCCTTGTAATCAGATTCCGCGTTTCTTTCTCTGGCGGACGACTCCAAGTCATCGAATTTATCCTTGGGGTTAATGATAAAATCACCAAGTGACGTGAACAAATTAGTTGGAACATGCAGTGTTATTGTTTCTTTCTTAAGATAATTACTTATTTTGTCTATTCTGTCCAATATAGAGCTCCAAATTTTCGTTAGTATAATAAATTCTAGCAATGTCATTTTCTGGACAGACTAAGAGCTTTGTCTCTAGTTTCTGTTGCCTGTTCTGTATCTTCTGCGATGAACGTCAAAGTTTCTATAATTTGTTTATGACCTTCATGCAAGGCGCTTATTGCATCAGCTCGGGCTGACCATCTGGTTTTTGAAAGACTTCTAACAACGTTTTTTTAACCTAATAGTTCTGTCAATGTATTCCATCGGTGGGTAGAGATAAAAAAAGTTATACACTTTCTGAGTCATTTCAAAAAACTTTGTTGCCTCTGATACACACCCAGCAGTTTGGTCACCTACCAAGTTTAGTGAATGTCCCGCATAGGGTACAAAAGTGACAAATCTACATTTCTCCTTGATTCTTGCTTGTGGACCAGTTTACTTCCCTGACATATTTAAAGCATTGTCGTAACTTTCTCCTCGGCAATCTTTTATGGGAATATCACGAGTCTGTAAAAAAATTCAAGATGGTTTCCGCTAAATACTCAGATTTATGGTCTTTGATAGGTATAAACTATAGGAATCTTTCAACGAGAATACGGTCTTTAATGTATCGAATTATAAAAGTTAGCTCAACATGAGACAGATCGGACGTACTGTCAACGCTAATGGAAAAAATATTTTGCCAATTTAGCTTCATTTATAATTTTTAGGACCTCTTCTCACATTACATCAATAAGCCCATTATAGATATTCGCCGCCGCGCGGGATTAGCCGAGCGGTCTGAGGTGCTGCAGTCATGGACTGTGCGGCTGGTCCCGGCAGAGGTTCGAGTCCTCCCTCGGGCGTGGGTGCGTGTGTTTGTCATTAGGATGATTTAGGTTAAGTAGTGTGTAAGCTTAGGGACTGATGACCTTAGCAATTAAGTCCCACAAGATTTGACACACATTTGAACATTTTAACAGATATTCGCTGATAAATAAGAAGTGTTACCTTTGTCAGGATTCCCAAAATTTTGTAAGTGATCTGCAAAAAATGTATAGAATTCACTCAATAATTCCACACATCCCAAACAATTTCCATTGTTGGGAGATGCTAGGATTTCGTTGTCACCGCGAAATGGAAGCCCTGTCGATGCACAAAAATTTTACAACAGCTATAATCTGTTTAAGTACATTTCTCCAGTGACCCACTTCTTTTTTATATTGAGGTAATAAGTCTGCCTATTCTACCAACCGCTTTACTTCGAGCCAGATAAGTCATCATAGATTGCCTATAAGCTGGGCTATTTTCATGTGTTAAAATTATGTGATTATTGTTACATCCACTCGGAGAGTGTAGATTTACATCAGAAGGATTTAATAACCAGCATGGAAAACAATAGAGTTTTTGGAAGGCGAGTACAACAACAATTTTCTTTTAACACTTTCTGTTGTGTTGGCATAAGAGCCAACACCGTGTTACTAGTGGAGGCCGAAATGCACGCGTTTTAGCTTACGCCGGCTGACGTGAGGAGGGAAGGACTATACTGACGTGAGGTCTGGAACATGACAAGGAATTAGAATTCAGAAATCGGACGTAATTAGTTTGATACTTAACTTTAATCCATTAATGATGAACGTCGCTCTTGACGGTACATGATTCTGTTCAGAATACATTCATATTCATAGTAACTGAATATGGCGTCTTGCTAGGTCGTAGCAAATGACGTTGCTGAAGGCTATGCTAAACTGTCGTCTCTGCAAATGAGAGCGTATGTAGGCAGTGAACCATCACTAGCTAAGTTAGTTAACTTAACAACTGGGGCTCCGACTAGACCTGCCGTGTGGCGGTGCTCGGTCTGCAATCACTGATAGTGGCGACACGTGGGTCCGACGTATACTAACGGACCACGGCCGATTTAAAGGCTACCACCTAGCAAGTGTGGTGTCTGGCGGTGACACCACACTTTCATTGTTCTTTAATTTGTGAATAAATAGTTCTTTGTTGAAATACGTAGTTACTGATTCATTACCATCTTTGTAGGTTCTGGATGCCTCGAAAAAGCCAGAATCTTTATTTTGAAAAATACGGGTCCCTTACGAATCAAAACTTCACGATTTCTTTCCGTAAAATTTTTATGAAAATGATTAGCGGGATCGTGTGATATTTCTCCTGGTTGGTAAACTGTTGTTCAACTGACACAGTTGTCGGTGTTGGTGAAGTCATCGAAGTTGTTGCCCTTTCGTCAGAGGGACGGTCGCTTTCTGATTCAGTCTCTTTTCCTGAACTGGTAGAAATCTGAAATTGGTATAGGACATGAACATTCAGAAATTTCCGCAATTTATGATCGGCACGTCTCATCACGTGGAAGATTTATTATTTGATTGATACTTACCTAAGTTGCTCCAGTAGTAGTAGTAAAATATGCTGTTACTTTTGGCAACTTTTTCAATTACTTCCTTCTGATGTACAGATTTTTACTTTTTGCAGAGCCACAAGGATATGATCGTTTCGACATTTTATATTCAGTATTTATTTTTACACCGAAAATAATCGCTAACACAAAACGAAACAGGCAAACTACGATTTAATCAAAGAATACTCCAGAGCACAGTCAGTAACAAGTACAAACAAAACAAACGTCGCAAACTGCAGTCAAATACAGAGGAAACAAAACAAACGTCATAAAACCGCAGTCAAATACAGGGGAATTTCCGATCGTCGAGTCGAATTATTTAAGTCGGTCGGTCACGTTTAATTTTACGTCTCTATTCGCTCCGTGCAGAACTGTGCAATGCGCAAAGCTAATAGTAGATATTGTAGTCAGTCATTATTGCTCGATTTTTCAAAATAAATTTATTTTTTTGGTAATAAATTTCGGTTATTGTTTGATGATTTGGCAGGAACTAGGGGGCCCATCGGTCGCGGGGCACTAGGCACGTGCCCGGAGTGCCCAGTGGGAGAGAGGGGCTTGCTTTTACCTCGTAGTATAATATGTGGTTCATACCAAGAGTGAATTAGAGGTGAAGTGAAAAATTCCCTACCACAATAGCAGAAGTGAAACTTGCCAGATATACAGAATGGAATTGTAAAAGTTTCCGGTATACTTCAGACAGGGAACTGGAAGTCTCGACTTAGAAACAAACTGAACTACAGCTCATTGACCACGTATATTACATCTAAGAATATACTGTGTCTCAAATATGCCTAAAACGGTAAAAAATTGTCGCTAACTTGGCGGAAATACGGTACAGTACTTTACTTGCTTTCATGAAGTCATCCTCCAGCACAGCGTAGATAGCTTCGCGCAATGCAGCTTTCAAAACTGCCGTAGAAAATCCTAGATCCTTGTAGCTGCTATTGCCAGGAATCCTATTGCCAGGAATCTTATACAAGATTTATATACTGGGAGCTGCGTCAAAAGACAATTACGCATTTCTAAATTCATCCTCAAATAATTACGCCAGTTCTTGAACTTGCCCTCGTGAAGTAAGTTTATTTGCTAAAAAACGCCTTCGCTTAAGCAGCCACCGGTAGAAAATTTTGATGTTTTTCTGTTTCTCGTATTTTGTTTGCACTTATTAGAAACACAAGTTGCGAACACAGACCGTAATAAAACTGCCTACATTTCTGAATAAATGAAATAAACTTTGATATTACTGTACGAGAGTTTGGTCGCTTGGTACAGAAATTTTTCTACATAGGCAGATGGCGGGCGAGCAGTAGACTGGGATTAATATCGTGTGAACAAACCACGTTTGCAGCGATCTGTTGCATGCACAGACATTTACGCAGATATCTGCGAAGACAGATCGTTGCGTGTGGATGGGCCATTGCACCAAAAAATAATTAATGTAAAGAAATGAAATTTCGGGAATATATTTGTCTAGGTAACATACTTAAAGGATTATCATAGCAAGACTACAGTTACTGTAAGCGCAAGACAAGCCATTGAAAATGTGAAATTAGAGTACATTAAAACAAGTGCAGCCACCAGAATGTTGAATGTAAGCATGCAAACGTTCGTGCATTTTGTTGTACAGGTGCCGGATGTCAGTTTGTGGGATGGAGCTGTATGCCTGTTACACTTTGTCTGTCAATACACGGACGGTTAATGTTGTTTGTCGATGACGTTGGACTTGTCGTCCGGTGATGTCCCTTATGTGCTCGATTGGAGACAGATCTGGTGATCGAGCAGGCCAAGGCAACATGCCGATACTCTGTAGAGAATGTTGGGTTACAACAGCGGCATGTGGACGAGCCTTATCATGCTAGAAAACACCCCGTGGTATGCTGTTAACGAATGACAGCACAACAGCTCGAATCATCAGATTAACGTACAAATTTGCAGTCAGGTTGCCTGGGGTAACCATGAGAGTGCTCCTGCTGTCATACGAAATCGCACCCTAGAACATAATCCGAGGTGTTGGTCCATTGTGCGTAGCATGCAGACAGGTTGGGCGCAGCCCTCATCTGGTCTCCTAATCAACACACGGCCATCACTGGCACCGACTCAGAACCAGATTTCATGAGAAAACACAACAGACCTCCACCCTGCCCTCCAGTGAGCTTTCGCTTGTCACCACTGACGTCTCAAATGGCGGTGGTTTGGGGTCAGTGGAATGCACGTTACAGGGCGTAAGACTCGGAGCTGTCCTTGAAGTAACGTGTTTGTAACAGTTCGTTATGTCACTGTGGTACCAACTGCTGCTCGGATAGCTGCTGCAGGTGCTGTACAATGTACCAAAGCCATACGCCGAACACGATGGTCTTTCCTCTCGGTGGTGCCACGTGGCTTCCTGCAGCCCGGTCTCCTAGCAAACGTACATTTTCGTGACCACTGCAAAAAAATGGTTCAAATAGTTCTGAGCACTATGCGACTTAACTTCTGAGGCCATCAGTCGCCTAGAACTTAGAACTAATTAAACCTAACTAACCTAAGGACATCTCACACATCCATGCCCGATGCAGGATTCGAACCTGCGACCGTAGCGGTCGCTCGGCTTCAGACTGTAGCGCCTTGAACCGCACGGCCACTCCGGCCGGCGTGTGACCACTGCAGCCAGCAGTCATGTACAGTGGCTACAATCCTGCCAAGATTTTCTGCAGTATCGCAGAAGGAGCATCCAGCTTTTCGTAGCCCTATTACACGACCTCGTTCAAACTCAGTGAATTGTAGATAATGACGTCTTTGTTACCCTAAATGCATTCTTGACTAACATCAATTCACAATTTCAAAGGTAACTAACGCTCACGATTGTTACAGCGTGTATTTAAAGCAAACCTGATTTGCATCCTCATAGTAGCGCTACTAGTGCCACACTTATGAGACTGGCGCGAAATTTGAATAGACATCATCTTTCAGATGTAGAAAACGCGCCTACCAAGTTTCACTTATGTCATACAACTTGTTCTTGATGTTGCAATTTTTTTTCTGTCGGTGTACAACACCCCTAGTGGTACTGGTACTTATTAGAGGAGACGTCGTTGCCGTGTGTCATGGAAACCAATATGGTGGTTGAAATTCAAAGAAGTATGCCAATAGGACGTCCAAAGTTGTCATAGAAGCAGTATCTGTCTACCTGTTACTATATATTCGTACTTAGTTTACGATAACTTCGTACATTTTGCGAAGCGTTTATCATTTGCTGGGGCTGATGTAATTCGTTTTCTGCGCGAATTTTGCGATCCCGTGACTCTGCAGCCATCAGTCAGCAGTTATGCTACATCGCTAATTCGTTATTCTTTCGTCTGACGCTATACTCATCAGACTTCCGGTAACTCTGCTATTCTTGTTCTTATGGTGCTCATTTTCGGAATATGACTTTTACATGAAGTCGAAGCCCATTTTAATGAAATTATAGACTGTTGTGTTAACCCAATTGTATCACCAGATCGCTGTTCTCCTCTGGACCATGTTGTCCAAATTTATGGTTTAAAAGTCTCCAGTCAAGACTCGACAATTGATGGAACCTTGAGTTGAGGCCCACCCCCTGTCGGCTTTTCAAATCGGAGGCCCTCAATCAGTTGTTGGTATGAAACTGCAAATGGTAAGTGCCTCACATGCAGGGTCAGTGTTCACCATCGCTTTAGCTAAATGCTTGCAGAAACTGCGAGTGACCTCAGAAACCAAGCAAAAAATACCACTGTGAAATATTTCTGTGTGGTCTAACACAATAACCCAAAACTTCCCTTTTAGAAAATGTATTGGCAATTCGCGTCACGTTTCATGTCCTTATCGATAAAAGGTGATCGGTCCCAACCACGAGGTTATTACTTGGTCACGAAGTTCACCCTAATTCAAAAAACCGTATATTGCAGTGAAATAAACCAAGAAGTTACAGCATGGTATGTGGTCCTCAGTTCCTAACATCTCCCAATAACATTACAATGAAATAACAATAGGACCAAGTATAACAGTGTGTGCTAAGTTCATCGTAGAGGAAATTATCACTCGTAAGACATTAGAGGTGCCATCAGTGTATACAAAAAGTACTATAAGATAAGTGTATGTTCGCAGTGTTAAATATTAATCAAAGCAATACTGTACATTAAATACCTTTCAGCATAATTACTTCTACTGTCATAGTTCATAAAGTAAATGACTGTACCCATGAATGGACAATTACGCACTGCTGTGTTATGGGTCATGAACAGTATTTCACCTACAACTAAAATTATTCTGTTCATATTTTAGACAAAGATAACTCATTAACTTTAATCTGAAAGAAAAATATACACCACACAGCACAAAGTAGTACCTTTGAGAGCAAGTGATTTAACAGTGTTGATTAGTAATCAACTTTACTCAGTGAATAGGCAAGGCAACTCCTACCTGCTTGAACGAATGCATGTTTTCACAGCGATATGTACTGATGATTTTTTCTTGAGCATCCAACCGCGTCAAGTGATTAAATGTCCACAAGCTTTCGGTCGAGTGCTCCTCAGCCATTGTCAAGTTTTGAGTCCCATGTGTCTTATGCTGCCATCATAATAGAACATGCTGACTTTGACACGAAGATCAGGTTGATGCTGGAAGACGACATATACCAAAATTTTTCACAGAATCCAACATCCACAATAATGAGGAAAACGCCGGAGCTTCTCAACCAGTCATCACTGGAAAAGAATGTCGTTAAGAATCTCCTCCCCCTTGCACCCCTAAAAGTTCATATACCGAGCTAGGTGACGCAGTGGTTAGCACATTGGACTCGCATTCAGGAGGACGACTGTTCAAACCCGCGTCTGGCCATACAGATTTACGTTTCCCGTGTGATTTCCCTAAATCGCTCCAGGCAAATGCCGGGATGGTTTCTTAGAAAGGGCACTGCCGATTTCCTCCCCCATCCTTGACACGATCCGAGGTTATGCTCCGTTTCTAGTGACAGCAATGTCGATGGGACGTTAACCGAATCTTCCTTCCTTCCAAAAGTTCATACGAAGGGAATAACTCTACAGCTCATTGTGACCACCATTGCATCGCTGGGTTACTGACTGACGAAACATCTGGCCAGCTTTCTTTCTACATATGTTGGTCACTGTGTGCACTACATCAAGAATACGATGGACATCATGAGCCGAATTAAATTTGAGCACTGTAGATAAGGAGATATGATGGTCCTCTTTGATTGGCTTTCAATATTCATACGCATTGCCATCAAAGACTCCATAATAGATCTTCTCTCCCAGTTCTTCGACTGCACTTTTGAGGATTTATGTCATGAAACTTTTTTCCGTTGAATGGTGGAGAATATTTCAACCAGAGAAAAGGTAAGGTGTCACAGTGGGAAGTCAAATAAGTCTAGTTATTGCCATCCTCTTAATGGAATTCGTAAACACGGCTAATGCAATGTCTAGTAACTTTCATCATCGTGTCGGCACATTTGTTGTGTGGCCTTATGGACGTGAAAACTAGGGAGAGTAGTTTGACCACATGAACAACATTAAATTGACGTGGAGGTAGAGACAGACGCTGTTTTGCCATTCCCTGTCGTTCTCATCTGCCCAAAAGTAAATGGATGTCTCAGCCACAGTGTTTACCGGAAACTCACGCATACTGCCCGTTATCTGCACGCTGCCAGCTACCATCACCCATCACAGAAATGTTCTCATCTGATGACCTTGGTGCATCGAATAGAAGCCGTTTCAAATGATGAAAACTTGTTGAAAAAAGCGAGCCACTTACAGAAACTATTAAAGGAAAACGGCTGCAGCAGCTGACAAATTTCACTGAAGGCACCAATGCGGATGCTCCCATCCTCCCCCCCCCCCCCCCCCCCAATGGAACTGTGGGTGTCCCAGTCTAGTAAGATAAAATTATGCAGATCATAGAGGATCCTAGATGAAGTACTATGAATTACAAAATAAAAAAATTAATGGTCAGAAATGAATATGTAGTTTTCTATTCATGTAAATAACTGACACTCTACAGCAACAACTTAACCTAAGAAAGCTATGTGAAGTGATGACCACCAGTCTCAATGCATTATACTGACAGAGAAAAAATCGGAACACCAAGGAGTTCTGCGACATCAGTGAAAGCTGGTAGGTGATTTTTTCTACATCTGAAAGATGATGTCTATTCAGATTTGGCGCTAGTAGCGCCACTATGAGGATTAAAATCAGGTTTGCTTTATATACACTCTCTAACAGTCATGAGTGTTAGTTATCTTTGAGATTGGACTTGATGAGTTGATTTATTCACCTTTGAGGTTGGACGTGATGAGTTGATTTAGTCAAGAATGCCTTTAAGGCAACAAAGACGCCATTATCAACACCTCACTGAGTTTGAACAAGGTCATGTAATAGGGCTACGAGAAGCCAGAGGTTCCTTCTGTGATACTGCAGAAAGACTTGGCAGGGATGAAGCCACTGTACATGATTGCTGGCTGCAGTGGTCACAGGAATGTATAATCTCAAGAAGACTGGGCTTCAGACAGCCATGTGGCACTACCAAGTGGAAAGACCGTCGTGTTCAGTGTAGGGGTCTGATGTATCGTACAGCATCTGCACAGCAATTTTAGCAGCAGTTGGTGGCACCCCAGTGATGCCTAGTTGAGGACCAGTACCCAACCTGTCTGCTTGCTAGATACACCGGACCTAGACTTGGAATTATTGTAAGGATATGATTTCCTACGACAGCAAGTGTACTTTCATGGTTATCTCAAGCATACTGACTGCAAATTTGTATGGCAGTCTGGTGATTTGTCCTGTTGTCCCACCATTCATGAATAGTATTCCACAGACTGTGCTGTTTGTGTTGTTCTTCCCTTGATTTCCAACATCCTATATCATGGTACCAATGACCCTGCTGTTTGGTCGTCTCTCCAAAATCAACCAACCAACAGCATTCCAGGGGCTGCCTTCCAACAGCATAACGCTTGCCTACCTATCACTGTTATAACCCAACATGCTCTTCAGAGTGTCGACATGTTGCCTTGGCCTGCTTGATCATCAGATCTTTCTCCAATCGAACATATGGGGCATCATTGATGACAACTCCAGTGTTATTCACAAACAACATTAACCATCCCTGTGTTGACCGACCAAATGAAACAAGTCTGGAACTCCATCCCACAAAGTGACATTTGGCACCTGTATAACACAATGCATGCACATGTGCGTGCTTACATTTAACATTCTGCCGATTACAGTGGTTGTTAGTGACCAGCATTTTACATTTACAATTGCTTATCTTGTGATTACATTAACATGTGATCTTGCAATGTTAATCACTTAAATATGTTACCTAGACTAATATATTCCCAAAATTTCATTACTTTACATTAATTATTTTTTGATGTTGAGTTTTTTTTCTGTCAGTGTATTACCACATAACCCATTGTCAAAGCTGAAATCTGGGTTCAGAATCATTTGTTCCAAGTTTGCATGAATTGTTTTTGATATTCTAGCTCTCTCTCTCTGCATTGTATTCTTCATAGTGTGCATTTCACGTGTAGTTTGATTGGCACTTATTGATGAATCTTCTCCTGCCGAATTCAAAATTATCTTCACAAAATTTATGTGAACAATTCTGTATTAATTCAACCTGCATAGGTTCCAATATGGGCTACAGTGCTCAGGAATCAGGCAAACCAACTACTATTTTCGTGTGTTACTTTGTGTGGCATCTGCCTTTTCTACAACTAGTTTCATGTGGTTGCTCTACCCTAAACGTCCTTGGACAGATATTCCTAAATACTTCATAGCTGTCACTGTTTCCATGTATGATCTCCAGTTATTTAATCAATAAATAGTGGGACACTCTGCATGTTTATTCATAAAACATTCAAATCCACATAAGTTGAGGCCAGGTGCCATTGGGTAACATCCTCATCTTGAAAAGTCTTTCATCAACTGAACTGTGTGGGAAGAGCATTGTAATCCATGAAAAGGAAAAGGAAGATCAAAGTTTAAAATTGTTCAGATGTTACGAGCTTGAGAGACAGAACAGAAGATTTGATTGGGCAGGAATTGAGTTCAAATAGGCCAGGCCTTTTTGAATGGCCATTCTGGTATTTTCCTGAGAGAATTATAGAATCTGCTAAAACCTAAATCAGTATGGTGGGATGTTCCCTGAAGCCCACTACTCTTGAAAATGAGTTCAATGACTTCAGGTGCCAGTTTTCACTGATAAAATGGAAAGAGACCTAAATGACATCAGTCTACTAGATGGCAAATCAACAATGGAACTGTTACAGCTTTGTCAGGCCAATCAAGATGGCTGAAGATGTCATCTGGATTCACTTGACACAGCTGCAACATTTCTGTTGTTGCCGAGAACAAATTACCACATGATACTCCTTTTTATCAATGGGTTGTGCCATTTTAGTTTGGCGGCTGTAACAATATGCTACAGTACTGTCACAAAGGGATATAAATGGCATGTACCTACAAACACACACTTGATTAATTAAGGAGATGTGTCACAGACAGGCACAACAAAAAGACTACTATATATATATATATATATATATATATATATATATATATATATATATATATATATATATCTGTGTGTGTGTGTGTGTGTGTGTGTGTGTGTGTGTGTGTGTGTGTGTGTGTGTGCTTTAGAAGAGGACCTTTTGGCAGTCTTTTTGTTGTGCCTATTGCAATTCAACATCCTCTCTATAAATAAAGTTGCACTCTGTCCTTTTCATAATATTGTCATTATTCCATCCTAGATTTTCCATTGTGTGTCTTCCTTAATTAATCAACTATTCAGTAGTAATTGAAATTTTGTGACTAACCTTCATATAGAGTTCATGCATCTTTTACTCATGGACAAGCAAGCACATGAAAGAAAAAAAATTATAACTTCTGTGTTCCAAGTATTGTTCAGTCATCTTTAGGTGGCATTGCAGTCTGGACAGAGTCAATGCACAGAAAGTGTAGATTTCATCCCTTGTCTTGTGTGATGTATGCAAAATTGTGTGCAATCTAAATGTAACCATGAAGGGAAAATGCATGTTAGAGGATATGCACTAAGGAAAGGAGTTCACTTTGTTAATTGATCCTTTCTCACACTTATTAGAGATCATAAAGGATTGGGTTCACAGAAATCTAGCATGACTAATCACAAATTAATTTTGCTGCAAGGCTGAATTTGATATAGGAAGGTATCATGTACACTTTAAACTGGTTTCTGAATGAAGTCACTGTAACTAACATCTGAAGCAGAGTGGCATATAAAAAGCCCCCACTGTTTCCTGCTTGTAAGGTTGCGTTATTATGGTGGACTCAGCAGTGTTGATTGTTTTTAATGAAGTCAATCCACTTTCAGCTATTAAAATATTATTTATAGTGATTGCAGTTTTGATACATGATCATTGTAAAGCATCGTGAGATGATGTGACCCACTCAACAATGTAAAGTTGTGATGTGCTGGAACATAGTTCCCAGCAGGGTAAGAGCAAATACATGTGGTGGTTTAAATCTATTCACTGTTTCATACACCATGTGAGCATACATCACAGTGCTGACAGAATAATGACAAACAGCAGACAGGATGATAAAAACAACATCCACAAGAAACACTTAAGTCAAAATCTCATGTAGCAGATGTGGTAGATGTATTTGATTTTACACTTCTGGGTATTATGTTCCAGCATCTCACAACGTTGTGTTTTTGAGGGGTCCCAACATTTCACAATGCTCAACAATGACCATTTGTTGAAGTTTCAATTGCAGTAAATAATTCTTTAACAGCCTAAAGCGGAATGACTTCATTTAAATTTTTCAGGAAGGCTGTGGAAGCAGTGCTCCTCAAAATGCAGAGATCTGTTAGACCACTTGGAATTGTCACAAGTCTTGAACTGCATGCTCGATCTCTGGTCAAACTGTGAGAGAGCTGTCTGCTTCTTCCAGAAACTTGTAGTCTACACAAGAGAGAATAGCAGCTTGTATGAAGGGTCAGGGAACAATTTGATACTTTAAGGTGGATGCATAAGTAATATTAGGTCTACTTTACATAGAATGAAATTTTTTTATTATGAATATTATAATATTCGAAAACAGAATTAGCAAACTCTTTGCTCCTGTATAGGGACAGACTACTCCTTAGATCACAAAAGCATGATTCTTGACAAAATATTTGATGACATGAGTAAATTTGCCTAAACGGTATCTCAATTGTACAGGATGGATTTTGGTTGTGTGGATTTCATTGGAAGTGTATTGAAAAACAGAAAAATCATTATGTTTAATGATTGACCATCAGTAGAGTCAAGATCTGTTTTCTTAGAAAAACAATGGACGTCATAATTCCACATTTTTATATTTATTCTAGAGTACTTGCAGACCTGTGTTGATGACTACAATCTTTCATTTATTTTACTTTATTAAGAATTGTTGACTCTTTTGTTTCTTCATTGCCTTCTGATTTTTAAAGTGCTGTGTACTTTTAAAAGCCTATTAAGGAGGTACATTACTCTTTTTGAACTTGCTCCCCTTTGTGACTTTGTACTGTTCTGTGTGGGAGTGTGGATTGCCTGTTGCTTTAAAATTTCTTCCGTTATTCTACTGATGTCCTGGTTCTTTTAGGAGATGACTATTAGTGTTATGTTAAAGTTTTAGATACACTAATAGAATCAGTTAAGTGTCAAATTGGTAATCAAAAATTCTAAGAATTCAGTTCCCAGTAGATCTTAGAATTCTCTTCTGTGACACAAAAAAGTATGACACTAGTAAAAATTTTGTGAATGTGGAAGTCATGCATTCTCTTGCTGAAAAATGACTTCTAGGGCGTTCTGTAGAAAGGGTATGGCTACAGGTCACAGGATGTCATTCACATAGGTCACTCTCATCACAGTGCTCTGGACATGCATCAACTGTGATTTCTGGTTGCACCCACACCATAAGGCCCTGAATTTGTGCTGTGTGTCTTGTACGAATGTAGTCACTGTGATGCCACCTCCCCCTGTCTGTGGTGATCCAAAATGTGGCGATCACTTTCGAACAAACAAACCTTGGTTCATCCAAAAACACTGTATGTTGTCGTGCCTGTCCCCCCAGTGACATTGTTCCATATACCACTGTCGTCTAGCATGCTTCTGCACATTCGTCAAAGGTAGGTGGAGAAGTGGATGATACACACGTAACCCATGCCGTAATAAAACTTTGGTTTATAGTGACAAGGAGAGCTGCAGGCACATGTTACCAGTATGTGGTGTTGTGCCGTGATATCAGTCTTTACCTGGAACCCGTGGGCTGACGTGGTTAAAATGCAAACCATTTCTGCAGAACATACTAGTGCACATGTCCTGTGAATATGAACATCCTATCTCTAGTCATTCAAGGTGTTTTGTTATTCTTGAACATGAGTGTATAAGAAGTTTCTCACTAAATGGATAATGAGGAGTGATAA
Organism: Schistocerca piceifrons; assembly: GCF_021461385.2. NCBI lineage: Eukaryota > Metazoa > Arthropoda > Insecta > Orthoptera > Acrididae > Schistocerca > Schistocerca piceifrons. Next base: position 538,316,284 of record NC_060149.1, read on the forward strand.
ATACACATGAGTGTGATACTGTTGTAGCTGCAATGTTAGAGTTTCATCCTATAAATACTTTCATATTTCTCTGAAAACATAACCACAAACTGAAACTGTCAGTTATTCTACTAGCATAAGTTACAGTCCTATAAATGGGTTCTATATGCTACTTGAAAATTTACTGATAAACCATTCATGTACTGTGTTATTTAAAAGCAATCTGCTCAATTGAGAGTGATAAGTGTATGGTGCCCAGATTCTTTGTCATAGTTGTTTATGACACATGGACATCATATGGTAGTTAAGTTTTCTTATTTATAATGTAACATTCACCTTTTATGGAATTTTTAAGCATGGTTTTGTTTTTAATGTCAAAAATTGTCACAATCTTGTTAATATATGTTTCAGATTTTTTTCCTGTGTGTAGTGTATAACCTGATACCATGTATTTTTAATTTGAAGTTATCATTGCAAACTTTTTCGCTTAATATGTTCTGAAAGTGACTTACTTAACCATACTTGTCTCATTCATAATGGAGCAGTGCTCACCATGGAGCTCTCCACGCATTCTCAGTCCAGTGGATGTACGACACATTCTGGCCAGCCGATCGACAGAGAATCTCAGTGCGTTGCACATCCATGGAGAGGCAGAACTCCTGGGATCCCCCATGCGCAGACGATGGGCACGGCGTTCTCTTCGTGGTCGCCAACAGACACAGTCACGATCCAGCTCAGCTGCCTCAGAAAAGGACAAGGAGGAGGACACGAAGAGAGAGGCTGAGAAGCTGCTCAGGGATGGCGAGGAAGAGCTTCGTTTGCGGCTTGACACGCTCAGTGTGAGACACAGGTACTCTCTGTTTAAAACATTTTATCTTATATATTTGTTTGTTTGTATTAATTTGATCACTGACTGAGTATCACTCTTGTATCAGATCATCTTATTTACAATATCTTTTTATTTTCCAGAGCCTGTAACATAGAATGTAAAATCTCCAGGTTTTGTAATGCTACCCTTTTATGTATAAAACAGATTTTTCTGTACAACTTTACATCATTTACACAGAGTATCTTGGTGTGTACAAAATTGTGATATAAAAAAGTTCTAGTTATGCTACTAGAACTATTGTGCTGTACATTAAATCCATTGGTATAACTGATTACAGGAACTGATTGAGGTTGTGCAGTGGTTAGCGCAGTGAACTCGCATTCAGGAGACAATGGTTCAAGTCCCTGTGTAGCCATCCTGGTTTAGGTTTTCCATGATTTCCCTAAGGCAAATGGCTCGTTTGAAAAAGGCATGGCCGTTTTCCCTCCCTTCCTTGCGTAATCTGAGCTTGTGCCACATAACTAATGGTATTGTTGAGAACTCTAATCATCCTTTCCTGCCTTCTTTCCTTTGGCTAGAGGAATAATTTATTGTGTTCATCATTATGTAAGCTGCCATAATTAATTTTAATGTGAAATATTTCTCTCCAAAACATATGCAAGTCAGTGGTTGAGAACTGATTTTATTGTCATAATTTGTTCCCCTTGGGTTTTATCAAACAAAAGTGAAGCTTGGTTCATGCAAAGATACAGAGCAGGAGGAAAAAATCTAGTAATAGAAAGCTAGAGAAATCTGAGTGTTAAATACCTCATTGATCAAAAATTGAGCTGCAGTCACAAATCACGTTAGAAACTTTTTCCACTAAATGTTATGTCTGTATGTACAGTAGATATCCCTGTGCAGTATACCTTTTTCATTGTGTCAGATGCGAGCAGAAGATGCTAAACACATCATTCAGTAAAATTATTTTGTTTTCTTCACTACCAGTAACTGACTATCTCATCTGACGAACTAACACATGCTGCAGTGACCATATACTGCTGTTTGGAATAGAGCAGAAAACAGACGTAAACAAACATTTAACATTGACCAAAATGTCAGCCAGCATACAAGACTAAACCTTCCAAAAATAGTGTGCATTTTGGCTAGAGTTAGTCACTAAATAAAAATGTACACCCTGAAAAGATTGTTGAAAAAACATAAAACATGCATCTATTGTTACTCATTGAGGTAGAGCATTGGTTTAGTGTCATGAAAAATCAGAATTTTGTGAAGCCAGCTGCTTGTATGTCTTATGACACTGAACCAAGGAAACACTGGATTTTTGTTTGGTACTGCTTCATTTGTACTGACTTGTGCAGAACACGGATAGGTCAGTAGTCAGTAACTGCTGTGTGTGTGTGTGTGTGTGTGTGTGTGTGTGTGTGTGTGTGTGTGTTTTGTCGTATTGTTCATAAGTCAATAAATCAATGTGATCACAAAAAAGTAGGCTGTGAAATGAATGTCAGTCACATGCCTTTGAATCTATCTCTACTTACTTATGTCTAGTACCTGTAACACATGCAAAGGCTATAAGGGACTGCCACAGGCAGAATTATGTCTGTGGTCGATTATGTACTATTGTACATGTCATCCATTTTGTTCACTGATGAGGCCTTATTGGGACAAGATGGCATCATAACTTACCCTACAGTGTGGCTACCACTAATCATCAGTTAGTTAGTTAGTGCTGGTTCAGATTCAGTGGTTCAGATTCAGTGTACAGTATGGCGTTACGAGTGACCATCTACAACTGACTGGATCAGTATACTTCACCTTACTGAGAGATACACTGTCTTTTCTATTACATAATGTTCCCCTGTCAGTTGAATCGTGGGGTGTGTGCATGATGAGGATTCAGTACACTTCCGTTTGTTGTCCAAAATTCCAGACACATCCAATGTCCCATGATGTTGGATATGATGTCGAAGCCCATTGCATTGGCTTTCCCAGTTATGGATGTAAAAAAACTTGGACTTGCAGTGAATTGGGGACTATAGGTGTATTGTAAGAAAGGAACATGTTTGAAGGGGCAATGCCTATTTGCAGTGTTCAGTGGATCTAATGCTGGGGTAGATGACCAAAATGGCACAGGTACTAAAGAAGCTGTTGAAGTCATTGATATTGTGTGCAGCATGTTCAGCATTCAGGTTGCAGAATTTATGACTGGCCACAGAGCAGATTAGTTTTTATCACTTTATAACACAGCACACAAATTGCAGCACAGCTGTTATATGGCATTCGTATTTTCTCATCTGGTCATACATTTGTTCACATCAGAAATACCTGTGACTAGACTGCAATAGGGAGTTGTGTGAGGGTGCATAGAGCTAATCTTGCACCTAGGTTGACCATAGGTGACTAACTGTTGCTTTGAATCCCGCACCTCACTGATCTTCACTTTCATGTAATTGATCTTACCCTACTCCAGTCTCAAGTACCTTATATTTGATGATAGATACTGCTACTTATGATGCTATTATGTCAGCCAAGAGGTGGCTTAAAACTCTTTGCGTGTGTGTGTGTATGTGTGCGTGTGCGTGTGCGTGTGTGTGTGTGTGTGTGTGTGTGCGTGTGTGTGTGTGCAGCAGATACAGCATCCCAAGCATTTGCTAACCAATTACTTACAAATTGAAAGATCATTTGAATGATTCTTTTGTTGAAATGATGTGGAATGAATCAGTTTACAGGATATGTATACATGACTGGTTTTAACATTAATGAAAATATTTTTCATACATACTTGTGCAGCTACACTTAAAAATAGGATCTTGCACTTACAGGCTGCCAGGTGTTACTCTCCTTTCCATGCTGCTGTAAGTTTAATTTCTGACTTGTCTTTTTACTACTCCCTCAGAAGCTCAATCTGTGATGACCAGGTACCATCATATCTCTGGTATCTTGATCCAGAAACTTTGAAAACCTGTGCCAAACAGAATGGAATTGGAACTTGGGCGTTTTACAGAGCTGTTAATACACCAGCATTAACATCACCTTCACTCTCTGGGTTACTTGCTGGATTTGATTATCTGTAGTGCCATCTCCACTTGCCCATTTCCTCATCGTTGACTTCCATCCACGCTAGGTGACGTGCTGTTGACAGCCTCATGGTGGTCAGCACAGCCTCAGTGAGTTCATTGAATCAGATCTTTCAAACTCCAGTCACAGTAATACTGAACCTGTTGTTCCCAACCTGTGGGCTGGTCAGTGCTGCAGGTTATCTGTCATTGCAAACTCTGAATGTGCCCAGTCCAATGTAGTGCCATAAATGCTAGAGATGTTGTCACTTCTCAAAGGTGAAATGACAAGGCAACATATGGCATATGTGTGAAAGATAGTCATTGAACAGATTCATCTTGTTCAGTGTTAAACCTCCATGTAAGTTCCGTAGGTAATCACCAGAGAAAATTCTTGGTCACAAAGGAAGATGCACAAAGTAGTTGAACATTTTCCAAACAACCTGCTTCACCAACAAAAAAGGCAAAATCCACATCCAGATCAGACAAAATACAAAGAAACCTTGCACTAAACCTGAGCCTATGCATACGTGAGATGTGTTTCAAACTTTCAGTCATGTATTGAAAGGTTACCCCATCCACTATAAGGATTATATGTATGGTGAGAGAGCAATATTCATCCACAATACACACCATTCTTTACCTGTTACCCTCACCAGCCACCTTTGAGCAGTAAGCATTCAGGCTTACACACCATTAAGAATAACTTTGTACTCCCTGACCTGGTACCTCATGAATGTGTGGATAATGAAGTTCCTGAGGACTTCATACATGATCTCAACTATCCCCTTTCTCTTCCTCAGGGATCTATTTGTCCCAGGGCTTGAGTTGTGGAGAAGTTCCTCTTATCAAATGATATCTGCCTACCCAGTACAGGGAAAGGAGCACACTTCAGCACTCCACACATATCACCCATAGCTGCACAGCACTTTCCTCTCTTATGCTAGCTAATACTGTTGTCTGAGACATGGCAGAGAACTTACACTCTAGTGACCACTTTGCCATTTGAATTCCCATACCGGATACATCAATATCTGCCACCAAACTAAATAAACAGATATTTAACGAAACCAGCTGTACACTGTACAGAATCTGGCTGTATTCAAATACAAATCCAGAATTCATTACATGATAGAATGTGTCAGTACTGTGATCTAGAAAACTGCTGATGTCCATAGCATGAAGTTGTGTGTTGAAACTGGCAGATGGCCAGGCCCATGGTGGAACAAGGAGTGCTATTTAGCTGTTAGTGACAGATGGGTAATAGTTTGTACTCTTCAGTGTTACTGTAGATGGAGTCCAAACACCACTCTTTTATGTTAGAGTTTGAACCTGTGCTGTCATTGCCTGGTAATACAACGCCAGAGCCAAAGTGGTGTGCAATATGTAGCAAACTGTGAATTTTGACCTAGAGAACTACTTTTTAGGCTCTTTAATAGAATCTGATTTGTGGAACAATATAGTGATTTTTGTAGAGAAGCAGTCGTGATCCCCATTCTAGAACTCAGGTAGGATCACATCAGCTGTAGTTGTTGTCACAGTGTAACACTTACCAGTTGTATATCAAAGACAACAGAACAAATGCTCAACACATACTTAGTATGGACATTCTAAACCAGAAAACTTTTCAGTCATCTTCAGTGTGGTTCCCTTAGGTATCACTCTATTGTTAAGCTGGAGTAGAAACCTTTACTGTTGTGGGTTGCAGTGGTGCAGTGTGGACTGGTTCGAGCCTATCAGATGCCTCATGGTGCTAATAAAACATTATTAACAAAGTAAACATTTGTTGCTCAGAAATATACAGTTGTCTTGATTCACAGGCTGCCCCCAACAGCAGAGCAGGAGTGGTGTGCATGATGCTGGGAATGTACCAACATCTGTGCATGGTGTGCAGTGCTGTTGTACAGTGGCAAATGAAGCTGTGTCAGGCCCAACAACATCACGAGGCCACTGACCACATTGCGCAGGTGGCAGCATCTGCTCTAGACATGGCTGCTAGCAGCTCTGAAAAGTGGGTGACGAGGGTACATATGATCATACTATGGACTGCACAAATTGCTTGAAGTCCTGGAGTCATGCTGTGGCCATTTGCCAGAAGAGTAGCCAGCACCATCAGAGTCTGCCCACAGTAGTGGAAGGCGGGCAGTGGAAGCTGCATGCCCCCACAGTGAAGTATGATGGCCTTCTCTTTGAACTCACTGGTTAGGCCACCAGAAGGCCCACTGAATGATGGTGCCCATAGCTTCCTGTCAGTCTCAACTTGGATGGTGATGCTGCAGCTTGTGGCAGCTAAGTGATCAGGTGGGACTTGCTGTTCCATCAAAGGTTGTAGACAGCTAGATGAGCAGGGGATAGACCATCAGAGCTCTGATTTCCAGGCTGGATGGCTGACAATTGAGTAGTTCCCCCCACCAGAATAGGAGTAATATTTATGCGAGACTTGCTCATGTGCTTTTGCTGCAGTGAGACAGCATTGACATTGCTTGGCCTGCTTTTCTTGCCAGGTCAGGTCCTCTGATCACTCTGGTTGAAGCTGAAAGTTGTCTCAACTTCACCTTTCAGGAGCAGCAACAGATTTATTTTACAGAGTTGGCATACCGAATAGTTATTCTTGTTTCCAACTTACACCTTCGTACTCCATTCTGCGTGGTCATCAAAATGACTGCATTCCTCTCTCCCTGTGATGTCATTCTGTTGCAGTGGCATCTTGGACACCAACTCTTATGGTGTGCAGCGATTAACTCTGTCTTGTGGCATATTACATGTGACATCAGTGATCCTCCCTTGTCGGCAGACTGCCCTGCTTTCCTCACCTTTTGCTCTGGCAGGGAAGACTTCAAAATTTTATGCCTTATGCAAAGGCTGCTATTTCATGGCACTTCACTAAACTCAACACTCCTGGTGGCACTGATACAAGAGACAACACCTGATAGGAAAACACCTATGACACTGATGTGTCTGGAGTCATATGGTACGCAGCAGTATCACAAGCGTGTGCCACCATTCAGGTATTCTTCACACCAGGTGCCTCAAGGTTCCAGTCTGTCACCACACAGATGGCACTTATAAACTGGAACCAATTTATGCTTCTGCCATGAGACATTCAGATAGTGAGCTCCATCTGCCTATAGTTATGTCAGCTGCCACAGAGGGTACTGATAACTGGAACTAATTTGCAAAATAGTACACAGGTTTAAATCATTCTGGTGGTCACTGAGAAATGGAGACATGCACCACACACATCCAACCAACCATTCCTACAGCTTGCTCAGCAACAGTTCAGACAGTTCCAGTTTACAGTTATCTTCAGCCAGTCCAGATCAACAGCTACTACCACTGTAGCTAGCTACTATACATGAGTGATTGTCAGACAGTAAATGCAGAGTATTAAGTGCCTAAGTGTTCTTCAGATTAGAGCCAAACATGTAGCTGGATACAGCAGTCCATACTGAGTACCTATAGATTAGATTGTTCTTTTTTCAATGTGTTAGGTTAGATTAGTGTATAGGACATTAGCTACAGTGCCATGCACCACCCAGTGCTCATAGCTGAGTGTTTCATTCTGTATAAATTCTTTTAATAAATGTTTATTACTCATTTTATTTATTTTTTCCTATATTGTGTATATTTTAGATATAATGCTCTGTGATTACATCTGTGGCAAACAAGCAAGCCAGCTACCTTGTTCAACCACAATTATTCTGCAGTAGGGCGCGTCACTTCTTGCTACCTTGGATGTTGGGTATCAGAGTTATTTGGATGAATACAACAGACACTACATGGAGATTCAGTAATATCCAACAACTGTTTGAATGGTACTGCCAGGACACTCTGTCCATCATATTGTGATCTTTCTTTTCAGGTATTTTATGTTTTAAGTTGGCAATATACTCACAGTCCAACACACCTAAGAAAATGGTGTCCTTTAGGAGTGTGAATTAAGTGTCGCCCTTAGTGCAATAGCCATTATGAGTACAGTGTCTGCAGTCTGGTAGATTTTGTCACTAAGCCATTGTCAAGCACATGAGCTGTGAGTGAAGAACTTACTTTGTGTCAGAGTTTTCCAAAAAATGCATATTATCCACTATAGTGTCCTGGTCCTGTTATTGTGATATACTACAACTATACCCAAACCTGGTGTGACAAACCTTCGATCAGTTTCATTCCTTGTGGGTCCTTTGCTAATATAAATTTTCTGGAAAATAACATTCCACAGTGGACTGATTTTATAACATATTTCTTTTGTTTCAATGGCCAAAACTATTAGTAGCAACAAATAACAGCTTTTATAAAAACAAGCAGCTGTGGAACAATGTTATCTTTCAGAAAATCTATATTGGCTGAAGACCCAGCACACAAACACCCAAAATTGATATGTATTTGACTCATTAAGCTTTATTATCAGCTCTCAACACCTCAGAAATATTGAGACATGAAACATTCATATCATAAACATAATACATATTATGAACTTTCTTTGTATTTCATCAAACCAAATACATCTTGTTAAGGCACTAACGTACTACCGATTTCAATCCATACACCACAATTTAAGTGGGGGTATATAAAACATGGAAAGAGGAATGGAAAAAAACAAGATAGTAGAGAGGCCACTAATACAGTAATGTGCAAGCTGCTCATCCCGGAAGATGATTGGTTACAGATTAGAAATGGGGTAGATGGTATCTAACATCAGTGATAAGGGTACATTTCTGTCGTGGAAACTTTCTTAAACACCTCCACAGAATAGTTTTTAGATACTTCCCAAGTTGTTTTTGCTACTCAACATCAGAATGTTTAATTGGACAGATAAAAAATCTACTAACCAAGTGGCAGCAGAAGACACACACAAAATAAGGTTGTAATTAGGCAAGCTTTTGGAGACAGTGGCTCCTCTCTCAGACTGAAGGGTTGAAGGGGAAGGAAGAGGGATGAAAGAAAAGGAGTGAAGAGGTCTAGGAAAAGGGGTAGATTTCGGGAAAGTCAACCAGAACCTGGTGTTAAGGGAGAAACCGGGTGTCAAGGGAGACTTTCTGCACTGGATGAGAAGGGTGACTTTCCCAAAATCTATCCCTTTACCTAGACCTCTCCAGTCATTTTCCTTCACCCCTCTTCCTTCCCCTTCAACCCTTCTGCCTGAAGAAGGAGCCACTGGCTCCGAAAGCTTGCCTAATTACTACCTTCGCTTTGTGAGTAGATTTTTTGTCTATCCAATTGAATTATTTTGTCAAAAATTGATTGTTTTCAGTATCAGAATGTTGGTTAAATCACGTAGACTTTCCTTTTGAATGTTATGTTGATCCGTAGGTAACTTTGTGTAAGAGACTAAGCAAACTGAAACACCATTATATTTCTAATATCACCACTATGCTTGTATCAGAGAATGCAAAAACTTACTGAATCATCAATGATATTTGTAAGAGGTTGTAGCCTACACATACAATTCTTAACTACTATTTGCTCTGTATGTACTAACAAAAATTTGCGTAATCATCAGATGTACTACAACTGTAATATGTTGGTGGCTGCATGGTATGTACACCAGATACCAATAAAAAAGGAAACAAAGGAAACTGTACAAATTCAGATAGTGATTAAATGAAGTTGCAGCTTAGTGTTTGAGTTAGTAAAGGGATGAAATTGCAAACTGCACAGAGTGATTAGAAATACTGGAAAAACTAAGACCCTGCAGTGGTGGCAGGTATAGAAATGGTGATTGGTTGGAGACATGCGATTGCTGAGAACAGTGTGGCAGCTACCAGCTTGGAGTGAACTGCAATCCCATTATTCAGGAAATTATTTTTCTTCTCCTTTATAACTATGAACTCAGTAAAGCCAGTTCTCTAGTTTATGTGGTAAAATAACAGGCACATAATGAAGTTAATATATTCAAAGATCAACGAGATAAGCTAATTGTTCTAATCAGAATTAGAGTATTTATCTCTTCAGCTCATTGAAAACTTATTTAACGTTTTTATCCTGTAATTTTTCCCAGCCCAAGATGAAGCAAGAATTCATCACAGACTCTGCTCATTTGCTATGGCTTAAAGAGCTTGGTCGTTTGACCAAATTTTATGTCATGTCTGTTAACCACATGGAATAACAAAACCAATTTATATTTAATTTTAAAGTGCTGAATTGATAAATTAATTTCATCTCCATTGAAAACTTCTGTGACTTTCAATATTGACTATAATGATATTCGCACCTGTTACAGACAGTTTTTGAAGTATCTCATTGTTCAGTTGTATTTGGAATGGTAGAGCGTACCTTCAGTAGCATCACATAAAGTACACACTTGCAATGAACTGCAGCTGTGAAATCAACGCTAATGGGTGACTTTCCCTAAGCTATTCACCTAATAGAAAAAGCATCCCAGTGTGAACATATAAAAGCCTCCCTCTCTGGTTGTCCCTTCTACCACTTGATGTGTGTGTGTGTGTGTGTGTGTGTGTGTGTGTGTGTGTGTGTGTGAGAGAGTGTGTGTGAGAGAGAGAGAGAGAGAGAGAGAGAGAGAGAGAGAGAGAGAGAGAGAGAGAGAGAGAGAGAGAGAGGGGGGGGGGGGGGGAGAGAGGGAGGGGGGGGGTTATGAAATGGGGGCACCTATTTGGTGATTGACGTGCAATATCTGGCAGGCCACAATGGCATGAAACAAGTAATGATAAAATCTTGGGTAACAGAAGTGGAAGACCTGCTATTAAAAATCACAGAGAATATATGGTAGACAAAAAAACACTAGAAGTCTTCAAGGCAAAGTATTGAGTCCTGCTTTTAAGAAAGGGAGTAAATAATGAGGAAAAATTCGTTGAGGCATTTCACTGCTTTAGATACCTGGAGAGAGCTAGTCAAGGATCTTATAAAATAGATGAAGGAAGATTGAAGACAAATTAAAAGGTAGAGAGCATGTTTTGCGCAGAGATACTCACAGTTTAACCTTCATGCTTAGGATGTCCAGGCAAAAACTGAAAAGAAAATTAAGTACTTTGTGTTTCATTTGTGGATCTAAAAGGGTCATTCAGCAGACTCCCAATAGCCGAACTCTGGAATTTTGCAGAGGAATGTGGAGTAAGCTAGACTTTACGTAGATCCATCAGCACCTTGTATACAAAATCTGGGAACTATGTGAGAACAGGAAATTAGAATTTGTCGAATTCATTATGTGATAAGGAGACTGACTAGGCTCTAACATCTGACACATCTTCTTTTGTTATGTAGTTCCACTGGATAGTGAAGGCATGCAGCAGCAAAGTTACAAAACTGACTGTTGGAAATTACTCTACGAAACTGGTTCAGTTGATCTACTTGGCTCTTGCAGGCAACCTTTAGAGAACAAAACATGAAAGAAATTACGAAGAAGGGAGTGGAGGTAAATGTTGTAAAAGTCAAAACCATTATTACAAGCTAAAGGGAAGAAAGGCATGATATCACATTTGAAAGAATGCCATTAAAACAGGTTTGTTAAATTAAGTAATTGAGTTCTCTCATCAGTGCAGATGAGAATATAGCAGAAATGGGGCAACAGGACATCTGCTTAATGCAGTCACACAGAACTTCCTCAAGAAAAGACACTTGATATAGATAAATCTACCTTCATCCCAATGTTAACGTACCTACAGTAATGTGAATGTGTAGGAAAAACAAACCTGTAATATTCAGATACAGCATTAGTTGTGTTCTGCATGAAACAGTCATATTGTTTAAATATCTTGGTGCAATGTTGCAAAACAATATGAAATGGAATAAACATGTGACAGGTGTGGTTGGGAAGGTGACTGGTCGAATTTGGTTTATTGGGAGAATTTAGGAAAGTGTGGTTCATTTGTAAAGAAGACCGCATGTGGGACACTAGTGCAAACTGTTCTTGAGCCTGCTCAAGTGCTTGAGATCCGCAGCAGGATGGATTACAGGAAAATACTGAAGCAATTCATAGGTGGGCTACCAGATTTGTTACTGGTAGGTTAAGATAACAAGTGGGTGTTACGAAGATGCTTCGGGAACTCAAATAGGAATCCCTGGAGGGAAGGCAACATTCTTTTCAAGGAATGTTATTGAGAAAATGTAGAGAACCAGCATTTGAAGCTGACTGCAGAATAATTCTACTGCCACCAGCATACATTTGGCACAAGGACCATGAAGATACAAACAATTAGGTCTCATACAAAGGCATATAGACAGCGGTTTTCCTCTTGCTCCATCTATGAATGGAACAGGAAAGGAAACAATTAGTACTTGTGCAGGGTACCCTCCTCCATGCACCATACAGTGGCTTGCAGTGTGTGGCTGTAGATGTAGATGTAGATATGGCTGCTAATCTTGTATAGTGTACAAATGAACAAAAAATCTGATCCAAGCAACACCAAATTCTATCAGTAGAAAACAGGACCAGGATCAGAAATACAGCCATTCAGAAAAATAAATTGAAACACAAAGCCTCTGAAACCTATTATCCAAGTGCAGAAGCTGAACTGGTTCAGAAACTTTCAGTGAATATTGAAAGATCAGCTACCATGATTAATGGAGGAGGAAAGACTAGAAGGCAAAAAAGTGTGAGGTCAGCCAAGAAAGACAAGGGAGAATATAATAGAAGAAGTACTTCAGGAATAGGATTGTTGGTTAGAGAAGCTGTACCTGTGACTGCAGACATGAAGAGATGGGGAGCCCATGTATCTTCCACACCAAGAACCTATGTATCTTCCACACCAGGTTGTTCGATCTCACATGCCCATAGATACAAGTGAACAGGTAGGGGCAAACACCTGATATGCAAACAGTCAGGCAGCTGGGCTGTAGTGTACACAACACCGGCCTGGAGCCCGTGAGCAGTGGTGGCCAAATAGCTAGTGTATGTGCAGAACATGAGCAATAGGGCCATGTGGTGCATAGCCTACCCAACCTGCATCTGCCCAAAAGTGAGCTGATGTGCAGCCAGGTGTGCCCATGTGCTGTGTGGCACCTATGGTACAGCTTACTCTGCACTGAAATGTAGATGGGGATCAGATTAAGTATGGAAGTATGTTGTAACATTGCTAAAATTATACAATACAGTATATGCATTTAAAGTGCACGTCATTTATGTTGGCGGCCGAGTTTAGGTTCGTTCTGCGCATCTGACGTCACAAAACACAGTCAGCCAATGAACAGAGAACGACGTTGCCACATCTCGACTGCAGTGCAGAGCATGGACGAGTGTCTTCAGTTTTAGAAACGTTCAGTCATAAATAAAGTAATAGAACAAAAGCAATGTCTTGATAGCAGACATTCTTTTATAGAAAGTTTGGAAAAATCATTCTTTATACCAACTGCTTAATATTCTATTAATTAATTAAACCAAACAAGCAATAAGACTCCTAATTCAGACGATAGCAAGGAAAGGTGTTTGTATCACTCTCACGAACAGCTTTTTCGCAATAAAGAACAGCGGTAATTGTTTATTTCCTATTGTACTTCGACGAAGCGTGAGTAATTCGTAGTCATACCAACAGTGTTTGTCAATATTTTGCATGACCTATTATAGTCCTCATTGCGTTATGTACTCACTTATGGCGTTACGTAGTCAGACGAGGTGCGTTAGCGTAACGGTTAAGGTATTAGGCTGCTAACCGAAAGGTTATGAGTTGAAACCTTGTGTGGTGCTCAAACCTTGTGTACTGCTTAATATTTTCATTATTTAAAAACAATATCGAAGTGCCTTACTTCACGAATTATATTCGTTTGAATGCAATTTTTTGAAATTTCTAGTGCTTTGTCTCTTTATTAACCCTTTCGCTGCTGCAGACACGTGCTCGTCGCATTCCGCGCTGTGCGCGATTTTGTCACTGCACTGCTCGCCTGTGCAGACACATGGTGTTCCGACTGCTTTGACTCTCTTATCATTCGATTCCACAAAAACTATTTGGCCCAAAAATTAGATTTTTACACATCTTCTTGACTGATACCTTCCCCCCATAAATGACTTAATTTTGTTTCGATGTTCAACGTAGTTATTATGCAGCATTAAATATAGTAAACCATTGCACGAAATTTTGAAGAGTTTGCAGGGTAGAAGTCCATAGCGTATACTTTCCGTATGGTCGATTTTAGTTGCCACAATGTTGAGAGTGAAATGTGGACAAGATACCTAAATTTCATATAAAATTTACTGTATACTCTATGGACTTTTACCTCTGCGAACTCTTCAAAATTTCGAGCGATGGTTTACTATATTTAATGCTGCATAATAACTGCGTTGAACATCGAAACAAAATTACGTCATTTATGGGGGGAAGGTATCAGTCAAGAAGATGTGTAAAAATCTAATTTTTGGGCCAAATTGTTTTTGTGGAATCGATTGATAAGAGTGTCAAAGCAGTCGGAACACGATGTGTCTGCACAGGCGAGCAGTGCAGTGACAAAATCGCGCACAGCGCGGAATGCAGGGAGCACGTCTTTGTAGCAGCAAAAGGGTTAATGCGGCCGTGGTGGCTTTACTTCATGAACTGTGCGCTCCCCCCTACAGGTAAGCTTGCGAACTATGCTATACTTTGGCGCTGCTTCTATTGGCGCGTGCGTCGTGTGCAACTAGCAACGCAGCAATCTCCCGCTTCTGGGCGGGCATGCGCGAGCCGCCAAGATAAAAGAATTGAACTATAGTATACACTTGAGCTTTAATGAAAAAATGTGCTTTTTCAGTCTATATTCAGGGAAAAGTATGCATTTTTCAGAAATTAGCAAATTGAAAAGCTGTGCAAAATTGATCTATCAAGCACTTAAACTTTATCTGTATTGTTCATTGAATATTAAATTTTGTCAACTATAAGTGATACAATTTTGAACTGGACCTACTCCTTTGTTTTACTTACTCAGCTCTAAAGTACACAGATTTTGCACTAAAAGTAAACTATGTGTAATGTATAGTTCAAAGTAATCATTTCAATATTGATAGTGCATTTAGGGACAGGGAGTGGGGCTAGTGATATAGGTCTTGTATGACAATCTGTTATTGTACCAATGCTGCTGTCAATAAGTATTGGCTTTTGGTTAATGGTCATTCTTTGATTTACAGGGTTATTACAGCAAATGAGGCTAAAAGTCTGGTTGCACTTCTTCACACTAATGATGACCTGCTACTGGAGAGAACTCTTATGACAATTGGAAATTGTGGGACATTCTCTGCAAATCAGGTATCATTCCTCTCAACGTGTATTGAATGGTTGTTTTATTGTTATTGCAGTGTATACATTCTGCATGTTTACAGAATTATCTTAGCTTTTGTTTCCAGGATTTTAAGAGATAAAAAATTAACATTCCTTCACAGGAAAGCAGTGTGTAACTAAATGTATGAGGGATAATACACTATTCATGAAAGCAATATATCCACAGAAGTTACTTGTAGTTCAGAGAGTTGTTCATTAAGGCCTTACACACATCTATTTCCAAGGCTTGAAACAGTGCTATGGATCATTTCTTTCCCCTTGGGAAGAAAGAGAACTTCCAGGGTTCAGATATGAGCTCAAAACTGAGTGTGCAATTGATTGGTTTGTGGACTCTTCAATATATGCATGTGTTTTTAATGTAAGTTTATGCATTTTTTGTGAAATGGAGGTGGCAGAATGAAGTTAGCACTCTCATCTGACAGAACTGGGCAGTGCCACACAAAGTCAACATAAATTATCAATATGAAAAGATATAGCACCAAGACATTTATTTCCCCCCTTCCTTTTCCAAACCACACTGTAAGAGGCAAGCCAAGACATGAGAAAAGAAGTGAAATATGTAGAATACTTATTGGGATGTATCAGGACAAATTATTAACCTTCCTTGACTTGAAAAACCATTTTTCTTTGTGAATCAAGTTGAAAACAAATTTGGAGAAGTTATTTTGACACACAGAGTGTGATGTATATCTATATTGATGAACACAGCATCCCCCTCTGTCACATGCATTACTCTAAGACAATAAACTTGGTGATATCTTGTTGCAGTCACTCCTCAACAGAGCCTTGATATGTTTCAAAGTTTATTTTTTCACAGTGATCACATAGTTCAAGCAGTTTAATATTTATGTGCAAACCTAGGAAAACATGGTGTTTACTTCATCTGCCATAGTCATTGGGGAATGAAAGGAAGTAGGAAAGACTTGAAGGGTGATTATTACCAGAAAAAGTGAAAAATGGTATATCAGTGCAAAGTTGCACCTGAAGTATCACCTCCCATCAGGCATTCCAAATGAAAGTGCTTTGCCCATATGTTATCACACTGCAGATATCATCCAATCTGTGGAGACTGCAGCCATTACACTAGAATACCCATTTTGAACAGGCACCTGATTACTCCAGTTGCAGGAAGTAGCTTAACTGGCTTGCCAAGTTTAACAGAAATCTTTGACTGCCTCATGTCCGAAGAAGCCAGAAAAAAGTATGTATGTCTCCATTCTGTCCATAAGACAGTAAATGTTATGCAAACAGTAACTAATCCACCATCTACAATCAAGGTAAATAGTCTCACCTATCCTCCACTATGAACTGTGGTGACCACCCACACCTGTTACTTTTCAATTAAATTCTCATATTAGAAGGTGCTTGGAGACACTCCATTGTTACATACCTTATGCAAAAACCTGGCTGGATCCTACCCTTGACCAAAAGGATGTGTTACACCCCTCTGATGATTGCTGCTTTCAGTACTGAGTGAGTATCCCAGGTTTTAATCAGTTACAGTAATGGATCAAGTGTTGAAGACTGTGTGGGTTATGCATTCATGTACATTTGGGGCAGTGAACAGCACTTCCTTTGAATGAATACAGTATTTTCACAGCACAACTGGTAGTCATCAAACATTCTCTTTGACACATCATGACCTGTTTACATAATTCTTTCTTAATTTGTACTGACTCCTTGAGCGTTCTACAACCTAAAACTTGCTGTACTGCCCTCAACACCCATTGGTGCTAACCATTAACAATCTTCTCTCTGACTTCCACTATGACTTCCTTTCTGTCTCTGATTCTTAGGCCGGCATTCGTCTGATGAAGTTTCTGACATTTTGCCATCACAAGTTGCTGGCATTGTCAAAGTTTCACCCTCCATTGCAGGTGGTGGGCTGAAGCTGAGCTCGCAACCACAAACTATATGTACCTGGTGCGCCAACGTCTAAGGGCTTCTCCATGGTCATTTCCAGTGCCGTTATGTTGCTACCTGTAACGTTTGTTCACTACAGCACAGGAAGTGAGGATCCATTTACCCTGAGGCTTTCTTCTTTCATGTTGAAGCTATTCTTGTGTTTATGTATTTATATGTTTTCTATGAACAAGTGTGCTCTATAGCCAGAGCTTCCATGTTGGCGAATTTTAGTACATGGTGCATCTCACACAGCGCTTGCTCTGCAACAGCCAATTTCTCCACCTGCCCCAACCTGCAATGTCACTTATGTTCTGCAATCGTGGTGTTGATTGATCACCTAGTCATTCCAACATAAACTTCTCCACACATGCAGGGTATGCCGGATATTCCGGCCATTACATGTGGGTCCCTTTTCTCCTTTGTCGATCTAAGACACTCTTTGATCTACTTTGTTGGTTTGATAATTGTCTTTACACCATGTTCGTGCAATATACGGTTGATTCTGTCCGTCACTCTGGGAATGTAAGGCAGAAAGGTCATACCCGACATTTCCTTTTCTGATTTGTCACTTTGCCGAGTTTTTGGCTCTGTCATACTCCTAATATAACTTATGGAGTACCCATTGCTCCTGTGAACACTTTCCAAGTGCTGTATTTCATGTCTGAGGTGCTGCGGCTCACACATTCATCTTGCTCACGTTACAATCATATTAATCATGCCTCTTTTCTGGCTCCAGTGGTGATTTGAAAGTTTGTGCAGCAATTGGCCTGTGTATGTTGGTTTTCGATACACGTTGTGTCCCAGACTTTCACCATCCCTTGTGACCAGCATGTCGAGAAATGGTAGTTTTTTGTCCTTTTCTACTTCCATGGTAAATTTTATGTTGGCATGGAGCCTGTTGGAGTGTCTTAGGAAGTCACCGAGCTGTTCATTATCATGGCTCCACACGATGAAGGTAGCATCAACGTATCTGTCCCACACCTTAGGGTTACAAGGTTACAGTGCCTGAGCTTTGAAATGTTCTGTGAAGAAGTTGGCCACTACTGGGCTAAAAGGACTACCCATGTCGACTTCTTCTAGCTGTTCGTAGAAGCTGCCACTCCAAGTGAAATAGCTCATGATGAGACATGTATGAAAGAGCTTTGTTATGTCTTGTGGGGAAAATGGAAGCGATGTGCTCCAGAGAGTCACTGAGTGGCACTTTCGTAAGCTAGTTTTAGTTTCTTCAGCTTCTCAATTAAATGTCCTGAGTCCTTTACGTATGTGTCAGCCTTCCCCATATGCAGCTGGAGCACAGATGCCAAGTGTTTTGCCAGTTTATACGTCAGTGAGCCAGGAGCACTAACAATTGATCTTAGTGGAATGTTATTCTTATGGATCTTAGGTAATCCATACAGGTTAGGTGGTAGCACTTCTGTGTTGCGCAGGTTCCTCAGTACGTCCACCGACAGAGAAGACACCTTGAGTAACCGAGGTGTATTTTTTGTGATACTCTGTGTCAGATCTGTGCTTAGTTTTCGGGACATCATTGAAGCTATTGGGTCTCGGATCCTCTGCTCATAATCTTCGGTCTTCATTACGACGGTCACATTTTCCTTATTGGCATGCAGTACCAATGTATTCTTGTCATATTAAGGTTCTTAACAGCGTGTACCTCTTCTTTCTTCAGGTTCCGAGCTGGTGGTTTTGCTTGGAGCAGTATCATGGCTGTTTCAGTGCATATTTCCTCTGCTCTTTCACAAGGAAGGGTCCAAATGGCCACTGTGGTATTAGCAATGATGTCTTACAGAGGTATAGTTCTCGAGATGATAGCAAAATTCCCTCCTTTTTGAAGGACAGACACTTCCTCTTCAGTCAGTTGTCATTTATTTATCTCTTTAAAAGGGGTAAATATTTTAGTCAGTGTCAAGTCAATTTTTATATTTTTCTTCGGAAGGAATGTGTCAAGAACAAACATTTTGTTCTTTCAATTTACAAGGGTGTGCTGAAAAGTAATACCCCCAATGTTTTTATTCTATTCTCAATATCATCTGAGGTATTACATGGCTTGCATATTACTCTGTCAGAGTTCCTGCTTTGCTGACCAAAGTTTCAAGCCTCTGCCACTAGAGGCCTCCAAATTGTAGTGTGTAACATAGCCGAGTGTAATGTTACTGTTGGTGTACAGCGAAACCCTCAGAAAACTGAAAGTGTGATTTCAAAGAGTTCGTCCACACACAGTGCACCCTGTGCTTCAGCATAATAATGCCAGACCACACACTAGTATTGCAACATCTGTAACAATAAGATGCCTCGGATTCACTGATATCAGTTGTCCTCTATACAGTCCCAACTTGGGCCCATCCAATTTTCATCTACTTCCAAAACTTAAAGAAAACCTTCAAGTAAACAGATGCATTCAGTCAATGTTTTTAAAAGGTACAATGTTGTTACTCCTTGTGTCATACTCTGGGGAGCCATCAGCTATGACTTCAAGTCATGGCTGATAGTGATTGAGGGAACTCTGGGAGCACAACAGTTTGTCATCCACATCTTGAGTTACCTCTCATGTGACAGTATTGTGGTGCCGTTTTTCAACAGTGAGATGTTCAACGACACATAGCAAGTGTGTCTGTGAACCATCTGAATGATGACAAGGTACTCTCATGGCCAGAAAGATTCCCGGATCTGTCTTCCACAGCACATGTGATGGTCCAACTCACCACTTTGTACCAGTGCCAGTATCTGGGCTATCAAGAACCAGTTAAAACATTTATGGGCCAGCTTGGCAAATCAGGAGATGGTGCAGAGGCTTTGACACCCTCTCTAATCAAATCAGTGCACCTATCCATGTTAGAAAGAGGGCTATGTAATACTGATATGTGAGCTCATACTGCCAAAGTTCTTTGTAAATTTGACTTGAATTTGTGATCACTGAAATAGCATTACATACACTCTCAACCCATGAAGTTTTATTTCATTTCCTTCTCCTTCTAGGCGCTCACTTTTTTTGTGAGGCAGTGTATATTTTAAGCCATTTTTAGTAGATACTGTGCTGTGATGAAGCATGATCGGAAGCTGAAACTGATCATGGAGTGAAGTAAAGAACATATTAAACATTGGGCCTGCTATTCGTTAATTCAGTACGCAGTTGGATAGCAGGAGCACTCTCGAAACATGAAGAAACTAATAATATTGACCAGTGCCACTGAAGTTTTTGACTGTCTCTTTCCAGTATGAATTATCAAAAAATGTGAAAGATTTCCATTTATTCTTGAAATGATGTGCTATCCTTGTAGAATTACTTTCTGCAGCTCGTGTAGAACATGCATTTTTCACAGTGTTTCCTGGTATAAACAGTGTGTCAATTGTACCAATCCAGAATATGATGGTGAAGTCTACTTTAAAATTGTAAGACAAGCAGCTTATTCATGTACAGTATAACTGGGTATTTTTATGACAGAACTGAAATATTATGGAAGAATGGACATTTGTTATTTGCTATTATAATTGTGACTTTAAGCTGCCCATATATAATGTGTAGAGACCAGTGCCACAGAAACTTTCTTTTCAACTTGCAACAAACCAGGTTGTAGTAATGTATTACAGAAATATAATCACTTTTGTGGTTTTGTTGTTTGATAGCTTTCATTTCCGGAAGTGCATCAATTTTTAATTGGAGTATTCCTCTCCACCTCTGAAGAATTTATACGTACTTGATTGCTTATTAGTCTTAAATTTCAAGTGTTATATTACGTTTTTAGCCATTGAAATATTTATTTATTTTTCAGGATACTCTGAGGGAAGCTGGTTGCCTCTTCAGACTTCAGAATCTCCTTACTCATCCCAGACTTGCAGTCAAGCTAGCAGCCATTAAAGCTCTAGGGAATCTTGCTTTGAACCAAGAAAATCAGAAGGAATTGAAAGTACTGTCACCTTGTGGAACATGTGTTTGATGATATGTTGTAGCATGCTTTTTATGTTAAAGTTAACAGAAATGCAAGGATTATGTTATGTCATGTTGCCGTAGAGATCTATTCTTGTTCATTATTTGCATAGATGATTTACCCAAAGTTGTACCCTGTGCCACAGTGCTTATATGCAAATGACAACACCCATCACATCTTGTACCAATCTTGAAAATATGTGACACAGTTTCGTGTTAGCAATGGAGATACACAACACTTTGCTTCGGCACTTTCACTGCAGAAAAATGTCCATAAAACTGAAGACATTATGTGATTCTTTAACTTCTCCCATTATATTGGATGACAGAACTGTCCATAACTGTATTGCCAGTACCTGATGCCAGGAGGCAAATATTTTGATGAGCAAACCGTAGCCGTCATGAGGCATGCACCAGATAATGGAAATAGGGCTGCTAACTGAAATATTGTTCCCATTGAACACGGAATATCAGCTTTATACCTGTACACTGTTATGAAGCCATTATATTTAATCTGAATTCTCCCAGTCATGATACTAAACTTTGACAAATGCAGCTGGGATACACACAAAAAAAAAAAAGTGACAGACTATCATGTGTGATCTGTGTACTGTATGAGCTGGATCTGTCTGCTGTACAAGCTGAGGAGCAGTGTCGACAAATAAGTCCTATTACATGCCAATATTTCACATTTTTCCACTCCTGCCAGAATTAAGCTCAAAATTAATGTTTAAATGACATAAAAAAATCCATCAGGTGCATTGCAGGCCTTTTTCAAATGACCAGATATAATGACTAGTGTGTAAACTTGTAGTGGCCTTGTCTTTGCTAGATGAAACCTAAGTAACTACCAGTTAACAAGGTCATAACTCAAGAACTGGATGTGATACAGTTAACATTCCATGAAGAGTAGACAAAATTGTCAGTGTTGCCATGGAAGTATAGGGAGCAGTAGTGTACATAGTCAGAAGCTTGGCCAAAATCAGTTTGTGTTCCATGGCATTTGTGTTCTGATATGAGCTTTTCATAACAGCTCACAGCCAGGATGGAAAATATTGAAATCAATGGAATGAATAACAGTCATACCATTATGCAATTGTGAACCCAAGAATCAATAAATTCACTCAGTTGGTAAAAAAATAGTGACTATTGCCATTAAATAAATTTCCAGGGACAGTGTAGTACTAGAGCGACAGTCAGCACTGAGTAATCCAGAAACGGCAGGTAAAAAGATGTATTTAGTGGGCAGGTAGTAGCACCAAATACTACGTTAACATTGGTGAATATATGTAAAGGCACCAATGTTGTTTTTGAAAGTTTTATTCTTGTAACATGTCTTATACTCGGGTGATCTTTGTCACAAATAACAATTGAACCAAAAATGATCCTTTCCCAGTAGGGTTAATACCAGAAAATCAAACAGCAGTTGTACCGATAGTTTTATGCAAAGATTTCTTCACTGAGCATGCTTCATTAGTTGGACAGGGGGCGGGCCAGACAGTGGCATGTACTATCTGATGTGCTCTGGTTGGCTGAGTCCCACCTTCAAGTAATGGTCATGGTCAGTTGAGCTGGACCCATGTGGTGCGAGCTGTCACTCTGTCTGATGTACCAATGCAATGTCACTTCATTAATGGAATAGAGTTTTGAGTTCATGACTCTGCTCTCAGTTCATGATGGGTTGCATCAAAATATTTTACAAGGTATATTGCAAGTTTTTCCATTGTGCATTAGGTTTTACCGATCCTGTTTTATTGTACTTCTCAGCACTAGTGAAAGCAGAACTTACCGTAGGTGATTTCTTAATTCACAAAAGCAGGTATCTCTTATTCAGAAGAGATATTTACTGTCTGTGGAAAGGCCTGACCAACACTAAATTGTTGCACTGTGCACTGTTCATTACTTATAAAAAGATCGGAAGTTGTGTTGATTCTTTTGAGTTGATGTTTCATAGTCGGTTTCCTAAATGGTTCACATGAGTGCAGTTGTTCTACCTGATTCAGTCTCAAAGGTAAAGTTTTGAATTACTGTTCTATTCCTTGCTGGTCGTTACAGATGTGTGTGTGTTCATCTGTGTTATAGTTAAACAAAACAGGTGATCCTAATAGTGTAATTTCACCACCTCAATACTCTATGACTGCTCAGTAACATTTCCCTTAATTGTATAATAAACTTTCTGATAGCAAGTAATCACTTTTCTGTAAGATGGTTTCACAAATGCCAAATTAATGAATGAAAGGCATGAAAATTTAGTCTTCTGCCTCTATAGAACAATTTTTTGTTCAACAACATGTCATTAGCTTACCACAAAATGAAAATAGTATGTTTCCTGCTTGTTCCTGATGGTTGCAAGTGAGAAACAAACTCGGAAAAATCTTTGATGGGGGTCAACACATAGTTTCCATGTATAGAAGGATACTTATGTGACAACAAAATATATATATGTCCTTACGTTGATTTGGTCTTCGGTAAGCACTTGAGAGACGCTACACTTCATGTTCAGATGATTACATTCTCTTAGGATTGTACAGTAAATTGTTATTGCCAAGTATTTGCCATTTCAGAGTTACTTTCTCTATCACACAATGATTGATCATCTATTCAGATGTATCTGTAATAATGCAATTGAATCTTTTGAAAACATGGCAGAATAAACATACACAAATTAGAGTTAGTGCTCACAGCAATTCCCTATTCCAGCTTTAATAGACTGCTTGCTCCAGATGTATTCATGGGTCAGGGTGTAGTAACCTCACTATCAGATTCAGTTGATTCCCTGGGTAGACAATCAATTATCTCATTCTCAGGGATCCTGATATCATTTGGGGTCCAAAGAAAGACAGTTAAGAGGCCAGTGTGGCTGAAATCATGGATAGTGGACAACATCAGTGGTGAGGTTGTATTGATTAATTGCCTGCAGACTAGTTATAAAGTCAGAGTATATCAGAAATTGGTTGGGGTCTTTCTTCATGATAAAACAGAGGGCTCTGACAATAGCCAACAATCCACTGTGAAGATAATACAAGCTTTCGGCAGAGAGTGCGGTTTGTGGCCATTATTATATACAAAAGTGTATTCTGTCCTTGTATTTTGAGAGCCATTGATATAAATGACTTTGGTGTCTTGGTACTTAAACATAACATTGAGAAAAGTGTGTTGATGGATAAAGAGGGAAATGAAAGTTTTATGTCCATTGGATGGATATAGCCAAATCTGCAGTCAAGTACACACCAGGAAGGGATGAGCGAAAATTTTGAACTGGATCTAGTAGTCTGATGGTACCACTTAACCACATACTTGGCATCTGGGTTGTCACACCGTGATAAAACTAGAGCGCTGTAGAAATGTAATAGAGTGGAACAATCCACAGCCCCAGAGGTATGACTGAGGAATCCGAGTGCATTCTGTTTCCAGATGCAACTTCATTTGAGCTGATGGATGTCCGGCATCCATAGCAGTTTATCATCAAAGAGTAAGCCCAGAATGGGTGATGGTACAGGTGCTTTGAAACGCTGGATTCCTAGGAAAAGTTCTGGACCCAAGTGAATCATTATATGATGAGAAAAGTGTGTAACCCTTTGTATGGCTTCATGGAGTTGACCTACAGATGGCAGGAGTAACCATCAGTTCTGCAGAGTCCATTAACAGCTATATAGAAAAGGGTGACACTGAGAACAGATTTCTCAGGTACATCATTCTCCCAAAACTTTCAGGAGCTGAGTTGTGTTAACCTTGAATGATCCTGCCGTGGAGTGAGATCAGTATTTGATGATGTCAAACAGTGTCAAATGCTTAATATATGTTGGGAAAAAAACTGCAAAAAGATTGTGACATTTAGTAAAGGCAAGTCATTTTGCCATTTCTAAACTGAACAGGTAGTTGGTTGTGACCAGACCTCTCAGAAATCACACTGGTAGGTCAATAAAAGGCCATGTGGCTGGAGGACCCAGCACAGTTAATGGGCCAACATCATCTCGAGTAATTTATGTAGCAGACCAATAAGGCTGATTGGTCAGAAACTATCAGTGGAAGTTGGATCTATTCCTGGCTTATGGGAATTCATCTCTGAACCGGACACAATTAAGAACTATTAAGGTAATTTTTGTGACCCTCATACAGGTGTTGGATCATTTAATTATGGATCTGGTCAGAGTATGGGCCATGTTACGTGATTAATCAAGGACACAAAGCAGTCCCTATTCTGTAAATAGTTTGTTACATGGCTCAGAATAGTGTGCGTGCCTGTGAAGTGGGAGAATAAGAGGTGGTAACTGATACGAATAGAGTGGACCACAAAATGTTCCATGAAAGCTGAATTAGTAGAAATACAGCCATTAAGCTAAAGACTCTGAATATACATGGACTCTTGAAGAATGATTTCACTACATAAGTGGCATTGCTAATTGCTGCAGTGGCATTTGGAAGAACATTATCAGTAGGTCCAGGTTGTGGAAACAGCAAAACTGACATTTAAAGTGTAGGTCTATCAGTTTGCTTTCCTTGAAAGCCTGGTGAGTCAGTTTGTGTGGTGTGGGGCAGACTGAGAATGACAAAAGCAGCAGAGTGTGGTCACTGTTAAATAGTTTATATGCACCCCTTGCAATATGGTGACTGAGTTGGGCAAGCAAATTATAAGATCAATGGTCAAGAATGAGCCATGTTCTGAGCTGAAATGGGTAGGGTATCTGTCATTGATATAACACAATCCAAATTTCATTGCAGCGATGCAAATGTTCTCATTCATCTCGTGGTGAATTTTTCTGCAGATATTCTTGATTAGAAAAGCTATAATAAAAACTAGTCACACTACACATGTCAGCACGGTGCAAAAATGTTTTCAACTTCTGGCTCTAACGAAACTATCCATTGAGTGAAAGCCACTGAATGAGAACTCATATATTTTCACTTTTTAAGTACACATTTACTCCACCAAGTCTGTGCCATATACAGATTGCAATGCAACTTCCTCACATGCAACAAAATCATTAAGAAGCCGTTTTAACCCTTTCATAGCTGCTGGGACATGCGTCCTGCCTGTCCTTTCAGCTAACGGTGGCAAACATGTTGTGCATCTCATCGGCAGGCAGCTGACACACCCAATGACCACTGCAAGCTACAGCCACTGTCAGCCGATCTCACATTCCAGCAAGCATAGAACCACTCTGCAATAACACTCATCATAAATTGTGTATCACACTTTGTGGTCACATTGGTTGCAGTTTTTGATAAACATGAAAAAGAACTTCAGAACTAAGCCAAGCTTCCTGTTATAAGTTTGTTATGGACTGAGAAATAGTTAGGTTAGAAAATTATAAGAACTTTTTTTACTTGTGATTGAAAAATTCTGTAACTTGAGATTTACACTACCAATATATGTGCCTGAAAACCTATTAAAATCTCATTAATATTGGACAAACATATTCAAGATATATAGTTGTAAAATAAGCTGTTTCTATAAAAGATACCAAATATGATGACCGTCATGTGTGCCACGCGTCAGCAGATATTGTTGAGAAAATGCACGTATTTTGCTTCACTTATCGGCTTGTGAGGCATTTGATACATCAGTTCTGAAGCATAATTTGTGCCCTTTCACACTGTATATCTTTGTATCATGCAACTGAAAACCTCCAGAATTTGCATAATTGTCATTAAGGTTGTACGTAGTCATAATCTTAGATGTAGCAGTCTTATAATTTTGGCAATTAGTCAGGACTAATGCATTTTATAGAGCTCAGTGCAACCTCCCCTACTGTCACAATAAATAAGCTCCCTAAATTCTGAAGACCCAGATCCCAATCCCACTCACAGACCTAATGTGTGAAAAAATCATGCTTCTGATTGGCTGAGTCCCAACGTAGCCAATCAGCATTCAATTTAGAGCTGTACAATCCCATGTTTTCAGCCAAAACACTTCCATTCTGAAGTAACTTTAACGAGATTATCTGATAAAGTTCCAGAAAAACAAATAAAACTAAATTAAACTTTTCATCACTTATCTGAAAGGCTGCATAGGTATTATGATGCCAGCATATCGTAAACTGGCTGTTTCACACTCACAAAAGCAACTAGCATTCAGGTTCCTATGCTTGTATATTCTTTATTACTTATAATTGCAAAGATTCGTACATCACATATACCATATTTATTCCCTCATTCACTTAAGCAATAAAACAAATGACATTGGCATTATTTAGCATAAATCATAGTGCAAATAAAAATAAAAAATTATTATGTAAAAATAAGTGCTTTACAGAAAATAATTTTGTTCTGATGCTGAAAAGCTAGATATATAATCAAACATCTTCATTGGCTTTTAGCTAATACTTACAAACTTGTCAGCAAATTACTTAGTCAGGGAAGTTCCAAATTCTGTGTTTGTGCGATTTTGCATATCGTCAAGATTACTGTAGATATGAGGCCGAAATTACCACAATTGTTAGCCATTGACAGTACAAAATGTCCCCCCCCCCCCCCCTCCTCATTGGTGTGTTTGTGCTTGGCTACCATGGGGCCCCAGCCGCTGCAGCACATGCTGCATGTCTATCCTCATGCTATTCTTTTTCCCCTCCCTTAGGGAACATGTCTTTGGTACATTCAGGAATGTGTTCCGAAATTTTGGTAGCCCAGTTTTGGAACAGTCCTTCATCTACTGTTTTTTTCCTCCTTCCTTTGTTCTCCATCTCTTCCCCTTCCTCTGCTTTGGCATTTGAGGTGTCTCTTTGTTTCTTCTTTCTCCCTGTGCAGTCCTGAAGGCCGACCCACATGTTTTATGCATAATAGGTGACTGGGTAACACGTAATTCCCAGCCCCAGGTCGACAAGTAGGGTTCACACATACCTCCTGATAAAGGCCAGGCCCAGGAAGGGGTGACTGCATGAGCTGTTACCTCCCAATCGTCAGTTGGTCCCACCGTGTGGAGTTCGGGAGGTGTGACATGAGGTGTGAACCATCGCTTAAGGTATGTGAGCTCCCCTCTGAGGGGCCCCCGGTTGAAAGGAGTGTGCAATCGGAGACACTGGCAGTCATAAGAGATTTTATCGCAATGATCCAATCATCTTCATCTCAGTTCATGTCCAATAGACGTAAATGGAATAAGGCTAAAGATTCAGTGACTCCCCCAGCTGCACCTCAGTTCCTCCTGGTGTCACATACCAAAGGAGGTGAGTCTTTTGCTACAGTGAATCTGTCTGTTATTCAGAAAAGTGGTGATGAAATTGCAGGCCTTGTAATATCCTGCTCTCGCTTACATAATGGGACTTTGCTTCTGGAGACCGACTGTGATTTTCAAGCCCACCTACTGTTTACAGTTTCACCCCTGCACAAATATCCATATGCCAAATTCTTTGTGTTGCATGGTGGTGTGATGGAGGGAGAAATCCAGCATTACCTCTCTGATAATGACATCAGTGCAGTACATTGGGTAGTGAAAAAGATTGATGCAAACTTAGTGCCTGCATGCTCTCTTTTTCTCACATTTGATTGAGTAGTGCTTCTATCAAAGATTAAGACAGGACGTAAAGTCATCACAGTCTGACCATACATTCCAAATCCGAGTGTCAACTTAATAACCACACTTGCATGTCCTGTCAGAACACAGCCAAATATGTTATTTGTGGTAGAGATGCTCATGAGGGCTATTGCCGGCCTCCTCCTCCTCCTCCCCACTGTATCAATTGTAATGATGACCATACCACTTCATCCCATGAGTGTCCTGTGTCTTGATGAGTAAGCTGTTCAGGAAATCTGGGTGAGTGAAAAAGTACCTTACCCTGTTGCTTGCAAGCCTTGCATTTTACCATCTGGCTATTATAGTGCCATTTTTGCTATTCCTCGCTTCACGAACAACATGGCTGTGCAGACTTGTGACCTCCACTTCAGAATTGCAGGTTTGAAATCGCCCATTATCACGGTAGCATACCAGTCTCCTTCTCCTCCCCCTGCTGTGAAATCACCTTCTACACAACCAGCAGGCCAGAAAGAACAAAAGGAACACTCCCACAAAGATGTTTTACGTCCCTCCAGCCAACAAACATTTGGGTCTTCGTCTGCCAATCGTAAAGGTTCTAATAATCGAATAAAGGCAAATAGTCTTCTCCTTCTCCATCTCGGAGGTCCTCTTAAACAGTATCGCCATGTTATACCCTCACCCAACTGGCCTCCATTTAGCTGGTGTGCACTGCCTATGGTTTTTCTGCCCTAGAGTCCACATACTGACCAAGGGAGAATGCTGACACCTATGTAAATTTCATGGTACAGGATTCTCTATCCCCAGCAACCTGTAGTAGTGAGTCGTCGAAGGCTGGCACCCAGCAGCTGCCGAGGTGACTGCCCTTAGTTTGTTCCATCCTACTCATTCCCCATCGTGACCCTTTTCCAATGGAATGTTCATGGCATTAGATCCAACAAGGAGGAATTACAGCTGCTCTTGGAATTGCAGCATCCAGTTGTTTTCGGCCTCCAAGAAATGTAATTGCATCCTCACAACCACTTTGACCTCTCATATTTCCTTCTGGTACAGTTTGGCCTTCCCCCTGAGGACAGCATTCCATGTCTTGGGGAAGGCATGCTGCTCATTCTGGTTGACAACCATAACCAAATATTCTCGTTGAACACCCAGCTGCAAACTGTAAGTTCGCATTTCCCTTCCTCATTTCACCTTTTCTATTTGTAACCCTTCATCATTTACTGTCACCAGAACAGATTTACTCGAGCATATTGGTCAGCTCTCTCACCCGTTTTTGCTGATTGGTGACTTAAATGCCCACCACTACCTCTGGGGCTCTTCGAGAATATGTCAGAGAGGCTCCCTCTTGACTGACCTTCTCGAACAACTCCACCTCATCTGTCTCAACACTGAAGCACCCACATTCCTTTCAGACTCCATGCACACCTATTTCTATTTGGACCTCTCATTCAAAATGGTTCAAATGGCTCTGAGCACTATGGGACTCAACTGCTGAGGTCATTAGTCCCCTGGAACTTAGAACTAGTTAAACCTAACTAACCTAAGGACATCACAAACATCCATGCCCGAGGCAGGATTCGAACCTGCGACCGTAGCGGTCTTGCGGTTCCAGACTGCAGCGCCTTTAACCGCACGGCCACTTCGGCCGGCTGGACCTCTCATTCTGCACTTGTCTGTTGTCTCTGACACATACTCGAGTGACCATTTCCTGTGCACTATCTGTTTACTGACTCCTACCCCATCTACATGTAAACCCAATTGCCAGGTCAAGGCCAACTGGAGGCTTTACTCCTCCGTGATGACCTTCAGCAAACAACAAATCCTCAGTTGTGACAACCAGGTAGAGTATGTTATGAACGTTTCCATACAACCGCAGAATGTTCCATGCCTCGCAATCTTTCTTTACTGCACTGTTTTCTGGCTTTCTGGTGGACTGAGGCATGCGGTGATATGATTCACAGTAGAGACTCGCACTCCCACTTCTAACCATCACCTCATGATGGCAAACTGTATTTGCTGTAAACAGTTGCATACACAGTATCGTCACATTCTTCAAGATAGCAAAAAAGCTAGCTGAATTTCCTTTACTTGTTCTGTTAACAGTTCCACTCCCTCTTCCGACATGTGGGTCAACCTCCATCAGCTCTCTGGGACCAAGGTTTATTCTCTGATTTCTGGCTGGACTGTACCATTGTGGACCCGTGGGCTGCTGTTTTGTGGAGTTTTTGATCTCTACCCATTATCGCCCCACCTTCCTCCCTGCAAAACGAATGGAGGAGGTTGAGGTGATATCCTTCCCCTTTCAGAATCATGAATGCTACGATGGTGCTTTTACTGTAATACCGTGAGGGAGCTTGGCTATGCTCTCACCTCATCCCAATCTTCCACCCCAGGACCAGACGATGTTCACATTCAGATGTTGCAGCACCTCTCTCTTGTGGGTAAGCACTTTCTCCTTCATACATACAGTTGCATTTGGGCAGATGTTGCATTTCCCAGATGCCAGCATGAAGCCACTGTCATACACATACTCAAGCCTGGTAAGGACAAACGCCCTCCTTTTAGCTACTGCCCCATTTCCCTCACGAGCTCTGTTTACAAGGCGATGGAACATATGATTCATCGCAGACTGGTATGGTGGCTCGAGTCTCACAATCTACTAACCACTGCACAATGTGGATTTTGTGCACACCATTCTGCAGTTGACAATCTCATCGCTTTGTCAACCCATGTTGATGGTTTTCTGCAGAAATACCAGACTGTGGTCGTGTTTTTTTATTTGGAGAAAGCCTAGGACTCAAGCTTATCTTCTTTAATATAGCCATTAACCGTATTGTGTCCTGTACCAGGCATCTCCACAGACTTGTCTCCTTGAGTGGTGTCTTAAGCAATATCTCAATTGTCTTTACCTGAGCATTGACAATGGCTTTTGCTTTTCCAATGACAAAACCATTTGTATGAATTTCTGGTGGTGCAATGGGTTTCTTCCAGTGTCTATACATGTCGAGCCCATTGCTCTTCCATTTGCTGAAATTACGAGATTCCTGGGGCTCATGCTTGAACTTTCTTGGTCCTTGAAACTTTCTTGATCCCCCCATGTCTTAACTGACTGCACACTGTACCCGGTCCCTCAGTGTCTAAGCAGTACTTCCAAGGGAGCGGATTGGACCACCTTCCTTCATTTATACCAATCCCTTGTCTGTTCAAAACTAGACAATGGATGTTTTGTTTGTTCATTGGTATGTATCTTGGACTTCATTTGCTTCCCAGGGACACTACTCTGTATTTGATCTGTCACTGTAAGTTTCACATGCAGCTTAGCGATAGCAACTTAGTGTATGCTGATGGCTTCAAAACTGACCATTGTGTTGGTTGTCTCTTCATCATTGGCAGTGACTATTTTTGGTATCAGCTTCTAGAACACTGCCCGATTTTTACAGTAGAGCTCTTTGCCATCTATCAGACCACCCAGTACATCCGGTGACACAGGCTTTTTAATCTGTCATATGCTCCGATTCTCTCAGTGGCCTTCAGAATCATCCCATAGAGCAGTGATGCCAAGAAAGTTGCCACTTGTTCACTGTTGAGAGAGACACCATGATGTTGATGTGAGCTCCTGGTCGCATCGGACTGAAGGGAAATATGGCTGCTTACACAGCTGCCAAAGCCGCTGTCCTACCACATCAGCCTGCTAGCTCTTCCATTCCTTCGGGCTATCTCCATGTTACTGTATGTTGACAGATGGTGTCAGTTTGGCATCACCACTGGTCTTCTCTTCGCAGGAACAAGCCCTGGGGAACTAAACCTCTCCTGATGGCTTGGCCAATCTCCTTTTGGCCCTTTCATCATGAAATCATTATTTTAGGTAGGCTGCATATTGGGCACTGCCTTCTTAGCCATCATCATTTGTTAAATGGTGATCCCCCACTACTTTGTACTCATTGTCATCAATCTTTGACGGTTCACCATTTCCTGACCCAATGCCCTTTTTTTAACTGCTTACATTTCAGTGTATGTTTGCCATCTGAGTTATTGGCTGTTTTAGCGAACAATGCACAGGCTGTCGATCATATTTTACGTTTTATCCACTGTACCAATATGGCGAAGGACATTTAATCTTGGGCAGGGCAGGGGCACTACGAATGTAGTGTGTGAACATTAAGATGGGAATGTGGGTCTCGCGGGGAGCATGCAAGGGATAAGTCCCTGCAGTCCCACTGTCCTCTGTGCCCTCGGTGACTCAGATGGATAGAGTGTCTGCCATGTAAGCAGGAGATCCCAGGTCCAAGTCCTGGTCAGGGCATACATTTTCAACTGTCCCTGTTGATGTATATCAACATCTGTCAACAGCTTAGGGTCATGATTTCATTATCGTTTCATTTAATCTTTGGTTAGGGGCCTCTGCTGTCTCTACAGTGTATTTTGTGGACCTTTCTCCAAGGGGGAGTCCTCGTTTTTAGCACTCTTTCATTCTGTCAGTTGGGCTTAGCATATAGTTGCTTTTAAATTTTTTTTTCTTATTAACATTCTAATGTTATGACATGGGTGCTTATGACCTCAATTGTTTTTGCACCCTAGAGGAAGAAAAAAAAATGGTGTACCAAGTTCTGTCGCATTTGTTGCATTCCAAAGGTGGAATTTAATTTATAATAATGGATGCTATATTTTGTCACTTGGATGGTAGAAACAGCTCTTGGCTGAAGCTGTTGGTTGGCTCATGTGAGAAACATCTGTCACAGTGAGGTCGTGACTCACCACGTGTATGAAGCTAGCTTCTGTCTGATTATGTGTGGAAATTGTATATTGCTAAGCTACACTACCAGTATTCTTAATTTTCCCCCTATTTCCTGCTCTGATTTTCCCCCTAACAAAGGAGCAACTTTTGGTGCATAATTGATGTGCCTAAATCTGATCTGTTACTCCTTATAAATGCACACACCTTTTCAGCTGGAAATATTATTAACATTCATCTTTTACTAATGTCAAATGACAAACATATTCATTAGCATATTTGCACCACAAGCTGGTACATTGGTATATAGCATATTGCACAATAGTTTTGACATATTTCTGTTTAGCATTGCATACTGATGTCAAGTATTTATTATTCTCTTTTACTTGTATTACTTACAGTTTTTCTAAGTTGTCACATAACATCGTCTTTTTGGAGATATAATTTTCATAAATGTGAGAAGTGAATAGGTTCAACTCACTCTTTAGATACAAAAGAAAAAGCTGTTGTTATTAAATCTATGATCAAATTTTGTGAACAGTACACTAACATTTTTATTTTCAACCTGCTGCTGATTGATCCTACCATATTTCTTACTGGCCACTCTTGGCTCCTCTCATGCACTATTATCTTGTCAACCTCGTATCAGCTATTCTCCTCCATGACCAATATGTCCTGCCTTTCATTTCCTTTCCTTTAATTTTTCTCTTCCCTTCCCCTTCCACCTTTCTTACCTTAATATATTTTTATATCTAACACTTTGTTTTAAGGAAAACATTGATTGCTACTCACTGGAAAGATAACACGTTAAGTTGCAGACAGGCACAACAAGACACTTACTCATAGCTTTCGGCCGAAATCTTCTTCAGTAAAGGAAACACACACACACACACACACACACACACACACACACACACACACACACACACATTCATTCACACAAGCAAGTGCACATCACACACACATGACTGGCATCTCCAGCAGCTGGGACTGGAATGCATTCTGGTCCAAGTTGCCAGAGATGGCAGTCGTGTGTTCGTGAAGTGTGATTGCTTCTGTGAATGTGTGTGTGTGTGTGTGTGTGTGTGTGTGTGTGTGTGTGTGTGTGTGTGTGTGTTCCTTTATTGAAGAAGTCTTTGGCTGAAAGCTATGGAGTTTCCATTGTTTAACACTTTATTTTATTTATTACAGATGCTTTAAGTTTAGATTGTAATGTTTCATCCTTAGTAGTGAAACTTTTTTGTTTTATCATCTTTTTTTATTTTTATTTATTTATTTTTCAGGGTGTGATTCCTATTCTACTGAGTTATGTACTCAGAGAAAGGCAGAGTGAAAAACTTGTTATGAGTTCACTAGTGACGCTGACCAATATAGCAGCTCTTCCAGATTGGCATGATGAGTATTATTCTTTGTTACACACTCTCTACAATCTTGTGGATTCAGCCCCCCCTCAGATGAAGCTGCAGGCTCTTAAACTTCTGGTGAATCTTTCCTGCAATGAGGATATGGTGCCTAGTCTACTTGCAGCTCAGGTAAGCCATGTGCATGTGCCAGCATTGCACCCATGATTTAATTCAGCCCAAGGTGCTTCTATGCATTTTGAGTGTTATTTATCAGTAGACTGTAATATAACAATATATTCACATTTTGGCAATCCTCAGATGTTTTGTGTAAAGTTTATCATTCTTTCAACATTTTTTTTATGAAATGTTGTCAAAATTAATAACTTTGTGTTACATATGGATGTAGACTGTGCCTGCAGTTTTGGCTAATGAGTGTCACTCCTTTCTCTGCAGCTTGAACTGGTGAGGTTTCATAGCTATTGGTGTCTGTTTGCATGCTGATTGGTTGCTGCAGATTTCATTCATGCATTTGGTGCAAAAGATGATGTTTATTGATGTGAAGAAGTATTATTAACTTTTGGTGGACCGCTTTCCTTTCTGTTTCAATTATTAGCATGTTTCTGAATTTTAATGGCTTATTTAAATAGTAAAGCCTCATAATTATAAAATTTGTATTGAGCTTGCATCTCTGCATATTTCACCATCCTGAATATTCAACAATAATGTTTCAAGTTCAGCTGTAATTTCACATGCAAAATTTTCACTGACAGTTAGTAGATACATTGAACTTTTGGCATTTCATTACTAAATCCTAAAATGATCAGTGTATAAAGAGTTTACATTTCACTCAATGTTCAGTATGTTATGCTCACCAAACATACTACACAGTCTGTTATTGCAGAAAATGGCAGAAAATACAAATAATCATCTCAGATTTTTGAAGATGATGGTCTTATCTGTAATGAAGCACACTCTGAAAAAGCTGAACAAATATCTAGTCAGGTTTCAAAGTGATGCAAAGACAAGCAACTTCTTTAAAATATCCAGGGAGTTGTTATTGTGCACTTCACAAAATGCAAAAACCTATTATTGTGTTATTACAATATCAGTGAGTCATATCTAGAATTAGTCAACTCACAAATACCTGTTTGTAACAACTTGTGAGGATAAAAAATGGGATGATCATGTGAACTGAATTGTAGTTTATGCTGTCTACAAAGGAGAGAATATTGCAAGTGTTTGTGGGACACCAACCAAGTTGGTCTAATGGGAGATATCAAACACATACCAAGAAGGGCAGAAGAAATGGTCATGTGTTTGTTTGACTCATGGGAGAGTATCCCAGAAATGCTGAAAAATCTGAACTGGCAAACCCTTGACAATATGCATCAACTATCCCACAAAGGCATTTAAGCAGTCAGTTTTCCTGTGCGACATATGTGGATGGAATGAATTGTAATAGAGAATAGGAAACAATTTGGATGATGTCCTATTTTTGCATACTGAAAGGAATGACAGGTGTTCTAAAATATGTGGTTTTTTGATTGTAACTATTATCATCAGTTAAGCTGTCTAATAACAAACAGTCTGAAAGAATATTCAATTACAGCTGTACAGAATTCCTATGTAAGAAGAGGCTCCATGATTTGCAGAGAATTTATAGACTTCACTGCTGTAGGTCTAAAGAAGAAACCACACCATTAGGGAGTCTCTCAAATAGAAAACATAATTAAATGAGTCATTGGTGTATTAGATAAAACAGGTGCTTTTACATTTACCTTCAACTCAGGCAGTTTTTTATTTATTTATTTATTTATTTATTTATTTTATTTATTTATTTATTTATTTATTTCCTGCAAGGAAAAACACTGTTACATCTGACTTATGGTATGATGACACATGCTAAACCCAATGACATGCTTTAAGGACGAGTGTATGAGAATATCGAGTTGGCCCACAAGGGACAGCCTACTGGTGGGAACTGTTGTATGGCCACATATGAACATTATTCATTATGCTCATTCTCTCAGGATTCTGTTAACTGCTCAGGAAATCACCCAGTGTATATCAAGAAGTGTCCATTGTTTGTAAAAGAAACAATTATCCAGTAATTTCAATTAAAAAAGTGGATTTTTAATTGCTGAAGAGAAAAAATTGTTTACATCACTGTAACTCCCCAATGTTCATGTCACCATGAAAATTACAGTGAGGAACACATACATATTCACACAAACTGTGCTTGTGCAATCAATAAAACATGTACTTACAAATGACGTGATGGATACCACGTTGTGCACAAAAATCTTGGTAAGTCTGTGAGATAAAACTGTGGACTGTGTGAGGTCCCATCTTTAGGCGTAAGAGAGCATCAACATTAAAGTGCTAAACCATGGTGTGGTAGTGAATCTTATAGTGATACGTACTGAGGAAAGAGGCCCAACCTTGAAATCAGTGGGCCCTCTTATACAGCAACTGTGGATTGAGACTAAAGACAAAAATTAATGGTTTGTGATCAGTCGTTATGTGAAACTTGTCACCATATAGAAACACGGAAATCTTCTTGTCAGCATAAATAATTGTGAGGATCTCCTCCTCTGTTTGAGAGTAATTCTTCTGTGCTGCATTAATTACCTTTGAGACTAAAGCAGTGTTGCTCAGTACCATCTGTATTATGTGGAGACAGCATGGCCTCCGTTGAGGCAGAACAGCCTCCACGTCATACTGACATACATCCATAGCCACAACAAGCTGATGACCCGGCTGTTATGTAGCCAGGCATGGGACAGGATGCCAACCATATTCCAATTTCCTGGGCTTTTCCACATTAGTAGGAGTACTTCAATAGCCACAACACATACTTCCTTGGAGGTTGTTCTCCAGAGTTTACTGCAGTAGTAGCTGGAGAGCCAGAGGTGGTTGGAAATGGAGCAGCAGAAAAACATGGCCGTGTCGGACAGAGCATCGACAGGCCTGTTAATATGGCCTCAAAATTTGCTGGCCTTTCCCTGCCCATGACAAAGCTGTCAAAGACTGTGAATCATATGAGAAGCACCTACAGCAGCACTTCACGGCTTTCAGAGTAACAGATGCTGACTCTCTTAAAGCTCTCTTTCTGTTTTGGATCTCTCCCCAAATGTATTACTTGTTATGGAAGTTAGTGTTACCCGCCCTCCTCCCCCCATTCAGGATCATGTGTCTCTTTCATTTTATGAAATGTATCAATTGCTGACTTCCTATTATTTCAAGCATACCCACATGATTTCTGTGAGAGTTCTGTCAGTGCAGAAAGCAATCCTATCAATCTTATCAGACATGCAGAGTTGTGAGGTTTAAGTTGAAAGTGTTGTTTCATTACATCTTAGTCTAAAGAATCGTAAGCAGACACAGTAGTCCAAGAAACTATCATTACGTCAGCCCCTCCAATAAGGAGATCCACCAATGGGCACTGCAGTTTGGAGATTTAAGGTAGCACATGCATTTGAAGTTTCCAGAGATTCAGGCCATCAAGTAGATTCCTGGGGTGATGTGAGTGGTGCAGTAGGCACAAGTGTTCATGCATGCCTTTGAAGGTGAAAGTCAGGGTGGTACAGCATGCCCGTCTGCTGTGCTCCACAAAAACGTGAGGATAGCAGACAAATTTCTGCAAGCCTGTGCCTCCCTGCCCCCCTTGTTTTGTTCAACATCATTGTCCACAATGACATTCCTGCTAGTCTTCTTGCCATCACTGTTGCAGGAAAGGACACACAGCAGGATTCTAGGTCGATGCCAGCTGTGGCTTCAAACCCTCAAGCTATGAACATTAATGTTGTTAGCAATGCATGTGACAATCCTGAAAATGTTTGTAACAAACTGTTCATCAATGGGTGTTACCAACAGCATGCTCCTTCAATTTCAAGTTGATAAGAGCGCGAGAACATCGCTTCTGAAGTCTAACACTTACCTGCACTTTGGTTCCCTTTTGCTCTCTGCTGCTTCACACTATCTTGTCAGTTGTAACTGCCAACAAATTCCTATTCTTGGACAGTTTATGCCAGAGATGACACACAAGGCAGTGGTGTGCTCATTGATAGCCCTTGTGGTGGGAAGTGCCTTTATGGGAAATTTGTTTTGCTTGGGTGCTTTTTTGGTGTTAGGATTCATGGTCACTGATTCGATAAGGTTCATGTCTGACCTCATGTCCTATCAAGAACTGGATGACCTGTGAAAGGAATATTTTGTCTTTTTTTTTCACCTTGGCTACACAAGGCCACTGACTACACAGTGTTAATCACCCTCGAACCCACAGGCCAGGCCTGGCACTTAATGATCAAGTAAAATAAGAACTAGACAGGTGTCATGGGACCAATATTGTCCAGTCAATGTTCTATACTGTTAATGATTAAGAAATCAGTGGGCAAGCTGTATCTTTGTGATGATTTCAGTGTAACAGTCTATTCACAGTCTGTAGGTGACATGTACCCTGTCCCCCGCCTGGAAGAACTCATCTCTGCAACCTTCAGTTTCAGACAGTGCGGGAT
Organism: Schistocerca piceifrons; assembly: GCF_021461385.2. Taxonomy (NCBI): domain Eukaryota; kingdom Metazoa; phylum Arthropoda; class Insecta; order Orthoptera; family Acrididae; genus Schistocerca; species Schistocerca piceifrons. The sequence goes on from NC_060149.1 coordinate 538,355,230, forward strand.
GTGGATCTCAAGTGCTGTTTTGGTAAGTTATATCAGGGGCACATCGTTTCCCTACATGGGATATAGCTGACCATTGGTCATATTCCGGCTATTGTGGTCCTCCTATGAAGGAGCTCCCAGTTTATAAGTTCAATACAAAATCTGTGTTACATAGCTTGACTGAATCCAAACGAATTGCAAGCATCCCAAGAGTAGAGTCACGTCAGCACACAAATGAACCACAACGGATGAGAAAGAGAGCCCTCCACTCTGGGACTGTAATAGATAGGTTGCTAGTCCAATTTCTGACCAAGATGAGCCAGTGCCACATGTTTTATTATCTGCATGACCGTCATACCACCAGTGTGGAGAATGTTATAACATGGGGTTACCACAAATATCATTCCCAAAATTGTTTGCCAAATTGCTGTCAACTTTAATGATGATAGATGGTTATTATATGTCACTGGACATGTAAGCTGAGGATTGTTATAGAAAATAGATAAATATTGTAGCAATCAACAGTTTATGTTGATAATATTAAAATTTTAGAAGATAGATCGATAGTGTAGCAATCCACAGTCTGTGTTGATAAATATGAAAATTTTCTACCATGAAGCAATTGACTTCCTATAATAAGACAGAGACTGTACAGTTTCTGTAGTAAGAAACACACACAATTAAGCATCTAAATGTGAAGAAAATTAACATCTCACACAGGGATGCAGAAGGAAATTAAGACCCTGTACCTCTAGTTTCCCTGCTCATTCACTCCAGCTCAGAAAATAATTACACACCAGCAGTGACTGCCTGAATGCAAACACAGTACACAAGTCGTTAATAAACACAAATTAAAAACTTTGCCTCTGAAACCTTATGTTGCATCAGGATGATGACTTATCTGGAAATTTGAGACTTTTTAGGCAAACAGAATTTATTGGTAAAGTCGGGAAATTTTGTAAGATTAGAGAAACCTGAGAGAGTGTTCTGGAAGTTGAATTGTTTGTTAATGGAAATATATATTCCATGTCATTTTGTTACAAATTATTCTGAGCTTCTGCTTTAGAAATGATCTGCTCTGTAGTCATGTAAGTAAAGGCAAAGAAGACCAGTGAATTGTTGTAATGTGTGTTGCTCGATGACTGTCACCTGTGGCATCCTCACTGACCTTGAGAATCTTTGTCTTTGCCATGTGTTTGTGTATGTATGTATGTATGTATGTATGTATGATTATGTGTCTGATGTCGTGCATAAATAAAGTCTATTTATTATACATTCCATTGACAACAGTTTGTAGCATGTCCCTGTGACAGATCCTCATATGCTTGAGATTATCACATAATGACACAGTGTGGCACTGAATAGTAATGGGTGACAATAATGAAGGAATTTACAGGGATGAAAAGAACTTGTAACATACAAAATTGTTGATAAATTTGGAAATTCTAGTTGAACTTGGAATACAATGAAGGCTTTCACAACCGGATGGACCACGGCCATATAACCCGGAAGAATTATCAACAACAGAACTTGGAATAATCACTAATAAGTGTCATGGCAACTCAAAAACTTGCATTGTGGCCATGAAAAGTAGTGAATTGAAACTTACTCTCATCTCCAATGGAAGTTGGGTCAGGAAAATGTGGAATGTCATCATTGAAAAGCATAGAAATTTCAGGTAATCTTTGGATGAAACAAAGTTGCCAGCCTGCATCAAAGCCTGTAGGATAAGTATGTTTGTGTGGCTGAAAATTCTCGGTTGATGACTGGATGTGCCCACACTACATCTACCTATGTCACACTGGAAAACAGTAGCAACTTAAAGACTGCCGAGGATTTTGTTACCTATTACACCAACTAAATCATTTACTCATGTGGTTTTGATGTTGTTTCCAATAGAGTACTAAAAATTTGTTCTCATTATAATAAGCCCAGTCTAATCTGAAGTATAAGGTATTTCTCCAGAGAGATTGAAATATGTCATTGTTAAATCCCTCTTTTAAGGATACAGGGTACTTTTCCGGCTCAATATTATCTAAAAATCAACACCTATTTCTTTCAGGCACTGTTTATAATGTATATGTTTTACAGATTCTTTGTTGATACCAGGTAATGCAGCACACTTTCTAAACAGATTAGAAATATCTTGAATATTTTTAACCTGCTTAGAGTTTTAAAAAAATTACAAAGAAATTGATGTTTTTTTTTCCAAAATGCTTCCTCAAATTGAGGTACCATTTAATCCAATGTTATACATTTGAAGCAGACCAAATTTTGACCATATATGTATGACATGATGGCTGAGGTATTAGACCTATTTAATTCCACCTATTATGTATATTACAAGGATTAAAAAATATCACATCTTACATTATAATTTTTTCATAATAAAAACGTTATTTTTCTATAATTTAGTTGATTCTGCAATAAAGCTTAAGTCTGCTACATAAGGTGGACTATTGCAAGTTACAGAAAAAAATTAGAGCAATGTTTTATAAACTTTACAAAATATTTGTACCTGAATTCTGAAAAATACAACTTGTGGGAAATTGCGAATGAAGATATGAGTCCAATTAAAATGTGCCTCAGAACATTCCTGAACCATAGACTTCATCCTGCAGCATTTCTTCATCTTCAAGCTTCCCCTTGGCATTCCTTTTAGCACTTCTTGCTTCTTTGGTAACTTGTAGAGCGAATCATTCATCTGCATGCACCCGATGTCTGTCACACGCAAGCAATTGATCCTGCATATTAGAGAAACATTTTATGCCTAAATTTCTCAGGCTTCCAACCCTCCTATCTCTCCATCATTGAAACATATCACTGCATCTACTGCACCAACTTTTAATGTATTCAGACCACAAAAACATTCTTGGGTAATCTTTCCCATATACAATGGTTGAAACTTTCATTTGTGTTCGGAGTGCCCCATGAAGACATTTACTAAGCAAAACAGGACCAGTCAGGTCTCTAAAAATTGGTTTTATTTCATTCATAACAGGCTCTGGAAGAGAATGGTTATGATGGTATATTTGATCACTTTATTTTGCTTTTTGGTAACCACACCAAGAATCTGCTCCTTTAGGGCAAAGTCCAGGATGATCATCTGTGGACAACTTATGAAAGTAGATGGCCCATACAGTTTTTCTCATTGCTGTAACATCATTCAGAGGTGCTGTTTGTCTAATGGGCTGTCCATAATAACTCTGAATAAGATCTATTTCAGTTTCTGTCAATCTGCCTTGTCCAGATAGAGACTTTCCATCAGATAGCAACTTCCCTTTCATTTCTCTTCATAGCTTCCTCAATCTAGCACCCATCCTCTTTTGCACATGTCCACAACACTCCAGTTTTGTCACCAAGGTATCACCATAAACATTGAACTCATTAATTTTATCGAAAGCTTTAGAGTCCCCAATGCCTAGGTACCTCGTATATCTAACATTATAAACAGGCACCGACCTCTGAAATATTTTTAAAGCTCCACCACACTCCGTTCCTCTACTGTAACTATCATAATGCTTTAGACACAACCACCAAGGCATCTAAAAGTATTTTTATGTACTTGCTGAACCTGCTGGGAGGAGGAAGAAGGTCCATCAAATCACAAAACGTTTGAGCAGCCTTTTCTCCTTTTCGTATTGCACACATTGCATGTACTAACTTCAAATTCACATCATATGAATTATGCAAAATGTTCGAAGTCATTTTCGAGGTAGATTTATTGTAGGATCTACACACAACAACTAATTTTAATGCTAAACCCTTCATGATACTACATCATTACATTGTTTACATTTTGCCACATCCTTTATCAAAGAAGATAAAGAGTTGAATCAGCAGGAGGTGAGCCATGTGGGAGTTTCTTCCCTGAAGAACTGATACATAGGTTACTTTCAACAGTGTGACTTTCTTTGTTTGTGAACTGGTTACCACGGAATTTCCTTTTATTGAATTTCTTGATGTGTGGCATAGTTCATATTTATTGCACACTAAAGGATGCGTACTTCCACAAATACATGTAGCACTGTCTGCCCCGATAGCTGAGTGGCCAGTGTGATGGATTGCTGTCCTACAGGCCCGGGTTCGATTCCCGGCTGGGTCGGGGATTTTCTCCGCTCAGGGACTGGGTGTTGTGCTGTCTTCTTCATCATTTCATTCCCATCTGACACGCAGGTCGCCCAATGTGCCGTCGAATGTAATAAGACCTGCTCCAAGGCGGATGGACCTGCCCCTCAATGGGCCTTCCGGCCAATGATGCCAAACGCTTGTTTCCATTTCCAGGTAGCACTTGGGCAACAAACATCCAGCAACATGTGAACAAACTGCTTCAGTGAAACAAAAGTAAATACTAGCATATATATACACTCCTGGAAATGGAAAAAAGAACACATTGACCCCGGTGTGTCAGACCCACCATACTTGCTCCGGACACTGCGAGAGGGCTGTACAAGCAATGATCACACGCACGGCACAGCGGACACACCAGGAACCGCGGTGTTGGCCGTCGAATGGCGCTAGCTGCGCAGCATTTGTGCACCGCCGCCGTCAATGTCAGCCAGTTTGCCGTGGCATACGGAGCTCCATCGCAGTCTTTAACACTGGTAGCATGCCGCGACAGCGTGGACGTGAACCGTATGTGCAGTTGACGGACTTTGAGCGAGGGCGTATAGTGGGCATGCGGGAGGCCGGGTGGACGTACCGCTGAATTGCTCAACACGTGGGGCGTGAGGTCTCCACAGTACATCGATGTTGTCGCCAGTGGTCGGCGGAAGGTGCACGTGCCCGTCGACCTGGGACCGGACCGCAGCGACGCACGGATGCACGCCAAGACTGTAGGATCCTACGCAGTGCCGTAGGGGACCGCACCGCCACTTCCCAGCAAATTAGGGACACTGTTGCTCCTGGGATATCGGCGAGGACCATTTGCAACCGTCTCCATGAAGCTGGGCTACGGTCCCACACACCGTTAGGCCGTCTTCCGCTCACGCCCCAACATCGTGCAGCCCGCCTCCAGTGGTGTCGCGACAGGCGTGAATGGAGGGACGAATGGAGACGTGTCGTCTTCAGCGATGAGAGTCGCTTCTGCCTTGGTGCCAATGATGGTCGTATGCGTGTTTGGCGCCGTGCAGGTGAGCGCCACAATCAGGACTACATACGACCGAGGCACACAGGGCCAACACCCGGCATTATGGTGTGGGGAGCGATCTCCTACACTGGCCGTACACCACTGGTGATCGTCGAGGGGACACTGAATAGTGCACGGTACATCCAAACCATCATCGAACCCATCGTTCTACCATTCCTAGACCGGCAAGGGAACTTGCTGTTCCAACAGGACAATGCACGTCCGCATGTATCCCGTGCCACCCAACGTGCTCTAGAAGGTGTAAGTCAACTACCCTGGCCAGCAAGATCTCCGGATCTGTCCCCCATTGAGCATGTTTGGGACTGGATGAAGTGTCGTCTCACGCGGTCTGCACGTCCAGCACGAACGCTGGTCCAACTGAGGCGCCAGGTGGAAATGGCATGGCAAGCCGTTCCACAGGACTACATCCAGCATCTCTACGATCGTCTCCATGGGAGAATAGCAGCCTGCATTGCTGCGAAAGGTGGATATACACTGTACTAGTGCCGACATTGTGCATGCTCTGTTGCCTGTGTCTATGTGCCTGTGGTTCCGTCAGTGTGATCATGTGATGTATCTGACCCCAGGAGTGTGTCAATAAAGTTTCCCCTTCCTGGGACAATGAATTCACGGTGTTCTTATTTCAATTTCCAGGAGTGTGTGTGTGTATATATATATATAGGTCATTTTTCATTTGAAACTGTATAATGTATATATCAATGCAATCAGGAAAGACTATAGAATTTAATAAATTCATAAACAAATTTCAATTTTTCCACCATTAATAAGTACTCTGAATCCTTAAGAAAGGTGGTAAGAGAGATGTCAATAACTACAGACCTGTTTCACTGCTGACATCATGTTCCAAAAGTTTTGAGAAGGGACTCTGTTCTAGAATAATATCTCACTTAGCAACAATAATATCCTCACCCAATCATAATTTGGGCTTCAGAAGGTTTGTTCTACTGAGAATGCCATTTGCATGTTCACTCACCAGCTTTTACAAGCATTAAATAATAAAATAGCCCTGGTTGCGCATTTTACTGTGTGGATCACAGTATTCTCCTAGGTAAATTGAAGTTTTATGGGATTGGAAGTGTACCCAACCAATGGATAATGCCATATTTAACCAAAATAATGCATGAAGTTGTACTTACTAATTCAACAAATATAGTCTGCTGACATAATTCTGACTGGAGAGAAATTACGTATGTGGTTCCCCAAGGCTCAGTCATAGGTTTTTTGTTGCTCCTCATGTATGTAAACAATCTTCTGTCTATTATACAACAAGCAGAATTAGTTCTTTTTGCAGATTACACTAGACTGTAATCAGTCCATGAATACATAAAGAGACATAAGATATGATAAACAAAGTTCTTAAAAGTATCATTGACTGGTTTCCTGTGAATGGTCTCTCCCTCACTTTTAAAAAGACACAACATATTCATTTCTGCACTTCTAGTGGTACTACACCACTGATAAACATAACACATGGGGAGGAAATAATAAACAGAGTGAAAACTTCAAAATTCTTAGGGGTCCATATTGTTGAGAATCTACATTGGAAAAAACGCTCTTTGGAACTCCTAAAACAACTTAATTCAGGCATATTTGCACATAGAATTATTTCAACTCTTGGAGAGAGACAAATCAGTAAGTTGACATATTTTGCATTTTTCATTAATTAATGTCATATGGAATATTGTTCTGGGGTAAATCAACTTAAAAAATTAAAATCTTCATTGCACACCAACATACTCTAATATGTGGTGCTCACCCATGAGCGTCGTGTAGACATTTCTTTAAGAAGTTGGGCATTCTGTCTACTACTTCACAGTATATTTACTTCCTCATGAAGTTTGCTGTAAATAATCCTCAACAATTCAGAAGAAACAATTATGTACATAATTACAATACCAGAAGGAAAAATTACATTCATTACTTCACATTAAGATTGTCTTTAACACAAAAAGGGATGCACAATGCCGCAACAAAAATTTTTGATCATTTACCTAGTAATGTAAAATGCCTGACAGACAGCAAAGCAAGCGAAGTAAAATTTGAAAGCAAACTGAGAAAGTTTCTCCTTGACAACTCCTGTTATTCCATAGAACAGTTTCTATTACTGTAGTTTCTAAAAGGTGGTGGGCAGGACTTACTAGCTCACAACATATGTATAACTTTTCTCTTTTTGGAAAAGAAGAAGAAACAACTTAGAAATGTTCTGATTGCAACCATATGCACAAGTTAATTTGCAATGTGAATTTGAAATGACTCATTCCTCATCATTATGATCTATCATGCAAAATGATCCATGGAACATGAAACTAATTAACTAACAGGCAGGATTAGATTAGATTAGATTAATACTAGTTCCAGGGATCATGAATACGATATTTCGTAATGATGTGGAATGAGTCAAATTTTCCAATACATGACATAATTAAGTTAATTTAACAACATAATTAAGTTAATATAACAACTTTTTTTAAATTTTTTTTATAATTTTTTTGTTTGTTTTTTTTTCTTTTTTTTCTTAATTTATATCTAAAAATTCCTTTATGGAGTAGAAGGAGTTGTCATTCAGAAATTCTTTTAATTTCTTCTTAAATACTTGTTGGTTATCTGTCAGACTTTTGATACTATTTGGTAAGTGACCAAAGACTTTAGTGCCAGTATAATTCACCCCTTTCTGTGCCAAAGTTAGATTTAATCTTGAATAGTGAAGATCATCCTTTCTCCTAGTATCGTAGTAATGCACACTGGTATTACTTTTGAATTGGGTTTGGTTGTTAATAACAAATTTCATAAGAGAGTATATATACTGAGAAGCTACTGTGAATATCCCTAGATCCTTAAATAAATGTCTGCAGGATGATCTTGGGTGGACTCCAGCTATTATTCTGATTACACGCTTTTGTGCAATAAATACTTTATTCCTCAGTGATGAATTACCCCAAAATATGATGCCATATGCAAGCAATGAGTGAGAATAGGTGTAGTAAGCTAATTTACTAAGATGTTTATCACCAGAATTTGCAATGACCCTTATTGCATAAGTTGCTGAACTCAAACGTTTCAGCAGATCATCCATGTTTTTCTTCCAATTTAATCTCTCATCAGTGGACACACCTAAAAATTTTGAATATTCTACCTTAGCTATATGCTTCTGATTAAGGTCTTTATTTATTAATGGCGTCATACCATTTACTGTACGGAACTGTATGTACTGTGTCTTATCAAAATTCAGTGAGTCCATTTACAAGGAACCACTTAGAAATTTCTGAAAGACGTTATTGACAATTTCATCAGTTAATTCTTGTTTGTCAGGTGCGATTACTATACTTGTGTATCATCAGCAAAGAGAACTAACTTTGCCTCTTCATGAATATAGAATGGCAAGTCATTAATATATATTAAGAACAACAAAGGACCCAAGACCGACCCTTGTGGAACCCCATTCTTGATAGTTCCCCAGTTTGAGGAATGTGCTGATCTTTGCATATTATGAGAACTGCTTATTTCAACTTTGTGCACTGTACCACTCATGCCACGGTACTTGAGCTTGTCTAGTAGAATTTCATGATTTACGCAATCAAAAGCCTTTGAGAGATCACAAAAAATCCCAATGGGTTGTGTTCGGTTATTCAGATCATTCAAAATTTGATTGGTCAAAGCATATAAGGCATTTTCTGTTGAAAAACCTTTCTGGAAACCAAACTGATATTTTGTTAGTACTTCATTTTTACAGATATGTGAAGCTACTCTTGAATACATTACTTTCTCAAAAATTTTGGATAAAGCTGTTAGAAGGGAGATTGGACGGTAATTGTTGACATCAGATCTATCCCCTTTTTTATGCAAAGGTATAACAATAGCATATTTCAGTCTATCAGGGAAAATGCCCTGTTCCAGAGAGCTATTACACAGGTGGCTGAGAATCTTACTTATCTGTTGAGAACAAGCTTTTAGTATTTTGCTGGAAGTGCCATCAATTCCATGTGAGTTTTTGCTTTTAAGCAAGTTTATTATTTTCCTAATTTCCAAGGGAGAAATGGGTGAGATTTCAATTCTATCAAATTGCATAGGTATGGCCTCTTCCATTAACAGCCTAGCATCTTCTAATGAACACCTGGATCATACTATATCCACAACATTTAGAAAATGATTATTAAAAATATTTTCAACTTCTGACTTTTTGTTCGTAAAGTTTTTATTCAATTTGATGGTAATACTGTCTTCCTGTGCTCTTGGTTGACCTGTTTCTCTTTTAATAATATTCCAAATTGTTTTAATTTTATTATCAGAGTTGCTGATTTCAGACATGATACACATACTTCTGGATTTTTTAATAACTTTTCTTAATATAACACAGTAGTTTTTATAATGTTTGATAGTTTCTGGGTCACTACTCTTTCTTGCTGTCAGGTACAGTTCCCTTTTCCAGTTACAAGATATTTTTATACCCTTAGTAAGCCATGGTTTGTTACATGGTTTCTTACGAGTATATTTAACTATTTTCTTGGGGAAGCAGTTTTCAAATGCATTTACAAAAGTGTCATGAAATAAATTATATTTTAAATTGGCATCAGGTTCACAGTACACCTCATCCCAGTCTAACTGCTGTAGGCTTTCCCTGAAATTTGCAATTGTTAAATCGTTGACTGAACGTACTACTTTGGAGGACTGTTTAATACTGCTGAATGGAGCTATATCATGTATTGTAACTAGCTGTGCACCATGATCAGAAAGACCATTCTCAACAGGCTGAGCATTTATCTGGTTAAACTTATCTTGGTCTATAAAGAAGTTATCTATCAGTGAGCTGCTATCCTTTACCACCCGAGTAGGAAAATCAATAACGGGTGTCAAATTGAAAGAACCGAGTAAAACTTCAAGCTCATTTTTCCTATTACCCTCTTTCAGAGAATCTGCATTGAAGTCCCCACAAATAATAATTTGCTTCCCCCTGTCTGACAGATAGCACAACAAGGAGTCCAAATTTTTCAGAAATAGATGAAAATTTCCTGATGGGGACTTATATACAGTTACAATTATAAATGTGCCTTTATTTAATTTAAGCTCACAGGAACATGCTTCTATATGTTTCTCTACACAATTTTTTTTTTGTTTCTATACTTTTTGCACAATGATAACTTTTGACGTGTATGGAAACTCCTCCTTTCTCCATATTTTCTCTAATTACATGTGCAGAGAGCTTATATCCACTTACATTTACCTCATATCAGTAACAATGTGATGCTCAAACAGGCATAGTATATCTATTTCATCCTCAGCTTTTACATCTTCTAAACAAACCAGAAGCTCATCTGTTTTATTCTTTAAACTCCCAATATTTTGATGAAATATACTTACATTATTTTTAATTATACTTTTATGAGAACCTTTCCTTATTCTAACATTTGCAGTACTCTCCTGTCTGAGTTTCTCATTGTGCTTAGGCCTAGTTCCTATACCAGTGGTCACATGGTGTTCAGAGAGGCAGATTATGTCAACTGGGTTGGGTGACTTTAATTCATCAATGCAATTACCTAGGACTGAGATACAACTTGGTGAAGATAAAATTTCTGGTGATTGGTGAAAATTTATAATTGACAGCTGTGATTGGTGATCCAATGTGCTAGAATTGTGCTGTTTAATTTCTTTCCTAAACTGAAGATTTGTTTCAATCCTGACCTCTCGTAGAACTTGACATCTTTCTGTCTTACCTATCCTAAAAAAGGTACTGCTCCAAAACCTGTAACCACTGGTATTTTACCATTCATGGCAGTGCATCCCCCCGCCCCTTAAATTTCCTGCTATTACCCCAGCCAGTTTACCCTTCCCTTTCCTGTTGAGATGTAGGCCGTGCCTGGTATAGTCCCACCTACTGAGAGAATCAACGGGAACCACACCAATATGAGCAAGGCAATGCACTTGTGTATAAAAAAGAAGTGTTGAAGTTTTTGTAATATCTCAGCATATGAATGACAGAGATCAGAGTTCAGTACCTTGTATGACACACAGTTGTAATACACCACTTATACCCATGAAAACTCACTTTATGCAAGTAGCAAACTGACTCATGCTAAGCTGTGAAAATGTAGGTGTTACATGTTGGTGCACTAAGTAGCAGTGTTTGGAAACATCCAAGTTGTAAAAAAAAAAAAAAAAAAAAAAAAAAAAAATATGTAGAGTTATCACATGACCTTATTTGATTACAAGCTCAAGCTCAAAACTCGTGAAAGAGTGGACCATGGGGGAGAAGGGAGGGATGGTGTGGGGGGGGAGTGGTATTCATACAAAATGAGAAATAATTATAAATCATTTTCTGTTTCAGGCTCCTCGAAGGCTTATCTATTTACTCGACCCATCTACAAATGAAGAAATACTGCTTCGAGTAACAACTCTCTTAGCGAATTTGACAACTGTTGCAAAGGACCAGAATTTGGATCCAACAATTGATTTGCCAGCAGAAGATAAAGCAGCTTCACCAGATACAATGTTAGTATTTTTAATACTCTGTGGCAGTGTAAGTTTGAATATTTATAAGTTATATTATGGAAAATCTACCATCCTCTACGGGCAGTGGACAAAGTTAGCCATTTTGAGATTTCATTCTTTATATCTTATTCGTTCCTTTCTGTGAGGCAGATGGAACAATTTTGGCATCACATTTCATTGTGGAGCACTTAACCTTCTGTGTGATTAATCAGCACCACCATACGTGTTATTTGTTATATATTATTGTTATATTTTATAATCTCTTTATAACAATAACTCCAGAACAGGCAATAGCCTAATCCTTGAAAGAAACGTGACAATAACCTTTTCTCGTAAAGATAATGTGGAAATTCTCATATTTTTGGAATACACCGACACCATCTTTTGTTTTCACAGTTAACTATCACATTTCTGAAAGTATTCTGAGCGAGCGGTATCTGCAGTCACTGTGGTGTTCTGTTGATGTATCACAGTGTTGAACATTAGAGACTTCCAGCAAAACTGTGTGGTAGTAACTGCATAAAAAGTTTATGATAAAGCAAACTGACTCATGCTAACCTGTGAAAATGTAGGTGTTACATGTTGGTGCACAAAGTAGCAGTGTTTGGAAACATCCAAGTTTACGAGAAAAGGTTATTGTCACGTTTCTTTCAAGGATTAGGCTATTGCCTGTTCTGGAGTTATTGTTATAAAGAGATTATAAAATATAACAATAATATATAACAAATAACACGTATGGTGGTGGTGATTAATCACACAGAAGGTTAAGTGCTCCACAATGAAATGTGATGCCAAAATTGTTCCATCTGCCTTGTGTAAATCCAGTGGTTCAAAGAGTGCAAAACCTGTGCTACTGACCAATGGAAATATGTAATATGTCTGAACTACGCTGTTCTTATAATATGATGTTTTTACTTAGATGGATCTGCTTGGAGAGACAGTGAGGATGAGTTATTTGATAACGATATTAGTAAGAACTCTTTCACAGGTTACAAAAGCAACTGTCTTAAGCAGCGTACATCAGCAGGTGTAACACTACAGCATTATGGTTGAAAAGAGATGTAATTGATAGTTTGTCTGAACCCAAAGGATTTGAAAGTGATATTGAAATACCTAGAAAAAATAATGGTATAGACACAAATTTGATTGAAAAGAAACTGATTTTCGTCCACTTAATCACGCATTTGATGAGTCACCTTCAGGACGCAACCATCAACAAGAGTGTGATCGAAGCATCCTGTCATTCTTCATGTTATTTTTCATAGAAGATACTGTGCTGATAAGTACACAGACTGGAGGTTTTAAGTGCCTTGATTTCTGTTTCATATATGAAGTACACAAAAAGTAAAAATATAGCATACACATCAGATAGATAAAAATAATAAGTGAGCGTCAATTTATTTATTATACTGAATTGTTCGTGTATCAACAAAAAACATTCACACATCTCGATTTCTATTGCCTTGAAGACTTTATTGCACATATACACGCTAAAGGTACTGTTTCACACATTTCCAAAAATGGTTCACACCAATGAACATCTTCTCTTTGTGGCTGTCGACGGACGAAACATACATGAAAGGATGGACATTTCAGATTATATACACCCGATTTTGAAAGTTACATTAAAATTCTGAAATATTACTAACTGTGTGACAGAAATATGTTAACTGTGTCTGATGGACAAGAAGTTATCAAAATTTCCTACAGAATGAGAGCTGTTCTACAGATGTACTGTTTATCGAGTATCTGATGGTGATTCAGATTCCCTACCTAGCTCGAGCATCGATAAAGGGAACTCATCAGAGATAGTCGGGCTCCAAACTACAGCCACAGCTTTTGTGTGCATGAGGCACCACAAGAAGCACATCAGGTGGGGTGGTCATGCCCGTTGACTAGGGTGTGCTGCAAAAATATCGTGGCCTGGCTCACCTCAGTCAGTGTGTCATTAGTACCTGAAGCATTTAGTTACACACCAGTGAATAGTAGTCTTGAACTTGCCTGATTTATGTTTGTGAATTGTACTTCTCTACTTCTCCTTAAATTGTTGTATACGCTTAAGATGACTTTGCTACACTCTGAGCTTCTTTTTGTTGTCCATTCACTTCTTGAACTACTATGTGAAAGTTGTTATAAACTGTGTTCTACCCAAACAGAGGATAGAAAAGTGGCAATGAGAACTGTCTCACAGTGCAAGTAGTCCAGTGAAGCATTGATCATGAGTTTCTATAGTTGTGGCAGCAGCAGTTGCGACAACAATCTCAGCAGCAGGAAAAATGGTGAGATTTATAGCAACAGCAGTAAAAACAGTGAGAACTGAAACAGTAGGTGGTTGCATTTTGCTCACCTCCCCCTCCACCGTTTGCTTGTTTCGATGAGGCAAATGAGACTAAAGAGGTCTGTCACATCATTTTATTCTTTAATGGGAGGCAAGTCAAATAACTGTCCCTGAACATCACTATGCACTCTTATTGTCTTCTAGTAGTAAACCGTATGAAATAAAGTAAAAACTATGCTCACTCTCCGATGCTAGTAGTTTGACTTTTTCTGATGATGTTTGTGGTTTATAGACTGACTATTGTGGTTACCCAGCTCACACTGTTGCAGCTAGGCTCAAGTTCTGTCAGTGTGTTAAACAACATAATCAGTTGTATGCAGCATAGTCAAATGGTTCAAATGGCTGTGAGCACTATAGGACTTAACTTCTGAGGTCATCAGTACTCTAGAACTTTGAACTACTTAAACCTCACTAACCTAAGGACATCACACACATCCGAGCCTGAGGCAGGATTCGAACCTGCGACCGTAGTGGTCGCGCGGTTCCAGACAGTAGCATCTAGAACCACTCGGCCACCCCAGCCGGCGCAGCATAGTCTTTTGGTGTTGTCATTGTTGGTAGTATTAGTCACCATAGTGTTCTCCGATCAACTAATGACTTCCAGTCGTCATCTGATTTATTGCTCGAACAGTCCACGGGTATACTGCTGGTTCATAGTGTCCAGCGGGCACAATATTTCGGCGATCAGACATGTCGCCATCGTCAGGTGCACTGACGAACTGAGCTCCTGAGGGCGGGTGGCCGATTTAAATCCTCTCCCCCCGCGGGCCGCTCTCTTCGCCATCCGCACCCGTACACTGGCGGTCGCGAAGACGTGGGCGTCGGAATCTGTCGTAGCGTCGATGTGCTTGCTACGTCTGCCCTGGTCACCAGTTCGTACTTCTTGCTGAGAGTCTTCTTAATTACATTCAGTGCCGGATCCCAAGCCTTGCTGAGATTGTAGCTGCAATAACAGTTGATAAGATCGTCCCTGGTGCGAATTTCGATAGCCTCCCTTATAACGCTGTCCAAATATTTAGAGGTTTGAGCCAGGATCTTGGTACGCTCATAATCCGTCTCGTGTTTCTCAGACAAATAATGCTCTGCTACCACCAACTTATTTGGATATTTCAGGCAAGTGTGTCTTTGATGTTCTCGGCAACGATCTTCTATGGTGCATACTGATTGTCCGATATAAGTCTTCCCACACTCACAGGGAATTTGGTATATGGCAGCTTTCCTCAAACCGAGGTCATCTTTCACACTTCCCAGTAATGCCCATCATTTTATTGGGTGGGCAAAAGACGGTTTTAACTTTGTGTTTCTTTAATATACAGCCGATTTTCCCCGATAGTGCTCCATTGTACGGAATAAAGGCAGTGGCTACCTTTTCTTCCTTGACTTCATCAGTCTCCACAGGTTGTGCTGTGGTGGTGGGATGGAGAGCACGTCTAATCTGCCATTCCGAGTACCCGTTTTTTCGGAACACGGTTTTGAGGTGTTCCAATTCCTGGGGCAGATTCTCTGCATCTGAGATGCTGCGCGCCCTGTGTACTAGTGTTTTTAGTACTCCATTCCTCTGAGAAGGGTGGTGGCAGCTGTCTGCATGCAGGTACAGGTCAGTGTGTGTTTTCTTCCTGTACACACTGTGACTCGGGGTACCATCAGCTCTTCTCTTGACCATGACATCCAGGAATGGTCATCTTCCTTCTGCTTCAGTCTCCATAGTGAATTTGATGTTTGGATGTATGGAGTTTAGGTGCGTAAGGAAGTCCAGGAGCTTGTCCCTACCATGGGGCCAGATGACGAACGTGTCATCGACATAACGGAAAAAACACGTAGGTTTCCACTTGGATGACGCCAAGGCTTCCTCCTCGAAGTACTCCATGTACAAATTTGCGACCATTGGCGAGAGTGGGCTGCCCATTGTGACTCCATCTGTTTGCTCATAGTAATCCCCATTAAAAAGAAAATATGTTGAGGTCAAGACATGCCTAAAGAGTTCGGTGGTCGTCTCGTCAAATTTCTGCCCAATTAGCTCGACTGACTCTCGTAGAGGCACCCTGGTGAATAGTGAAACCACGTCGAAGCCCACTAGGATATCAGTGTCTTTCAGTCTGAAGTTGTCTAGATGTTTCACGAAATCCACGGAATTACGGATATGGTGAGGGCATTTACCTACATAGGGGCTAAGTAATTCAGCCAGATATTTTGCCAGCAAGTAAGTAGGTGCCCTAATGTTGCTGACAATCGTGCACATAGGTACCCCCTCTTTGTGGACTTTAGGGAGTTCATAGAGTCTTGGTGGTACAGGTCCTTGAGGTGACAATTTCTTGGCGTCGTCCTCTGGTAGATCTGCGTCCTTGAGTAGAGCCCTGGTCTTGTTCTCCGCCTTCTTCATGGGGTCAGCGTTGATCTTCCTATAGGAGTCGTCATCTAGCAGGCGCTGCATTTCTCAATGTAGTCCTTACGGGAAAGAACAACAGTGGCATTGCCTTTGTCAGCAGGTAAGATAACAATCTCAGAGCACTCTCTTAGGTCCCGAATGGCCGCCCTCTCTCTACTGGTAATGTTAGTCTTTGTAGGTTTAGTTCTGGTCAGAGCCCGACAGGTTTCCTGATGCACTATTTCTGCTGCTTCAGGTGGTAATCACGCTGCAAACTGTTCCACTGCACTGACGATGTCCGTGATCAGCGTGAACCTAGGGGTGGGAGCAAAGTAGAGTCCCTTAGGTGCCTCATCTTAGAGTTAAACAAGCTATTTGCAGCTTCACAATATGTATATTCATCATAAAATTCATCATAAATGGGCTAAGTCAATTTGAAAATGGTAGTGATGCCTGCAGGTAAAGCAATAGGAGCTCTTTATTAGCTGTGACCTTAAGTTTTTAATAGCTCTCAATCTATGATGATGTGCCTGGTATCATAAAATATCTACAAGGTAGGACAGCAGATTTTAAATAAAAACTGAATTGTGTTCTCTGGATAACTGCTTCCTGTCACTGGAGGGTTTTTAATCAGAAATTAGTGGCATGTGTAGTATAGAAGACAAGAATGTTTACTCTTATTGTTTCACCAGCACAAAATTGTTACATTTTAATAAGTTTGAGCTTCTGTGTCATTTAGTAATCATAACAGGCTTAATACATTTTAAAATACAAAATACGCCAAATTGTAAGCTGACTGGTATTGTGTGTCCATATACAGATTATGAGTTACCAGTCGACATTATATTCTGGGTACTTGCAAGCAAACCAAACAAGAGTAACACTAATATGTTTTCCTTCCTAATAATTATGATACCTTTTTTCCTCATTTTTTTCTAGTCCACAGTTTTTAAAAAAATGCATACATTATTCATTTGTGTTGAAATAAATTATATAAATTATAAAAGAAAGAACAAAAAACTTTTATATACAAAAATTTGTTCCTCAAACTTCATTCTAGAGTATTCTCAGCAAATAAAAACATGTGTCTACATCCTTACTCCATAAACCACCTTACTGCCAGTGGTAGAAGCTAATGTATATACCACTCACTATAAGTATTGAGTGATAGTCTACAGACCATATGTGTAGCTTCTGTACAGGATGCAAGAACAAGATTAGGCTATTTATAGAATTAAAAAAGTTATTTAGTAATTTTTTTCCTGCACTCCATATGCAAGCATAAAGGGAGAATTCCTAATGTGTGGTACATCTGAGAGTACCATCTGCCAGAGTATATATGCACAGTACTGCAGAGTATATATGTCAGTGTAGGGGATAAGATGTATCCCAAAATGGAAGAAGATCCAGCAGTGCCAGTTAGGGGAACATAGGAGATCCAGTGCTAGAATCAGAGTCTGGCAGAGGTTTGGAAATTCTGCAGTCAAACAAGGCAGTAGATATAGATAACTTTTCCACAGGATTATAATAATCACTTAGGGAAGTGGCAATCAAACAATTATTCAGGTTGGTTGTAGGACCTACCTAACTGGAGAAATGCTGTCCAACATTTGGTACCACACCATCCAAACAATTTTGCAGTTAGCAATGACAGATAAATGTAAGTATAATCACACAATCTACTTGACAGATCATGCATCCCTGTTGACAGCCAGAATAATATGCTGAAGAATGGGAAAGGAAATTTAGAATCTCTTATATGCTTGTAAGTTTGGATTTAGGAAATGCAAAGGAACCAGAGAGACAGTTCCAGTGCTATGATAAATAATGGAAAAAAGGAAGGTCTGGGTTTAATGTACCATCAACATAGAGGTCATTAGAGACAGTGCATGAGCTCAGATCGAGAGTGTTGGTGGGAAGGAAATTGGCTGTGCCCTTTCAGAGTAACCATCTTGGAATTTACCTTAAGTGTTTATGGAGACCATTGAAAACCTAAATCTGGATGGTTACATGGGGATTTGAACTGTCATCATTCTGAAAATGAATCCAGTCTCAACCAATGCGCCGCCTCACTTGGTGTCAATAATGGAGGCTAAACACATTCAATGTAAATACACATTCAATGTAAAGTGTAGCAAGATGTTTGAATACTCCACAAAAAATAGGTATATGCTGTAGGGTGAGGTGGGAAATATACAATATCTGTAAGAAGCAAGAGGAAACATTAAGAAAGGAAGATGAAGAGTGAAGTGCTAAGATACAAAATGGAGTAAGGCAGCGATAAATGATAAGATGTGCTGAAGGCATTACTGTCCTTAGTAAAATTAAGGAACAATTGTGGGGCCTGTTAATTGAAAGTAACAGGTTGTGGAACTCGAACATGCTCTGAGAGTAACCAGAGAAAGACCAAAGCAGTAGAAATGAGATTAGTGATAATAATAGTAACAGAATTGTGGATCATACAGCATAAAAGTGAAGGAATTTTTCTTGCAGCAAAATAACACATCGAAGAAGGCATTAACATGTCATAAAAGGAATTGCTGCCGTCCAAATAATTGGCTGCATGAACCAGAGATGAATGTGTTGGTTACCCATTTGCACCCCATATTGCCACCCATGTATGACGACGACTACTGCAATCTGGCAATGTTTGTTCTCTTTGGAGTCTTCACACCTGGATATATCAATAATGATGCTGTACACAGAGCTGGGAGTCATCTGAAAAGGCAATGTTGTGCCACATTCTAATGTCCAGTGTCATTGTTGGGTGCATCACTGTTGGGCAGCAGTATCGTGGAACAATGTCAGTTACAGATTAGCCACAATCCTCCTCCTCCTGCTGCTGCTGCTGCATCTCATTTCTGACATGTGTTGGTAGACATTTCTTTTCTTACATTCAGCACACATTTTATCACAAACAACCAACATTCAAATTAAATTTCTGAATTAGGAGCGTACCGCACAATCTTTCCTACTATGCAGAATGTAGCTGGTGTTATCTCTGCACATGGTGTGCAATTGTACTGAAATTCTCATGATTTGCATATCCAAGCATGTAGTACACTTCGTGGCAATTTGACTTATATTGGTTGCCGCTGTTGTGGTGTTGAAAGTTTAATGACCAGCAGTGTACTGGATCTCAATTTGAGAAAGCAATTTCTGAGAAAATATGCCAGGACTAGAGTCATAGACTGTAAGAAAACCACAAAAGAAGAGAATTACAATGTTTCTGATGTGATGATGTAGAAGGAGGCTAAAAATTAAGTGAACTGACAAGATAAGGAATGACAAACTTCTTCGCAGAATTGGTGGGGAATCGAACATACAGAAAATACTAATTAGAAGAAGAGGCAGGATGGTGGGACAAATTCGAAAAAATCACCGTAGAAAGTTACAAAATATTTGAACTTCCATCATCATCAGTATTCTGCCTTAGGGCAGGTCTCTCCATGCAGTCCTGTCACTTGATACCCTCTTCATTTTCTCATATTTGTTTCCTATCCTTATACTATCCACCACATGGTATCTTCTGCTTCCTCTTCTTCTTCTTCTTCTTCTTCTTCTTCTTCTTCTTCCATTCACTGTTCCTTCCACAGCATCCATCAGTAAACAATCTCTTCTCATCCAGTGTCCAAGCCAATTGTGTTTCCTCCTCTTGATTACCTTTAAAATTTCTCTGTCCTTACTCCTCCAAATCCACATCTCAGATGCTTCTATTCTTCTATCTTCCTCTTTCCTCAGTGGCCATGTCTCAGCTCCATGTAATGCCATGCTCTGTATGAAGCACTTAGCCAATCTCTTCCTCAGGTCCCTGTCGATCCACCAACATAGAAGCCTGCTCTTATTAAATGCCTCTTTGGCAGTTGCTATACATGTTTTCACCTTCTTATTACATTTCATGTTGTCCATAATAATGCTTCTCAGATATTAGAAAGCTCTAACTTGTTCTATATCTTTCTGTCATAACTTTATAGCTGTTCTTACTCTTCTTGCACTTATCACCTTACGTTTTGTCTTTTTCTTATTAATTCTCATTCCAAATACCTCACAGGTCTTTCACTCTCTGCCATTAACTCCATATCATCTGCAAACTGAATACGTTCTCTCCTCCTACCACCCACCTGCACTTTTCTGTTTTGTTTCAAACATTTCTGAATATATGCTCCAAATATTTTAAACAGTATTGGAGAGAGACAGGATTCTTGCCTCACTCCTCTTTCAATTTTGCTTTCCTCTGTCATCTCATTTGCAATCTGTACTCATATATTCTGCTGTAGGTATAGGTTTTTATCATTTTCAGCTTATGCATGTAGTACCCGATAGCTGAGTGTGTAGTGCAGGACTTCTATAAAGCTGAGATTAATATTTCAGGTCTGGTTAGCAGCAACATTTTTTTAAAAATTTTTTATTTAAGTTCCAAATTTATTAATAAATGGCTATTTAAGTAAATATTGAATCATATTTTTTAATAAAAATAGTAATTTTAATTCTTGCACTGCTCATATGAAAATAAATTAAAATTTATTTTCTATTTGATTTTTTTCATTTTTATACCAAAATTTAATTTATTATGAATACAATTTTTTTCATGCAAACAGCTGCTGGCAGTTCTGTAAACCTGAAAATGTTTTGTACGTAAAAGAGCTTGAAAATCTTGTAATCTTAAAAATGGAAATTTTTTCAGTATTTTTGATAATTGCATCTTACTGCTTTAGCATTTCATGTCTGGGCACTGAGCTTCAAACCCTACAAGCATGAAGGAAGTTGATGAGTGCCTGTGTGTGTGATCCATTTGTAAATAGTTCAGTTTTTAAAACCACACCTTTTTTATTCTGTATATATTCTTGCTTTTTATTGGAATGGAGTACATGTCACAAGAGAGAGTTTTCATTAGAAACATTTTAAGAATTTTAATTTAAAAAGATTTTGATATAAGTTTTATCCAGTCTTCTAAACCATGATTATAAGGCACTGGCATACTCAAGTGCAACGCCTCTCTCCCTTTCCCAAAATAGGAACAATAGCAATGCGACCCAGAATCGTTTGTGGTGAAATCTCATCTCAAATATCGCCTTACACCATGAAACTAATATGATTCTCCTCCTAGCGCAGAACCTGGATATTCTCTTGCTATTGCATACTGCACTTCTGGTTTTCAGTTTGGACTTTTTAAAACCAATTACAAAAAAAAGTAACAGCGAACAAGTAAAAATGAACATGTCTCAAAAAGGACTGGTGAACAGTTTGCCAAAGAGAAATGAGTTTGTCTGTCTCTGCATACATGAAATGAGGATACATCATCCTCATTAAACATGCATAGTTGAGTGTAGCATGCTCACCAAAGTGAGTGCTAGTGGTTGTGAGAACTATAGTATTAACACATAATTAAAAAGCCACACGTAACTTGTAACAACGAGAAGACAAACCTCATTATGGATAGCCACAAAGCATACCTTCACATT
Organism: Schistocerca piceifrons; assembly: GCF_021461385.2. NCBI lineage: Eukaryota > Metazoa > Arthropoda > Insecta > Orthoptera > Acrididae > Schistocerca > Schistocerca piceifrons. The sequence goes on from NC_060149.1 coordinate 538,377,006, forward strand.
TGTACGGCTCTGGGTGGAAGTGGTTTGTGGCTATGCATCACAACGTTGGTCTTCTTGTTGTTATTGGTTATATGTGGCTGTTAATTGTTTGTTAACACTGTAGTTCTCCCAATTATTATCACTTAATACATTTTATGTTTGAAGTCGTGCACGGTGATCACTGTGCTATGCAAAACTATATGTGACACACAATTTGTTTTATGAGGATGAGGTATCCATTTTTGGTGTCGGTAATAACTGTGTTTGAGAAAGCACTACATCCAGTGCAGTTGAATAGGCTTTTATATTGTGACTCATTTATAATGCATTTTTATATTTTTAGATGCACTTGACAGTGAGCAAAGTTGAAAACAATTAGTGCTTAATAAAGTACAATTTTAAAATATAGCCTGTTGGAACAGTGTCCTCCTTTAAAATTGTATCTGGTGACATGTTTAATGACATATTAACAGATTACATTTGTGATTATAGCTAATTAATTATTTTTCAGCAGGTATGCAGCAATTTATGGTGTCAACATACGGGAAAAGGTGTTAAGTAAAGTATTTGTTCTCATGAATCAACATAAAAATGAAGACATCCGCTTCCAGGCGAGGAAAATTTATGATGTTATAAGATCCTGAAAGAGGGTTAGGTACAATGTATTTGAGGGCATCAGGTATCCAATGATCATAGTCACATCTCATTAAAGGTGTAAAGTGTGTGCTGCTTGTAGACTGCACAGAATTGAAGTAGACATGTAATAGATATGTTGAAGGTGTAATGCATTATAAGCAGTATACAGAGATTGCCTAATGATGTCTCTTAAACACTATTGTACCAATAATTGCTGGAATTGAATTGGTGTAATATCACATTGAATGTTGATGTCTGAACCATTTTTCTCGTGAAACTTAGCAGAATTTCTGGTAATGTAACTGTGTAAAGAAAACACTTTTACTGCTGTTGAAAGAACAGTGGTTCTTTCTTTCGTATTTTCATGTGTCATTGCTATTTAATGATTCAAACAGAGTAAATTTTTCTGTGGCAATGCCTTTTATCAGAAGTGAAATAGTATATATAAACCTGGTATGAGAAAAGAATGAATGTTTCATATACACAAATTACTTGGTTGTGAATATTTATTAGGTGTACTTAGTTTTAATATGCTGCCAAAGCACCATTCATTTAGTCAGCAGTGTTGTAGATGGTGTAAGTGTTCCTAATTTGCTTAAATGCTGATGCATTTATGAAGTATGTGTGACTGTAGATTCAGTGTTGTTCAGAGAGAAAAAAAAGATCTGATGCTAAAATCACCATTAATAATTTGCAGACTGGATAATGTTATTTCCGCTTATAATACCAATAATCAAATTCACAAGTTTGTGTGTTACTCACTTAGGTCCTTTCTCCTTCTCTTTTATCATATTTCACTTACCTTCAGAATTCCATTTTTATATTATTCTTATTTACCAGAGCTACTGCATTACTGATGATGCTATACATAAATTTAACATACACATTTTATTTATGATAAACATGTTTTTGTTATTTCCTTAACATATCACATAGTAACAGCTTCTCTACATTCCACCAATTGTGAAAAATAAAACCACAAATGTAAATAAATTATGAAGGTGCTTTTCTCCTAAATCCTTCCATCCGCCATTATCCATTTGAAGCAGTGCTGAATGTAACTGAAAGAGAGATTTCTGTGGAAATTGTACATTCCTGAATACTGTTAAATGTGTGCGTAGTACACCACTTGACACCTGCACATATTAATTGAGCTTTTTTATTGCTCCAATAATATAACTTGTTGGTTTTAATTATGTGCTTCATCTTATGAGAGGAAAACTATAGTTTGTTATTTTGTAGACAGATGTTGGTGAATATTCAGTGCAATCACACACAGCCAGACAACTGGTGAATTGAATTGCCCAGAGCTATTTTTGTAATTATTGTTGTAATTATTGCAGGTAAATTTAAATTAACATTACTCACTATTTTGTAATATGCACAATTTGATCTGATATGTATGTAAATTTGCATAGATTCTGTCCCCTGATATCGCTTATTTTCTAAATAAATAAATATATATACACACACACACTCATATATAAAATAAAATTATCGTGTATTCTTAATGTAAATATAATCTTTGTGGTTGAATTGATAAGAGTCAGCCATGTGAAACTAATGTAAAGTAATGTTTATGACCTGACAAGATATGAAAAATTCCATAACACATGTGGTTTTGCTTGACTGACACACAATGTTCGCTTCTTGTACTATGACTGATGGTGCTTCTGTGTTGCGTATTTAAATTTTGACTATAATGCTATTTATCTGTCAATTTTTGTATGTAAATAGTTCATTTTATTATTACTCTGTTATATGTTACATTATTTGGAGTGTAACATATCAGAATTACTTAAATTATGATTTTTTGTTCCAATTTTCTGCCCATATTACAAGGCAGATGGTATCAGGTCCCAATAATGGGCAAATGAAATGTACAAGTATCTTGTACTTATTGTGTTCTGCATTAATACACATAATTTTGGTTTACTTTACTTTGTATGATGTGAATGAGTGCCTCCTTTCCTAAAAAAAATGTGAAGAATAAAGTAGTATAACAAAATATTTAAATAATAAAATATTAATAAAACGCAATTGCCTGCCTCACCAGGTGTGCACTCAATGTCTGTTTTATAGTTTTAGTCATTAACAACATTATTGTCATATTCTTGTGAAGAAGTGTTTTTTCGTGTTCTGTGGAAAAGACATGGTAGTTTATGATAAAACTTATGTGATGCATGAAGGTACTTTGCCGAACCTAGAAATAACCATTCGGTTTTCAAATACTCATGTGTTTACAATCTCCATTAGGGGGAAAAATGTAACAGCAATGTAATTATTTATAAAAGATGTGGAATTTGTTATCAGAAAATATGTGACAAATGCTTTCTTCTATACATATAGCATAAGAATTCTATAACAAAAGAGGTTATATTGCAATATCAATATATTTCATTTCACAGAACAGTTATTTCAATTTTTAGGTATGTGGATATACAATGGGACCTGTAACACAGGTCATTCAAATTTCATTCATATCAAATATTCTGAGGTTGCTGTTTAATGTATAGTGAGGAATAATAAAGACAGTGTTGGCAAAAAGAGGGTTGATCAGTGTTGTGTGTTGTGCATGAAAGCAACATGATGGTTCAAACAAACAAAGAAAAAATGTATATTACAATTTAACAACATACTCTACACAACAAGTAAGATACACTGAAGTGACAAAAGTCATAGGATACCTCTTAATATCATATCGGACCTCCTTTTGCCCAGTGTAATGCAGCACCTCGACTTGTCAGGGACTCAACAAGTCATTGGAAGCCATCCATAACTGTGAAAATGTTGTCAGTGCAGGATTTTGTGCACAAAAATGACTTCTTGATTATGTCTCATAAATGTTTGATGGGATCCATGTCTGGTGGTCTGAGTGCTCAGGTCATTCACCTGATTTGTCCATTATGTTCTTCAAACCAATTGCAAACAATTGTGGCCCAGTGACATGGCACATACTCATACATAAAAATTCTAAATTTTGGGAACATGAAATCCATGAATGGCTGCAAATGGTCTCCAAGTAGCTGAACATAACCATTTCCAGTCCATGATCAGCTCAGTTCCATATAAACACAGCCTATGCCATTAAGGAGTCACTACACTAGCTTGCCTTATTGACTGCTTGGGTCCATGGCTTCATGGAGTCTGTACCACTCTTGAACCCTACCATCAGCTCTTACCAACTGAAATCAGGGCTCATTTGACCAGGCCATGGTTTTCCAGTCACCTAATGTCCAACCAATATGGTCACAAGCCCAGGAGAGGCACTGCAGGCAATGTCACAACGTTAGCAAAGGCACTCATGTCAGTTGTTTACTGCCATAGCCCATTAACACCACATTTCACTGCATTGTCCTAATGGATACATTTGTCGTACTTCCTAAATTGATTTGTGCTGTTGTTTAGTACAGTGTTGTTTGTCTGTTAGCACTGGCACCCCTGTGGAAACACTGCTGCTCTCAGTTATTGGTGAAGTCCGTCAGCCACTGTGTTGTCTGTAGTGAGAGGAAATGCCTGAAATTTGGTATTCTTGGCACACTCTTGACACTGTGGAGCTTAGAATACTGAGTTTCCTAATGATTTCCAAAATGGAACATCCCATGCGTCTAGCTCAAATTGCCATTCCACATTCACAGTCTGTTAATTCCCATCATGCGGTCATAATCATACCTGAAACCTTTCACGTGAATCACTTGAGTACAACTGGCAGCTCTGCCAATTCACTGACCTTTTATACTTTGTATACACAATTCAACCGCCATCTGTATGCGTGCATACCACTATCCCATGACTTTTGTCACCCAGCAATTCTGTGTTGTATGGATTCTATAAGTCTTTGGTAGGTGATCCAGATGTGTTCCATTAGGTTCAAATTTGATAACCAAGACATCATGTGAGTTCATTATCATGCTTCTGAAACTACTTTAGCATGATTCTGGCCTTGTGACATGGGTAGTTATCCTGCAGAAAGATGCCATTGCCATCAGGGAAGACATCAAGCATTGAGAGATGCAGGCGTTCTGAAATAATGCTCACATTGACCACAGGTATGACAAAACCTTCTATTACTACCACAGGTTCTGTTGAAGTTCAGGTGAGCGTCCCACACAGCAATAGTACTGCCACCACTGGTCTGTGTAAATCATTGTGTCCAGCGGATTTCATGCAGTCACGATAGCTGTGGGGATAACAGCCAAAATATCAGAAGATAAAATATTGTTGTCCTGAATGCTTGCCCAAAAGATGATGGAATATTCTATCTGCCAGTAAAACTTCAAGAAACATACATCCAATACCTTGTTGTATACTGATCGCTTCACTGTCCCTCAGCTACTATCCATAGATGCTCACGACAGTAGGACGCAAACAGCTGATCAGTTTTACTGTCTCTCTGACGCTTATTCACAGGTTCCGGGTCATAACAATTTACTCATTTTTAAAGTTACTTATGGCAGTGTATTTCCCCATTTGCAGCCTATACTGATACTAGAACAATCCTCCATCCATCTTGCTCCACTTATATACTGTCTTTACCATTTCATGAGCCCACAACATCAACAGATGGCATTCAGTCTTGAGTTGGGCAGTAACCATAATGTTTTGACCCAGTGCAAAAACATGAGAACAACAAACTGTACTTATGTAATAATGTCTGACAGTGGAAAATGCTTGTAATAAGCTACTCATGAGCTCTGCTTGGTAGCTATGGAGCACAATCATAATATTTCGACAAATGAGAGGACCATAACCTGTTAGATGTGTAATGGAAAATACGGTTGTCATTACAAGAAGAAGAAGAAGACACAAAAAGCAAATGAGAAAATCCATCTACATTAATCAGACATATTAAAGAAGTTTAAAGTGAGAAGAGGGGAGGGGGGGGGGGGGGGGGTTGAAATTTTACTAAACCATCCTGTTTCATACTCTATTGTATGGGTTATAAAAAATAGAAAGAAGCAAGATTACAGAACATAAATTACATTTTTGAGGAAACCAGCAGGATACACTAGAATACACATAGCCAAAGTACAGGGTTACAGTTACAGAGTGTTATATTCAAAATGCTTATAATGAGTGCAACACCCATGCATTCCAAAAACAAAAGATACATGTTTATCAGCCAAGGGAACAAAGATGATTATACCAACAGAAGAAAATAAAAAAAACACAACATTATTGTTAGGAAGTAGAAATCATAACAGGCTACACAGCTTAAAATGTAAGAACAAAACTTAGGAGAAGCATACAAAATTGAAAGAAAACATCATTTATTTGGGAATACAGACAGCAGTCATTAAATGGTTGTTGAAAATTATAAATTTGTTCAAGGCAAGATTCAGAGAAATCTGATATACCTCTATGATTGCTCAAGACCACCTAGTCTAATCAGTCCCAATGACAGGAAATAATTCAACATTCAGTCTACAGCTAGATTTGTGAGATTAACTGTGAGAGATTACCGTAGTTTGTCTAAATTGAAACAGGATGGTGGTAGAAATATTTTGGACTAGAATCATCATCTTGTGTACATTGGGGTGAAATTCTTATATAGAGATGAAAAAAATATCACAAGATCGAAAAGCTGGAGTACAGCATCAAAGCAACCATAAGATCGATGCTTGAAAAAGAGTTATTGTGTGGTTTCCAAAGGTAAGATCCAGTGATGCCACACAAATGAGATATCGTACCTCTGTTGTGCAGGATGGAGGTGACAATGTAGTAATGATATATGATAGAGGAATGTTAGGGCTTTATAATGCTTCCTGCAATAAGGCAACCAAAGTATGGGTTGGAGCTATATGACAATACTTGTAACATGTAAGAAGAGGCACTCCTAGAAATGCAGTTGGTTCAATGACAAACGCGTAGTGTGCCATTATATACTGAAAGTGCAATAGGTTGTAATTACTTGCCAGTGGTTACAGAAGAGTACTAATATCAGGTCTTGCAGACCACAGGGCAAGTAATTTTAATGCTCTTCATAGTCTCCTGCGCCTTTCCTAACTTGATGTAAGGTGGCCCACACTTTGTTCCTCATGGGCAGTCCCCACACACCACACCATCACTCTGGCTGCTACTCTGTGACTTTGGTCAACAAAGTTAATTAGAATTGGAACACTTTCAAAAACATTTTTAAATCGTTAATAAAAAAATTAAAATCTGAATGATATTTTCTCTGATAGTACCATGCAGAGCTATTCTTCCACACATCATTGAACATAACAAGTACAGCACATTTGTCAATGTAAATTTTTATAAAATACGAAATAAACTGTTTCCTGAGAATCTGTATTTAAGTAAAAAGAAGCAGAAAGTAACTGTATCACAAGGAAAATTCAGTTGAGAAAATATGCAGGATAAGGTGACAGTATACTCTGATGCACTGAGTCTGTTTCAAACAGTACTTCACTAATTGCTCCATCACTCATACTTTCACTGACACTTACACTGAATGTGCTGCCTGATTCAAGCAAATATTATGGAGTTCCTTGCTGTCTGTAGAGGTATTCGTTGCCGAGTTGAAAGGAAATGGCATCTTCCATGCTGTTCACAGTCTCCCATCTCTCTGTCTTCAACAACAATATTTAACCAGTTTTCTAGTATCATTTCTAGTTTTTGTAGGTTTGTAATGGACTCTGGAATACAGTTTGTTTTGGGAAACCAATCATTCTGCATTCGGATACTCCTCCCTCTTGACATTGGATTCCTGATAGCTGCTAGGGATAAGGGGCATATTCAGTTAACAGTTTAACCTTAGCTCAGCAAGATAGATTAGCCTCCCCAGCAAGTGGACTCTTTATAGCAGCAACAATAAGTGTAGTGAGTTCGTATGGACAAGGGTAACCAAGTAGGAGACTTATATTGACAATTGGATTCAGAGTCAAACAATTTGGTCAGAGTTTTTCAAAAATATCCTAAACCTAGCAGCATGGGAAATTCTTCTAGCATACTGATCAAGAAAATATGATGGCAAATCATGTATTTGCAGGAAGGGTTGTACATGAAATGCGAGTGCACAGAAATTTATCCAGAAAGGGACAAGATTCTAAAATTGCCGTATTTGAGATGCGTTATTCAGTGAATTGCAGAATATGTCATATCCTAACAACTAAATTTGACGGAAATGACACAAAACATACTTATCAAAGGATTGATAGTTTCGACTCAGTATTCTTTCAAAGGTATATTATTTTAGTATCTAAAACATAAACATATTTCAGTAGCATAAACAAAGTACACCTATTTATTTTTAATGTCAATTATCTGTTAATCCTCAGTTGCTAATAATACTATTATTAATAATGTTTCTTATTGATTCACCTACACTTCATATGTCACTCTAAATGTAGTATTCTAAAAGAGAAAATGGCATTTCTTGTGGTAGAAGAGAGGAAAATGCATGTAGCATTGTGTTGCATCAGTAGAGATTGGAAAGGCATCAACTCCTGGAGAGGACATCATTTTGTTCTTCGCACTTTTTTTCCTCTCTTCTAGGGAAGAGCCCCCTGAGAACTGATGACACTTTCTGCATCTGAGTGATGGACCAGTACATTTCTGCTGCTGATTAATGGCTCTACAAGGATGTGATAGAGGAAAGATGATCAGGAATCATGTTTTGACAATGTTCAGTTAATATTCACATTGGCTTTGGTGACAGGACAATGCCAAAATTGCAAACATGCCAAGGAAATGATACAACTTCTTGTCATCAGCATGACAAACATAAGTTATGTAGGAATTGCTAAAGCCATAATATTTTTTGTTGTGATCAGCAGTCCTAAATCTGCAGTTCACTTCAGTCACATACAATAATTTCAATAAATATATGAGAATTCTGCAGTGGATTAAAAGTCCATACTCCAAATCCCAGAAGGGGGAAAATCCCCTCTCTTGCCCCCCTTGTGGATGCCTATGGTGTGAAACCACAGTAATTTCTGCGGTGAGATAATCAATAGCTGAAATATTAATCTGACATGTAAAAGTTGTAGGCAACATACAGGTAACATAAATATTAAATTCCACATTTTAAAATGTAAATATTCATGGGTATACTACGATTCCAATGTCTGACCACTGCACACGTACATAAATGACAAAAAATGAAATAATAAACCCTGTATTGAGACAGAATTAATACAGCTCAAAGTGAACATACCATCTGGCCCAGGCAGAATTCCTGTTATATTTTAAATTGAATATACTGCAGAAACAGCCCCATTCCTAGCTAATTTCTGTTGAGTATCTCTTGTGCAACCTTTTGTCCAACATGACTGGAAAATACCACTGTCTATGAAAACATTCATTTGTTTCAGTATCATAGAGAATATTTTAAGCTCAAGTGTGATGACATTCCTGGAGCAAAAGAATACTGTGTCAAAGGATCAGCACAGATTCAGGAAGGACCACTTATGTGAAAAACAGCTTGCCTTATTAACTCACAAGTAGATGTGATTTAACAGGTAGATTCCATTCCTAAATTTTCAAATGTCAATCAACTTTGCACCACACTGTCAACTGATAGCCAAGGTGTGATCATACAGAATCTATCACAAATTTAGAGGTGGCTCAATTTTTTACTAGTGGAACTGAATATGTTATACTGTGCAGCAAGGTTTTGACATAAACAAAAGTAGTATAGGGTGTGCCCAAAAAGAGAGAATAGTAGTACTACTAACATTCACAATATATGTGAATTTTTAAAACGATACGAGTCCGCAACGCTGTTAGTTTGACTGGCAATAATGCTGTTGTTTACAAGGAGGTCTGTGGCTGTACAGTCTGAAGGTGATGAGCAGTGAGTTTGTCATCATTTCTACTTGATTTAATGTATGACAACTGACATTAAATGTGGATAACTGCAATTTAATTTCCATAATAAGAAAAAAGAAACCAATAGTATCTGATTTTAAGATTATGTGTGAATGTCTGGGGCATTTCACATTATCTAAATATGTAGGTATTGAAAAATATGAAATGGGACAAACACATAGTATCTATAATATGGAAGGAGAATGGAAGGGTTACATAGTTTGAAGGGATCTGGGAAAGTAACTGTGCATCTATAAAGAAAATCACATACTGGACACTATGAAACCAACTCTAGACTACTGCTCTAGTATTAGGAACCATTGTCAAGTACATGTGACAGCAGACATTGAATTAATCCAGACACATGCTGTTAGGATTGCAACAGGTTTTTATAGCTCCCTCAAAAGTATGACACAGAAGCCTGAAGAACTTAAATGGGAAGCTGTAGAAAGAAGATGACACTGTCCTTGTGAAGTCCTATTGGGTAAACAGAGGACTGGTGTTCATGGAAGAATGTGCAACAGTTCTCTCTACTACCGTCATGCATATTCTATGATTGTGGGAACAAAACAAGAGAGACTAGGGTACATACAGTAGCTCATAAACAGTAATTTTTCATGACTCAATATGTGAGCCATCACAATATCTGACTAAAGGAGAGAATCTCTTCTTGCTCATATTTCTCAAGAAAATGTTAAGAGTGCTGTTCTCCCTGAATATCTGTATGAAGCAAGCAGACAATACAGCATCATGTTGTAAGATCCAATAAACACATTTGTAATGGATTTGCTTAGAACGCAGAATTATTTTGAAGACTTTTATAGGCACTATCTACAGTATACACTTTCATCAATATAAAGTTTTTTTCTAAGTTAATATACAAATTCACTGATAACTTCAATGACCTCTGGTAGTCTCCTTTCCTGTCCTAACCAGTTTTAGATATCTTTCTTTTCTGTTTTATCTATTTTAGTGATTTACAGGCAAGAATGGAAAAAACTACATTTTTATTGACTGGAAATGATCCCCTGGTCAAGTTATTGTTGCTGCCTCTTGTCCAAATGTCAATAAGGGTACAAGACATGTATTGTACAGGTTAGTCTTGGAAGCCTGTGGAATGTTTGATCTTAAAATACCTGACATACTTCATGGTAGAATTTGAAAACTTTCTTATTCTATTGATGATCTATTGGTATACGGTATTTGTAGTGGCATACTCCAGGTTCAGTGCAGAAAAACTAATACTCAAATAGATAATGAACAACAAGTTTACCACTAGGGAAAAAGTTCAGTCTTGTCCACCTAGGGGCATAAATTCAAACTTATGAAACACTGCTGATAGTTCAAGTCAGAGTTTAACTGTTCATTGGGATTGGCTAGATTCCAAACAATATGATAGAGTCCAGGTTTTAAGGACCACATGGTGAGATGACTGTCTCTAACACAATCACTATACAAACCCAGATACTAAAGTCTGGGAGGTCCTGAGCATTGAGAGGCCAAGTCTCTTAAGTTTCCAGGAAGAGGACTTGCTGGTGGCTCCACTTAGTTCTGGAAGGTTCCTATCTCAGGCTGGTTAGCTGGCTGGCTGCAACTTCTGGATATAACCTGGGGCAGTGACTTAAGTGCCAGAGGGTGGATGAATTGCTTGTGACCAAGTGACAAGGCAGAAGCAAATAGGACCACACTTTCTGCAGCTTGTAGGATCAATACTGCTGCCTTCTGTCAGTGAGGTGAGTGCCTGGTGTAATTGTGGTGGTGTCCAAAGTTGTTCACCATAACATGGCTTGTTATTGTCATTGTCGTACAGACATACACTGTTCTGCTTGTGCCATCATGGTCTCTGAGCTCTTGCGCATATGCAACCCATGGTGCAGTACTGTCATGCTGGAATGCTATGTGCTTCAACATAATGACATAACATCCTTCCCCTCATCCCATCCCCCACCTCCCAGAGGGGTGATGTTGGCACATCTGGGCATCCAAGAAGTGAGCATTGCTGCTGCTGCTGTCCTGAGGACACAGTGACCCAGAGGGGCTGATCTCAGCAACCATGGTGATGGGGATATCAGCTGCTGAAGAGGTGCTGGCTGGGAGACGTATCTGTGGGGATTGTGGCTGTTGGGTCTGGAGGTTAGGGCAGTGTTTTGTGGCAGCCACCACTCCCAAGGGATGTGTGGACCAGATCTGGAACAGAAATCAAGGAGAAATCCTCCACTGGGGCACCCGGAACCTTTTGAAGGTGTACTTGATTGATGTTCTTATGGGAACTGCCAAAGAGGAATGTGACGTGAGGTGGCCTCTTGAGAACATCAGTGCCCACATATCATCCTGTAAGGTATACTGATGGCAGTGAGGATGCTGGGGAGGAAGCATGTGAGTGGTGGCATGGATTACGGAGAGCTGGGACCATTGTGGTGGACCATGTTGTCTTTCTGCCAGGCATGATGCATCCTGTGGCATGAAGTGGCATGAGGCAAGAAACAAGGTAAGTGTCTTCAATACCTACATATTTAGATAATGTGACATGCCCCAGACATTCACACTTAGTCTTACAATCAGATACCACTGGTTTCTTTTTTCTTATTATGGAAATTAAATTGCAGTTATCCACATTTAATGTCAGTTGTCATACATTAAATAAAGTAAAAATTATGACATGATGTTGGTGCAACTTTGCCATCTGGATCTTGAAAGTGCAGACAAACTTTTCCACCATCCTGCTGCATGCCAGATGGAATAGTGCCATATGGATCAAAGTGATGCCATTCCTTTCACAAAAGTGGCAAAATTCTTTTGTTAAGCAGATAGAATGGTGTCATATGGACCAAAGGAATTCCATACTCCAAAATCGGAAAATTCTGCCAATGATTGACATCTGTTGTCTGCTACATTGGCTTCTGACAATCTGTCTATGGAAATAAAATGTATATTAAAGTTCATATGGTATTTTCTGAGGAAGTCAGGAAGCTAATTATGTCCAAGAGACATAGGGGAATTTGCTTTCTGCCTCAACCAAATGGAACCTGGAAAAAGTGAAATCCAGATGACTCCGAGACCATGCCTTGGGCCATGGCAAATACCAATGTGCTCAGGATGGCCTGCTTTCTCTGTCACATATGGCGTGCCACGATCATGTGTTCGATATCTTTGTCAATGCCTTTCCAGAAGATGTGTGACCATCTGCCAATGACCTTGGTGCAGCAACATCAATACTCAGCAGTTGAGTGCCTTTAAAGTGATTACTCTGTTGTGACTTTTGTCTCTTAGCAGTAGGAGGATGTTTCTGAGTGTGGATATTCATGTCAACAGTCCAGTATGCCTGGATCTTAGAGTGCATGATAAGTTTGTATTCTTCCAGCCAACAAACTGGTAATGGAGGACTGGGTCCTTTGGTGATCTGTGGATGATGGTTGTGGCATCTATTGGCAAATGGGTGATGGCAGCCTCTGCCTCTGTGTCTGTATGGAAGCAGACCACCAGTGCAGCATCAAAGTCACGGGTCTGCCATTCTGGGAGATGGGACATTGTGTCTGCATTTGTGTGCTGTGCTGTGGAATGATAATGTATATTGTAGTGATACACTGAGAGGAACAGTGCCACTGTTGCAGGCACCAGGCAGTCCTAATCGGCATGTTAGCATGAGAGTTAAACAATAGCAGCAGTTATGTTTTTAGCACAAAGATGATGGCCAAAGCTTTGTTTCTTATTTGACTATAATTGCGTTGTGCCAGTGTCAGAATTTTGGAAACAAATGCAATTGAGCACTTACACTGTTGATTTTGTGAGAAACAATAATCCCAAAGCCATAGTCTGATGCATTTGCCACAACAATCAGCAACTGCACAGGTTTGTAAGCCATGAGATAAGTTGGCTGGAGTGACACTTATTTTCAGTTCCTTAAAGCCTTGTCACAAGTGGGGGACCAATGCCATTCACCATTTTTGCAAAGAAGTTGAATGAGTGGTTCACCAATGGCCGCTTCATGAGGAATGAATTTTTAGTAGTAGTTCAACTGGCCCAACACTGCTTTTAGTTGTTTGGTATCCCTTGGGACCAGTAATTTTTGTATGGCTTCTGCAAGTGATGTGCAGAGGGACACACCCCTGAGGATGTTCAACTTGTGGTGAAAAAAACAGCATTTGTCATTGTTACACTTCAGTTTTGCTCATTGGAACATGCCGAATAAGTCTTCCAAACTTATTGCAAGATCTGGTTTTTTTTTTTTTTTTTTCCAGTGGCAATGATATAGTACAGAAAACTGGCCATACCCGGAATTCCCTGTGTTAGGTGTTCCAAGTGTCTCTTAAATATAAGTGGTATGCAGGTGATGCCAAAGGATAGGTTATTTTATTGGAAAAGGCCAAACAGCATCTTAATGGCTGAGATAACCTTGGAGGCTTCATCAAAGGGTAGTTGCAGGTCAGCATCACTAAGCTCAATTTTTTAGAACAGTGTGCCACTAGCACATTTTGCCAAGATGAACTCAATCTTTGGGACAGGATAATCATTGATGACATGCTATGCATTGACAGTAGAGTTAAAATCCCCACAAATTCTCAAAGATCGATTTGATTTCTTAACTATCACAATAAGAGTAGCCCACTGGCTGTTGGTGTCTAGTTTCAGGATTCTTCTCTCTTGCAGTCTCCATAGCTTGAGGCAAAGCTGTGCGCTGATAAATCTAGGCATCACTGAGGGCTGCAGCGAAATGGGTACTTCAAAGTCAGTGATGCTGGTCATCTTGTGGGAAAACACCAGGGCATAATTTGTAAAAAGCTCTTGAAGATAGGTACCTAATATGAATCGTAGGATGTGGTTCGTTGAATCATGGACTTTCAAACCCAGAGCATTAAAAGACTCTAAGCCCGAGATGTTAGTAGCCCACATAAAGTTCATGAAAAAGCTGCAGGCCAACAGGGATGCTGCATGATACTGAATCTGAGCACTGAACTGGCTCTTCACATTAGTGGTGTCATAGCTGTAGCTTTTAAGATGCATAGAAAATGGCAGGAGTGGTGGTGAACCAAGGTGTCTCTTTGTGTCCTAGTGCACAATAGTTGTGGAGGACCTAGAATCTATTTGAAAGGTGATGGTGAAGGAGTTGATGATCACTTCTAATGTCAAAAGCTTATCAGAGGTGGGCAACATGGCCTTTACATGGAGGACACCCAGGCTGTGTACATAGCCCACATCATCCAAGTCAGAGTCCAGGTTGTCCATATGAGTATTATTCCCATTCATTTTGAGGGAGGACCAGCAAAGTTCAGCCTTATGTCCAGTTTTACCACAGGTTTTGCACTTCACCCAGCGAAAGTAGCATTTCTGGTGCTGATGCGTGCAGTTACTGCATGAGGTTAGCTTCAGGTCGTGGCTATTATCTCCGATGCCCTGCCTAGAGGAAGACTTGACCAATGGATCAGGCAGGCTTGGGGATGAGGCTGAGCCTGGGCCTTATGGGTGGGGTGGATGGTAAACATCTGTGATGGGTTTTGTTGTGCTACTGAGCACCTGATGGACGGTTCAAAAGCCCAGATGAGGAGGAGGTACATGGTGAACAATGGGCCATTTAATTTGAGTAGGACTCTCATCTGGAAAATGTATGAGGGTCATATCGCTAACCAATGATTCAGCATATGACTGCTCTGAGTACTGGAACATTGAAAACAATGATATTGGGAAAGTCCTTGCAGTTGTTCTATCCACTCCATGTAGTACAGTCTGTTTAACTTATGAAAACTAAAAAGTTTATACCTGGTGGTTGCTACCTGAACTTGTCAATCAAACTAGTCCAGCAAATATGTTTTCATATGTGCATAAGGAACACCATGTGATTCTACTTAGGGTTTTAACTGCTGCTTGATGCTATAGACATAAGCCCCTACATGGGTCAACAAAATAGTATACTGCTGGGTATCACCTGAGATCCCAAGTGTTATGAAATGTTGTCTAGGTGTGTGATGTAGTTGGTCCATAGTTCTCCTTCCATGTCAACTGCTGGAAATGGTAGTGGTGATGCCATGAAGCCCTTCACCATGGAGTTATGGGGTATAAGTAGGTACTATAATACCGAATAATATACCCATTACTAAAAACACTGATGTATTGTACTTGATGGCATAACATATACAGCACAAAGACAAAGAAAAGGGTGCCAAGACGTGGGTCTCTGCTTGACGCTCCAAAGAACATGGCAAAGAGAAATCAAACCTTCGTAGCTGGTGACTGATGTTTAACTACTTCTGTGAACGTAGCCACATAGACACCCCTACCCCTTGCAGTATGGAGTACTCATTGGTGGGTGGGGGCAGCAGGCCGACAGGCAGATGCATGATTGGTAACTCCTTGGCATCATCTGGGATCGCCAGCAATGGCTGTGCTCACAGCTCAAGGGGGGGCCACTGGATGGTGTAGTCGTCGAATCTCTGAGGGTGGCAAAGGTGTCGGCTGTCCCTGGCGTGTGGGTGTGGTGAGGAGATCTGTGACGCACATGGCACACGGAGGAACACGAACTCGTTAGGGCACACAAATGCTCTGACAGTACGTTAGCAGAATCACTTTGGATGGTGATAGAGAGGTTTGTGATGTCCTCCAGGGAAATGTCCACCTGCAGTTCAATCATGCAGGTCTCCGGTGGAAGGCCTTGGTCAGTTCTGGGTAGGGGTGCTGAGAAACCTCTGAATGGGGAGATGGAAGGGGTCAGGGGTTTGTGCCGACCTGGTGAGGGGGGCACGGCAGTGTGGGGATAATATGTACTTGGTTGGGAGTACCTTGATGTTCCCGGCGTGGGGGGAGACGTCTGAGAGGGGCTAAAGAGGTTGACAGAGAGCTGTTGGTGTCACTGGACTCAGCTCGGGATGAATTGGACAGTGAAGGTTGGAGCACGAAACCTCGGAAGGGTGAGCCGGGAGTGCTGCAAGTTGCACGGAGCCTAGAAGTGGTAGCAGCTGGGGGGAAATAAGGGAGCTCAATTGTGGGCTGTGGATGTGATTAGAGGAATTTGTGTCCTTGACAGGAAGGGGTGGGGACGTCAGCTCCACATACGCTGGTTTTAACCGGTGAAGTGATACAGTGACTGGGTTGCCTTTGACCTCGATGTCTAATGTCTAGTCTGTGCATTTAATAATTTTATGTGGGCTAGTATAGGGAGACTTTAGGTGAGTCTTCACTGTTCGCGGGATGTATGTGTGCAGGGGAGTGTAGCTGGTGGCAGGGGGGGGGGAGGGGAGGGGGTGTAGAAGTTTAGAGCAATGCAGTTTGATGCATTCGAGTAAGGTGGGTAGCTCGGAGAGGATGGGTTCAGATGAGGGATTGACTAGCTCACCAAGTAAGACGAGTGTCTGTCCGTACACGAACTTGGCAGTTGTGCCCTTCAACTCTTCCTTGTAAGTGGTGTGGAGGCCAAGCTGTACAAATGGCAGTGCCTCTGTCCATAGCTTTCCGTGGCATCGAATCACATTCTTTAGCGTCCTGTGCCATCACTCAACTAATCCATTGGATTGGGGGTGGTAGGCTGTGGTGTGAACATGGGCAACGCTGCAAAGAGCGCAGAGTGAGTTGAACAATGTGGACTTGAACTGGCGACCTTGGTTGGTGGTGATGGTGGCAGGGGATCCAAAACGAGCAATCCACATGGAGAAGAATTCTCGTGCTACAGTCTCTGCAGTAATGTTCAGCAGGAGCCCTGCTTCCACCCACCGTGTCGTCCTGTCAATTACTGGAAGGATGTACCTGTAGCCTTCGGAGGGGGGGATGGGGCCCACTAAGTCTATGTGGATATGTTGAAACCGGCTTGTGGGTGTAGGGAAACTATACAGTGGGGGTATGGTATGGCAAGATATTTTGTTCTGTTGGCATGGTGTACAGTTGCGGGCCCACTCTTGGCAGTTATGCTTCATGTTGTGCCAAACAAAATGTTCCGTCACGAGTCTTGTGGATGCGCAGATGCCAGGGCGTGCTAAATTGTGGAGCTTGAGAAACACTTTGTGCTGTAAGGCGCGCAGGATGAATGGTCGTAGGGTCCTGGCAGATTCATCGCACCAGATCTCGCCAACTACGCCCAGGGAAGTAGTGCGTACTGGTTTGAGTGACGAGTTTTGGTCGGATATCAGTGTCAAGAGTTCCTCGTCCACTGCTTGCAAGGTAGCAAGGTTCGGTATACCAAAAAGTGACGTCACCGCATCCACTCGCGATAGGAAGTCTGTGACGACGTTGTCGGCGTCCCTGATATACCGCACATCAGTGATAAACTGTGATATGAAGTCGAAATATCGAAAACGGCATGGGGGCGGGTCTTTCGGGGGCTTCTGTATGGCAGCAGCTAACGGTTTGTGGTCCGTGGGTACATAGAGTCCTCGGCCCTTGATCTCTGGACAAAAATGTTTGATGGCCCTGTAGACCGCTACTAGTTCATGATGAAGGCAGAGTACTTCTTCTGCACATTGTTCAATTTCTTCGAGAAGAAACTCAGCGGGGAGGTAGGGTCGCTGAGCGTTTGGCACAGGACGGCGCCTACCGCGTCTGTAGTTATGAATAATTCTGCGGCCAGGTGAGGGTGTGCTATGGTAAACGCTGAGGCCAAAAGTTTTTTTTAATTTCTCGAAAGCGGAGTTCATTTCTTCTGTCCAAGGGACGGGTCGTGTGCCTGAAGTTAACTGTCCTGCGAGCGCATCCGTAAGCGGAGCCTGGACTTCTGCCACGGCAGGTAGGTGCTTCCTGTAATAGTTTATTGTTCCTAAGAAACGGTGCAGTTCCTTGTAAGTAGTTGGACGTTGCATCTCTAACACTGGTTGCATTTTAGCGGGTGGAGGGGTAATGACCGCTGATGACACCACGAACCCGAGGAAGTCGACGGAGGTCAGGTGTAACTGCACCTTCTTATTGTTTGTTTCGATACCTGCTGCCTGCAAGGTATCGAGTACAGTTTTTACATGGGTCTTGTTGTCCTCTAGTGAAGGGCTGAACACGTGGATTCGTCTAAATAGGTGAAACAGAAATCGAGGTGACAGAGAACCCCATTTATGAATTGCTGCCAAGTCTTGGCTGCGTTACGAAGACCGAAAGGCATCTAACGGTATGCAAAGAGGCCAAAAGGTGTGGTAATGGCCATCTTTTCAACGCCTTCAGGTGCCATAGGTATCTGATGATACGCACTTTTGCAGTCGATGACCGAAAAATAACTACAGCCGGACAGTGCATGTGTAAAATCGGCTATGTTGAATACAGGGTACTTGTCAAGAATACTGCAGGCACACATTCTCTACTAAATGTATTGGTGTAGACCACATGCTGGAGGAAGGCTCCAGGACTTTGGCTTGTAAAAGCTCAGTAATTTGCTCCTTTGCGGTCTGCATGAGTTCAGGTTTTAAGCATCTAGAGATTGGAGATCTGTCGGTTAGGCGCAGTTTGTGGATGGTTCCGTTTGTAACGACCGAGACTGTTGGGTCGATGCATGCGGCCACGTACTTGTGAGCACTCGTGTGTTGTGCAGCAGCCTGTTGGAGTGGCGTGAGGTCAATGTGACTAGTGTGGTTTGGCAGGTCCGAAGTATTCTGAGGGTGCTGTTCGGTTGTCTTCGTGTCAGCTGTTTGTGTCCTTGCTGACGTAGTGTGCTGTGTGGCCGTAATGTGAGTTGGTGGCGCGACGGACGTTTCTAGGGAAGATGTCTGCCACACAGGGGTGACAAACGCTTCCAGAGTCGGCGAAAAAAGTGCGTTATGCTTGCGTGTAGTGGAGGCCTTGTCTTTAGTTAGCGGGTCCGGCACAGGAGGCGTCACTGGCAGGGAGGGAGTACGAGCATCAACCACGGTGTTGGAAACTGGTGCTAGTGGCGATGTGACAACTGCTGCGCATGAGACGTCACTGTTTGTGCGCGTGGTTGTCATGGTAATGGCTGGATATTTACAAATATCCATATCTGTGGGTTGCAGCTGTGCAGAGTCTGCCAAGGGAAGATTAGCACTGTGTGTGGGTGGCTAATCACTGTTCGCGCACTGAATCAAGGCACTGGTACTAACCTTAGTATCGTGCTCTGTGATGCATTGCTGTAGCGTCTCGATGTGGTGTCTGGCAGCCGTAAGCTCAAGCATAACCTTTTCCACGCGACATTTGATCTCGTGCTGTTCCTGTCGTAAACGTGTCCTCTTGTGTCTCGGCGAACAGTTTGTCACTAGTTTGTCGTAAAGTGGTTGAGAGCATGTCACGCAAACTTATTAGGTGGGAGTATGAACCCAAGTTGGTATCACACGCACTCGCAGTGGCGCACTCTAAATGTTCACCTGAGGGTTCATGAAAAATAGTGTTGCACCCTATGTTAGGTGAAAATACATGGTGTTTAAGAAAGTCAGTGCCCAGAATCGGTTCTGGAATGTCTGCCACCAGAAAAGTCCACTTAAGCACGCACTTGGGGGAAAGGTGTATGGAAAATGACGTCGAGCCTACACACTTTAGACGCGTAGCATTGACCACTCATAATTGTGTACGGTGTGGTTGGATGTTTGCTGGTTTCATCAACAATGGTAGCAAAGACACGTCTGTGCCCGTGTCAATGAGGAAACGAATGCCTGTTACACAGTCTTTGATGTACATGCGAGTGCACTTAGGGAGTGGCGCCTGGCCTTTTCATTGCAGGTGGCGGCACCTAGACCAACCTGCACAGTGTGTTTGGGTGGTAGTAAGGAGGGCTGCAGCTCTTAGCGCCCAATCCGAACTTGGTATGGTAGTAGCAGAATGGGTAGTGTTGTGGGTGCTCTTGGGGCTCTGGATCATCGGAAGTGTTGAGACTAGGGGGAAGGGGCGGAGGTGGTGTAGTCACTGCTGTTTGTGCGGCTTGTAGCTGGTTCGGCTGGCCCAGTGAGTTGTGCCCGGGGGAGGGGGGTGGGGGGTGGGGGGGTGGGGGGGAAGGTTGTAGCGCGGGGGGTTTTCTGGGCGTGGAGTTCAGGCTGGAAAGTGGACTGTGCTCGGTCAGCGGCGCGGATGCTTTCTTCAGTTGATTGATCTTCGTGGTTGGTGATGGCAGTTTGGACAGAGAGAGGCAGTTTCCCAATCCATATCAACATGAGGGTGTCATTGGGCAGGGCCCATTCGTTGACGAGGAGTCGTAAGCATCACCACAGCTGTGACGGAGTTTTGTCAGAGGTGCTCCTCGTAGATGAGGTTCTTTTCCGTTGACATCTGGGTGACACGTTCCAATATTATCTCCTTGGCAGTTGTGTATTTGTCTACCTGTGGGGGTGCGCTTACTAAATCATGGATCAGGTCTACACGGTCGTGGAGGTTGGTATGTATCTTGAGTCATTGTTGAGCGAATAGCATTGAAAAGTTTGTTCTGCGAGAGCAAACCAGAATTCGGGGTGCTCTAGTGTGAACGCTGGTAGTTTCGGTAGCCTCTCGGGTGGCGGCAGTTGGGAAGCGACCGATAGCTTAGGTGCAGGTGCGGATGTCAGGTCCCATGCGGGGGGGGGGTTACTGTATCTTCGTGGTGCAGACGGCATGCTTGGTGGCAATGTAAAAACAGGTGGTTGGGCATTAGGGTAGCTCGGCACAACGAAGCAGTCAACTGACATGGCTGGCACAACAAGTGTTATGGTACATGGCTGAGCATTAGGCCAGCATTCACAATTGATGTTACTTGGTCCCCTGGCGGAATAGTTCACTGTGCTCGACTGGAGCGGGGCGGTACTGCATGACCACAGTGCATTGTTTACAATGTTCATATGGCGCATATAAAAAGAGGTTCCATGAACTGGTACAAAAGAGTCCTGAGGTACGTTCACTGGCGAAGGTATGGTAGCACTCACATTATTAGAGTAACTCCCTGACAAGTCAACAGAGGTGTTCGTGAACTGTGCAACTTGTTGCTGTGCCACATTCGTGGAAGGATACTGTTGAAGTCTATACGGGACAGAAGCAGGTTCATCTACAGAATTAACACTGTCTGCTTGCACACTGTAATTAATGTTTTGTTGCACTGCTGTAGATGTAGGAGATGTGAAGGGGTTGTTCCGCTGGTGGGATTCATATTTCGGCATAACATGGGGGAAGCATGGCGTCACAAAACTAGAGTCACTCGGAATGTTCTCTAGGTTATGAACTCAAAGTGGTGTGGAAGAAGGTTCCAGTGATGTAGCATGAGCTGATTTCACTGTTGCATGGTGTTGGAAATCCAGCAGGTTAAACACGCTTTCTTCATTGTGCTGGTCGATGCTGAACTAGGAGTGTGTGTTGCCCATGGTCATGGTCTCTGTGAGGCGGTTGAGTCAATGGATGTAAATAGTGTTTTTTGTGATGCGGTAGTCCCGAACACTTAACTCATGCGAAATGGTGGAATAACGAACTCAGGGTCACCAATATGGGGTATAAGTAGGTACTATAATACTGAATAATACACCCATTGCTAAAAACAGTGATTTATTGTACTTGATGGCACAATGCATACAGCACAAAGACAAAGAAAAGGGTGCCAAGACGTGGGTCTCTGCTTGATGCTCCAAAGAACATGGCAAAGAGAAATCAAACCTTCGTAGCTGATGAGAGTCGATGTTTAACTACTTCTGTGAACTTCACCACAGAGTCAATGCAACACAATCTGTTGGAGACCTCAGGTGACTTGGTTATGGCAGCCATCTTATTCATCGTCAGTTCATGTGCCTGCTGCATGGTCTGCAGTGCCCGTTGCATGTTTTTGGTGGTCATGTCCTAGTGGCCACTGACATTCTGAAACAGAAATCTGATTTAAGCGCATCATGTATGTGGAAAAACACATAAAAGCACATTCTGGCTGAGGTACGGCACAAAAGTACAGGCCAATTCACAAAGAAAGTGCATCACCAACTGAAGTGGCCAACACCTGGTTTGATGTGGAGAAATTAACACTCGGATGCAAAATGAATAATAATTCTATTGCAAGAAGTAAAAATTCATTCTTGTCCACCTTGAGGCATAAATTCACAAGATCACAAAAAAAATTGTTAAATACTCAAAGTCTCTGTCTTATTAAATGCTGCTCATAATTCAAGTCAAAGTTTATCTGTCACCTGGGATGGGTAAGTACAAACTGATATGATAGAGTCAAGGTTTTAAGGACCATGTTGTGAGACAATTGTCTCTAATAAAATCAAAATATGAGCTGAGATACTAAAGTCAGAGAGGTTTTGGGAGGTCAGGTCTCTACAATGCCAGGATGGGGAGTTGCTGGTGACTCCACATAGCTCCAAATGGCAGTAATCCCATGTTTGCTGGCTGGCCACAACTGCTGTATATGAGGCAGAACAGTGGTTTAAGTACTGGCAATCAGGTGAATTTCTTGCTAACTATATCTGACTGAGAGATATTGCAGAACCAAATAGGTCTGCACTGGCTATGCCACCTAAGTGCAATGTTGCTAACAGGGCTTGTTATTGTTATTGCCATAGTGACACACTCTGTTTTCCTTGAACTGTCATGGTCTATGTACTCTCAGGCATATGCAACTCATGGTGCTGTAATGTCATGCTAGAACGCTAAGTGCCCCAATATAGCAGTACAAAGCAAAAAGACAATGCTACAAAAAAATTAGAAGTTGTCCACAATCTGTTTCTTCATCTTCAATTTGTAGATGGCATTTTGAAGAAGATATATTAAACACTAAATATACTACCTGGGACATGCTGACTCATAGACCCAATGATACTAACTTCTTAATGTCAGAGATTTATTTTAGTTTTCACTGCCACTCCCATCTCATCTCTACCATAACATCACTGGAAAAGGCTAAGGCATTAGATATAAGATTCTTCATTTTAAAACTTCATCCATTATTATGATGTATAGTAGTAATGACAGAGAACAGCCTAGTTGGAACCTGTTCTTCATTTCAAACCAATTTGATTTTCTGTTGTGAACCTGTACATTATGTAATGATTGTATGCTTTGCATGATGTTTTTACACACTTTTTTACATATCAGACATTCTCATATATGCTTGGGTCGTCCATATGATTTCTTAACCCTTTGCTCTACATGATGCAGACACAGTGTGTCTTTGTGTGCTCTCCTTTAAAGTGCCACCAACCGGGCAGTGAGTGCACCACAGAGAATTGCTAGATGAGTCCACAGACCAACAATGGCATGTGCATTAAAACAAAAAGTATGCTTTCATTCAAATATGTTTACATAACATTCACAATACAAAATGTTTCATTGTTGATATTTTTTGAAACTCTGCTTCTGTCATCATTTCACTCACATTGTTTACAAATGAATCACTGTCATCATCAAATTCATTGTCACTATTGTTTTCACTTACATAATCCTCTAAAAGCACTAAAAATTCTTCCTCAGAAAGGACTTTGTGTGAAGAACAAGCCACTTTATGTCTACTAACTTGAATGCAATATGTACAAACTTTCAATTCAACTGCTACATTTCAACATCAAGTTAACACAGACTTCCCTAGATGACAGTACTATGCAGCATTGATGCCTAGTTACAGTCAGGTTTGAGAATGGATCATATGAGACCTACAAAAAAATTGTGTCAAATTGAGGCTTGACATCAGAGTGGAAAACAAAGTTTGCAATGTTGAGCACCACTCTTCATTGGAGTGGAAAGGCTTAATGTCCACAAGTATTTTATTTTGCGCCAAGTACTTCTTGTAAAGAACTATTGTGATATAAGCAAGTTCAGTAATTAACATACAAGATCAGAACTCATACTGTTATGTTCTCAAGTTTGGGTTCAACAGATTTTTTTGTTCTACCCTCGAGGATTACAGGATGTGACAGAAAAGTTAAATTTTATTAGTTGGGGCACTTCTTCCTGTCACCTTCATAACTACTGGGATGATGATTCCTTGTTTCCAGTTGCTGGATACTACTACATTTTCTTTCCATATTCTTTTGAGCACACTGTACAGTCATTGCTGATCAATCCATCCTACTGTTCTGATCGTGTGTGTGTGTGTGTGTGTGTGTGTGTGTGTGTGTATGCCTGATACCTTGTTGTATTTCAGTTCATAATATATGGCTGTCTTCACTTCCTGGTGGGTCATATTATCTGAATTTGTGCAACCAGACTTGTGTAACCCATCAGTTAAAAAATTGTTATTCCCTTTGCAATTCAGTAGTCTCAATGTATCTTTCAAACTCATTTGATGTTAAAGTCTCATGTCTTAACTTCCATCACCAGGAAGCTCAGCTAATTGGATAGATTTGTTATCAAGCCATCTCATCTCAGTTATGCTATATGGTTAGTTTTATTAGTGTCTTGTGTTATTTTTGTAGCAATCTCTTCTTTGCATTTCTGCTTAACAACAGCAATCATTAGTTTTAACCATTTTCTTTTATTTTGTCTGTAATCAGACTGTCATACTCACCAATAACTAAGGATGCCCAACATAAGGTAGCAGGAAGCAAACCCCCAGCTACAAGCTCTGTGGCTGAAGGAAAATGGCCTGCTTACATGCTTGCCATGGTCACATCACAATACAAATGACAAGTTGGGTAATTTCCAAAATAGAACCACAAAGGGTTTATTCATGAAAAGGGATGTACATTTGAGGCACCAAGGGAAAAAACCACTGCACGTTAGTTGGTCAGGTGCCAGCGAGCAAAAGAGACTAGCATCTTCACTCAGGCCTGTGCACCACGACGTCTGAGGCACCATGTGACCCTCTCATGCTGCCCCATTGGCCAAGGTGGGTGAACAAAGTTTACCGAAGGTGTGCCTTGTTCAGCACTCCATACTGTGAGAACTTTAACAGGAAGACATGCCTTGTTCATCTCTCCTTACTGTGAGAACTTTAACAGGTCAGCGTCATGTGCTAAAGCTATGGGAGACCGTAGCCTATTTTCCCAGCATTCAAGCTTGTAGCATAGAATTACAAAATCTCAATTAAAAATGTTTAAAATCCATTGGTGTTACCCTCTCCAAGTAGGGGGTCCCTGCACACTTGCTTGCATAGAATGTGTGACACAGATGTAAATGCTCTGAACTGGATCCAACCTAACACAGTGGATGATGCCTAATTAATCTTACCATAGCTTGGTTTGGACTGCAGTTTAGAGAGTTTATAAGTTCTGTCTCTCAGCAGATAAACACATTTACTAATCTTCAAATAACCTTCAACACTTTGTGTTAACTGTTTGATGACTGGAACTGCCTGAGCACTGGCTTTCGGCTGCTTAAATATTGTGTTGCATTACAAAATCTCTGAGAGGATCTGGGCATAGTGGTACTGAAGGATGATAAAGGTAACTCAACTGTTTTGTTACATTATAGTCTGTATTTAGAGAAGGTGTATGGCCTGCTTAGTGATGCTATGTACAGGAAGATTGATCATGACCATACAGCAGATGTGCAATGGAAGATGTGTACACTCCTGTATTCTTCCTTGATACCTCCAGAGACCATCAAGCATTAAGACCATAAGGCAGCATACCACCAAGACTGTATGGTTTTCTTAAGGTGCACAAAGATGGTCTTCCATTATGGCCTATAGTGAGTAATATTGATGCCCCTATATATAATTTAGCCAAATATCTTGCTTTCTTGCTGAGACCGTTGACTGGCAAATTTTCACATAATATACGGAACTCAACTGATTTTATCAACAGACTGGAGAATCTCCACCTATGTAATTCAGATCTTTTAGTGAGTTTTGATGTAGTATCTCTGTTTACAAAGCTACATCTTGCTGATTCCTTGGCACTAATTGGTAAACAGTGTCAAGTGGGCATCACTGCTTTGTCTCAGTACACACTTTCCTCAACCTATTTTATGTTCAACAAAGAATATTTTGAACAGATTGATGACATCACATTGGGCAGCTCCTTGTCTCTCCTGATGTCTAGCTTTTTTATGGAGGATTCTGAGAAACAAGCACATGAATCAGAGGTTCTTAAACCAACTGTTTTTTCAAGGTATGTGGATGATATTTACACATTGTGGCCCCATGGTGAAGTTAAGTTAAGGGAGTTTTTACATCATCTTAACTCCATTCATGATAACATTTGATTTACTATGAAATTAGAGAAACATGGTTGTCTCCCATTCCTGGATGTTTTGGTTATGTGGAAGAGTGGTGACTCTGTGGGATGTTCTGTTAATGATAAGCTCATTTACGCTGATTTGTACTTATACTCTCAAGTTTATATCACCCATCCCAAACCTTGGATGTGCTCAAAATCCTTGTACACAGAGCCCATCAGTAGGATGCAGATAGTTTGCCTAAGGAGCTTCCGCATTTAAAGACAGTGTTCAGAGACAATGGTTACTCTACCCGACAAATTAACATGCATTCTCAGAACTAGAAATGGATAAGTGGATAATGTGCCAGCAAACTCCCCAGCTTTCTTCCCTTCACACCGAGTGGGGTAGCACAGTGGTTAGCACACTGGACTCGCATTCAGGAGGATGACGGTTCAAACTCGCATTCGGCCATTATGATTTAATTTTTTCATGGTTTCCCTAAATCATTTAAGTGAAATGCTGGGATGGTTCCTTCAAGTGGGCATGGTCGCTTTCCTTCTCCAGCATTTTGTAATCCAAAGTTGTACTCTGTGTCAAATGACGTCATCGTCAACAAGATGTTAAACAATAATCTCCTCCTCCTCTTCCCTTTGTTGGAAATATTTACTTCAAAACAGGAAGAATCCTTAGTAATTTTCAGGTGAAAGTGATTTTCCATCCATCATCTATGATTTCAGGGATCAGTGAAGGATAATCTGTAATTGCGGAAGGTAAGAATCAAGAAAATACCTGGACAGTGTGGTATGCCCCATACAAGACAAACAACACACATAGTGGAAGAATGCTACACAGAACACAAACATTGCGCTCTCCTTTCACAACCCAGCAGACCTGCAATTGCAGAACATTGTATCTCCAATGGACTTTCAATGGAGTGTGAAAAATACATTAATTTTGGCCACAGCAACATCTTTTTGGGACTACATTATACAATAGTCCATTGAAATACGCATCATGGAAAATCTAGTACAGTGTGATGGCAGTTACAAGATGGATAACGTGTGGAGTCCCGTCATCTCCAAGATTTGCTCGAAACAAAGACAGACTACTCCTATGGCTGTGGTGAGTGGCAACACCAAAGACAGCTCATCTTCACAGTTCCATCCGCAAAGGTGCTGCTGTCAGGCATTGTGGTCCACCTGTTACCCTAACTCTGACACATGCGCGGGAATACTATCAGTGTGCTACATAGGGCAGAGCAGAGAACGTCTTTGTCTGTCTTCGATGGCTCACCTGAAGATGATAAGCAGGTGTCCAACCAAAATATCATGAGTGAAGCTTAAAATTACCCAATGCAATCCTGAAATCTCTTCAAACATTTAATTCACTGGGAAAATTTTTAATTTCACATGATGAAGGACATTCTACCGAGTAACAACAATAATTATATAGATTTATTTATCTTCGTGCATGTAAACTGTACTTTGGTTACATAAAAGTGAGTGACTTAGGTAACTGGCCTATATTTATTACTTATTCTGTATGTATATAAAACATGTAATGGTCTAATATTGAACTATGTGTGGCTCTAATTATGTCCAAAACACACAAAAAAACAAAGAAAGAAAAGTTGTCATCTCCCAGTTCCTCTCTTTACACATTCATTTATGTTTCTTTCCCTACTAATCCTACCTATGCCACCAACAATCCTACCATTTAATACAACATTTATGTACTGTACCAAAACAATGCAGAGCACAACCCTACACACAAGTTGATAAAAGCATTATGTTACTCTATGTAACATGACAAACTTTTAATCAAAACACATGTTATTACTGACAACTGAACTTAATTTAACTTTAATTTGAGCACAGGACTTCAATAGCATTTCCTTATAATTTCACAGTTGTCACTTCACTCAGTACCTGAAACCTCTCTTTACTGCTGCTATACAAATTTCTTGACATATTCACAGCTTTCTATTGGATAATGTGTCAGCCTGCTCCCCAGTTTTTTAAAGGTGGGCAAATCTTTGGCATGTCTATGGGAAATTTAATTCTGTACTCATATTAAACTCATCTGATAGACGTTGAATCCAGAGTTATTCCCATTACTTCCTTGAATGTCTTGTCGCAGTAAAGTGAGCAGAAACTTCAGCCTCCCTCTCATTCTCTTGGCAGTTCCTTGCTGGATAGCAGTTGGTAGTGCACTCAAATCACCAGCAGGACAGATACATGCAGCTTAGCAACATGCAGCCCTGGCTTTTATTAATTCATCATGCTGCTCCATATATTTTCTACTGTAGTTTTCGTTTTTACAACTGCTGCATTTGAATTGATTTATGTCTACTTTTTTTAAGTCCAGGATTTATTACCATATCATAGGTTTATGTGGTTATATTTCACATCAAATGTTTGCTAATTAACACTTAAATGTGTACAATGTATCTCCTCAACACGCCAATAAAGGTCTCCATCGCCGTTTCAAAACTCCAGACGATCACCTAGCTGCCTCAACCTGGAAAGCTAAAGGGTGCGACCTTCCTTGGAGGTGAGGCCGCCGAAGAGAAAAATTCTCCGCCATCAATCACTACAAAAATGATAGGAAACTACATCGATATCCTCATGGATGGCCGACCAGCCCGAGCTCTTGTGGACTCTGGAGCATCATATTCAGTCATTTTGGAGAAGTACCATACAACAAAACATCTCTGTTGAAGCTGGCTAATGGGAAATATGTAAACCCTACTGGAAGATGTACCATTCATGTGGGTATAAGTGGTCATACACAGCCCTTAGAATTCATCGTCTTAGAAGAGTGTAGTCATGACGTCATTCTCGGGTGGTACTTTTTGAAAGCTTCTCAGGCCATTATAGATTGTTGTCGCTTGAAGATTATACTAGACGAGATGAGATACTGTGGATAGGAATATGCACATCTGAGTGTGTGGAGACTATGTGTGCTGTATGAAGTGATCATTCCTGCAGTCAGCACTAGAAAGGTAACTGTCACATGTCATGCCACGCATCAGCCCATGGACCTTGTAGTGGAGTGTAAGAGAAGGATACCACTGAAGAATAACTTGGTCATCCCAGCCTCTGTCATCTCATTTAAGAACGGATTCAGTGAATTGTGGATAGATAACTGTCGCTAAGAACCGCAGATGCTTCCAAGATGCATGCACATAGCAAATCCTGAGCCATTAATTGAAGAACAGCTGAGTGTCATAGAAACCTCCCATGCTGAGTCTGTGGGCGAAATTAGCGCTACCACATTGAGACAAGATCTTCTAGCTCGACTATCACCAGATCCCACTAAGGAACAACAGAAGAAGCTACTTGTCATTCTTCAAGAGTTCTCTGAATGCTTCAATCCACAGGTGAAGAGCAAATTGGACAAATCGATGGTGAAGCACTGGATTAGCACTGGAGACCATCAACCAATAAGCCAGAGAGCATATGGTGTGTCAGCAATGGAACATCAAATAATTCGCGACAAGGTAAAGAAAATGATGAAGAATGACATCATTTAGCCTTCCCAGAGCCCATGTTTGTCACCAGTAGTCCTCGCGAGGAAGAAGGATGGCAGCTGGCACTTTTGTGTTGATCACAGGAAGCTTAATAAGATAACTAAAAGGGATTTTTACCCTCTTCCATGAATTGACGATACACTAGATTGTCTGAAGGGGACTAAGTTTTTCTCAACCATGGACATGTACTCAGGATACTGGCAAATCAAAGTAGATGAAGCTGATCGTGAGAAAACCGTATTCATCACCCCTAAGGGCCTGTATGAGTTTAAGGTAATGTCGTTTGGTTTGTGTAATGCACCAGCAACTTTTGAATGGCTGATGGATAATCTTCTATGTCACCTGAAGTGGACGATGTGTCTTTGTTATTTAGATGACATTATAGTGTTCTCAGAGACATTTGATGAACATTTAAAAAGACTGACGGCCGTTCTTAAGTGTCTCCAACAAGACGGACTGAAACTTAATTGAAGAAAGTGTCTCTTTGGAGCAAAAGAAATCAAAATACTTGGACACCTTGTGTCAAATGAAGGTGTGTGGCCAGATCCAGAAAAGGTGAGATCTATAATGGAATTTCCAATTTCTAAAAGTATTAGAGATGTGAGAAGCTTCCTTGGATTATGTTCTTATTATTTTCGTTTTATCAAAGACCTTTATATCAAAGCCAGGCCACTCCAAGAGTTGTTAAAAGCTAATGCTAAATTTATCCGGGGTGGTGCTTAACAAAATTTTTCGATGTGCTGTGAAAAACTCTGACAATTGACCCTGTACTTGGTCTGTATGATGAGAGAGCACCTACAGAACTACACACAGATGCCAGTGGGTATGGGATCGGTGCTGTTTTGGTGCAAATTTCGGATGGAAAAGAGAAGTTTATAGCCTATGCTTCTAGAACACTTACAAAAGCCAAGAGAAACTACTCAACTACAGAAAGAGAATGTCTTGCTGTGATCTGGACCAAGTGCAAATTTCGACAGTATTTCTATGGAAGGCCATTCACAGTTGTTACAGACCATTATTCACTTTGTTGGTTGACAGGTTTTAAGGATCCAACAGGACGACTCGCCAGGTGAGCACTACATCTTCAAGGGTATGACATTACCATAGTGTACAAAAGTGGAATAAAACACCAAGATGCCAACTGTCTCTGAAGAAACCCTGTGATAGACCATCAAGACTTTGATGAAGATAGTGACTGTCTTGCTGCACTCCAGATGAGCAGGAGAAGGGTGCCAAGATATCTCAAATTATGCTTGCCTTAAATCGGTCAGAGGATGTGAAAGGACAATTTAAGGTAGTTAATGGATTACTTTGTAAGAAAAACTTTGATCCATTTGGAAATAGGTGGCTACCAGTGATTCCTAAACACATTCACTTAGATGTTCTACAGAAATTCCACGACACACCTGAGGCTGGACATTTAGGATTTATTAAGACCTACGATAGAATCCACAAGAGATTTTTCTGGCCAGGTTTATTCAGGAGTGTCCATCATTATGTGTCACACTGTAGAGAGTGACAGAGGAGAAAGGCAGTTCCTCAAAAACCTCCTGGTCAACTCATACCAATTCCACCAGCCGAAACACCTTTCCATTGTGTTGGGATTGACCTCCGTGGACGATTTCCAATGTCTGCTAGTGTCAACAGATGGATTATTGTTTGCACTGATTATCTGACATGCTATGCCATTACGAAAGCCGTGAAAACAGCCGAAGCATTTGAGGTAGCCAAATTCATCATGGAAGACATTGTATTAAACATGGTGCCCCAAGGTCATTAATTATCTATCAAGGGACATTTTTCCAATCTAATCTTGTGACAGGGATAAACCGTCGGTGCAACATTACTCATCACATGATGACTGCCTGCCATCTGCAAACTAACGGGCTTACTGAACACCTTAGTAGGATCTTGGGCAACATGCTATCAATGTTCATCAATGTTGATCAGAGCAACTGGGATAAGGTGTTACCTTTCGTGACGTTTGCCTACAACATCGCCAAACAAGACCCCACATGATTTACGCCATTTTTCCTGGTGCATGGGCGTGAGGCAACTATGGTGATGAACACTGTGTTTCCATTACATCCTGATGACGTGGACGATGACTACATCTGCCAGGTGTTAACCAGAGCTGAGGAAACTCGGCAGTTAGCTTGACTGCACACGCTGCAGGCTCAAGAAAATGATCGCTGAAGATATGATGTGATCCACTGCCCTGTTGTCTACCAGCCTGGTGACCTCGGCTGGGTCTTAACTCCGGTTCGGAAGGTTGGCCTCTCTCAGAAGCTCATCATGTGCAAGTGCTGAATAAACCTTCATTAAGTGAAGTTAGTTCTAAAATGTATATATTAATGTTGATGTCTCTTCTAATTTTAAGTAATTGCACTGAGCATCTCAGATGTGAATGACACTGGTTGTTAGGCGCTCTCTGGATTTATGAATCAAAAAATATACCTGTTTCATATTGTGATGCATCTTCTGTCACTGCCAAGTGTTTTCCAGGCATGCAGGTTGCTAAAAATGGTGCTGGATGCAACTAACTCTAGTGTATTTAGAAAGTTTGCTTACTGACGAGGGCTATTCAAATTTTACACCTTTGAGCCTTTTAAAGTAAAAGGCCTTAATGCATCCACAGCCCCTGGGATAAACTTTACATAGTAATTACATTTTTCTAAGAATGGTTGTAATTCTATAATATTTCTATGGCATGGAACCACAGAAACACTACCCACTGTTTAAGTGATCTAAAGTTGGAAGCACTAACCCATCCCACAAGTAAGTAACTTCCTTTAGAAGCACTCACATTTGTTGATTTTAATTTATGTCTGTCTACTGAAGACAGCAGAGTGCTGTTTGTATATCTTGGAGTTGTTGCTTTAACAGTCTGCTTGTTGTTATTATGTTAGCAATATATTAAATACAACAAGGAATGGATGCAACCAGTTGTTCCAAACATCTTTGAAACATTGCTGGTGTGTTTGCTACTTCACGTGGTAGTTGGTTGTACAAATACAACCAAAAGGGTGTACATACAAGGTCAGTCACATGTTTGATCTCAACATGCAATAAACACTCACAGATGGCAGGTGGCAACACTAGCAATGGAGTGTATCTAAAGAGTGTCAGGGAGACGTGAAAAATGACACAGTTATTGCTGTAATGCAGAAACAGAGTGATTAATCTGAAGTCGAGAAGTGAATGATAACTGGCTTTTGGGCCAAGGGTGGAAAAATTTCCAAAATGGCTAAGTTTATAAACTGGTCATATACCACGCATTATGCAAATATAGTACAAGGGAAACTGTGGTGCACCATGGGCCATAGATGACAGGGACAAACAACAGTTGTGGAGATGTGTATGAGTGAATAGACATGAAAATACTGAGCAACTCATTGCAACTGATCAAGGGGCTACCAACAATATCCCCTCAGTAAATGCTCAGAGCCAATATTGATGCACTGCACTTCTGCATGTGCCTGGTTCTTGCAACCATGCTAACTGCTGTTCATTGGCATTGAAGGCTGGAATTTTCACACCAGTGCCACAACTGGACATCCACTGAGTGGTGACAAGTGGTCTTTTCAGAGGAATAATGTTTTATGCTCCATTGGCACGAAATGTCTGAAAGCAAGCACCTTGCAACAATCATCAGGAAGGTCCAGATGGAAGGAGGGAGTCTGGGGAATGCTTTTGTGGCAGTCTCTGGGTGATTTCATCATTCTGGTAGGTGCAATTGGTCAAAAAAAATATCCATTTATCCTTGTTGACCATGTCCACCGCTAAATGTAGTTTGTTTTTCTTTGGCACAATGGCACCCACCATCAGGGCAATACAACTTGTCAAACAGCTCTCAGTGTATGTGCATGGTTCAAAGAGGACCAGGATGAGTTTATCACATTCCCCTACCCACCAAATTTCCAAGATTTAAATTCAGTCTAGAATCTGTAGGAGCATCTTTATTGGGCTGTCCATGCCATTGATACTCAACCAAAAAACCTAGCACAGCTGACCATGGCACTGGAATCACCACTGCTCCACATTGCCGTTGGCATCTTCCTGAGCCTTTGCTGACTCTCTCCCAACATGTGCTGCAGTGGTCCATGCTGTGAAAGGCTTTTGACTGGTGGCCACATTACTGTGATTGAACAGTGTACTACCATTATGTACAGTGATTCTTTATAGAATAGCAACTGCATTAGCAGATCCCATTTTGATAAATATGTTCTGCTTGCTAATTTCAGGAGTACATCTTCTGTTCTGGCCTGGTCTGGTCTTTCAACAGTTTCCAACTAAACACACACTGCATCTCATCCTCAGAACTGTCAAATTGCTATTCTTTTTCTTTAAGTACCCTTATTATCCACATTACAATTTGCAAACTGCTGATTCTAATGATATATTTAGTTTTATCAGAAATCTTTTGTATTAAGAGAAATCAGTACATGACAGTATCCCCATACCTCTTATTGGAGAAAATATTGTGAGAGCTTATCCACAAAAAGACCTAACTCAGTAGAAAGCCCCAGTTTTGTGCTTTTAAGTAACCAGTTATACTTTTTAGGAAAACTCATTAGCTAAGTAATAATCCACAATTAAATTTTTGTTATACCCAAAAATACTTTCATTGTTTGAACTCTTAAACTTGTTGATTCCCAATGTTTACTTTATATTTTTGGTGCCCTAATTTTTCTAAATCAGAAAGTACCTTTGGTTATCCAAATAAGCCACTAATTAAATATTTGAAAACAAAGATGATGTGACTTACCATACGAAAGCGCTGGCAGGTCGATAGAAACACAAACAGACACATACATACACACAAAATTCAAGCTTTCACAACAAACTGTTGCCTCATCAGGAAAGAGGGAAGGAGAGGGAAAGATGAAAGGAAGTGGGTTTTAAGGGAGAGGGTAAGGAGTCATTCCAATCCCGGGAGCGGAAAGACTTCCCTTAGGGGGAAAAAAGGACGGGTATACCCTCGCACACACACACACATATCCATCCACACATATACAGACACAAGCAGACATGACATTTGATGACTCACTACTGAAGCCAGTAAAGAAATCACAGGTAAGATATATATAATTAAATATTTGATTACATTAGAGTAATTATGACAGTAAGATTTTTACATGAAACCCAGTAGTTCACTGTGTAGTTGTGCACTGCAGCAACCAAGTAGTGCATTGAACTTTAATACCTTTCTAATTATTTAGCATACAGTTAAATAAAATTATTTTTGGACTCAGTAGGTTGGTATCACTCCTACATATGATCCTTGCAGTATTATAAACTAAAATGTAGTTACTGAATCCACAAAATATTCATACACCAGTCTTTATATATTCCCTTCAAATGGTGAATCCTCAGTCTGCAATAAGCTAACAACATGTCAACATCTATATGTCAGTCAGCTACAATGTTGACATCTATTTTTGGTAAAGCACTTTAGGGCCCACAGACAGGATTCAAGCACCTCATGTAATAACGTGCATGAAAGTCTGTGCTTGGAAACCATCATAAAAACAACTATGTGTAAAAAGTTTATGGCTGGAATATACACAATTAACATATATATGTTTTCGTTTCTATATGCGTTCATGCAATCACCAGTGTTGCTACCAGCCATCTGAAATTCTACTGTCCTCAGTACCTATGCTATCAAAACCATCTTTATGATGTTAAACAGTCAGGACTCCCCTGTCTCACGTGAGCATGAGTGACAACAAATGTGAGAAGCAGCCATGTTAACCAAATACTGTGTTGAGTCCATTATTTAGGAACTATTCATAACACCAGATTATAGCAAGAGGACTGACATTTGATGACTCATTACTGAAGGCAGTAAAGAAATCACAGGTAAGATATGTTCCACAAAGGCATTTTTCATTTCAGTGAGATCCTTTCAAAAAATTTTAATCACCAGTTTTCACCTCCAAGTGTGAAAATATTTTACTGATGCCCACTTATGTAGGGACAAATGATCATTGTGATCAAATAAGAGAAATCAGAGTTTGCACAGAAAGATTTAAGTGTTCATTTTTCTTGCACACCATTCAAGAGTGGAATGGTAGAAAAATAGCCTGAAGATGGTCAATGAACCCTCAGCCAAGCAAAAGTGTGAATTACAGAGTAGTGACGTAGATGTTGATGTGGACACTTGATAGTTCTGACATGCGAACTCATATTTGCAGGTTAGATAGTACATTTGCTCATTAATGATTTTGTTTGCTCATGATAAAAACCAGTTTCAGGCAATTTGTGATTTGCACAATCACTGCACATGAAAATAATTTTCATGTAGATTTTGCACCTTCTTGTCTACGGTTCAGAGTGGAGCCATGTACATTGCTACAGAGGTCTTAAACAAGCTATGATCTAACACAAAAAGTTAAATGTGGACTCACTATAAATTTAAAGACATGAACAACTTACTTACAGTTTGTTCACAAAGAGAAAAATGAGGACTCACTAGTTCTGAATCAGCAGAAGTGGGTAGAAGTTGGTCAACTTACAACCACTCGTGTTGCATCCAGCCACTACCAACCACAGTAATCTAATACAGAACTTTGTATATGCAGCCACTGTGCACTGACCGTTGTGCTGTGTTGTGTCACATAGTAAAGTAATACGTCTCTTGATGAGAGACAATGTAGTTCTTGGCTCATCACAGGCAATGCCAGATACTCCTTCCATTCCTCAGAGAAGGACAAGGGGCAGTACATTACAGAGTGGAGCAAGAAAAATAATTAATAATGTTTCTGCATGCTATGAGCAGAGGAGAAAAAATAAAGAGGTGCTCCACCAGTTCTCTCAGCTGACAAGATGAATAGTGATGTGCACTGGGGCAAGCTTCAGGTCTGTGAGAACAATGTGCAGATTTTGTAAAGATAATCCTGGGAAAATTAGCAGAAATTTCTGGCAAAAAATCGTAAATTTTAGTTTAAATTTTTCAGTTCAACAGTGCTTTTAAACTGCCTTCCCCTTTGTCTGCATTACTTTAAAGTGGCAATGTTGTTTGTATGTGTAAAAGAACTTCTTGTCATCAAGTAGGTAGTTAAGGCTGCAATAACAAAGTAGATTTTTTAGAAACTCCCATATTGTGTAGTAGTTAAAATACTTAGATGATATGCTGAAGCTAATAAGCATGTGCCCTGTCACATGTCAGTTTTTTAACATCATAATAGAAATAGCTGTCATCGTTATTTTTATTCAGTTAATTGTGGTTGCATAGTGTGATATCTGGGACCATACACAAAATTACGACACAGGTGGCTTAAAAGGTCGATCCTTCCCCTGGGAACTTCTCCTTGTTACCTGTAACTATACATTCTGCATAGAATGCAGTCCTATTTCCTGACATTTTTTTAAATTCTCTTTTCACTGGTCCCACTCTGCGGTAACTTCGAGCAATGCTCGAGAAAAAGATTGGCTGGACTTGAGGTGTCACATCTCTGTGGAATATTTTGTTGTCCATGGAATTCACATGGACAAAAGTGCAGAATAAGAGATCTTTATGGCTAGAGCATGGAGACATTCTTGATTGGTGGTTGGTTTCATTGTAGAAATGAAATATATTATGGAAGTAGGCACAGAAACATTCTATCTGGATGAAACCTGATTAGACAGTAATATGACGGTTGGTAAATGTTGGCAGAATGGTGACAGTGTCAGTTTTATGGGATGGGGAAGCTCTTCTAAAGAATTTATTACTGGAAGTTTTGGATTGAGAAAGGGATTTGTCAGGAAAGCCCAATTAAAATTCTGGACTAACTCCACAAAAGGTGATGATCAAATCAATTCTGGAAATTTTGAAAGGTAATTTACCAACATGGTTCTCCCAAATCTTCCTCCAAAGTCAGTCACTGTGAAGGCCAATGCTCCATGCTGTAACAAGCAGGAGGATAAAACACCCACACAGTAACACAGCAAAGTGAGGCTATTGGAATGGCATGTTGCATGTAACGAGAACATAAGGAAGCAGACTCTGTTCATTTTAATTCAAGAACAGAGCCCTGCTAAATAAATGTATGTGACTAACTAAATGGAAAAAAGAGAGAGACCACATGGTTGTCTGCTTGTCACCCTATAATTGTGCTTTGAGTGCAGTAGAACAGGTATGGGCAAAAGTAAAATGGTTGTTTAGGGAGGGTAACATTTCAGTGGACATGTCAAAAGACAGTCTGTTTACAAACCATTCTGTCAGTAACTGCTGATGACTGGGAATCAGAAGGCTATAGCAGAAGGGTCCAACAACTGTAAGAAGATTGCTAGAGGTGTGACAGTGTTGTTGAACTCACAACTGATGAAATCATTATTAATACTACTGAATCAGACAATAACAATGATAATGAATCATGCACAGACAAAGAATATAATGAGACTCATTCTGAGTGATTTACTGTACATACAATTCAGCATTAAATAGGTAAGAAATGTTCAAAATTTTACTCTTTCTCTATTTATTGCCACAATATAAGCTTTACTACTGGTTCTTTTTAATTTTGATTTGTCTATGAAAACTGATATGGAATTAGTAGCAACAAGCACCATCATTCAAGATGAAATTGAAATTAACAATTCTGATTTCATGAATCCTGTAAGCTTTTATTATGCCCCTTTCTCAATTTTTACTTTTGTGTAAGCGCAATATGTAGCAGTTCACAGCTGTTATGGTGGCAGCTAACAGATAACACTGTCATCACCACTTGAAGCATAAATTTTATTCGAATGCAAGTGTGTTGCACTGCATGATCTAAGCACAAATTACTGCCCCCACACTACCCATCATGCCTTGGCAGCTAATATGCTGGGAGTTGGTGGGCCAAGCTTGCTTCCTCTGCTTCCCCCCTCCTGGCCCCAAGAAATTAATTTTTCTTCTTGTAAACAGACTGTAACTAACAACTCTCACAAATTATCTGATCATCTAGAGTCAAAGACTGAACATCCCTTAATGTTCTCCACCTTGATGGGATCCACATAATGTGATGGATGAATGGATGGATGGATGGATGGATGGATGGATGGATGGATGGATCGATCGATCGACCGATGGATGGGAATTGGATGTACATCTGTCTCCTTCCCCTTCTCTGTTGATCTCCTCCTCCCCCCTTTCTTTGTCCACCTCCTCCTCCTCCCCCCACTTTCTTTGACCATCAGATCAGCTACTCCTCTCTCTCTTTCTCTGTTCTTCTTCTTCTTCCGTGTCCGGATGCACCAATTATATCTTCCCTTCCCAGTAATTAGCAACGTAGATTGCTTTGTCATTGACTTTCAAAATATCATCTTTAGTGCATGTTATAGACATGTCTGGGCAGATCAGTAGGTGGTCCAAGTCCTGTATTGCTCCGCATTCACACCTATCGCTACCACTGTAACCCCATTTAAATAGGTTTGATTTGCACCCAGTTACTCCAGTGTGCAGCCGGTTTAATAACCTCCAAGTTGTAAAAGGTAGTTGAAATCCTGCAGATCCCTCCTCAAGTAGTTCCATATTGGAGAGTGGCACCATTTCTTTCCAGAGAGATAGTCGCCTTGCGATGGGCTTGGTGGCGAGCTCTTCAGTAGTTTCCATGAAACTCCTGCGGGATTTCAGCCGGACACGTTGTTTTCGGTGCATATACATCGGGTGTCGAGGATCATTCTTTTGTTTTGTTCTTTCGATCTCGGCGGCTACTTGTCTGCGGATAGTGGGTGGTGTTATGCCTGTGATGGGGTAAATGATGCCTGTGGGAGTTGGTTTGAGGCATCCTGTGGCAATACGTATGGTTTCGTTTACGGCGACGTCAACTTGCTTAGCGTGGGCAGAGTTCCTCCAAACTGGCGCCGCATATTCCGCAGCTGAGATACTCAGCACCAGACCTGTGGTGCGCAAAACATGTGGTTGAGCTCCCCACGATGAACCTGTTAGCTTCCGCAGTATGTTGTTCCTGGCACAGACCTTTTTGTTAGTGTTGTGACAGTGCTGCTTAAAAGTAAGTGCTCAGTCCAATGTTACTCCCAGGTATTTTGGGCTGTTTGTATGTTTCAGCTCTTCCCCTTGCCACATGACTCGGAGTTTCCGTTTGGCTTGTTTGCTCCTAAGATGGAAGGCGGATACTTGTGATTTACTGGGGTTTGGTTTGAGATTATTGCTGTCGTAATAGGTAGCAAGTTCTGTTAAGGCTCCTGTCAGATTCTCCTCCACTTGTTTGAAGGTTTTATCCTGAGTGGCCACTGCTGCATCATCAGCATATGTGAACATTCGTGTCTGGTGGCTGATGGGAAGATCATTGGTATAGATGTTAAATAATATTGGAGCCAAGACACTGCCCTGTGCAAGTCCATTTTTCTGTGTCCTCCATCGGCTGTTTTTAGATTGTAAGCTTACATAGTAGCGTCTGTTCTGTAGCATACATTGCACGAACATAGAAAGGGTGTAGTCCTTAGTGACATTATACACTTTCTGGGTAAGCAACTTATGGTTAACTGTGTCATATGCAGCACTGAGATCCAGGAATGCGACCCCAGTTACTTCTCCTCTCTGATAGCCGTCTTCGATGTACTGTGTGAGATTCAGGATTTGGCCACAGCATGATTTTCCTGGTCGGAATCCAGCTTGTTCGTTAATGAGGGCTTTGTCCACATAATCAGCTATGCGTTTGAGGATCATTCGCTCCAACACTTTAAATAAATGACAAAGCAGTGAGACAGGCCGGAAATTTTTAGCTTCAGCTGGGTCTTTCCCTGGTTTTAGTAACGCAATAACCCGGGCTTTCCTCCACGGTTTAGGAATTTGCATTGTTGTAATACAGTTATTCATTAGCTCTAGGATCCATGCTTGTACTCCCGGTCCAAAATGTTTAATTTGCTCAGATCTCAGATCGTCGAGGCCAGTGGCCTTATTGTTTTTCAAATCTTTGATGGCATCTTGTAGCTCCTGAATGGAGAACGGGTGAGCTAGGAAGCTAATCTCCTCGTTCAATTTTCTTTTAATTTTGCCATTCCTGATCTTCCTTTTAGTTTTTCTGTTCATGAGTAGTTGGTGAGCTATCTGATCAGGTGTAACTTCACTGTAATTTGGTTGTGGTTCTGTTGGGTCGTTGTTGAGACTTTTGACCAGTTTCCATGCCTTCCTACTGCTGTGCTTCATGTCCGTCTCTTGTAGAAGGTTGCACCACTTTTCCTTTCTCGCTTCGGAGATACCAGACATCAGTACCTCACCTGCCTGGATCGTTTCCTCTGAGAAGGGGTCCTTATTGTACAGTTCTTCATACTTTTTCAGAGCTTCCTTGCTGCTACCATTGAGTCCAGCGATATACTGGGTGCGGCACATTCTAGGTATGCGCCGACGAGAGATTTTCTTGACA
This sequence comes from Schistocerca piceifrons, assembly GCF_021461385.2. NCBI lineage: Eukaryota > Metazoa > Arthropoda > Insecta > Orthoptera > Acrididae > Schistocerca > Schistocerca piceifrons. The sequence goes on from NC_060149.1 coordinate 538,418,268, forward strand.
AGGTCTATAAAAGTTTCATATGTTTGTATCTCTGGTTAAATTTCCAGGATCTCCTTATCAAGGTCCTCTGTGAAAAGTTCCCAATGAGCTTTTTTGAAATTGAAGCGTCTCTTGAAGGGCATTACATCTGATTTGATTACTGCAGTAATGCAGCAAGTTATTACTCTGTGTTGCGATCTTGGAATTGGGTCCTCGATTTGCTTTACAGTTTGCAGGGATACCTTTTCGGAGACAAAGATGTTATCTGGATTATATCCTCGTTTCCATCTTCCGCTGTTGAATGATGCAGGCAACTTTGGGTCATGTATCAATTTCAGTTTAGTCTGGTCTGCCCAGGTCTCCAGCATTTCGCCATCGTCATTTGTCTCTTTATAACCCCATGTGAGACCGTGACAGTTAAAACCTCCCAGTACAACTTTCATGTTTTTTGAATGGAAATTTCCAGGCTCCGTAAATTTGAACCTCGCACCGGGTGGTTTGTACACGGATGTTACAGTACATGAATGTAGCTCAATAGTTAAAATTTCTATGTTTTCTTCGCAGGTCATAGCACAGGAGCGTACGTCTAAGTTCGGTTTCACAAATATAGCACTTCCGTACCTTTCGTGTGGTCTCTCAAGAACTAATTTCATGCCCTGTATTTTTGGTCTATGGCTAGTTGGTGCTCTGTGTGTTTCTTGTAACACTAAAACATCACAGTTGTTTCATTTGCACATGTCAGGTAATAAAATTTCTTTGTTTACAGATAAGCCTTCAATATTGCAGGAAGTTGTCATTAGTGATGGTCTTGATAAAGGCCTTTTTTGAGTCTCTTTGGAGAGTTGTTTTGTCATCTTTGGTTTTGGTGCTCCGGTGTTTGCAGGATTGGCCGACTAGGTCGTTTCCAGGGGACGCCCGATTGCTTGTTGTTCGAGTGGTGAACACAATCTTCGTGGAGGCTCCTGCAGTGTCCCTCACGGGAAGTTTCTCTGTCATTCTCCTCTTCCTCCCTCTTTCTGTCATTCTCCTCCTTCCTTCTTTCTATGTTCATTTGCTCTTCCCCCCACCCCCTCTGTCTATCTCCTCTTCCCCTTCTCTCTGAGAGTGAGTATTGTTTATTGGTGTTTTGCAAAGGAAATCTGGAATGGAAAGTGAAGTCACTTAAAATGAATGGGTAAAGCAGTTGGGATCATTGGTATATGGGCCATGAGAGAGACCTTTCTTTCTGCTGAATCTGTGGGGATAGCACCTACAATGACAGTATTTTGCATGGTTTTAATCTGTGAATGGGTAGAATAACAAAGTTTTGAACGATTCAGATCCATATTAGTATTCTAATTATAATCCGATAAGTCATATGTAGAAGTTTCCCATTTTCTGCTAATACCAACTGCAAGGAATAAAATGATGGAGCACATTGTTGTGGATGCAAAATTTGTTTAAAATTATATATAAGGAGAAAGAACACACAGGGTGAGGAATTTAAAACTGTTTGTCAGAATATTTGCCAAAATACATAAGTGTATTAAATTATAATTTTCAATGCAATAGGACCCACAGCTGCGATGAGTTTCTTTAATGCTTTCTTGAAGCCCTCAGCTGCCATTTTCTTTATTTCCTGTATGACTGTACAAAAAAAAAAAAAAAAAAAATAGTGTGAACACCTCAAACTAATTTATGAGCATAACATGATGTCATAGGAGCAAAGATTTATATGACATAATCTGTTACCAAAAAATCATCCATAAAATACTTGAAAATGACCTAAGGCCAAAATTGAACAATTGTACAGGAAGTAAAGAAAATGAAAGTTGAAGGCTTCAAGAAATCATTAAAAAGAAAAAGTGTAGTAAATGTTGCTCACCTTGAAGAGGGACAGCCATTAACATAACACTTGACTGCCCCTGCACCACCCCCGGGAGTGGGAGGCAGGGTTAACTTTGAAATCTTAAATAGGAACCCCTATTTTTTATTACAGATTTGAATTGTCCATGAAAAAATAGACTGTGTGTTCAAAAGTATCTCGACACCCTCAAAAAGAGACATTTTTCACATTAGGTTCATTGTGCTGCCACCTACTGCCAGGTACTCCAAATCAGTGACCTCAGTATTCATTAGACATCATGAAAGAGCAGAATGGGGTGCTCCATGGAACTCATGGACTTCGAACGTGGTCAGGCGATTGGATGTCACTAGTGTTATACGTCTGTATGTGAGTTTTCCACACTCCTAAACATCCCTAGGTCCACTGTTTCCAATGTGATAGTGAAGTGGAAATGTGAAAGGACACGTAAAAGCACAAAAGGGTACAGGCTGACCTCATTTGTTGACTGACAGAGACCGTCAACAGTTTAAGAGGGTCGTAATGCGTAATAGGCAGACATCTATCCAGACCATCACACAGGAATTCCAAACTACATCAGGATACACTGCAAGTGCTATGTCAGATAGGCAGAAGGTGAGAAAACTTGGATTTCATGGTCGAGAGGCTGCTCATAAGCCATGCGTCACACTGGTAAATGCCAAATGACACCTCGCTCGGAGTAAGGAGTGTAAACATTGGAAGAATGAACAGTGGGAAAATGTTGTGTGGACTGACAAATCATGGTACATAATGTGGCGACCCATTGGCAGGGTGTGGGTATGGCGAATGTCCTGTGAATGTCATCTGCCAGCGTGTGTAGTGCCAACAGTAAAATTCGGAGACGGTGATTGTATGGTGTGGTCATGTTTTTCATGGAAGGGGCCTGCACCCCTTGCTGTTTTGAATGGCACTGTCACAGCACAGACCTACATTGATGTTTTAAGTACCTTCTTGCTTCCCGCTGTTGAAGAGCAATTTAGGGATGGCGATTGCATCTTTCAGCAAGATCGAGCACCTGTCCATAATGCACGGCCTGTGGCGGAGTGGTTACACAACAATAACATCCCTGTAATGGACTGGCCTGCACAGTGTCCTGACCTGAATTCTACAGAACACCTTTCGAATGTTTTGGAATGCTGACTTCGTGCCAGGCCTCACTGAGTGACACTGATATATCTCCTCAGTACAGCACCCCATGAAGAATGGGCTGCCATTCCCCCAAGAAACCTTCCAGCACCTGACTGAATGTATGCTTGCGAGAGTGGAAGCTGTCATCAAGGCTAAGGGTGGGCCGACACCATATTGAATTCCAGCATTACTGATGGAGGGTGCCATGAACTTGTAAGTCATTTACAGTCAAGTATCTGGATACTTTTAATCACATTGTGTATATAACTTCTGTATGAAACATTTATTTCATTTCATTATAGATGGTGCCGTAATCGATACACATGAATATGGGGTGACAATTGTTGCAAAATGATAATATTTCACAAAAATACACATCCGATTAAGAAAATCAAAGTACATTATTTGATACTTGGGAAAATGCTATCATGTGACACAATCTACCCTCCTGCAATGTATTCTTAAGTTATATTTAGTGTTACCCAGGAATGACAATGTAGACATAGTTGTAATGTGTTTCCTTTGGGGTGCTTGACTTTGGTGAGTCCCCTTGCCTCTCACTATCTCGGGTGCTTGATTACTGTGAGTCCCCTTGACTCTCACAAGTATTTCAGTGCAGCAAATGTTCAAAATGTTGACAGTTGTTTCCAATGCACATTGCAACTCTGTGCCTGAATGACAATCTGACATGTATCAGTGTGTCTGCACTAATGTTTGCAAATTCATTGCAAATATGCTGCCACATACTTCGGGGGTTGTTGGTACATCCATGTAAACTATCTCTTTTAGCCATCCCTACAGGAAAAAATTGGCAGAAGTTAAATCAGGTGAACGCGTGGGCCATGTCTCAGGACTCCATCGGCATTGATATTCAACTTGCCTTACCCAATGGGAATTCTCCACTGACCAATAATGCATATTATGTTGATTCACCTGACCACAATTCATAAAATTTGATTTATCGCAGAAAAGTATCGGTGAAATGAAATTGTCATTGACTACTGGTTGTTCCTGTATCCAGGGGCAGAAATTCAGGCAATTGTGAAAATCATCACCATGCAGTTATTGATGTAGTGATAAATGAAATGGATGCCATTTGTGTGCATGCCGTAAGCATAGAAAACTTCTTTGCAAAATTCCTGAACCCATGTCATTTGCCATGAAATAATGTGAGGATTTGCAGCAATTACAGCTAAAACATTTAATGCATTATTTTGATTTGTCACGGGCCACTGTTGGACACTTTCTCTCGGTTTAACACTTCCCATTTCAGTAACCGTGTGGACAATACTGCCAAACATCATTGCAGACGGAACATTCCTATCAGGGAACAGAGCTGAATACCTTCGACGAGCTTTGTCAACATTTATTTGAGCCTCAAAGTATGCAGCAATGATATTGACCTTCTCTACAATTTTTAACATTATGGAACAATTGCGACAAGATGTGTCGGTCCGAATCATTGAAGTAACATGCACAGTCTGACCACGGACTCAGGCATGATCATGGTCTGTGCTTCATTCAGTTGTGGGAGGTGTATATGATATCATTATCAAAAATATCAAAAAAGTACTTCAATTGTCTTAATCAGATGTGTATTTGTTTGAGATAGTACCGTTTTGCAACAATTGTCACCTCATTTCCATCACAACGCCATCTGTCATGAAAAGAAAGAAATGTTTCATATAAAATTTACATATTTTTTCATGGAAAATTCAAATCTGCCATAAAAAATAGGGGTTCCTATTTAAGATTTCAAAGTCACTCTCCCTCCAGCGTCCAGGTATGGTGCAGGGTGTCGAGTTTTATGTTAATGGATGTCCCTCTTCAAGGCAAACAACATTTATTACCACTTTTTTTTCACCTAATGTATATTTCACCAAATATTCTGACAAACAGTTCTAAATGCCTCACCCTGTATGTAGGAGAAACAATGTGTCTAATGGTTCGAATGCCTTGATATCATAATAAAAATTGACTGTGAGAACAAAGCTATGACACACATTCTCACAGTGCAGCATTCTTTTTCCTTGCAGTCAGATTTAAGAGAAAACTTGTACAATGTTGTTTAAGAAATATATAACACATGTCCATCCAAATGTTTATTAAAGTATTGTGCAAAAATTTTAAGTAAATCATTCAAGAACTTTTCAAGTTCTTTGCCAACAATGTTTGCCTACTCTATGATAAATATACAGGGTTATTACAAATGATTGAAGCGATTTCACAGCTCTACAATAACTTTATTATTTGAGATATTTTCACAATGCTTTGCACACACATACAAAAACTCAAAAAGTTTTTTTAGGCATTCACAAATGTTCGATATGTGCCCCTTTAGTGATTCGGCAGACATCAAGCCAATAATCAAGTTCCTCTCACACTCGGCGCAGCATGTCCCCATCAATGAGTTCGAAAGCATTGTTGATGCGAGCTCACAGTTCTGGCACGTTTCTTGGTAGAGGAGGTTTAAACACTGAATCTTTCACATCACTATGCGTGAAACTTGCACGCACGCGTTCAACCGTTTCTTCGCTCACTGCAGGCCGACCCATTGATTTCCCCTTACAGAGGCATCCAGAAGCTTTAAACTGCGCATACCATCGCTGAATGGAGTTAGCAGTTGGTGGATCTTTGTTGAACTTCGTCCTGAAGTGTCATTGCACTGTTACGACTGACTGATGTGAGTGCATTTCAAGCACGACATACGCTTTCTCGGCTCCTGTCGCCATTTTGTCTCACTGCGCTCTCGAGCGCTCTGGCGGCAGAAACCTGAAGTGCGGCTTCAGTCGAACAAAACTTTATGAGTTTTTCTACGTATCTGTAGTGTGTCGTGACCATATGTCAATGAATGGAGCTACAGTGAATTTATGAAATCCCTTCAATCATTTGTAATAGGCCTCTATATTTATACACTATATATATTTTTAAAAAATATACAGTCTGTGGCTGCCCATATTTTGTTAGAGTAGCATGTGAAAGTTTGAAGTAAATATGTGAAGAACTTTTGCTAACAATGTTTCCTCCTCAAATACTACATGTATATATTTATATACAATACATATCTAAAAAAGTTCGTCCAAATGTTTAGAAAAATATAGTATAAAAATTGGGAATTGATTGTTTGTCCAAATGTTTATCAGACTACTGTGTAAAAATCTGAAGTAAATTGGTCAAGAATTTTTTGAGATTTTCACTAATGATGTTTCCCCTTTATACAATGTAGAGATATTAATACATTATATGTATAAAAAATTCATCCTATGTCTTTCCAAATCATTATTAGAATATTGTGCAAAAATTTGAATTAAATTGATCCAGAACTTCTTGAGGTTTTTTTTGTTAAAGAGAGAGAGAGAGAGAGAGAGAGAGAGAGAGTGGGGGGGGGGGGGGGGGTACAGGATGTGGAAAAACAATTTGTCCAAAAGTGTAGGACAGAAAGACAGCATCATACAAAGTAATCTGAGTATAGGAACTGGGGGTGACAGCTGCATATTTTCAATACTACAGGAACATAACTGAAATCTGACACATGGTCATCTATACTCGAAATGAAATGTTTCTCATGAAATGTATATTTAAACAAAATGTTTGGATCAACCAACACTATTGCTATGAGAACAAGAAAAAATTAAAGCATCACATATACATATATTGCACTTAACTGATGTACCATACAGAACTTCTTTAGTAATGTAAACAATATGTCCACATTTCATCATTCAGTATGTCTTGAAAATGTCAAAGTAAATGAAAAATGAGTAGGCTCTTGAACACAGACATACCACTACTTAATTAACACAAGTATATTGTAGTAAATGCTAAAACTAACCACCAATTTCATGCAGCCATAGTGATGTAAATATTCACCTGCAACACCTAGCTCCTATACTCTAATTCCTTCATTTGATGCTACCTTTCTGTCCTATACTTTTCGTCAAATTGTTTTTCTACACACTGTATTTAAAAAATGCATAATCCCCACATTTATCAGAGTAACAAGTAAATATAAGAAGTAAATTTGTCAAGAACTTCCCAAGATTTTTGGTAATTACACTAAACTGTGACTTGTCTTATAAAGTAGTATAGACATACTGTGAGACATGGGCAAACAGTAAGAAGATGGAAAGATAGTACACATTCCTTCTGAAGCATCGCAGGCTCACTGTAAATTGATGCAATTAAAAACTTGAGAAGATTTTACAGTAGGACAAGTAAGATGTTACATAAGGTAAATCCAAAGATTATTGGGTTTTGGGAGTTAAAGGAAGTGAACAAGAGAGTTCTGCAGAATAGTAGCTAAGAATGAAGGATGAAGACCAGGCCATTTAAGTGGATAAACTAGAGAAAGAAACAAAAATCTGTTCCTCTCTTCAGTAATAACTAAAACAACTGATTGTAAGTTGCCAAGTCAATGTCAACTTCATCACAACAAGAAGTTACAGGAAATTTCAGGTATTTAATGTGGAAGATTCCACTTCTTATTAATCAAAGCAAGTTATTATTAATGAAGGTAATATGCAGTACAACAAAATTTATAGTAATCTAATATACAAGATGTTCTTGTTCCCAAAGATTTCTAAAATTATTACCTTACCTTAGGTTGCAGTACATTCTGGAATGTGGATCCACAGTTGGGTTGTCATTGTAGTGCCAAGTGCCACTAAGTGTTGCAGACTGCTCAAAAACCACTACCTTGAAGTGAGGAGTTGGACTCAGAAGTCTTGCTGCACACAAACCAGCAGCCCCAGCCCCCACGATGCACACAGACTGCATCTGAATAATAAAACTAATAATCAGCTTTGTACACAACAGTTTAACAAAATGTATTGCCTCTTAAAGATTCTCAACACTTGAACAATATGCTATGAATTATTTATACAATATCATAAATATTTATGAACAGAGTATATGTGAAACATTTACTTACTGTTATGAAAACAATCACACACCAAAAAGCACCATTAAGTCACTGAAAAGAATATATGTAAATCTAAGATGAAATAATTACATTATGAAATCTGCAGTCAGCAGAGCACATGGAAAAGATGCGAGAGACATGTTGCACTCCATTACACAAGTGGCCATCAACAAGACACTAAATTCTAAATCATTCTTTTCAATCACACATAACATAATTGCATCAGATGCATATTAATTAAGTTTGATGTTGAAGTTTCAGGTTGAAATTATGTTTATGCTAGGGAGGTACAAAGATTAACTTGTATCTGAGAAACTATAACATCAATCCCATGTTCTGTGACAATACACAAAAGTACAGTGAAAAATTGAAAAATTAGCAACATCCAAAAATGCGGATTGAGAAGGATATTGCATTGTTTAGGCAGCAATAGAACAGGAATAGCCAGATCTGTGTCCAACACAATTAAGAAAACAAAAAATTGAGAAAAAAAGCCACTGGAACAAATAAAATGGGAACTGTTTATAGAACACTAAGTAAAGACCATAATTAGTTGCACAACAGTTAACAGAACATCTTGACAGGTTGCAATTTCTGCTGGACCAGGACTTGAATCAGAACCTTTGCCTTTTGCAGACAATGTTCTTGGCAGCTGAACCATTCTAATATGCCTTAAAGTCCACTTCAGTTGCTCAGTGTTGGTCCAGCAAGCAACTCAAGGAAGACTCTGTGATATTTGGAAGAGAAAGTGACAAGAATCAACCCAGAATACAGAAACTTTCAGTTAGGTCATATAGCAAACTCTAATTACTTAATCAACAATAACAATCTGTGAAAGATGCAGGACAAAATTGGAATCCTGGTCCAGTACACACTAGCAATCTGCAAGGAAGTGCCACCCAACTAAATCAGATGGAAAAAATGTAGTTTACCAACCTTAGTGCAGAGGCTATGAATGGGATGAGTTCAGTACATAGAAGTAAGAGTACCAATCTAATGCTCTCAGGGTAAATGGTATCCAAGACCCTGTTAAGCTTGTGGCGCTGATGAAGTCGACACCAACATCGATGCATCCATCTTTGAACCAAGCTAAGACTGTCTTTGGACTCTGAGCATTGTCTTTGGGCTGTTCGGCCATGTTCAGTTCTTTGTGAGCATTGCTTGTGTTTATATGAATAAATGAACTACTGCAAAATGGAAGTGTTGTTTGGTGTAACTGGCCCGAACTTCCCCCTCACTGGTGACCCTGAGTTGTAACGTCTTCCGTTTTCGCCATTTTACTGTGTCCATGACCTCTGCATCAGCTATTTTCGCTTGTATTACATCAACACAGCATTCAAACAATGACTTCGGCCCAGCGCCTAATGGCGGATTTCGTGATCGACATGCATCGTATTGCAGGTGATGTACACCCACCAGGACTGCAACACGATGCCTCTCAATCAACGAGTACGCCGATTTCGTCGGACGTTTTCGAACCTGCAACAATAAGTGAGGTTAGGAGTGTGCACGACTCCGGCTATCAAACGCCTTTGTTCCCGCCACATGTGCCCTCCCTCATCAACGGTGCAGTTACCTCTTACAGATCTCCTTGCAGTGTGGGATCAATGCCAATTTCTGCAAATGCTCCATTGGATAACCTACCACCGCCAGGACAATGGTTTGCCATGCCGCAATCCATGCAGTAGCACACGGATACCTGCCACATGGCTGGAATTGCTTCGTTCACAGGCCTATCTCCTCAGTATCTGACCACGCCCGTGCCTGCCTCAGTTCAGCATCAGCACATGCCTTCCTACTTTGATACCTCGGCCTGCAACAGGAACAATAACTTGTTATCTGTGCCTGACCTCCACCTCTGTCCCACTGCTACGCCTCAGTGTTTTGTGCCACGACATTCTCCTTATCCGCACACCGTTTTGAGTGGAGTAACTATGAACAGTGAATATTCACACATTCTGTCCCACATTCGACATCATTTCCCACACTGTGCTTCTGGACAGCCCGCATATCCGCAGCCTCCCTGCAACACAGGTGGCCCCGGCTCTGATCATACATCAAGCTTTCTGCAGACTAACACACATTCTCAAACTTTGAACATTTTCTCACCTGTCGCCCCTGCGCTGGCTCCAGTTGAGCTTCCGCTACCGTTCTCGACACATATTGGTGCCTCATCCACGTCGGTCTTCCATGACACGTCAGTTTGAACACACCCACAATGTGTTGAGCTTCCGCAACCGCAATCTACACATTACGGTGTCTCACCCGCGTTGGCCTTCTGCGTCGCGATGGATCGCGCTCAACCACAACATGTCATATTCACGCTGCCACCCGAACAGCTGTCATTGCCACATCCCCTGGAGGCACACTCTCCTGGAATATTACAGCAACAGCTCGATGCAGGCAGTGCCCCGACGAACTCAACTCAACCTGTTCTTCCGAACATTCTACAATGCTTACCAATGCTGCCACTGTTTAATCCCGACAGAGCAACAACCTGGTTTAAAATTATGGACGAAGTGTTCAACCATTACAATCTTGACGAGTCAACCTGGTTTCTGTGCCTCATCACCCACCTGCACGACCAGGAGGACTTGATTGCTGACCTGGTCGACGCCCCAGACTCATCTACCCGGTACACTCTAGCCAAAAAGACAGTTCTACATCGGCTTGCACGCTCAACTGAGGCAGCAATACAGCAAGTGCTCCACATCAAGCAACTAGGCAACAACAAACCTTCCCAGCTCTGGAGACGGCTTCGTGCCCTGTTCAGCGCCAATCTATTCTCTGACACAGGTCTCCTCGCCATCTGGTCAGATAAACTATCTCCTCACATCCGCTATGTTCTGGCTCAAAGGTCTCCTGAACCTGTCAAGCAAAGAATGACAATTGCTGACAAGCTACACGATGCATAACTGCTCTATTTCGCCAGCCACTGCCTACCTGACATGTCCCAGGTTCAGGCTCATCATCCTGCCGCTGGATGCGGCCGGGGCCGTACTGTGCCGTCCGTTCTGCTTGCTCCATGAAGCAGTAAACAAGCAACTGGGACATCACCGGCTCTGCCCACGGTCATGCCCCCTCCTGCAACCGAACCTGCTGCGGCCACCGAACCTCGGCCACCACCACTGAAAACGAACTTTCCGCAGGAAATGCAACTGCACTACCCGTACAGTGGCACAGAACTGCAGACCACCCTGCTACTTCCCAAACGCCAATCGCAGGTAGGTCCGGGTGCCACCTCCTGCGCACAACATGACAGGCACCCCCCAGTGCTACGTTCTGTCCCGGAACAACCGGATAATTGCGGACGACTTTACATTAAAGACATTTTGTCGGGATACATTTTCCTAGTGGAAACAGGTGCTGATATTTCGCTGCTGCCGACGTCCTTAGCATCATCGAACATTCGCCCTCATCATACTTCACTGCAAGCCGTGAATTCAACTAAACTACAATGCTCAGGTTCGACCGCACACGTCGCCTCACTCTCCACAAACTGCAGACTCGAGTGGACTTTCTTAGTGTGTGAAATTGACGAACCTATACTAGGCATTGACTTCTCGCGACACCACAAACTTTCACCGGACCTAGTGTGAAACACCATGTTTCATCATCCATCCAAGACTCACTTCCCCTGTACTCCGTCGAGCAAACCCCCCTGTGACACATCGGTCCGGGATAATCTCATCCGTACATGCTCACCTCTATCGATGACATTACGAGAAACCATGCACAAGTGCCTTGTCGAACTTGAACACGTCATTCGCCTACACAAGGAAAACTTCGACCTCTCCCTCCAACTCCACGAAACACAGCTCAATCTCTCCGATGCAGCAAAGGAATTACAGACACTACAGCAAGGACAAAGCAAGGTCAGTAAGTGCGCTGAATCTGCTTGCAATCCCAGCAATCGAGCCTCCATGTGTTTACCTCCTGCTACCCCTCGCAACTGTGCTATCAAGACTGCCATAACGTGTACTGACAGTTCCGCAGGACCACACCCTCCTAACATGGCAGCATTTGACACTCGGCCGGACACAAGTGCGCATGCGCGATGTGTGTCACGTGTTCCCGAACTGACAGCTCCTACCCTGCCCCTTGTGGACAGCACCTCAAACTATGCAACTTCAGCTCCTGCGTGCCACCATGTGACCACCGCTGACAACACAAACAGTGCACTCGCACCAAGCGTTTCGCACGCGACCGTGCTGCCACAGGCCGCGCCCTCGGACAATGGACTCACTAACAGCTCACGAGCTCTACCGAGCTCACCTGACATGGTGCCACTGCTTCGGGCCGGCGGCCATCTTGTCACGTTGACTCATGGGACACTTCGCGGCCTCAGCTCCCGTCGTATCCACCGAGTGGTTCCAAACACCAGAACCACGCCTTGCCTACCCTGCCCGCCACACATTGTAAACAAACCGCCTCCCGTGCCGCCGGCAACATTTCTGTCGTCACCAACGGCACGGTTCACAAGCTTCGCCTCACGCCAGGTCTCACGATCTCCAGTAAACCACGTCGACTTTGTCCGAGCGTCTCTCCGACCTTAAAAATCAGATTTCTGATCTACTAAGCTCCGGCGTCATTGAACCCTCTGCCAGTAGTTGGTCTATGCCCATACACATGACACCCAAGAAAGACGGGTCCTGGCGCATGTGCAGAGACTACCATCGACTAAACGCACAAACAATTATGGACATCTACCCCATACCCAACATTACCGACTTTACCACTTCCCTCGCAGGTGCAACCACGTTCTCTGTTATTGATTGCAAACGGGCCTACCACCAGATCCCCATGGCACCTGAAGACATCGAGAAGACAGCAATCACCACCCTGATCAGGTTATTTCAGTTTTGATTCATGCCCTTCAGTCTGAAAAACGCAACCCAGACCTGGCAACGCTTCATCAACGAAGTGCTATTCGACCCAAAATTCTGCTTTGCATATCTTGATGACATTCTTGTGTTCAGCTCCTCCGTCGAGGACAACATTCGACATGTGCAAACTGTTATGAACACTCTCGCGGCAGCAGGCATCGAAACCAACCAGGACAAATTGCAGCTACATCAACCTGCTGTCCCTTTTCTTGGTTTTCGGGTCTCTGCCGACGGCATTTCACCGCCCCCTGAGAAAGTACAAACAATACTAAACCTACCCAGACCTTCGTCATTCAAAGAGCTCTGGCTCTTTCTGGGGATGGTTAATTATTATCGTTGACATCTCCCTCGGGCTGCGGAGATTCAGGCTCCACTGACAGACGCCTTGGCAGGCGCCAACACTTCTGGATCTCGGCCCGTTCCATGGACCCCTGCCATGACTGACTCTTTCACTACCCTCAAAAAAATCTTCTTGCCGAAGCCTGCACCATCGCGCATCCTCATCCCAATGCACAACTTTTCATCACCACAGACGCGAGCGAAACCGCCATCGGCGCTGTCCTTAGCCAGACAATCGACAGCCAAACTTCGCCTCTGCAGTTCTTCTCACGCAAGCTCACCAATGCACAACGGAAATATTCTGCGTTTGACAGGGAGTTGCTCGTGGTCTACAAAGCAATCAAGCATTTTAAGACTGATGTTGAGGGACACCTTTTCTATGTTTTAACAGACCACAAACCCCTGGCTACAGCCATTACAAACCCGCCAGCTGACCCGCCTCCTCACCGCTTCAGATACGTGGACTTCATATATCAGTTCACCACCGATGTCAGATACATAAAAGGTGCTGACAATATAGTTGCTGATTTCCTTTCATAAGTCGACACCGTCTGTTCACTGTTAGACCTCTCAGAACTGCCTAACCTCCAACCTGCCGATGAGGAAACACAAAACCTGATTTCAGACTCTACTTCTTCACTACACTTCGTCTGCACCACCTTCCCTGGCATTTCTGGTGAGATCTGGTGCGACAACAGTACAGGCACGTTACGCCCCCTCATCCCAACCACGCTCCGTCGAGCTTTCTTCAACACATTGCATAATTTAGCCCACCCCCGGTGTTCGTGAGTCCGCCCGCCTCGTAGCGGAGCGCTTTGTGTGGAGAAATGTCAACAAGGACTGCCAGCAATGGGCACGCTCCTGTGTTGCGTGCCAACGCTGCAAAGTACACAAGCACACTCCACACCCCCCCCCCCCCCCCTTGGCGCCTTTTCCATCCCTCCTGGGCGTTTCCAGCATATTCATATTGACATTGTCGGCCCTCTCTCCCCCTCTAACGGCTTTCGATATGTTCTCTCGTTTATCGACTGAACAACTCGCTGGGTTGAGGCTGTCCCCCTCCCCAATATTACAGCAGAAACTGTTGCTCAAGCTTTCGTCAAGTCATGGGTATCGCGTTTCGGATGTACAGCTATCATCATGACTGACCAGGGCAGGCAGTTTGAGTCGGTCCTGTTCAACAAGATTTGTAACATTTGCGGCATCCAGTGCATCCATACCACAGCATATCACCCGCAAAGTAACAGGCTAGTCGATTGCTGGCACCGCACTTTCAAGGCGGCTCTTTGATGCCACGACTCTCTATGGATGGAGGCCCTTCCCTTTGTGCTACTCGGCATTCATGCAGTCTATAAGGAAGGCCTCAAAGGCACAATAGCCAAGTTTGTATACGGTCAGAACAATGTTCTCCCTGGCGAACTTGTGAGCCCTTCCGCTTCTCTCCCTCAGCCTGACTTACCTTCCCTCATGGACCGCGTCAGACGCCACTTCATCAACCTCCATATCCCTCCGCCATCCAGCCATTCCCGCCATAAGGTTCATGTCCCGAAATCTCTGGACAATTGCAAGTACGTCATGCTCCGAGATGACACTGTCTGTGCTCCCATTCAACCTCCATATACTGTCCCGTACAGAGTTCTCCGGCGCTCAGCCAACACATATGACATCCAGATGAAAGATTCAGCTGTTACAGTCTCTCTCAACAGACTTAAGCCTGCTCATGTCGAGCCTTCTTCTACCCCCCTTCAGGCCACGACCACGCCACTCACTGTCATGGCTCATGACACTCCGACCACTCCCTCCACGTTGGACTTACACACTCTGTCGAGTGACTTTGAGTTCCAATCGTCGAGCTCTCCTCTGACCTCGCCCTCTACTCCGGTTTCATGCACTCCATCAAGTGACCACATGTTCCCCACATCTAGCTTACCCACGATCATGCCCTCGCCACCGGCCCCTTCGCCAGTCCCTTCGACCTCTCCACCATCGCCTGCCACGCCCTGTTGAGGTTTCTCACTCCCCCCATCTCGAACGTGCCCTCACTCGAGGTATTTGTACCTGTCCCCCCCAGACATAATCCACAACATCTCAATAATACTGCACGATGATACACTGTTCGTCATGTATGTCCCTTCATTCAGTGCTCATGATACAACCTCTGCCATTCCCTGCCGCCTGGTGAAATGTGTTCCCCTCCCGCCCGACATCGACCTGGACATGCTTTGAGTGTTCACCACGCCCTCCGGAAACATCGTCGTCATCGCTCCATTCCACCCACGAACCGCAGGCCTACCTGTGGCCACACGACCAGCATGCCCAGTATGGCGTCCGGTTCGCTTCAACGACTTCCAGGTTCGGTGGCCAAACCTTCCTTCATGACATCTATCCACACAGCTCCCCAATTATGCTGTCGAGCTGACTGTGGTCCGGCTCCCATGGACCACTCCTGCCAACGCTATAGGCACCCCCCCCCCCCCCAGCCTCTCAAGATTACGCCATACTGTGTGTGTGTGTGGGGGGGGGGGGGGGGGCTATGTGGTGCCGATGAAGTCGACACCAACATCAATGCATCCATCTTTGAACTAAGCTAAGATTGTCCTTGGACTCTGAGAATTGTCTTTGGGCTGTTCTGCCATGTTCAGTTCTTTGTGTGCCTTGCTTGTGTTTAGGTGAATAAATGAACTACTTCAAAATGGGAGTGTTTTTTGGTGTAACCAACCCAAACTTCTCCCTCAAGCTATATGCATTACACAATTATACTCAAAATGGATACAGATAAATCAACATAGGCATATAGTTCAATTTGTATTACAGTTATTGCCACCAAGAGTGTTTAAAGATCTTGGGTGCTTACATAAATCCACATTTCAGGTTAGGTAGATGTTGTCACATGGAAACCTTAAATCAAAGATGAGGCTCAGGCACATGACTGAAGTTCTGAAGTTCATAATGCTAATAAAATTCTAGTAAAGTAAAGGCTCAATATGATCAATTGGAATACACACAAAGAAATTTTTCTACAGAAAAATTTGAAACTAGCCATATCAGTCTAGTCCTAAGGCCTTCACAATGTCAGTTGTTGCATACAAACAGTGATTGTGGGACTGGTGGAAGATCAGAACACAGAAAAGACATTGACAAATAATGAACACTGAATACTGTAACATTTTATTTATAACTATAATAAACAGAGTAACACTTAGACAAGTACTTTGGGGATCACCATTTTGTTGACATGATTGGTCTCAGTATGTCTTACCAACTCAATACCAGAGGTACAATTCTGCAAGCAAAAGAAGGAAGGAAGGAAGATTAGAATTTAACAGCTTGTCAGCATTGAGGTCATTGGAGATATACCACAAGCTCACACTGATTCAAGTATGGGGAAGGAAATTGCCCATGCCCTTCCAAAGGAATCATCCCAGCATTTTCATGGAGTGATTTAGGAAAATCACAGAAAACCTAAATCAAGATAGTCAGATGTGTATTTGAACTGGCACCCTCCCAAATGTGAGTCCAGTGTGCTAACCACAGTGCCACTTCACTTAGTAATTCTACAAGGAAGAATTGTATCACCATCTGTAGATGACCATGGAACTACCTTTCACAGAATTGATGGATGACATTAACATCTCTAGGAGGCATCATGGATGTTTTTCTGTGTCCTCACCCCTACTCCAACTCCTCCTCCTCCTCCTGTGTTACTATTACTACTACTATTACTAATTTTGTTTTTAATTAGGTAGAAATTTGTGTTCACAAAGCAATCATTTACATGCTTCTGTTGGTATACCCATATTTTGTGTGATATGTAAGGATACCCACATTAACATTCATTTCCCAGCACCAGAAATATCACCAAATCAGTTTCAAGAAAAAAGGATATGAGGATATAAAAGCTTGGCCAGAGTTCATTTCCATAAGATTATTCTAGGTGTGTGGCACAGTTATGATATGAAAAACTACCAACGTTCCATCTATTACTGCAGGCAGGCCTCAACAGGATAACCTTGAAGAAGACTACATGCAATAATCAATAACCTAATGACCACAAGCAGTTTTCACTGTCACAGAAAATATACCTTAGTGATCTTACTACTAATACACTCTGAGGTAACTGTTCTGTAGGTAGTTAGGTCACATGCTTAAGACAGAGTTTCAAAGAGATCTAAATATGCAACAGTTTATAATACTGAGATAATGGTTGTAGGATTAAAATAATTCAGCAATTTTGAACACATTGCTCATCACACATGAAACTTCACAGGGTGCATGTTTTGAAAAGCTGAGAACAGAATACAAATCCCTCTGAACTGAGTCATTATATTCATTGTTACATTTTTGAAAATGCACAGAAAAATTAACAGGTGGTGCAATTAAGGAACTTATCACAGTGTAAATGCTGAAGATAAAAGCACAACAGAAAGTAGGGTGATCATTTAGAAGTTTAAGGGCCATATTACCTAAATAAATAAGAGTGTGCTCTTTTTTAACATGGTTAGATACAATAAAGTTTGACCACATGTGAAATTATGTCATGAATTACATTGAAAACTGTTGATGTTCCAGCAATTGCTACGTGATGCTTCCATAAGAATTACCCTCATGTTGTACAGTAAAATACAATACTTTGACTATTGTTGCTGATGGTCTTCACTAGAGCACTTTCACTATAGCAAAACCAATCATGTATTGAGGCCTCTTGGATTTGTTGTGAAGACTGCTAATGAGACTGCCACTGACAAAATGTGTCTAGAATCTACATGTTAATAGTTACTGCTATCCAATGATTTGAAGCTGTTACAAATGAGTGTGTTGGAAGGCTACCAACAGATATATACCCAAGGTATCAAGGTACCTCAAGTACTGTCCTCTCCTGGGAATACCGTTTCCCCTGTAAGACGTACAGGACCTAACACCACTCGTCCACTAGATTGTGAATGGCATGTCAGTGGTCCTGTACAGGGGAGATAGTGACATGCGAGAACTCATGGTATTACAGGCATCCCCTTAACCAATAAGTCTGAAATGTTGTCTTTCACTGAAAATGAAACAGAGCCAGAGAGACTCATTTGACCTGTTGGGAATCTGCTGTGCCCCCATCAAGGGGAGACAAATGTAAATGAGTAGGAATCTTGACATCACCAGCGGTTCACACACTAAAGAGGCTATTCCAGCAGCCACTGGGAGAACAGGGTGCAATCAGCTGCAAATTGTGGTGCACAATGGAATAAATTAGGCCTGTCATCTTGCTCTGAGATCACACATGGATCATTCTAGTGACAGCCGAGAAGGTTGAGAAGATCAGCCTTGCTTAAGGAATTTTAACAAAGCTCAAATCTAAAGAACTGACCCAGAAATATTCATGGCCACCTTGCTCTAAGTCAAGAAGAAGGTTTCAACCACAATTTCATAGGTTCTGTGACTATCTAGGCAGCAACTTCCTAAAACTGCACCACAGAGCTGAGAACTGTGGTCTACATCTACATCTACATCTACGTCTACACGGTTACTCTGCAATTCACACTTAAGTGCCTGGCAGAGGGTTCATCGAACCATTTTCATACTGCTTCTTTGTCGACGGGACGTTAAACACTAACCACCACCACCACCACCACCATACTACTTCTCTACCATTCCACTCTCAAATGGTGCACGGAAAAAAGGAATACCTAAATCTTTCTGTTCGAGCTCTGATTTCTCTTATTTTATTATTATGATCATTTCTCCCTACGTAGGTGGGTGTCAACAAAATATTTTCGCATTCGGAAGAGAAAGTCAGTGATTGAAATTTTGTAAATAGATTTCGCTGCAAAAGAAAATCACCTTTGTTTCAGTGACTGCCACCTCAACCTGCATATCATATCAGTGACACTTCACCCCTATTGTGCGATAACACGAAACGAGCTGCCTTTCTTTGCACTTTTTCGATGTCCTCCGTCAATCCTACCTGGTAAGGATCCCATTACGTGCAGCAATATTCCAGCAGAGGACAGACAAGTGTAATGTAGGCCATCTCTTTAGTGAGTTTGTCGCATCTTCTAAGTGTTCTGCCAACAAAACGTGGTCTTTGTTTTGCCTTCCCCACAATATTATCTATGTGGTCTTTCCAATTTAAGTTGCTTGTAATTGTAATTCCTAGGTACTTAGTTGAATTGACAGCCCTTAGATTTGTGCGATTTATCATATACCCAAAATATATTGGATTTCTTTTAGTACCCATGTGGATGACCTTGCACTTTTCTTTGTTTAGTGCCAATAGCCACTTTTTGCACCATACAGAAAGTCTCTCTAGATCATTTTGTAAGTGGAATTGATCGTCTGATGATTTTACTACACGGTAAATTACAGCATCATCTGCAAACGACCTAAGGGGGCTGCTCAGATTATCACCTAGATCATTTATCTAAATCAGGAGCAGCAGAGGGCCGATAACACTACCTTGTGGAATGCCAGATATCACTTCTGTTCTACTCACTGATTTACCATCTATCACCACAAACTGTGGCCTCTCTGAGAGGAAATCATGAATCCAGCCACACAACTGAGATGATGCTCCATATGCACGCAATCTGATTAATAGTGGCTTGTGAGGAGCAGTATCAAAAGCTTTCTGGAAATCTAGGAATATGGAATTGATCTGAGATCCCTTGTCAACAGCACTCATTACTTCATGGGAATAAAGAGCTAGCTGTGTTGCACAAGAATGATATTTTCTGAATCTGTGTTGGTTATGTATCAATAAGTCGTTTTCTTCAAGGTGATTCATAATGTTTGAGTACAGTATATGCTCCAAAATCTTCTGGAAATCTAGGAACATGGAATTGATATGAGATCCCTTGTTGACAGCACTCATTACTTCATGGGAATAAAGAGCTAGCTGTGTTGCACAAGAATGATATTTTCTGAATCTGTGTTGTTTATGTATCACTAAGTCACTTTCTTCAAGGTAATTCATAATGTTCAAGTACAGTATATGCTCCAAAATCCTACTGCAAATTGAGGCCAGTGATATGGGTCTGTAATTCAATGTGTTACTCCCATTTTCCTTTCTTGAATACTGGTGTGACCTGTGCTACTTCCCAGTCTTTCGGAACAGACCTTTCGTCAAGTGAGTGGTTGTATATGATTGCTAAGAAAGGTGCAGTTTTGTCCCTGTAAGTGCATCATGGTTGTGATAAACATCAACAGACCTTTAGATTACATGAACCTCAATTTAGTCCACATAATAATAGCTGTAGAAGACCCCAAAGCACATGTGTAAAGTCTGAAGAAGCGTCCCTTAGGGACAAAGAAATTAAAATCCTGGTGACCAACTTCCAAAGCCCCCGCAATGAAGTGCCAGAGTTTAATGCACTCCTGAAATGCAATAAAGCTCATAAAATACTAGGTGTGGAAATATGGTTGAAACCTGAAATTGATGCTAGTGAAATTTTGGGGGGAAATTAACCCTCAAGTGGGTGTGTGTATTTTTCTTGTGTTAGCAGGTGCACAGCATACTTTGTGCTTCATACCAATCCATCACATATCCATCACTGCAATGGAGCTGTATTTAATGATTACCTCATTTATTAGTATTTTATTATTATTTCTAGTTGTTTAATTTACAGCCTTTGCTACATATGGCATGCTTCTAGTAGAATTATATATAAGGGTCCATAATACATAAAAGTCTGTCAACTTCAAGAAATACAAAATTTTTGTTTTTGTGTAAATTAATTGGTTTCCTTTGTTAAGATTTGCAGTTTATAAGTCTATGATAAGTAACAAAATTGTTTTCACAATGTTTTGTTTTCTTTTACTTTTACTGACATTGCAGATTTTCTTCAATTATTAATAGACCACTTGCATACAAAACCAGATGCAAGACAGTAGCTACATTAGAGAAAGTAGGAAAACTAAACAGGAGAAATTTTACTTATAAGACATGGCGCATGGTCTGTTTTCTACACCAAACATGACACACTCACTTTTTTAACTTCTCACAGATGTACTAAAGGTGTCTGACAATGGGGAAAAAAGAGAGAGAGAGGGAGGGGGGGGGAGAGGGGGGGGGAGGGGGGGGAGGGAGAGAGAGATAGAGAGAGAGAGAGAGAGAGAGAGAGAGAGAGAGAGAGAGAGAGAGAGAGAGAGGGAGAGAGAGAGAAGAAGAAGATGATGAAGAAGAAGAAGAAGAAGAAGAAAACACATGTCAGCATGGTAGTCCAAGCAATAATTAAGGGATAGATGTTTGCCCTGACACAACGAAGGATCTCAACTTGTAAAAATTAAACTTAATTTGCATTTGGCATACTTTATATGCCAGGATGCCCACTGGAGGGCTAAATGTACATGAAAATGACAAGCTAACAGAAAAATTACATGGTGTATTTGTCATAGCAGACCAGAAACTCACGTTATATGAGACTGGAATTTAAGCTAAATATGAGACTGTCTGGGAAAGACTAGGGATAAATTTATAATAGGATCAAGCAATTGAACACTGAACTCACCCCCAGATGTATCAAAAAACTTTTTGTCATCCAACAATTATAATCCAAGTTTTGAAGCTAGTTGGCTTGACAAGACATTCTTTTAAAAAAGAAAAAAGAAGAAGAAGTAATTGCCTTCTCCAAAAACTACATACAGCACATAGTTGATAGTTTGGAAATCCACTTGTGATGTGAATACATTGGACCTAATAGCAACAAACAGATCTGGTCTTTTTGAGGATTTCCCCTGTGAGACTGCCATCAGTGACAATGAGGAAGTTGTAGCAACAATGATGACCCAAATGAAAGGTCAACTAAACCAAGTAGAAACATTTACATGTTCAGAAAACTATACGAAGAAGCAGTAGTGTCATGTCTCAATTTGGAATTTGAAACACGTTGCTCTGGAAAGGATCATGTAGAAGAACTGTAGCTCAAGCTTAAAATAATAGTTGACTGTGGTCTGGATAGATAGGTAACTCACAGAACACTTCATGATGGTAGTGACCCGCCATAGTATATAGTCACTGTAAAGAAACTTCTGAAGAAACAGAGACTACTGTATAAGAGGTGTAAAAGAAAGCATAGGGCAATAGATAGGAAGATTGTGAACGAAATATGTTTGGTTCTCATGAGGGAAATGAATGAATTCTTCAATGATTGCCTTAGCAGAAACTTACTGGAAGACTGCTCACAAAATCCATAGAAATTCTGGTCACAGATAAATGACACCAAAGTTAGTCTCAAGACACTCAAGGATGACACAAGAACTGAAATTGGTGGTAGCAAAGAGAAAGTAAAAGTAAAAATGCTGAACCCCTTTTTCAATTGTTCCTTTACAAATGAAAACTGATAACTACTGCTCCAGTTTAAATTTTGCACCACTGAAAATGTGTGTGATATACATATCAGTTTCAGTGGCATTTTTTGTAGAGGACTGACATAACTAAAACTGAACAAACTATCAGGGACTAGTGGATTCCCTATCAGATCCTATACAGAATCTGCAGCCAAGTTAGCCCCTATTTTCACCATTTTAACCACAAATCACTGTAGATCCCTCAACCAGAAAGCTGTGCCTGACATTTGTAAGAAAGCACAGGTCACACTCATCTACAAGAAGGGTCACAGAAGTGATCCACAAAACTTCTATCCAATTTCATTGGCATCTGTCTGTAGTGGAATCTTAGAGCACATTCTGGATTCAAATGTAATGAGGCATCTTGAACACAATGAAGTCCTCCATGCCAATGGGCACAGATTCTCAAACCATTGGTCATACAAAATTCAAGTTATGCTTTTTTCTCACATAACATCCTGAAACACATGGATCAAGGTAGTCAGGTAGATGCAGTATTTATTCACTTGTGAGTATCGTTTGACTCAGTACCACACCTACACCTATTACTGAAAGTGTGATCATATGGGGTATCAAGTGAAATTTGTGAATGGACAGAGGATTTTTTGTAGAGAAGACATAGCATATTATTTTGGATAGAGAGTGATTGACAAATGTAGAAGTAACTTCAAGTGTGTTGTGACCCTTGATGTTCATGTTGTATGTTACTGACCCAATGGACAATATTAACAGTAATTTTTGGGTGTGACATAAAATTGCACAAGAGGTCTGCAGTCATGACATAAACCTGAGAAAACTTATATCAACACTGAATAGGTTGCTATAGATGAACTAGTCACTTATTCAAAAATTGACACATTTCGAATCTTGTTTTGCATATGGTTGCTCTTCTTACAGTATGCTGCTCTCTCTACCCCATCTTCCCTTCCCCTGTTATCCCTTCTTCCCCTTTCCTACTGGTCATAACTGAACCTTGTATGTTTTTCTAGTAATATGCTATCTCTGAACACTTTGGCTTTATGGCTCAACACTGGCATACTGTGGGAAGCATGCCCTTGGCCCAAAGGCACTATTCCTTCAGAGTGTGTTTATGCAGCTCACTAGAACATCATCTGTTGTGGACATGGTACTGATTACAAACAATATGTTGACAGGCTAAATTATAGAAGGTGCCACCTATAGCACCACCATCATTCATAGATGGTGTGCAGAGCAGCAACAGCAGTGCTGCTATCGAGGAAACTAACTTGCATCTGTGGAACAAGTCCACCTTCTCTGAGCTCTGGTCCAAGAGCCAGCCACACCCAGTGGCCCATCCATCACAGCTACCTACCAAGTCTACACCAAACTGCAGTAGCAATGTCACTCTCCCCACTATCAGGGACAATACTCCACTATGAGACTACTATTGCTACAACAGACTTTGACTGTGTACTTGTGTTAAGTGTGGTCATCATGACGAACATAAATATGGACTTTGTCTCTGTCAAGGGCAATTACCTCTGTTGTTACTCCACTTTATGTTCAGCTTGACTGTGCCATGATGCTGTATTAAAAGTCTATTTGACAGCTACCTGGAATCATCACACAATCATCAAGCATGTATACATTTAAAGTATACAAAAGTACTACGCACTGCTGTGTATACTTCTTTGAATTTTTGTGTGTAGTTTCAAATTTATGTTTTTGTTTCCTACTGAAAGATTCCACAGCCACCACAGGAGACGTCCAGCATAAAGGGATGCAGGTGGTCTACAAAAATGTTACATACCTCACAGCTGTCATGGTGCCTTTGATTATGACTACACGTCCCATGGAAACCCAGGTGAATGCGCCCCACTGGACTACGCCTATGGCACAAAACACATTTCAAGAGCCTGGGTTACTTGATATCCAAATGTGAACATCAACCTATTGTACCAAGAAACATGATTCATCCAACCAGATGACATGTTTCCATTGCTCTACAGTCCAAACTTGATGGTCTTGTGCCTAGTGCAATCATAACTAACAATGTTAGGGCAAAATGAGAACACATAGTGTTCGTCTGCTTTGGAGCCTCATGTTCAGTTATGTGCAGTGAATGGTGTGCTCCAAAACACTTGTGCCTGCACCAGGAATGTTCTTGTGTCATCAGATTTGCCACAGATCATCACCTATCAAGCTTTAGTATGTGGGCAAGCATCCAGCCTCTACACTCTGTGACATACAACACCTTCTTGTCTACTTGTGGTTTCACACTCCATCAACTGACAGCTTTCCATGGATTCTCACAACAGTAACATGTGAGCAGCAAGACATATCACTGTTCCCCAGATGTTAATTCGTGGACTTGGACCATAACAGTTCTACCATTTGTCAGATTCACTTATTTCAGTTGATTTCCCCATGTGTGGCCATAGTGGCTGTAGTGCCACCAGGCGACATTCAGTCTTGTGGTCAGCAGTTATCATAATATTTTAGCACATGATTGTATCTTTTCTGTAAATATATCTACAACTTTCAAGTTTCCTCATGCCAGTACCACTTTTCAGTTTTCCACTTTCTTTCAGTCTCATTTTTTACACAACTGTATTCCCTTTTAATTGCTTCATTTGGTTCATTTTTTGTTTTGTCTTTTCATCAATTACATTCCAATTATGTTATCCAAGAAAGTAGGATTTTCACCTTGCTGTTACTTTGTGGTCTTCACTGTTTCATCTCTCAAAGCTATTCATTCATTATTTACTGAAATCATTTTATGTAATCTTTCATCCAATGTCTCTTTGAAAACCTTAATAATCTTCACATGTTTCAACATATCCAGGACCCAACTCCATAATTTCCTTCCTTATTGCAGTTTCTTCAGCTTTAATTTGGATTTCATAACTGCTAAGATACAAACAAAGTCCATGTCTCGTACTGGAAATATTTTACAGTATGAACTCTGGTTTCTAATTCTCTTTCTTACCATTACACACTTATCTCAAACATTCCAGTGTCTCCAGGTCTCTTTCTCATATATAGTGTCCCTTCATGATTCTTAAGCCAAGTGTATGCAGCATTATTGTTGATATCTATGGAAAATCTCCTTCTTTCATTTTTTTTCAGTCAGCATACCTATAGTATTAGTTCTTTTCTTCCTTTTCTTGCTATTGAATTACAGTCCACCATCACAATTAAATATTCATCTCCCATAATCTACTGAATAATTTCTCTTACCTCAACATACATTTCAGTATCTTCATTTTTGGCCAAGGTCACTGACATGTATACTTGTACTACTGTGGTGGGTTGTGGCATTTGTCTATCTTGGCTGTGACAATCAATTTGCTCAGCTGTTTATAGTCACTTATCCGCTTTTCTAGTTTCTTTTGTTTATTACTGGACATACTTCTGAATTACCCCTGTTCAGCTTTGCGCTGGTAAATCTAGATTACCCTCACCTTAAAACCTGTACTTCCTGTCACCAGACTTCACTACCTCCCACTAGATATGTCTTAAATCTAACCTCTGCTCTTTTCAGTTTCTCTTACCTACATACATGATTAAGGGATCTAACATTCTAAGATCTGACCTGCATAATGTTAGATTCCCCCCCCAATGGTGATATTCTCCAGAGTAGTCTTTGTCTGGTAGTTCAAACAAGGGACTATTTTACCTCCTATATATTTTACCTCAGAGTATGTCATCATCATTGAACCATACCACATTTCCTAGGGGAAATACAATGGCTGTAGATTCTCCTGACTTCCAGCCATCCTCAGTAACAATATGGCAAGGTCCAGATTGCTAGTGGAACATGGCAAAATCAGTCAATCCCTCAGACTGTTAACACTCTAACTAGTATAAAGACAGTTTTCTCTCTTCAGGAAGGATATGTTACTCTGGCCTCTCCATAGATTCTGCTCCACTGTGGTTGCACCCATGATACAGCTATCTGTATCACTGAGACACATAAGCCACTCCACTATGGAAAGGTCCATGGTTTGTGAGGAAATGTAGACTGTAATGTTTATTAATTTCTTCAACTAATCCCACCAGCAGTTGACATATGTATCAAACCAGTGACCTGCCAATTAGAAAACACAACTGAAATCAGTCTGCTAAAATGCTGCTCAGCTTACCTTTGCCATCTTTCTAAATCCTGGCTTGCCCTGTGGCGGCAAAAGTTAAGTTACCCTCTGAAATAACACTACTGTGACATTATAAGCAGCAGGAACACCAAGTCCCTCTCTCCTAAGGGCTATACTGCTGGGATCCTGTACTATGGTGGAACCATAAAATTGCTCCAGCTGTTAAAAATATCAGAGAGGTACCCCATCAGCATACATGATAGCCATGAAGGCATACACTTACCACTTTCAAAAACACTGAGTTGCTATCTAACTAAAAAACACAAATAGGAGTTAGGGGTTGGTGAGATAGACTTCCACTAGCACCCACTCTTAAAACTTCGAAGTATGGAACAAACTACCATGCATTTACAGGAACCACTGATCCTCTAGTATTCTGGGCATTGATCAGGATGGGACCATTCAATTTGATGCCTCCAGTGTTGTTGAACAGTTGGCAGCACACTTTAGCCAAGACTTAGCATTTGAAATTTACCCTCCTACTTCAAATTCTACAAAAGATGAGCAGACTGTATTTACCTATATTTCAGTTCCAGGCAGGTACTTTCCCTGAAGCACTGAAACTTTCTAAAGTAATTCTTGTCTTCAAAAAAGGTGAAAATAAAGATGTGAATAACTAAAGGCCTATCTCAATCTCATCCTGCTTTTCTAAAGTTTTTGAAACAATAATGTACAAAAAACTGATGGTCTTCCTTGGGAAAAAAAAAGAAAAAGAAAAAGATTTAGCTCACCATGGGTTCAGAAGCACCAAATCTACTGAAACTGCAGTATATGATTGCATAAATACACTATTAGATCTGTTAGATAAGAAACAACCCATAATAGGCATATTTCTGGATCTGTCAAAGGATTTTGACACTGTTGACCACAAAATATTGCTGGAAAAAATAGAACACTGTGGTATCAGAGGAATTTCAAACAACTGGATTGCTTCATTCCTAACTAGTTGGATGCAAAGAGTCAGCATGAAATACACTAATAGACAAACCAACGCAGTAACTGAAATCCTATTGAGTAATAAAACTGTAAAGCAAGGTGTACCACAGGGCTCAGTATTTGGACCCCTACTTTTCCTCCTGTATATTAATGACTTGAGCCTGAATGTAGATGCACACAAAACAATAATATTTGCTGATGACATCACTGCACTCCTCAAAGGAGAGAATATAGATGCTGTGCAAAAAGCTGTGAACTTGGCCACTGAACAACATAACAACTGGGCTAAAATCAATAGATTAACAATCAACACCAAAAAGACAGCTTCCATGAACTTTCACACAACACAAAATGCAAATTCCTCTTAGCCACTTGTCACTGTAAGTAACCAGCCAATAGATACTGACACTGTTTTCAAATTCCTGGGTCTGTGGATTCAAGATAACCTGAAATAGAATTCACATACATGAAAGATAAATGCCAGAATTAGTACTGGCTTTTATGCACTGAGTGTACTGAAATCACGTGCTAGCCTGGAAACATCAACCAGCGTGTACTATGCTTACATACAAGCCCACCTAAAATATGGTGTGATACTCTGGGGAAATTCTCCAAGAAGTCAGAAAATCTGTGACTGCTCTTATTTTCTCTGGACTAGGAAAGACTCCATTGCTGTTAACTAGGTGCTCATTTTATTTTATTTATTGTGCAACGAAGAGGCACTATTTGATATCCAGTTGGAGACCTGCAGTCTGAACACACTTCAACGCAGTTGTCAGTTGAAAAAAAAAAATGACAGTGTCAACCAGACAGCAAAGACATATTGCCCAGTTAAGGTCTTGGAGCCAATTGTCCATCACACATTTGAAATTGGTTGGACTGTTAGATGGTCCAAACAGCATAACTTTGAACTCACAGAGAGCAACATGTGTTATGAAGGCAGTCTTTTTCCCAGTTAGCCACATCAACCTCTATTTGCCAGTAGTCTGACTACATGTCCACTGTTCAGAATTACATTTTTTCCTTTCATGCAGTCTAGGAAGCCATCACTGCATGGCAATATATAGACATTTTTCTTCATGGTTTTTTTAGCCATTGGTAGTTGCCACAGGAATGACATGTGCCATCCTTCATTTTCATAAGAACCTCAACAGAGGACCAAGGACACTCTGAAAGTTCTATGATGTCTTCTACACTTCCTTTCAAATTGTGTGTCATTTAGCCAGTGACACCCGCAGAAGTGCTGGCTAATTGGTGGGTGATCCTCAGTGTTGATACATTGTTTTACCATTGGCCACCTGGTCTGTCTTTTCCCCACTCTTGGTTTAAAAGCATCTGAAAATGGTTTTTAGAACAGCTACCATTCACAGGTGTTGTTCCACAGTGAACCCAGAACCTACTGGCAGTTTAATAGTAACTCCCTCCACTGCATTGTCTGTCAGTGGCACTGAGTTCTACATCCTAGAGTGGTTCAGCCTTTCCTATGTACATACTAGTACCATTAAGGACGAATTGTGCCTGCTCATGACAATGAGTGATTCAAAGTTCTTCTTGATCCTCTATAAGCCTTGTGATTATAGTTGATGTGTAGATTTCTGTTGTGAGCCTGAGTAGCTGTAGGAAATCAACAAAAGCATTATAGTTTAACTGAGAATCTAGATTGACAACAGGGAATCACCTCATTGATAACAGTGGGATAACAACGTCTTCAGTGGCAAACAGTTGACCAGAGTAATCTTTGTTATGTTTGCTTGTTGGTTTAGCTTTGTCAATGTGGAGCTCTGATATTCCATGAGTATGATTGCTTCTGATTCCTGCAAGAAGTCCTATTGGGAACAACATTGTGACTACATTCTGCTAAAATGACAATTGATAGCTATTCTTGCAATACATGTTCCTGTTGGCTGGACATATTTCCCATTTGCAAACTTCAGCACAATCACTTTCATACTGTGGACAATAGTCATCTTGAACTGGGAAAAATAGGCATTCAACATTACAAAAAAAGTGGAATAATGCCAGAACATGTTGGCCATTGACAATGACATTGATGAGATTTTGTGACATCTTAGTAACCATCATCCTTTGAGGATGTTCTTCTGCGGTTATCTCATCTCCGTAGATGGTTGCTTTCAGTTTTCCTGAATTTGATGGGTAGGCAAGCAGCTGGTACCTCTGTACAGTGCAGGGGAGCAGCTGTGTCATGTCGGGTTGTCAGTTGTCCAGTAAACAGTAATGGGCTTCATTCCACAGGTCAACTATAATTATCTGCAATTGTCTGACATAAACAGAACAGTTGTGATTGTTAATGACTTGCAGCATAGTATTCATTGAAAACTTGTCATCTTTCTCTGCAGTATTCTGCAATGTGTCCATGACATCCACAGTGGAAACATATCAGTGTGTTGTCCTCTGTCTTCTAGATGTCTCTTCTTCTATGGAGCATTATACTTGGCAGAGGCATTGTTTGCACCTGTGTTGGTCAGATGCTTTGTCATTGATAGCTGTGGCATAAGTGCAAGTTGGCCAAGTCCATTCTTCATGGCATGTTCAACTTGTAGTAGAGGTCTGTGCTAAAGATTGATACATCTCTTCTTCAGTATTTTTTATTACCTCCTGAGGAATGGTGTTGACATTCATAATTAATATCTCTTGTTTACCTGATCTGACAGTTCTGGCTGCCATAAACTGCTGAATTTCTTCTCTTACTACCTAGCATATCAGAGAGGTGAGATTGTGGTGGCCTTCCACAATTGCCATAGGGACCACATTCGGGAATCAGTTATACTTCTTTCATCTGACTGTTTTCTGTTGCAGTTCCTTGATGTGCTGCCACTGTCTGATGAGTTCCTCAGTTGCTGTGACATCCTGTACCAGGAGAGCTTGATACGTGTCTGCTGCGACCCCTTTCATCATATGTTCTGATTCACAACGTGGCATAGGGGCAAAACATTGTGTATGTAAGACTGTATTAACTACCAATGGCTAAAAAAATCATGAAGAAAAATGTCATATATTGCCATGCACTGATGGCTTCCTAGACTGCTCGAAAGGAGAAACAGTAATTCTGAATAGTGGACATGGAGTCAGACTACTGGCAAATAGAGGTTGATGAGGCTAACTGGGAAAAAGACTGCCTTCATAACACATGTTGGTCTCTGTGAGTTCAAAGTTATGCTGTTTGGACTATCTAGCAATCCAACCAGTTTCAAATGTGTGATGGACAATTGGCTTCAAGACCTTAATTGGGAAATATGTCTTTGCTATCCAGTTGACACAGTTTTTTTTTTTTTTTTTTTTTTTTTTTTTTTTTTTTTTTTTTTTTTTTTTTTTTAACCTGCCTGACAACTGTGTTGAAGTGTGTTCAGACTGCAGGTCTCCAACTGGATATCAAATAGTGCCTCTTCACTGCACAATAAATATAAAAAAAATGAGCACCTAGTTAACAGCAATGAAGTCCTTCCTAGTCCAGAGAAAATAAGAGCAGTCACAGATTTTCTGACTCCTTGACACATCCAAGATATGCGAAGTTTCATACAGGATGTGATTGTAATACTGGCGATTCATAAAGAACTTCTGTAATAAGTGCCATCCCTTGCAAGAACTGTTGCTGTAAGATGCTGAATTTTCCTAGTATGAGGTGCAAGACAGATATTTACATGTCCTTACAGAGGTGCTAACACCTTCTCAAGTCCTTAGACAAGGACGCTGTGACAGAACTTCACAATGATACAAGTGATTGTGCGACAACAGAATTTCTATTAAAAGTCAAGAAGTTGCTGAAAAGGTGATAGCTTATACTTCCAGAGTACTCCCCACATCTGAGATGAAAAACTATACAACCAACAAGCCATCAGTAAGTTCCAGACACATTTATTTGGAAAATTGTCCACTGTTGTCACAGTCTACCATTCTCTAGGTTGCTTCTCTAAACAGAGGGCTCCATAGAGTTGATTGGTGAGATGGGCACCGATGTCATAACAACAATGTATATACTGTTCCTGTTTCAACTGCATCATACTCAGGATGATTACATAAAACACCTCATCACCATGGCCAAAGACGCAAGACAGATGGCTCTTACCTAGGCTCTGGTCACCCAGGAGTAGGACCAAGAGTGCTATAATTCCAAGCTCCAACCATAGAGATACAGCCCAGGAGACTTGACTTGGTTTGGATTTGTACACCTGTGCAGAAAGTGGGTCTATTGGAATAGTTACTAAAGCACTACTGGTTTATATCATATCTTTCCCCGCTTCTCAGCTGTTACATATAAATTCAAGGCTTATGGTGCTTCACCAATAAGATGAAAGCACAGAGATGTCATCCATAT
The DNA here is from genome assembly GCF_021461385.2 of Schistocerca piceifrons. Lineage (NCBI taxonomy): Eukaryota > Metazoa > Arthropoda > Insecta > Orthoptera > Acrididae > Schistocerca > Schistocerca piceifrons. The sequence goes on from NC_060149.1 coordinate 538,450,099, forward strand.
CTGCCATTTGATGCCCTACTACAGTCATGAGGAGCAGACCAATGACAATGGCTTCTCATTCAACAAAACAGAAGGCCTGCTCAGTGATTGTAAAGTTTTGACAGGAGGGCTAACGTTGATGCTCATCGTAATGAAAAGAATATGACAACATGACCGGAGCATGAGAATCCTGCAGCACTGCTGTAAAGAGGACCACTGACACAATTTAGATGTAGTGTGCTGTAGTCAGCTCCAATGGAAACTTCTGAAATAGTGAGTTGCCAGTTTATGCCAAACGACCAGCAATTATTTGTTTTTTTAGTATTTATCATTTCTGGAAGGTTCTTAAAATTCATCTTTTCATTCTTTTACATTCTGGAATATTTGATGTTTGCATAAACAGCAGCACACTCCATCCTGGGGTGTGGATCTCTTCTACCTGCATGTTGGCATTCATAATAAAAGGGCTTTCAGTGCAAAGTGTTGTACTTCATTGAAGACTCTATGTTCAGATTCTATCTCAACTGTGGTAACAATGTGATAATATGAGAGCTTAATAAAGTTGCCAAAGACTGGAAGAATCAGCACCCCAAGAAGTCTTGCTGAGGCAGTGTACAGCCTTAACTTTTGTCTGGCTCTTCTTTTTTAGCTGGCATAAGTTTTCAAAGTAGTGAATTAGAAGACATGGTAAGGGTCCTAGACCATACCTTCATTGCGGCACACTATAGTTTGAATTCTGCAATATTTATGTTTGAAGAATTGTAGTAAATCCAGAAGTCATCAAATATGGAGAAGGTGAGATTGTAGGGTACACAGCTTGTAAAAGTTTGGAATGGAGCCTTCTGAGACTCAGTTTTCCTGTGTGTAGGAAACTCTGTGATGAGTACCTAACTGAACATGGAAGGACTGATAAGATAAAAAGCGCCAGATAAATAACAGGAGAGCACTTCAGAAGCTCCATCCATGCAAAGTAGTAAGAATATGGTGCCACCACATGTTGTCGTAGGCTTTTTGCAGGTTGAAGGAAAGGGCAATGAGATGCTGGCAGTGAGTGAGGGCCATTCTGATAGTAGATTCCAAGAAAATTTAATGGTCAGTGGTAGACCAGCACTCCCAAAATCCATGCAAAAATTTGGATAGAAGTCCCTTCATTTCAAGATTCTTAATAAGAAATCCATTCACCATCCATTTGAACCATTTGCATAAAATATTTGTATGACAAATAGGGTAATAGTTGCCTAGCTCATGAGAGTTCTTCCCTGGTTTCAAATTAGGAATTGCTATGCTTTCACTTCACAAACTCATCCTCATGCCAGGTGCAATAAGAAAAGTGCAACAGCATGATGTTTGTACTCTATAGGTGAATAATGTAGCATTTGGTTATGTATGTGATGAAGGCGTAAGGCTGTGCCATGGCATTGTGCCAGTCACTGAGGAGTTTGCACACTCTGCATTGGTCATTATATACTTCAGAGACTTATTTATTTTTTATTCCATTTGATGTGACGGTACACAGCGTGTTACAGATGTCGGAAAATATCAGTTAACATTGTTAACATATATTAACATATAGTGGCCTTATGTATTATTTTGCAAAGATTGGTTAAGTTTACTTCACTCTATTACTCAATCTTTTCAATTTAATATACATAGCAAGATTACTGTTGTAGGTATTCATTTATAGAGTAAAAACAGTGACACAACAAATATGACTTCACGGCTTTGTATATTTTACGTTGTCTTCGATGGACTTAATACTAGTGGGAAGATTGTAGAACAGTTGGAGGCCCATGTGGAAAACTCCCTGTTTACACAGTTGACTATTTCTGCATAAAACATGCAGATTTGAGTTTTTCTTGGTGTTGTGTTTATGAATTTCATAATTTTTTACGACTCTGGAGTCAGTTGGCACTATGTTGTTTCTGAAAAATTTTAGAGTCTCGAGAATGTATAGGGAAGGCAGTGTAAGGATTTCCAACTTTCTGAAGATGGGTTTGCAGGAGTTTCTGGGTTTCCTCACAGTAATAATCCTCATTGCACTCTTCTTGATTTTGAATGGTCTCAGGGCAGTTGGAGAATTTCCCAAGAATATCATACCATATTTTAGGTGGGCTTGTATGTAAGCATAGTACACCCTGGTTAATGTTTTCAGCCTAGCACATGATTTCAGTACACTCAATGCATAAAAGCCAGTATTAACTCTGGCATTTATCCTTCCTGTATGTGAATTCTATTTCAGGTTATATTGAACCCACAGACCCAGGAATTTGAAAACAGTGTCAGTATCTATTGGCTGGTTATTTACAGTGACAAGTGGCTAAGAGGAATTTGCATTTTGTGTTCCGTGAAGGTTCATGGAAGCTGTCTTTTGGTGTTGATCATTAATCTGTTGATTTTAGCCCAGTTGCTGAGTTGTTCAGTGGCCAAGTTCACAGCTTTTTGCACAGCCGATGTGCAGTGATGTCATCAGCAAATATTATTGTTTTGTGTGCATCTACATTCAGGCTTAAGTCATTAACATACAGGAGGAAAAGTAGGGGTCCAAATACTGAGCCCTGTGGTACACCTTGCTTTACAGTTTTATTACTCGATAGGATTTCAGTTACTGCGTTGGTTTGTCTATTAGTGTATTTCATGCTGACTCTCTGCATCCAACTAGTTAGGAAAGAAGCAATCCAGTTGTTTGAAATTCCTCTGATACCACAGTGTTCTATTTTTTCCAGCAATATTTTGTGGTCAACAGTGTCAAAATCCTTTGACAGATCCAGAAATATGCCTATTATGGGTTGTTTCTTATCTAACAGATCTAATAGTGTATTTATGCAATCATATACTGCAGTTTCAGTAGATTTGGTGCTTCTGAACCCATGGTGAGCTAAATCTTTTTCTTTTTCTTTTTTTTTCCCAAGGAAGACCATCAGTTTTTTGTACATTATTGTTTCAAAAACTTTAGAAAAGCAGGATGAGATTGAGATAGGCCTTTAGTTATTCACATCTTTATTTTCACCTTTTTTGAAGACAAGAATTACTTTAGAAAGTTTCAGTGCTTCAGGGAAAGTACCTGCCTGGAACTGAAATATAGGTAAATACAGTCTGCTCATCTTTTGTAGAATTTGAAGTAGGAGGGTAAATTTCAAATGCTAAGTCTTGGCTAAAGTGTGCTGCCAACTGTTCAACAACACTGGAGGCATCAAATTGAATGGTCCCATCCTGATCAATGCCCAGAATACTAGAGGATCAGTGGTTCCTGTAAATGCATGGTAGTTTGTTCCATACTTCGAAGTTTTAAGAGTGGGTGCTAGTGGAAGTCTATCTCACCAACCCCTAACTCCTATTTGTGTTTTTTAGTTAGATAGCAACTCAGTGTTTTTGAAAGTGGTAAGTGTATGCCTTCATGGATATCACGTATGCTGATGGGGTACCTCTCTGCTATTTTTAACAGCTGGAGCAATTTTATGGTTCCACCATAGTACAGGATCCCAGCAGTATAGCCCTTAGGAGAGAGGGACTTGGTGTTCCTGTTGCTTATAATGTCACAGTAGTGTTATTTCAGAGGGTAACTTAACTTTTGCCGCCACGGGGCAAGCCAGGATTTAGAAAGATGGCAAAGGTAAGCTGAGCAGCATTTTAGCAGACTGATTTTAGTTGTGTTTTCTAATTGGCAGGTCACTGGTTTGATACATATGCCAACTATTGGTGGGATTAGTTGAAGAAATTAATAAACATTACAGTCTACATTTCCTCACAAACCATGGACCTTTCCATAGTGGAGTGGCTTATGTGTCTCAGTGATACAGATAGCTGTATCATGGGTGCAACCACAGTGGAGCAGAATCTATGGAGAGGCCAGAGTAACATATCCTTCCTGAAGAGAGAAAACTGTCTTTATACTAGTTAGAGTGTTAACAGTCTGAGGGATTGACTGATTTTGCCATGTTCCACTAGCAATCTGGACCTTGCCATACTGTTACTGAGGATGGCTGGAAGTCAGGAGAATCTACAGCCATTGTATTTCCCCTAGGAAATGTGGTATGGTTCAATGATGATGACATACTCTGAGGTAAAATATATAGGAGGTAAAATAGTCCCTTGTTTGAACTACCAGACAAAGACTACTCTGGAGAATATCACCATTGGGGGGGGGGGGGGGAGGGAATCTAACATTATGCAGGTCAGATCTTAGAATGTTAGATCCCTTAATCATGTATGTAGGTAAGAGAAACTGAAAAGAGCAGAGGTTAGATTTAAGACATATCTAGTGGGAGATAGTGAAGTCTGGTGACAGGAAGTACAGGTTTTAAGGTGAAGGGAATCTAGATTTACCAGCACAAAGTTGAACAGGGGTAATTCAGAAGTATGTCTAATAATACACAAAAGAAACTATGAATGTGGATAAGTGACTATAAACAGCTTAGTGAATTCATTGTCACAGCCAACATAGACACAATGCCACAACCCACCACAACAGTACAGGTATACATGCCAACAACCTTGACAAAATATGAAGATACTGAAATGTATGATAAGGTCAGAGAAATTACTCAGTACATTGTGGGAGATGAATATTTAATTGTGATGATGGACTGTAATACAGCAAGAAAAGGAAGTGAAGAAGTAATAATACAAGTATGCTGATCATCATCATCACCATCATCATTTAAGACTGATTATGCCTTTCAGCGTTCAGTCTGGAGCATAGTCCCCCTTATAAAATTCCTACATGATCCCCTATTCAGTGCTGTCAGTGGTGCCTCTTCTGATATTAAGCCTATTACTTCAAAATCATTCTTAACTGAATCCAGATACCTTCTCTTTGGTCTACCCCGACTCCTCCTACCCTCTACTGCTGAACCCATGAGTCTCTTGGGTAATCTTGCTTCTCCCATGCATGTAACATGACCCCACCATCTAAGCCTGTTTGCCCTGACTTCTACATCTATAGAGTTCATTCCCAGTTTTTCTTTGATTTCCTCATTGCGGACAGCCTCGAGCCATTGTTCCCATCTACTAGTAACTGCAATCATCCCAGCTACTTTCATATCCGTAACCTCAACCTTATTGATAAGGTAACCTGAATCCACCCAGCTTTTGCTCCCATACAACAAAGTTGGTTGAAACATTGAACAGTGCACAGATAACTTAGTCTTGGTACTGACTTCCTTCTTTCAGAAGAGAGTAGATCGTAGCTGAGCGTTCACTGCATTAGCTTTGCCACACCTCGCTTCCAGTTCCTTCACTATGTTGCCATCCTGTGAGAATATGCATCCTAAGTACTTGAAACCATCCACCTGTTCTAACTTTGTTCCTCCTATTTGGCACTCAATCCGTTTATATCTCTTTCCCACTGACATTCCTTTCGTTTTGGAAATGCTAATCTTCATACCATAGTCCTTACATTTCTGATCTAGCTCTGAAATATTATTTTGCAAACTTTCAATCAAATCTGCCATCACAAAAGTCATCCACATATGCATGACTGCTTATTTTGTGTTCACATATCTTAATCTCACCCAGCCAATCTATTGTTTTCAACATATGATCCATAAATAATATGAACAACAGTGGAGACAGGTTGCAGCCTTGTCTTACCCCTGAAACTACTCTGAACCATGAACTCAATTTACTGTCAACTCTAACTGCTGCCTGACTATCTATGTAAAGACCTTTAATTGATTGCAAAAGTTTGCCTCCTCCTCCATAATCTCGTAGAACAGACAATAACTTCCTCCTAGGAACCCGGTCATATTCCTTTTCTAGATCTATAAAGCATAGATACAATTCCCTGTTCCACTCGTAACACTTCTCCATTATTTACCGTAAGCTAAAGATCTGGTCCTGACAACCTCTAAGAGGCCTAAATCCACACTGATTTTCATCCAATTTGTCCTCAACTAATACTCGCACTTTCCTTTCAATAACACCTGAGAAGATTTTACCCACAATGCTGATTAAAGAGATACCTCTGTTGTTGTTACAATCTTTTCTGTTTCCATGTTTAAAGATTGGTGTGATTACTGCTTTCGTCCAGTCTGATGGAGCCTGTCCTGTCTCCCACACCATTTCAATTATCCTGTGTAGCCATTTAAGACCTGACATTCCACTGTATTTGATGAGTTCTGACTTAATTAATTATCCTGTGTAGCCATTTAAGACCTGACATTCCACTGTATTTCATGAGTTCCGACTTAATTTCATCCACCCCAGCCGCTTTATTGCACTGCAGTCTATTGACCATTTTCTCCACTTCCTCAAATGTGATCCTATTTCCATCATCATTCCTATCCCATTGTACATCGTAATCTGAAACATTACTGATTGTATTTTCACCTAAATTGAGCAACTCTTCAAAATATTCCCTCCATCTGCCCAAGGCATCAACAGGATTCACTGTCAGTTTTCCTGACCTGTCCAAAACACTTGTCATTTCCTTCTTACCTCCATTTCAAAGACTGCTAATTACACTACGGGATGGTTTTCTAGCAGCTTGACCCAAAGTCTCCAACCTGCTTCCAAAGCCTTCCCAAGATTTCTTCTTGGATGCTGCAATTATCTGTTTGGCTTTGTTTCTTTCTTCAACATAACTTTCTCTGTCTACCTGAGTTCTAGTATGTAGCCACTTTTGATATGCCTTCTTTTTCTTTTTACAGGCTGCCTTGACTGTGTCATCCCACCAAGCTGTTTGCTTCATCCTACCTTTACACACTACTGTTCCAAGTCATTCTTTAGCCACTTCTAGTAATGTGTCCCTGTACCTTGTCTATTACTTTTCCAATGACTGTAATTGACTACATTCAACTAACTGGTACCTTTCCGAGATGTCAGTTATGTACCTGTGCCTGATTTCCTTATCCTGAAGTTTCTCCACTCTTATCCTCCTACATGTGGACCTGACCTCCTGCACTTTCAGCCTCACAATACCAATTTCACTGCAGATTAAATAGTGATCAGTGTCATCAAAGAATCCCCTGAAAACATGTGTGTCCCTCACAGTCTTCCTGAATTTCTGATCTGTTATTATATAGTCAATGACAGATCTGGTTCCCCTGCCTTCCCAAGTACACTGGTGAATGTTCTTATGTTTAAAAAAGGAGTTTGTAATTACTAAGCCCATACTGGCACTGAAATCCAAGAGTTGTTTCCCGTTGCTGTTGGCCTTCATGTCCTTTCCAAATTTACCCATAACCTTTTCATACCCTTCAGTTCGATTTCCAATCTTGGCATTAAAATCACCCATGAGCAGAACACTGTCCTTGTCCTTTACTCTACCAACTATATCAAAGAGTGCGTCATAAAACTATTCATCTTATCTTGATCTGTCGCTTCACAATGCGAATATACTGACACAATCCTAATTTTCTTGCTAGACACTGTAAAATCAACCACATCAGTCATTCGTTTACATACCTTATTGCAACTACACTGGGTTCCATTTCTTTCCTGATGTAAAGCCCTACACCCCATTGTGCTATTCGTGCTTTGACTCCTGACCGGTAGACCTTATATTCTCCCACTTCCTCTTCTTTCTCACCCCTTACCTGAATGTCACTAACAGCTAAAACGTCCAAACCCACCTTACTTGCAGCCTCTGCCAGCTCTACCTTCTTCCCAGAGTAGCCCCCACTGATATTAATAGCTCCCCATCTCGTTACCATTTGTTTGCCAAGTCATATCTTAGGAGTCCCTGGTTTGTCAATTAGAGGTGGGACTCTGTCACCTCCAAAGGTCCAAAGCATTGCTCTGATTGTCGCCAGCATCAATATTTAAAGTACCAGGTAAGCAGGTCGCTAGCCTTACTTGCCCCGGGTCCCATTAAGTATTACCCCTAACAGTTGAGGGACTAACAGTGGATTTGGTAGTCTTTGCCATCTGAGCACAAAAACGAGGGAGATTTTGCGTAGATATCAATTTAATGCTGCATACACTTGGCTTAAGAATCATGAAGGAACACTATATATGAGAAAGAGACCTGGAGACACTGGAATGTTTGAGATCAGTGTGTAATGGTAAGAAAGAGAATTAGAAACCAGAGTTCATACTGTAAAATATTTCCAGTACTAGACACGGACTTTGTTTGTATCTTAGCAGTTATGAAATCCAGATTAAAGCTGAAGAAACTGCAATAAGGAAGTAAATTATCGAGTGGATCCTGGATATGTTGACACAACTCAAGATTATTAAGGTTTTCAGAGAGACATTGGATGAAAGATTACGTAAAATAATTTCAGTAAATGATGAATGAATAACTTTGAGAGATGAAACAGTGAAGACCACAAAGTAACAGCAAGGCGAAAATCTAAATTTCTTGGATAACATAAGAGGAATGTAATTGATGAAAAGACAAAACAAAAAATGAACCAAATGAAGCAATCAAAAGGGAATACAGTTGTGTAAAAAATGAGACTGACAGAAAGTGGAAAACTGAAAAGTGGTACTGGCATGAGGAAACTGGAAAGTTGTAGATATATTTACAGAAAAGATACAATCATGTGCTAAAATATTATGATAACTGCTGACCACAAGACTGAATGTCGCCTGGTGGCACTACAGCCACTATGGCCACACATGGGGAAATCAACTGAAATAAGTGAATCTGACAAATGGTAGAACTGTTATGGTCCAAGTCCACGAATTAACATCTGGGAAACAGTGATATGTCTTGCTGCTCACATGTTACTGTTATGAGAATCTATGGAAAGCTGTCAGTTGATGGAGTGTGAAACCACAAGTAGACAAGAAGGTGTTGTATGTCACAGAGTGTAGAGGCTGGATGCTTGCCCACATATTAAAGCTTGATAGGTGATGATCTGTGGCAAATATGATGACACAAGAACATTCCTGGTGCAGACACAAGTGTTTTAGAGCACACCATTCACTGCACATAACTGAACATGAGGCTCCAATGCAGACGAACACTATGTGTTCCCATTTTGCCCTAACATTGTTAGTTATGATTGCACAAGATCATCAAATTTGAACTGTAGAGCAATGGAAACATGTCATCTGGTTGGATGAATTATGTGTCTTGATACAATAAGACGATGGTCACATTCGGATATCACGTCATCCAGGCTGCTTGAAATGTGTGATGTGCCATGGTTGTAGGCCAGTGGGGGGCATTCACCTGGGTTTCCATGGGACCTATAGTCATAATTAAAGGCACCGTGACAGCTGTAAGCTACGTAATGATGTTGTAGACCACTTGCATCCCTTCATGCTTGATGTCTACCGTGTTAGCTGTGGCATCTTTCAGCAGGGTAACTGGCTCTGTCACAATGCCAGAATCTTTCTATAGTGGTTTGGAGAGCATGATAGTGATCTCTGTGTCACCAAATTTGCCTGATCTAATTCTGATGGAACACACTGGGTGTCCACTTTGCACCCACAAAGCCCCAACCCATAATTTAAGGAAATTTCTTGACCTGTGTAAGTATCTGGTACCACGTGCTTCTGAAAACCTAAAATAGCAAGGTGTTGTCTAACACATGTCATGAAGTATCCCTGCTCTATTTTATTCCAAAGATGGACCAGCAGGCTATTAAGTAGTGCTACATAATGTTTTGGCACACTGGTGTAGATGTCCTACAAAGTAATTCAAGAAACGTTTAGAAAAATGGAAAACAGCTCTATGAACATCAAGACCTCAGGTGATGATGCAATAGTATGCAAATAGGGGAAGACTGAAAGGTGGAAGGTATAAATAGAAGATAAACCTGAAGACAATATTGTGGAAGTGGAATAGGTAGTTGATGAAGATGAGATAGTGAATGTGACACTAAAAGAACAACTTGGCAGAGAACTGAGAGACCTAATGTGCAACAAGGCACCTGGAGTAGACAACATTCCCTTAAAGTTATTGGATCCCTTGGGAGAAACAGCCATAACAGGACTGTTCCACCTGGTAGGTGGGATGTATAATATATGCAAAGTTCCTTTAGTCTTCAAGAGAAATGTGATAATCTTAAAACAAAAACCTCAGGTTTGACGGAATTGAGTACTGCCAAACCACCATTTTAGTGAATCGTGGATCAAAACGCTAACACAAATTATTTGTGAAAGAATGGAATGGGTGATAACATCAACATAGGGGAAAGATCATCTTGAGTTGTGGAAAAATACAAGAACACATGAGACAATACTGAACTTACACCTTACTATAGAAGATAGGTTAAAACAAAGGTAAATGCACATTTATAGAGTCTTCTATTTACAAAAAGACTTTTGACAATTTTGACTGGAATACACTCTTCCAACTTTGAAGTTATTAGGGATAAAGAAAGAAAGGATATATAAAAAGAAGAGTGAGGAAGAGTGGGCAGGGTGGGGAGATAAAATTCATGCTGCTTTATTTAACAGAATTCCTTTCAAATGTGTTTGTTCCTACAAGCCACTACAGGACTTTAAATTAGGTAGTTTAATATACAGGACATATCATTATGACTAACTACATACAGTTCTTTTGTTCTTGTTTAATGTGTGTCTCTTTAAACAAGTATTTCCTGTTCACTTCCTAATACCCAAAGTTATGTTGTAACTAATGAATGGTACCTGTAAAGCTATGAAATATACAGAAATGTGCTTTCATGAATATGGAATAACATCACTGCTTCATGTTTCAGCTAAAAATTACTAATAAGAAGAGACAGAAACAGGCAAAGAGTAAAATATGGAACTGGCTATGACAGCCAAGCCCCTTCAATGAGAATTCCACTATGATCATTCTTCCTGTAGATACTGAAGTCTCCTAGCACTTGTCTCAAAAGCTGGTGTTAATTGGTAAAGTTTTTTCACAAGTATTCTGGAGTCCACTTTGGTTTTATTCCAATGTGTATGCCATTTTCATAATGAGATTACTTCATCCCTTCCACTGAAGAGCTTATGATACACATGGGAGGGAACTGAGAATAATGTCAATCTCCGTAACAACCGCCCCCATAAATATGATCTCAAAAATATTGTTTTACCAGATGGGATAACCATTATCTTATTTTGTTTATGTGTTGAATTATCATGCATAAGGTGACATAGAGGAAATGAATAATTTGATTTTTAAAAAACCTTCATACAAAATCAAAAGTTCACACCTTTTATTTGATTTATACAGTCAGTTACAAAAAATCCAAATAGCATGTAGTCTCTCAAATACAACTGTCAACTTTCTGCCTGAAGCTGCCCATAACTCAGACCAACAGGTGCTGGTCAATCCAAATCACCACTTCTTTAATGGCAGCTTTCAACTCCATTAAACTTTGGGGTTTATTAACATAGCACACTCTTCCAAATGCCCTCACAAGAAAATCACAAGTGGACAAGTCTGGAGATTTTGGTGACCAAGTCACATCACTGAAATGAAAGGGAGCATCCATGGAAAATGTAAAAAGTACCTCATGACTAATAGACATGCATTTGCAGAAATGTTGCTCCATCCTGTTGAAAATAAACATCCTTGTATCTGTAGTTCTAGAAGAAAGAATGTATTCAGATTATATATGTAATGTTAGTTTACCTTGACTTCGATGGAGAAAAAAAGAAGAAGAAAGGAGGAAATGGTGTGGGGGGAGAGGGATTTCTCCAATGGCAGCTACAACATGCAACACAGTGACACAAGGGGGGGTGGAGAGATCTTTCATTAACTACACAGGGCTGTTCACTGGCCCAAAAATGATAGTTCTATTCATTAACTGACTCATTTAAGTGATATTGTGTCTCATCGCTCATAAATACTATTGCACTTGGATCATCTTCAAAAATCACTTACATAAAATCATCAAAGTGTTCTCATTGTTGGAAGTCCCTATCTTTGATCTGCTGAACAACCAGTATTTTATACTGATGAAATTTTATCTCTAAACATAACATTTTTCTCACAGAATCAAGGCTCGTCCACAGACAGTGTGGATGTTGACATGCAGATCACCTTGGACTCCTGATGATTGTCCCTCTAACAATGTTGACATTTTCAGATGTCCTCAATTTCTCACAAGGACCTGGTGGGTCCTTCTTAAGAATATTTTCTGTTGGTATGAAAATTGGAACCAGTCGTAGTACAGTATTGCAACTTGGGGCTGTGTGATTAAAATGGCAATAATGTATCCATAGTGTTGAAGCATTTAGGACACAATTATCCTATGTAAATGTGCAATGTTCTATCATCACCTGTTCCATTGCTATAAAAATTGTGGACAATACTGAAGAGAATGACATATGCATAGTCCAACTTTCACCACTGACAGCAGGGTACTAATCAGTCTAAACACATCCATTTTCTATAGATCACCCTGTACATTTTCACTTCATTTAATTTTGCTACAGTATCACATTATCAATTATCATAAATTGAAGCAAATGATGAAGCACATAATGTTGCAGCACCTTGTGTGTCTTTTTGGCTCCTGCATATGACATCCATCTCATAAACCTGAGCCCTTGCATACTATCTCCTATAATCGAAACTTCCTAACAGATTAAAACTGTGTGTCAGACCAGGACTCAAACCTGAGACTTTTGTCTTTTGTGGGCAAAAGGAAGTATGAAATCACTGCACACTCTGCTGCAGAGTGAAAGATTCCTTCTAGACCTCTCATGACTATTGGCATTTGAAGTATTTGATACATTTCAATTTATAAAATCAAATTAATGTCTTAATGTGTTATAACCACAATGATATTGTTATGAAAGCACAATATTTTCCTACAAAAACAATTAAAAGAAGCTTTTAGTAACCATTTTTCCCAGCCCTCTCATTGTTCAAGAATGTTATTCTCCAGATAGTATTATATGCCATCTAAGTTCAAAAAGTGATAGCTGTTAGGAAATTGAACTGTATACTTGCCTTCAACAGGGTCATATTATCAATGTTTCAATGGCACTTTCAAAATTCTCACTGAAAGTGCTTAAGAAGCTGTCTGCGTTCTATGATGCAGATAAGGTAGTGGTTGACAATCCACTTTAAGGTCTTTGCCATTTAATTACTGAAGGCAAGACTATGACAGTATTGCCAATCTTTCTCTTGCTTAAGTATGGCTCTTAAAGTAGCTTCCTCCCATCAGTAAGGAAATTGTTCTGTTTATGAAATACGTGTAAAAAAATTTAAGGACTTCCTTAGTATTCCAAGTGACATACCTCAACATGCTACAATCATTTTTTTTGTAAGCTAGTGCTATGCCACATTCTGCAGTCAGTGTTGAATCCAGTATCCACATACAGAACCTTCACACAGCTGCATGCCTTTCCCTGGTTATAAAATGACATCTTGTAACTTCACCAATGCAGAGGTGGTCTTCTGGATGTCCAGAAAACTCTGATGTGTATGTATTTAGCCATATAGTGGATTATTTTGATAATGTGTGCCACTCAACTGTGGACACACTCTCCATGTATAAATACAAACAGTTGGCTAACTGCTACCTCCTTGCCTTGCCAAGCACCCATCTGAGCTACTGTATTTTGGACACTGCTTGATATGGTAGATGTATCCAGATTGGGAAGTGGTCACTGGAGCACAGATCACCATCCACTCTCCACTGATCAGTGCATGTGAAGGCTTGGGAACATAATGGTAAATAGATGGAATGGACAGTAATGTGGTAGTGCTGAAAAGTTTTGTTGTCTCTAGGTTCGTAAGGGAGCAAGTGTATAGCACATATGATCATCCTATACGATACATACAGCACTGCTGCAACTTCTAGCAAGCTGATGTGTAGGAGGAGGTGTCAAGCTGTGGTATTCATCATCCCCAGAGACAGTGGCATTTTTCAGAGGAGCCTCTGAAGAGAGACACTTAGGCCTCTCCTGTGCCATGAGATTTGGTTCCTCGTGACACATCCTGAGTCTACTGATGTTCTATTGGAGTATGGGAGCACCTTATCAATGAAGTTGTTTACTTCTGTCCATGTGTCTTGCTGCCAGTACTGTGAGTATATAATCTTAGGGGGCTGGGAGCAGGGACTGGTTGCTTCCCTTCAGCAGGCTACATACTTCTTTGCTTCTGCAGATGAGCTATCTTCGATTTGTCTCATACCACTAGTGATGCATTGTCAGAGCCCTTTTGGACCTCTTTTTTTTCAATTTCTGGGTATTAGTTTAGCAGTTTCTTTTCCGGGGGAGCTTTGGTGGTACTGAATGCTTTGATACACTGCTGCTTGGGAGTTTGCCTTTTTTCTGTTGGTACTACAATGGTTTGCCACAACTGATCTGGCAGTTACAGGAGAGTGCGTAATGATCTTGTAAGTGCATTGGCAGTAACATAAATCTGTGGTTGTACTACTAGTTTGCACATTTGTGGTTGTATCACCTTTTGTCGCCAACTTCTTTCTTATGGTAACGAACAATGAAAAGAAGTTCAGCAGCTATAATGAATTGAATCTTTGCTTTGTTTCATTATGAGTCACTCTCTCAGTGATTTTTAATCTCTTGTTCCTTTTCTTCAATGAATATGGGGCATTTACATCTACATGCAACATGGCTGTTTGAGAAATTCACACAGACTGTATGAGCTTTGCATGTGACTCCTGTTTTGTAGGTATTCTTACCACATTATTGGCACACATAGCCTCTTGCTTACATGCAAGCCTCATTCTTGAAACATTGAAAGGAATTTGGAATATATGGTCTTACATCAAACACAGGAAGCCTGCTCTGATGTAATCATGTAAGGCAAGTGAATCAAGTGTTGTTATAAAGGCAGCAGATTTTCAAGGCCACTATTAATTTGTTCCACTTTTTTCCATTTCCTTCATACAATCATCAACAATCATCAAACAATTCATGCTATAGTTGCTTTGTGTTGATACTAATTATATGTTTACATTAACAACCCCTTTATTAAGTGTGTGTGTCTTCAACAATTGGTTGTTCTAAATTTTGGCATTTAAGTACCCATTCTGTTTGTTTGGCAGATGTTTCTTGTGTTCCATTCCACTTATAGGAATGGCTCATAACGATTTCTGGATTTGTAAGGTTGACACCTTCTCTGAAGTTCCTCCTTTCCATTTAATTACAATGAATACATTTTGACACAGCTGTTATTGTTGATGTTTTTAATATTTTTAATTTTACTGAGGACTAATGCACCAAACTCTCTTGGTTGCACATTGCTATGAACTAGTGTTTCACCCAGCCCACTGGAGGTTTCCTGATTTCGAGAGTCATGAGCCACATCAGTCATGTGAGAAGCTGAAGAAATACATGGCCACATTACTGATAAAGCCTTATACAATTAAGGAGAAAAACATACCCCAGAGTAGGTATGGGAAATGAGAGAGTATGTCACTCAACAGTCAAGAACTTTTCGATGCATTTCTCATAAAGCACACCTCATAAGACTCTCAGGAATGTAAACACGCTTCTGTGACATTCTGAGTGTTTGAGGACAGCAACAGGCTCATACTCTTGACGACTGGACCAACAGGCTGAGTCATAAATGGAGGTATGGTCTTCTCTTCACAGTGAATAATATATGTGCAACATAGTAAGCATGTAATGCCAAACACCACACAAAGAAATTTCATTTGTGCAATATCACCTATTTGTTATGAGTGGAAGTGTGTTTAAACTGAATATTTTTAGTGCGTATTGATCACAGCAAAGAGAAACTCATGGACCAGACAATATTTCATGGGAGCCCCAAAAAATTAAGTGCAATGTTATATTTGCACCTCGTGTATAAGTTTCAAATTGCAAAATACAAGGGCATGATATTCTATTTGAAAAATCCTGAAATAATTCTATGCAGTGAGGCATCAAGTAATTGTTCTACTTTGTAGGTTACTGGTGGAGGTGTGATTAACAAGACAATGTTAATCATTAAGAGCAGACTAAATTTGTTATAAGTAATTTAGGGATAAAATGAAGCATTAGATATTTTTAGTATCATTATGTAATTACTTCATTACTTACCAAACTCTGCTTTAGTTTCAAGTACATCAAGTGTAAAACATACCCAGTTATACAAGCAAATATTTTGGCTTTAAGTGAATCAGTGTTAACAAGAACATATGTCAGTGACAATTGATGGTGTAATCTGTACTTTACATGTGAAAAACATCATTTCAAATAAAATAAAGCATTAAGAAGCCATCAATTTTAGTGGTGTATCAAGTATTTGGGCACTTGCGGTTTTCTTTTCATCATTCCTGTGACCAAATGCTAGGGCTAAAATTGAGTGATTGTATCATGAAATCTACAAAAACCCTATAGCATGAAGGCATATTAATATTATGCAGGGCTGGATGAATGTGACAGTATTAAAACACAGAAAAGGCAAAAATGACTGTACATTAAGTCATACTAAGCTCAGTTGTAAATAGATGCCTCCTTTCTCCTGTAAAAGTACTCTTCGGAAACATTTGTTAGTTTATTCTATCAGTTTCAGTGTCTCCTCTGATGATATTTTGCCTTCACTTCTACAAGTGGCTTCATCTTATATCTCTCATTGGCAAGATGATTACTTTTTGTTTGGATTTCTAAGACATTCCACAAATTTTCAGTGTGTATAAATCAGGAGACTAGAGTGTTTTTAGCTGTTTTGGAATATTATACAGGAACAGCATTATAGAATTTGTGGTAATATTCTTAGCACCATTGTCCTTTTTGGAAAATATTATAATTTGCAAAATCCACAAATACAAGGTGTTACAAAAAGGTACAGCCAAACTTTCAGGAAACATTCCTCACACACAAAGAAAGAAAATATGTTATGTGGACATGTGTCCGGAAATGCTTACTTTCAATGTTAGAGCTCATTTTATTAGTTCTCTTCAAATCACATTAATCATGGAATGGAAATACACAGCAACAGAACGTACCAGCGTGACTTCAAACACTTTGTTACAGGAAATGTTCAAAATGTCCTCCGTTAGCGAGGATACATGCATCCAGCCTCCGTCGCATGGAATCCCTGATGCGCTGATGCAGCCTTGGAGAATGGCGTATTGTATCACAGCCGTCCGCAATATGAGCACAAAGAGTCTCTACATTTGGTACCGGGGTTGCGTAGACAAGAGCTTTCAAATGCCTCCATAAATGAAAGTCAAGAGGGTTGAGGTCAGGAGAGCGTGGAGGCCATGGAATTGGTCTGCCTCTACCAATCAGTCGGTCACCGAATCTGTTGTTGAGAACCATACGAACACTTCGACTGAAATGTGCAGGAGCTCCATCGTGCATGATCCACGTGTTGTGTCGTACTTGTAAAGTCACATGTTCTAGCAGCACAGGTAGAGTATACCGTATGGAATCATGATAATGTGCTCCATTGAGCATAGGTGGAAGGACATGGGGCCCAATCAAGACATCACCAACAATGCCTGCCCAAACGTTCACAGAAAATCTGTGTTGATGCCGTGATTGCACAATTGCGTGCAGATTCTCGTCAGCCCACACATGTTGATTTTGAAAATTTACAATTTGATCATGTTGGAATGAAGCCTCATCCATAAAGAGAACATGTGCACTGAAATGAGGATTGACACATTGTTGGATGAACCATTCGCAGAAGTGTACCCGTGGAGGCCAATCAGCTGCTGATAGTGCCTGCACACGCTGTATGTGGTACGGAAACAACTGGTTCTCCCGCAGCACTCTCCATACAGTGACGTGGTCAACATTACCTTGAACAGCAGCAACTTCTCTGACGCTGATTCAAATGGTTCAAAAGGCTCTGAGCACTATAGGACTTAACATCTGTGGTCATCAGTCCCCTAGAACTTAGAACTACTTAAACCTAACTAACCTAAGGACATCACACACATCCATGCCCGAGGCAGGAGTCGAACCTGCGACCATATCTGACGCTGACATTAGGGTTATCGTCAACTGCACAAAGAATTGCCTCGTCCATTGCAGGTGTCCTCATTGTTCTAGGTGTTCTCCAGTCATAGGCTGGAATGTTCCGTGCTCCTTAAGACGCCGATCAATTGCTTCGAACGTCATCCTGTCGGGACACCTTCATTCTGGAAATCTGTCTCGATACAAACGTACCGCGCCACGGGTATTGCCCCATGCTAATCCATACATCAAATGGGCATCTGCCAACTCCACATTTGTAAACATTGTACTGACTGCAAAACCACATTCGTGATGAAAACTAACCCATTGGTGCTACGTACTGATGTGCTTGATGCTAGTACTGTAGAGTAATGAGTCGCATGTCAACACAAGCACCGAAGTCAACATTAACTTCCTTCAATGTGGCCAACTGGCGGTGAATCGAGGAAGTACAGTACATACTGACGAAACTAAAATGAGCTCTAACATAGAAATTAAGCGTTTCTGGACACATGTCCACATAACATATATTCTTTATTTTTGTGTGAGGAATGTTTCCTGAAAGTTTGGCCGTACCTTTTTGTAACACCCTGTATACACAAGAGGCCACCAAATAGTGGATGGTACTTCACATGAACCATGTTATTTTGGACGGAGAGTCAGCCACAGTTGCTGAAGTAACA
Organism: Schistocerca piceifrons; assembly: GCF_021461385.2. Classification (NCBI taxonomy): domain Eukaryota; kingdom Metazoa; phylum Arthropoda; class Insecta; order Orthoptera; family Acrididae; genus Schistocerca; species Schistocerca piceifrons. Next base: position 538,468,521 of record NC_060149.1, read on the forward strand.
TCAGGTACGCCCCAGGAAAGAGTGTTGGGACACTCGCTGTACATGTTATATATTAATGATTTAGTAGGCAACAGAAACAGTAACCTCAGGCTTTCTCCAGATGGTGCTGTTTTAGGTCTGATAAGTCTGGTGTTTGTTGTGCGGAAAGAAGTCTAAATATTTTTTATTGCTTATTTGTCAGGTACGGATATGACAGTGAAGTTAACAAGTGTATCAGTACGTTCTGAGATGGGTGATGATATGATGTCTTTTGGTAGCTGTGGTTGAGCTATATAGGTCAAGGGAAACGTTTGATTCCTGTGGTTTTGTTGGTGTAGCGGAATGCCATCATTTACGTTTTTTTTATATTATTTGTTTTGGGATGGTGCGGTGTTCTTTTATTGTCGTATATTTAGCTTGTCCCTGCCCTAAACCTCCGATTTTCCATGATTGTCCCATTAGTTTCATTTTGATTTTGGAATGAGACATTATTGTGTCATTTTTATTTTTGAAATGATAATTAAATGGACACCCTAGCTGCAAGCAGGCGTTGATATACTTCATTGGGGACATGTTGAAAATGTGTGCCCCGACCGGGACTCGAACCTGGGATCCCCTGCTTACGTGGCGGACGCTCTATCCATCTGAACCACCGCGGGCACAGAGGATAGTGCGTCTGCAAGGACTTATCCCTTGCACGCTCCCCGTGAGATTCACATTCCCAACATGTCCACACCACTACATTCGTAGTGCGCCTAAGGCGAAGCGTCTGCTGCAATGTCCACGCTCAGCTAACATAAACAAATCGCGGCGGCATTGGGCATGCTAATCGCTGCACTTGTCGCGAGCCTCAATAGCAAGAGCACACTGTCTCTGCCAACGATACTGTGGAGTTAATACAGGGCTATTACAAATGATTGAAGCGATTTCATAAATTCACTGTAGCTCCATCCATTGACATATGGTCACGACACACTACAGATACGTAGAAAAACTCATAAAGTTTTGTTCGGCTGAAGCCGCACTTCAGGTTTCTGCCGCCAGAGAGCTCGAGAGCGCAGTGAGACAAAATGGCGACAGGAGCCGAGAAAGCGTATCTCGTACTTGAAATGCACTCACATCAGTCAGTCATAACAGTGCAACGACACTTCAGGACGAAGTTCAACAAAGATGCACCAACTGCTAACTCCATTCGGCGATGGTATGCGCAGTTTAAAGCTTCTGGATGCCTCTGTAATGGGAAATCAACGGGTCAGCCTGCAGTGAACGAAGAAACGGTTGAACGCGTGCGGGCAAGTTTCACGCGTAGCCCGCGGAAGTCGACGAATAAAGCAAGCAGGGAGCTAAACGTACCACAGCCGACGGTTTGAAAAATCTTACAGAAAAGGCTAAAGCAGAAGCCTTACCGTTTACAATTGCTACAAGCCCTGACACCCGATGACGAAGTCAAACGCTTAATGGTGAAGTGAACAGACACAATGTGCGAATCTGGGCGGTAGAGAATCCTCACGCATTCGTGCAGCAAATTCGCAATTCACCAAAAGTTAACGTGTTTTGTGCAATCTCACGGTTTAAAGTTTACGGCCCCTTTTTCTTCTGCGAGAAAAACGTTACAGGACACGTGTATCTGGACATGCTGGAAAATTGGCTCATGCCACAACTGGACACCGACAGCGCCGACTTCATCTTTCAACAGGATGGTGCTCCACCGCACTTCCATCATGATGTTCGGCATTTCTTAAACAGGAGATTGGAAAACCGATGGATCGGTCGTGGTGGAGATCATGATCAGCAATTCATGTCATGGCCTCCACGCTCTCCCGACTTAACCCCATGCGATTTCTTTCTGTGGGGTTATGTGAAAGATTCAGTGTTTAAACCTCCTCTACCAAGAAACGTGCCAGAACTGCGAGCTCGCATCAACGATGCTTTCGAACTCATTGATGGGGACATGCTGCGCCGAGTGTGGGAGGAACTTTATTATCGGCTTGATGTCTGCCGAATCACTAAAAGGGCACATATCGAACATTTGTGAATGCCTAAAAAAACTTTTTGAGTTTTTGTATGTGTGTGCAAAGTATTGTGAAAATATCTCAAATAACAAAAGTTATTGTAGAGCTGTGAAATTGCTTCAATCATTTGTAATAACCCTGTACTTCTTACTTGACATAATATGCAGGACGTGGGTTGGGTAAAAATGCAGTTTGTAACTTCCCATCGCATTAAAATACTTTACAGTCCTATTTGATGCAATGTTTATTGTTGGTTGTCGCTCTAATGTTAATAGTATTGATTCAGATTGTGCGTGAACACGAAAACCCACACACACACAGTCATTGATTCCAGTGAGGGTGACAACTACTGTGTGTTGAACAACACATGCACCAGTCAATTCCTCAGTTGGCGTCGAGTGGATGAGATTTTTCAATTACCTTGCATTGCAAGAATTGTAAGGAGGAGACTGGAAGTAAATGGACTTGTATGCTAAAGAGCTGCCACAAAGCAAAGCTTGACCGATTATCAGATAATTGTCCACGTGGGTTTTGTGGACGAGTATACTTTTAGTAACCAACCCATCCACGATCATTACGTAAGATTTCTCGAAGGCGTAGGGAAATTGATTTCATTAAGTCGTCGACAGGGTAGCGTGATGGTTTACTTCCCACCATACGTTTTCTACGTTCGTCCAAAGGTCGCTTACATTTGTAGGTCCACATGGCACTGCTCTGCTATGATGGATGGAGCTCTGTCCCTGTAAATAAACTGTTATCTCGTTAGTTCATTTATTTATATTTAAATAACGTATTTGTAGTAAGCACATTGGATTATTATTTTCCACAGTGTTTAAGAATTCAGGCCCTGTCATAGATAAGTGACCTAGATTCAACAGTCCGATTAAGAATGTGTTTTACCCAGTCTATCACGTGATGAGAGTCGTAGTCGGATATCCACTGACTGGCTGAATCCGATTAGAACGATCTGCTATCGAAATGAAATTACAGAAATCGGATAATTTGAACGTCCGTTTTGCAACAATGCTGCGCACATAAATTCCTACGATGGAGTAACAGGGAGCAACTGTCTAAGAAAAAGTGAGAAATATGTCTACTAGCAGCAATGTAACGTAATTATAACCCATATTTATATGATGGAAATTCTGAATCGCACAATACACATCTATTTCAGTGGTGGGAAGATACACCATATCGGATTTGCTGATGACATAATGACAATAATAATAATAATCATCCTGTTTGGCGGATAGGGGAAACCCTCCCCCATATGGGTGGTACCGAGGAAATCAAATACTTGGGGTGAACCAAATACTAAAACAATCCTGAACGGCTTCTCAATCCGTTGAACCCAAAATCCAGACACGTCAGAGTGAAAATCATCGCTACTCTGGTCACCATCTGTTAGCTCAAGGAGCTTGGCTGAAAATACTTGCTTCCAAAGGCTTCAACACCCTCTGGTGCTGTCCGGTCCTGGTATCACCCAAGCCAAACCAATGAAACACAAGCAAACATGAACTATGCAAGCAAAGTCAACTTTACCCCAGGTGGGGCACAACCCGGCTGTCGACTGGCGACAGTTGGATTTTCGGATTCTGGGGATTCCAGGTTAGCACGACAGAGAATACCGAAGATCTCTGGCAAATTTCCCTACAAGCAGAAAACATGCATTTGAAAACTAAACATCGATATATTGATCCAAACTCGAAAACTAAATAATCTCACAATAGAAATCGACCGACAAAAAATTCTGATCCTTGCTCTTCAAAAACCACGACTAATTGACTATGAAACCTTGCATTACGGAAACCATTGCATCTTCAAGAGCAAAATACAACAAAAGGTAGTGAAAGGCGTACCAATCTTCGGCATTGCATTTCTCGAACACAGATCTATCATCAACTCTGTCAAAGAAATCACACCCATCAACAATCGAAAGGTTCAAATGGCTCTGAGCACTATGGGACTTAACGGCGGAGGTCATCAGTCCCCTAGAACTTAGCACTACTTAAACCTAACTAACCGAAGGACATCACACATATCCATGCCCGAGGCAGGATTCGAACCTGCGACCGTAGCAGTCGCGCGGTCCCGGACTGAAGCGCCTAGAACCGCTCGGCCGCCGCAGCCGGCCCATCAACAATCGACTTATGACTATGATCATTCAGAGCCCCAGTAAAAAAATATACACTCATCAATGCACATGCCCCCACCAACATCGAAAATAAGAAAAACACCGAAAATGTCGAAAAATTCTGGAACACACTCGAAAATACTAAGAGCAAAATTCACCAAGATGACGTGAAAATACTCATGGGAGACTTCAACTCTCTATTTGGGTTCAAATGGCTCTGAGTACTATGGGACTTAACATCTATGGTCATCAGTCCCCTAGAACTTAGAACTACTTAAACCTAACTAACCTAAGGACAGCACACAACACCCAGCCATCACGAGGCAGAGAAAATCCCAGACCCCGCGGGGAATCGAACCCGGCAACCCGGGCGTGGGAAGCGAGAACGCTACCGCACGACCACGAGATGCGGGCTCTATTTGGGACAGAAAAATCTGTAGAAAAATCATTGGTACAAATTCAACACACTGAAACGCTTAGACCAACGGCACACGTCTGACTGACATTTGCCAAGAATTCAACCACAAAAGGATGTCTTCCCACTTTAGGAAAAAGCCAGTTCCCAGGTAACATGCTTGGCTACCAGATGAAAGCTGCTTTCGTTCGCCTTTCGAGACTCGCTGAACGCCAGATTTTTAATTCTTTTGTAGCAGAGCTACAAGCAGGCAGATACAAATTCAATAAGGAAATCGTAAAACAACGCTCGAGCAAAATTCGTCTTGCTACTTTCAATAACCCTTAGTGTCAGAGCGAAAACCTTACGGTATTGCCTAATTCACAATGCCACTTTTGTTTTCTGCCGACATATTTTTGTCGTTGTGAATACATAATTTTATCTATTAAATGCCACATTTTCATAATACTTGCGAATGATACAGGAAATGAAGTAAATACAGATCTTTTAGAAGTCAAAAGTGGGTAATATACTACTAATTCTTGTTTAAATAGGCTCAATCGTCTTACAGACACTTAATGCTTTATTAAGAGAGACTGCCGTCGTGATGTTTCTGTAGTAAGCTGAATGTAATTTGTATTAGTACAGTGAATTTTAATTGCATTTTCCATTAGTTTAGGCCGCGGTGGTCTAGCGGTTCTAGGCGCGCAGTCCGGAACCGCGCGACTGCTACGGTCGCAGGTTCGAATCCTGCCTCGGGCATGGATGTGTGTGATGTCGTTAGGTTAGTTAGGTTTAAGTAGTTCTAAGTTCTAGGGGACTGATGACCACAGATGTTAAGTCCCATAGTGCTCAGAGCCGTTAGCCATTAGTTTACTAAACGCAACAGTAATCATCAAAGAGAAATTAATCAGCAGCAGAATTTTCTTTCACGATATTAAAAACTATCTGACAATGCTAAAGTTGTTTACAAATTCTACGCCAGTAGAAACCTACTGTTTCAAACGATGTCATTAAACCAGAATAGTTTTAAGAGTATTTTCGTCTAGAAATGAATTGCCTTGACGGTTGATCGATCAAGAGCGGGAAAGGTAAAATTTTACAGATATATGACGAGAGGGACAAGTGCTCGAGAGAGGACTTCCCTATCAATAAAAGTGCCTGAGAGACGACTTTCCTATCAATCTCCTGGATAGTTTTGTTTCTCAAGTCAACAGAGTGCGTTATCATGCAGTAGCACAGGTGATGTAGTTTTGTTGCTCGATTTTCTTACACTGCGACCGAACGGTGTCTCAGTTGTTGGCAACAAATTCCAGCTGTGTTGCACACACTCCTTGGGGCAGAATTCGTAGCCCAAAACACACTTTTGGAGCTATCAGATGTAAAATATTATGTTCACGCCTCTCTTTGCTCGAGTTTACGTCTTTTGGTGGGGCTCAGCCTTTCATTTTTTCTTAGGAAGTTAACGATAAAGGCATCATAACACGTTACCAGTAACAGTGCTGCATAGGAATGCTCAATGAGTGACCTGATGACGTTCAATAATAGTCACTCCGTTGATTTTTGTTGTTTCGAATTAGAGCATGCAGTACTCCTACACCAGACTTCTGTACTTTGCCTGTTGAATGTAAATGTCTCATGATGGTAAAATGGTAATCTATCACATATATCAGTAGTAGAGACTTCCTTAATGCGGAAAATCATTCATGCCAGAACGATCTTTGTTGAAACAAGAATATCTTTTTCTGGCGTATTTTTCCCAAAGGCACTCGCTCCACACGAAGTTCAAATCTTTCTAGCTGCCTCCTCTGCATTCACCCCTCTGTTATACCAAAAGTAAACGTTGTGTTGCAGATGTTACACCTTTTTCCACTTGCGACTCAATTTTACAATGCTTAACTGTAGTTCATGATTTTCAAGTTTGCAAAAACAAATGCTTATCTGCAAGATGGTAAGTAGAACTTCAAATTCGAAAATGACAGTTGATACATACACTGACAGCGTCGCGACGCGTTCACCTGAGCAGCGCCGGATATCAGGCGGCGGGTGGTGTCTGGCCGGTAGCCGGTAGCCGCTGCAGCGCGTAGAAACGCTCGAGCGTAAGCTGTTATAACCGCGACGCAGCCACGAGCTGCCCTGCGGAATTGTTTCTGGAATACTTGTCATTGCTGGTGGGTAGAATGTTAAGCGAATTATCTTCGATGTTCAATCAGACTCATAACTTTAGACCGAAATGTCGTTAAAAAAAATACAGTTGGACGCGAACAGGCGACTATGACCTTAGAATGCACAACGAATACCACTAGTTCACGAGCTCACACAGCCCGACAACATCTCGGAAGTAGATAACACTTCCTCCTAACACTTCTACATCTTACAGTGTTGCCAGATTGTGCAGATGGCCGCAGTTGTCAGGGGCGGTCAGTTTTATTGGCCACCTTAAGTGAACGACTTGGACTTGGTCTCTGTGGCGGCCGGCCTGCGGTCAGTTTTTACTATGTACATACGTACACAAACTACAAACACGCAAGGAGGTGGGGGTGAGCGGGAGACCTAAGTACCTTTTGCAAATGCATAAAACAGTTCTAGGTTTTGGAGAAATTATAGTAGAGCTGAACAGGTTTTACAAGATTCGATCTTTGAAATTTTAGTAACTGGCTTGTCTCAGTCATGTGACAACTAAAACAGAATACAGTGAAATGTCCGCACAGAACTGTCTTCATTACTTTTCATAGTAAACTGCTCAGTAATACACTCCTGGAAATTGAAATAAGAACACCGTGAATTCATTGTCCCAGGAAGGGGAAACTTTATTGACATATTCCTGGGGTCAGATACATCACATGATCACACTGACAGAACCACAGGCACATAGACACAGGCAACAGGGCATGCACAATGTCGGCACTAGTACAGTGTATATCAACCTTTCGCAGCAATGCAGGCTGCTATTCTCCCATGGAGACGATCGTAGAGATGCTGGATGTAGTCCTGTGGAACGGCTTGCCATGCCATTTCCACCTGGCGCCTCAGTTGGACCAGCGTTCGTGCTGGACGTGCAGACCGCGTGAGACGACGCTTCATCCAGTCCCAAACATGCTCAATGGGGGACAGATCCGGAGATCTTGCTGGCCAGGGTAGTTGACTTACACCTTCTAGAGCACGTTGGGTGGCTCGGGATACATGCGGACGTGCATTGTCCTGTTGGAACAGCAAGTTCCCTTGCCGGTCTAGGAATGGTAGAACGATGGGTTCGATGACGGTTTGGATGTACCGTGCACTATTCAGTGTCCCCTCGACGATCACCAGTGGTGTACGGCCAGTGTAGGAGATCGCTCCCCACACCATGATGCCGGGTGTTGGCCCTGTGTGCCTCGGTCGTATGCAGTCCTGATTGTGGCGCTCACCTGCACGGCGCCAAACACGCATACGACCATCATTGGCACCAAGGCAGAAGCGACTCTCATCGCTGAAGACGACACGTCTCCATTCGTCCCTCCATTCACGCCTGTCGCGACACCACTGGAGGCGGGCTGCACGATGTTGGGGCGTGAGCGGAAGACGGCCTAACGGTGTGCGGGACCGTAGCCCAGCTTCATGGAGACGGTTGCGAATGGTCCTCGCCGATACCCCAGGAGCAACAGTGTCCCTAATTTGCTGGGAAGTGGCGGTGCGGTCCCCTACGGCACTGCGTAGGATCCTACGGTCTTGGCGCGCATCCGTGCGTCGCTGCGGTCCGGTCCCAGGTCGACGGGCACGTGCACCTTCCGCCGACCACTGGCGACAACATCGATGTACTGTGGAGACCTCACGCCCCACGTGTTGAGCAATTCGGCGGTACGTCCACCCGGCCTCCCGCATGCCCACTATACGCCCTCGCTCAAAGTCCGTCAACTGCACATACGGTTCACGTCCACGCTGTCGCAGCATGCTACCAGTGTTAAAGACTGCGATGGAGCTCCGTATGCCACGGCAAACTGGCTGACACTGACGGCGGCGGGGCACAAATGCTGCGCAGCTAGCGCCATTCGACGGCCAACACCGCGGTTCCTGGTGTGTCCGCTGTGCCGTGCGTGTGATCATTGCTTGTACAGCCCTCTCGCAGTGTCCGGAGCAAGTATGGTGGGTCTGACACACCGGTGTCAATGTGTTCTTTTTTCCATTTCCAGGAGTGTAGTTCGATTTGCCGATCATCAGTCTTAACTTATAGGCCCTAAGTATCTTAACACCAACGCAGACCATCTTATACTAAGCAAACTTTTCGCCATGTTTCACTGCAACAACACATTCAAGCTATACAGATCCAATCAAATCCATGCAAAGCAGACTTATCAAACTGACTTCCAATAAACAGCAAGCTTTTCTCGCAAAGCTAACGCTAGGAAAGTCATCCAACGATCTTACGATTATTACACCTCATTTAACAAAACATGCGAGTCACAATACCAATAATAAACAGAAAACAAACAACTTTTAACTAACGAACTCTGTCCGTAAAAACAGTTTCGTTTAAATTGCATCTTTCAAATATATTACCTTCAGCAATTAGGTGAACATTCCTATTGACAAACTAGGAACATACGCGTTGAGTTACGCTGCTCATCGAGATACACTCTCTTACCATTGTTGTTGTGGTCTTCAGTCCTGAGACTGGTTTGATGCAGCTCTCCATGCTACTCTATCCTGTGCAAGCTTTTTCATCTCCCAGTACCTACTGCAACCTACATCCTTCTGAATCTGCTTAGTGTATTCATCTCTTGGTCTCCCTCTACGATTTTTACCCTCCACGCTGCCCTCCAATACTAAATTGGTGATCCCTTGATGCCTCGCCGGCCGAAGTGGCCGTGCGATTAAAGGCGCTGCAGTCTGGAACCGCAAGACCGCTACGGTCGCAGGTTCGAATCCTGCCTCGGGCATGGATGTTTGTGATGTCCTTAGGTTAGTTAGGTTTAACTAGTTCTAAGTTCTAGGGGACTAATGACCTCAGCAGTTGAGTCCCATAGTGCTCAGAGCTATTTTGATGCCTCAGAACATGTCCTACCAACCGATCCCTTCTTCTGGTCAAGTTGTGCCACAAACTTCTCTTCTCCCCAATCCTACTCAATACTTCCTCATTAGTTATGTGATCTACCCATCTAATCTTCAGCATTCTTTTGTAGCACCACATTTCGAAAGCTTCTATTCTCTTCTTGTCCAAACTATTTATCGTCCATGTTTCACTTCCATACATGGCTACACTCCATACGAATACTTTCAGAAATGACTTCCTGACACTTAAATCAATACTGGATGTTAACAAATTTCTCTTCTTCAGAAACGCTTTCCTTGCCATTGCCAGCCTACATTTTATATCCTCTCTACTTCGACCATCATCAGTTATTTTGCTCCCCAAATAGCAAAACTCCTTTACTACTTTAAGTGCCTCATTTCCTAATATAATTCCCTCAGCATCACCCGACTTAATTAGACTACATTCCATTATCCTTGTTTTGCTTTTGTTGATGTTCATCTTATATCCTCCTTTCACGACACTGTCCATTCCATTCAACTGCTCTTCCAAGTCCTTTGCTGTCTCTGACAGAATTACAATGTCATCGGCGAACCTCAAAGTTTTTATTTCTTCTCCATGAATTTTAATACCTACTCCGAATTTTTCTTTTGTTTCCTTTACTGCTTGCTCAATATACAGATTGAACAACATCGGGGAGAGGCTACAACCCTGTCTTACTCCCTTCCCAACCACTGCTTCCCTTTCATGTCCCTCGACTCTTATAACTGCCATCTGGTTTCTGTACAAAATGTAAATAGCCTTTCGCTCCCTGTATTTTACCCCTGCCACCTTTAGAATTTGAAAGAGAGTATTCCAGTCAACATTGTCAAAAGCTTTCTCTAAGTCTACAAATGCTAGAAACGTAGGTTTGCCTTTCCTTAATCTTTCTTCTAAGATAAGTCGTAAGGTCAGTATTGCCTCACGTGTTCCAGTGTTTCTACGGAATCCAAACTGATCTTCCCCGAGGTTGGCTTCTACTAGTTTTTCCATTCGTCTGTAAAGAATTCGTGTTAGTATTTTGCAGCTGTGACTTATTAAGCTGATAGTTCGGTAATTTTCACATCTGTCAACACCTGCTTTCTTTGGGATTGGAATTATTATATTCTTCTTGAAGTCTGAGGGTATTTCGCCTGTTTCATACATCTTGCTCACCAGATGGTAGAGTTTTGTCAGGACTGGCTCTCCCACGGCCGTCAGTAGTTCCAATGGAATATTGTCTACTCCGGGGGCCTTGTTTCGACTCAGGTCTTTCAGTGCTCTGTCAAACTCTTCACGCAGTATCATATCTCCCATTTCATCTTCATCTACATCCTCTTCCATTTCCATAATATTGTCCTCAAGTACATCGCCCTTGTATAGACCCTCTATATACTCCTTCCACCTTTCTGCTTTTCCTTCTTTGCTTAGAACTGGGTTTCCATCTGAGCTCTTGATATTCATACAAGTCGTTCTCTTATCGCCAAAGGTCTCTTTAATTTTCCTGTAGGCGGTATCTATCTTACCCCTAGTGAGATAGGCCTCTACATCCTTACATTTGTCCTCTAGCCATCCCTGCTTAGCCATTTTGCACTTCCTGTCGATCTCATTTTTGAGACGTTTGTATTCCTTTTTGCCTGTTTCACTTACTGCATTTTTATATTTTCTCCTTTCATCAATTAAATTCAATATTTCTTCTGTTACCCAAGGATTTCTACTAGCCCTCGTCTTTTTACCTACTTGATCCTCTGCTGCCTTCACTACTTCATCCCTCAAAGCTACCCATTCTTCTTCTACTGTATTTATTTCCCCCATTCCTGTCAATTGCTCCCTTATGCTCTCCCTGAATCTCTGTACAACCTCTGGTTCTTTTAGTTTATCCAGGTCCCATCTCCTTAAATTCCCACCTTTTTGCAGTTTCTTCAGTTTTAATCTACAGGTCATAACCAATAGATTGTGGTCAGAGTCCACATCTGCCCCTGGAAATGTCTTACAATTTAAAACCTGGTTCCTAAATCTCTGTCTTACCATTATATAATCTATCTGATACCTTTTAGTATCTCCAGGGTTGTTCCATGTATACAACCTTCTTTCATGATTCTTAAACCAAGTGTTAGTTATGATTATGTTGTGCTCTGTGCAAAATTCGACCAGGCGGCTTCCTCTTTCATTTCTGTCCCCCAATCCATATTCACCTACTATGTTTCCTTCTCTCCCTTTTCCTACATTCGAATTCCAGTCACCCATGACTATTAAATTTTCGTCTCCCTTCACAATCTGAATAATTTCTTTTATTTCATCATACATTTCTTCAATTTCTTCGTCATCTGCAGAGCTAGTTGGCATATAAACTTGTACTACTGTAGTAGGCGTGGGCTTCGTATCTATCTTGGCCACAATAATGCGTTCACTATGCTGTTTGTAGTAGCTTACCCGCATTCCTATTTTCCTATTCATTATTAAACCTACTCCTGCATTACCCCTATTTGATTTTGTGTTTATAACCCTGTAGTCACCTGACCAGAAGTCTTGTTCCTCCTGCCACCGAACTTCACTAATTCCCACTATATCTAACTTCAACCTATCCATTTCCCTTTTTAAATTTTCTAATCTACCTGCCCGATTAAGGGATCTGACATTCCACGCTCCGATCCGTAGAACGCCAGTTTTCTTTCTCCTGATAACGACATCCTCTTGAGTAGTCCCCGCCCGGAGATCCGAATAGGGGACTATTTTACCTCCGGAATATTTTACCTAAGAGGACGCCATCATCATGTAATCATACAGTAAAGCTGCATGCCCTCGGGAAAAATTACGGCTGTAGTTTCCCCTTGCTTTCAGCCGATCGCAGTACCAGCACAGCAAGGCCGTTTTGGTTATTGTTACAAGGCCAGATCAGTCAATCATCCAGACTGTTGCCCTTGCAACTACTGAAAAGGCTGCTGCCCCTCTTCAGGAACCACACGTATGTCTGGCCTCTCAACAGATACCCCTCCGTTGTGGTTGCACCTACGGTACGGCTATCTGTATCGCTGAGGCACGCAAGCCTCCCCACCAACGGCAAGGTCCATGGTTCATGGGGGGGCTCTTACCATTAACTACTCTTAATGATATCTTCATATCAGAAAATGAGTGGTTTCCCCCCCCCCCCGACAGCACCACAGTCGCCGCTGGGAAAGTTGTTAACCGTACTGAGTAGTGAGCGACTTGTGACAGTTACAACGAGACTAGCGCTCGTAGCGGCGAGATGGCAGCTGTGAGATTAACGTTTGTTTTTATTATTATTATTATTATTATTATTATTATTATTTTCTACGTAATTAACGAAATTGTGATTCGGGTTTGGCGTTCCAAGCATTAGTAAATTAGCGGGAGAAATACAGCCAAATCTCACTAATTCAGTGCAATAAGTTACAACTTATTCATGAAGAAACACTTTTGAGTGCTTGTGTAGTTCCAGATTAAACACTTGGATTTAAGCTGGGTTTACACAAGCAAGTCGCTTGCAGAAATTATTGCTGCAAGTTATTGCGATCCTCTTGCAGCTGTGTTTACCATGGAGGTATAAGGAGTGTTTACACTACAACGCAAGAATTAAGCAAGATTCTTCCGCAAGTTCTTTGGCGAGAAACTTGCGTCAGTAAGTTGCTGAATGCTGATACTGTTTACATATGCTTTCAGTACTACTACGAGTGTCTGTTGAAGTATAAAAATGACAAGTAGGCGGGTGAGATATGCTGCAGCTCTTGTAATTGTAATGAAAAACGTGAAAAGAAAAATGAGAAGTATTTGGGTTAGAGAGTGGATAATGAGAAGATCGCAATATGGTGCCTATAATAACCTTTTGCAAGAACTTAGTATCGAGATCATGGATACTTTTGAAAACTTTTGCAGAATGTCCTCAAATGATCTGGAGTGTTTGTTGACGTTAATAGCGTCCGTCGTATCAAAACGAGACACAAAGTTCCGTACTGCTACTTCAGCAAAGGAACGTTTGCTTGTCACTCAACGATTTATAGCTACAGGTGAGCTACGAATAAAATAGGCCTTTTCATTTATTTGTGTGAAACATACAACCAAAAAAAGTTTAAATTTTGAAATCTTTTCTTTGTAGGAGACTCATACAAGTCCTTGATGTACCTGTTTCGTATTCCGATCAGCACGATTTCTCTGATCGTACCCGACGTATGTAGAAGCCATTTTTGACGTATTGAAAAGGGAAAATTATTTGAAGGTATGTGAAAACACAACAATGAAATTAAATTTTTATTGAAATAAACTGCATTTTACAGAATGATATACTTATAAAATGTATTTTTCTAATGCTCATAAAATGGAAAGCGACAAGCTAATTAAATAGAACATGTAATAATTACACATCATCTGTTTCTAGACTCTTAAAACAACAAACGAGTGGATGCAGGTGGCAAAGGGGTTTGAAGAGAACTGGAACTTTCCACCCTGCATTGGGGCATTGGATGGGAAGCATATTGTGATGCAAGCTCCAAAAGACAGTGGAAGCTATTATTATAATTATAAACATTGTCACAGTGTTGTTTTATTGGCACTTGTAGATGCCAGTTGCAAGTTGTTATACATGGATGTAGACTGCAATGGAAGAGTTTCGGATAGTGGTGTATTCAGTACCTGTTTGCTATCTTCAGCCTTGGAACAAGGACATTTTGACATTCCTCTGCCCAATCCACTCCCTGGCAGAGAAAAAGACACCCCCTATGTAATCACTGCAGATGATGCATTTCCAATGAGGTCATATTTAATGAAGAAGCCCTATCCCTTCCATAACCAACCGGGTCCAAATAGAGAGTTTAATTACAGTCTATTGAGGGCCAGAAGAGTTGTGGAAAATTTGTTTGGACACATTGCACAACGGTTTAGGATATTGAGGCGTCCATTGTTACTAGGTCCTGAAAAAACTGTAACAATAGTTTCAGGTATATGTGCTCTACACAATTTCTTAATGGACAGGAAAGATTGCAATTATGCAAACCGAAGTAATTTTGATGTAGAGGATGTACAGAATGGTGAGGTAATAGGAGCCTCTTGGAGGAATGAAGAGCAAGGAACACACAATTTAATCCCCATTTAAACAGGACAATGTAACAAATTCTAATGATACTAGAGCAATTCGTGAAGAATTCATGAATTACTTTGTATCACCATTAGGTGAAGTACCTTGGCAGTACAAATACATTTAAAATGTAAACTGTAGACTTGAAACATGTATTTGCTGCCTGCGACTCATCAATTATAGCCTTACCATTCAATTCAATAGTGATGTTCTCCTTTTCTTTGGCTGGATGACCCAGCACTCATTTCACTACATTCCATATGGCCCTAAGCATGTTTTCAGAATTACTGATTTCTAACATTACATACATGTTCCTGGACTTTATTATAAAGTTTCTCGGTAATTTTGAGTATTTTTTGTAATGCGCAATTACTGCAGGACCAGTTGAACACTTACTTAATGTTAGATTGCAAAGATTGGCTGCAGTGAAAAGAAGTATAAAGCCTTCCAATATCTGCCAAGAAGCCTCACAGTAAGTAGCAGTAATATAAGCACATATTTCATGCATGAGAAGCATATACTTCTGTTGTTGTCTATTCGTATTGTGATAGGCATTTTCTTTTACGTGTAACAATTCTGTATGGAGTGTACGTTAATGACTGGCACATTCTTACGGTTCACTCGACTTTCCAATGCACAAATATTTTTGTAAATGTAACTACTTTCGCTTCAAAAGTGACTGTTGAATTGGATCTCTTCTGTGTTGGGGAACAGTTTTATTATCTTCTCTGTGTTTTTCCCGTCAACTACAATTGCGGTGGCTTATTTGAGACGTGAAATACTGTAAGTATTGCGTATCATACAAGTTCCTACATTTCACGTTCAGTAATATGGGTGGACGTGTAGAGAACAAAACTTCACGCTGTTTTGTATGTATACGTCTTTCTGCAAAAGATCAGGTCTTCTGCTGTTTACTAGCCATTTTTGTCGTTGAAAGCAAACGAAATTCTTCAATAATAAGAATCGTAAATAAACTGCTCTGTAATATAGCGTTGCATGCCTTCCAGGGTTCTTAGGAAACTAAAGACAGACAAATGAGGTGTCATTTTTTAGTTACTTTCGATTTTTATGGCACTACACATGTTCTCCATTGTAAAAAGTATGTTACGAACTAATATAAACGATACAATTAGCACTCATCTGATATCGTATACAGCAACAGTGTAGTTAGCTGACTGCATAGAGTGCTACCGACGCAGAGTATAACAGCAATGAGAAGGAGTGTCATGACTGTATTTATGTGTCAGACTACATGTTAGACTGTGATGAACAATCGAAGTATAGAAAAGTAGCAGTTACAGTTGAACATAGGGCAGATGCCATTCACATGCGTCTAGCGCCAACAGAAATGGACACGCTAGGCTGAAGGCAGTGAAATAGGCTTGGCCACTGTTTCTATGTTTCGATACAGTGTATCGATACGTGGAACTGTTTCAGTGTTTCGGAACGGCTGTGGTTCACTGTTTCGAAACGGTGGTGTTTCATTCCGCTCCAGTCTCGGATAACCGGACCAGATTCGATCTCGAGCCAGACACAGAAACTGTATCGATGTTTCAAAATAAGGCTGTTTCAGTCCACCTGTGCTTGGAACGGACTAATTGTATCGAAAGAGTGATGTTTCATTCCGCTCTATGTCGGACGAGATTCGGGCTCGGCACAGGTACTGAAACACAATATACCACTTCGTGAAACACTTTCAAGAGTGTCGAAATCTTTTTGACAAGCAATAGCATGAAGCTTAAGATATCCGAAAATAAAGCTTCGTTTCTAGCTGACTGTCCTATCCCGAAATGGCGTAACATCTGCTTTATAAACACTAACCAAACAATAAAACAACGCATACTATTCACATTCAAAATAATAAATATGTGAAAATCATTCAGTTAAATAACACTTTTTTTATAACATACGCTTCTCTGTTCTTGTACAGTAATCATATTAAGAAACGCAAGTAAGCCTACAACATTGTGAATAAAAAAAAAGGCGTAGAGTGACAGTTATTAGACATATATACATCTTTGATGTAGGTATAATTGCAAGCAATCTGTTTGACATATCACTGATAGTGTAATGGTGAACGGGAAGGGCTGGGAAGCATGGTGAATTTATAGTAACGGTTCGAAACACCTTGAAAGACAAAATTTTTTTCTGTTATATTTTGTTATTTATTCGAATTATTTGGCATTATTTGTAAGGCTATAGTCACTGTGCCTGTTATCCACAATGATTCCCTTTGTGTGCATGGAAATTAGCAGGATGGGTATATTACCCATACTAACGGAATGTGGGAATACCAGTAGCATATCCGTTGTTTCTGCAGTTTGCTCCCACCTCCAGTTCCGTTCGTGGTGGTTCTTCTGTCTTCAGCTATGGCTGTCCTCAGCCAATTGAAAAGTATGAAAGTCACACGACACGAAAGCAGCGCATTTGCTGCATGAAATACGAAACTGCCAAGGCGCCTAAGTGATAGTTTCATACTTTCTGCGATATGATTAGCGCTCTCGCACCTCATTCGTGTTTATATGGACATACTTATACAGTAGACATTCAAGATGATAAAATGTGTAGGTTTATTAAATTACAAAACACAAACTGTTTCACTGTTTCGAAACAGCGTATCGAAACATTACATTGTACTGTTTCATTTGTTTCGAAACAGTTACGTGTTTCAGTTTGCCCATCTCTACAGTGAAATATTATGTAGCAGTCATTCTAGCAGACAAAGTAGAATCTGACAACTTCGTACACATTATTTACACATGTATCAAGAAAATTAACAATGTGCACCCCAAGTTGTGTTATTGTGTTAAGTGGCCTGCACACGTTCAATATGTATTGGCATTACTAGTTGGTCAAGCCATCAATATATTGAAGCGACCTCACACCATCAATAATAGTGATAAAAACTCTCAGTTGGCAACGTGATTTCACGAGGGTAGGATGTTGAATGCCCAGAAGAAAGCGTGTGCTGCAATTTTATTAGCTATAGCTTGCAAGCAGCAGGAAACTTCGAAAAAGAGGAAATGGGTACGAGATTAGTTGAAAAAAAAGGAGCCGCATGTCACATGTTAACTTACTGACTGAAATCAGAATCAGGGACCCAAAAGATTCTATATATTATATTCCGATGAGTTCTGCATCGTATGACAAGTTGTTATTGTTGGTACGTTATAAAATAAAAAAAGTAAAACACGTTAATGAGGAAGGTTGTCGCATTCGAAAAAGAGAGTAGGAGTAACTTACAGATATGTGGCGACAGACACATCATTCTAATGTTCGAAGTTTAGCTCTATAATATCAGCAAGCACAATTAGTAAAATTCTATGGAAACCTATGAACCAGTTATATCTGGACGGTAAGGACCTGTTCAGGAAATTAACGTCAAACGTTAGCGCTTTCTGATAATTTGGTGAAACTGATACGCATTTCCCAGACGTCTTACTAGTCACTGCAGATATATGGCGTATTTTTCGTAATGAGAGCATTTTTCAAAACTACTATGCAACACAACAATCTATACTATATTTTCAAATTAATGAAGTAAGCATTGTCACAGAGAATTCTCCGTTAACCATACTAAAGTGGCATATGCAACGAATACTGTTGCATACGCATATTAAAATTCTTTTGTGTTAAAACACTCCTTAAAAATAAAATCTAAGGTATGATATACACCACAGCGAATTGAAAAAAATAAACAGTGCACACTAAAGCAACGTGACTGGTTGGTGAAGCTCTGGCATCATCTGAACGGAGAATAATGTCAAACAGTCAATATGTGACCTCACAAGTTCAGTGTGTGTTATTGATAATACATTGAGGTCCGTAAATATTGCTCATCAGTATTTCTAGGATTGACAGTAAGTCAGTACATACCCTCAGACAGTCAATACGTTGACAGTTTGAGAATATTATTGAAAGTGTGAGGGCCTCTTTACAGACCTCGACCACAGATATTGACACTCTGGGCATGACGTCATTTTCGTGGCACTCATATATACCTCTATACCCCGTAATTAGTCATAAAACAGTCGTGGTGTCATGTAGTGTTCACTGTTGTACAAGGCGTTTTTCGAAGGGAAGGAACATTAAATGTTCCTTGTGAAGTATCATTAGTTTAATACAGCAGCATTTCGCGAAAACTGCTAATCTAACTTTTTTATAATCAGAAAGACACTGTCATATAAATTATCAGTTCAAAGTGATGTGTGTTTTTCCAAGCGCACACTACAGTCTGGAATATTTGTAGGATTAAGGGTCACAAAGGTGCTTTTCTTCTTCCCCAATGAAAGCACTCCGTCTTTAGGCCACGAGTGGCCTACTGTGGCCATCCGACCGCCGTGTCATCCTCAGCGGAGGATGCGGATAGGAGGGGCATGGGGTCAGCACACCACTCTCCCAGTTGTTATGATAGTATTCTTGACCGCAGCCGCTACTATTCGGTCGAGTAGCTCCTCAATGGGCATCATGAGGCTGAGTGCACCCCGAAAAATGGCAACAGCGCATGGTCACCCATCCAAGTGCCGACCATGCCCGACAGCGCTTAACTTTTTGTTCGTTAAAGACGGAGGCAGCTATGGACACAAGGGCCGACATGCAAAGATTTCAAGCCAATTGTGCGCACTAGCATCTGTTCCAAAGTCTTCGCAGAAGATTGTTTACATAGAGGAAAGACTGAAGGGAATTAGCTTCACAGTGATGCCTACCAACAAAATTTAGTTTTCCGAGCACCTTAAGGCAAAAAGGTCCACACTCTGTAAACCTCCAAGTAACAGAGGTTCATTAGATGAAGCTTAACATGCTGAAACTTCTCATAATTCTCTTAAGTCTGGATAATTGCGTTATATTTGTTCGTGGATGTGAGGAGGGAGAGCTTAAGCAATAGTTGTAAAGATATAAGTGCAGCAATGTAGTATTTCTAGTGGCGTAACATGCTTTGGACTATCAGAAGAAATTCTCTTTTGTGTATATTTTCGTTTAGTGGACTGGTGCAGCAGAAAAGTACTTTTTTGGTTTCAGTCACTACACCAGATTTTGGAAATGAAACAGCTGTCGTTACATGTAATGAGGTCAGATATGTTCATATTACAGGTTTCCGATTTCTGTAGTCATGAAATCTAAATATGGAACTGTTTAGCCGTTTATAATAAACATTTTCTCAGACCAATGCTCTATTTATAACCGATGTACAGAGCGCTCAGAAACAGTCTAAAAAGCTTGCAAGGTTGTTCCAGGGTAGGTTGTGCTGAGGAATTATTGTGAAGAAAAAATTTAATTCCGTTGCGCCGTTACCGATTTAGTTTGCAATGACGTTAGCCAATCAGGTCGTTGCGCACGCAAATTCAAGCATTTGCACTCCCTAAAATGTGGTAATGCACAGAAATCTGTGGGTCTGTGAGTTACCAGTTGTGAGTTACCATTATCAGTCAAAATGTGCCTATTTTGGAAGTGATAAATTGAAGCTAGGTGAGGAAAAGCTACGTTTGTTTAGTTTGAGGAAATCAAACGAAGAACAGAGTAAGTAGAGGACCAAACTTTGTACAGGCAGTCTGCATTGTTTCCAAATTAATCCAAGATGGGGGCCACCCCTTCCCCTCCTGATGGGCAGTAGATGTGGCAACATTACAATAAAATTGGTATCAAATTAATTAAATATTTTATTAAACTGGTGTGCAAATTAATTAAATTAACTATACAAATTAATTAAATTCAAAATGGCGGGAATTCCAAAAACTGGTAGGAATTTCAAAATGGCGGAAAATTGAAAACTTGACGGTAATTTCAAATTTTGAAGCCCAAGTTCAGCATATCACCGCCAAGGACGTCGTTGCTCTGCCCCTCCCCCCACACCCCTGTCCCCTCCTCACTTGTGAAGAAGCTTCAGTCTGTGCTGAGCAGTTGGAGAGAGAATACATAAGGTACATTAATTATTTTTTAGGGAAAAGTTGAGCTGTTGGCATGTGAAGTGCACATATTGCTAACTACATGTCATAATTACAGGTCATTATATGATTCAAAAACATCACTAATTTATATTTAAAACAAACAGCAATTACCACCTAACATGATCACAAACTGAACAATATACATGCACCCATCACTACCAACACTGAGCAGATGAGCGACACGCCATTACTGCAGCTCGCTAGCACTCCGACTTGACACAGGAATCCTGTGGTGTCTGCAGAATACTAGCACCATGTAACCCCCTCCCATCTCCACCCCACAGCTGTAGCCCACTGTCTTGTGTATTGGTGGACTGCAAGGGCCTGCGACAGTGCGGCAATGGCGTGTTTGTGCAGCTGGTCGGGCAACTAGCTGCCCACAGTTGACTGATGGCAGTATCTCCTCCTGACTCTCTGTAGGGGAGGGGGGGGGGGTTGTTTCTCCCTGCACAGCAGACCCCTGAGGCAAGAGCTAACAAAGGGGATGCTTTGGCAGCTGTAGACTGCCCAAATGTGCAGAGAGTTGGGTAGATTGCAGGAGATACAGCACCTGCCGCTGTAACGAAGGGTGCGGTAGAAAGTGGGTGTGGAGGGGTGGCAGTGTGATTTTGTGTCTTAATGAAGCTCTGTTATGTTGGTAGTTTCCTTTGACAGTTGAGAAACTAAATGGTTCTTGTGTCTTAACAATGCTTTACTATGTTAGTGGCTTCCTTTGATTGTTGAGAAGCAAATACTGGAAACCATTATGATGTTGGTCTTTGGAACAGCCCCACCCCTTTGGTGGTGGTGGTGGTTTCAAAGTTCCCCTAGAAAAAGAGAATGGTGAACAACGCCAAAAACCGATGCTTCAAAGGCATTCTTCGAACTGCAGCGGAAAAATACAAGGTCTGTGGCTTTCCAACAAAGCGGTAGTTTAGACAGGAACTGTCTGACCCTAACAGCAGCATCACCTTCCTAGAAAACAAATACATAGTGGCAAACACAGGCGAAAAACAATGCTTCCACTGTTCAAAGGCGTTCATGGATCTGACAAGGGAACCTCCCCATCGCACCCCGCTCAGATTTAGTTATAAGTTGGCACAGTGGATAGGCCTTGAAAAACTGAACACAGATCAATCGAGAAAACAGGAAGAAGTTGTGTGGAACTATGAAAAAAGTAAGCAAAATATACAAACTGAGTAGTCCATGTGGAAGATATGCAACATTAAGTACGTTGTGGGCTCAGTTGCGCCGTGGTCTCGTGGTTAGCGTGAGAGGCTGTGGAACGAAATGTCCTCGGCTCAAGTCTTCCCATGAGTGAAAATTTTACCTTCTTTATTTTCGCAAAGTTAAGATCTGTCCGTTCGTTCATTGACGTCTCTGTTCACTGTAATAAGTTTAGTGTCCGTATTTTGCGACCGCACCGCAAAACCGTGCGATTAGTAGACGAAAGGACGTGCGTCTCCAATGGGAACTGAAAACGTTTGATCGCAAGGTCATAGGTCAACCAGTTCCTCCACAGCAAAACACCTCTGGTATATTTTATACGACACTGGTGACGGCATGTGCGTCACATGATAGGAATATGTTGTCGACCCACCTAACTTGTACACTTGGCGAATGGGTGAAAAGATTCTTCTACCTTGCCCGATTTAGATTTTCTTGTGGATGTCATAATCACTCCCAAAAAAGTGATGAAAATATAAGAGTTTGTCACATAAAATGCAACAAATAAATGCAACAGTTTCACAGTCGCACAGTTTTCCCTGTGCTCTGTCAAAACATATGTTTTTAACGCTTTCAAATCCTTCCGCGTGTAGACCGTCAAATCCTGCATATGTCCAAGCAAATCTGAACATGAACTGGAATTTTGGAGAGCGAAGTTGATTATGTGTGAGTACCTGAACTTTGATAATTGTCTCAAAATAAGAAATTAAACTTCTCACTCGAGGGAAGATTTGAACCTAGCACCTTACGTTCAGCAGCTGCTCACGCTAACCACGGGACCACGGCGCTACTAACCCAAGATTATACTTGATGTTGCTTATCTTGCGCATGGACTACTCAGTTTGTATATTTTGCTTATTTTTTTCATAGTTCCACACAACTTCTTCCTGTTTTCTCGATTGATCTGTGTTCAGTTTCTCAAGGGCTATCCACTGTGCCAAATTATAACTAAATCTGAGGGGGGTGCGATGGGGAGGTTCCCTTGTGAGGAAAGTTGTAAAGGCCGACTGAAGTAGATAACAACAGACTCACCTAGGAGAGGTGCAAAATGCCAACAATGCACCTCTTATAAGCGACCATCTATTAAAAAAGCACAATCACGAAGATAATAAAACAGTCCTGTTTCCATCAAAATAAGTAGTCAATTTCTTTTAATTTTATAAGAAAAACCGGTATAGTTTGCTAGCATTCCTCATGTTCAAGTTATAAATTGGAATGCTCAACAGCATTACACTCATTTCTGAAAATTGAATTATCATTATAGAATGCCATCTATACAGTCATTTTTGCATTTGACTGCAGGGTACAATTCACATCTCTCACCCCGCCTCTCATTTTTTGTGACATCCAATGATGTGAAAAAAACTACAGCACTGCTGCCAATTACAGATGAGCAAGCTGTAGTGGTACATCAGTCAGATGTATTAACTTATCTGCTATCTGACCACCCTGTGTAAAATCGAAAAATCTTCCGTTACTTTGCTGTGGAAACTACCAATCACTGCAGAATGTCCTCGTTATTTCATGAAAAGTGAAAACTTTAAACTATGAAGGAAAACAAACATACAGTCTAACGAAACATATGTGTTAACCAACAGTAGTAGGGCAAAGAGAGTGTGACCCTACGTTGTACTGATGCCAAATTTATTCAAGATGGCGGATCCAAGATGGTAGCAATAGAAGTGGTAATGTCAAAATGACATCATGGCAAGAAGTTCAAGTTTTGGCGGGTAAATAGGTCCTATGAAAATGGCGGAAAAATTTTGTCAAGAAAATAGGTCACTTTGGCATTACACTCATTTCTGACAGTTGAATTATCAATTAGTCATTTGACTACCACCTCTTCCTTGGAATTGGCGAGAAAAGAACTCAGGCTGTGGTAGGCTTCTGGAAATGATGGACATAAGTCTTTATTTTACATGCAGGGCGTATTTAAACAATTTGAGTTTGCAGAGGCAGTAGCTCCATCCAGTGTGTTCACTATGAGGTCCATAATCCTTCTGACCTAGTACACAGTACTTCCACATGAGAGAGCTGTCATCCCATGGTGGTCTGGGGAAAATGGCAGGAAAAGGACTCAGTCTGTGTGCAACTGCTGAGGAGAGGAAGGAGTGGCTCACTAATTACAAACTGTCGAAATAATGCGTTGCACAGCACACAGACATGATCACAAAATAATGCAACAGACACGTTCACTATGCGAAAAATTGGTGAAATAATGCATGTATAAGGCTCTGCAAACACGCTCACAAAGCTTAAACAGCAGTGCACAAACACTCATTGCATATAAAAACGCTTTCGAACTATCATTAAGAAATTCAACCACGACGTATCAGCAAACTGTTCCCTACAGAGGCCCCAAGGCACACACACTGGCGGTGGAGGGGGGGGGGGGGGGGGGGAGGGGGGGGGCGCATGCACGTCTGAACAGCCTGCGAGATGCCTCCAGCTGCACACATGTTTACCTAGCCACCATTGCTGACACAATGACGCAGAGATGTTTGCCTAGCAGCTCACCATCTCAAGCGCAGCTAAAAGTTTGTCAGTGTTATACTGATGTCACATGTCTATGTAAATAAGTGCCAAGTCTCTCTTTGGACGCGCCATAGAAATATTTGCAATGCTTTCAGAAACTGTTTATGAAAATAGAACAGAATAACACTGGTTGCATTCTTCCTAGCAATCCTAACAGGACAGCCAGTCCATTACATATCAGCCTCTTCCCGGAAATCGTTAAGTGTCGCACAAATAGTTAATGTCCGCTTTTGTTGTTGTTGTAGGAACTTCCGTGATGTTACAGCTTTTCTGAATGGAAATTCCCATCCTAACAGGATCTGTTTACGAATATAGCCCAGAATAACACCGAATGCATTCTTCCAGATGGTCCTAATGAGGCACCACGTGTTGCCCTTCCTGGAAACAGTGACGTCATGCTTTCAACAGATGCCTCCGAAATGGTAAACATTCTCACTGCTATGTTGAGGCTACTATGTCCCAGCACAAAGGATGTGTGGTGAATGACTGTAGCACTCTGATTGGCTCTTACTGAATTTACCCGTCAAATCACTCATGCTGTCGGTGCGTAAGCACCATCTGCCTTTTTTTTCTGCATCGAGACTTCCAGTGGCAAAATTAATTTTTACAGATCGCCATATTGGACTGACAGTTAAACCTTGCAAAAGTGGTCTACAAATCGTCAAATACGGAACGACACTTCCGAAATTGCCGCCGCCGACAGAAACTTTAATATTTCAGCGTGAAACTGACCTCCAACCCGGCTATATATCACCACATACCATGTTGATGTACAAAATAAAAAGTTCGTATCTTGTGACCTACAAAACCACCACTTCCCACAGCACCCTCAGTGGACCAAGGTCACTCTCCAAACTGTTGTACAAAGGCTGCATCAGTTCCCCTCATCACGAAGGTGTTACTGTTTCTGGCCCCAAACTTCCTGCTTACTTGCTTTCTACACCCATCTCCAGACTCTGGGATTACAAGAACGTCAGTATTTTCACATGGTTTACCAGAATATCGTACCATTTTCACGATACTTCTCGATATCAAGCACTTAGCAATATCGCTTGCATATCAGTATAATTTGCACAGTATAATTCCAAAGATATAGAGTGGATATTTTTGCTCCAGAAACCCGAAACTTTATCGAGGTGGAACATGCTTTAAACTACTGAGTAACTAGAAACTTATCTCGTCTGCGAAGACCTTAGCGTGAAAACTCGAAAAAATAGATGAAACTGATATTTGAACTCATGAATTCCAATGTCAGTGATATAAGAGATTCCACCATGCTTGTAATTTACGAAGTCAAATGAGGTTTTTCTCATCTCTAGAGAACCAGCAAACATGTCTACGTGTCTTTCACCCATCTTTCACCAGCTAGTAGCACACAACACACTCCACAATCGATGTTCTCTCAATGAAATAAAGATGGGAAATGTGCAGAATCAATCAACTGGACAAATTACATGGGAGGGAATAATGGTTCCGCATAAACACAAGTCCATGTTATATCTTCTCAAATTTCCGTGGGGAACACATGAAATCATGAAGGCTGTCCAACACATACTGAGTATTAGTTCGCTTTTCAGCTGTGTAGAGGACGACACAGTTAGTCAGCTATATTCCGGCAACCCAACAGGCCTTCCGGACATCTCCTGCCGTTAGCTGAAAACGTGAATCAATCCCACCACAGACCACGCACCCCCAGACAGAATCATCCTAGGAAACCGGCTACATATATATATATCTCAATTGGACGATATTCGACAATGAGCGAAGTATCGGAAATAGCCCCTGCTGAAGGCTGTGGCTCTGAAAATAGAAGTATCCCTACCGTTCTTGCGACTTGATATACTTTGAAAGTAAAAAAAAAAAATCTTCCATTCCCTTTGCTATCACAGTATTCCACGTCAAACTCATACCTTCCTTACGACTGTACATAGTCATTTTTTTTTTTTTTTGCACATGTCGGAACACACACACATACTTTATAAGTCTGATGCTCAAGACGAACCTGTCGCACATCCCTTACTACTAAGTGTAATACTTCTCCAATAACTGATTGCCGCCGAAACGAATCAATATTGAGCATGAATGAGCGATGGATGAACATGTCTTATGTTTGCCTCTGAGTGATACCACTTTGTGTTAGAAAGAGAGGCGTAATCATCTTACAAACAGCCAGATGTTACAAACCACGATCGCAGCAACCATGTTAATTTCACAATAAGTCATGGTTCTACAAGTGCTCACAAGTATCGCTAACCATTTACACCCACTAGTGAATCATATTCGTGCCACTTTCATATCTCAAAACGAGTCACATTTTTCGAACCAGTCTGTTACAGTGAAATTCCAACATGGCTTTTTAGGCAGTACCTATTCCTCTTGCTACTGCTGCCATTCCTGCAACTTTGTGCATGTGATTGTTCCACTTTAAGTCGGAACTGAGCAGAAGTCAGAGAGAGCTATATCTATCACCTTCAGCAACCTTTGTAGACACGTGACGTTGAGTTATTTAGAAACGTGACGTGAGTTATTGCGACAGGGCCACGTTTTGAGCATTCGGTGAGAATGGGAACATGTTGTCGTAGCTCTGCCAACAGTGTTCAGTGTGTGAGGTCAGCACCAAATGAATCCTGGAGCTAAAACATGAGGTAGTATGAAAGACAGTATGGGAACTGTGGGAAGGACGAGAATTTTGCTACTGCATTGTGGTGCGTCTCCAAACTACATACAGGTACAACAGTCTAAAGCAGATCCACGTCCCTCAGGGCCCATTCACGACTATCACCCCAACATGCTATCATCGATATTCTGTACCATTCAACACGGGAAAATTATGAACTATAATAGCTCCACTAACTTCATCCAGTAAAGAACTTGATAAGATTTTTACTGCATCTATCTCCTCCCATACAACGGAAAAAAATACCGTTTGCGTGCTGGCATTGAGCACATGTGGCAGTCCTATTAAATATAGAGGTACTGATCCATTGTACAGACTAGTCTGAAGTTTCATCACCTGTATTGTAGTAGGATGACTGTATTCCACAGACTATACCATAAGTTGCAAGAGACGCTCCCTTTGACCCTATGTCATTGTTTGAAACATTGTTTTCTTCTGTTGTAATACGCTTTGTACACTGCCATACATTTTGTTTTTTCCGCCACTACTTCGAGGTCTGTGTCAGGTTCTAAACTGACATTAACCCGTTCTGATCCATTGCCTCTCGCAGAAAATAGATGTTGCATGGTGTAAATTATGTTGTTGCTGCTGCTACCATAACACACACACACACACACACACACTGGATGATTTTAAATAAAAGACAGTTACAGCATAAGGAAACTGGAAGTGTTTTGCGGCGTTGTGGAGCGTTTCCAAACTGCTCTCCGAAGGTGATTGTCGACTTCTACATATAAACTCATCTGTCACAGTGTCGGTATAGTTGATGACTCTGTGTTCCATTTTGATTGATTCCTCGTATTGCAATCATATACGCGATCACTGTTTCCATGCTAGCCATCCCCAGAAGGTGTTGTCCCTCCACCAAAGCTCTTTCTCCATCTCAAACAAGCGATGTTACTCAATCATTATGTGGCAACCAACAACCTACTAGAGGACGGAAGGGGTGGAAAAGATACTGTTGATGTACTGTAGCAATAAGCATCACAGTTGGTAGTGCAAACAGTTTTAGCAATTTTACAGTAATTTCAACACCGACCAATGATGCGACAGCATGCTTCCCAGATTCGGTATCATCGTTAAACCACTCCCTCCTCTACCTTGCGTGTACCATTGGGAATGTATATAGATGGCTGTGCAGTACGCCCATTCATTGTTAATTCTCGAACATATACATCATCAGAGTATTCCAGACAGCGATCTACCTATTTCTAGCGCCTTGAGCGTAATTTACGATCTTTCTCTATGTGGATGGGAATCACAGGGCGTTCTCGCATTCTTAGGATGAAGTTAGAGACTGAAAGATCCCCTCGCACTGTCTTTGGCCAACCAACCCTGCTGCGCTGTTACTGATTTAATCTGCAGATGACCAGAAGTAGACCTGTTCTGCAACCAGCCAAGTGCACAAGATTTATACAGATGCATGCATGTCGAGGAGGTTAGCACTCCTTATCGTTGTATAGTAGTAGATTAGAATGTGTTGCGATGTAATAGCAGACGGTCAAGAAGAACAAGAAACAGGTGGTTTTTATGCATGACGGAGCTCCATACGGATGGAGTTTGAAGCATTTTTACGTAAAGGGGAAAATGACCATGAAAGGAGACGTGTTTCCAGCAGATGAAAAGCTTCCATTAACTGACATCAAGATGCCATTTGTTATAGTATGCGACGAGGCATTCCGCTTGCGAAAGAATATTCTCAAGACTTACACTCGCTCGTCTGCCCAGCATGATAAATCAAAAGCGACCTTCAACTATAAACTGTCACGAGCGCGCCCAGTTTCTGAAAACGCTTTAGGACTTTTGTGTCAGGTATTTCGAGTGTTCTACACAAATCTGAATCTGCAACCCAACACATGTGATAAACTCGTTACAGCTTGTTGCTGTCTACACAATCTCCTCAGGGACGCCTATTTAGAAAAAAGAGGACGAGATTTTTTTGAACTTGACCATAACGTGAGTTTACCACAGAACATTATTCCCCTGCCCCGAACAGGGGAATTCTACTTCTGTGAACCTACAAATCAATGATTGCAA
Organism: Schistocerca piceifrons; assembly: GCF_021461385.2. NCBI lineage: Eukaryota > Metazoa > Arthropoda > Insecta > Orthoptera > Acrididae > Schistocerca > Schistocerca piceifrons. Next base: position 538,497,555 of record NC_060149.1, read on the forward strand.
CCCGGAAAAGAACTAAGGCGCAAATAAAGGAAATAAATTATTGTTACTACTCGTAACAACTATTGTTGTAATCGTTTGGTGACAGAAAGAATGGAAGCATTGTTGTAGCCTCCATATTGTACAATTTGTCACAGTAGGAAAAAAACATAAATAAATGAATGTGTATATACAAAACACTTACCATCTTTTTTCATTGCTTCTCCTATCTTCTTCCACACCTTATCCTTTGCCATCACATTTCTGAAATCTGTATGCTTATGATCATACAGTATAGAGTATCTGCTCACATACTCCACTAACTGTTCGTCGTCGTCATCGTGAAAACCTTTCTTCGACATAGCGCTTCGTTGATTTCTGCAGTCGTCACACACCTGGCAGTCGTTGGCCCAACTGCTTGACTGCTTCTGCAGCGGCCGAGGCGCGGCAGTCGCAATGACGTCACGACCGCCGACTGCCGAGCAGTTACAACGACAATGTTACATTGCTTTGCCTAAGAGCAGTAGTCAACTGCCTGCAGTCACTGCCGGCCGCTACGGCCGGCAGTTGCAGCGAAACTACCTTAAGATGATTCTGTCTGGGGGCGCAGTGGTGGTCGCCGTGGCTTGTGGTGCAAAATCATTCACGTTTCCGGCTAATGGCAGGAGCTATCCGGATGGAACGGCCTGTAGGGGTGTCGGAATATAACTGACCTAACTGTGTCGTCCTCTACACGGCTGTATAGCGAAATAATACACAGTATGTGTTGGACAGTCTTCGTGAGTGTGTGTTCCCTACGTAAATTTGAGAAGATTCAAAATGGCCATGTGTTTGCGCTGCACCATTATTCCCTCCCATGTAAACTGTCTGGCTGATTGCTTCTTCACATTTCCCATCTATATTTAGTTGAGAGAACATCGATTTTGGAGTGTGCTGGGTGCATCTAGCAGGTGAAACATGGGTGGAAGACACGTTTGCAGGTTCTCTAGAGATAAGAGACACCTTAATTGACTTTGTAAATTATAAGGATGATTTGGGATCTGTTATATCACTGACATTAGTATTCACGAGTTCAAATCTTCTATTTTTTCGAGTTTTCACGCAAAGGTCTTCGCAGACGAGATAAGCTTCTAGTTACTCAGTGGTTTAGAGCATGCTCCACGTCGATAAAGTTTCGGGTTTCTAGACCAATAATTTCCAGTTTATATCTTTGGAATTGTACTGCGCAGGTGATACTGCTATGTAACCATATTGCTATGTGCTTGATATCAAGAAGTATCGCGAAAATGGTACGATATTCTGGTAAACCATGTGAAAATACTTATGTTCTTGTAATCCCAGAGTGTAGTGGGTGTAGAAAGCATGCAAGCAGGCAGGTTGGGGCCAGAAACAGCAACGCTTTTGTGACGAGGGGTGCGACCCAGCCTATGTACGACTGTCGATAGCTATACGCAAGATGCAGAACTGGTGGTTTTGTATGACACAAGATATGAACTTTTTGTTTACTCTATCAAAACGGTATGTGGTGACATATAGCCGAGTTGGAGGTCGGTCCCACGCTGAAATATTCAAGCTTCTGTCATCAGCGGTAATTGTGGAAGTGTCGTTCCGTATTTGACGATTTGTAGACCACTTTTGCAAGGTTTAACTGTCAGTGCAATATGGCGATCTGTAAAAAATAATTTTGCCACTGGAAGTCTCGTCTGCAAAAAAAAAAAAAGGCGGACAGTGCTTCCACACCAACAGCATGAGTGATTTGACGGGTAAATTCAGTAAGAGCCAATTAGAGTGCTCCGTTCATTCACCACACATCCTTTGTGCTGGGACATAGGAGTCTCTACATAGCGGTGAGAACGTTTACCATTTCGGAGACGTTAGTTGAAAGCATGACGTCACGATTTCCAAGGAGGCTAGCACGTGATGGACGGGGTGCTTCGTTAGGACCATCAGTATGAATGCATTCGGTGTTATTCTGGGTTATTCGCGTAAAAAGGTCCTGTTAGGATGGAAATTTCTATGCAGACAAGCTGTAAAATCACAAAAGCCTCTACAACAACAACAAAAGCGACCATTAACTATTTCTGTGACACTTACTATTTCCCGGAAGGGGCTGATATGTAATGGACTGGCTAACCTGTTAGGATCGCTAGGAAGAGTGCAACCTTTGTTATTCTGTTCTATTTTCGTAAACAGATTCTGAAGGCATTGCAAAAGATTTCTATGGCGCATCCAGAGGGAGACTTAGCACTTATTTACATAGACATGAGACATGTGACGTCAGTATAACACTGACAAACTCTTAGCTGTGCTTGAGATGGTGAGCTGCTAGGGAAACACCTCTGCGCCATCGTGCCAGCAACAGTGATTAGCTAGGCGCTCAGTCCAGAACCGCGGGACTGCTATGGTCGCAGGTTCGAATCCTGCCTCGGGCATGGATGTGTGTGATGTCCTTAGGTTAGTAAGGTTTAAGTAGTTTTAAGTTCTAGGGGACTGATGACCACAGATGTTAAGTCCCATAGTGCTCAGAGCCATTTGCACCATTTGAACAGTGATTAGGTAAACACATGCGCGGCTGGAGGGATCTCACAGGCTGATTGGATGTGCTCATGCTGCCCCAGCGTGTGTGCCTTGGGGTCTCTGTAGGGAACAATTCACTTACCTTTAGTTCAAATGGTTCAAATGGCTCTGAACACTATGGGACTTAACATCTGAGGTCATCGGTCACCTAGAACTTAGAACTACTTAAACCTAACTAACCTAAGGACATCACACACATCCATGCCCAAGGCAGGATTCGAACCTGCGACCGTAGGGATCGCTCAGTTGCAGACTGAAGCGCCTAGATTTATGGTAGCACGGATTATGCATTATAGAAACAGAGAGGGAGAAGTTGCTGCAGGTCATTTGACCATTTCTTCCTGATGTTTCGTCAGGATGTGTGGCATAGGTTGCATTCAACTTGTATTCAACCGATTGTTCTGTGTCGGTCTTACAGCAGTGTCTACTTGCGATCGTTAACAGTAAATCTCTCGGTCGTCAGAGGACTTCCATCTCACGTGTGATGAAATGTGACACTTTCCTCTAAGCGAACGATGATTTATATGATGTACTCCAATTCCCTGTCGCATCTTCAGTGTAAAATCGATACTTCAGTTTTATAACGAAGTTAGCGATAGGTGTTTGTGAGTCACTGCAATCCCCTGTCTATACATCTGCTTGACAGATGTGCTGTTTACAGAGTTAGTGGCGGCATGACTTGTAATTTCACATGTCGGACGCCGCTGCAATGCATTTATCTGTTTCCTTGTAACAGGTATTCTCCGTTAACAACGATCATTTTATATAGGACTGATGTGAGTATAATATAATTTCTGAACCGTGATTGGATGTGGACAGTGGACGCTGTACATCTCTGGAAAGCTATATTGTGCATGTATCACACAGAGCCACTATTTTAAGGAAGTAGTTTTCTCGTTTTACGGTTCGATATCATAGTTTATCATAGAGAAACCTGCAAGAAGGATGTATGTCATGCACTGGAAATATATATTTCTTACATTGGATTATGAACAGCGCTGCATTCCACACGACCGATAGGTTGGAAACTCAAGTGATCTAACATTATAGCCTGTTTTAAGTTCGGAATGTTGTAGCCTTAGGAGTGCGTGTGTTTATATTCTCTCTTACAGGTACTGATCCTAGACTCTAGAACAATACTTTAGAGTTGATAACATAGTTGATTTACGTGAAATGCTTCGAACTCCATCCATCTGCAGCTCCATCATGCATAAAAATCACCCCTTTCTTGTTCATCTTATTCATCTGCTATTACATCACAACACTTTCAAATCTGTTACTATACACCGATAAGGGGTGCTAACCTCCTCAACATGGGTTTATCTGCAGAAATCTCGTGTACATGGGTGGGCGAGGACTCGATTAGCTCCATTCATTCACGAGACGCGGAGTGTAGCGGTCAACTTCTGGTCAGCTGCAGATTAAATCGGTAATGGTGCTGCAGGGTGGGCTGGTCAAAGACAGTGTGGGGGGCATTTCAGTCTCTAATTTTATCCTAAGACTGCGAGAATGCTCTGTGACTCCCATCTGCATAGAGATAGATCATAAATTATGCACTATGCTCGAGGTGCTAGAAATATGTAGAGTGCTGTCTGGTATACTTTGATGATGTATGTGTTCAACAATTAACAATGAATGAATGTACTGCATAGTCATCTACCTACATTCGCAATGATACTCGCAAAGTAGAGAGGGGGCAGTTTAGCTATGATACTGAAATTGGGAAACTTATTTGCTTATGCATTAAAGAATGAAATAGAGTGGTCGGTTGTGGTGGGGTTGTAACGAGGTACAATTTAATAGTAGACTGATGATGGATTCTAGGGACAGAGAGGGAGAAGTTGCTGCAGGTCATTTGACCATTTTTTTCCTGATTTTTCGTCAAGATGCATCAGTTGTGTGACCACTTGTCCTGTGTGGGTCTTACAGCAGTGTCTACTTGCGATCGTTAACAGTAAATCTCCCGGTCGTCAGAGGACTTCCATCTCACGTGTGATGAAATGTGACACTTTCCTCTAAACGAACGATGATTTATGCGATGTACTCCATTCCCCCGTCACATCTTATGTGTAAAATCGATACTTCAGTTTCATAACGAAGTTACCGATAGGTGTTTGTGAGACACTGCAATCCCCTGTCTATACATCTGCTTGCAGATGTGCTGTTTACAGAATTAGTGGCGGCATGACTTGTAATTTCACATGTCTGACGCCGCTGCTATGCGTTTATCTGTTTCCTTGTAATGGGTATTCTCCGTTACCAACAATCATTTTATGTAGGACTGATTTGGGTGTAATATAATTTCTGAACCGTGATTGGATGTGGACAGTGGACGCTATACAATCTCTGGAAAGCTATAATGTGCATGTATCACACAGAGCCACTGTTTAAAGGAAGTAGTTTTCTCGTTTTACGGTTCGATATCATAGTTTATCATAGAGAAACCTGCAAGAAGGATGTATGTCATGCACTGGAAATATATATTTATTACATTGGAGTGTTAACAGCGCTGCATTCCACATGACTGATAGGTTGGAAACTCAAGTGATCTAACATTATAGCCTTTTTTAACTTCGGAATGTTGTAGCCTTAGGAGTGCGTGTGTTTATATTCTCTCTTACCAGTACCTTACAGGTACTGATCCTAGACTCTAGAACAATACTTTAGAGTTGATAGCGTAGTTGATTTACGTAAAATGCTTCGAACTCCATCTGCCTGGAGCTCCAAAAAAAATGGCTTTAAGCAATGTGGTACTTAACATCTGAGGTCATCTGTCCCCTAGACTTAAAACTAGTTAAACCTTACTAACCTAAGGACATCACACACATCCATGCCTGAGGCAGGATTCGAACCTGCGACCGCAGCAGCAGCAGCGCCGTTCCGGACTGAAACCCCTAGAACCGCCCAGCCACAGCTTCCGGCTGGAGCTCCATCATGCATAGAAATCACCCCTTTCTTGTTCTTCTTAACCGTCTGCTATTACATCATAACACTTTCAAATCTGTTACTATTCACTGATAACGGGTGCTAACCTCCTCGACATGGGTTCATTGGAGAAATCTCGTGTACATGGGTGGGCGAGGACTCGATTAGCTCCATTCATTCACGAGACGCGGAGTGTAGCGGTCAACTTCTGTACAGCTTCAGATTAAATTGGTAATGGTGCTGCAGGGCAGGCTGGTCAGAGACAGTGTGGGGAGCATTTCAGTCTCTAATTTTATCCTAAGACTGTAAGAATGCTCTGTGACTCCCATCTGCATAGGGATAGATCATAAATTATGCTCGAGGTGCTAGAAATATGTGGAGTGCTGTCTGGTATACTTTGATAATGTATGTGTTCAACAATTAACAATGAATGGATGTACTGCATAGTCATCTATCTACATTCGCAATGATACTCGCAAAGTAGATAGGAGGCAGTTAAGCTATGATACTGAAATTGGGAAACATGCTGTCGCATCATTGCTCAGTGTTTAAATGACTGTAAAATTGCTAAAATTCTTCACACTATCAACTGTGATGCTTATTATTAGAGTACATCGATGGTGTCTTTTCCACCCCATCCGTCCACTGGTACGCTGTTGGGTATGACATAATGATTGACTGACATCGCTTGTTTGAGTTGGAGAAAGAGTTTTGGTGGAGAGAAAACACCTTCTGGGGATGGATAGCACCAAAACAGTGATCGCGTACATGACTGCAGTATGAGGAATCTGTCGAAATGGAACGCAGAGTCATCAGCTATTCCATCATTGTGACAGATGCATTTAAATGTAGAGATCATCAATCACTTTCGGACAGCAGTTTGGAAAATCTCCACAACACCGCCAAACTCTTCGAGTTTCCTTATGTTGTAACTGTCTTTTATTTAAAATCATCCAGTGTGTGTGGCCACGGTAAAAACATGATTTACACCATGCGATGTCTAGTTTTCTGCGGCAGCCAATGGATCAGAACGTGTTAATGTCAGTTTAGAACCTGACACAGACTTCAAAGTTGTGGCAGAAAAAAACAAAATGTATGGCAGTGTACAAAGCATGTTACATCAGAAAAAAACAATGTTTCAAACAACGACACAGGGTCACAGGGAGCGTTTCTTGCGACTCACAATATAGTCTGTGGGATATGGTCATCCTCCTACAGTACAGGTGATGAACCTTTTGCGCAGTAGATCAATACCTGTATATTAGTAGGATCATCAAATGTGCTCACTGCCAGCATGCATGCAGTATTTGTTTTCGATATATGGGAGGAGAGAAATGCAGTAGAAATCTTATTGAGTTCTCTATTGGATGAAGTTAGTGGAGCTTTTATAGTTCATAATTTTTCTCCAGTGGATGGTACAGAATAACGATGATAGAATGTTGGGGTGTGGGACATGGACCTGTAACATCCGCTTGTAGTTTGGAGAAGCACCACAATGCAGTAGCAAAATCTGTCTCCTTCCCGCAGTTCCCATACTGTCTTTTATAATACCTCGGGTTGCAGGATCAAGCTTCGTTTCCGTCGAATGGTCAAAACATAGTTCTGTCACAGTAACTCGGCTTCGCCTGTTTCTACACGGGTTGCAGAAGGTGGTAGACATAGCTTTCTCTGACTTCTACTCAGTTCTGACTTACATTGGAACGATCACATGTGCAAAGCTGCAGGGACGGTAGTGTAGAGTCTAACGGGTAGTTGCAAGATGCAGATAGGTTCGAGAAAGGTGGCTCGTTTTAAAATATGAGAGTGCCAGAGATATGATTCACTTGTGGCTGTAATCATTAAAAGACTTCTCCATATGATTTAATGCAGGTATGTGGTTGAGTGGAAAGACTTGATTCAAAATCATAGACATCACTTCTACCTAAAGCATAGCACTAGAGATCTGAAAAGCTAGTGTACATTTCTTACGACCTCAATAATCACACCATCTACTGCTGTTTGTTATCCTTCTCAATCAATCATCACCTATAATTCAGTGTATATGTCGCAGAGCCTCTGACATGGCATCGAGACACAATGTGTTACAAATACTGGAGAAATATCTAGTAGAGGTGGCGTGAGGGAGTTGCAGATACTGTTTCATACCACGCTCCTTAGCCGAATCACTTTCAAAATTCGGTAATTTTGTAACGAGGGTGCACTGTCGGCAAAGTGTAACTGCACTGCTGGTCTGACAATATGCACTCCGGTGATCACCATCTATGTTCAGTGTCACAGTATTTGTCTGGAAAAACCCTGTCATTTGTAGGTAATGCCATACATGGATTTATAAAGCTGGTGTAGCTTTGAACATGGATAGTTGTGTGCACCTGTAGAACCAAGGTCGCTTGTGATGGTAATATGGTTGTGTTTTTTTTTAACATATAGCGGTTTGTAAGACGATTACGCCTCTCTTTCTAAGACATGGTGGTAGCACTTGCAAGAAAAACTTATGAGATATGTCCACCCATCGTTGATTTTTGGTCAGTATTATTTTGTACCACCAGCAATCAGTTATTGACGAAGTATTATATTTAGTAGCAGGGGGTGCGTGATAGGTTCGCTTTGAACATCAGGCTTTTAAAGTATGTGTTTGTGTCCCGACATGTGCACAGGAAATGACTATTTCCAATCGTAAGGAAGGTATGGATTTGATGTGGAGCACTGTGACAGCAAATGGTATGGATATTTCTATTTCCAGAGCCACAGCCATCAGCAGAGTGTATTTCCAATACTTCGCTCATTGTTGAATGTCGTTCAACTGAGACTGCAATCGTAACAGTTAGTTGTACATACAGTGATAAAATATATGTGAGGCCGGTTTTTTTCCTAGGACGATTCTGTCTATGCATGCTTGGCGTGCAGCGCTGGTGACCTGTGACTGGAATGATTCACATTTCCCATTAATGGTAGGAGCCTTCTGAATGTAGATGGCTGTTGGAGCGTAGGAATGTAGCTGACTTAATCGTGTTGGCCCCTAGACGGCCGAATAGGGAACTAATACTTAGTATGTGTTGGATAGCTTTCTTGATCGTGTGGAAATTTGAGAAGATTCAATATGGACGTGTGTTTGTGCTGGACAATTATTCCCTCCCATGTAAATTGTCCAGTTGACTGCTTGTGCACATTTCGCGCCTTTATTTAGTTGAGGGAACATCGATTGTGGTGTGTGCATATAGCAGGTGGAAGACACGTTTGCCACTTCTGTAGATATGAGAAAGACCTTATTTGACTTTGTAAATGATAAGGGGGTGATTTGGAATCTGTTACATCACCGACATTGGTATTCGCAAGAGGAAATATCAGTTTCCTCTATTTTTTTCGAGTCCTCACGTAACATTTTTGGCAGATGGGATAAGTTTCTAGTTACTCAGTGGTTTACAGCAGAATCCACCTTGCTAAAGTTTCGGGTTTGTAGAGAAATAATTTCCAGTCTATATCTACAGAGTTACATTGCACGAGCGAACGGTAGGACACTGCTATGTGCTTGATATCGATATGTATCGCGTAAATGGTATAATACTATGGCAAACTATGTGACAATACATGTATTCTTGTAATCCCAGAGTCTGGAAATGAGTGTAGAAAAGCAAGCATGCAAGTGGAAACAGTAACGTGTTTTTGCAGACCCCAAACTTATGGAACAGATCTGAGAGTGACTTCGGTCCACTGAGAGGGCTCTGGTTATGCTTTGGGAGGAAATATCTAGTGCAACGAGAAGTATACCTATGGTGCATATACTTATGCTGTCTGTCTTCGCAGTATATGTACGAGTGTCTGGCGGTCGATAGCTATATGAATTATGTAAAAGGGGCGATTTTATATGGTCTAGGGTACGAATTGTATGTTTACTACATGGACACAGTATACGGTGGTACAGTGCCGTGTTGGAGATCAGTTTAATGCTCTAATATTCAAGCTCCCGCCCTCAGTGGAAGTGCGGTGTAATTGAGTAAGAGTCGTTCCGTATTTCCCGATCTGTAGGCCACTTTGCAGTATGTCCCCTCATTGGCACCCCTAAGTGTCCCCTCGCATTTCTCTTGTTGTTCTATCGATAGTGATGTTGATTACAGTACACCAACCCGTGTCGGTGATGTCTTTCCATGCATTACGTCGGTGGGTGCGGCATTCACAGTGCCTGACGCCTGTCCTTCATAAAACTTGTATGAGAGAATCTTGGCAGGATGCAGCACGTTCCACAAGCGCTGATTCGAAGACTCTGTTAAATAATTTCCTAGGACTGAGGAGATTCGATACATATAGCCACTGTGAGTATAGGCACATGATAATTTTTTTGGGCATTGTACAGATAAAATAACTGCACATTTGTGTAGAATGTGTATATATTGCAGTGTAATGTTACTGTGGCTTATGTTGTGGCATGACCAGAGAAGATGAGTGTGTGTCCTATCATGAGGGATGTATAGATTCAGCACATCGATGACCACGAGGGTATGAGAGAGTTTTTTATGTGGAAAATTATGTGCACCATAGATACTAAGATACGTTCCAGAACCACAGCTGTCAAGAGGAGACATTACCTTTACATCGATCAGTATCCGACTGCATCAGAAATCGTAATATTTAATTGTAGTTACACTGGTAAATATGTCCCTTGCTCCCAAGACAACTTTTGCAGGGTTTAACTGTGAGTGCAATGTAGTGATCTGTACAAAATAATTTTGCCACTGAAAGTCTCATCTGCAGAAAACAATGACGGATGGTGCTCCCACACCGGTAGCAGCAGCAGTTTGACAGGTAAATTCTGTGACGAAAGGACTGTTCCGTTACATCGTTAGGAACAATGCACCCTGTGCGCTGCTGGGAGGCATTGGAACATCTCTCTCAGCGCTGGACCCGCACCGCAGCTAAGCATCATCGCGCCAGCAACGGTGCCTAGGTGAACACGTATTTCGATAGGAATTTCTCAGGTGTCAAGTATGAAAGAGATGCTGCCCTCTCATCCTTGTGGGACCCAAACTGACACCTACGCTTCGCTTGGCAGCTGACGACCGTGTCGTCACTCTGCGGGGACCGCTGGTGCATCCCGACTCCTGGGGGACGTGTGCGGAGTCAGCGGTAACGGCGCCGGGCGTCGAGGTGCGAGATGTGTTTTTTATTCGCGATCTTTTGTTTAAACTATATTCCATCGATTCCACTGACAAATAGGATGCTGCAAATTAAAAAAAAACTACCCCATACATGTGAAGAATATTGATTTAATTAATTTGCATTAATTTTTTACAGCAAGGCGGTGTTAGAGGTACAATAGTTAAGGGGAAGGTGTGCGTGAGTGGATGACATGGAGCAGAACAGCAGGTTAAATGCAAATCACTAGGTTGAGTTGCATAATGTTTATATAAAATGCAGTACAGTAGTTTAAGAGGGTGGGTGACAAAGAAGAATGAGCCAGAAATGGCGCTCTACAGCATGTGACATGGGAAAAGTGTACCAGAAAATGGTGAGAGGATATAACTAATTACTTAATTTGGTATCAAAGGCGGTACAATAGTTTAAGGAAATGGGGTTACATGGAAAACCACTTGACAGAACAATAGGTTAAGTGCTGACAAAGGGCCAAATATTAGGTTAAGGCACCAAGGGTACAGTGCCGAACATTAGGTTATACAACATGTAATTATTTCTTACAAGACGTACATGATGAGCAAGTGAAAACCAACCTCCACAGACCGATTTTTTTAAATAAATAACAATATACCCTTTAATTCCCTGTTATGAGATCCTTCCTCTCCACCACCAGACCGGGACCTTTGTTTATGTCACAGAAGGGACGACAGTGCCCTGTGGTGGCAGTAGTGTGTACTAGGTCAGTTGGACTCCGGACTTGTCCTGATGGACTTCCTGGCATTTTCTAGGAGAGGGGGGGGGGGGGGCGGAGAGGAGGATTTATCAGGGGGGGGAGAGGTTAATTAAGTAGTCAATCAAATTGATAAGAGTGCGAGGGGCCTATTACAGTATCTCAGACCTGAAAGTGTAGCTGAAGCAGCGAGGGGGGAGAGGGTTGGGGGAGGGGTTGGGATGACAGTAGGATAAGTTTCTGTCAATCAAAAGGAAGGACCCTTTTAGCAGAACAATAGGTTAAGTACCTGTCAATCAAAGGAGAATAATAGGTTTGTCCCTGAGGGCATACTTGCCCCTGATGTAGGCAACCCGCACTAACGAAATGCGCTGATGCCCGCCTTGTCCCCCTGGTGTAATATACCACTGGAGGATGCGGAAATCCAAATGACTATTCAAGTTGGTTTGTTACTCTATGAAACAGGAGCTATACCATCAGAGTTCTGAAGAAATATCATCAACACAATCCCAAAGGCAGAAGAAGTAGATAAGTGCGAAAAATATTGCACATCAGCCTAACAGCTCTTGCATCACATTTGCTGACAATAATAATATACAGGAGAATGCAAAAAGAAAATGGACAATTTGTTAGACGTCGAACAACTTGGCTTTAGGGTAAGTAAAGGCATCAGAGAGGCAGTTCTGGCATTCCACCGGATTATGGAACCAAGAATTAAGAAAAATCAAGATAACATCATAGGATTTGTCTATCAACAATGTAAAATGGTACAAGACGTTCAAATTTCTCAGAAAATATCAGTAAACTATAGGGAAAAAATGCGTAATATACAATATGTATAAGAACGAAGGGGTAACAATAAGAGTGAAAGACCACGACAGAAGTGCTCGGATTAGAAAGGGTGTAGGACAGAGATGCAATCTTCTGCTCCTATTGTTCAGTCTGTACATCGAAGAGGCAGCGACAGAAATAAACAAATGAGAGTTTCCACAAATTACTACAATCAGTCGCATAATGGATAAAAGTTTTAGTACAAGAATGGTTCAAGAGTGGGATTATAATTCATGGTGAAAATATGTCAGTGTTATAAGGGCCGATCGAAAAGTTTCAGTCTGAGTTACAGCGTATATGCCACGTAATGCATCTCCGTATGTGGGTACATAGGCACCGACATGTAGGCAAAGGATTAGTCTACAGTGACCAGATTTTTCATGTGAAAAAACGGGACATTTGCGAAAAATTTGAGTAAGAAAACCGGACAATACGGGACACTAGACAAGAAGAAAATATTCTGTGTATATGACTGCAACGCTTTACTAAAATGAATAAAAACTAGAGTTTATACATATAAAACTGCGCGTATTTAAATACGACACTTCAAAACATGCTTGTAACAGTAGTGCATCATTTCATAATTCGTTGTTTTTCCAAGAACTGACTATTATTCAAAATACTGAGAAACTGATAGAATTATTTCTAACAAATGAGCACTTATGTAGACATCAAAAATCTGTAGGCTGTTTAGCTATTGTATCAGGAGCGCCGATACTAACTTCAAAGTTATCAGAAGACCTAATATCTTTCAGAAGCTTTGACTTGGTTAACAGAAGGTAGCAGAACTCGTTGCAGTAAGGTCTTCATAATGGGCCTTAACTATTACAATTGTTTCAGCAGTTTCAGTGGTAAAACGGTTTTCTTCATCAATCCAAAGGAAACTAACAACTGAAAATACCCTTTCCACAACAGCAAGAGCAACATTTGCAAGTTTCTCTATATTTTTACATGAAGTACCTGTACTTTTAGATGTATGGAATACATCACACCATCTGTTGTCTGTTTCCAAATTAGCTTTGTCCCATTCCTCAAGTTTCTTGGATACAAAATTGTTCATACATCCTACCTATTCAAATAATATATTTCCTCTATCGGAAATGTTGCATCTGAATCTACTACTCTAAGAATTGACAGACAATTGAAAATGGAGAAGCCCACATTTCTAAATAAGTCACAAAAGTGGCAGAAAATAAATTGGTAATCGTCTCATATTCTGACTGAGTGAAAATGCCTTCCTTTTCCAGGTTTATTAAAATTGAAGAAATAACTTAGGTTTGAAATTTACTAAATTTCCTGTTACTGAGTTTTTTCTTTACACACCTTTAACTCCTCAGTTGATTCAGTAGCTGAAATCATGGTTCTTTTCAACTTTTGGATTGAATCTGAAAACATTTTCAATTGACTTTGTGTGAAATGAATCCTAAGAAGTAACTGTGGTTAAAAAAAATGTTCCAGTGATCTAGAACACCTAACCTGAGACAGAAAATTAAATTTCAAAGGTTCATACATATCAGTAACTCTTGTAACTTCTGGCAACAATGACAACCATCTAGTTTTAATACTACCTAGAACATGCTTGTATTCAGTATCAGCAAAATCACAGAATGATTTCAGTGCCTCCAGACACACAATGAGAAACATTTTATTTACTACTGCTTTCGTGAGATTGGAAAAAATGTCTTCACTTGTTTGAACTCCATTGTGTACCTCATGGGTTGCACGATCGATGCCTTGAATGTTCATCTTGAGAACACTGTTCACTTTGGAATAAACATTGTTTGTTTCTGCACTCTTGCATCCATCAAAGTTGTTAGTACAGTTATCTGCACAACATGTGACTATTTTGTTAACTATATTTTGCTTTTTTCAAATATACAGAATATAGCTAGCTAATAATTCTGCCGTTTTTCCACCAGTGTTCTGAAGACAGATTGTTTTACACTGAAGACCTTTGGTAGGAATGAAATACGTAGCTGTAGTCGGCACCAGCTTTAAGCTTTTGTGGTTTGATACATCCGCCATCACAGAGACATACTTCGTATCTGTAAGTTCTGTTAAACTGCATGCACTGCGTACGGCGATAAACGTTCACTAGAATCGACCCGCATTTTGTCCTGTAATATATGAATTTCTTCTCAGGCCTCTGATGAGAAGAGCCGTCCATTGAAAGGAAGAAATGATTGCGTTTTGCGGAATGGAACGCAAACGGTTCTTCTTCCGCAGTGATGCGTTTATCTTCGTCTGTTTGTAGTTTATTCGTATTTACAGAGCAAGTTACCCTGCTAGAAGTTCTCGCAGAAACTGCCAATATGTGCTTCTTTTTTTTTTTTTTTTTTTACGTGATGCGCTATATCGGCACGTCCTCCGTCTTCAATAGAAATAGCTTAACGACACAACGTACATTCTACCTTCATACTCGTGGTTTTCTTCCAGAAAGGGTACTCTTCTTTCATGGTTTGCTAGAAAGAACATTTTACCTTCCCATATTAACGGGTACGAGTTAGTTTCACGCACAGCAAACAACAGACAATGGAGCGCACCAAAGCAAGCTTGGCGAACTCAGTGCTGAAACTGCTGCCTACTTCTCATTTGTCTGTAACAGTCCGAAGATGTCGTGTCGGCTGCATCTACTACAAATTTATATCATCTAACAGTGACTAGGTAATTCGTAACTACAATTACAACTGAACATTGATAGCCTTATTAGTTCTTTAACGAAAATTGTCACATCCGTCCTTTATTTCCGCAGTAGCAAATAATCGATGCGGATCGCGAAGCTCAGGTCACTGGCACAGAGCATAATGACGGAAAATCTGTTCACACCTCACCTCATCCCATGATCAAAAGAATGCTTCCTTATTCCATCTTTGCGTTCAAGACTAAGCAAGACTCAAAAAAAATGTTAAAAAGCTATGTCTATGACACTAAATTGACGTTAAAAATAAATAAAAACACAAAATGAAGCAGAAGAAACGGTTACTGCTAATTGCAAAAAATGAGACATTTGGAGTCCCGTTGAATATCTTGCGGGACAACAGGTCACAGAATGAAAATAAGGACAGTTCCGTTAAAAACGGGACGTCTGGTCCCTCTAGATCAATGTGGCATTTGTGTCTTTCCGACGTGCGTGGTTATACTGAAACAGGAACTATGGCGACATTATCACCAAACGCTTCCAAACAGGACCAACGAGCTGTTATTCTTTTCTCGTGTGCTGAAGGACAAACACCGGCAGACATCCACTGGAGAATGAAGAAGGGGTAGCATAGATGATGAAATCCATCACTGTGGAATGGTGCGCGCCAAGGGATGCTGCTGCTTCAGTATAACACACCTCCCCAAATCGCAGATATATGACAGAAGTTACGCCAACTCAAGTGGGAGACACTCGAGCACCATATCCATAATCCTGATATCTCTCCATGTTATCATCACACCTTCGATCCCTTAAATAAAGCCTTGAAGAGTCGACGATACCTGTCGGAGGAGGCATGCAGCAAGAAGTTAGGACTTCATGCAGCAGGTCATGGTGTTTTACCAAACGGGTACCTTCAGCCTGGTGATCGGTGGGATGATTAAGGTCACGGCGATTTTGCCCGATTGGTGTGCCGATTCTGAACTGTACGGCCTTGAATGGAAACTTTTTGATGGCTCCTTATAAAACTCGCTGATGACACTGGTGTCCTCTGTGTAATTGCAGAAGAACTACATGACCTGTTGAATGGAATTAACAGTCTAATTGAGCACAGACTACGAACCGGCAGCAAATCTAGGAAAGATAAAAAGCGATGAGAAGTAGTAGAAATTCTGCTATCAAGCAACATAACACGTTTAGACGAAGCAAGGAGGACTTACAAACCACATTAACACAGGCAAATAGGGTGCTCCTGGCCAAGAGAAGTCTACTGGTATCTAACGTCAGCCTTAATCTGAGGAACGAATTTCTGAGACTGTATGTTTCGAGCACAGCGTTGTTTGATAGTGATCGTGGACTGCTGGAAAACAATAAAATAAGAGAACCGAAGCAGCTGAGATGTGGTGCTATAGAAGGATCTTGAAAATTATGTCAGGTTACCATATCCTGAAACCTCAAAATGAGGACACCTTCAGCGGAACGACTCATCACGCTTTTAGGACGATTCTAGTCCGGATCTCGATAAGAACGTAGAATAAGGTGAACATCGGTGACAACACATCATATACAGAGTATTCCAGGAGAAGTAGTAAATATTCAGTGATGTGAGAGGAACAACCATTCAACGCAAAAAAGTCTAGTAAACGTGAGTCTAAAATGCCTGCCTTTAAAGCTATGTGCACTTTATCTTCGATACTGTGAAACAAATCTCCCCACTTTGGTCTCCGTATTTTCGGAAACGGTAATAGGGACTAAAATAAGAAAAAATTGTCTAGTAAACATGGCCTCTAAAATGCATAAGTCAAGAGTTATGAGCACGTATTCAGTAGAAGAGATGAGTTTCATGGGTCTGAAGATGAAAGAGTGTTCATAGTTCTTAAGGTATGCGTCTTAGAGCCTTCGATTACTATACATCTTTCCTTCGAATGATCGCTCCTGTCATATCACTGAATATTGACCACTCCTCTTTGGACATCCTGTATAGCGGTGCTAGAAGGTTGATTCCACTCCCTCCCTCCCTCCTCTCTCTCTCTCTCTTTTAAATGAAAAGGTATGACTGTATTACTGGTACCTCTTGTCTGTAGTGTAACCCAGGTAACCTAATCGGTACTAATTTGGGGTGTTTTTTGTTTTAAAGTGAGAAAGTATGATTGTGTAAAACATTGACTATCATGTTACTATCGAAATCCGGATCCCCTTTAGGACAAAGAATGATCACTGTGCGTTACTCAGCAATAAAAAAATCTTAACTTATAAACTAAAACATGTTTCTGCGTCATGAACTCCATTCTGAAAATCATCAAAGTGTTGTTTCATCTTATCATATAAGTTGATTTATTGCGTGTGGAATATTAATTTCAAGAAGACGCAGCTGGATGAATACACTAGTTCGCTAGAAACAGGTGTACTGCACAAAACTAAAAAAGGTTGACATTAGCAGAAACTGTTAAAATGTATGCAGATGCTACATTAATTATAGAAAATGTGGTCATGTACATATAAATACAGATGTAAAGTAAGCCTGAAGCTATGTGTAGTGATAAGACAAGAGACAAGGAGGTTCTCTGTAGAACTGACAAAGAAAGGAAGAAGAGCGTACTTTGACAAGATCAAACAGGGTGATAAGGCATCTGTTAAGACATTAGGGAATAACTTCCATGATATTAGAGGCAATTGTAGAGGGTAAAGATCGTTGGGGGGGGGGGGGTGGAGGCAGAGGTTATCCAACAGACACTGTAGCTGAGTACTGTATATCAGGCATACTTTGCTCCACTTTTACACAGATCATGTAATGCAAAGTAGGTTTGTCAAATAACTTCTAAAAATGAGGTTAGTCTTTCGCAAAACAGTGAAAAAACCATCAGTAACATAAAACACATCGATGATGCATGTTTTAATATTATAATGTTTTAAAAATTGGAGCAAAGCAGCCCCTGTAGTAAGTTACTTTGCCCTACATAATATAAAACATTACTTTAAGACAGTATAATAGCTAGGGGCAATGTTGCCCTCTTTAAAATTTATTGTGTTACTTTATAGGACCATAGTAAACCAATATGTATGTAATTTTTGGTACTGAAGGGACAACTGTTTTTAATATATTAAAAGGTAACAGGTATGACCAAGATTCAAATTTATTTTGTTATCAAAGAAAAAGACAATGTTCCATTAGGTATGTTGGTGTGTCAAAATGTCAGTGACTACACCAGGAAAATATTTTACCCAAATTCATCACCACTGACTAACTCTGGCACTGAGAAAATGCCTCTTTCCATTAACAATTTTAAGGGGTTTATACCTTCAACTACATCATCTCATTTGTGAAAAAGTACATCTTTATTTACAGGCCATTTCCATCTATCAAGAGATGGAATCATGGTATTTATGGTTCCACCATTGTTGATAAAACTTTCAATGATTGGTCTCAGTTTTTCCAGTGTTTTTGGTAGCCTCTCTTGATTCTCAGAAGATGCTGCTAACATTCCCATTTGATTTCTTCTATATGATTCACAATCTTTGTCCAAACTTACATCAATAATTTAAATAATCAAACACTGTCTGAATTTACCCCTTCTTAAATTGTTTACTAGCACCTGGCACTGATTTAGAAGCATGTTGTGACATTTAAAGCAAATGCTCCATTTCTTATGGATTCCAGGCGTTCTTCAGGTTTTTAGTGCTGCAAATGGCAAATTGACAAGATCATAGCTACCTTTTACACACAAACCATACAATAATAAAATTAATCTCTTAGCAGTAACCATTTTCAACATAATATGATTCATCCTTTGCTGAATCAGGTCTAAAACAAAGTAATGGAAATGCTGTGGACTTACTTTGTTCTACTTTTCCAGTGGTACAAAGTTGTCCCATTTTCCCCAGAAAATAACCTTCATGGCTGTTTTCGATCATACAGTGATAAATAACTTGCTGATTACAAGTTCATGGGTATGATATAGACGATAACTAATTTCTACAGATAAATGAATCTCATTTGGCTTCTGTTTATGCAGTTTTCTGGTAGCAAAATACCGCTTCTTCTTGTCAAAAATTACCTAAAATTCATTATTACAGACTTGGTTTGCAGAAAATATGCAAGCTAGCTAGTGGCAGAATAACTCAAACATGTGAGCTAGTAGAAACTATCAACTGTTGAGCAGAATCAAAACTGTTTCGAAATGTTTATTGGAATTGGTGCTAAGCAAGATTGAAGCTTTTTTCAGAGTTGGAGAAAAGTTACCCCCTTAGGGGAAAGTAGCTCCACTTTATGCTGTGTTGGGAGCAAATACTACCCTGAGGTGAAGATGATGGCACACAGGAGGAAGTCGTGTGGGCCACATCAGACCAAGCACAAGACTAATGATAAAAAGAAGAGAAACCAAATGTGTTACAGACATGGAAGTTAGCACCCCTACCTCCAGACATAGAAAGAAAATCTGAAAATGAAACTAACTTCAACCAGTTATGAACACATTTATGTTTAGTTTTTATATTTGTACTATTTATTAAAATATATGGCAATTCCCAACTGAACTTCACTTCAGAGTGCTTTGTGCTGCCTGAATAACTATAAATTCTAATGTAAAGTTCTTGAATGCAAAACTTCTAGGTTAGGCTACACTATGAATTATTGACAGCAAATGAAACAACACGTTTACTTTTGCCAGTCACTGTTTATTTATATCCACAACGCGTTTCAAAGGTTTAACATCTTTGTATACAAATCGTGACAATTCATATGATGTATTACAACAGAGGAACGAGCCTCTAAGCACTGGAGACAGTGCCACTAGCTACCCTGAAGTTGTAACGCAACACACACGTCATATTAACATGTATAAATCCACCTTATGATGGAGGTTTAATCCTTTGAAACGCATTGTGGATATAAACAAACAGTGATTGATATACATTAAGCATGTTTCATTCAGTATAGGTCTTATTTAACGAGGGATAAAAAGGGAAATTAAACGAAACGACGACCAACCACAATAACTGGTGAAACGAGTCGCAGCCATGTTTTTACATGCAGAGTTGCCACCAGAACCAGCACCCCCTATAGGGGGTGCTGCCAGAACCCACTGGATTTTTTCGTGCATTTAACAAAACCAATATAGTGTTATTTTTTAAGCAAAGAGTATGATGAGTAGCCAAAAAACATTATAAATTAATTTTATCCCTAAAATTTAAAGCTAGTACAGTATTATGATATATGTCTCACTGAACTCACCTAAGAAAAAATAAACAGCTCGGGGTCATCAACGTCTTCTTTGACAGAAGGTTCAACACCAGAGGCAGAGGTAGTAGCAGGTGAAATAAATTCAGGTGTTTTATTTCCGTAACAGTTCCTATCTGTTTCAGCATGTCTGTTGGCAGTTCATAATTGTGGCAAATTTGTTTCTTCCTTCTCATTCCTGATCGAATCGACTACAGCGAATTCGTCATTTTGGATTTCACATCATTCTTCACTTTAGTTTTTATAACATATTTTGCACTAAAAAGTCTTTCCATTTCTACATTCGACCATGGTGACACTAGTTGTGAAAATGCAAATATTGTCAATTCATGGAATGGGTTGCTGTCACCTGCATCTTTATATTTAACGACTTCCCACCAGAAATTAACAGTGCCTGTGGTTTCAGACCATTTGACAAGAGTTAAATTTAGCCACTGAGAATCAATTTTTGTTACGGTAGCAGGATCAATATCACACGTTTCAAGGATAAGAGCCTTGGACACTGAAAGGAGTGAAATTTTCCTCAAAATTTCAGTGTTGTCTGATACTCTTTGCAACAACTGAATTATTAACTGGTAGACAAACTGCATGCATCTCTAACATAAGACATGTTCTTGTTGTAGGTGTAACTGAGATTTTCTCAATTCATCTACCTATTTTCGAATTTATGTCCTAGATATAGTTTAGGCTCTAAGTGATTCTCAAACTCTAAATTAAATTTAATTTGCTTTGCGCAGGATATGTGGGGACAACAATTTTTATCCTAAATGACTCTATTAACACATAGCATTTAACAATTTGCATGGATCCCCTGTGCTGGATTCAAAATGTCTATTGGCCATCTGCAAATCAGAAAGAATGAGTTTTAAAAATATAAAATATGCTAAACTGCATTCACCAGAAAACAGTGCATAAAGCGTTTCTGCAGTGTAACACTTGTCTTCGATTCGAGTTAATTCAAAGTGTGTCCTGAGCTCCAACCACTGATTTATAATTCTTGTAACCACAGGCTTTACGGACAACCATCACGTATCAGATACACGTGGAATTTTGAGTGATTCTACTCCTTCATTGACTGTCTGATAAATATCACGATACAAGTGTTGGGGAGATGAAGAATTAGATCGCTTTTGAATTCCTGAAGTGTATCTTTATTGTTCTTACAGTAGACTATGCACTACAATGCTCGAGGTTGGCTACTTTAAAAAATGTTGAAATCATCGATTATTGTTATTCCTAAAAATTTGATCATGTTAATGTCTGTTGATTCATCAATTAAAATGCTATACATGGTGTCACCAGTATCATGCCGCAAATTTTCATGAAACAAGGCCTTCGTACATGTTTCATAACTGCACCACACTTTGTTCTACGTATTTTAAGCTTTCTGGTGACATCACTGTCTGTGAATTTACTCTTTCACAAATCACTTGAGCGATCACATGACATGATCGCACAATGGTTGGAAACAAGTAATGGACGAGACCTTCAGCTTGATTCACTTCTAAAGATTTTTTCACGGTTTTGAAAGGTATTTTTGTTTGTCTTACGCTAGAAAGTGCTACAGCTCTCTTGTGCTTTTTGGTGCTACCATGGCTCAATATGTCAGCACAACGTGCCGACAGAGTACAATGACAAAATTTACAATATGACCTTGTGTCATCAACCTGCTCTTGTGTTAGCACCTTCAACTCTTTCTAGCCACTCTGAAAATTTACTACCACGCAGGCATTCAGCAGGAAATTTCTGTGTACACCATGCCTTTACTTTACCCATTTTTAGCAGTAAAAAAATTCACTGACGTACAAAAACAGCACCACTTTAACACCGGCACTGCAGGTATAACTCACACGCCGTATTTTGGGCCCTGGCAACCGGCGGCAGTGATAGTAAACAAACGAGGACTTTCCCGCATGTCTGGGAGCCAGCGCTCGTGTTCTCTGCTTCTGCGAAAGCTGGACTGATTTAATGGTCATATAAGTCGCTGGTCTCTTCTGGCGTTGTGAGAGTCGTATTTGAACACAGGAACAGATCGAGATTAGTCTCTACACTCATTTCAAAACAATGAAAAAATAAGAAATGGAAACACTGAGTAATGCATAACACAAAGCAAAGTGGACTGCACAAACCATTCGGTAACGGCTAAGACGCAATTGTTTCTTGAGGTTGGCATTGTCGTAAATGTAGTAGTTTATGCCCGACCTCTACCGGTATCTTACGCAACCATAGACGTAGATCGAGACCCCCCCCACCAACCCAATCTAAAGTGCCACATAAAAATGTGCGCATATGTACTATGCATGCAGATGGAGATTTATTAATACTATAGTGCATAACAATACGGGTGTACAACATTATGATGACTAAGGCAGAATAACATGTATTATAAATGTTTAGCTGATAAAAATTTAAGAGCTACTAGACGTTATAAAATTAAACAGTCCTGTTGCTGGTGTCAAGTAAAATAGCAAGTGATGTGAATGTGACTAAAAGTTATAGTTTTACTGTAGAAACAGCAGTTTGTAACAACTGTAAAAGAGAAATCGAGACGCTGAACGAACGATTACAAAGCCTTCAGCTAGTCGTTCATATTCTGTGGCGAGATATCAGTAATCTTCTAAACGAAAACCGCGAGCTACAAGCAGCAGCTTCAAGTAACATCCAAAGCAAATTACCAGGTATAAACGTGATACAGAAAACTGAAGCAGATCTAAAATCCATGTGCACAACTGCTTACAATGCATCAGTGGGAAATAATAGTCAAAAGTGCGTAAAAAAACTACTACGACTTCCGAGTGAAAATAAGGGCAAAACATATCAAACCAGTCTCAGGACTGAAGACCACGACAACAACAACAACAACAACAACAACAGTAGGCGTATCAGTGTAAACAACAGTGGACAATGTATAATAATATCTAACACGGAGTCTAAAGTAGGGAAGATATTACCTGTAGGAAATGTGCAGAAACATTACATTGCTTCTGGGCAGATACATGTTTCCATAACATCGAGTGCAAAAAAAAAGTAAGAAACGATCTTTGTGTGGTAGGTGATAGCCACAGACGTGGAATTGCTACACTGTTGACAGAAAACTCCACTTGGGACCTGTGGAATGGTACATTAGCTTATTTATTTAGTTGTAAATATTTGTCATGTATTGTTGTTTTTCTGACATGTTCCACATCCTGGAGGACCTCCTCACTATGGATTAATTGGAATGAAAGTAAATCTAATCTAATCTAAAAAAACCACAATCTTGTAAGCAGAAGCAGATCTATCTCACCAACATGAAGACATATTATGTACTGATGCATATTATGTACTGATGCAGCAGGAGAAACCATCCCACCATCAACCAGCAGCAGAAACCAATTCACCACGAACAGCCAGTACGACAGCAACAACCACTCGACTCCCAAATAGAAAAATCAAACACCTATTGCACTTACAGGATTTTTAGTGCTAGTGAGCGTAAGGCAAATACAAATGTAAGAAACGTCCTTATTCATGATTGTACTGGTTCCCAAACATTTCCGACAAAAACTGTAAATAAGGAAAAAGAGAATAGGAAGTGTAAAAATCATATAACGAAAGCTATTTTTGAAACCTTGGGCAAAAAACAGCACTTTTCTAATGCACTTGAACGTAAATGGCATGGTTACAACCCATCAAAATGAAAGAATGAATAAAATTGATGAACTAGAAACTTTACTATCAGAATGTAAAAATATTGAAATTGTTTGTTTAAATTAGCATTGGCTTACAAAAGATAGTATCATAATTTTAAATAAGTTAAAATATTTCAATGTAGTTTCAGGTTTTTGTAGAACAAATAGTACTCAAGGGGTTCTCTTGCATACTTGTAAACAACTCTGTGGAGTATAAAGTAAAAGACGATTTCAATTTTCTAAATGAAGAAGAGTGTATTAGAAAGCTGCTCAACTGAATTAGAAACACAAATAATATTATTGTTTCTATATACAGAATCCAAAGTGTAGAGATAACAAAATTATTTTTAGCAAAATTAAAAAATCTTTTACAGAAAGTCATCAATGAGAAAAAGAAAAAGGTTTTAATAGCAGCTGATTTCAATACAAATTTATTAAATCAAACAAATGACTCAATAAAGTTTATGAACTTAATCAAAAAAATTGGTTTCAAGGTAAAGTTCATGGAAATCACAAGAGAAAACGAAAATACAGGAAGCTGTATTGATAACATTTTAACAAATTATAAATTTGATGATGCAAAGATGTTATGTGTGGAATTAGGGCACTTGGACCACTCTGCTCTGTTAATTGACATAGCAAATGAACCAAGTACTAAAAATACTTATAGCAAAAGACATTTTACTGCTGAAAATTTAAAACAGAAGATGTGGAGTGGCAAGTTGAAGATGACACTCCAATCTTTGTACAATTTAACAGGGTTCTAGAAAGTTTCTTACATGTATTTAATGCAACATTTCCACTTAGAGTATTCCACACAAAGGTGTCAAATAAGCTAAATTAGATCACCACTAGAATAAAAATATCCAGTTGGAAGAAAAGACAACTGCACAAGGAGTTGAAATACAACAAAGATCCTGTTCTCATAAATTATGTCAAACAGTATATAGGCTTATTTAAAAGGGTAGTGAAAGCTGCAAAAGAAATGATAAATAATAAATACATCTTGCTCATGAAAACAAATCAAAGGCAGTCTGGCCTGTCATAGAATCAGAACTGCGGATGAGAATTAACAGCAAAGTTATCTCAAAAATGAAGGTGGGAAGTAAAACTATGACAAATCCTGCTATGATTTCAGAATCTTTTAACAATTTTTTTTATAAATATATCAAAATCAGTTACAGATGTAGATGATTATACCGAAAAAGTACAATTAGGTCAGAAGGCAGAAGAATGCTTTAACAAATTTAAAAAAAATTCAGCCAAAGATGTGGAGAACACTATATTACAGCTCAAAAACAAAACTTCCGCAGGGTGGGAGGGCATACCAACTCAAGTATTTAAATCAGCTGCCAGGATAAAAGCTCACCCCCCTTTGTTCAATAATCAATAAATCACTCGAAGAAGGCCACTTTCCAGACACCCTGAAGCATGCAGAGGTAAAACCTTTGCTCAAAAAAGGCTCAAGAGAATATATGGGGAATTACCGCCCAATCTTTATTCTCCCAATTTTATCAAAAATATTTGAAAAAGTGGTAGTAATGCAAATCAAAAAAATTATAGAAAAATCAGACATACTCTCAGATAATCAATACGTCTTTCAGAAAGGCAAAAACACAATAGACGCTATAAATGAGTTTGTGAAAAAAATTTGTTCTGCCTTAGACATGTCTAGTAAAGTTGCAGTATTGTTCTGTGACCTCACAAAAGCATTTGATTGTGTAAATCATGAATTGCTCCTGTATAAAATGGAAAAATACAGAACTGGAGGTCGTGTATTAGAGTGATTCAGGTCATACCTCACAAAGAGAAAACAAAGAGTAGTTATTTCATCAAAAAAGGGAAATTTCTTCTCTGAATGGATGATTAATTCAAAAGGCGTTCCGCAAGGCTCAATTCTGGGTCCAGTTTTATTCTTACTTTACATAAATGACTTGCCACTAAACATAAATTCACTCTTAATTTTATTCGCTGATGATACATCTGCCCTCATCGAAAGGAATCACTCACAACAAATTCCCTCAACTGTCACAAATATACAACACATTTACTACAGTTTAAAACTGAAAACTCTAAGATTAATTAAATTCATATTACCTGCAGAAACCAGGAACTGAAAGATTCAGATTGTGTTAAATTTTTAGGAATACATTTGGACAAAAATTTATCCTGGTCTTCACATACAGAATAATTAGCAAATAAGTTAAACTGCCTGACCTTTGCTATGAAGATTTTGTCATATTCAACTGGCATGGAGATAAGAAAAGAGTTTATCACAGCTATTTTGAAGCTGTTATAAGGTACGGCATTATCTTTTGTGGTAATACAAGCAAAATCATTAGAATATTAAAATTAAAAAAACCAGTTGTTAGAAATATGTGTAACGCAAGACCAAAAGAATCTTTTCGCCTACTGTTAAGTAATCTAAAAATATTAAATGTCCCCTGTTTTTACATCTATGAACTGATTATTTTTGCATACAGTGACCGTATGTTATTCACAGACAACAATTTAAAGCATAAATACAGCACTAGGAATGAGACAAACTTCATGCTTCCTACTCACAGGTTAAAGTTACACGCACAAGCCCCAGAATATATGGGCATGAAAATCTACAACATGCTACAAAAAATAAATAAATAAATAAATAGCATGGAACTAGGACAACTGAAACCAAAGCTGCACAAGTTATTAGTGGAGAAATGTTATTACTCCGTAGAAGAATTTATGACTGATGATATGGAAGTCTGAGCAACGAAACATCATCTGTAAATTAAGCTAAGCAGTTTTGTGTCAAATAAATGATTGCAAAAATCAATATGTAAACGCTGTTGTTATACAGGGTGATTCAAAAAGAATATCACAACTTTAGGAATTTAAAACTCTGCAACGACAAAAGGCAGAGCTAAGCACTATCTGTCGGCGAATTAAGGGAGCTATAAAGTTTCATTTAGTTGTACATTTGTTCGCTAAGGCGCTGTTGACTAGGCGTCAGTGTCAGTTGATGCTAAGATGGCGACCGCTCAACAGAAAGCTTTTTGTGTTATTGAGTACGGCAGAAGTGAATCGACGACAGTTGTTCAGCGTGCATTTCGAATGAAGTATGGTGTTAAACCTCCTGATAGGTGGTGTGTTAAACGTTGGTATAAACAGTTTACAGAGAATGGGTGTTTGTGCAAAGGGAAAAGTTCTGGACGTCCGAGAACGAGTGATGAAAATGTAGCACGCATCCAGCGAGCATTTGTTCGCAGCCCAGGAAAATCGACTCGCAGAGCAAGCAGAGAGCTGCAAATTCCACAATCAACTGGATGGAGCGCCACCACATTGGCACTTATCTGTCCGTAACTACCCGAGGCGATGGATCGGCCGCCAGGCAGCCCGTGACAGAGCACTTCATCACTGGCCTCCAAGAAGCCCTGATCTTAACCCCTGCGATTTTTTCTTATGGGGATATGTTAAGGATATGGTGTTTCGATCACCTCTCCCAGCCACCATTGATGATTTGAAATGAGAAATAACAGCAGCTATCCAAACTGTATGCTGATATGCTACAGAGAGTGTGGAACGAGTTGGAGTATCGGGTTGATATTGCTCGAGTGTCTGGAGGGGGCCATATTGAACATCTCTGAACTTGTTTTTGAGTGAAAAAAAAACCTTTTTAAATACTCTTTGTAATGGTGTATAACAGAAGGTTATATTATGTTTCTTTCATTAAATACACATTTTTAAAGTTGTGGTATTCTCTTTTAATCACCCTGTATATTACATTGTAATACATGTAAAGTGGAGTGTTGATATATTGTTTTTGTAATACTGTATATACAAATTGTAATTGTAATGTAAATGTAATGATGACGAGTCCCCAGTACATGAGATCTGTGATTTGACTTTGTATGTTATGGGTACACAGTATGGTTTGAAAGTAAATCGGAGAAAGACGAAGGTAATGAGAAGTAGTAGAAATGAGAACAGCGAGAAACTTAACATCAGGATTGATGGTCACGAAGTCAATGAAGTTAAGGAATTCTGCTACCTAGGCAGTAAAATAATCAATGACGGACGGAGCAAGGAGGACATCAAAAGCAGACTCGCTATGGCAAAAAAGGCATTGCTGGCCAAGAGAAGTCTACTAATATCAAATACCGGCCTTAATTTGAGGAAGAAATTTCTGAGGATGTAAGTCTGGAGTACAGCATTGTATGGTAGTGAAACATGGACAGTGGGAAAACCGGAACAGAAGAGAATCGAAGCATTTGAGATGTGGTGTTATAGACGAATGTTGAAAATTAGGTGGACTGATAAGGTAAGGAATGAGGAGGTTCTACGCAGAGGAGGAGGAGGAGGAGGTTAGTGTTTAACGTCCCATCGACAACGAGGTCATTAGAGACTGTGTGCAAGCTCGGGTTAGGGAAGGATGGGGAAGGAAATCGGCCGTGCCCTTTCAAAGGAACCATCCCGGCATTTGCCTGAAACGATTTAGGGAAATCACGGAAAACCTAAATCAGGATGGCTGGAGACGGGATTGAACCGTCGTCCTCCCGAATGCGAGCCCAGTGTGCTAACCACTGCGCCACCTCGCTCGGTTTCTACGCAGAATCGGAGAGGAAAGGAATATGTGGAAAACACTGATAAGGCCGGTATTACACTATCAAATTTCTTTGTCAATGATTTGATCAAAGATGTGATCCAATATTCCGTCCAATATATTTGACAAAGATCTGTGACGTAGCGCTAGAAGGGGTATTACACTGTCATCAAATTTTTCGTCAAAGTTCAAGATGGCTGACAACAACTTGTTATTAACTGCAGCAGTTTTACGTACTCCAGTTGTATTGTGTGCACACGCGGAAAAGAAGTGGGGGGAAAAAATGGAACCATACATACGAGGCTGACAGTCTTAAAAGACCTGGGATTACAACTTGATAATAAATTCAGTTGGGAGGAGCACACCACAGAACTGCAGAAAGGCCTTAACAAATCTGTATTTGCAATTCGAGTGTTAGCAGACATAGGCAACACAAAAATGAAAAAGCTTGCATACTGTCATTCCATAATGTCATATGGGATAATATTTTGGGGTAAATCTTGAAGTCAAACAAAAGGTTTCAAGGTCCAAAAGCGTGTAATACGTATTATTTGTGGAGTAAATTCACGGACCTCCTGCAGAAACCTCTTCAAAGAACTGGGTATACTAACTACTGCCTCTCAGTATATTTACTTCTTAATGAAATTTGTCGTAAATAATATATCTCTTTTTCCAACAAACAACTCAGTTCATACATACAATACCAGGAACAAAATTGTCTGCACAAGGACTTAAAGGCACTTACTTCAGTTCAAAAAGGTGTCCACTACTCAGGAACACTTATCTTCAATAATTTGCCAGGAAACATAAAAAAATTTAGTTAGAAATAAAGATCAGTTTACAAGGAGCCTGAAAGACTTACTAGTGGCCAACTCTACTCCATTGACGAAATTTTTAATACAAACAAATGATGTATTGTATTTGTTCATACTATTACTATTGTTATTTCAGCTTAAAAAAATTGACATGTTCCACATCCACCAGGATCTCCTCAGCACGGATCTATGGAACGAAAAACTAATCTAATGTGGGTGAAGCCGTGGGTTTTATGACGACACGATAAAAGCATTCAACAAAACTTGTTACGTGAGCTTACAGTGGAAGACGTCAAGCCGTACATCAATTACGTAAGAATGGATGAGCATACATTTCTGTATGTGCTCAATGAAGTGTATCCTCATATCACAAAGCACAATATTCACTTAAGAACAGCTACATCTTCAGAAGACAGGCTCACTATAACACTCCGATTCCTTGCTACTGGAGAGGGTTATGTTAGGTTAGGTTAGGTTAGGTTAGGTCAGGTCAGGTTAGGTTAGGTTAGGTTAGGTTAGGTCAGGTCAGGTCTCCAATCTTCTTAATCTATTTTTGTATTCAGGGTGCCTCACGTTGTAAAGCACCTCATCAGCTTCAGACATCTCTATTAATTTTGTAGTTGTCGGCACATACCAATTGTATTTACCAGCAATGGTTATAAAAACACTACAGATGACAGAACGCTGCAGCGATGCTAGCGGTCCATGTGGTAAGTGGTAACATGTCACATTGCAGTGAACAGAAGACAAGCGGTTTCTTTGATCAAATATACAGCGAGGCGCTAGATTTGATCAAATATTGGACGACATTTGACAAAGTCCCTATTACACTATCAAATATCTTTGACAAAGATATTACAGGCGTCTAAAGCTAGCGAAATGAGGGATGCTCAACTACCGGACCTACCGATAGATGGCTCTACCAGCTGATTACTATCGTCTGTATTGCCCGCCATATTTGAATTTGCCAAGAAGTTTCTCTCGGTCTGTACGGTGTATAAGGAATTAAGGATTATCGAAATGGTGATTTCTTGTTCCGCTTTCAATTGTGCGAAGCGATGGAGTAAGGAAAGTGACTTACCATTTCACAGGTGATAAGACTGCCGATACAATACGACAACAATACAGACTTAGTGCGTTTGCTAATTCGATGTTTTTGAACAGGTTTCCTCTAAAGCACCCAGAGCTGCTAAAGAAGTGGATTACTTCCGTGAAGCGGAAAGATTTTAAACCTACGTCTTGCAGTTTTCTTTGCGGAAACCTTTTCCCACAAGATGATTACGTAGTGAGCCCTGGAACGTGGAAGAAACGTCTCAGATCCGAAGCAGTGCCATCAATTTTTGACTTTCCGACACATTTGATGCCACCAAATAAGCAGCCACGACGACATTTTAGGATTTTGAGTGACAACGATGCTTCTCCATTTGAGGTAGCTAATTAATTTCCTTGCTATGTGTGTGGTTTTGACTTTTGTGAATTTATCTCGTACGGACACAAATGGGCTACATAGGTCTAAGCAATGTTGTAATACAGTTCCATATTTTTGTTTTTAGCGTTCTGTCCTGGAATCCGTGCTTGATTTGCCCTCTGCAGAAGCAACTGATTGCGTGGAGAATGTTGTCAATGAGAATTCTTCCGTGGAAAGCATGTCCCATTTATCCAATGCAGAAGCTACGAATTGTGTCGAAATCGTTAGTATAAGGATGTTTTCACACCCCCAAAGTTTTCTTATAATATTTTTTCATCAAGCCTTGAGTTATTTCAATCATATAAAACGAAATTATTTCTTTATTTCAGAGTGCAGTTGGTTCTCAAGTAATTGATTGTGGTATACAGCCGAAAGTAGAAATGGAAGACAAGCGACCGAAACTTGCAATTTTTTCTCAGACATTGTGCACAAATTAAAACGTAAACTGAAGTGTGTCCGTGAAAAACTTCGAAGAAGAGAGAAGAAAGTGTTTTCCATGGATGACATCATAAGTTCATTGAAGGAGAAGGGGCATCTTCCTGAATAGTTACATAACTTCCTCAATCATCAGAAAGGAACACAAGTGGAATTAGTGTGCAATTTAGTGGACAACTCTCTCTCGTCAAAGGGTAATAGATACACAACAAATGTGAAAATGTTTGCGATGACTGTGTACTTTTATTCACCAGCAGCATATGAATACCTGCAAAAATTAATGCCTCTGACCCATAAATCATTGATTCCCAAAAGGGGGGCAAGTGTCGACTGTGAAACTGGCTTCTTATAAGATGTTTTTAAGTACATTGATTCGAACCCAATTGTAAGGGACCAGTTCAGCGATTCATGTCTAATTGTAGACAGTGTGGCACTCAGGAAGCAAGTAGTTTGAGACCAAGGAACTAAGCAATACACAGGTTTTTTTGAGTTTGGTGGGGAAGTGCCTCAGTCAAAAGAAGTAATAGAGGCATCTGAGGCTCTGGTTTTCATGCTTGTCTCTATTAAAGGCAAATTTATATGCCCGATTGCATATTTCTTTATCAACGGTGTACAGGTAAATAATCAGGCCACACTGATAAAATCCGCTTTAGAGAGGCTGCATAGTTCTGGCATTAGGGTTTGGTGTGTTACATGTGATGGCTGCAAGGTAAATATAAGCACTTTACGTACACTTGGCTGTACTTTACATTTTTCCAAGGGTGATTTTAAGAGCTACAATGTTTATTGTATCTTGGGCATGTCATATGATTAAGTTTGCCAGAAATGCTCTAGCAGAAGTATATGCTATTGAGTCTCCAACTGGCATTATTAGATGGCATTTCGTTGAGCAATTGAACAAGGTACATCATCTGCAACCAGCGCTATTAGATGGCATTTCGTTGAGCAATTGAACAAGGTGCAACAAGAAGAAGGTATGACATTTGCCAACAAACTATCAGGACAACATATAAGTTATGTAAATAGAAAAATGAATGTTTCATTAGCTCCACAGACTTTCTAGTGTGGCAGATAGTATAGAGTGTTTGTGGAGGGTTGGTGATCCAAATATTAAAGGAAGTGAAGCAACAGTAATATTTTTGTATAATATTGATAGGATTATTGATATTCTGAACTCCAGAAATCCGTTAGGTAAAGGGTATAAGAGCCCCCTGAGACTTGACAACAAATCTTATTGGCTTGGCATTAAAAAAAAAAAAAAAAAAAAAAAAAAAAAAATTAAATTAAAAAAAAATGGTTCAAATGGCTCTGAGCACTATGGAACTTAACAATTATGGTCATCAGTCCCCTAGAACTTAGAACTACTTAAACTTAACTAACCTAAGGACATCACACAACACCCAGTCAACACGTTGGTATTTTCAGACACACTGAAAATTATATCAAAAGCTTAAAAATCATTGGTGTTCCATTGCTGCTCCATGCAAGAAATATTTTTGCTTTTGGGATAATTTTCAATGTGCAATCAGTAAGGCACATAGCTCTGACAAGTATGCTTCGTGTTGAATCTCCTTTGAAGTATTTGCTAACATATAAACTATCACAAGACCACATAGAGCTTTTTTTCCCCTGCATTCGGTCCAGATGTGGTTGGAACAACAATCCAAATGCATACCAGCTCAAATGTGCCATGAGAAAGTTGCTCTTGGGTAACAGTGTCACTGCAATGAATGGGAATTGCTCAAATTTTAATGTGTGTTGTTTGCCACCTGTTTATGATTTTCATGCAAGAAAGCATGTAGTAGAAAGTGATGAAAGTGCTGCAGAAAATGAAGTAGAGGAGTGGTGTGCACTTCTTGATGATAAGATTAAGTTCTCATTTCACAAGTAAAACATACTCAATTATATTGCAGGGTATGTGTCATTGCGCCTTTCAAGGCAGATCACATGCAAAGACTGTCTTCACATACTGAAGCCACCAGTAGTTAAATCTGCATTAGAATGTGATTCTCTCTATGCTTTTCCCAATATGGCCAATAAAAATGCATTTGTAAATTTTGTTAAAACGGGGAAAACTGGTTAAAACAAGTGACTGCGTGTACTCTGTTGTAGAATACTCAGAAACTGTTTCAGATGTTTGTCACTGCTGGGGATATGTGACAAACATATACAGGCCAAGATTTTGCATTGTGTTAAAAATAAATTTGTAGATTACCCATTTCCTGCCCTTGGTCATGATTACAGTTATGAAATTAGGATTGAGGACTTATATCAGACTCAACTTGTTTGTAAGATTGCATCCCTATACTCCTGCATACGCTTAAAAACATGTGGAAAAAAAGCCTGCTGAGAAAATTTTAAACAACAAATCAAATATAAGGCAGAAGTTAAATAAACTCATATTGTTTAATCATGTATAGTGCTCAAATTGGAAAAATTATGTAATGGGACATTCCATGCAGATGGGTGCGACATGTTGACAGATTTTTTAAAACTATTTTGTCCATAGATTTGTTGTTGTGTAATGATGAACTTCAAAAGATGAATCACATTGAAGTAAAATTAAGTCTTTACATCCTGTGTAGATATTGTAACAAAATTATAATTGTTTATTATACAAGCTTATTTTAAGATGTTTGGTGTTACAAAATAAGCACTTGCATTAAAAATGGGTGATTTTTGTGAAATTAATGAAAAAAAATGTGCTGAGACTTATTTGACAGATGGCTTTCAGTGTGAGAAAATATGTCCCTCAATAACTATGTTAACTTGAATTTTTCACTTTAAGAAAACAGTTTAATCACAGGATGGGTGTGATCTAATGAAGTATGCAGTGGCCCTATGTTTCAAACAGTAATGTTTGTGGATACTCTGCAACATAAGAGCAATAAAATTGTTACTCTGTTAATTCATGTTTTAATACTTCCTATAATGAACACAATGTTCCAGTTGATCATAAGCATTCTTATTACTTTATAACCATTCTAGAATAAGGGGAGCTGAGACAGGCAAAACCTAATTTTCTGAATTTTGTCCTTATTTTGTTAGGATGTCTTTCTATTATATTTTCCTGTGTAAAGGAGGGGGTGGGGGGAAGAGAATGCAAATAATCATATAGAATTATCTTTCTAGCATTACAAAGTACAGAATACAGAGATTACAGGTACACGTGGAAATCTAGGAAATTTCAGTATTTATGTTAC
Source organism: Schistocerca piceifrons (assembly GCF_021461385.2). NCBI lineage: Eukaryota > Metazoa > Arthropoda > Insecta > Orthoptera > Acrididae > Schistocerca > Schistocerca piceifrons. The sequence continues at coordinate 538,531,772 of NC_060149.1, forward strand.
ATGCCTAATTTTCATCAACATTTACCTTAATTATACGGTTACACTTTTTGCTGATTTGAACTGTGTACTACATGTTAAAAAGATTTTGTTTGGTCATAGTAATAAAAGCATTTCATTTTGTTAGTTCTTATGTCCCATACGGAACTAAAATTATCGAGTTATGATGACAAAGGAAGGAAATAACATTAAGGAATCTTACTTCACAGAAATTATGTAACAAGGGTTACACTTTTTGCTAGTTAACTTTAACATAAACCATTTAGTTTTCCATTAAGAGTGAAAGCAGTTGCACGAGTCACATAAAGAACAAAGTTTCCCATAGGGAACTAAAGTATTTTACGTTTGAGTTATTGCAGACCCAAAGTATTGTGATCTTCATATTTCTATTTAAAAAAGTTTGTAACTCAAATTCACAGACATTTTGGAATCTGTACATACATGTGTGTAGCAAGGTACTTTTCATGTGCCATGTGGAACCTTTAATTTTCTGGCTTAAATATAATTTATTTCATGAATTACCTTTAATACCAGCACTGTCTGAATGCATTATTTACCATTTAGAAGAAGAAATATTAGTGTACAGAATAACAAACCTCATGAAAAATGCGAGAGATTGTTCTGTACAGAACTTGGAATGGCTCTTAATCAATAGCAGGTAAAAAAGAAGGCTTCTATTAAATGTTCAAAGAAACCAGTCAGTACCTCTTAATTCTCCATAGAGGTGATACAGTAATAAAACAATTTACTTTTTTCAGAATTTCTGCTAAGTATTAAAAGTGTGAAGACGTATTCAATTAGTATTTGCTTTACCAATAACCTGTAGTACAAGCACACGTATAAGCAGATAATTATGGGAGTCAAGAGTTATGTTAAAATTAAAGATACTGACTATTATTACTTGCTCACAAAGCACTGTAGTTGCTGTACAATTTATGCTGTATGTGGTGTACCCAATGTGATTCCTGGAGGACATAATATTCTGTTATCCTATGGGAGTGCACTGGTACCACACCTACTGAAAGTACGTTTTGTTGTGGAATAGTTGTATCAGGTGTCTGTACCAGAAAACAAATCTCCACTGTGACACCCTCATGTTCTTGGTATGCTATTAGCTATTATTACAGGAATACTCTTCACATGGAGGAGGAAGCATAGTGAGATTTTCTTTTTCATCATTTCCAACATTGTACACAACTTTCTTGCACTTTTATGTTATCACATTTTTCCCTTGATAATCGAAAAGAGAGAGGGGGGGGGGGGGGGGGAATTTAAGCGAGCTTTCATAACTGAGAACTCTACTTGCGTCATTTGTTATTTTCAAAATGTTACTCTCTTTCCCAATACTGTCCTATTTCTTCAAACCAATTTTGAATTTCTCAGATTATTACATATTATTTACTGTACATTGTCCACCAATACTTCTGTTGTTACCAGATAGTTTGTAATGTGGCACTACCTTTGTGCCACTGGTATTGGCTAGTGTACTTTTGCAGATAAGAAAATCGACTGGACTAGATTGTCCTGTCAGTATAGGACAAATTCAGACAATATGGAACTTTTTACAATAAATTTGCAATATAATGTTACCCTTGTCTCACACTGATTGTAGCAGCCTTTGGGGTGCCTGTCTGGCCAGCTTCTGCAGCTTTCACTTTCAGGTTTGTTTTTTGCTTGGGCCGTATACTGACAATCACTCATTCCAGTGATTGACACCATGTCAAAGACTGGAACCAAGATTCACAGAAATAGAATTCTGTGGTTGTAAGTCAAAGTGTAATTAATTTTGCTCACTGACATGTTTTGAATTCAATTTTAAAACTGTTAGGGTGTCAGACTGGATAATTACAGTTTTAAGACACGCCAACCTTAAAATCAACAGCTGTGATCAAGGTTATTTTCAACAACTTCCTTCACTTCCTACATCATCATGGATCAGTCAAATACAAGTCATGCATTTAAGAGGAGCCTTAATGTTGGGCTTTGTGTTTATCTCATTTAAATGTATTTCTTGTCTCGTATCAAAGACTGAAGCACTGTTAAATACTGGTGCTTCTACCATATCACTCAGTTTAAATACACCGTGTCATGTACAGGCGTTAATAAAATCATGGCATTTAAATTACTGATCAAAGGGAGAGCCAAATTCGTAAGTGCATGTTGCAAGTACAGTGTCAGCATATATGCAGATCGGCAATGCATCACTTCAGATAAAGAAAAATAACAATTTTTTCTGTTTATACGTAAGTAATACTTTAATAGTTCAGTTGTAATTTCTGTTGTCAGTAAAGATACCCCTCAGCAAACGATGTCAACTTTTTTTCAAGAGATGTCTTCACTGTTGTCCACACTTGATTTTCCGAATTATACCAGTAGTTAAAAGTTTCGGCAAGTAAGGTAATTTGTTGACCTCCATTGAATCTTAAATAGTGTTTTAAAACGGGCAAATAAGTAAAGCACTCATAAAATAGTAAACAATTTATAGGTCAGCTTGTCAAACTTTCAAAACACACTCGAATTTAGGAATTTCATAGCAGAACTGTCACTGTTTTTTCTCGCTAGATTAGAAACACTTCATTATGTTGATGTGTAGATATCTAGAACATCCAATATAAAATACTTACGAGGGCGCAGAACGAAAAACATTTTCATCCGTGTTTTGACACTTCGTTTGTTTGCCAAATTCAGATATGGCGGACACTCAATTAGTCAATTATATAACGTCTTGCCGGCACGCGCTAGAGCCATCTATCGGTAGGTCCGGTAGTTGAGCATCCCTCATTTCGCTAGCTTTAGACGCCTGAAAGGTACTACGGAAACAAAGAAAGCTTCATCATAGGTTTAAGAGTAGTCGAATCATAGCTGATAAGGAAAAGCTGAACGAAGCGAAAAAGAGCGTAAAGAGAGCAATGAGAGAAGCATTCAACGAATTCGAACATAAAACATTGGCAAACAATCTAAACAAGAACCCTAAAAAGTTTTGGTCATATGTAAAATCGGTAAGCGGATCTAAATCCCCTATTCAGTCACTCGTTGACCACGATGGCACCGAAACAGAGGACGACCGAAGAAAGGCAGAAATACTGAATTCAGTGTTCCGAAACTGTTTCACTGCGGAAAATCGTAACACGGTCCCTGACTTCAGCCGTCGCACGGACGCCAAAATGGAAAATATTGAAATAAACGATATCGGAATTGAAAAACAACTGCTATCACTTAGTAGCGGAAAAGCATCCGGACCAGACGAGATACCCTTAAGATTCTACAGTGATTATGCTAAAGAACTTGCCCCCTTTCTATCAGCAATTTATCGTAGATCGCTGGAAGAACGTAAAGTACCTAGCGACTGGAAGAAAGCGCAGGTCGTTCCCATTTTCAAGAAGGGTCATAAATCAGATGCGAATAATTATAGGCCTATTTCGCTTACGTCAATCTGTTGTAGAATAATGGAACATGTTTTGTGTTCTCGTATTATGGCGTTCTTAGATAATGCAAATCTCCTTCATCATAACCAACATGGATTCCGCAAACAGAGATCATGTGAAACTCAGCTCGCCCTATTTGCCCAAGAAATTCACAGTGCCGTAGACACTGGCGAGCAGATTGATGCCGTATTCCTGGACTTCAGGAAGGCATTTGATACGGTTCCGCACTTACGTTTAGTGAAAAAAATACGAGCTTACGGAATATCGGACCAGGTTTGTGATTGGATTCAGGATTTCCTAGAAGAAAGAACACAACATGTCATTCTTAACGGTTCAAAATCTGCAGATGTAGAGGTAATTTCGGGAGTACCGCAGGGAAGCGTGATAGGACCTTTATTGTTTACAATATACATAAATGACTTAGTTGACAACATCGGTAGCTCCGTGAGGCTATTTGCAGATGACACGGTTGTCTACAAGAAAGTAGCAACATCAGAAGACTCGTACGTACTCCAGGAGGACCTGCAGAGGATTAATGCATGGTGCGACAGCTGGCAGCTTTCCCTAAACGTAGATAAATGTAATATAATGCGCATACATAGGGGCAGAAATCCATTCCAGTACGATTATGCCATAGGTGGTAAATCATTGGAAGCGGTAACGACCGTAAAATACTTAGGAGTTACTATCCGGAGCGATCTGAAGTGGAATGATCACATAAAACAAATAGTGAGAAAAGCAGGCGCCAGGTTGAGATTCATAGGAAGAATTCTAAGAAAATGTGACTCATCGACGAAAGAAGTAGCTTACAAAACGCTTGTTCGTCCGATTCTTGAGTATTGCTCATCAGTATGGGACCCTTACCAGGTTGGATTAATAGAAGAGATAGACATGATCCAGCGAAAAGCAGCGCGATTCGTCATGGGGACATTTAGTCAGCGCGAGAGCGTTACGGAGATGCTGAACAAGCTCCAGTGGCGGACACTTCAAGAAAGGCGTTACGCAATACGGAGAGGTTTATTATCGAAATTACGAGAGAGCACATTCCGGGAAGAGATGGGCAACATATTACTACCGCCCACATATATCTCGCGTAATGATCACAACGAAAAGATCCGAGAAATTAGAGCAAATACGGAGACTTACAAGCAGTCGTTCTTCCCACGCACAATTCGTGAATGGAACAGGGAAGGGGGGATCAGATAGTGGTACAATAAGTACCCTCCGCCACACACCGTAAGGTGGCTCGTGGAGTATAGATGTAGATGTAGAACTATTAAAGTATTACCTACGTATAAACAGAAAAAATTGTTATTTTTCTTTATCTGAAGTGATGCATTGCCGATCTGCATATATGCTGACACTGTAATTGCAACATGCACTTACGAATTTGGCTCTCCCTTTGATCAGTAATTTAAATGCCATGATTTTATTAACGCCTGTACATGACACGGTGTATTTAAACTGAGTGATATGGTAGAAGCACCAGTATTTAACAGTGCTTCAGTCTTTGATACGAGACAAGAAATACATTTAAATGAGATAAACACAAAGCCCAACATTAAGGCTCCTCTTAAATGCATGACTTGTATTGGACTGATCCATGATGATGTAGGAAGTGAAGGAAGTTGTTGAAAATAACCTTGATCACAGCTGTTAATTTTAAGGTTGGCGTGTCTTAAAACTGTAATTTTCCAGTCTGACACCCAAACAATTTTAAAATTGAATTCAAAACATGTCAGTGAGCAAAATTAATTACACTTTGACTTACAACCACAGAATTCTATTTCTGTGAATCTTGGTTCCAGTCTTTGACATGGTGTCAATCACTGGAATGAGTGGTTGTCAGTATACGGCCCAAGCAAAAAACAAACCTGAAAGTGAAAGCTGCAGAAGCTGGCCAGACAGGCACCCCAAAGGCTGCTACAGTCAGTGTGAGACAAGGGTAACATTATATTGCAAATTTATTGTAAAAAGTTCCATATTGTCTGAATTTGTCCTATACTGACAGGACAATCTAGTCCAGTCGATTTTCTTATCTGCAAAAGTACACTAGCCAATACCAGTGGCACAAAGGTAGTGCCACATTACAAACTATCTGGTAACAACAGAAGTATTGGTGGACAATGTACAGTAAATAATATGTAATAATCTGAGAAATTCAAAATTGGTTTGAAGAAATAGGACAGTATTGGGAAAGAGAGTAACATTTTGAAAATAACAAATGACGCAAGTAGAGTTCTCAGCTATGAAAGCTCGCTTAAATTTTTTTGCCCCCTCTCTCTTTTCGATTATCAAGGGAAAAATGTGATAACATAAAAGTGCAAGAAAGTTGTGTACAATGTTGGAAATGATGAAAAAGAAAATCTCACTATGCTTCCTCCTCCATGTGAAGAGTATTCCTGTAATAATAGCTAATAGCATACCAAGAACATGAGGGTGTCACAGTGGAGATTTGTTTTCTGGTACAGACACCTGATACAACTATTCCACAACAAAACGTACTTTCAGTAGGTGTGGTACCAGTGCACTCCCATAGGATAACAGAATATTATGTCCTCCAGGAATCACATTGGGTACACCACATACAGCATAAATTGTACAGCAACTACAGTGCTTTGTGAGCAAGTAATAATAGTCAGTATCTTTAATTTTAACATAACTCTTGACTCCCATAATTATCTGCTTATACGTGTGCTTGTACTACAGGTTATTGGTAAAGCAAATACTAATTGAATACGTCTTCACACTTTTAATACTTAGCAGAAATTCTGAAAAAAGTAAATTGTTTTATTACTGTATCACCTCTATGGAGAATTAAGAGGTACTGACTGGTTTCTTTGAACATTTAATAGAAGCCTTCTTTTTTACCTGCTATTGATTAAGAGCCATTCCAAGTTCTGTACAGAACAATCTCTCGCATTTTTCATGAGGTTTGTTATTCTGTACACTAATATTTCTTCTTCTAAATGGTAAATAATGCATTCAGACAGTGCTGGTATTAAAGGTAATTCATGAAATAAATTATATTTAAGCCAGAAAATTAAAGGTTCCACATGGCACATGAAAAGTACCTTGCTACACACATGTATGTACAGATTCCAAAATGTCTGTGAATTTGAGTTACAAACTTTTTTAAATAGAAATATGAAGATCACAATACTTTGGGTCTGCAATAACTCAAACGTAAAATACTTTAGTTCCCTATGGGAAACTTTGTTCTTTATGTGACTCGTGCAACTGCTTTCACTCTTAATGGAAAACTAAATGGTTTATGTTAAAGTTAACTAGCAAAAAGTGTAACCCTTGTTACATAATTTCTGTGAAGTAAGATTCCTTAATGTTATTTCCTTCCTTTGTCATCATAACTCGATAATTTTAGTTCCGTATGGGACATAAGAACTAACAAAATGAAATGCTTTTATTACTATGACCAAACAAAATCTTTTTAACATGTAGTACACAGTTCAAATCAGCAAAAAGTGTAACCGTATAATTAAGGTAAATGTTGATGAAAATTAGGCATGTAACATAAATACTGAAATTTCCTAGATTTCCACGTGTACCTGTAATCTCTGTATTCTGTACTTTGTAATGCTAGAAAGATAATTCTATATGATTATTTGCATTCTCTTCCCCCCACCCCCTCCTTTACACAGGAAAATATAATAGAAAGACATCCTAACAAAATAAGGACAAAATTCAGAAAATTAGGTTTTGCCTGTCTCAGCTCCCCTTATTCTAGAATGGTTATAAAGTAATAAGAATGCTTATGATCAACTGGAACATTGTGTTCATTATAGGAAGTATTAAAACAGGAATTAACAGAGTAACAATTTTATTGCTCTTATGTTGCAGAGTATCCACAAACATTACTGTTTGAAACATAGGGCCACTGCATACTTCATTAGATCACACCCATCCTGTGATTAAACTGTTTTCTTAAAGTGAAAAATTCAAGTTAACATAGTTATTGAGGGACATATTTTCTCACACTGAAAGCCATCTGTCAAATAAGTCTCAGCACATTTTTTTTCATTAATTTCACAAAAATCACCCATTTTTAATGCAAGTGCATATTCTGTAACACCAAACATCTTAAAATAAGCTTGTATAATAAACAATTATAATTTTGTTACAATATCTACACAGGATGTAAAGACTTAATTTTACTTCAATGTGATTCATCTTTTGAAGTTCATCATTACACAACAACAAATCTATGGACAAAATAGTTTTAAAAAATCTGTCAACATGTCGCACCCATCTGCATGGAATGTCCCATTACATAATTTTTCCAATTTGAGCACTATACATGATTAAACAATATGAGTTTATTTAACTTCTGCCGTATACTTGATTTGTTGTTTAAAATTTTCTCAGCAGGCTTTTTTTTCCACGTGTTTTTAAGCGTATGCAGGAGTATAGGGATGCAATCTTACAAACAAGTTGAGTCTGATATAAGTCCTCAATCCTAATTTCATAACTGTAATCATGACCAAGGGCAGGAAATGGGTAATCTACAAATTTATTTTTAACACAATGCAAAATCTTGGCCTGTATATGTTTGTCACATATCCCCAGCAGTCACAAACATCTGAAACAGTTTCTGAGTATTCTACAACAGAGTACACGCAGTCACTTGTTTTAACCAGTTTTCCCCGTTTTAACAAAATTTACAAATGCATTTTTACTGGCCATATTGGGAAAAGCATAGAGAGAATCACATTCTAATGCAGATTTAACTACTGGTGGCTTCAGTATGTGAAGACAGTCTTTGCATGTGATCTGCCTTGAAAGGCGCAATGACACATACCCTGCAATATAATTGAGTACGTTTTACTTGTGAAATGAGAACTTAATCTTATCATCAAGAAGTGCACACCACTCCTCTACTTCATTTTCTGCAGCACTTTCATCACTTTCTACTACATGCTTTCTTGCATGAAAATCATAAACAGGTGGCAAACAACACACATTAAAATTTGAGCAATTCCCATTCATTACAGTGACATTGTTACCCAAGAGCAACTTTCTCATGGCACATTTGAGCTGGTTTGCATTTGGATTGTTGTTCCAACCACATCTGGACCGAATGCAGGGGAAAAAAAGCTCTATGTGGTCTTGTGACAGTTTATATGTTAGCAAATACTTCAAAGGAGATTCAACACGAAGCATACTTGTCAGAGCTATGTGCCTTACTGATTGCACATTGAAAATTATCCCAAAAGCAAAAATATTTCTTGCATGGAGCAGCAATGGAACACCAATGATTTTTAAGCTTTTGATATAATTTTCAGTGTGTCTGAAAATACCAACGTGTTGACTGGGTGTTGTGTGATGTCCTTAGGTTAGTTAAGTTTAAGTAGTTCTAAGTTCTAGGGGACTGATGACCATAATTGTTAAGTTCCATAGTGCTCAGAGCCATTTGAACCATTTTTTTTAATTTAATTTTTTTTTTTAATGCCAAGCCAATAAGATTTGTTTTCAAGTCTCAGGGGGCTCTTATACCCTTTACCTAATGGATTTCTGGAGTTCAGAATATCAATAATCCTATCAATATTATACAAAAATTCTACTGTTGCTTCACTTCCTTTAATATTTGGATCACCAACCCTCCACAAACACACTATACTATCTGCCACACTAGAAAGTCTGTGGAGCTAATGAAACATTCATTTTTCTATTTACGTAACTTATATGTTGTCCTGATAGTTTGTTGGCAAATGTCATACCTTCTTCTTGTTGCACCTTGTTCAATTGCTCAACGAAATGCCATCTAATAGCGCTGGTTGCAGATGATGTACCCTGTTCAATTGCTCAACGAAATGCCATCTAATAATGCCAGTTGGAGACTCAATAGCATATACTTCTGCTAGAGCATTTCTGGCAAACTTAATCATATGACATGCCCAAGATACAATAAACATTGTAGCTCTTAAAATCACCCTTGGAAAAATGTAAAGTACAGCCAAGTGTACGTAAAGTGCTTATATTTACCTTGCAGCCATCACATGTAACACACCAAACCCTAATGCCAGAACTATGCAGCCTCTCTAAAGCGGATTTTATCAGTGTGGCCTGATTATTTACCTGTACACCGTTGATAAAGAAATATGCAATCGGGCATATAAATTTGCCTTTAATAGAGACAAGCATGAAAACCAGAGCCTCAGATGCCTCTATTACTTCTTTTGACTGAGGCACTTCCCCACCAAACTCAAAAAAACCTGTGTATTGCTTAGTTCCTTGGTCTCAAACTACTTGCTTCCTGAGTGCCACACTGTCTACAATTAGACATGAATCGCTGAACTGGTCCCTTACAATTGGGTTCGAATCAATGTACTTAAAAACATCTTATAAGAAGCCAGTTTCACAGTCGACACTTGCCCCCCTTTTGGGAATCAATGATTTATGGGTCAGAGGCATTAATTTTTGCAGGTATTCATATGCTGCTGGTGAATAAAAGTACACAGTCATCGCAAACATTTTCACATTTGTTGTGTATCTATTACCCTTTGACGAGAGAGAGTTGTCCACTAAATTGCACACTAATTCCACTTGTGTTCCTTTCTGATGATTGAGGAAGTTATGTAACTATTCAGGAAGATGCCCCTTCTCCTTCAATGAACTTATGATGTCATCCATGGAAAACACTTTCTTCTCTCTTCTTCGAAGTTTTTCACGGACACACTTCAGTTTACGTTTTAATTTGTGCACAATGTCTGAGAAAAAATTGCAAGTTTCGGTCGCTTGTCTTCCATTTCTACTTTCGGCTGTATACCACAATCAATTACTTGAGAACCAACTGCACTCTGAAATAAAGAAATAATTTCGTTTTATATGATTGAAATAACTCAAGGCTTGATGAAAAAATATTATAAGAAAACTTTGGGGGTGTGAAAACATCCTTATACTAACGATTTCGACACAATTCGTAGCTTCTGCATTGGATAAATGGGACATGCTTTCCACGGAAGAATTCTCATTGACAACATTCTCCACGCAATCAGTTGCTTCTGCAGAGGGCAAATCAAGCACGGATTCCAGGACAGAACGCTAAAAACAAAAATATGGAACTGTATTACAACATTGCTTAGACCTATGTAGCCCATTTGTGTCCGTACGAGATAAATTCACAAAAGTCAAAACCACACACATAGCAAGGAAATTAATTAGCTACCTCAAATGGAGAAGCATCGTTGTCACTCAAAATCCTAAAATGTCGTCGTGGCTGCTTATTTGGTGGCATCAAATGTGTCGGAAAGTCAAAAATTGATGGCACTGCTTCGGATCTGAGACGTTTCTTCCACGTTCCAGGGCTCACTACGTAATCATCTTGTGGGAAAAGGTTTCCGCAAAGAAAACTGCAAGACGTAGGTTTAAAATCTTTCCGCTTCACGGAAGTAATCCACTTCTTTAGCAGCTCTGGGTGCTTTAGAGGAAACCTGTTCAAAAACATCGAATTAGCAAACGCACTAAGTCTGTATTGTTGTCGTATTGTATCGGCAGTCTTATCACCTGTGAAATGGTAAGTCACTTTCCTTACTCCATCGCTTCGCACAATTGAAAGCGGAACAAGAAATCACCATTTCGATAATCCTTAATTCCTTATACACCGTACAGACCGAGAAAAACTTCTTGGCAAATTCAAATATGGCGGGCAATACAGACGATAGTAATCAGCTGGTAGAGCCATCTATCGGTAGGTCCGGTAGTTGAGCATCCCTCATTTCGCTAGCTTTAGACTCCTGTTAAGATATTGGACAAAGAAATTTGATAGTGTATACCGGCCTGAGAAGGGACAGGATGATAGGACATCTGCTAAGACATGAGGGAATGACTTCAATGGTACTAGAGGGAGCTGTAGAGGGCAAAAACTGTAGAGGAAGATAGAGACTGGAATATGTCACACAAATAATTGAGGACGTAGGTTGCAAGTGCTACTCTGAGATGAAGAGGTTAGCACAGAAAAGGATTTCGTGGCGGGCCGCATCAAACCAGTTAGTAGACTGATGACCAAAAAAAAAAAAAAAAAATGTTATGGGATAATAAAAATTCTGATTCTGATGTAAGGTGCATGGATCAAGCGTTTTTAAAAAATAATTTTACTCTAAAGCTACCCAAATATTTTTAAAATCCACCATAATTCACACTACCCACTAGATGCAAAATTTTCACACCAAACAGGTCCTCAAAACCACCAGCTTTAGTGGAAAAACCAGTGATTGCCACGTCTTGGCCACATACGTGAGATCTGCGCGGAATGCGGACCCACCGCACTACGTGACGGAAGAATGCGGCGTTGCGCTTGTTGGAGTGTCGTCGTCAATTCACCAGTCGTTGCAACTTGTAGTGTAAACACTCAGTAGTGTAAACAGTGGCTATCCAAACCTCAACTGATAAACTGTAATCTCGTATCACGTGTTCTCTGAGAAAATATATTTTCAATATATAACCCGTATTTTAGGGAATGTCATTAATAACTTATTTTAACGTAAGAAACAAGTGCAAAAAGGTTATACATTATCTGCCAAGAAAACGTTAAGGTATATACCGCAACCAATTTTATACCAATCACTTAACAAAATGTTACATTTGGCCGCGTATTTGCTATTTGCACTCATTCTCTACAAGACTTTTAAGTTATTGTACGGAAGGTTGTTAGACAAAATATACCTGAGTAGTGTAGTCGAGGAAATATCTTGGGTCCGATGATTACTATGGTTGACAACAGCATTGTATAAATACCATTAACGATTTGATGGCGCCAAAACTTTTTGTCGAAGAGTATTAGGTAGCCTACGTAACAGTTAATCAGTGTGAGATTCCCAGTGCATAAAAACTTTATTCGTCTGTGATCATACGCCATGTAGTTTTAGTGTAGTGTAATATATGTGTCCTGTACCAATGACATATCCCTGACATTTTAGACGAGCAAGTGACTTCTAGACCTTTGCCTATCATATCGTAATTTTTACAATTCAGTTATGAATTGCTTATTTAGCTGTGTATTTGTGCACAACCCACCATGATATATACTCGCTTATATCCAAGGGAAAAAGAAAAGTTGTATTACGTAAAATTTCATTCAGTTTTTGGCGTCTCGGTATTGGAAATTAAAGTACTACAATGCTTAGTTGACGGTCTGCTGCCATATATTGGATTTCATTTTATCTCATAACTTGTACAGTGTGTCATTGTAGAGCTCCCTAGTTTTTCGACATGCTTTTTGGACCGTTGTTACACATGTGATCCCATCAGTTTTTACATTTGGAATGTATGTTCTGTGGTAGTTGATCCTAAATTTTGTACCATTCACAGTGTGGTGAAAGGCATGATACAAAATAGATTTGTTTATATGTTACTTCTGTTGATCAGTTTACCCAGCCAGTTCCAGAAAACCATGTAGTTCAAAGTGGAATCTGAACCGTGTTGCAACCTGAAAATATGTATTTGTATGGTCTGTGTTCCTGACAGTAAAGTATAATTATTCTGCTTGAACAAAATGTGACATCAGTTCCCTTTTGGGTTGATTACATCATACTTTGTAAGATTGTTCACTATCTAGTGTCAAAATTTAGTTGTGTAGTTTTGAGCCCTGCATAATTACTTATCTGCTAAAAAGAAAGTTCAGTATGAGCATAGCCATGTTATGCAATCCAAAATAAGTAACTGTCCTCAGGAATTGAAACTTAAATTACAATGCTTCTGCAGAACATTAGGAAGTGTTTCTGAGCTAAAATCATCATTAAAGTATTAATATTCACTGCTTTGAGAAAAGTGCCTGAATGCCTGGTTTCTGCTATGATACTAAAAATTGATGTTAGTATTTCAAATAGTGTTGTGAATAGAACCACACTCGTACATTCTTACAGTATGTTGAGAATTGTTTCCCTTCATGACAAATACTTTGTCAGTTGCAAAGACTGCCGATGTGGGTCCCCTGTGGCTCTGTATTGACTGTCCTGCAAAGTTACTAGATGTATGTGGAACCAGATGTCTGCACAAGCCACACAATTCCTGTAAATTAAGGGCTGGTGGTCTGTGGGCATGCAGCTGATGCCCAAGTGTGTGCCAGATGTATTCAGTTGATTCACATCGCATGAATGTGATGGCCATGTCAACATGAGTTCGCTTTCGTGTTAGTTAAACCATTGTAGCATTATTCTGGCCTTGTGACGTGCATGTTACCCTGCTGGAAGTTGCCACTGCCGTTGGGGAAGATGTCAAGCATGAAGAAGTGTAGGTGTCTGGCAATAATGTTCTCATAGGCCATAGCTATTATGGTACCTTGATCATTGACATAGTATAACAATAAATAGGATTGTTCTGACCTTGCAACACATTTCCATTTTGTGTCAACATGGGCTCACACATGGATTGTCTGCTGTAAGGTCCCATGTGCAGCAGTGTGTGCCGAACGGTGTGCTCCAAAACAAGTTTGCCTGCACCACCATGGTATTGTCATCAGATCTACCACATATCACATGTACTACTTTACAAAGTTGGCAAGCCTCTGACCTTCATGTTCTTTGATGAGCATAAACCTCCAACACCTTGTTGCCTACGCATGGTTTCATTGTCCTTCAACCACCTTCCATAGATGTTTGCAACAGTAGCACTAAAACAATCAACCAGCTTGTCATTTTTGAAAAGGCCATTCACAGGCTCCAGGCCATAACAATCTCCCTTTGTCAAAGTCAATAATGTCAGCATATTTCCTCTTCGCTAGAATGATTCCACATTCGTCTCAGCTCCTCTTATATACTTTTTTTTACAGCATCATGTACCTGCAACACTGCTGGGCAGCATTCAACCTCGTGGTGGGCAGTGATCATAATGTTCTAGCTCATCATTGTATATGTAAATATTCTGGCACATTTTCTTTTTTCTGTGCTATTAAAGTTATGAAAAAGGGGGTGCCAGAAGATAAGTGTTTCTATTGAAATGATTCAAACTGTAGGAACATTAATACAAAATGAACTTTCTAAATTATATACAGAACAGATGCAGAACTTAAAAAAAAAAAAAATACCCAAAAATGGAACAATTGTGCAGTTGTTCTACTTTACAAGTTCACATAATAATCACCAAAATAATTTACGATAACATGCAGAAAAAAATTAATTTTAATCTAATAAAGGAACAAGTTTTGTTGGAATTTGATGTCGTACAATAGATCATTTGCAAAGTGGTAACAAAATTATAGAATGAATTAGAGTATGACTCACCACTTTGCCTGGGATTCAAAGGTTTTGAGGTAGCTTTTGACTTGATTTTGACAAAATGGGTAACAATAAAAATCAGTTAAATAACACATTGATTTTACTGTATTATTATACACAAGTAATAACGTTGGTGTAGGATGCTTTCTGTGCAGAGAGAGACTGAGTATACAACGGCACCAGTGTGCCCAATTGTCCCACACCACACGTTCATGCTGTTGCCTATCCTGGTAACTGCACTGGAGCATCACATTGAGCCACTGTTTCTGTTTCTGACCTTCCTTAGAAAAATTTATTTGCTAAGAACTAGCACTGTCATATGTAAACATAATATTTGACATGCTTGCTTTATGCTACCATAATGAATGATACAGCGACCAAGTACATGAACTGTAACTTAAAACCCGTGGAAAATGTTGTATGCACACCTTGAAGTCCATGCTACTGGCAGTGATGGCAGAATGATGCTCGTGGCAGATGTATCATGCAGAACCTTGCCTCTTGCTACTGTACAGTGACAACCACCCTTGTTACATGCTCACCACATTGGCACCTTACTGCAAGAACTTTCTAAATGTCACCAGATAGTGAAAAATCTTTAACTGAAATGGGAGTCAGGTGAGGAGAGACCATATCATCAAAACAGTTCTTAGCTGTTGTAAAGGAAATTCCAAGACCCATAAACTAAGAAAATAGACATATTGTAATGGAACATACCTGAAGCACCAGCATTTTGCTCACATTGCATGCTCACTTCTTTCTATTTTAGACACAATCACATCATATGATAACAACCACATCCAGTTTCGGCCACACATTGATTCAGATTCTGTATTAATCTTATTTTTATTATTGGTGCCACAGGAGGCCTGATTTTATGTAGCCAGATTATGATCATTTGAATTGAAACTGGTTTGTTTTATCACAGCACTTTGTGTTATGACTTTCTCCAAATGTAGAAGTGGAAAAAAAGCTGAAATAGTGTGTAAAAACAAAAAAAGTTACACATGAACAATGACCGAAATTAAAAGTGAATTGTGACTGATTTCCAGTAAACTTTAGTCATGTACAAGGGTTGCCCAGAAAGTAATGCACCACATTTTTGTTTAACAATTCTTTACTGAACATAATGAGAATTACACACACAAAAGAATGGTGTTCTATCCATACATCCTGTTTTCCCACATAATCTCCATCCAGTTCTAAGGCCTTCCTCCAGCACGAAACAAGGGTATGCCCTTTCGGTACCAGACCTTGTACTGGTGGCAGAGCCAGTATTACACTGTGTGAATCACCTTCTCATCGTCCTTAAACTGTCTTCCATGAATGGCATCCTTTAATGACTGAAACAAGTGGAAGTCTGAGGGAGCTAGATTAGGTACGACACCTGTGGATGGTCTCCCCGACCACTGCAAATCGTGGAGCTCCACCGAATCGCCTTCTGATGACCTCACCCTCCTTGCCTAGCAATTAACTGTACTTCTGTCAACAGCAGATGCTCCATGGACTTTGCGCATGTGTTTGTGAATATTCCCCACAATTTCTTTCTCTGTAGTGAGACATTCAATGACGGCACGGTGCTTGTAACGTAGATCACCTACAGATGCCACTTTGAAACTGTCCTGCAACTACGCTGTCGGAAGTGACAGAAATTTGGTGCATTGACTCACGAGACTTCAAATAATACACACGTAATGTTTCGCATTTGAAGCATTGTTTTTGGCTGAGAAAAATATGGGCTGCATTACTTTCTGGGCATCCCTCGTGTATTATATGGATGTTCACTTCTAAGACATTTTGTGTTATACTGTGAATTTTATATTAATTCTGGAACACTGATGAATAAATAATTCAGTTTATTGTCATCTTGTGTTAGTGATAATATATATGGTATCCTCCGTGTACCTGTGGTTATAAAGAATTTCTTTTAAGTTTGGATGTTTGAACTTGGGAGCACATATTCTAGATTCCTAATAAATATTTCATCTAGCAAGGTATGTTGGGATTGGACCTCTGTGTTAGGCTCTCTCTTCATAAAATTTTGCTTTCAATTGAAGCAAGTCTATGAGAATGTAGATTCCACTAGCGCCGTGATTCTGTAAGTCATATTGATAGGATATTTTTATGCTACGTAATTCGACATTTTTCCATTGGCTCTGAAAAATTGGGTTTTAATGCCAAATGATAGGTTTTTAGTGCCAAATGAGAGAGGTGTAGCACCATCCGAGGGCAACTCAGTGTGCGATTCATTACTGTAATGTTCCCGGTTTTCTGTGTAGTAACTAAGAAGTTTGTTGTTCAAAATTACTTTTACCTCTAGTTTTTTCATTGCAATGTTGTTGCTCTCGTCAGCTATAACAACACAAGTAACCTAAATGTCAGAACAAAAGAAGGGTAGAATGCCGGATATACACTCCTGGAAATTGAAATAAGAACACCGTGAATTCATTGTCCCAGGAAGGGGAAACTTTATTGACACATTCCTGGGGTCAGATACATCACATGATCACACCGACAGAACCACAGGCACATAGACACAGGCAACAGAGCATGCACAATGTCGGTACTAGACAAGTGTATATCCACCTTTCGCAGCAATGCAGGCTGCTATTCTCCCATGGAGACGATCGTATAGATGCTGGATGTAGTCCTGTGGAACGGCTTGCCATGCAATTTCCACCTGGCGCCTCAGTTGGACCAGCGTTCGTGTTGGACGTGCAGACCGCGTGAGACGACGCTTCATCCAGTCCCAAACATGCTCAATGGGGGACAGATCCGGAGATCTTGCTGGCCAGGGTAGTTGACTTACACCTTCTAGAGTACGTTGGGTGGCACGGGATACATGCGGACGTGCATTGTCCTGTTGGAACAGCAAGTTCCCTTGCCGGTCTAGGAATGGTAGAACGATGGGTTCGATGACGGTTTGGATGTACCGTGCACTATTCAGTGTCCCCTCGACGATCACCAGTGGTGTACGGCCAGTGTAGGAGATCGCTCTCCACACCATGATGCCGGGTGTTGGTCCTGTGTGCCTCGGTCGTATGCAGTCCTGATTGTGGCGCTCACCTGCACCCCGCCAAACACGCATACGACCATCATTGGCACCAAGGCAGAAGCGACTCTCATTGCTGAAGACGACACGTCTCCATTCGTCCCTCCATTCACGCCTGTCGCGACACCACTGGAGGCGGGCTGCACGATGTTGGGGCGTGAGCGGAAGACGGCCTAACGGTGTGCGGGACCGTAGCCCAGCTTCATGGAGACGGCTGCGAATGGTCCTCGCCGATACCCCAGGAGCAACAGTGTCCCTAATTTGCTGGGAAGTGGCGGTGCGGTCCCCTACGGCACTGCGTAGGATCCTACGGTCTTGGCGTGCATCCGTGCGTCGCTGCGGTCCGGTCCCAGGTCGACGGGCACGTGCACCTTCCGCCGACCACTGGCGACAACATCGATGTACTGTGGAGACCTCACGCCCCACGTGTTGAGCAATTCGGCGGTACGTCCACCCGGCCTCCCGCATGCCCACTATACGCCCTCGCTCAAAGTCCGTCAACTGCACATACGGTTCACGTCCACGCTGTCGCGTCATGCTACCAGTGTTAAAGACTGCGATGGAGCTCCGTATGCCACGGCAAACTGGCTGACACTGACGGCGGCGGTGCACAAATGCTGCGCAGCTAGCGCCATTCGACGGCCAACACCGCGGTTCCTGGTGTGTCCGCTGTGCCGTGCGTGTGATCATTGCTTGTACAGCCCTCTCGCAGTGTCCGGAGCAAGTATGGTGGGTCTGACACACCGGTGTCTGTGTGTTCTTTTTTCCATTTCCAGGAGTGTAGTTACTGAAATCTGTATTTCCCACATAATTTTTCCCTTTCTTCATGTTTAACAATTAATTATTTTCTGTATAAAAAAGTTTTGAGGTTTGTTTGTGATAATTTGACCAATGTGCTCATGTCTCAGTAACATTTCAAATTACACAATTTAAATGTGGCAGCTAAAGTGAAAATGTTTTGCTAGTTTGTTAAATGGTAGAAATTTCAACATAAACACAACTATTTTCTTATGTTTTTGAAACCTATGAATGAAAACTCCCTCCCTCCCTGCTGCCACCCCTACTTACTACTCACATACCACTACTAATGAATAACCAGCATAAAATACTCATTGTTGTCAATATTAGTTTAAAATTGGACATCCATACAGACTACTGTTAACAGTTGCCATTATGATTGAAATAAAGTTTGTGAACGATAACTGTTTACAACATGCCAAGGTAGTGTAGGGGTAGTCACGACGAAAAATTTGATCTAGGACCCTTACAGTGTGTCAAGCTGTAAACAACCTCAAATTAGCCAAAAAAAGAGCCACCTAAAGTGCAGATCATGTGTACCACACTAGATTTTCTATATCCTTATGCTCCCTTGTCGCCATTGTAGTCTTATATTTCATGAATATTAATTTTTACATGCACAATAGCTTTGCAGTGAGAAGGCTAGACAAACAAAACTATTTGTTACTTTTACACTGTTAAAATTCAGAAAATTTGAGGTAAAATTTACACAAAACATTTTTACGTTTTGTAAGGGCAAGAAAAAGGGGTTCTTAATATTCAAGGATTATTTTGATTTGATTTGATTGTTTGTTGGTCCAGTTTTATCATATAGCACAAATTGTACAATTGATACTGGACAGGTCAAAGATAAGTTACAATAATACATAGTATTAGCAAAATAGTATGCAAATTAAAATTAAGTACCTATTACAATTAATTTTGTTACTTATTCAGAAATTCTCTGACAGAATAAGAAATGCCTTTAGTTTAGCTTTAAATATTGGATGAGTAGTATTTTTTATTTCCTCTGGTATCTTATTGTGCGGTATTACACCAATGTTAATTATGCTCCTCTGATAGGTGGTTGTTCTGTGATATTTTTGATGTATATTTGATTCCCTTCTGGTACTAAGTTGTGTACATTTTTTTTCTGTATCAGTTTGCCAATTTTCAGGAGGTAGTCCCTAGTGAACATGATAGTTTCATAAATGAATAAACTTGGAACATTTAGAACACCAAGCCCAGAAAATGGGATTTACAGGACTCCATCTTTTTAAGGCCACAAATTATTCATAAAGCTCTTTTTTGCATTCTAAAAACCTTTACACTCTGAGTTGAGTATCCCCAGAAAAGATCCCATATCGGATTAGTGAGTGGAACTGTGCATAGTATGCCTGCAGTACTGTTGTTTTGCTTGTTGTAGCCTTTAAAATTCTTAGGCCATAGCACACAGGTGATAGTTTTCTACACAAGTTATTTATATGTGTGTCCCACTTTGTCTTGCTGAGCCCAAAGACCCAAGAATTTTGTGACACTTACATTTTCTAGGGGATCATTTTTTAATTGGGCTTGAATAGACATTTGATTAGTTGGAGGAATTAAATGAAAATTGACACACACAGTTTTTTTCAGTATTTATAATGAGTTTGTTTTTTGCGAACCACTCAGAAAGTCTTTTCATAGAACTTTCTGCTGTGGACTGCAAAGTTCCTGGACTGGATCCAGTGAGCAATATGCTGGTGTCATCAGCAAACAGGATAGTTTTTTTGGGACTCATATATTCAACTAAGTCGTCCACAGAAATCAAGAAGAGTAGTGGACCTAAGATTGAGCCCTTTGGTACCATATTTTATTGGTAATTCCCTAGAAAGAAAGGAGTTGTTTCTTGTTTTATTTATTTTGTTGAATTCATACTGAAGTGATACTTTCTGCCTGCAGTTTTTTAGGTATGAACACAACCAGCTATGTGGTACACCTCTTACTCCTCGTCTTTCTAATTTTTCGAGCAGAATGTTATGGTCCAGGACGTCGAAGGCTTTTGATAGATCTAGAAAAATACCTGCAGCTAATCTATGTTGATCAAGGGATTTTAAAATGCAGTCTAAGAATTCGAAAATTGCTGTCTGTGTAGATTTAGACTTTCTAAAACCATGTTGTTGTACTGCAAGAGGTGCATATTTATTTGTGAAAGTTAAAAGACTGTCATAGAAGAGTTTTTCTAGAATTTTTGAGAAATTGTTGCTCTTGTCTTCATCTTTACTATGTTGTCAGTGGTAATAGATTACACCCTGTATATGTTGCAACAGCAGGCTCATCTGAATAAAGAAAATAATGTGATCATAAGTGATAAACATGCTACTAAAAAAAAGTCACAAAAAAATTCAAACATACTCATGCCAAACAAACTTTTACAAAGATTGGATACAAAATAACTATCCCGCGATATGGTTCCATTTTGTAGCCTTTGTTGACAGTTCGAATTATGATGTATGTGTCACTCTTTTTTTGTTTTTTGTTTTACATGTTTGTTCTGTTTAAAATATTGAGTAAATATTGGTACTAATAATTTTTACTACCCGCTGTTGCGTGCTTCAGCGATACAGATGGCCGTACCGTAGGTGCAACCACAACAGAGGGGTATCTGTTGAGAGGCCAGACAAACGTGTGGTTCCTGAAGAGGAGCAGCAGCCTTTTCAGTAGTTGCAGGGGCAACAGTCTGGATGATTGACTGATCTGGCCTTGTAACACTAACCAAAATAGCCTTGCTGTTCTGGTACTGCGAACGGCTGAAGGCAAGGGGAAACTACAGCCGTAATTTTTCCTGAGGACATGCAGCTTTACTCTATGAATAAACGATGATGGCATCCTCTTGAGTAAAATATTCCGGAGGTAAAATAGTCCCCCATTCGGATCTCCGGGCGGGGACTACTCAGGAGGACGTTGTTATCAGGAGAAAGAAAACTGGTGTTCTACGGATTGGAGCGTGGAATGTCAGATCCCTTAATCGGGCAGGTAGGCTAGAAAATTTAAAAAGTGAAATGGATAGGTTAAAGTTAGATATAGTGGGAATTAGTGAAGTTCGGTGGCAGGAGGAACAAGACTTTTGGTCAGGTGAATACAGGGTTATAAATACAAAATCAAATAGGGGTAATGCAGGAGTAGGTTTAATAATGAATAAAAAGATAGGAGTACGGGTAAGCTACTACAAACAGCATAGTGAACGCATTATTGTGGCCAAGATAGACACAAAGCCCATGCCTACTACAGTAGTACAAGTTTATATGCCAACTAGCCCTGCAGATGATGAAGAAATAGATGAAATGTATGACGAGATAAAAGAAATTATTCAGGTAGTGAAGGGAGACGAAAATTTAATAGTCATGGGTGACTGGAATTCGTCAGTAGGAAAAGGGAGAGAAGGAAACATAGTAGGTGAATATGGATTGGGGGGAAGAAATGAAAGAGGAAGACTCATTGTAGAATTTTGCACAGAGCATAACTTAATCATAGCTAACACCTGGTTCAAGAATCATAAAAGAAGGTTGTATACCTGGAAGAATCCTGGAGATAATAAAAGGTATCAGATAGATTATATAATGGTAAGACAGAGATTTAGGAACCAGGTTTTAAATTGTAAGACATTTCCAGGGGCAGATGTGGATTCTGACCACAATCAATTGGTTATGAACTGCAGATTGAAACTGAAGAAACTGCAAAAAGGTGGGAATTTAAGGAGATGAGACCTGGATAAACTGACTAAACCAGAGGTTGTACAGAGTTTCAGGGACAGCATAAGGGAACAGTTGCCAGGAATGGGGGAAAGAAATACAGTAGAAGAAGAATGGGTAGCTTTGAGGGATGAAGTAGTGAAGGCAGCAGAGGATCAAGTAGGTAAAAAGACGAGGGCTAGTAGAAATCCCTGGGTAACAGAAGATATATTGAATTTAATTGATGAAAGGAGAAAATATAAAAATGCAGTAAATGAAGCAGGCAAAAAGGAATACAAACATCTCAAAAATGAGATTGACAGGAAGTGCAAAATGGCTAAGCAGGGATGGCTAGAGGACAAATATAAGGATGTAGAGGCTTATCTCGCTAGGGGTAAGATAGATACTGCGTATAGGAAAATTAAAGAGACCTTTGGAGAAAAGAGAACGACTTGTATGAATATCAAGAGCTCAGATGGAAACCCAGTTCTAAGCAAAGAAGGGAAAACAGAAAGGTGGAAGGAGTATATAGAGGGTCTATACAAGGGCGAGGTACTTGAGGACAATATTATGGAAATGGAAGAGGATGTAGATGAAGATGGAATGGGAGATACGATACTGCGTGAAGAGTTTGACAGAGCTCTGAGAGACCTGAGTCGAAACAAGGCCCCGGGAGTAGACAACATTCCATTACAACTACTGACAGCCTTGGGAGAGCCAGTCCTGACAAAACTCTACCATCTGGTGAGCAAGATGTATGAGACAGGCGAAATACCCTCAGACTTCAAGAAGAATATAAAAATTCCAATCCCAAAGAAAGCAGGTGTTGACAGATGTGAAAATTACCGAACTATCAGTTTAATAAGTTACAGCTGCAAAATACTAATGCGAATTCTTTATAGACGAATGGAAAAACTGATAGAAGCCGACCTCGGGGAAGATCAGTTTGGATTCTGTAGAAATGTTGGAACACGTGAGGCAATACTGAGCCTACGACTTATCTTAGAAGAAAGATTAAGGAAAGGCAAACCTACATTTCTAGCATTTGTAGTCTTAGAGAAAACTTTTGACAATGTTGATTGGCATACTCTCTTTCAAATTCTGAAGGTGGCAGGGGTAAAATACAGGGAGCAAAAGGCTATTTACAATTTGTACAGAAAGCAGATGGCATTTATAAGAGTCGAGGGGTATGAAAGGGAAGCAGTGGTTGGGAAGGGAGTGAGACAGGGTTGTAGCCTATCCCCGATGTTATTCAATCTGTATATTGAGCAAGCAATAAAGGAAACAAAAGAAAAGTATGGAGCAGGAATTAAAATCCATGGAGAAGAAATAAAAACTTTGAGGTTCGCCGATGACATTGTAATTCTGTCAGAGACAGCAAAGGACTTGGAAGAGCAGTTGAATGAAATGGACAGTGTCTTGAAAGGAGGGTATAAGATGAACATCAACAAAAGCAAAACTAGAATAATGGAATGTAGTCTAAGTAAGTTGGGTGATGCTGAGGGAATTAGATTAGGAAATGAGACACTTAAAGTAGTAAAGGAGTTTTGCTATTTGGGGAGCAAAATAACTGATGATGGTCGAAGTAGAGAGGATATAAAATGTAGACTGGCAATGGCAAGGAAAGCGTTTCTGAAGAAGAAAAATTTGTTAACATCGAGTGTAGAGTTAAGTGTCAGGAAGTCGTTTTTGAAAGTATTTGTATGGAGTGTAGCCATGTATGGAAGTGAAACATGGACGATAACTAGTTTGGACAAGAAGAGAATAGAAGCTTTTGAAATGTGGTGCTACAGAAGAATGCTGAAGATTAGATGGGTAGATCACATAACTAATGAGGAGGTATTGAATAGAATTGGGGAGAAGAGGAGCTTGTGGCACAACTTGACTAGAAGAAGGGATCGGGTGGTAGGACAATGTTCTGAGGCATCGAGGGATCACCAATTTAGTATTGGAGGGCAGCATGGAAAGTAAAAATCGTAGAGGGAGACCAAGAGATGAATACACTAAGCAGATTCAGAAGAATGTAGGCTGCAGTAGTTAATGGGAGATGAAGAAGCTTGCACAGGATAGAGTAGCATGGAGAGCTGCATCAAACCAGTCTCAGGACTGAAGACCACAACAACAACAACAACCCGCTGTTGTGTAAACACCCTTATCAGATTGTATAACATTGATCTTTGAGGCCCGGGGGGGTGGTGGTGGTGATGTTTATAGTGTTATAATTTGTACATTGGATAAAATTAGATTGAAAATGAGCAGGTGGTCAACTCTGTACATAATTTAGAACAATAATTCATGTATTATTACATTCACAAAGAAATTGTACTAAAAAATTGGAGTATCTTACTGATGGTAAAACGGTACTGTTCACATTGTAGACAACAGGTATATAATCACAACCTAGGTACAACATACTCAATGTGACCCCCCTGCCCCCTTCTTTTCCAATTACAGAGCACCATATATCATTTGTTTTGATGTAAGCTCTGACTTTGCCACTACTAATATGTGCAGTACTACAGCAGAAATTCCTTTTGTACATTTCAGGTAGTACTTTCAATTCCAGCTGTATCTTGTTTCTGGTTTGAAACGAGATCGTTACTGACTGACTCGAACACGAATTTCAGTATGTGCAATTGTTATGCAAGAACGATACCCTCAAGAAAATAGGTGTAAACTGGAAACTGGTAGTGCATAACCAGACTATTCATCTCTTGTTGGATTCTCATTGTTATTGGCAATAAGTCATCATAGTCAGTAAGAACTGTACAAATATTTAGGGACTACCACACACAGAGAAACTTATAAGTGGATGTCTACATAACTTAAGTTTCAGACTAAGAGCTCGAATTTGGGGGTATAATACATCTATGAAATTGTTCACCTATGGAACTCTCTTTTGACTCAATGTCTGAAATATTTTATCACACAGAATCAGCAGAGGAGTGCAACCAAAAGCATTGTGCATTGTGGTTAGATTTACATACAAAATATGAATAACCACCTTCAGGAGTTAAGAACAGTATTATTAACTACCATTTAATTTAAAAAAAAAATTCTTTCTCTTTGTTACTACAATTTTGATTTTTGAACCATCCTCTTGGTATCTGTGTATATTAAAGCAAAGCATGAAACACTTAGAAGTGCATAAAGCCCAATCAGTTGTACGAAGGTGGTGTGTATTAATACTTGCAAAAAATGAAATAATATTCAAATGTCATGTCATACATCAATATGCTAATCCTATAATTACTGCCCCATCTGAACTGCTGAACATATTGTATAAGGATAGCTGTATGATCCTGTAGATGTTCAATGGTTCAGATGGGCAGTAACTATATGGAATGCCATATTGAATGATATGCAAAGACAGTCTGTGAGCCCTTTAAATAGAGAGAAATGCTTTCCTGAAGTGCTGGGTTGCCCGTCTGTTTTTACAGTAGCCTCGTTTTATTTGTCAAGTAATTACTGTTAGAACTTTCTGGGTTTCTCATGGGTATTTAAAAATTCCCCTCAGTTATGATGATATTGATAGATGTTACCTCTGTCAGATGGCACTACCACAAATTATCAACACCATTAATGAAAAATTGGTCACTTTATGCCAGATGCCAGAAAGTGACAGCATTTTGGTGTATAATTATGCTGGTTCTTTCTTTCTTGTATGTTTTTTTGTTTCCCTATGAAACATGCTACCAGAAATAAGTGGAAAGCATGACTTTTTTTTTTTTTTTTGCTGAACTTAAGAATTTAACAGTATACTTGCTTAGGAAGTGGTAATTTTATGTATGTTGTTAGTGACAATTCATAAGGAAATGGTAACCAAAATTTTCTAAATTTAAACAGCCGGTGATAGTCAATCACGCAAAATTATCAACAGCTGCCAGCAGGAAGTGTAAACATTTCAACTCCATTAGTCAGGAAGACAGGAACCTCTACACTCTCTAGCAAGACTGCAAAAAAGCTCAGCAGAAAATTGTTAGCAGAGTTCTGACCGAACTCCATTTGTAACATTATGTTAGAGACATTAGGCAGGATGTAACATCGCCTAGGAGTGGTTTGACTAAGTAGTAAAGACACTGTAACAGATTCGTTAAGCAAATGATGTGTAACTGAAGACTGCTGATGATTCATGAAGAACAGAACCAATTCAGTCATTTCGTATGACAACATGGAGCAGAGTGTCTCCTTATGACATAAATATCCCACCCCCACTAGCCTAGACCACTTGTCAGTAGGATTAATTCTCTGGTTTTGGTATGGTTACATCTTGTGTGTGTGATTGTATGTGTTTGTATTACACTTGCTGCCTAACAAGATGATCAGCAATCTGTGGCCACAGATAATGAATTCCAGCATTCAGTACTGAAGTCTGCACAGCAGCCAGCATCGATGGGTAGTCCAAAGACCTAGCAACACAACTCTCCTCCAGGGCAGAAGCTGCACTAAAACTCAAGTAACACACAAGTCTGAGAGCCCACCCTACTGGTGGGCCAGTTTCAGAATGGCGTCAGACATCGTGGTCCACTTAGTGGGACAATGTGAGCAGTGATCTGGAAGGGACTGAGTACTATTGAAAACAGCATGTGAATCAAATCCCCTTGTTGCGGTCCCACCATCTGCAAGCAAGGCTACCGACAGGGTGTGCCTACCTCGCTGGTAGGTGGCAGACCTCTGCACCAGGGTGTCATAGA
Organism: Schistocerca piceifrons; assembly: GCF_021461385.2. Lineage (NCBI taxonomy): Eukaryota > Metazoa > Arthropoda > Insecta > Orthoptera > Acrididae > Schistocerca > Schistocerca piceifrons. The sequence goes on from NC_060149.1 coordinate 538,558,655, forward strand.
CTTACTCTCTGAGCTGATGGAGTGTCTTTGGCAGCCATGACTCCACTGTTGGATTCAGTGGATTCCTCTCCAGATTACATAACCACTAGCCATCCCAGAAGACACGGCAGCGTGTTGTATTCTGAGTAATAAATGTAATAATCTTGAAAACAGTTTTATTGTGTCTAATGATGCCACACGGGTCCTCGGTCTGCAGCCTAACAAAATAGGAGGGGTTTCCAGCTCCAGTGGATGACCCCTACAATGCCATGAATTTATGAAAAATAAAGAAATACTGCAGTTAGAATTATAATAGAATGTTGATGGGCCTACTAAACTGTGGGTTATTTTGTATCATGTGTAAATGCATAGATCTCATATTTCTAAATTGTAATCTTTTAAATTACAGTATTTGTCATTAAATTTATGAGTAATCTGTTTCCAAAATGAGCGAGAAAATTTAAATAATTTGTTTTTACAACATATTTTGCATAATAATTGTATATGCACTGCCTTGCCTCAAAGTAATCTATCTGAAACAAACATACATATGAAACTTGAGTAGATAAACAAAGGAATATTACTTTTAGTTGGTTGGTATGGTATGGTATGGTATGGTATCTGTTGACTGATGATGCAAATAAAAAGTAGCACAAGTGTGCTTGAGGTAGCCTTAAAGCTTTTGCTAGTTGTGAAAAAAATATTTTGCTGTAAAAATGTAATGCTGACAAAAGTTACTTGGAGAAAATTGTTGAGGAAAATGATGTGATGGCTGTCAGTTTTGCAGAAAATTATTTTCTTTAAAATAAGAACTCCTTTTTACTAAGGTAGTGACATAAGAATGGTGTTTTCAGTAGTTTTGTGCTACAACAGTTCTGAGGATGTATACTTTAAAGATATTTTATGTTTATAAACATCTTCAACATGACTCACTTGTAGTTCATATATTCCAAAAGAAACAAGTCTTGTGTTTCTGAATGACACAAATTTGGAATTTTTTTCTGAAATTCTTCCATAGCACTCTTTAAATGCCTCTGAATTACAAGTGTTTCACTCTGAATTGTATATTAGTTTTCGTATTTATGTCCTGTTCAGGTCTTGAATAGTTTCATTTGCCTACCTGTCCACCCTTACACTCAGTACCTTATATTAAAAAATTGTATCCAATGCTAGTTTGAATCTGAGTCTCTTGTTTGAACATGAACAAGTAGAATATGGTGTGACACAAAATTTGTAAAGGTTCACAATTAAAGCAAGTTTCTAATGACCACCTTAAAAGCAAATTCTGATTCCATTACAGCTCCTTAAATTACACCCACTACTAAATGCATGGTGTCACTTTTCTTCACAGCTCTAAAATGTCTATCCACATTTTATACAGATACCTGGTATCTGTGAGTTTGACAGTTTTGTTCCTGTCAGTATTCATCTAAATAATAATAATAATAATAATAATAATAGACAATCCACCAAACATAACAGACACGGAACACTTCTGGAGCAACATATGGTCAAACCCGGTACAACACAACAGACATGCACGGTGGATACAAGCAGAAACAGACACATACAAGATGATACCACAAATGCCTGAAGTGATAATTTTGCAACATGAAGTCACCCGAACAATTAATTCTACGCACAATTGGAAAACCACTGGAAAAGATAAAATAGCAGATTTCTGGCTAAAGTAATTCACCTCAACACATTCGCATCTACCTAAATTATTTAACAGTTACATTGCAGACCCATACACAGTCCCTGATACACTTACACAAGGAATAACGTATCTGAAACCTAAAGATCAAGCAGACACATCAAACCCAGCAAAATATTGCCCCATAACATGCCTACCAACAATATACAAAATATTAACTTCAGTCATTACACAGAAATTAATGACACATACAACACAGAACAAAATTATAAATGAAGAACAAAAACACTGCTGAAAAGGAGCACGAGGATGTAAAGAGCAACTGATAATAGATGCAGAGGTAACATATCAAGCTAAAACTAAACAATGGTCACTACACTGCGCATACATTGATTACCGAAAAGCTTTTGATAGTGTACCCCACTCATGGTTACTACAAATATTGGAAATATACAAAGTAGATCCTAAATTGATACAGTTCCTAAACATACTAATGAAAAATTGGAAAACCACACTTAATATCCAAACAAATTCAAATAATATCACATCACAGCCAATACAGATGAAGCGTGGAATATTTCAAGGAAACTCATTAAGTCCTTTCTGCATCTGCCTTGCTCTGAACCCACTATCCAAAATGCTAAATAATGCAAATTATGGATATAATATTACTGGAACATACCAACACAAAATCACACATTTGCTATACATGGATGATCTAAAACTACTGGTAGCAACAAATCAACAACTCAAACAATTACTAAAGATAACAGAAGTATTTAGCAATGATATAAATATGGCTTTTGGAACAGACAAATGTAAGAAAAATAGCATAGTCAAGGGAAAACACGCTAAACAAGAAGATTACATATTGGATAACCACAGCGACTGCATCGAAGTGATGGAAAAAATAGATGCCTATAAATATCTAGGATACAGACAAAAAATAGGAATAGATAATACAAATATTAAAGAAGAACTGAAAGAAAAATATAGACAAAGACTAACAAAAATACTGGAAACAGAATTGACAGCAAGAAACAAGACGAAAGCTATAAATACTTATGCTATACCAATATTGACCTACTCATTTGGAGTAGTGAAATGGAGTAACACAGACCTAGAAGCACTCAATACACTTCCACGATCACAATGCCACAAATATAGAATACGTCACATACATTCAGCAACTGAAAGATTCACATTAAGCAGAAAGGAAGGAGGAAGGGGATTTATCGACATAAAAAACCTACATTATGGACAGGTAGACAATTTAAGAAAATTCTTTATAGAATGAGCAGAAACTAGCAAAATACACAAAGCAATCACTCATATAAATACATTGGCTACACCATTGCAATTTCATAACCACTTCTACAACCCTTTAGATCACATAACATCAACAGATATGAAGAAAGTAAATTGGAAAAAGAAAACACTACATGGCAAGCATCCATATCATCTAACACAGCCACACATCGATCAAGATGCATCCAACACATGGCTAACAAAAGGCGATATATACAGTGCAGTGAGACGGAAGGATTCATGATTGCAATACAGGATCAAACAATAAACACCAGATATTACAGCAAGCATATTATTAAAGATCCCAATACCACAACAGATAAATGCAGACTTTGCAAACAACAAATAGAAACAGTAGATCACATCACAAGCGGATGTACAATACTTGCAAATACAGAATACACTAGAAGACATGACACTGTAGCAAAAATAATACAACAACAACTTGCCATACAACATAAACTAATAAAACAACACGTTCCCACATACAAGTATGCACCACAAAATGTACTGGAGAATGATGAATACAAATTATACTGGAACAGAACCGTTATAACAGATAAAACAACACCACATAACAAACCTGACATCATACTCACCAATAAAAAGGAGAAATTAACACAACTAATCGAAATGTCCATACCCAATACAACAAATATACAGAAGAAAACAGAGAAAAAATTGAAAAATACATCCACCTGGCTGAGGAAGTCAAGGACATGTGGCATCAGGATAAAGTTGACATTATACCAATTATACTGTCAACTACAGGAGTCATACCATACAATATCCACCAGTGCATCAACACAATACAGTTACATCCAAAAAGAAAGTTCCTAAATGCAATGTAACATATACCATACAGTTAAAAGGAAGTCACGCTTGATCAAGGTCCACGTCACTTTCCATTTTTAACCAGACATAACATCTGAGAAAGGAAAGAAAATAATAATAATGGTGGTGGTGGTGGTGGTGGTGAGCAGGTGTAAAGCTGAAAGTTAACTTGAAATTCACCGCACTTTAATAGGTTTGATCCTCTGAGAGGTGGTATGCCATTGCTTTGACCTTTCAAGTAACTTACCCCCTTTGTCGTATCAGACACAATTTCTTTTTACAAAAAGCTTTGAAACCACCTCATTAGCATTAGAACTAAATGGAAATGCAAATGGGGGACATTAACAGTCTGAGGCCTTATGTGAAACTAGCTAACAAAAAGATGAATAGAATACGCAAGTGAAACTTCTAAACCTTACCCCTCCCCCCTCCTCTCCAAAGGTCATTCTCATGCAATTATTTGCTCAGTGGATCTGGTGCAGATACTCAAATTTTATTGCCCAGAATCGTATACTAATGAGTAACATGTGCCCATCTGGCTGCAGATTAGGCATACGTAACTAGATGAGACATTGATCAAGCACAGGCTATGTAATGTCAATTCAAAAGAAGTATTTATAATATTGTTTGCTTGGTGCTCTCTAGCATATAAATATTTGTTAAAAGAAACCTTGCTATACAACTTGTACTCCATGTAAAATATTTTGCATGCAGCTTATGGTCTACAGTAAGATGTCTTTTAACATTTTTAGTATTATGTGTGATGCATAAAGTTAGGTTGGTAGAATAGTTATGACTTTAACAGCACATGACAATATTTTTCTCTTCTTTAGCACACTAATGCCACCCCCCCTTTTTTTTAAAAAAAAAGTATTTTTGACACTAAATTACAATTTCAGTGTGACTGTTTGTCATTATGAGTGTTGTTAAACAGTAACTTAAATATGATGTGTGTAAAAAATCATTTTTTTTTATTTATTTATTTATTTATTTATTTATTTTTTTTTTTTTTATTTTAGAAACAGACAGGTGGATTGATCAAAACATACTTCAGGAGGCAAATATCCCAGTAGAGGCTGTAGAAACACATGTATAATACATCAACTGCTACTGCTACCTAACATTCCTTGTTAAACAGAGAAAATAGGAAAGAATTAAAGACAGTTGTAAACAGGCTCGAATCACTCAAACCCTGTATTAAGAGAGAATTTAAAGATATGTTGGAGAAGGAGGGTAATGTTTTATTTCTAGTTGGTTCCTGTTTACCTGAGTTCTGAGTGATTTCTATGAATTATATTGACAGTATTTATTTACACAATATATAATCTTGCACAGTGATTATGACCTTTCATATGAGAAGAGTTGGTTTCAGATCCCCGCCAGCCATTCAAATCTAGGTTTTTGTGTGAGTTCTCGAAATCAGCTGTACACCTACATACATACGCTGTAAACCACTGTTCGGTGTAGGGCAGAGGGTACCTTGTACTACCACTATTTGTTTAGTTTCCTTTCCTGGTCTGCTCGCAAACGAAGCGAGAGAAAAGTGATCGTTTATGTGCCTCTCTATGAGCCCTAATTTGCCTTCACAGCCCTTATGTGAAATGTGCATTGGTGGCAGTAGAATTGTTCTGCAGTCGGTCACAAATGCCAGTTCTCTAAATTTTGTCAATAGTGTTTTGTAAAAAGTTCATCATCTTCCCTCTAGGAATTCCCATTTGGGTTCAAATCTCATCTCCATAGAACCAACATGTCGACTGAACCTGCTGGTAACAAATCTTAACAGCATGTCTCTGAAGTATTTGATTGTCTTCCTTTCATCTAACTTGGTGGGAATCCCAAACACGTGAGCAATACTCAAGAGTTGGTCACACACGTGTTCTGTATGCAATCTCCCCCTACTACTGATCTTAGTCCGCCCCTGGTAGCTGAGTGGTCAGTGTGACAGACTGTCAATCCTAAGGGCCCGGGTTTGATCCCTGGCTGGGTCAGAGATTTTATCCGCTGAGGGACTGGGTGTTGTGTTGTCCTAATCATCATCATTTCATCCCCATCGACGCGCAAGTCGCCGAAGTGGCGTCAAATCGAAAGACTTGCACCAGGCGAGCGGTCTACCCAACGGGAGGCCCTCGTCACACGACATTTCATTTTTTTAATCTTACATACTCATTCCATTTCATATTGCTTTGTAATGTAACATGTAAGTATGCAATAGCTGTGACTGTGTCAAACAGTATGCCACCAGTGTGGAATTAGAACATTACAAGGTTGTTTCTTTTTGTACTTGTCTACATTAATTTACATTTTTCTATGTTTAGAATAAGCTACCATTCATAACACCAAATAGAAATTCTTTGTCAAGTCATCCCATATCCTCCCACAGTCACACAACTGTGACACTTTGTCATACACTACAGCATTCTCAACAGACAGTCGCAGATTGCTGCCCGTTCCATCTGTCTTAACATTTACAAATATAGGGAACAAGAGCAGTACTATTGCACTTCCTTGGGGCACTCCTGATGATGAAGGTGATTGCTGGCATGATTTATTTGAATATGACACAACCAGTTACTTTCCCCAACCTTTTCCTACCAGAACTCATGCTTTGTCGGTAATAGTTTTGTTGACTGAAACTTTCCACATGTAATGCCAAGATAAAAGATATGAATTCTGACATTGGAAAAGATTTTTTTTCTCTTAATAAATGGTTATTGTTAAAGTAAAGATAAAAAATTGAAACACTTTGTGAAAATTTAAAAATATGGAACAGTAGCTACTTTACACATTGTATTAAAGGATTAAAATAACACTTAGTTTTCTGTTTCACCTACCTTTCTGTAGTATCTGAAGACCAGCTATAATTTGCCATTAGTCATTTAAATCAGTTTTTTCATTATATCTTGCTATATATATTTTTTATAAGCGTAAAGCACTGTGTAACCATTACATTGAATAGAAGATAATGGAAAGTAACAATGAAATCATAAAACCAGTTGATGATTTTTTGTATTGAAAGTAGTTTAAGACTTAGACAGCAGAAGAAATAACTGAAAGAGTAAACATCACCAGAAGTACTTTTGACAAAGGAAAAAGAATTTTCAGAGCTAAGTTTCTAATGTGTATGAAACAATAACTTTGCAATCAGTGTGTGTTGTTATTTCCCACTTACAGCAGTGAGACATGAAATATTTTGTGTGACATGTTTCAAACCTGAGTCCTGCTTAGTAGACCATGGAGAGATGTGTAATGGAGATTACTGGTGGAGATGGCAAAACAGACAAATGGACCAGGGAGAAGGCTGGAGTGAAAATATAATTGCGGAAATGAAATGGAAGTGGGCTGTATATATGTTGAGATGAAATAGTGAAGTCATAGTTGCAACAATTGTTAACTGATGTATTTCAAATATTTCTATGCAATAATTTACAATATGGACATCATTTCCACTGATACATTAAAGATGGTGATTCGATCTGACTGAAGCTTTCACAGCAGCATTTTACAATAGACATAGCTTCAGAGATCTCCTAGTGCAAATCTCTCATCTATTTTTTCCTCTTTGAGCCCTTTAATGCACATTATAAGGTTCTGTGTACATTTACTCCATGGGATGAATCTTAAATATACTTATTTTCGCAAAGAACGTCTGTATATTTTAATAGAACACATGTAACTGATTGCAGTACAGTAATGCCATGGACTTGCCCACTGTTGTGGAAATTGCTCTGGTAAAGGTTGGTAATGATTAACATGATAGTGGTAGTTTCCCAATACTGATTCTCTCACTAGAATAAGCAGCACCTGAAATAAGGTTCTATTCTTGTTCAGCAGGGTGACCTAGACAGTATTATAGCCAGATGTTCATTTTTGAAAATGGCATCAGTGTTCATCATGTCATGGTTTACATTACCAGTTTGATGAACCAGAGTACTGAATGGTCAGTCCCAAAATCACCTGATCAGATGAGAAAGCAACCTTTGTTATATTGAAATGAATGATGTTGCTGTAAGATTAGGAACAGACAGGCCCACACTGGGTTGCAAGAACAAAATCCCAAAGAGTAAGTCAAGATGGTAGTAGTGGTAGATAGTCACAGCCAGAGTTCCTAAATTTGTTCAGTATCCACATCAAGTACAGCAGTATGGGTATCCAATAGAAGGATCAATGGCATTTTAACATTTCCTGGTGAAATGACCTGGTATATGACACTGTCCACCTGCTTGAGTGTATCAGTACAAACAATGGAAAAATCATAGTGATAACATGAAACAGAAAAAAAGGCTGGCTTAAAAATCAAAATTCAGAATACAAGTCTAATTTTTCTCAGATTTAAAAGAAATTTGAGACTCTTTGACAACCAGTATGTTGTTTTTCTCCAAATATGTAATGCAGTGGAAATGTGTTAACTAATGAAAATTTGAACCAGACTGATTTCTGAAACTGAATTTCATGCTTTTTGTGAGCAGTCACTTTTACCATCAGGCTATCTCAGCTAATATTGAACCATGACTCAAAGTTTCATTGCCACTGATATTTGCACTTACTATCTGGATTCAAGCCTGAAACTTAAAAAAATGGCTCAAATTATTGCCAAATACAGTGTTTCATAAAGACGTATTTCAGCTTTGCACATTAATCCAAATTGAGTTACTTTGCAACATTAAATACTGTTGGATTTTTCTTCTGCTTCTCACTTGCAGTTGCCACTATGTATTATGCATTGAAGAATAAATATTCAGGAATAATCATATAAATGTAGAACATTTTATTTACTCCAGCAAACCTAATTCAGTTTGCAACCACTTGCTTTCTCAACTGTGAGAGACCTGCATCCAGTCATCCTGATTTAGGTTTTCTGTGGTTTCCCTAAATTGCTTAAAGCCAAAGGGCATGGCAGCTTCCCTTCTCCATTCTTCCCTAATCTGAGCTTGTGCTCCATCTGTAATGACCTCACTGTCCACGGGGCATTAAATACTAATCATCTCCCCCTCTTCCTCAACTGTGAGAGAGTGACACATGTTCAACTGACAGCCAAATATTGGTCTGCAAAGTGGTATGTGAAATCCACAATGGGAGTGGAAGCAAACTGATATATTATCAAGTTCAGTGGCTTTTTCTCCATACATGGAGAGTGTTTGGAGATAGTCAGAATCATCAAAAAACACAACAGATGAAAGTGATCTACTAGCTGGCTTCAGTAGCAGCTGTTCCAGGTACCGTATGCAAATGTGGTAAATGCTGTATAGTACAAATAATGTGCTGATATGGGAAAAGTGCCATGAGTATCAGCAGTACAGCCCTTTTTCAGTTTTAATATTTCCTGGCAGAACATTGTATTTCATGTGGCCTTCTGATAAATTATATCATCATTCATATACTGGTGACAGCCACATCATCTTGAGATTTGGTGCTCAAGGACTTGTGTGATACTTCAGGTCATGAAATCTTTCACTAAACTCTTTGGTACTCTTGATTATTGGAAATGTTAGTTGCATTTCCTTGTATTTTGTGATCACAAAAAAGAATTATGTTCATGTGTTCTTGTGATATTACGCAGACAAGTCACATTAATGTAACCACCACATGTGTTCAATGTCAGTGTGCACTAACCACTCAAAGACAGCAGGTGGCAGCACTAGCAGTGTAGGTTATATAAAGCATGTCAGGGGATGTGGAAAACAGTGCAGCCATTGTCCTAATGCAAAAATGGACTGATTTATCTGCTGTCCAAGACGGCATGATCATTGGCTTTAGGGTCAAGGGTGGAAGTATTTCCGAAACGACTAATTTTGTAAAATGTTTCCATGCCACCGTGGTTAAAGTATGCTGTGCATGGCAAAGTGGCACTATTCAAAATCAGCACCAAGGCTAGTTTGGTGCACAGAGGGCCATAGATGACAGGTGAATGATGGCTACTACTTTTAGGTTTCCTTCCCTGTACTGAAAAATGCTGATTGCTTGCCTATTCTGCAATCACTTTTCTTTAATGTCATTTTTGAGCTGCTGAGAATTCTTCCAGGTTGTATGGCCATGGTCCATGGAACTCTTCTATCCCTGACATTTCGTCCAAGGCTGTGTTGGACATCTTCAGAGGTAATCCTGGTTGTGCTGAGTCTTGCTGACTGACGGAGTCGGACGTCAGAGAGCAGCCTAAATGCCGTGGAAATTGGGCGTGGCCTAGATTTCACATGATAGCCTTGGGCGAAACTTCAGGGATAGAAGAGTTCCATGGACCACGGCCATACAACCCAGAACAATTCTCAGCAGCTGAAACATCCAGTCATGAAAGCCTTCATTGTATGAATGTCATTTTTTGCGCCTCTACATCTTTTGATATGAGGATCTTCATTACAACCTCCTTCAGTGAAACATCATCACAATGTAGAATTTAATGCTTTCACTACTGAGTGTACTATAACAGTTTGCATATCAATGCATGGTCTGGATGCTTCACACGGCAGTGCCTACTGTGGTGGGCACTATATGGTGCTGAGTGCTGCAGCACCTGCTTTGCTGAATCGCTATCATAAGCTCCTCTGTATTTGAATGCATGGTGTCTGTTCCTTTGAAATAACAGACATGACACAGATCCCCCAGCTGTGAAACAGAAAATGTAAATTGACGGGAGATAACTGCCATCAGCTGCAGCAGTAAATTAAGCGGAATCAACGGCGACTTGCAAAAATATGTACCGAACCAGGATTCGAACCCAGGATCTCATGCTTAGTAGGCAGGTGCAGTAGCCACTGTGCCATCTGGGGGACAGTGTTATCGCAACTGCATGGACTGTTCATGGTACCGAGACCACCACCACCACCACCGTCATCATCCTACTCACTAACATGTAATTGTCTACTATGTGTACAGATACTAAAGGCTAGTGAGTGCTTTCTTAGGTTTCTTTAGTTTCTGTAATTATCACAGAATCATGGAATTTAGAATGAAAATTGTAATGAAACATATGTATGTGTCATATTTATCCTCAGCCTTGATCTGTGAAAAATCAAACTCATAAACTAACTTACTGAGTGACATAGCTGTTTGAATTTCACATATATAGTGACTACATTGATTTTAGTTCATGTTGCAGATATTTAAAGAGCTGTTGTCATCAATTTTTGTTCAGGGATTACTCTTGTGTATGGATCCAACAGGACAGAACAGCAATTAAAGAGATCAAATCACGTTGTTGATTAAGGATGTGCGATGTATTTGGTTTTGGAACAAGATCTGATCTACACTTCTTGCAACAAGAGTTTATCACTTAACACTGTTAAATCTGATTATTTGTAAACTGTTAAGGAACTTATTAATGTTTGATCAAAAGTTGTCGCACTAATGAATGAATTAGTGTTTCACTGTAGTGCTACATAAGCTTGCACGCTGCTCATGATATTCATGCATTTTTTGGCAAAACTAAATATCACAATTATGAAAAAACATGTTCTTCTTCTTCATTACTAAGTTGTTCACTTATATACATTGAGCAATTATTGTATTCATTATTTGGAGTAAAGAACTGCGATACCTCATTGCATTATCTTCCCAATTGTGTCAAAATGTTGTCGCTTTGTTCATTTTGCCTGCTTACTATTAATTAAAATTATACTTGGATTTGATTGTATTCCATTGCTGTTTTTATTGCCCTAATTTTAAATACTATGTTTTTGTTTGCATTATCTTCCAGGAGCTGAATAACAGAATTGAAAATTAATTAAAGTTCTTCCACATTTCTTCAAGAAATTGTGATGGATTTTCTTATGTTTGTGGGACTGGTGACAGTAGTATATTTTATGGTTTATGTAGCTGCAGTTTGCCTTTCAGACTGTGATTTGGAGTTGAAGTGGAATGAAATTTTTGGAAAACCTGTTGGTGAGCTCATAACCCCATTATAACTTTTTGATGAAAGAATTTGGTATAATAACAATGTTTATGTATTGAAATAATGCAAGGCAATTTTTGCATTGCTTCCAAAGCAACCATCCCAAATATGAATCAATTTTGGAGGTATGTGATTCCAGGCATTAAAGTTGCAGCACAAGGAACACAACATGCAACAAACACCAAACTGACATGCAGTGGATTGCATGATAGGATATGCAAATGATTACTGTTTCAGCCCAAGGACAATAAGTAGAAAGGAGTAGCAACACCTGCATTCTGTGCATAAGGAAAAATTGCACAGTAGGTTTCTCATTCAGAAGCCAAGTGTATATGGTCATAATTTGTGAGAAGACTGCATCATGCCTCGTGTAAGGGGATGAGACTTCTACAAGCATGTTTTGGAATTCGACAGCAACAGGATCATGGCTTATTGAGACTATTGTCTATTGTTCTGCTATATTATTGCAAGTATTGGTTGAGACCCCACAACTGTCATGCAAATTTGGAATCGATGAGTTCAGATTGGCCTGACTTAATGTTACATAGGATGCCAATAGCCCCACGCAAGTAGTGCCTGAGCAGACAGATATATTGTTTGCTTTGCAGTGCAGGCTCGTGGAGAACAGACATAGTCAGATTGCATTTGTCATTGTCATACAGGTCCAACACGAGGCCTGATGGTATGAGGTGTCATAGGGCAGACATTACAACCACCAGTTTGCATAGCCCCTAATTTTGGCAATGGGTATAAAATTTCGTACATGTTAAGACAAATGACTGTACCCATTGTTACAATCTGCTACAAAATTGGTGTAATAATTTGAGGGTTACATTTAAATTTTTTTACATTTAAATTTTGTATTGGCTTCAAAATAGTTACAGAAGCATTTTACAAGTACCAATGTAATAGTAGCAAATGGTTGCTTGGCTTTTTTCTCTCAGTTCATAGTCAGAGCGCTTGTTAAAACTTGTTTGTGTGCAGTTTAGGTAAAATTGGTTCTTCGTGGACGTAAGATGTTAGATACACTCTCTAGTTAAAAAGTGTACACTGATTTTTGATCGATTTTCACTATATCATAACTTTTTACAAAATAATAATTATTTTGCAAATGAACTTGTTCTTCATGCTGCTCTGTTAACTCAGCTGAACTGAATGAACTAACTCCAGTACTAACGCACTTGTACTAACTTGGTCGGCTCATGTGCTGTGATATTATAACAGGTAACAATGACAATTTTCACTTGTCTTTATTAATGCAATGGATAAATAAATTTACAGTTAACATTTACAACTCTTTAAGAATACAATTATGCAATTTTGTTCTTAAAAATATAGTAACATATTTTGTGAAAACAAAAATTTGACACACTCATTTTTCATAAGAAATTTAGCAAAATATCTATATGAAACAGTCAAGGGGGAGAGTGTCATGGAAATGGTACACAAGTTGGGGATGCAGTTATTTAAAAAAGTCATTTTTCATTGCACTGACATCTTTTCATTAAAGTTTAATCATCAACTTCCTCCTTTGAATGTGGCAATATTTTTTCCGCACTCATCTATATGAGGAGAAATGATCAGATATCAGTGCTTGCATGGAAAGACTTAAGTGTTTATTTTTCTGCACGTTGTGCGAGATTGAAGGTAGTTCAGTGAACTCCCTGCCAAGTTATTAAGAGTGGAATGCAGAGTAGTAATGTAGATGCATTTAGTAGGGGGTTGAAATAAGGGCAGCTACAGTAAAAAAAAAAAAAAAAAAAAAAAAGGTGCTTTTGTCATTTGAAGTTGTGATGTACAATTTACACAAAGTCATCTTGGAATACAGAATTTTAGAGAAAATGGCCTTCAAATTATGAACTAGATTGTAAATGCTAGAATGGGATTCGACTGGTCAATTAAAAAAATTAGTATTTAGTAACCAAAAGAGTGAAATTTATTCAAAGACAAAGTTAATTATGCTGAATAACACAAACAACAGTAACCAAATCGGGGGGGGGGGGGGGTTTATTTATGCAAATGAGAGAGGATATTTTGAGGAAGATAATGATTGTATTTAAAATAGTTTAGGTGATGTCAATTATCATAATGCGCAGAAGCAAAAATTGGAGGAGGCAGAAAAGTTGAATCCTTAACAGAAAGAAAAATTTGGGGAACAGTTGACTTTTTGATGAAAACCCAGGAAAAGTAAAGGACTGAGTACAAATTACATTTACAAGTATGCAAAACATTTTTTAAATTAGCCATGTGGTGTACCATTAGCAAAAAGGCTGTAGAAAAGGGATTACAGGAAAAGAGAAGTTGGAGTAAAACCGAGAGGACCTGTAGTCAGTACAACCCCCCCCCCCCCCCCCCCCCCCCCCCAATTGTTGTTTACAAAGGGAGGGGAGGATTATAAGTAGTCCTTGGTTCTAGACATATATTTAGAGCTTTTAGAAAGAGAAATAGATCATTTGGAAAATATACAAGGGCATACTGAAAAGTAATGCCCCCCAAATTTTTTATTCTGTTCTCAATTTCTATTGAAGTATTACATGTCACTTAAATTACTTGGTCAGCTTACCTACTTTGCTGACGCAACTTGCAGCCCTCTGCCGATAGGGGGCTCCAAATTGTAGTGTGTAAGATAAATATGTATCTGTGTGTGAGAGAGACCCTCAGAAAACTGAAAGCATAAATTTGAAGAGTTCATCCACACATGGAGCACCCTCTCTTTTAGCATGGCAATTCCAGACCACATGAGAGTGCTGTGACATTTGAAACAATCCAATGCCTTGGATTCCATGTCATCATTTATCCTACATTCAGTTCATCTGATTTTCATCTGTTTCCAAAACCTGAAAGAACACCTTCAAGGACTTCACTTTGATAGTGATGAAGTGGTGCAAGCAGATGTGAGGTTGTGGCTCCGTCAACAATGCCAAACATTCTACAGTGATGGTATCAATAAACTAGTCTGTCATAGTGAGAAATGTGTTGGTCACCAGGATGAATATGTTGAGGAATAAATACACTGAAGTGCCAAAGAAACTGGTATAGGCACATGTATTCAAATACAGAGAGATGTACATAGGCAGAATATGGCACTGTGGTCAGCAACGCCTATATAAGACGACAAGTGTCTGGCACAGTTGTTAGGTTAGTTACTGCTGCTACAATGGTATGTTATCAAGATTTAACTGAGTTTGAATGTGGTGTCATAGTCTGTGCACAAGCAATGGGACACAGCATCTTTGAGGTGGTAATGAAGTGGGGATTTTCCCATATAACTATTTCACTAGTGTACCGTGAATATCAGGAATCCGGTAAAACATCAAATCGCTGACATCGCTATGCCCAGAAAAAGATCCTACAAGAATGGGACCAACGACGACTTGAGAATCATTCACTGTGACAGAAGAGCAACTCTTTCACAAATTGCTGCAAATTTCAGCGCTGGGCCATCAACATGTGTCAACGTGCAAACCATTCAATGAAATACCATCGATTTGGCTTTTCAGAGCTGAAGGTCCACTCATGTACCCTTGATGACTGCACGAATCAAAGCTTTATGCCTCACCTGGGCCCTTCAACACCGACATTGGCCTGTTGATGACTGGAAACATGTTGCCCCGTCTGATGAGTCCCATTTCAAATTGTATCAAGTGGATGGATGTGCATGGGTATATGGACAACTTCATGAAACCATGGACCCTGCGTGTCAGCAGGAAACTACTGAAGCTGGTGGAGGCTCTGTAACTGTGTGGGGCATGTGAAGTTGAAGTGATATGGGACTCCTGATACATCTAGATATGACTCTGACAGGCCTGTATCCTGGAAGTGGCATTCTAACACTCGGGGATATCAGCTGGATGATGCAATTTTGTTGAAATTTAAATTGATTTGTTAGCTTGTAAACAACTGTGGTGTTTTGTAAGACACTGGCAGTACATACATAATTATTCAAATTGTTCATGTGTATATCATTACATAGATACTGCGTGTCTTGTACCCATCACATAATTAGTTTTCTTACACAGGTTACAGATACTACAAATCAGGTTGAATGCTGTAAGTTACAATTTTGTTTGTTCACAATCACATTTAAAGTGAAAGGCTGTCAATTTTTTCATTATATAGAATTTTTTATGTTGTAGAATGCTTTTTCTGTCAACCATGTCTCTGCCACCATTTTAAATTTATTTTTGTTCAATGCCCTTGGATGAAAGAATATTTTTGTCTTTACTTAGGTGAGTCCAAGGAATGTCCAGTAAGTTCCTGTTTGTAGTTTTGTATGAGTGCACATCTGATCTTCTTTCATACATGTGGACATTCTGTTTGGCGCTTATAAATACTGTGAACATGTATAGTCTGAGGACTGTAAGTATTTTGGCTCAACAAAGTATTGTCTACAGGAAGTTATGTCGCTTAAACCAAAAATACATCTATTGGCTTTCTTCTGTCAGAGGAAAACTTATTTTGCTCTAGCATTTTCCTCCAAAGTCATATTCCTTTATGCATGTGTGTGTGAAAAAATGCATAGTATACTATGAACACAAGGTCTTTGCTCATGCAATCCTTCAGTTTCCTTAGGACTCTTGCCAACTTACTGCAGACTTTTCTGTATGGGCATTCCAGCATAATTTAGTATTGAGGTAGATGCCTAAACAATTTTACAGAATGCTTGATCCCATTTTGTCCATTTTTAACAGTTCTTAGGGAAAAAGAGGATTTGTTCAGTTTTGTTGTTATTTAATGTCAGCTTGTTTTCTTGGAACCACTGAGCTGCCTCTTCCGTCATGGAGTTGTTAATTTGTTTGACAACATTCACACATTATATGATGTGATAAAAGGTGTGTCATTGGTGTACCTCACAGATTTGTATGGCATTAAGTTTGGTAGGTCATTCACATACAAAATAAATGAGAAAGGTCCCAGCACAGATCCTTGTGGCGCTACGTATTTTACTGAGAAGGTCAAATTTTGTTATTTGAATTTACAGCTACTGATGGGTTCTGTTTGTCAAATAAACTTTCAGTAGTGCTAGTTCTGTTGTTCTGTATCTTTTAAGTTTCTAAATTAAAATGCTATGTAACCCAGTGTCAAATGCCTTGATTAAATCTACTATAGTAGCTAGGTGTGCTGCCGATTTCAATACCATGTAGTGCTGATCGTGTCGTACTGATAATACAACTTCTTAACTACTTTAACTTTTTTAATACATCTTACACAAAACACTTTTTTACAAGGAAGACTTAAAAAAAAGAAATTAAATTGCAAACATGGAAGAACACCAAGAGGAACTTCAAAACTTAGCAAGATGATTCTTGAACTGCCTGAATTGTACATAGCTCACTTTGGAACCCTTATTTGGCCTTACTAAATACACTCCTGGAAATTGAAATAAGAACACCGTGAATTCATTGTCCCAGGAAGGGGAAACTTTATTGACACATTCCTGGGGTCAGATACATCACATGATCACACTGACAGAACCACAGGCACATAGACACAGGCAACAGAGCATGCACAATGTCGGCACTAGTACAGTGTATATCCACCTTTCGCAGCAATGCAGGCTGCTATTCTCCCGTGGAGACGATCGTAGAGATGCTGGATGTAGTCCTGTGGAACGGCTTGCCATGCCATTTCCACCTGGCGCCTCAGTTGGACCAGCGTTCGTGCTGGACGTGCAGACCGCGTGAGACGACGCTTCATCCAGTCCCAAACATGCTCAATGGGGGACAGATCCGGAGATCTTGCTGGCCAGGGTAGTTGACTTACACCTTCTAGAGCACGTTGGGTGGCACGGGATACATGCGGACGTGCATTGTCCTCTTGGAACAGCAAGTTCCCTTGCCGGTCTAGGAATGGTAGAATGATGGGTTCGATGACGGTTTGGATGTACCGTGCACTATTCAGTGTCCCCTCGACGATCACCAGTGGTGTATGGCCAGTCTAGGAGATCGCTCCCCACACCATGATGCCGGGTGTTGGCCCTGTGTGCCTCGGTCGTATGCAGTCCTGATTGTCGCGCTCACATGCACGGCGCCAAACACGCATACGACCATCATTGGCACCAAGGCAGAAGCGACTCTCATCGCTGAAGACGACACGTCTCCATTCGTCCCTCCATTCACGCCTGTCGCGACACCACTGGAGGTGGGCTGCACGATGTTGGGGCGTGAGCGGAAGACGGCCTAACGGTGTGCGGGACCGTAGCCCAGCTTCATGGAGACGGTTGCGAATGGTCCTCGCCGATACCCCAGGAGCAACAGTGTCCCTAATTTGCTGGGAAGTGGCGGTGCGGTCCCCTACGGCACTGCGTAGGATCCTACGGTCTTAGCGTGCATCCGTGCATCGCTGCGGTCCGGTCCCAGGTCGACGGGCACGTGCACCTTCCGCCGACCACTGGCGACAACATCGATGTACTGTGGAGACCTCACGCCCCACGTGTTGAGCAATTCGGCGGTACGTCCACCCGGCCTCCCGCATGCCCACTATACGCCCTCGCTCAAAGTCCGTCAACTGCACATACGGTTCACGTCCACGCTGTCGTGGCATGCTACCAGTGTTAAAGACTGCGATGGAGCTCCGTATGCCACGGCAAACTGGCTGACACTGACGGCGGCGGTGCACAAATGCTGCGCAGCTAGCGCCATTCGACGGCCAACACCGCGGTTCCTGGTGTGTCCGCTGTGCCGTGCATGTGATCATTGCTTGTACAGCCCTCTTGCAGTGTCCGGAGCAAGTATGGTGGGTCTGACACACCGGTGTCAATGTGTTCTTTTTTCCATTTCCAGGAGTGTAGGTTTTTACACTCAAAAAAATCATTTACTTTGTCTTTCATTAAAGTTTCAATAATTTTTGGTATTATGCATACTATTGCTATAGGCCTGCAATTTTGGGGTTAATTTCTGTCTCCTTTTAATTATATATGATCAAGACAATTGTCAGTTTCAGGCAGTTTGGAAATGTTGCCCCTCTAAACATCCTGTTGACAGGGTATGATAGCACATGGTATCTATTATTTTTTAGGGTAAAATTAGAGAAACATTGTATAACGTCAGTTCTGAAGTCGCTCATTGATCTGACTACAGTCAATATATCCTTGGGACAGAGTAGCATTCACTCCACTCCATTGTTGGTTGATTGATGCAGCAACTGCGAGGAAACAGAGTTCTCTGTCCAGATTTTGGCAAGCCTACCTCCAGCTCTGCTTTTTGTGAATTTGGAAGTCTATCCACATTGTCATCTAAATTCATCTTTCATGGCTAATTTCCTAGAATTTATGAAATTATTATTTAGCTCATGTGCACTTAGAGGAACAGGTGACTTTTCTGCCATGAACCATGTTTCTGATTTAACTTTTTTCCAAGCTACTTTTCATTTCTTACAAGACTATCACATGTAGTTAACATTGGCTTTTTTCTTTGTGGGAATGATATCTTTTCTGTAAATCTTTTTTTTTTTAATTTGACATACAAATGCCCCAGTTTCAACACTCATTATCAGTGCAAGATTTGCCACAGTAAATTTTTAACAGAATCCTTATTATTCAAGAAAGTTGTATATTAATCAGTTACATTTCTCTTGTGTTGCTTACTTGCATTCAGTCCGTCATGTTTAGTGACAAGGAAAAAGGATTCATTAAAGATAGTGGTAATGATGTATCACAAACAGTCAAAAGCGTCTCTGAAAGACTCATTCTCCATGACATTAGTTCACCAGTCAGTGCTCAAAAGTCTTTGTGTGAGATTTGTTACATTTTGTTGTTTCAACTGTCATACTTTTGTGGGTTCTATTGGTTAGTCATTATATTTTTTGAACTCCATTAATTTTAAGAATTTTCCATCATGGTCAGAAAACATAGTTTTAACAACTTTTAAAACTACATCATCCTTGCAAAAATCTGATATAACATTATCTAGACAGGCAGAACCAGGAGGATAGCAGGGCAGATGGAGTGGCTGCTGTGCTGGCTATATAGTGTGCAAAGTAAAAAGGCATCAACTAAAATATGGAAGAGGCAAGAAGGCCACATGCCAAAGACGCTAAGTAAGGTGTTCTTTACCAGTTGGCTCTCACTACGGAGAAAAATTTAGAAGGGGAGGTCAAACCCCAAAGGGGGACCAAAAATGCCAAAAAGGAAGGGTGAAAAAAGAAAACGAGTGGAACAAAATTGCTGTTGATCAAAACTACTTCTGCTGCCTAATCTGCAGTGCTCCAGGCCTGTGACCATCTTGGCAATACCCAGTGTCCATTATTCCTCATCAGTCTTTGAATATGGTTCAGGTTGTCATTTTTGATATGGACCTCATCTTTCAGACTGATGAGGAACACGCCTGGCCAGTCTGGAATGGCGAGGTATTCATTTTGTTTAGCATGTTCAGAAATGCTGCAAGGACAATCACATTGATACCAGCATCTTCATTCTGTCATTTGAGGGGGGGTCACCCTCCCAGAGATGGTGAAATTTATGGTTTATCAGTGTGACATGAAGCCTTATGTCCCACAACCCATGAGGTTTTTTTGGTGTTTGCATTTCAAACATATGTCTTCCCACTGTACAGTGGACCCTCTATGTGGAAAATTTGGACTCCCACTCCATGTGTTCTGCCGCCTGCGCGCATTAATTGTCATTACCATCACTCTCCCCACTTGCCAGATTGCCCGGTTTATAAGGAAAAGAAGATACAGGAGTATAAGTCCCTTGATTATTTATCCTACACTGAGGCTCATCGGAAATATGACTGTCTTCAGCTTGCATCAGTGACATTTAACTTTGCCTTTGTTACTTTCTTTCCCCCTTCTTGTCATCCCAGTCTCACCCCTCTCTCTTCGACCCCCCCCCCCCCCCTCCCAAGTGGTTCCCACTCCCATCCCTCTGGGTACCGCCGCCCCTACCCAGCTGGAGAAATATGCTCCTCCTTCGGCATCTGCTGGTGATGGAGGTCCCCTTCCAGGACACCTCCTCTCTGGTGTCTCCCAGACCTGTGGTCTGCTGCCACACATGGGCTAAGGAGACAAAAGGTATCAAGATTCAAGGACCCAACAGAGCTGATGAGCCACCATCCATTTGTATAACTTGCAGGGGACATTCGTCAGACTGATTGGCCAGTAACTATTGATGGATGCCAGATCCTTACTGGGCCTAAGGACAGGTGCCACAATACTGTCCCCACATTTAGAGAGAAAAACACCTTGAAGCCGAGTACTGTTAAACACAGGGAGGAGATGATGTCACTGTGGAGTATTGAGGTGTTGAAGCTGTTGGTTATGGTGGAATCAGGGCCATGGTCTGAATCATGTGAAGAGGAGAGGGCCAGAAGTAGTTCCCATTCACTAAAAGGTTCATTGTATAATTCTGCATGACAAGGTGTAAAACATAAGTGGAGAGCTTCAGCCCGCTGTTTTGAGAGTAGGAAGACTGCTGGATAGGTCATCCACTCTCTCTCAGTTCCACATCTCATTGAAACCTGCTATCTTTCTGGGCCCTTGCCTCCTCTACCTATAAAAGAGAAGAAGAAGAAGAAGAAGAAGAAGAAGAAACATAAGTTCTGGGATGAGGCCCTTCATACCACGTTGGAAGCAGTTGCCATCTGGGCCCACTTGGACTCTGCAGTCACGGTCTGCAATCTCCATATCTCTCCTGACAGAACACCTATACCTGGTGCCCTAACTGTCTTCCTCCTCGTTGGTGATTTTAATGCCCATCAGCACTTGTGAGGCAGTGCTTTTTTGTCTAGTCGGGATCTCCTCATAGACCAGTTTCTTGTGGACCACAACCTTCCTAATGATGGTTTCCCTACCCATTTTAATGCTGGTGTTGACAGTTTGTCTGCCCTTAATCTTTCACTCACTTCCCATCCCCTTCTTCATTCATTACACTGGTTGCTGTGTGATGACCTCTGTGATAGCGATCACTTCCTGTTGGTTCTCTTGTCCCCTTCCCACCTCCTGATGGTCAGGTTACCCCATACAGTTTTCCATCACACTCATTACTTTCTATATACCTCCTAGGTTGTCAGTTGTATTGATGAACTCATCCATGACATGTCCAATACAATTGTTCATGCTGCCAGCATTGCCATCCGCCACTCAACGGACCCCTTTCACCGCCGGCCAGTCTTGTGGTGGAGCACGGCCGTTGCCATCGCCATGTGTGATCACTTTTGAGCATTGCAACATGTTAAGCAGCACCTGCCCTCTGCCAGTCTTATTACTTTTAAATACCTTCACACCAAATCTAGTTTCTTAATTGAGCAGAGCAAGTGGGTCTGTTGGGAATGTTTTGCCTCCTCCCCAGGTTCTTCTGTCCCTTTGTCATAAGTGTGGGCTGCACACTACACACTCCAAGGTGTCTTCCATCCCAGGCCTTGCCATCCCGGGTGGGTTTTGCATGCATTCGTCGGTTCTTGTGGAACATTTTGTGGCACATTTTGCAATGGCTTCGGTGCCAGCTTCCTATCTGGCAACCTTCCTCCTCCGGAAACAGTGGGCCACAGCTTCCCACTTATGTTTAACCCCTAGCTTCCTATCTGGCAACCTTCCTCCTCCAGAAACAGTGGGCCCACAGCTTCCCACTTATGTTTTACCCCTTGTCAGGTAGAAACCTACAGTGACCCTTTTACTGAATAGGAACTTCTTTCTGGTCCTATCCTCTTCCCACAATTCAGCCCCTGGCCCCAAATTTCATACACAACCAATTGCTTCAACACCTCAGTCCTCCATGGCGACAACATTTCTTCTGGGTGTTTAACATAATTTGACTCCAAGGTGTTTTCCCCTCTCAATGCAGGGATAGTATTGTGTTTCCTGTCCTTAAGCCCAGTAAGGATTCATCATCCCTCAATAGTTACCAGCCAATCAGTGTGACCAATGCCTCTGCAAGTTATTTTAATGGATGGTGTTGGGTCCTCCAATCTCGGGACCTTTTGTTACCTTACAATTGTGGCTTTCAGGAGGGATGATCTCTGATCAGCTGCTTCAGTGGGAAATTGCAAATTCACAGGCCTTCTCCCAGTGCTGCCATCTTGCCACAGTTTTCTTTGGTCTTCAAAGATGCTTATGACATGGCTTCGCCAGTGACCGATGACCTCAGCAGTTTGGTCCCATAGGAACATACCATCACCACATGGCTTGCCACCATCTTACTTACACTTCGTGAATGGGGTTTTTGGGGCCCTGTCCCAATTTTTATTCGCCATTTCCTGTTCCTGTTATTTGGAGTTTGGGTTGGCACCATTCTCAGCTCTCTGCAGACCCAGGAGAATAGTGTTCCACAGGGTTACATATTAAGTGTCCTTCTTTTCCTCATTGCTATTAAATGACTTGGGGCCACCGTTGGTCACCCCTGCTCTGTATGTTGATGATTTCTGTATCTGGTCTAGTTCCCACTCGGTGGCCTGTGTGGAGTGACAGCTTCAGGGTGCCATCTGGTGCACATCCATGTAGACTCTTTCATATGGTTTTCAATTCTCCACCCTTAAATCATGGATGGTGCATTTCTGTTGCCATACTTCCATCCATCCAGATCTGGAACTCTATCTGGACACTCAACACCTGACCGTGGTCCACCAGTTCCATTTCTGGGGTCTTCTTTTTGACAACAAGCTTACTTGGTTACCCGATATCCAACTTCTGAAGATTGGCTGTTTCTCTAAACTCAATGTCCTTTGCTTCCTTGCCTACACCTCTTGGGGTGTAGATTGTTCGAATCTTCTCTGACTTTATTGGGCCTTGTTCTGTCCCATCTGGACTACAGCTACCAAGTTTATGGC
Source organism: Schistocerca piceifrons (assembly GCF_021461385.2). NCBI lineage: Eukaryota > Metazoa > Arthropoda > Insecta > Orthoptera > Acrididae > Schistocerca > Schistocerca piceifrons. The sequence goes on from NC_060149.1 coordinate 538,582,077, forward strand.
TCAGCTTCCCCTTCTACACCACTCGTCTTGGACCCAGTCAACTATTGTGGTATCCATTTGGCCACCAGTGTCTTTAACACTAGTTCTGTCAATAGTCTAATCACTGTCTCCTCTTTCCCTACTCACTCCTCCTGTTGTATTCTTTTCACAGCTCTGTAACATCTGCTGCATGCCCTTGGGTGATTTACCAGTTGGTCTCAGTCTCGCTTCTCTTCACCATGATTTCCACCTTCCCTCTTTGTCTGTTCTACACATTCTCTCCCGATAACACCCTTTGGTTAGTTCCTTGGTCCCAAATTAGGATGGATCTCTCCTGGTGTCTGAAAGCCTCTGTCACTCTGATGCTGTTCCTTTGTTTGTTCTGCTGATGTTTATGGGGGTTTTGGGATGCTATTGTTTCCTACACTGATGGCTCTAAATCAGGATCATGTGGGATAACTATGGAACTGATTGCCATTTAGCAGGCTCTTTGCTTTATTAAACAGTCCTCCCTCACCCAAGTTTTGTTATGTACGGACTCGATGAGTGACCTTCAGGCTATCGCCTGGTGTTTTTCCCAACACCCTTTGGTCTTTACTGTCCACAGCCTTCTTGCTGATCTTGACCACACTGCTTGTTCAGTTGATTTACTTTATGTTCCCAGTCATATGGGTATCCTGGATAATGACCTTGCTGATCATATGGCTAGTGTGACACTTTGGGGCCCACACCCCTGTCTAATAAACTTTTTGCAATTAAGGGGACTCCTTCATGTGGTGTTCCTTTTTCTTCACTCTCAGCAGGAATCTACCACCTTCTGCTGTCTTCATATCGGCCATACCAGGTTGACTCATGGCTTTTTACTCTCCCTTTGTAGTTGCAGGGTCTACATCACTGTGTTAGATATTTTGCTGGATTGCGCCCAACTTTTGGCCCTTCACACTAAATATACCCTCCCACACTCTTTTTCATGGATGTTAGTGAATGACCCTTGCACCCTTGCATGGTTACATATGTTCTTGGCTAACCCCCCCCCCCCCCCCCCCCTCCAGTTCAAGTACCTGAATTTCCTTCCAGAACTGGAGTCCTTAGTTCTTTATGTTTTGTCTAGTCTTTTGTACAGTTTTGTCCTCCTTTGTCTTGTGTCTTCTTTCTCTGGTGTCTTCCTTGTTGTGCCACGATCATGGTGTGGTGTGAGGTTTGGACACATTGGTGCCACCTCCTGTTCTTGCCTCTCTTCCCCCCTTTCTGTTCTTTACTCTTCCTACCATCCTGGCAATCTTTCTGTCTCTTTGTCCTTTTTCCTTTCCCATTGATTGAACTGTGATGTTGGTGTTGTTCCTCCCTTAGCCACCTTGGATCATGGGACCAATGACCAACGACCGATGACCTCGCTGTTTACCAACCATCCATTCTTCCTTAGTTAGCCCAATTTGAATGATTATTCTGTGGGTCATGTGACTACAGTTAATGTGCTCTCACATGAGTGAAAATATTTTCAAAACATTGTGTTACATACTGTTGCTTCTGATGGCATATCTGATATTGTTTATGAGATATGAAATTGCTTGATACCTGTGTAGATATTATTCCTGATCTTTGACTACTGCAGCCTGCAGACTAAGAAGTTGTCTAGTGAGAAACACCATTTGCAGTTGAGAAAAGCCCTGTTAGTGCCTTGCAGTTTAACTTTTACATTGTTCTGCCATAGACATTAATCACTTATTACTCTGTTATTACTTAATTAATTAATGGATTTAATTATTTTGTGGTATAACTAACACTGAACTATGAATACTATTTGCTTTTGCTTCACTTGTGGTTATGTAGGATTTTATGTTACAGAGGACTTGATGTTATGATTTTGGAGAACATTAATGGGCTTATTGATAGCTAGAGCAAGGAGCACTTCAATTTACACAATGATGACTTCATTTGTATGATTAATATGTAGTGATGTTAGCTGCTATTCACTTTCAATGTCTTGATTATTCAGCCTGCCACTAAAACAAATCAAAGTAAAACTTATGGAAAAGATACAAATGCCACACTAATTAATGATAATTAACTTGAGTATGACTATGGAAGGGAAGCTAAGATAACCTGGAAATTTGGAAATGTGAAATCAATTTGAGACCCCCTGTTGTTAGCACTCATTACGTGGTGTGAATAAAGAGCTAGTTGTGTTTCACAAGACCTATATTTCTAAATCTGTGCTGAGTGTGTCAATAGATCGTTTCCTTCAAAATACTGCATATTGTTTGAACCCAGTATGTGTCACAAAATTCTACTGTAAATTGACATCAGTGCATGGGGTCTGTAATTCAACAGACTACTTTTATTTGATTTCTTGTTTATTTGTGTGACATGCAACTTTCCAGTTCTTATATACGGATCTTTTGTCGAGCAAGTCATATATGATTGCTGAGTATGGAGCTATTATATCTGCAGACTCTGAAAGGAACCTAATTGGTATACAATCTGGACTGAAAGACTTACCTTTATTAAGTGCTTTAAGCTGCTTTGCTACACCGAGGACATCTACTTCTAAGTTATCCATGTTAGCAGCTGGTCATGATTCAAGTTCTGGAATATTTACTTCAACTTCTTTGATGAGGAAATTTGAGAAAACCATGTTAAGTAATTCTGCTTTAGTGGTAGTGCCATTGGTGTAGCTGTCACTGCCAAATGTAGATGTTGGCGTGCTGTGGTGAAATGTTGGACGGGGATGGAAACTGTCAGGATGTGCCATATTAAAACTTGGCCATCATCTTCAAGTGTTTTATTATTCCCAGCTTCAGTGCCGCATTCCTCCCTGTGCCGCGATGCCAAGGATGCCACTTTGCTGTCTGCAAAACAGCTTGGCACGGAAGGGCTACCTCAGCGACCTCTGCAACATACTGCGGTGTGCTGGCTGTGTACAGTCGTGGTATTTTGATAACATCAAGATGCTCAGGCAGCCGGCTCAGCGGCCTTCATCCCCAAGCGCCGCTCACTGGAATCTGCAGGGCGGCCCACTGCGTGCTTCTTTGCCGTCATGCTTAAGATCAAGGGCGACAACAAGCACCTATGATCTGACAGGCAAATCTGCGGCCGTCACCTCGGTATGCCTATGGCGTGTGTTGGGAGCCAACAAGACTGCTCGCGGTAGCGAGCAATTGAGTGGCCCATCACTGGCTGGCTACGGACCCTGTGTTGGCCTCAGAGGGTCAAACCAGCAACCCGCCGTGGACTGGAATGCTGGTGCCCCATCTGCTGCTTCGTGCAGCTGGTGGTTTGCCATGCCCCACCATCCAGGAGAGCTGCCACACTTGAATTCCCCTCGTTAGAAAAACCAGCACCTATTTATATGTGGCTGTGCACCCCTGTTTTACTAATGCACTGCCCCGAGTCATGTACTCATAACACCTAAGTTGGGCCAGTGGGCCCATTCTGCCTGTAACTTGCACCATGCAAACCACTGTGTTTACTCTTTTCAGCAGTTCTTCAACCCTGTGGATACTTCTCTTTATCTTGCATTCATTTTTATTACCTTCTTCATACAATAAGTCATCCTCAGTTTCTCTGAAACCCATATTTTGTCCCAGATCTTTCTCTGTGAGTGCATCCTTTGCTGTTTGCAATGCACTCACATGCATAACAGATTCCTGCTCACTGTCCTTAGTATTATTCATTTCTTCCCACCAACCTGGATGCATTTTCTCATTGTCATCACATCCATTACTCTATTGTATTAGACATAACTCCTCGGTGCTGGCCAGCTGTAGCAGAGACTAGGTCTGAGTCATTCACTTTAGGGGACCAATAAAACTGGCCACCCTTCAGAATTTTAAGTATGGTCATATGCACCATTTGGCAACACGGCAGAATGTGAAATTGTCTGGAGGAAGTGTTATCACCTTCTCAAGCTATTACAGCACTGTCTGAGCTAGTGGTCTAGAGGTAAACATCATGAAATATAACACAAAGTCGTGAGTTTGAGTCCAAATAATTCTCTTATGTTTTAAACCACATTTCGGCTGTCTGCTGAAGTTATCAGTCTCATGAAACCTCAAAAATAGTTCACTTCACTTTCCAACTCGCCAGTAACAGCATAAAATTGTGGGAACAATTCCACAACAGAGCTCATGGCTGCATCAAGATCAGAACAAGTATGTGGTCCTTACCATACCCCACCACCGTCTAGTGTCAACTGCTCACAACCTCACCTCACCCACCGCCTCACGTCAAGAGCTGTCTTAACAGATGACCACATCATTGCACTATGAGTGTATTTATCAGCTGCCATTTTCTTGTTTTAAGTCATAGTATTTATCTTGCACTTACATATTGGATTTTGCATGCTTGAAACTTACGCTCTCTTTCTTAGGGGGGTGTCCATTGCAGCTGGCATTTGTTGCCAACAACTGAGGTACCTTTCAGTCACAGTATGAGAAAAATGACTGACAAGACTGCACCTCATATTGCTACTACTTGATAACACACTCCACTAATGTCACAAAGAAAGCTATGAGTTTGTTTGGGAAGTCATCCCTCACACACTTATTCTTGTGATCTTATGCCCTCAAACATTTACCTTTCCCACTCCTTATTGAGCAACTGTCAAGAATATTCTCATTTGGATGAAAATGCAGTTCCAACATGGTTTGTCAACATCTTTAACTCAGAAACAGTAAGTTTTTACCGACATGGAATCAGTAAACTACCTTAGAATTGTCAAATGGTTTAAATAATGTGAAAGAATATACAGGGTGTCCCAGGTCAGGGAGGGATATGATAGGAATGATTATTCAAAGCAAAAGAGTCTAGTAAATATGGGCTCTAAGATGCATACCTTAAGAGCTGTGAGCACCTGCCCAGTAAAAGAGGTGTTCGACAGTAGCGAAGATAAACAAATGCTCATATCTTTTAAGGTTTGTACTTTAGAGCACATGTTTACTGGACTTTTTTTCTACTTTTGGTGCATACTATCACCCCACAAAATAAGGACAGCAAAGAGCTTGCAGTACAAGAGATATGTTCTGCAGTATCGAAGACGAAAGAGTGCTCACAGCTCTTAAAGTGTGCATTATAGAGCCCATGGTTCCGTGGCTCCTTTGCTTTGAATGATCATTCCTGTTATATCCCTGAATATTGACCATTCCTCATCAAAGAAGCTGTATTGTTGATAATTTCTGTCTGATGTTTACTTTTGTGTTCAATATAGTAAGGGAAAATGCTGTTAAAATAAATAACACACATGAAATAAAACTTACCACAAGAACCTATATAGGCAAGAATTAGTACGATATTTCGCACTTTGGACTTTGAAGTCATCTATGGTCAATTACTACCATGTGCCATATTCAAGCAGAATGAAAGTGATGCATTTCATAAATAAAGTTGTGTGTTCACAGTTACCAAAAGGTATGTACACTGAAGAGTCAAAGAAACTTGTACACCTGCTTAATATCGTGTAGGACCGCCATGAGCATGCAGAAGTTCCACAACATGACATGGCATGAACTTGACTAATGTCTGAAGTAGTGCTGGAGGGAACTGATACCATGAATCCTGCAGGCCTGTCCATAAATCCATAAGAGTACAAGGGGATGGAGATCTCTTCTGAACAGCATGTTGCAAGGCATCCCAGATACGCTCAATAATGTTCATGTCTGGGGAGTTTGGTGCCCAACAGAAGTGTTTAAAACTCAGAAGAGTGTTCCTGGAGCCACTCTGTAGCAATTCTGGATGTGTGGGGGTATTGCATTGTCCTGCTGGAACTGCCCAAGTCAGGCGGAATGCACAATGGACATGAATGGATACGGGTGATCAGACAGGTTGCCTGCACATGTGTCACCTGTAAGAGTTGTATCTAGACATATCAGGTGTCCCTTATCACTCCAACTGCACATGCCTCACACCATTACAGGGCCTCCACCTGCTTTAACAGTCCCTAGCTGACATGCAGGGTCCATGGATTCATGAGGTTGTCTCCATACCTGTACACAGCCATCCACTCAATACAATTTGAAACGAGACTTGTCTGACCAGGAAACATATTTACAGTCATCAACAGTCCAATGACGGTGTTGACCAGCCCAGGTGAGGCGTAAAACTTTGTGTCATGCAGCCATCAAGGGTATACAAGTGGGCCTTCATCTCTCTTAACTTCTGTACAACACTCCACCTCTTCTCAACCCTTCACTGGACCAACAAGAGAAGATACGATCCAAACTTTGCTTGAAAGAAAAGGGAAAACATTAAAACGAGCATGCCCTAAGCAAGTAGATTTGGAGGCTTGGAATCTCACACTGAAATGTCGATCTGCCACGTGGATTCTGGAGGAGGAGGAGGAGGAGGAGGGGGGGGGGGGGGAGGCAGCAAAAATTTGACTAATCAGTTTATAGAACAAAACAAACCCCAAGGAAATAAATTCAATCCGAACAAAACTCTCTGTACTGCCATTATGAGTAGTAGTAGTAGTAGTAGTAGTAGTAGTATTAGTATTAGTAGTATGAAACTTACAAACAATTGGCTCTTTGGAACATGAATTGCAAAACATCAAATGGAGTCAGTGAAACAATGCCCAAAAGTGAAGCGACTACTGTCCTCAAGTGTGGGATCCTCCTATTTCAGAATAACCTAGGCATAAATTCACTTATTGTCAGAGTAGCTCTGCTAATTCACAGCAGGAGGGAACACCTCATCATCAAGACCATATCCATTTCAGAACGATCTACGTGATCCTTTGCTAAAGTTAACCTTCTAATCATTTGTGCCTGTGGACCAGCTTCCACTTCAACTGATGAATAACCAGCACATTTCTATGAAAATCTGACAACAGCAAAACATTCAGAAACCATCACATTTTCTTTAATATTTGGTGAAATTAAGATTAAGATAGGAGTGAAGACCACAGAAAACCATGCCTGTACTGCAAGCTTCGGACTTTTTATGCAAAACCAGAGATGACAAATAATAATGAATTTTATTAGCTACCAACACAGAGGCTAAGAGGAATGGAAATGAACAAACTCATGACCAAAATTATCAGCGATATTTGAACTGCGGTGAAGAAAGTGACTACATCCTAAAAACAGAAAAATCCTAAATTCAACTGCAAAACCCAACAGCTTATAGAACGAAGGCAAAATACTGATAAAGACACACCCAAATGCAGAGATCTCAACAAAAATGTAAGAAGGCGATCAGAAGAGATCAGTGAATGCAAAATACAAGACTTACTGAGGAGACCATCAAAATCAATGTGAACATGAGAGTCCCTCACTCCAGTCAGTGAAAAGGCAAGCTTATCATCCACAACCTTTGGAACAGCCAAGGAGAAGTTGTTACTGAAAGAGCGAAAATTATAAAAGTTGCTGAGGACTTTCATCGGAAGATCTGTAGTCAGGCACTGTCAAACCAAAGCCTACGTGATGAATCATGAAAATTTGTCATGAATGTTTGATCAGAAGACCTGGAACCTATCAATAAAAATGAAATAAAATCAGCTCTGAAACAACTCAAGGATTGTAAGGCATCAGGAGAAGATTGGATCACATGTGGGATGCTTGAAAGTGGGGAGAGGTGATGAAAGTTTCCTAATTGTTAAGGCTTTCGTGGCCACTTGTTGGCAAACTGCCTATTGGCTTCTGTCTCGGGTTCTTCGGCTGACGTTCATCTAATGATTTTTCTGACGTTTCGCCAGCACGAGTGGCTGGCATTGTCAAACCTTCCATTGCCGGCAATGGAGGGTGAAGTTTCGACAATGCCAGCCACTCGTGCTGGCGAAACGTCAGAAAAATCATTAGATGAACGTCGGCCGAAGAACCCGAGACAGAAGCCAATAGGCAGTTTGTCAAAGTTTCCTAAGTCTATTACATAAATATCTTGAGGAAGGTAAGATTGCTGAGACATTGTTAAATGCAGACGTCATTCTCCTCTTCAAAAAAAGGTGACAACATGAGCACCAAGGATGGCAGACCTATAAGTTGTTTATTTATATTTTACATGTTACTAACAAAAATCCTGATGAATTGCCTGAGTTGAAAATTTGATTTTTACCATACAGTCAAACAGGTGGGATTCAGAAAAGAATCAGGACTGTTTACCATATCCAAGCAGTACACACACACTGAGAGAGAAATGTATGTCCCATGTCACATGGCCTTCATACACACCTAAAGGTGTTTGACATGATCAGAACCTGGCAGTTATTGAGGATGATGAACAGAACCTACATTGGCTATAAATAAACCGAATTAACGCTCCACATTTACAAGAATGCCACTCTACATGTGAAAATATACTGGATCACTGGAAAAGTTCCTGTGAGAAGCGGCCTCAGATGAGGAGACACAATCTCACCTAAGTTATTCCCCTTTGCTCTGGAGGATGTGTTAAAGTGTCCATGCTGTGGACATAAAGGTATCAACATGGAAAACATGTCAACCAACTCTGTTTTACAGGTGATAACATCCTCTTCAATGATGGCACAAGCAAACTGTCAAAAATCATCTGAGGACACGAAGATGCTTCCTAAGCTGTAGGCTTCAAAACCAAGCTTCAAAAGATCATAATCATGTCCTACCAGAGTTGGCAGTCAGTGTGCATGAGGTGTGCTTGCTTGTGTGAATGAATGGTGTGTGTTTCTCTTTTTCTGAGAAAGATTGTGGCCAAAATCATATATGTAAGTGTCTTTTTAATTGTACCTGTTTGCAACTTAGGGTGTTATCTTTACATTTTTTAGAAATCTGTCTTTTCATACATTGTTACTACATTACTAATTCGTGCTCATATAGGCACACTCATGTTACAGATACGTTATGTTTTGTTAAAATAGATTTTTGTCTTAAGGTTGTCATGGTAGGTTGTATTTCATGTATAATAGTACAGTGCATAATGTAATACAGTTTTCCATTCATTAATTGACATGACAGTAAACATCAGAGGGAAATTATTAGCTATACGGGCTGTCCCATGAGGAATGGTCAATATTCAGGTATATGACAGAAACAATCATTTGAAGCAAAAAGCCTAGTAATCACGGGATCTAAAATGCATATCTTAAGAACTAAGAGCATTACTTCATTTTCAATACAGTAAAATGAATCTTATCGATTGCAACCTCTTTGCTTTCAATATTTTGGGAGGTGATAGTATGCACCAAAACAAGAAAAAGATGTCCAGTAAACACGGGCGTTGAAGTGCGAACCGTTAAGAGATATGAGCAGTTGTTCATTTCCACTACTGTGGAACACATCTCTTCTACCGAACAAGTGCTCATAGCTCTTAAGGTATGCATTTTATAAGCTATATTTACTAGATTATTGTTTCTGTTTTTCATCCTACTGCCTCCTCCCAAAATATGGAAAGCAAAGAGATTACAGCAGAAGAGATTTCTTTCACAGTATCAGACATAAAGGAGAGCTCATAGTTATTGAGGTATGCACGTTACAGCCCATGAATATTAGACTCTGTGGCAAGCAGATTTATCTCTAAGATTATACATTACTTTACAGAATTCTCTGTCAATATTTAATTTATTTGTGTGGTATGCTCCCAAGCTATTTTACCCATAGGATCCTGAATTTCTTTTCCACTGTAACCTTTTTCTGTAATTGTTAGCCCGATTTTAGTTCTGTTTCACACCTCAGATTGACAGGTCCTCAATGGGACAAACTTCAGTTCTCCTGACCATTTCCCCTGTTACCTAGGTTTCTGTTTTCTTGTGGTCTATTATTTCTGCCCCTTGGCCTACCTCTTTTTTCAAATTCTCTGTTTCCATTCTCATTACAATGAAAAATCCTCCTGTTTCCACCTCCCTGATATTTGTTTCTTTAATGTCCTACACCTCTTCTCCTATGATTTTCCCCATTGTAATAGTGGTTCTGCCTTCATGGTGATAAGCACCAAAACCACTCTGATTAAAATTCTCTCTCTCATTTTACTGTGAAGTAACTGCACTGCCAAATTAGTCAATCTGTGAGGAATGCAAAGCTCAGGCATGCCCACTAACTAACAGGACTTTCACAGACCTGCTGTCCTGTGTAAAAATCTACAATTTCTGGAAATTAGTGAACCCAAATCTGCAACTAAACCTCTACTTCTCATTGAGGATCCACACTGATATCTTTATGTGATGAATACACTAGGATGCAGACCATTGATCTACATCTACGTATATAATCCTCAAGCCACTGTATGGTGCATGGCTGAGGGTACCCTGTACCACTACTAGTCATCTCCTTTCCTGTTCCACTCACAAATTGAGCAAGGGAAAAATGACTGTCGATATGCCTGTGTATGAGCCATGATTTCTCATATCTTATCTTCATGGTTCTTACGTGAAATGTATGTTGGCAACAGTAGAATTGTTCTGCAGTCAGTTTCAAATTCTGGATATCTGAATTTTCTCAGTAGTGTTCCTCGAAAAGAACACACCTTCCCTCGAGGGATTTCCATTTGATTTCCCAAATATCTCCATAAAACTTGCATGTTGTTCGAACTTACCAGTAACAAATCTAGCAGCCTGCCTCTGAATTGTTTCGATGCCTTCCTTTAATCTGACAGGGCGCAGATCCCTAGCACTTGAGCAGTACTTAAGAATAGGTCACACTAACATCCTATATGTGGTTTTGTTTACAGATGAACCACACTTTCCCAAATTTCTCCCAGTAAACTGGAGTCAACTATTCGCCTTCCCTATCACAGTCCTCACATGCTCATTCCATTTCGTATCACTGTGTAATGTTATGCTCACATATTTAAACAATGTGACCCTGTCAAGAAGAACACTACTGATACCATATTTGAAAACTGTCGGGTTGCCACTCCTCCTCATTTGCATTAACTTACATTCTTTTACATTTAGAGCTAACTGCCATTCATCAGAGCAACTAGAAATTATGTTCAGTTCATTTTGTATCCTCCTGCAGTCATTAAACTTTGACACATTCCTGTACCACACAACATCATCAGCAAACAACCACAGGTTGCTGCCCACTCTAAAGTCATTAAACTTTGACACATTCCTGTACCACACAACATCATCAGCAAACAACCACAGGTTGCTGCCCACTCTACCCACCAGATCATTTATATGAAATGGAATACAAACAGTTGTAAAAATTTGGCAATGTTTCTTTCTTCTTTATATACCCCTAAGAGAACATTTAAGGTTGCTCAACTTTGTACTCCTCAATGAAGTTTTATTACCACAAGGATAAAATGTCAGTCATCAGCTGCACAAGACAACCTTTATTTGGTTCACCAAAAGGTTCAGTTCATCAAATAAAGGTTTTCTTGTACAGCTGATCACTGACCTTGTATCCTTGTGGAAATATTCCGCAGCTGCTGAACAGCAGCTATGAACAAAACCATGAAGTTTTATTAATTACTTGTTAATTACACCTGGAACACTTAAATGTACAGAGACCTATTTATCAGTTTTAAATGATGGAAAGAAGAATTAGTATTTCAGTTCATAATTAAATGAATATGTATATTGCTTATTTTAACTTTGGTGTACCCACTGAGATGTTTTTGCATACACGTAGGGGTGGGGGTTACCATCTGGGGGTGTGTGTACTCTGGTTTGTATTGTATACGACTGCTTTACTTCACCTAATGAAAGTACTGCAGACTGATTTCACTCAGAAGAGTAACTGGATAATTCAGTGAACTAAAACACTGAACAGTGCTTTCTGCTGAATGAACGAATGAATACTTCCTTCAACTGACAAAAAACTAAAGACTAGTTTCACTCAAGAAGAAAGAATGAATAAGTCGGTCAGTAAGCAAAAAACCACTGGATTGTGTCAACTGTTTTCATTCGTTTCCTCCCAGAGACTGGTTTCACACAAAAGAAATGAATGAATAATAATCCAACTGATACATAAAACTACAGCCGAATGATACAAGTGTTTCCATTTGGTTGCTCCCATACATTGATTTCACTCAAAAGAATGAATGAATAATTCAACCAACATGTGAAGCTGCAACCGAATGAGTCGATTGTTTTCCAAAAACTGACTGAATCAATTGTTTTCCAAAAACTGACTGAATCAATTGTTTGTACTCGGACATTCCCATCCCTAGTGTGTAGTCCCAAACGCCAATGATTATGAACACGGTGCCCAGCAATTGCTGACAAAGTTGCAGTTCAGAATGAGGTTTTCACTCTGCAACAGAATGTGTGCTGATATGAAACTTCGTGGCAGATTAAAACTGTGTGCTGGACCGAGACTCGAACTCAGGACTTTTGAGTCTCGGTCCGTCACTCAGTTTTAATCTGCCAGGAAGTTTCAGAGTTGCAGTTGGTGTTTGGTTTGTGGGGCGCTCAACTGCACAATCATCAGCACCCATACAAAGTCCTAATTTTTACAAAGTCCTAATTTTTACACAGCCCAATTTTTACATGGTCCACTGTCATGAATGATGATGATGATGATGATGATGATGATGATGATGATGATGATGATGATGACAAGGACGACGACGACGACGACGACGACGAGGACGACGACGACGACGACGACACAGACACAGACACAGACACGCAGTTCCCAGGCAGAGAAAATCTCCAACACGGCCGTGAATCGAGCCCGGGACCTCGTGATCCAGAGGCGGCAATGCTGACCACTAGACCACGAGCTGTGGACGTTGCAGTAGGTGCCTATCATTTCTGCTATATCAATTTTGGCTGAGAGATCTGGTACTCACAGTAATAACAGCAAAAATATCCCAAGTCATAGATGGAAATATCAAAGACTAGTGCAAATATGCACCACTCTCCCACTATATTCTCTGGGTAATGCCAATACCTAATGGAACTCCTCATATAATTGTGGCCACCAGGTCACAAATTAGAGAGAGCCATCTGTCTGACTAACACTATGCCAGACCATCTCCACAGGTGTGGTAGAAATATTTGCACAATGTGTAATCACCTCCAACCTAGTAGCTGACACAAATGACACTTGCCCAAGAAAGGGCATTCTACCACAGCAAAACCTGTCGGAAATTGTCAGCGCCTTTACAGATAAACACTGCTAACACCTTTCCATAATTTCTCTATGTAACAGCTGGACAAAGCAGTCGTAACTCACCTGCCCATCACCCTTTCCCTGGAGCAATCTGAAACGTGCGCAGCTCCTCCTCCCACCCAACTATTATGCTTTTAAAATTAGTGTGGGTGAATCAATTTACGGCTAGGTGGCCTCAAACACGGAATGAAGACTCATAACAAAATAAATCCTACAAGTATAAGAGACATCACTATAAGCCTCGTACATTAACCACAGGGGAGTACAGTACATAAGTTTGACTGATCCACGGATTCCAAAGACACATGCTGGACAGCTAGCACACTGACTGATTTGCCACAAAAATTCGTCTGTGCATTAATAATGAGAATCCCTCGAATGTGAGCAGGATTAGTGCAACAGACATCCCCCCTCTACACGTGACCATGCCTCCTATATCAGTGAAAAAAATTTAGCGACTAAATACAATCCTAGGACCACATTGATGGTAGGCTAGCTCTGCCAGATATGTAACTCTTGCAATATTACAGTGTGGCATCACTAGAAGACTCATAAATAGATGCGGGAATAATCATATACGACATTGCTACATGCTACGGTCGCAGGTTCGAATCCTGCCTCGGGCATGGATGTTTGTGATGTCCTTAGGTTAGTTAGGTTTAACTAGTTCTAAGTTCTAGGGGACTAATGACCTCAGCAGTTGAGTCCCATAGTGCTCAGAGCCATTTGTCATTGCCACATGCAAATGAGACTGGGAAATAGACACAGTCTAGAAAAAATAAATAAACTCTTCGTACATACAAAGTCATAGACTCGCAGAGGTCATGATACTATAAAATGCAACTTAAGAGACTGAGCACTGTATACCAATAAACCAATTCTCCAAAAACAAATTACCAACTTGATTAAAAAATATGAACAACACACACACACAATGATTGCTGGAAAAGCGAGTTGCACATACCTGATAACTGTGCAGTCAGCACAATATTTATGATGAGATGCTGCTCGTATCTGCCAGCCCTACAGATGTACGAAGCATGAGATCCAACATTGCCATTGTTAGCCTGCAGACAGCGCTGGGAGTACTGAACAAACCACAGCTGTGCAACACATCCCTGTATATATGCCTGCCAATCATAGGGAAAGACCATCTCTTTGGCTCCAAGTAACCACAGGAAGAATCGTAGGCAAATTGAGAGAAGGGGGGAATCACCAAGCCATGTGTGGATATGAGTAATGGTCTTTTCCAACAGTTTTAGTTTGGTAACTAGCACCACTTCAGTCTCAATGCAGTAGCGGAAACCGTAGCCAAGGATCATGCATGCGCCGGCGGTAATCTCCAGAGCCCTGCTTGATTAAGCTACCAGCATATCTCCTGTCAAACGAAGCAGACAGCATAGACTGTTAGACTGTCAGAATAAAAAGTTCTAAAATTAATTATGTTACACATCTGTGATCTGCTGCATACAGTCTTATGAAAAAAAAAAAACATGATTGTGGTGTGCGTACTGTAAGACCTTCGGTACACACACTATCAGATTATTTGACTTGTCGCTTTAACGAAGTAGGCGAGTGTCAGCAATATGTCTCGTGGTCTTATCGTGGCGTGTTTATCTTCTGCCATTAGGTCAGTCGATAGAAATGCCACTTGCACGCTTAGAGTAGCAGATGGACAGCGACCAACTTTAAACAGAACTTGATTAATTGTCACACACATTTATTAAAATAATAACAATCATAATTCTTACTTAACTTGATTCTGGATGCTATTTACAATTGACAATCTGAAGTTCCTTTGGTCTTGGTACATTAATCTTATTCTCACACATCTCTGATACTTGACAAAGTGTCTGTTCATTTATCTTCATGGCTATGTACAGGAATATGATAATCTTATTAGGCGCAGACTAAGACTTGACTATAGACTAATGCAGACTGCCTAATTGGAGGTCTGTACACTAGTTATAATACCTCGCACGTTCAAGTATCACTGCGCGAGTGTGATCCGCGAGGAGAAAAGGTTCTACGTTAGCAGCAATCTCATTGGCTGTGTTACATATTAATACGCGGATCGGCGGAAGCAGAATTTGGTGCATCTGGAAGACAGCGCCATCTCGTAGTGCGGATACAGACGAGCGCTGCGCGTGCGCTGTTGTGCTTAGCGGGGCGTGCTTTAGTGGGAAAGTTGTGTACGCACTGACTACGCAGAACTATGTACACAACAATGATTTAGCATTAAAAACAATCCATAGTTGTACTGGTTACATTAATATCAGCAGGTGTTGAACATTATGATTCTATCAGTAATCCATCTCTCAAACATTGGTAGACCCCCAACACCAACCTACCCTGTATACGACAATGCTGTCATTGACAAAATGGAAATCAGGAGCCTAAAGCCCCTATTACATGATGCAAGTAAACTGGACACCTATGCACCAGCGCCCCAAACATGCATATCTATAACTATAGACTGGTTCACATAGACCTATTACACTATCCACATGGGGTATACCTGGCCCACATGCACAGTAGACAGTGATAACGTGCAAAATGCAAACAGAACTGTCTGATCTCTTGTAAATTCATTTATTCAACCATGCGAAACATAAGGGGGACTGTGTGGTATATTGGAACATCATTCATTCAAATTATTTCTGTGACTCAAGGTTCCTATTTAACAAGAAATTGTTTTTTTATCATTATTTATTAAGTAACTGTTATGATCGTATGTAGGTTACTACTGTTCTGAATTAGAGACTTAACAGTTATTTTTTTATTATGACACTTGGTTAGACAGGTATATGTATTTATACAGCATTTTGCACATGGAGGACCCACTTGTTTCTGGAGCTATTGCCCTGGCAGTGACAGTAAATCTTTGGGTTAGGGCAGAACGGTGACAAAAACAAAAAGCCAGATGATGTTGAATTTGACCCTGGCTGAAAAGATGGTACAAACGCAGGGGATTATATTCACTGCTTATGAAAGAACTGAGGCTCGTAGATCTGCGTGAATTTTGGAGCTTCGTGAGGGTGGACATGGCCTGTTTTGAGCAGCTGCTGTCTATGACAGAAGATGGAATTAGCAAGTGTGACACAGTCATGAGGGAGGCTGTCTCACATTCTCGAAAGTAAGAATTAAATCATATGTTTATACGTTTTGTGATCATACCAGCCTAGATCATGAATAAAATACTTATAAATGCCTGTTACATTACAGGCTGATTGTAACATTATGTTTCCTAGCTACTGGGAAATCTTTTAAGTGTCTGGCTTTTAGCCACAGAATAGCACAGCCCACCATTTCAAAAGTTGTTGTGGATACATGTACTGCAATTTGCAACACTTTATAGGACCAATACTTAAAGGTGAACTTGTGTTATTTTTCCAAGTTTAGAGTCCATCTGCTTAGCTGGGTGGTTATGTGCTTGCCTCCCAAGCAGTGGGCCCGGGTTCAGTTCCCAGCCGGGTTGGGGATATTCTCTGCTCGTGGTCTGGGTGTTGTGTTGTCATCATCATCATTTCATCCTCATCACCGGTACGCAAGTCACCCAATGAGGCGTCGATTGAAATAAGACTTGCACTCGGCGGCTGAACTTCCTTGGATGGTGCCTCCCAGCCAACAATGCCATACACTCATTTCCATTTTTTCCAAGTTTGGAATGCTATATGTGCTACTCAGAGTTGTGCAGTCCTTGTCTGTTGCACAGAGCCTAGCTACATGGACTTTCTCCCCTATCACTGCCAGTTTCTCTTTTCTGGCTTGTTGAAATAAAGCAAGATATGCAATCAAACCAATCATGAACTTTTGCAAACTAAGGCATTATGATACAAATCGAAAATCACTGTATAAAGTTATATGCATATTACTCAGAAAGAAACTATTACCAACATACCTTATTATGATGCATTGGGTCATACATACACCTTTCCTCACTGTGTGCCTGAATTAAGATGCATAACACCTCTTTGCTCAATTTCATTTCTAGAATATGAAGCAATCAATAAAAAAATTGCTTTCACAAACAGCTAGTGTAAAAGAGAGTCTACTGCAAAAAAAAGTTTTTTTCTGCATTTATGAAACCTCTTACTGCAGGGGGGAGGGGGGGGGGGGGAGTGGAAAATCACCAACACGAAAATCTGAAATTAGCCACTAGCTGCCTAAAAATAAGCAAATAACAAGTAGAAAGCACTGTGGTACCCCCTTTTGTGCATGCACGAGTTATCGCTGCCTACTGCACATGCATAGATTGACAGAAATGCAGAACTGCTCTCTATTCTGGCGCGCAGATAATTTGTCTGCTAACTTTCATAGTTTCACCCATTGTACTGCTAGATGGCTGTCATGCTAGACCAGTACCATTCGCGGCAGATCGTCGTGTAATATCCACTGAATACTTGTGAGGGCAATGGCGGCTGTCTACATACACAGCGAGATTTCATTAAGTCAGTTGTACATGGAGAAAAACATTGAGACTTGCATCATGTTTGCCATTGTGGTGGGATTCATTAAAAAAAAGCATTCTAACAACACATGTAGTGTTACATTATGATAAATGTATCACTAGACAGACACACTGTTCTGTGTGAAGAAGAAGAAAAGCTACAATCAACCAATGTGTTATATGAGGTTGTTGACCAGCTTCGTGGGAATGATTCTTTTGTCACTGTAACACTCTCTTTACTGAGCAGGTGACTTCTCCAAAAAGCCAATAGCAGAATGCTGAATTGTGACTGGTAGGATCAATCAACATTCTCAAAAACACTATTGAGAACCAACATTTGCAGCCAATAAAATATAAGGGAAAATGGACTTTGTACAGATAAGACATTCCTCTCTCCAGCTCTGGATTCTGTGAGTGGCACATGGTACCATAAGAGATATGTGTTGGCGTGTGTCCTAAAAAAATTAGGATGATGCATCATTATCAAATGGTCCTCTTTATAAGTGACATGGAGTTTGGACACCCATTAAAAAACACACACAACCACAACACTGCTGGAGAGATCATGATTTTACCATCCGTAGCTGCAAGGACATAAAAAGCATGTTTCCCAGTCTTGCATCTATAGGAAGTAACAGAATAAGTGAAATGATTTTCAATAATCTGACAGAGTAAATTTGTTTGTACTGTTCTTGGGTCTCCATCTGGGTGCATTCGTTTTCAAACCACAATATTTTGACAGCTTTCCTTGCCGTCATCTTCAGGTGATACCTGCAGACTGAGCGTCTCCGCTGAATCTCCTCCCCTTTATACTCTGATCGCTCCCCACCCCTTCCCCCGCGTCTTGCTCCCCACCCCTTCCCCTGCGTCTTGTCGCATGCAGCGCTGTGTGGAGGGGTGGTGGGGAGGGGCGGGCTGCTGGATGCGAACTGTGGACCATCAGATGTCCTGTGGCCTTCGTCGGGCACAGAAGTCACTTTGGGTAGGCACTGTGCTTTTAGTTGGCTGAATGCTGGGTCTGAGGTTGAACCTGGCATCTCTGTTGATCAGCCCATCAGCTACACGTATTTCAATCGCCTCCTTCAGAACACAGTCCCAAAAAGATGAGGCCTGCCGTAAAACTTCCATTTTCACGTACTTCATAGTATCTCCAGTATCCGTGTAATGTTCCGCAACCACACATTTTGTAGGCTGCTTCAGTTCAGTGTGCCTTCTGTGTTCCTGGCATCTTTCTTCGATTGTCCGTACAGCTTGCCTGATGTATGCCTTACTGCATTTACACAAGGAGAACTTAACCACCTTAAGGATGTTTTCAAGAAGAACGGATATAACGAGAGTCAAATTCGACGAGCCTTCAGGCAGAATGCACAAGCCCAGCAAAGAGAGAACGAAGAGGACGAGAAGACAATGGTGTACCTGCCTTATGCTGGCAAAGTATCCAACAAAATTGGCAGAATTCTGGCTTGATGTAACATGAAATCTGTCTTCCGCCCACCTCCGAAAATGCATGCCCAGCTAGGTACAGTAAAAGATAACCTGGGTCTCCGCAAACGGGGTGTTTACCATCATCATCATCATCATCATCATCATTTAAGACTGATTATGCCTTTCAGCATTCAGTCTGGAGCATAGTCCCTTTATAAAATTCCTCCATGATCCCCTATTCCGTGCTAACATTGGTGCCTCTTCTGATATTAAGCCTATTACTTCAAAATCATTCTTAACCGAATCCAGGTACCTTCTCCTTGGTCTGCCCCGACTCCTCCTACCCTCTACTGCTGAACCCATGAGTCTCTTGGGTAACCTTGCTTCTCCCATGCGTGTAACATGACCCCACCATCTAAGCCTGTTCGCCCTGACTGCTACATCTATAGAGTTCACTCCCAGTTTTTCTTTGATTTCCTCATTGTGGACACCCTCCTGCCATTGTTCCCATCTACCAGTACCTGCAATCATCCTAGCTACTTTCATATCCGTTACCTCAACCTTATTGATAAGGTACCCTGAATCCACCCAGCTTTCGCTCCCATACAACAAAGTTGGTTGAAAGATTGAACGGTGCACAGATAACTTAGTCTTGGTACTGACTTCCTTCTTGCAGAAGAGAGTAGATCGTAGCTGAGCACTCACTGCATTAGCTTTGCTACACCTCGCTTCCAGTTTTTTCACTATGTTGCCATCCTGTGAGAATATGCATCCTAAGTACTTGAAACTGTCCACCTGTTCTAACTTTGTTCCTCCTATTTGGCACTCAATCCGTTTATATCTCTTTCCCACTGACATTCCTTTCGTTTTGGAGATGCTAATCTTCATACCATAGTCCTTACATTTCTGATCTAGCTCTGAAATGTTACTTTGCAAACTTTCAATCGAATCTGCCATCACAACTAAGTCATCCTCATATGCAAGACTGCTTATTTTGTGTTCACACATCTTAATCTCACCCAGCCAGTCTATTGTTTTCAACATATGATCCATATATAATATGAACAACAGTGGAGACACGTTGCAGCCTTGTCTTACCCCTGAATCTACTCTGAACCATGAACTCAATTTACCGTCAACTCTAACTGCTGCCTGACTATCCATGTAAAGACCTTTAATTGCTTGCAAAAGTTTGCCTCCTGTTCCATAATCTCGTAGAACAGACAATAACTTCCTTCTAGGAACCCGGTCGTATGCCTTTTCTAGATCTATAAAGCATAGATACAATTCCCTGTTCCATTCATAACACTTCTCCATTATTTGCCGTAAGCTAAAGATCTGGTCCTGACAACCTCTAAGAGGCCTAAACCCACACTGATTTTCATCCAATTGGTCCTCAACTAATACTCGCACTTTCCTTTCAACAATACCTGAGAAGATTTTATCCACAACGCTGATTAAAGAGATACCTCTGTAGTTGTTACAATCTTTTCTGTTTCCATGTTTAAAGATTGGTGTGATTACTGCTTTTGTCCAGTCTGATGGAACCTGTCCCGATTCCCAGGCCATTTCAATTATCCTGTGTAGCCATTTAAGACCCGACATTCCACTGTATTTGATGAGTTCTGACTTAATTTCATCCACCCCAGCTGCTTTATTGCACTGCAATCTATTGACCATTTTCACCATTTCCTCAAATGTGATCCTATTCCCATCCTCATTCCTATCCAATTGTACATCGAAATCTGAAACATTACTGATCGTATTTTCACCTACATTGAGCAACTCTTCAAAATATTCCCTCCATCTGCCCAAGGAATCCACAGCATTCACAAGCAATTTTCCTGACCTGTCCAAAATACTTGTCATTTCCTTCTTACCTCCCTTTCGAAGACTGCTAATTACACTCCAGAATGGTTTTCCAGCAGCTTGACCCAAAGTCTCCAACCTGTTTCCAAAGTCTCCAACCTGTTTCCAAAGTCTCCAACCTGTTTCCAAAGTCTTCCCAAGATTTGTTCTTTGATGCTGCAATTATCTGTTTGGCTTTGTTTCTTTCTTCAACATAACTTTCTCTGTCTACCTGAGTTCTAGTATGTAGCCATTTTTGATACGCCTTCTTTTTCCTTTTACAGGCTGCCTTGACTATGTCATTCCACCAAGCTGTTTGCTTCATCCTACCTTTACACACTACTGTTCCAAGACATTCTTTAGCTACTTCTAGTACTGTGTCCCTGTACCTTGTCCATTCCTTTTCGAATGACTGTAATTGACTACATTTGACTAACTGGTACCTTTCTGAGATCATTGTTATGTACTTGTGCCTGATTTCCTTATCCTGAAGTTTCTCCAGTCTTATCCTCCTATATATGGACCTGACCTCCTGCACTTTCAGCCTCACAATCCCAATTTCACTGCAGATTAAATAATGATCAGTGTCATCAAAGAATCCCCTGAATACACGTGTGTCCCTCACAGCCTTCCTGAATTCCTGATCTGTTATTATATAGTCAATGACAGATCTGGTTCCCCTGCCTTCCCAAGTATACCGGTGAATGTTCTTATGTTTAAAAAAGGAGTTTGTAATTACTAAGCCCATACTGGCACAGAAATCAAAGAGTTGTTTCCCGTTCCTGTTGGCCTCCATATCCTTTCCAAATTTACCTATAACCTTTTCATACCCTTCGGTTCGATTTCCAATCTTGGCATTAAAATCACCCGTGAGCAGAACATTGTCCTTGTCCTTTACTCTAACAACTATATCAACTATTCATCTTATCTTGATCTGTCGCTTCACAATGCGAATATACTGACACAATCCTAATTTTCTTGCTAGACACTGTAAAATCAACCACATCAGTCATGCATTTACATACCTTATTGCAACTACACTGGGTTCCATTTCTTTCCTGATGTAAAGCCCTACACCCCATTGTGCTATTCGTGCTTTGACTCTTGACCGGTAGACCTTATATTCTCCCACTTCCTCTTCTTTCTCACCCCTTACCCGAATGTCACTAACAGCTTAACGTCCAAACCCATCTTACTTGCAGCCTCTGCCAGCTCTACCTTCTTCCCAGAGTAGCCCCCATTGATATTAATAGCTCCCCATCTCATTACCATTTGTTTGCCGAGTCGTATCTTAGGAGTCCCTGGTTTGTCAATTAGAGGTGGGACTCCGTCACCTCCAAAGGTCTGAGGCATTTTGCTCTGATTGTTGCCAGCGTCATATTTAAAGTACCAGGGAAGCAGGTTGCTAGCCTTACTTCACCCGAGACAGAAGCCAATAGGCAGTTTGTCAAAGTTTCCTAAGTCTATTACATACAGGGTGTTTCAAAAATGACCGGTATATTTGAAACGGCAATAAAAACTAAACGAGCAGCGATAGAAATACACCGTTTGTTGCAATATGCTTGGGACAACAGTACATTTTCAGGCGGACAAACTTTCGAAATTACATTAGTTACAATTTTCAACAACAGATGGCGCTGCAAGTGATGTGAAAGATATAGAAGACAACGCAGTCTGTAGGTGCGCCATTCTGTACGTCGTCTTTCTGCTGTAAGCGTGTGCTGTTCACAACGTGCAAGTGTGCTGTAGACAACATGGTTTATTCCTTAGAACAGAGGATTTTTCTGGTGTTGGAATTCCACCGCCTAGAACACAGTGTTGTTGCAACAAGATGAAGTTTCCAACGGAGGTTTAATGTAACCAAAGGACCGAAAAGCGATACAATAAAGGATCTGTTTGAAAAATTTCAACGGACTGGGAACGTGACGGATAAACGTGCTGGAAAGGTAGGGCGACCGTGTACGGCAACCACAGAGGGCAACGCGCAGCTAGTGCAGCAGGTGATCCAACAGCGGCCTCGGGTTTCCGTTCGCCGTGTTGCAGCTGCGGTCCAAATGACGCCAACGTCCATGTATCATCTCATGCGCCAGAGTTTACACCTCTATCCATACAAAATTCAAACGCGGCAACCCCTCAGCGCCGCTACCATTGCTGCACGAGAGACATTCGCTAACGATATAGTGCATAGGATTGATGACGGCGATATGCATCTGGGCAGCATTTGGTTTACTGACGAAGCTTATTTTTACCTGGACGGCTTCGTCAATAAACAGAACTGGCGCATATGGGGAACCGAAAAGCCCCATGTTGCAGTCCCATTGTCCCTGCATCCTCAAAAAGTACTGGCCTGGGCCGCCATTTCTTCCAAAGGAATCATTGGCCCGTTTTTCAGATCCGAAACGATTACTGCATCACGCTATCTGGACATTCTTCGTGAATTTGTGGCGGTACAAACTGCCTTAGACGACACTGCGAACACCTCGTGGTTTATCCAAGATGGTGCCCGGCCACATCGCACGGCCGACGTCTTTAATTTCCTGAATGAATATTTCGATGATCATGTGATTGCTTTGGGCTATCCGAAACATACAGGAGGCGGCGTGGATTGGCCTCCCTATTCGCCAGACATGAACCCCTGTGACTTCTTTCTGTGGGGACACTTGAAAGACCAGGTGTACCGCCAGAATCCAGAAACAATTGAACAGCTGAAGCAGTACATCTCATCTGCATGTGAAGCCATTCCGCCGGACACGTTGTCAAAGGTTTCGGGTAATTTCATTCAGAGACTATGCCATATTATTGCTACGCATGGTGGATATGTGGAAAATATCGTACTATAGAGTTTCCCAGACCGCAGCGCCATCTGTTGTTGAAAATTGTAACTACTGTAATTTCGAAAGTTTGTCTGCCTGAAAATGTACTGTTGTCCCAAGCATATTGCAACAAACGGTGTATTTCTATTGCTGCTCGTTTAGTTTTTATTGCCGTTTCAAATATACCGGTCATTTCTGAAACACCCTGTAAATATCTTGAGGAAGGTAAGATTGCTGAGACATTGTTAAATGCAGATGTCATTCTCCTCTTCAAAAAAAGGTGACAACATGAGCACCAAGGATGGCAGACCTATAAGTCATTTATTTATATTTTACATGTTGCTAACAAAAATCCTGATGAATTGCCTGAGTTGAAAATTTGATTTTTACCATCCAGTCAAACAGGTGGGATTCAGAAAAGAATCAGGACTGTTTACCATATCCAAGCAGTACACACACACTGAGAGAGAAATGTATGTCCCATGTCACATGGCCTTCATACACACCTAAAGGTGTTTGATATGATCAGAACCTGGCAGTTATTGAGGACGATGAACAGAACCTACATTGGCTATAAATATACCGAATTAACGCTCCACATTTACAAGAATGCCACTCTACATGTGAAAATATACTGGATCACTGGAAAAGTTCCTGTGAGAAGCGGCCTCAGATGAGGAGACACAATCTCACCTAAGTTATTCACCTTTGCTCTGGAGGATGTGTTAAAGTGTCCATGCTGTGGACATAAAGGTATCAACATGGAAAACATGTCAACCAACTCTGTTTTACAGGTGATAACATCCTCTTCAATGATGGCACAAGCAAACTGTCAAAAATCATCTGAGGACACGAAGATGCTTCCTAAGCTAAGAGTAATTATGTAGCTGTTTGGATGTGGCATCAGCTAGTGCCTCGAAATATTAAACAAATAGGCTTCAAATGACATAATTTGTTACTGACAAACAAACTAGGCCTATAACCATGCCACCTGGCACCAGAGTGTACTAGTTGTAAAAGGTGGAGTTAGGCAGTTGTGCCTTAATATCATTGATATCTAATTCTCCATTATGATTGCGTGAGAGCAGCATGATGTTGAAGTGGTATTGGGATCAGTCTTAGTTTGTTGGTAAAAATATGTAAAATTGTGGAAAACTTGGTAAAAATATGTAAATTTGAGGAATATATGTAAAAATTTGTAAAGTTGAGAGTACACATATATCAGCCTAAGCAAGGTCTTCGCTATTGCCGTGTAATATTGTTATTAACAAATAGACCTAGACTGACATAATTTGTTATGATGAAATAGACACAACCTGTCCCTATGCTCCTGAATGTCTCTAGTTATAAAATAAGAAAATGGGTGAGAAATATAGAATAATGAGAGTACTTACATATCTGTCTGGTTTTGGTCTCTGCTGACATCATGTAATATTGAGATTAACAAATAGAACTCCAGTGATGTGACTTAGTGTAATATTTTATTAACAAATAGACACAGCCTGATCCCCTCCCAATGCTGTCTAGCTGCAGAGTAACCCCTCCCACCCTAGTGTCCGAGTTATAAAAGATGAATTTGGGGAGGGGTGCATAATCCTCATTGGTCCAGAGGGGTGGCAGCTATTATTTTGTCACATGGCAACATGACCTTGAATATAAATAGCACAGTTGCCTGTGTGATTACCCTGGGTGACCTAGATCAATTCCTGGTGGTTCCCTGGGGCACAGTGAGTGGAAGAACCAAGGAACCTAAGTGTGTAACCTGACACCAGATGTGTAACATGACACCAGATGCAGTACAATCATTATCTGTGCTTGGACATACACTGCTATCCTACTGAGCACTCTTTATGAAACTGAATAGGGATTCCATCAAGACCTGGTGGCTTATTTGCTTTCAATTCTTTCAGCTGTTTCTCTGCACCAGTTCTATGTCCTCCATATGGGAGTCTGTGTGATGGTCAAACAACAGTATATTTGTACAATTCTCCTCCGTGAACAATTTCTTAAACGTGAAATTTAAAACTTCAGATTTCGTTTAACTGGTACTCCAGACTGGTCAACAAGTGTCTGAATGGAAGCCTTAAACCCTCTTAGTTATTTTACATGGGACCAGAATTTTCTTGAATCATCAGTCAGATCTTTTGCTAAGGTATGAAAGTTGTATTTGTATGCTTTGTGCATAGATCTTTTCACAGACCAAAAATCTCTACTAACATTTGCCTATTGTAATTTGCTTATTCTCCTTTGAACTGAGAGTGTAAGAGCCTGGAGGATCCTTCCTACCCATAATCCACTTACTAAGCACGTAGTTCTCCGGACTGTGATTCCTCCTTCCTTCTTGATTGGCTGATAAGTTTTTGTCACCATAGTCACTATGATGGCATCACGATCACTAATCTCCATCCCTATATGAGTACTGATGGTTTTGATAAGGTCCAGCCTGTTTGTAGTTACAAGGTCCAAGATATTTCCATTGCATGTGGGTTGCTGAACTAGCTGCTTGATTCCCTTATGTATCACGAATTGGTACAAATGAGAAAACTTTTTCTGCAGCCAGTAAGCCACAAGACGGTCAAGAAGTCAATTGTGCAAATTCATTCAGTAGCTGCAGGACATGCTAATATTACAGTGCAAATGATCAGTTTTCTCATCAAACCACACTGCCCACAATATCGGACATTTTTAACCATTTTATGTCCTCTGGCATCATCCCTCTAGCCTGCAAACAGGGATTCATAAAACCATTACCAAAGAAGGAATCTGTCAAACAGCCTTCCAACAGCAGGCCCATTTGCTTTCTACCAGCCTTATCCAAGGCTTTAGAATATATAGTTCACTAACAGCTTATTAATTATTTCACATCAGATAAACTTTTGGATGAATACCTGTCTGGTTTGCAGCAAAACTACAGCACGATGGCTGGTCTTATAAAAGTTACTGATAAACTGAAACAAGCTATGAACAAACAACAGTTGCCTATTATATGCTTTTTGGATTACACCAAAGTTTTTAAATACTGTTGACTCTGACATTCTATTTGCTAAACTCACAAGTCAAAATCTTTTTTCAAGTGCTATACAGTAGTTACACTAATACCTAACATCTTGCCAACAATGTGTAATGATTGGGAAAAAAAATATCACATTGGAAGGATGAAATAGCAGGGTTCCTGCAACGATCGGTATTGGGCCCATTATTCTTCACATTACATGTTGATGATTTGTCAACTATTCTCTCCCATTGCGATATCACCTATACACTGATGGCCTTCAGTTATATCTAAGTGCAAGTCCAACAAACCTGTGCACAGCCATCGAGCATATACAGTGTGATTCACTAACTGCAAGTAAAACTAAAGAAACAAGTTCATATAAATATAGGACCACAAATGTTTAGGCATGGAGTTATGGCTAATAAAAGATTTTGCCTGCAATTTAGCAACTTTGCTAATATGAAGCCATAGCAAAACTGTAGAGACAGTTTTGAACATTTATTGTGAATGTATTGCGAAATTGTATGTACACTGTACAACTACCTTAACACTGAGCTTTTTTTCTGATTTAACATGAATTATTGTGTGCTATGGTATTAATAAAAGCAGATTATCTGACACATTCATACAGTTTCAGTCAATGGTATTATCATCATTTTTACAAAATGAAATTCTCTACAACTTCTGTTGAAAACTTTGTCTGGAATTTAATAAACAAATTGGGCCAAGTAGTTAATAAATTAAAATTTTTACGCAATTACTTCTTTGCTTCTCTGAATGTTCTGGAAAACTACTGCAGATACACGTCTGGGACATGTTTTATTAGATTCAGCAGATCAATAACAACAAAATGAATGGAAATCGTGCTTTACTTTAACCTCGTACAGTTTTGCGATGGCTTCATATTAGCGAAGTTGCTAAATTTCAGGCAAAATCTTTTATTAGCCATAACTCCATAACTAAACATATTCGGGCCTATGTTTATATGAACTTTTTTATTTAGTTTTACTTGTAAAATAACA
The DNA here is from genome assembly GCF_021461385.2 of Schistocerca piceifrons. Classification (NCBI taxonomy): domain Eukaryota; kingdom Metazoa; phylum Arthropoda; class Insecta; order Orthoptera; family Acrididae; genus Schistocerca; species Schistocerca piceifrons. Next base: position 538,609,637 of record NC_060149.1, read on the forward strand.
TATTAAAGTGTTTGCATACCTTCGTGAACCACCCTGTATATGCCGATTTACATGCACTATCAGAGTAGGTGCAGAACCTAAGTTTGAAACTTAACCTGGCTAAAATGCAAGCAATCTTAGTCATTCACAGAAAACTTTTTACCTCTCAGTTCAGAAAATCTCCTTCACCATTAATCCCAGATGGCACAGAAATAGCTTTTTCTTCTTCTACAAAGAATTTGAAAATAATTCTGGACAATCGCTTAGATTGGACTGAACACCCAACTACAGTCTGTAGAAGTAGTAGTAGAAGTTTCAGTGTTACTTCACTCATTACAAAGATATAAAAAAGTAATTCCTGTTGAGCTTAAAAAGAATCTTATAAAGATGGTAAAATTCCCCATACTTGACTATGATGACACTATTCTCCAAGGCTTTCATATGAAAGCTCACACCGGGTGAAAGTGGTGATGAATGCTTGTGAACGGTACATTGTGATGTATGCTTTTATATCATTCCAATCTATGAACAATTATCATGGTTAAGTGCTGATAAATATAGAGGCTATCATACTCTATGTTTGCTCTATTGTCTTCGCAAACACTGCCCTCCCTCTTACCTGTCTACAACTCTTACACTACTATCTGAACAGCACAGAAGAAATATTCATTCTCAACAAAGTAAAATTCTCTCTGTACCATCACATAACACTTCTGTCATCTCTAAATCATTTTGTGTATCAGAGAAATTAAATTCCTTCCAAACTTCAAAAGACAGCTAATGGCCCACCATCTATCACAATAACCATCTCTCTCATATTTGTGCAACTCACTCTCATCAGTCCCCATCCCCATAGCTTTTCTTTCACCCTTGTTGGAAGAGTTCTGTGTTTATTTTCTGTTTTTTCCTAACACCCGCTGTCACTGTCATTTCAAACTTCTCCTCTTTCTTTATCCCTTCCCCTTGTTATAATACTAAACATGACCTCAAATGTGCTAAACTAATTGGCATCATTCTAAATGCTCTTTACTACTACTACTACTACTACTACTACTACTGGGAATGTTTTGTAATATCTTTGGTATTTGTCATTTCTGGTCGGATGTAAGAGCTGACCTTAAAGCCCTAATCTGTGCAGGCTAAATAAGCAATAAATGTATAATTAAATTCAACTCTGTCTAACTTTCCTATATATTTTATCAGTTCCTTAGCAGAGTTATCAGATCCATAAACTAAGCACTGCTGTATTGTCTCTGTTTATCTCCTTTTTAGTGCCTCAGTTTGTGTGAATGTGTCTGTGTAAATGAATTAAGCTGTTTCTCAGAAAAGTACTTTTTACTCCCTTTTCCCTCTCTAGAGTACTGTTTACTCCCTTTTCCCTCTCTAGAGTTTAGTCTATTCAAAAATTTTCTTTTGATCCTATCCTGTTCTGATTATGCTTAAAATGAGATTAGAAAACTTTTTTTTTAATGCTATAAGACATATTTCAACTAGTATTTTGGTTTACCTGCACTGTTTCATGGTAGTTTATGAATTGTTTCAAAATTCTGTGCATTTTTTTATTTAGTTTACAAAATTTGATTCGACATTTGCAGTCACAGATTCAACTACATCCACCAGAGCATTAAGCTGTTTCAGCCCAGATTCCACAGTTTATTTTACTTTGTTATTTACTTTATTAGTTTTGCAACCTGAATACTGTTATTTAGCTGTTCAGAATTTAACTCACTTGCAAGTGGTGAAAGCTTCTTGTCAATTTTGACATTGTTTTCATCAATTTTACTATGTGGTTCATTTTTAAGTCTTCAGTTTTGTTATTTTCTACTACCTGATAGCCTAATTTACTCAGTTCATTGTTCACTTTGACTGCCTAATTCAGTGTATAGTTTATTTATCATTTTCATATTCTGTTCAAGCATCAAATTTCCCTCTTCAGACAAACCACTGAATAATGTGAATCCTGCCTCATCCTATACCCTTAAATTGGTTCCTCTTTTCACACTTGTAAGACTTTTCCAGTTAAGAGTAAAAAAAATAAAAAATCACACAGAAAGTCCTACAGTCAAAAACAACTATGCAATAATAAAAACAATGGGTAGATGGGGGTAAAAGTGTGCATTTTTAATTTTACTAAATATTTAAAGAATTTTCTAGCAATGTTATATCAATTATACACGCAACAAGTAGTTTGCAATCTTGGTAACATTGTGTAATATTTTCACTGTTATCCAGTTATTTCTAGAGGAGTACTGAACGTTCTCCTAAAAAATATTTTTGGGTACTTTTACCCCCTGCTGTAGGGTAAGAGTATGCACACCTGAGGGAGAGTACACAGTGCATACTCTTGCCCCCAAATGAAGGAAATGAAAAGGATTACAAACAAATGAATGGGAAAATACATTAGGAACTCTTTATTTTTCAACAAATTCATAAATGAAATATCATAATTACCTAAGAGTAAGGTCGAAAAGTCATTTATCGAGGGAAATGCAGTGCTGCAGTATTGGTTATTCTTCCACCAATCAAAAAGTTTTTGTGAAGTGGCCAAGGTTTCTTGAGGCAGCCTCTGAAATCCAGTAACTTTGGGTGGTTGCTGTTTTGAGCTCCCAATTTCAGTAAGGCCAAGAGTTTGATGGTAGGGCAGCTCTGTTAACGGCTGTGGAGTTGATGTTCTGGTCAGTTTCTGAGGGGGGGGGGAAGCCGAAATGCCACTATGGAAGACATGATTATGTTAGAAGTGAGTTTGAAAAACCCACTACCCAGTAAAAGAAAAACCACAGGAAAGAAAAATTAATTTAAGTTCTCTAAGATTAATGAGGCATCTAAGGTAAATAAACACTAACAAGAAATTTGCTTGAATATCCTAGAAGGAACTACACAAGTCAAAGTACAGGTTATGGGGTAAAAGTTCACGAACTGTTTCTTAATGGGGTAAAAATATGCCACGCAAGCTTCTACCCCATTAGATCAGCGTACTTTTTCCACATTCCACTATTTTGTTTTCTGGCAATCTACAGGTAGCACACACATCTAAAGTTGTGGAGATCACGGAGGATATTGGAAGCTTATAGCTGCCAGTTGTGGTAACAAGTTTATTTTATTCTTGAATAGATTTAAGTTGACTTAACACTTAATGAAAACTATACAAATTTTACATCACAAATGTTCAACAGTGACTTACTGCATGTTCTTAGGCTGTAAGCATGCTACTGCCATAAGGTCCAGAATAGAACTGAGTATATGACCATGTATCCACTGTCTGGTGGGGGAATGGTGAACATCTGCTTTAGGAACCGGAAAACTTGATGCATACTCTTGCCCCATGCGTACTTTTACCTCCACCCATCGTGCTTATCTTTCTTCATTGTGTGTGTTGTTGAAGTCCCAGTCTGATCTGCAATAAATCACTTTGTTCCGGTTTGGTTCCTTAGCCTTATGACTGGCAGCTGGTACCTTTCAGACTAGCCCTGTGATCAGCCTCCTAGCAGAGGTATGGGTTCCACTGTTGTGGGTTCTGTGCCAACAACAGTTGATCGCTTTTGCATTATGCATCTGCTGTGCCCCAGAACACCCAAACTATCATCTCCTCTTTCCAGATACAGAGATCCACCTTCTGCAATGGTGGCCCAGGTCTGAGGCTATGATTACCATCTGCATCTGGCCCCTTTCTTTCTGAACTCCAGTTTTCCCCTCTACCACCTCATATCTGGGCCCACTGATGTACAACTCCATGGTGCATCCCCTGCTTACAGCTCTGTCTTGACCAGTCATAAGATCTGAAAGACTTAGCTCATCTTGAGGCCCTCTACTGCCAATTCTTCTCCATTCTTGGCACATTTCAGGGTTCAGGAGTAGTCTATACTGATGGCTCGATGGTTGCTGGTCACATTGGCTTTGCTTATGTTCATGTGGGATGTCATGAACTCTGCTCCTTGTTGGATTGCTATAGTGTTTTTACCACAGAGTTGGTAGCCATCTCTCGTGCTCATGAGCATATCCATTCCTGCACCAGTGAGTCCTTTCTCATCTGAAGTGACTCTTCGAGCAGTTTACAAGCTCTGGACCAATGTTATCCTCACCGTCCCTTGGTCCTGACTATCCAGGATTCCCTTTTTGTCCTCGAACAATGTGGACTCTTGGTGTTCTTTGCCTGGACTCCAGGTCACATTGGGATCATGCGGAATGAATTCACTGACAGGCTGGTCAAATTGGCTACTGGGAAGTTACCTCTTGAGATCAGTATTCCACAATTGAACTGTCAATCAGTATTACACTGTCAAGTTCTATGGATTCGGAAAAAGGAAAGGCATACTCTGGCTTTGCCAAACAAACTAAGGGTGATAAAAGAGAGGTCGTCCATGTGGGCCTCTCGCAAGGTCTCCATCGTCCTTTGCTGGCTCTGCATCTGCATACTTGACTGACTCAGGGTCATCTCCTCCATTGTGAGGATCTTTTGCATTGTTGCTGTGGTGCCCATTTGACAGTGATCCACATTTTGCTGCCTTACGGTGGACTCTTAAACTCCCTGACTCACTATGCCTGGTGTTAGCAGATGATGCCTTAGCGGCTGACCCGGTTTTATGGTTTATTCGTGAAAGGAGTCTCTCCTACTTTCTCTAAGGGAGGACACCTAAGTCTTGTCAGCCCATTGAAGGGTTGAAAGGATGCCCTGTTGCCCCCTCTGCCCCAAATGGGCAGCAGCTGTCTGGGCTTGGTGGCCTGCCCCAGCCATCACCTTACCCACTCTTTTACTCTTCTTCTCGCTTCTCATGTGGTCTGTTTGACTTGATGTTCTTCCTCTGTTTTTCTGTGCTTCTCTCGCTCTGTCTGTGTCGTTAGCCTTTTCTGGATATTGTTGGATGGGGTGCCTCTGCTAAGTGGTGAAGGATGGCGGGGGGATGGGCATGGTATGTCCTCCCTCGCACTTTCTGTATTTGGGTGCCTCTGGCTGCTCCCATGATGGGATTCCTCACCTGCCTTTCTCCCTTTTCTTCTTACTTGTTCCAATCTGTAGCCTTGTTGACCTTTGGTAGACCGTGGACTTTTCTTTCCTTGGGTTTTGTGCACTAGGCCCTTCTTTGGCATGTAATTTTGTTGACTTGCCTGTCCCAGGTAGGAAGACTGGTGACTAGACCTTCAGGTTTTCTTTCCTTGGATTTCACACATTAAGCCCTCCTTTGGCATGTAGTTTTGCTGAATTGCCTGTTCAGGCAGGAGGTACTGGCAGTCTTGTCATTTTGTCCCTTTTTATCATTCAACCTACCTACCTACCTACCTTTGTCGTCTTGTATTTTCATTATGCAGTGTTACTTTTGTTTTTACAGATAAATCTCACTCGTCATTGCAAAGTGACTAACAAAACTATATTCGAGACACCCTGCTAAGCAGTTCCCACATTTCACCACTGTAGACATTTTCTATGGGACTGAGACTGGGTAATTTAGCGGACGAGTCACAGTGCAGTAGGATACCTGAGTATTCATCGAACTAGGAATGTATAAGGGCAGTCCTGTGAACATGTCTGTTGTCATATTGGAAGAAGGGATTTTCAACAGTGTACTAATCATGAAGATGCAGAAGAAAGGACAATGTTTGATCACTGACAATGTTGAATTAAATGCCTTGGTTCATGTTTACTCTAACGTGGATGAGTTTGCTCAAGACATGGTACGAAATACACCCCATGACCGTACCAACTTTACAGACTCAGTTCCAGCCTGGACTACATCATCCACACCCTGTGGGTTAAATGCCTCTTAGGGCCATTGGTTCATTCAGTACCTTGTATCATATCATTAGGGGAAAAATTGCGGCTCATTGATTTCCAGTGAGACAATCCATTGAGATGCTATACTTATGATGTACAGGTATTGATATGTTGCATTTCAGCTGATATTATTTTTAATTCAGATGGCGACAGTGTCATTTCAGCCCTCAGTGTGAAAACAGAACCTTTGGTATGAATGTTGAGTCACTATGAAATATTTAATCTTGTTTCAAAATTAATAGATTTAGTATTTTATCTGGGTGACCACCTATTACATATTTCTATGTACATAATCACCATACTTGTAATTTTACATCTTGTGTAATGAGATTGAATTTGGACAATATAATGAGCAAAGGTAACCATTACCTACAGTGAATTAATTGAGCTGAGTGTAGTCACATAATCTAAGCTATTTTTACTGCATTTGGCTTTTAATGGCATGAGACAACCAATTCAGCACTGTTATTGGGATGTATGTGATGTTACTGTAAATTGACACTTGCTTTGCAAGGTAGCCAATAAGATCCATGATCATTACAAAAACCAGAATAGAACCATTCCACTTTGTGTTGCAATGGTCAAACTGTTGGCCTCTTATTTTTAGGAGCCATATAGCAGAAGGCCTCATCCACTCATTCCAGTTTAGGTTACCATGATCTTTCTTTATCCAAATGTAAAGATGATTACTTTGAAATAGCATGGCTCTTTTGTGCCTTCTGCATTTCTTGAGCTAGTATTTTATATCATATATTATGACTAGATTCTAACCTTTGTTGAATTCTTTAATTTACAGGATCTTTAGTTGGGAAAGTCATCTGGATAACAGGTGCTTCAAGTGGCATTGGGGAATCCCTAGCTGTCATCTTGGCAAAACATAATGTCAAACTTATACTGTCAGCACGAAGAGAGAAGGAACTGGAACGAGTGAAACAGAAGTGCCTTGGTAAGTTACATTGAAAATTAAAAAAAGGTGACATTAACTCTCAGTAGAAATTGGTATTCTTATTTACTTCATTCAGTTGGACCTGTGAATCAAGAGTTGAACTTTTTTTTTTATCAGCCTTGTATCTTACTGACAATCATGTAGACTTCTTTCTCAGTTTACAATCAACTGAGGTGCAGGAGGTGACAAGCATAGTTGATATCTGCAGTTAAAAGATTAATGTTGTTAGCTGTGAAAGTGTATGAATTCAGTAATGGTGGTGCAAATGGGATTTTCTAGTTGTCGCATTAATTTCGTCATCTACATCTACATGGTTACTCTGCAATCCACACTTAAGTGCCTGGCAGAGGGCTCATTGAACCATTTTCATACTGCTTCTCTACCATTCCACTATCGAATGGTGCGTGGGAAAAAGGAACACCTAAATCTTTCCGTTTGAGCTCTGATTTCTTGTAATATATTATGATGATCTCTTCTCCCTACGTAGGTGGGTGTCAACAAAATATTTTCTCATTCGGAAGAGAAAGTTGGTGACTGAAATTCCGTAAATAGATCTCACCACAAAGAAAACCGCCTTTGTTTCAGTGACTGCCACCCCAACTCGTGTATCATATCAGTGACACTCTCACCCCTATTGTGCGATAACACGAAACGAGCTGCCCTTCTTTGCACTTTTTCGATGTCCTCTGTCAATCCTACCTGCTAAGGATCCAATACCACACAGCAATATTCCAGCAGAGGACAACAAGTGTAATGTAGGCTGTCTCTTTAGTGGGTTTGTCGCATCTTCTAAGTGTTCTGCCAACAAAGCACAGTCTTTGTTTCGCCTTCCCCACAATATTATCTATGTGGCCTTTCCAGTTTAAGTTGCTCATAATTGTAATTCCTAGGTATTTAGTTAAATTGACAGCCCTTAGATTTGAGCAATTTATTGTATACCCAAAATTTATCAGATTTCTTTTACTACCCATGTGGATGATCTCACACCTTTCTTAGTTTAGTGCCAATTGCCACTTTTTGCACCATACAGGAATTCTCTCTAGATCATTTTGTAATTGGAATTGATCGTCTGATGATTTTCCTAGACAGTAAATTACAGTGTCATCTGCAAACAATCTAAGGGGGCTGCTCAGATTATTGCCTAGATCATTTATATAAATCAGGAACAGCAGAGGACCTATAACACTACCTGGCAGAATGCCAAATATCACTTCTATTCTTCTCGATGATTTACCGTCTAGCACTACGGACAGTGACCCCTCTGAGGGGAAATCACGAATCCAGTCACACAGCTGAGATGATACTCCATATGCACACAATTTAATAGTTGCTTGTGAGGAACAATATCAAAAGCCTTCTGGAAATCTAGGAATATGGAATCGATCTGAGATCCCTTGTCAACAGCACTCATTACTTCATGGGAATAAAGAGTTAGCTGTGTTGCACAAGAATGATATTTTCTGTATCCGTGTTGGTTATGTATCAGTAAGTCATTTTCTTCAAGGTGATTCATAATGTATGAGTAGAGTATATGCTCCAAAATCCTACTGCAAATTGAGGTCAGTGATATGGGTCTGTAATTCAGCAGGTTACTCCTATTTCCTTTCTTGAATATTGGTGTGACCTGTGCTACTTTACAGTCTTTAGGAAGAGACCTTTTGTCAAGTGAGCAGTTGTACAGGGTGTTACAAAAAGGTACGGCCAAACTTTCAGGAAACATTCCTCACACACAAAGAAAGAAAATATGTTATGTGGACATGTGTCCGGAAACGCTTACCTTCCATGTTAGAGCTCATTTTATTACTTCACTTCCAATCAAATTAATCATGGAATGGAAACACACAGCAACAGAATGTACCAGTGTGACTTCAAACACTTTGTTACAGGAAATGTTCAAAATATCCTCCGTTAGCGAGGATACATGCATCCACCCTCTGTCGCATGGAATCCCTGATGCACTGATGCAGCCCTGGAGAATGGCATATTGTATCACAGCTAAGCACGAAGAGTCTCTACATTTGGTACCGGGGTTGCGTAGACAAGAGCTTTCAAATGACCCCATAAATGAAAGTCTAGAGGGTTGAGGTCAGGAGAGCGTGGAGGCCATGGAATTGGTCCGCCTCTACCAATCCATTGGTCACCGAATCTGTTGTTGAGAAGCGTACGAACACTTCGACTGAAATGTGCAGGAGCTCCATCGTGCATGAACCACATGTTGTGTCGTACTTGTAAAGGCACATGTTCTAGCAGCACAGTTAGAGTATCCCGTATGAAATCATGATAACGTGCTCCATTGAGCATAGGTGGAAGAACATGGGGCCCAATCAAGACATCACCAACAATGCCTGCCCAAACGTTCACAGAAAATCTGTGTTGATGACGTGATTGCACAATTGCATGTGGATTCTCGTCAGCCCACACATGTTGATTGTGAAAATTTACAATTTGATCACGTTGGAATGAAACCTCATCCGTAAAGAGAACATTTGCACTGAAATGAGAATTGACACATTGTTGGATGAACCATTCACAGAGGTGTACCCGTAGAGGCCAATCAGCTGCTGATAGTGCCTGCACACACTGTACATGGTACGGAAACAACTGGTTCTCCCGTAGCACTCTCCATACAGTGACGTGGTCAACGTTACCTTGTACAGCAGCAACTTCTCTGACGCTGACATTAGGGTTATCGTCAACTGCACGAAGAATTGACTCGTCCATTGTAGGTGTCCTCGTCATTCTAGGTCTTCCCCAGCCGCGAGTCATAGGCTGGAATGTTCCGTGCTCCCTAAGACGCCGATCAATTGCTTTGAACGTCTTCCTGTCAGGACACCTTTGTTCTGGAAATCTGTCTCGATACAAACGTACCGCGCCATGGCTATTGCCCCATGCTAATCCATACATCAAATGGGCATCTGCCAACCCCGCATTTGTAAACATTGTACTGACTGCAAAACCACATTCGTGATGAACACTAACCCATTGGTGCTACGTAGTGATGTGCTTGATGCTAGTACTGTAGAGCAATGAGTCGCATGTCAACACAAGCACCGAAGTCAACATTACCTTCCTTCAATTGGACCAACTGGCGGCGAATCGAGGAAGTACAGTACATACTGACGAAACTAAAATGAGCTCTAACATGGAAATTAAGCATTTCCAGACGCATGTCCACATAACATCTTTTCTTTATTTGTGTATGAGGGATGTTTCCTGAAAGTTTGGCCGTACCTTTTTGTAACACCCTGTATATGATTGCTAAGAAGGCAATATTGTGTCTACATACTCTGAGAGGAACCTGATTGGTATACCATCTGGACTGGAAGACTTGCCTTTCTTAAGCGATTTGAGTTGTTTCGCAACACCTAAGATATCTACTTTTGTGTCACTTATGCTAACAGCTGTTCTGGTTTTGAATTCTTGAATATTTACTTCATCTTCTTTCGTGAAGGAATTACAGAAAACTATATTTAGTAACTTCTGCTATAGTGGCACCATCGTCGGTAACATTTCCATCGCTATTGCGCAGTGACGGTATTGACTGTTTTTTGCCACTGGTGTACTTTACATACGACCAGAATCTCTTTGGGTTTTCTACCATATTTTGGGACAATATTTCATTGTGGAAACTATTAAAAGCACCTCGCATTGACGTCTGCACTAAATTTCGAGTTTCTGTGAAACTTAGCCAGTCTTGGGGATTTTGCATTCTTCTGAATTTGCATGCTTTTTTAGTTGCTTTGGCAACAGTGTTCTGACGTGTTTTGCATCCCATGGTGGATCAGTCCCATCTCTTATTAACTTATGCAGTATGTATCTATCTACTGCTGTCGATTCTGTATCTTTGAATTTGAGCCATATCTGGTCTACACTTACATAATTAGCTTGGAAGGAATGGAGACTCTCTCATAGGAAGGCATCAAATGAAATTTTATCTACTGTTTTAAATACATGTACTTTGCGTTTATTTTTAGGGGTTTTGGATGATATGGTTTTTAGCCTCGCTACAATGACCTTGTGTTCACTAATCCCTGTATCTGTCATGACGCTCTCTATTAGATCAGGAGTATTTGTGGCTAAGAGGTCAAGTGTGTTTTCGCAGCCATTTGCAATTCGTGTGGGCTCATGAACTAATTGTTCAAAGTAATTCTCAGAGAAAGCATTTATTACAATTTCAGAAGATATTTTCTGTCTACCACCAGCTTTGAACATGTATTTTTGCCAACAAATTGAGGGTAGATTAAAGTCTCCACCAATTATGACTGTATGAATGGGGTACTTATTTGTAATGAGATTCAAGTTTTCTTTGAAGCATTCAGCTATTATATCATCTGAGTAGTGGGGTCATTAGAAGGAGCCAATTATTATTTTGGTGCGGCTGTTGAGTATAACCCTGTACCCATAGTAATTCGCAGGAACTATCTATTTCAACTTCACTACAAGATAAACTACTACCAACAGACACAATCACACCACCACCTACTTTATTTAATCTATCCTTTCTGAACATGGTTTGCGCCTGTTTAAAAATTTTGGCAGAATTTATCTCCAGCTTTAGCCAGCTTTCTGTTCCTATAATGATTTCAGCTTCAGTGCTTTTCTATCAGCACTTGAAGCTCTGGTACTTTTCCAACACAGCTATGACAATTTACAACTACAGTACCGAGTGTCGTCATAACTGCCGTCTGCGTCACGTCTGCTGTGCAGCGAGCTACATTAATTTAAGTATTAACTGTATTTTTCTTACTTGTCACTTATTCTTCCATGTGTTTTTGCTTTTAGGAAGCTTTAATTGTCGAGTGCTAGTAATAGTGTTCCATAGATTTCGTGTTTGTTTTGAATACAGTCAGAGAGAGTCCCTTTAGTCAGCCATAGTGCCAGTAGTGCTTGTGTTTGTTTTTAATACAGTCCAGACACAGGTAGTGCTATTTTCATTGTTTTCTACAAGAAGTGTCTAGTAACCACAGTTTAGTCAACTATCAGCCGCCTTTAGTGAATTAGCAGTCTAGTTAAAAGTTGATTAACTCTCTACAGTAAATTGATTTCTTAGGATGGATAGAATGTGTGACTGCTGTGTACGGATGCAGGAGGAGCTGGCCACTGTTCACGAATAGCTGAACGTGTTGATGGCTGCTGTCAGCCATCTTCAGTCTGCTGCCTCGGAGTGTAGCGGTAGTGTGGAGTCTGGTGCATTGCACGGTACACCCCAGGTGTTACATGCTTCACCCACTGTCCCTGCTGTCGAGACATCTTCGCGGGTACCGGTTGCGGTTGGGCCACCCTGTCCCCAAGGGGAGTGGTGGGTTCAGCGGTGTTCGCGGCGCACGAGGCGGAGGGTCAATGTGGAGGCTGGCCATGTGGCATCGCCCGCTGTGCCTGTGAGTGGACATGTGACCGCTCCTTCAGCAAGGTCTGAGCAGGCACAGGGGGGGGAGGGGTTTATTAGTTATTGGGAGCTCCAACGTTAGGTGGATGATGGAGCCGCTTAGGGAAATAGCAGAAAGGTCTGGGAAGAAGGCCAGTGTTCACTCTGTCTGCTTGCCGGGGGGTCTCATCCGAGATGTGGAGGAGGCCCTGCTGGCGGTGATAGAGAGCACTGGGTGCACCCAACTGCAAATTGTTGCTCATGTCGGCACCAATGACTCCTGCCATCTGGGTTCAGAGGTCATCCTCAGTTCATACAGGCAGTTGGTGGAGTTGGTAAAGGCGGAAAGCCTCGCTTGCGGGGTGGAATCTGAGCTAACTATTTGTAGTATCGTTCCCAGAACCGATCGCGGTCCTCTGGTTTGGAGCTGAGTAGAAGGCTTAAACCAGAGGCTCAGACGATTCTGCGGAGATCTGGGGTGCAAATTTCTCGACCTCCGCTATCAGATGGAGAAATGTAGGGTCCCCCTGAATAGGTCAAGCGTGCACTACGCACAGGAAGCATCTACAAGGGTAGCGGAGTACGTGTGGAGTACACATGTGGGTTCTTTAGGTTAGAGAATTCCCTCCCTAGACCCGACAAGATGCCTCCTGAGACGCGGCAAGGTAGGAGTAGGCAAAATGCAACAGGGAATAACAACATTAATGTGCTAATAGTAAACTGCAGGAGCATCTATAGAAAGGTCCCAGAACTGCTCTCATTAATAAACGGTCACAATGCCCATATAGTACTAGGGACAGAAAGTTGGCTGAAACCAGATGTAAACAGTAATGAAATTCTAAACTCAGATTGGAATGTATACCAAAGAGACAGGCTGGACAGTGAAGGGGGAGGCATGTTTATAGCAATAAGAAGTGCAATAGTATTGAAGGAAATTGACGGAGATCTGAAATGTGCAATAATTTGGGTGAAGGTCACGGTTAAAGCAGGCTCAGACATGGTAATTGGATGTCTCTATAGGCCCCCTGGCTCAGCAGCTGTTGTGGCTGAGCACCTGAAGGGTAATTTGGAAAATATTTCGAGTAGATTTCCCCACCATGTTATAGTTCTGGGTGGAGATTTTAATTTGCCGGATATAGACTGGGAGACTCAAACGTTCATAATGGGTGGCAGGGACAAAGAATCCAGTGAAATTTTTTTAAGTGCTTTATCTGAAAACTATCTTGAGCAGTTAAACAGAGAACCGACTCGTGGGGTTAACATATTAGACCTTCTGGTGACAAACAGACCCGAACTATTTGAAACAGTTAACGCAGAACAGGGAATCAGTGATCATAAAGCGGTTACTGCAGCGATGATTTCAGCCGTAAATAGAAATATTAAAAAAGGTAGGAAGATTTTTCTGTTTATCAAAAGTGACAGAAAGCAGATTTCAGAGTACCTGATGGCTCAACACAAAATTTTTGTTTTAAGTACAGATAGTGTTGAGGATCAGTGGATAAAGTTCAAAACCAGCGTACAATATGCGTTAGATGAGTATGTGCCAAGCAAGATCATAAGAGATGGAAAAGAGCCACCGTGGTACAACAACCACATTAGAAAACTGCTACAGATGCAAAGGGAACTTCACAGCAAACATAAACATAGCCAACGCCTTGCAGACAAACAAAAATTACGCAAAGCGAAATGTAATGTGAGGAGTGCCGTGCGAGAGGCATTCAATGAATTCGAAAGTAAAGTTCTATGTACTGACTTGGCACAAAATCCTAAGAAATTTTGATCTTATGTCAAAGTGGTAGGTGGAGCAAAACAAAATGTCCAGACACTCTGTGACCAATATGGTACTGAAACAGATGATGGCAGACTAAAGGCTGAAATACTAATTGTCTTTTTCCAAAGCTGTTTCACAGAGGAAGACTGCACTGTAGTTCCTTCTCTAGATTGTCGCACAGATGACAAAATGGTAGATATCGAAATAGACAACAGAGGGATAGAGAAACAATTAAAATTGCTCAAAAGAGGAATGGCTGCTGGACCTGATTGGATACCAATTAATACACAGAGTACGCAAAGGATCTTGCCCCCCTTCTTCCAGTGGTGTACCGTAGGTCTCTAGAAGAGCGTAGCGTTCCAAAGGATTGGAAAAGGGCACAGGTCATCCCCGTTTTCAAGAAGGGACGTCGAACAGATGTGCAGAACTATAGACCTATATCTCTAACTTCGATCAGTTGTGGAATTTTGGAACACGTATTATGTTCGAGTATAATGACTTTTCTGGAAACTAGAAATCTACTCTGTAGGAATCAGCATGGGTTTCAAAAAAGACAATCATGTGAAACCCAGCTCGCGCTATTTGTCCACAAGACTCAGAGGGCCATAGACACGGGTTCCCAGGTAGATGCCGTGTTTCTTGACTTCTGCAAGGCGTTTGATACAGTTCCCCACAGTCGTTTAATGAGCAAAGTTAGAGCATATGGACTATCAGACTAATTGTGCGATTGGATTGAAGAGTTCCTAGATAACAGAACACAGCATGTAATTCTCAATGGAGAGAAGTCTTCCGAAGTAAGAGTGATTTCAGGTGTGCCACAGGGGAGTGCCATAGGACCGTTACTATTCACAATATACATAAATGACCTTGTGGATGACATCGGAAGTTCACTGAGGCTTTTTGCGGATGATGCTGTTGTATATCGAGAGGTTTTAACAATTGAAAATTGTACTGAAATGCAGGAGGATCTGCAGCGAATTGACGCATGGTGCAGGGAATGGCAATTGAATCTCGATGTAGACAAGTGTAATGTGCTGCGAATACATAGAAAGAAAGATCCCATATCATTTAGCTACAATATAGCAGGTCAGCAACTGGAAGCAGTTAATTCCATAAATTATCTGGGAGTAGGCATTAGGAGTGATTTAAAATGGAATGGTCATATAAAGTTGATCGTCGGTAAAGCAGATGCCAGACTGAGATTCATTGGAAGAATCCTAAGGAAATGCAAAGGCAGTAGGTAACATTACGCTTGTTTGCCCACTGCTTGAATACTGCTCAGCAGTGTGGGATCCGTACCAGATAGGGTTAATAGAAGAGATAGTGAAGACCCAACGGAGAGCAGTGCGCTTCGTTACAGGATCATTTAGTAATCACGAAAGCGTTACGGAGATGATAGATAAACTCCAGTGGAAGACTCTGCAGGAGAGACGCTCAGTAGCTCAGTACAGGCTTTTGTTGAAGTTTTGAGAACGTAACTTCACCGAGGAGTAAAGCAGTATATTGCTCCCTCCTATGTATATCTCGCGAAGAGACCATGAGGATAAAATCAGAGAGATTAGAGCCCACACAAAGGCATACCGACAATCTTTCTTTCCACGAACAATACGAGACTGGAATAGAAGGGAGAACCAATAGAGGTACTCAAGGTACCCTCCGCCACACACCGTCAGGTGGCTTGCGGAGTATGGATGTAGATGTAGATGTAGATGTAGATGTAGACTGTTGCTTGGTCGATTCTTGTCTTTTCTTTGCCCTGTACCCTTTGAGACTGGAGCCCTTTTTGGTCTTTCCCAAGACTGTCTAACCTAAAAAACTGCCCAGTCCACGCCACACAGCCCCTACTACTCATCTAGCCACCTCCTGTGTCTAGTGGACATCTGACCTATTTAGTTTAACCCAAAACCCCACCACCCTATGTGTTATCTTTGTAGTTGTGTTAACCAATTAACTAAATCCTGAACATACAAGTCATGTACATTGAGGTCACTGATTCTTCATATTTGACTAAATGCTTGTGGGTAGCTTTAAGATTGTATCTTTATTTAAATCTTAAAATTGTGTACAATCTGTGAACTAATTATAAGCCATTTCCATTATTCTCCTGGCTATGCCATCAGCAAACAACCAAGTTTTCTGAGAGTCCCCCAATGTTCCTGGTAAATCTTTTGTATAGGTCAAGGACAGAGGCCAAGCACCAAATCAGGTAAGACACTGTATTTGTTGTTTCCCTCTTCCATTATTAGTTTTATTCCTGTAATAAAATTTCTTAATCTAGTCCTTTATATTGTGTTGTTATGACATGACTCTTTTGATTCTATAAAATTTTACTTTCCCCAGTAAGTTTTATGAACATCACAATCAAAAGCCTTAGCCAAACTGAGTAGTTGTTAAATATTATCATAAGGAAGGTGGTTCAATATTCTGTTATAAGCTGTTTTCTAAAAAACTACTCAGAACACCGAAAAGAGGGAGATGGGTCTATAACTAGAGAACACTTGCTCATTTTCACTTTTAAACATTGTTGTTATTACTACATGTATCAGTCTTTCAGGTAATATGTCTTGATTACATTTTACTGAATTAACTCAAGGAGGGTGCTATCAAGTCAGCACAAGATTTTAGTATTTCAGTTGAAATACTATAATAACCAGTAAATATTAAGTGACCTTGATTAGAGCTGATCAAGATAAAATCAATATTGAAATCACCACACCTAATTACTTGCAATTCAAAAGATGATATTTTTTACTCAAAGAATGATAATGTCACAAATTTTTATATTTATAACTTCCTTTTAAGTGCCTCCAAACATATTAATAAATGAGTAGTGGTTCCTTTACAATATTTTATCCTAAAATTGCTAATGGATTTATTGACTCAAATGTAGTAACTTGTGTGTCTCTAAAAATATGCACAAAACACTGAGTGTGCAATCCACAGAAGTGCAGCAAAGCTGCCATGAAGTTCACAGTCTCCTACTAAACTCAAGTGAAATTAACAGCTTAATAGATAGCAGTGAAATAGATTGACTGTGGCAATCGCCCTGCTTAAACAGCAAGAGGTACTGCCGATCTCACACTATGTGGCTTCAGCATTCAGTGAACTCGGCAGACATAGCAGAAACCATTGTCAGCCCAAATCAACCCAGGTTCAGTTACTCTAGCAATCGTGTGTTCACTTCCTCCTCACTGGCCACAGAGATACTGTGTGTGTGTGTGTGTTGATGATTGACAGTATTAAAATCCCATCATTATTATTACTGTGTCATTTCCAAAGCTGATTCCGTCTCCATTACCTGATTGAATCTGAAGATGTATTATGACCATTCTTTTATGTTTGTTGTTATTTATCCTGTAAGTTTATTTCAAGACTCTCCATTCTGTTCAATTGATCTTACGAGTCCTTTGCCATCTCTGTCAGATTTACAATGTCATTTGCAATCATAAGAGATTTTATTTATTCTCACTGAAGTTTAATAACCTTTCCAAATTTGCCCATGACTTCTCTTACTGCTTGCAAAATGTAGAGATTAAATAACTTTGGGGATAGTCTACAACCCTGTCTCACCCCCTTCTCAATTACTGATTTTCTTTCATGTCCTTTGACTGTTATAACTGCCATCTGCCTTCTGCTGAAGTTGTAGATAACTTTTCCCTCTCTGTTTTGAATTCTTCCTACTTTCAAATTGTCTAACAGTATGTTCCAGTCAACACTGTCAAAGGCCATGTCTAAACCTACAAATACTGTAAATGTAGGTTTGCCTTTCTTCAGTCTTCTTTTAAGATAAGTCATACAGTCAGTACTGCCTTGCATGTTCCTGCATTTCTCTGGAACCCAAACTCAATATCCGTGAGATTGGTATCCAGTAGTTTCCCATTCTTCTGTAACATATTCATGTCAGTGTTTCACAAGCTTGATTTATTAAATTCATAATTTCTTTGAGACAGGAATTAACTGAAGAGCCAAAGAAACTGGTACACCTGCCTAATATCATGTAGGGCCCCCATGGGCATAGAGAAGTGCTGCAACACGACATGGCATGGACATGACTAATGTCTGATTTAGCGCTGGAGGGAATTGACACTATGAATCCTGCAGGGCTGTCCATAAATCTGTAAGAGTACGAGGGGATGGAGATCTCTTCTGAACAGCTTGTTGCAAGGCATCCCAGATATGCTCTATAATGTTCATGTCTGGGGAGTTTGGTGCCCAGCAGAAGTGTTTACAACTAAGAAGAGTGATCCTGGAGCTACTCTGTAGCAATTCTGGACATGTGGAGTATCGCATTGTCCTGCTGGAATTGCCCAAGTAAGGTGGAAAGCGCAATGGACATGAATGGATGCAGATGATCAGGCAGGTTGTCTACGTATGTGTCACCTGTCAGAGTTGTATCTAGACATATCAGGTGTCCCATATCACTCCAGCTGCACACTTCCCACACCATTACATAGCTTCCACCTGCTTCAACAGACCCCTGCTGAAATGCAGGGTCCATGGATTCATGAGGTTGTCTCCATATCTGTACATGTCTATCTGCTTGATACAATTTGAAATGAGATTTGTCTGATCAGGCAACATGTTTCCAGTCATCAGCAGTCCAATGTCGGTGTTGACGGGCCAAGATGAGGCATAAAGCTTTGTGTCATGCAGTCATCAAGGGTACACAAGTGGGCCTTCGGCTCTGAAAGCCCATATCGATTATGTTTCTTTGAACGGTTGGCATGCTGCACTTGTTGCTGGCCCAGCATTAAAATCTTCAGCAATTTTTGGAAGATTTGCTCTTCTGCCACACTGAATGATTCTCTTCATTCATCATTGGTCCCGTGTTTGCAGGATCATTTTCCGATGTCAGAGATTTGATGTTTTACTGGATTCCTGATATTCATGGCACACTCCAGAAATGGTTGTACAGGAAAATCCCCACTTGATCACTACCACAGAGATGCTGTGGCCCATTGCTGCTGCGCCTACTATAACACCATGTTCAAACTCACTTAAATCTTGATAACCTGCCATTGCAGCAGCAGTAACCGATCTAACAACTACGCCAGACACTTGGTGTCTTATATAGGCATTACCGACCGCAGTGCCGTATTCTGCCTTGTTTACATATCTCTGTATTTGAATATGCATTCCTACACCAGTTTCTTTGGCACTTCAGTGTATTACATTCTTCTTGAGGTCAGAGGTTAATTTACCTCTCTCATATATCCAAGAGGTATATCCAAGAGATGAATACACTAAGCAGATTCAGAAGGATGTAGGATGCAGTAAATTCTGGGAGATGAAGAAGCTTGCACAGGATAGGGTAGCATGGAGAGCTGCATCAAACCAGTCTCAGGACTGAAGACCACAACAACAACAACAACAACAACATATATCTTACATATCAGATGGAATAATTTAGTCAAAGTACGTTTTTCTAAGGATCCAAGGGCATCATATGATGGTTTGTAGGGGGGAGGGGGAGCTAGACATGGGAGTATTGAGTAGTTTTAATGTTGTGGAAGATGAATGGTGACTTGTAAGCAGCCATAACAAAGTTCCAGTTACAGCTCTGTTAAAAACTTATGTAATGCTGATGCTTAAGTCATTTTCTTGAAAGAAAAACACCTTACTACATTATATTTTTTTCTTTGCCTGAGACCGTGGAAGGGGGGGGGGGTCTCACCCCACTGCCCTGTTCCCTCCCCCTCTTGGTGGTGGTGGGGGGGGGGGGGGGTAAGGAGTATTGGAACATTATATATCTTGATGTAGAATTCACTGAAAGGTCAGCTCTTTTCTCATGTAATATTGTTTCAATTAATGACAATAATGGGCATTGCTGTGACTTTTGTGTGTGTGTGTGTGTGTGTGTGTGTGTGTGTGTGTGTGTGTGTGTGTGGGTGTGGGAGGGGGGGGGGGTGGATTGTTACTCAGTTCAGCTGTTATTAGTGACTTCATATAAAAATACAAGATGAATGCAGTTAACATAGAATGCACAGTACATTAGAAAATGATTGCAAAACAGGCACACACATGCTGATGTATGATTTCACATCATACATGATATCATTTCAAAAAGAGAGCTCGAAAAACATTGTTGAATGGACACTTAAAATTGAACTGTATATTTGTGTGCGTCATTGCTCAGATATAAACCAGCCAGTGTACATGCAAATATCTTAAGCCAACTGTATTCACACCCATAAGGGAAGACAGTTTTGAGAGCCACTAAAAAGCACGTGTGTTTTTCATGGTGAATAATGTCATGTGTTCCTCCTGGTGAATAATAATTCCTAACCACTCTGGGCTGCCCAGGTGGACCAGTACCAGCAACACCATTTGTTCTCGGGGTGTAAATCAAATTGATCTTGCACTAAGCGCTCTCCTAAAAAGCCACCAAAGAACGTTTATGATGTTGTCTAGCAGTAAGAGATGTTGCTGCAGGTTTTGTGGACAGCTTGGTCCACAGTACAGGGAGACAGTGTGAACGCCGTAGTGTTGTGTGGAGGACATCACTCATTGTATTGGCATTCTGATGTGTCTAGCTGAATGACAGTGCACACCTATGGGCCACGAATGTTTTTCTGATATACAGTGAAACCTCTATATAATGTTTTTCAAGGGACCACAAATTCTGAACACTGTATAGAGGAAAACACTATAAAGAGTAAGGCTTCCAGATAATAATTATAGGGCATTACTGAAGATCGGGATACCACTAATCAGCTTTGACGAATGGTGCCATAGATGACATTTCAAATTTTCACAACACTATAATGTGATATTCATTGTAAATGATCAAATGATTAGTGTTTTGTAATTAAAACATAGGGCCCGATAGGTGAATGGGTGAAAGTAAATGGATCAGTTTGTACCATAAAAAGTTAGAACAGATTCTTAAGATATGCTATCATTGACCAAAGCTGACAGGTGGTATCCCGTTCTTCAGTTGACCCAGTTATAGAATATGAGCCAAATTTTGTTTATGATATACTGAACATATTACATAAAAACACAGTAAATGGTACAGATTAAAAAATAATTAATTACAAAAAATTACTTTAATAATTAAATTATGAAACGGAACTTAAATTTGCACAATACTCTAGGAACCTGTGCAATCTGAAAATCACATACCTATGATTTTTTAAAATATTCAAGCAAGCATGTTTGTTTTCTATTTCTCCTAGACTC
Source organism: Schistocerca piceifrons (assembly GCF_021461385.2). Lineage (NCBI taxonomy): Eukaryota > Metazoa > Arthropoda > Insecta > Orthoptera > Acrididae > Schistocerca > Schistocerca piceifrons. The sequence goes on from NC_060149.1 coordinate 538,630,647, forward strand.
TATAGCAATCATTTCTTGCTCCAAATGAGCAAGTTGAACAACTGTTCTGTCCTCGAGTATATGGGCCATTATATATCTCCCGAATGTTTCAAAGGCTTCAGCTGCCTTAGTATATGAGGGCACATGGTCATGATGAAAGCTTTTGTTTGAAAAAAAAAAATTATACCAAAGACACACTCTCACTAGACACACGAACTGTTTGGTGCTCAGCTCACACAACACGCTACAAATACAAAGCATCGACTGAAATGGCGCCATAAAGATCGCAAGCAGAATGTGTGTCACATGTCACGTGACCAGGTTCTGCCACTGACATATGAAACACACCGAGTGCGGGCTTTCTGAGCCGGTGCAAACTGTGAATCCACAGAATGGAAAACGATGCATCTACATCCAGTTATAAAGAGGTAAATAATTGACCAGGGTTCCAAAAATATGAGTGTTACATGGAGGAAATTGTAATATAGAGGCAATGCAGTAAAGAGGAAAATTCAACATTGTTTATATGGGCTTTTAGTCGGGACCGAAAAAAACGGACGTATCATAGAGGAAAACATTATATGGAGGAACGTTATAAAGAGGTTTCACTGTACCTCATATATGTATCAGTCATGTGCAACAGTGTCACAAGGGCACCTTTTAGTACCTATATTCTTGTAATGTCTCGTATTGACCATATGCTTTCATGTTTCTAGCCAAGTTGGAAATTTCATTTTGCGTACAGTATTTAGATGACTGACCTAATACTTCTTTAGGTGTTTTCAGTGCTGCTCCCATGTGCTTGCTTCCTGTTCTCCATTCGTAGTGTGAGATATTGTTGGTATTATTCTCCTGTGTAAGCCAAGATTGACTGCCCTTTCATGTGTGTTTGTTTTCCTTCACTTGTGCCATTGTTCTGTGAAATGCACATATCCTCCTTGCTCTCCAGAACTGATGGATACCACCACCAGGGAGATCTCAGTAAGATACCTTGTTTAAATTGATACCTAAATCTCAGTTTATGATGTTTTTCAACATTCGTATTTAAACATAGACAGAGTCCTTAATTACAGAGTCTCAAAAACTTTGACCCTGTGGCACAGTACTGGTCTTGTTGTACCATATCTCACGATAACACACCAGACAAGACTTGGGGACAGCTGACTTACTTGATTGTTTGAACTGAGTGTGATGCTGATATTCCTTACATAACTCCTCGACTGTCGGACAGAACAAACACCACTCAGATGTATACAATTCTGAAATAGACTGTACCTCAATGTTCATTTCAGTGTGAATGCACAGATAATGTCCGAACTCCTACACGAATCAGGATTTGCAAGTAGAGAGTTCAATGGACGAGGGAAACTGCATGCAGTGTGCAATAAGTTGGAAATTTGAGTTGATCAGGGAACATGTAGGGATGGCCAAAGGGGTTAAGGCAACCTACACTCGAGGCCTGGTCTGGCATCAGATTTTGCTATTGCATTACCACAGTGTCCTGTGCAACTAGCCATCACTATTTCCCACTGATCCTTTCCCTTTCCTTTCATTTAACTAACCTCATTGAGAAATTGTTAGATGAAGTTACTGTGAAAGTATGGGGCATTTTACATGTAGTTCAGCTGCTGTGTCCAGCATTGTGCAGGCACCAGTACCCCCTTAGGAAGCCTCAAATCACTGTACACTCTGACACGTTGCTTTGACACTGTGGCAGGTAGTTTATCGGTTTTAGCCAAGAACAAACTACAGTAAAAGAATTAAGAGCAACTTGGAAAGAAGTTTAAGAAAATCATTGAGCCCTTCAGTGCCTCATTGTGTGTCAGGAGCATCAACTCACAAAGCTCTGCAGATACCCAAACTGAAAACCTTACAAAGTAAAAATAGTACACTGATGAGGATTTCAGATTTTCTGGACATCAGCCACTAGTTATAGCAGTCTGCACATGAGGGACAGGTTGACCATGTGCTGCTCTCTTTTTTTTCCCCCGAATGAATCATGACTATATTTATCAAGGTACATTAATTCACTGAACAATTGTCATCGAGAGCATCCACACAGTATGAAAACAGGAATATGGTGTGGAAGTAATGCAACACACAGTTTTGGTCTGATCTTTTTCCACCATACCATAAATTTGATAGGTGTGTGAACAATATACTGCAATCTTTTTTTAGGGAACTAACAATGAATAAAAAGACCCAAGATTATTTCATACAAGAAAATGCAAGTGCACACACTGCCAATGTGTCAATGACAGTATTAGAGGTTTCCAGTGTGTTCATGATGTTGGTCACACTCCTCGTTGCATCAGGATTGCGATGAATATTCTTGGGATCCAAGAATGTGAACGGCTGAACTACAACAAGTGTATGGGCATTCAGAGGTACATATCTCCTTAGACCAATTGTTGACCACATTGGTGATTCTGCACAAGTGGCAAAATACAGTGTGTTCCATTTAGCTGATGACCACATGCACAACACAGTAGCTGGTGGGCAGCGAGTGTGCCATTGCTCGGCATATCAGATGTCACATTGCCCATCTACTACAGCGTTTCCAAATTTAAAATATGTGCAAATAAATTTTGTACTCACACATGTCGTGCGAGGAGATGCTGGAACTGCCTGCGTGTCATTGTTTTTCATGCATTTGTGACATCTACTCAAGAAATTATTCATCACATGATGTAATTCTCATTGAGAAATTGAATTAACGAACTTGTGGATATTGTCCTTGAGTTCCTGTAACGTGTTCAGATTTGTCATATACACTTTATATCCTTTAGTGCTCCCCACAAATAGAAATCACACAGGGTTAAAACAGGACTTTTAGTGGGCAGGCCATTAGGAACCTTTGCTGAATGCTGTTAAAAAAATGAAGCTTTGTTCTCTTTCACTCAGTTCATTAAAAAATGGTTGCAAAATATTTTGCACATATCTTTCTCTGTTAAGTGTATCATTGAAAACAATTGGGCCTATTTTTCTGTCCCCATTAACTGCGCACCACGTTCCTATTTTCTGATCATAAAGGGGTTCCTCATGAAGCAGAGTGGGTCTGTCAGCACTCCAGTGTTGACAGTTTTGGGAATTTACATACCCATGTAAATAGAACCAAGCCTCGTCTGGAAATAGACCGAGGTAGCGATCCATTTCACTGTCATCCACTTGTTTCAAAATCCATTCGCAAAACCTAACTCTGTGTGTAGGATCACAAGGTTTAACTTCTTGCACTACTGTTACTTTATAGGGCCTTAGCCCAAATAACTTAACAGATTTTTGTTCAGAGCTGCAAGAAATTTGCATTTGCTGTAAAAGACATCGAAGAGACTATTTAGGGGCATTTTCCAGGTAGTATGCAATGTCATTGAGATGAATCTCTGTGAGCACTGTACATCATCATTTATGCTTCTTGTCATAAAAACTTCCCATTACACTAAATTTATACACTAGTTTGTGAATTGCATCATGACACAGAATTCAAACACCTGGAAACTTCTGCTCAATCAATATCCAAACAATACAAGTGGACTCTGTACACACATACAAATTGTAAACAAACACTTGCTGGTCTTGCCATTGTTGTCTTTGCAGACTTTCACTGTTACACTTGAGATTTTTGTTTCACTGTTCGAATGACAGTGGTCGAAAAGGTGTACAGTGCAGCATTAACAGGGAGAGCAGGACCCCTTTGATCAGCCTGTGCAGTCGCAAACACAACCCTGTGCATGGAATCATCAGATAAATGAAATACCCTGTATTAAATACTTTCTCAGCCACTTTATGATGCAGTAAGAACACCACATTCATAGCTATGTCGAATTTGTATACCATCTCAGTCAGTTGTGGCTCTGGAATACACATATTGTTCTCAATTTAAATCTAATTTTCTCTTTTTAAAAGTCACACCTTGAAAATCTTGCAAGCTGTGTCAACTTCTTTCCTGTTTGATGGAAAAAATTTTGAATGCACCAATGGGGTGACAATGTGTCACATGTAGTCTCATATAGTGGTGAAGCTATAAATGGAACTATTTTAGACAAAAACACTAAAATTTTTAAGTTCAGGTCAGTGTGGTTCTATCAATTGCATGCTCTACATGTTTATTGTGTCGCCACATGGGAAGGAAAAAACTCTCAGTGTACTGAAACACAAAAACTCTCATCTATCTTATTGTAATATTCATAGTACATCTTGAAAAATATGGCCAGCCACCTGCCTGATGGTTGGTCCTTATGTGCGCTCAACGATGAGGTTATCAGCGGCCACCTTCCTCATTGTATTAGTAGAGAAAAGAGTACAGAGTGAAAAGAACTGCACTGCAAGAAATACGAGGGAAATGACAAGGAATGATGGGGGAAACCTATACTGATGTGTAGCAGAGGGGATATAGGTCATCATGCTACCAGTTTTCTGATACATAGATCAGTGAAGGCAAGTGTAATTAGTTTCACAGCAATTACTCATAGGATGTGTTCTTTGAGATTCAGTGCAAAATATTTTAATTTTACGATAATGTGTACCTGTGTCACTAGAGAGAATGCAGATGAAGATGAAAAGGTTGCATTTTACTCCAAACTGGAGAAGGGAATCAGCAAAGTTCAAAGACATGAGGTGATACTTAGGCATCTGAATGCAAAACTTTGGGAAGGAAAAGTGTATACAAATGTAGTGGGAAAAGAAAGACTGCATGAAGTCAGTAAAGATAATGGACTTAGGCTGACAAACTCCGCCAGAGGGAAAAAGATGGTGATAAAAAACATATGGCATCCAAAGAAAGATATTAAGAAGGGCACTTGGGCAATAGTAGATGGAGTTACATGAAACCAACTAGACCATGTAATTACCAAGGTGGTTTGATAAATCTGGCAAAGTTCCATGAAAGAATGTAACAATTTTGTTGTGTCTTGTTAGTAAGCTTGATTATTCCAAGGATCGTACAAAGGATTTCAATAATGTACATTGTACAGTTCATTGCGAACAGCTCTTTAAATTGGTCAGTGCGTTTACTGTGATCAAAAATGAAGAAAATCAAGTTTCATGCTGTTACTAAATATTTTCATTTGGTGGGTTGGACACCCAGCACAAATCAAAACTGGATTGTATGAAGTTCATACAGACTCTGCAACATCATTGAAGACTATTTACTTTTGGATTAACAAATTTAAATGTAGTCAGACAAGCACCGAAGATGGAGCATGCTCTGGCCATCCAGTTGAGGTCACCACAAAGGAAAACATATACAGAATCCATGATGTGGCAATGCAAGACAGCCAAATAAAAATTTTTGTATTTGCTGAGACTGTAGGCATCTCAACTGAGTGAGTGCATAATATCCTGCATGGAAAATTTGGTGTGAATAAACTGTGTGTGAGATGCGTGGTGCGATTGCTCAAAGTCTACTGAAAGTGCATGCGGCACACCATTTCAGCATAATGTCTGGTGGTGCGTAATCGCAATCTGCAAGACTTCTTGCATTGATTTGTGAGTGTTGGTGAAACCTGGATCCATAGTTACTCACCAGAGACAAAATAGCAGTCAAAACAATGGACAAAGGTTGGTGAAAGTGCACCGAAGAAGGTGAAGATGATTTTGTCACCTGGTAAGATGATGGCCAAGGAATAATCCTCATAGATTACTTGGAAAAAGGCAGAACCATGGCGGGAGCATCTAAACTTGTGTTGGCTCATCGAAGGCAAGTGTTCATCGAAGGCAAGGGTATCGTCAGGAGTGCTCCGGGGAAATGTGATACGACCCTTATTTCTCTTTGTGTACACTGATAAGCCAAAATATCATGATAACTGCCCACCGCAACATTGGGTGCTATCTGTTGCCTTTGTGGGCATGTGACACAGTAACGAAAGTATGTAAACAGAACAGGCACACATGGGGAATTACCCTAGAGAGGATATGGGCTGCAAATTGGAAAATCCATAGAGATAAACAACTTTGACAAAGGGCAGATTATTACTACTCAGGGCCTATGAACGAGTATCTCAAAGACAGTGAAGTTGGTCGAATGTTCACGTGCTACTGTTCTGAGCATCTAGAGAAAGAGGTAGAAGGATAGTGAAACTACCACTAGGCACTAAATGGTTGAATGTCCACAACTCTTCACAAAACGTGGGGTTTGGAGGCTTGTCTGCTCTGCAAAGTAGGACAGAGTGAGATCTGTGGCATCTACTGAAAGATTACAATGCTAATGCATGCACAAGTGTTTTGTGGCATATCATTCATCGTAAATTGTTGAACATGGAGCTGCACAGTAGATAACCCCTTATATGTTCATATGTTGACCCAATGACATCATCAGTCATGATTGCAGTGGGTATGGGACCATCGGGATTCGACCATCGATCAATGGAAACGAGTCGGCTCTTTGGGTGAACCACACTTGCTACACTAGGTCAATAGTCGTCTCCACAAATGCCATCATCGAGGTGAACAGCAGCCCAAAAAATACAGTGTGCCATAGTTGCAGGGTGGTGGGAGCAGTATTATGCTATGGAAGACATTTTCTCGTGCACTTGCATGGGACCTGCAGTAGTAATCGAAGACACATGACAGCTGTGAACAGCGTGCATCCCTTCATGCTTGATGTCTTCCCCGATGGTGATGTCATCTTTCAGCAGTATAATTGCCCATGTCTTGGACCCAGAACTGTGCTATAGTGGTTTGAGGAGCATTATAGTTAACTTGCTGTGATGTCTTGGCAACCAAATTCACCTGTTATAAAACCTATGGAACCCTTCTGGGTGCCATCATCACCTATGCAAATCAGCAGCCTATTATATATGCGAATTAAGTGACCTGTGCTTGGACATCTAATGCCACATACCTCCATAAACCTACCAACAAACCGTCAACCCCTCCGAAGCACAGAATCAATTACGCATTTTGTCCCAGAGATGTACAAACAAGCTATTAAGCAGGTGGTCATAACATTTTGGCTCCTCAGTGTAATAAATGATTTGGCAGACAGGGTGGGCAGCAGTCTGTGGTTATTTGCTGATAATGCTGTGGTGTACTGTAAGGTGTCAAGTTGCGTGACTGGAACAGAGTACAAGATGACCTAGACAAAATTTGTAGTTGTTATGATGAATGAAAGCTAGCTATAAATCTAGAAAAATGTAAGTTAATGCAGATGAGTAGGAAAAACAAACCCATCATGTTCAGATACAGCATTAGTAGTGTCTTGCTTGACTCAGCCATGTCATTTAAATATCGGGATGTAACACTGAAAAGCGATATGAAATGGAACGAGCATGTGAGGATTGTCATAGGGAAAAGTGAATGGTCACCTTCAGTTTATTGGGAGAATTGTAAGAAAATGTAGTTCATCTGTAAAGTAGAATGCTAGGAGGATGCTAGTGCAACCTATTCTTGAGCACTTCTTGAGTGTTTGGGTTCTATACCAGGTCAAATTGGAGGAAGATATCAAAGTAATTCAGAGGCAGGCTGCTAGATTTGTTACTGCGAGGGTCGAACAACACACAAGAGAACCGACATTTGAAGCTGACTGCAAAATGATTGTATTGTCTGCAACATACATTGTGCGTAAGGACCATGAAGATAAGTTACAATAAATTAGGGTTTGTATGGAAGCATATAGACAGTTGTTTTTTCCCTCATTCTTTTTAAGAATGGAACAGGAAAGGAAATGACTAGTGGTGGTAAAGAGTATCCTGTGGCACACACCGTATGGTAGACTGCGAAGTATCAGTGTAGATGTACATGCAGAACCCATACTTCAGTGATAACAAAGGCGAAAGTGGGTGAATTGGGTTTCGAATTGTTTCCTTGTCCACCCTATTCTCCAGACTTAGCTCCGAGTGGCTTCTTACTGTTCCTTAACTTGAAGCTTTGGGTTGCTGGGAAGAAATTTTCATCAAATGAATAGCTGCAGTCAGTGAGTGTTCTGCAGAGTTCAATAGAATCTATTTTTTCAATTGAATGAAAAAGCTGGAGGGTCACTGGACCAAGTTTATAACCCTTGAAGGAGACTATTTTGGGAAGTAAAGTGAGTTGTTTATAAAACAAACTTTTTTCCTTGCTTTTTTACCAGACTTATAAAACCACCCTTGTATAGATAAATGACATGCACCAGGAATTGTGAAAGTTAGTAGCTGTAGAGCAGTAGATGGCAACAGATATCATTAATTAGTGTGGCTCAGACATAGACAAATAAAAAAGACCTGACAAGAAATGAAAACAGTAGGAAAAAGTGAAACACAATATAGAAATACAATGGAAAAACAGCCAAAGTTGCAAATTTAACTTTTATTTGCTTGGTGACTAGTTTCAGGTCACAGCCCATTTTCAGATCATCCTATAGGACAGAAAACCAAAGTTACAATCATGTACAATACAGCTGTTACCAAATTATTAAATACAGCTGTTACCTAATTATTAACTGCACATCAAAAATACAGAATGTATTGTTTCAAGATATATGTACCAGATAGTCAAAATGGTATTTCTCAAAATATAAGAACCATATCAAGGTAACAACATATATGGATAGCAAAGTGCAGATAAACAGTTACACTACATACTCATAAGTGGTAGTCTACTGCTCCCCCTGCCATAAGGAAACCTCGCAAGGGGGGAAAGATATAGGAAATACCATTTTTATTTATTACAGTGTTCGCCAAGCATCAAAAATACAACAATTAATACAATAACAGGACGAGTAACAATAAAATTAATACTTAAAAAAATTCTGACATACTGGAAATTTGACAATATACAGTCTCCTGATTGAAGGAAAGTAGGAAGAATACAAGAAGAAATTAGAAGAGAGTCTTGAGAGATGAAAGAATGAAGGGAAGGGAGGGGACATGGAAACTAAATGGTAGATACTGAAAACAGCCAGATACTGAAAACATTGGTAACAGTGTAGCTGCAGAGGATCCAATGGGGAGAGTAGAATACAAAAGAACATTTAAATGGTTTGATGATAATTATTCACTGGTAATACAAGAGAGAAATGAAACGAGGCAAAAATGCTCCACAGGAAAACAAGTCTGTGGGTGAAAGAGTATAGAGAGAAGAGGAAAAGAGCTGATAAGTTATGTAGGGTGGAAAGAGGGCATTATGAAAGGAGGAAGATAGATAAGTTGGGTGAAATGAAAGATAATGATGAGGTACCCTAGTTCTATGGAGAACTGAAGAGAGCAGGCTCCTGCAAGGGTAAAGAGGAAAACATAATTGGAGATAAAAACAAAGTGTTGGAAAGTGGGAAGAGTAATTTGCTGAGTTATTCAATGGAAAAGGGGGGGGGGGGAGGTGACAAGGAGGAAGCCTTGAATGAGGAAGAGGAGGAATCAGACTTGGATATAGAAGCTGAGGAGCAACAACTTGAACCACCAGACTTTAAAGAATACTAAGACAGTAGGAGAAGATAGCATAGAGACGAAATTATTCAAATTTGGGGAAACAGGATGGAGTCAGCTATTAATGGACTGATAAAGGAAAGATTAACAAAGAAAATATGGATAAAGGAAGAAATGCCTAAGGATTGTAATGTGAGAAAGGCAGAAAGTCAGAGTGCACAATTATTGTGGGATTAATCGCCTGGTTACAATGCACCACCACATGTGAAGAAAAAATTTGCAGTTTATTTGAACACCAAAAGTCTATCTTATTACAATCTTCAAGATGGAACTTGGAAAAGATTGCCAGCCATCATCCTCATTGTATTAGTTAAGAAAACTGTGGTCAATCCATTGGCCGTGGTGCACGAAGAAAATCCACACTCACTGACCTGCCTCAAGCTGCTACGATCTATCTCAAAGTAATGCTGTGCTTAGGACTGGTCTTTCTGGCTTGTACATTGTCACAGAAGGAGAGCTTCACTGAATAACTAAGATGTCTGAAAATAGTGTTTAAAAGAATGGGTACCCATATCAATAAACTAAGAGTGCAATGAAGCCAAAATCAATCATGCGTGTAGAAGAGGTAGTGACAGAGAAAGGTAAAGAAACATCAGGGGCCTCTTACTGCATTATACTGACCCAATCACTACAAAAATCAACAAACACATATGGAACAAAAGGCATTTCAGTGCCACGTAACAAAGATCATCAGTTTGGTTTCTAATGTTACATATGATTTAGAACTCCATCACCAAGCGTAAACCGTATTATGTGCCAACTTGGAGTGTCATATAGAGGACAGTCCACTCGAACAGTTGAAAGTTCTGGGAGCACCAGTGATACAGCCAAGCAAATCAGCAGTCACTGAAATTTGTCTGGAATGTAATCAAAAAATGAGATACATCCTCACAAGTTTTCAGTGCAATAGGATGTGCAGCTGCAATGAATTTTTTGAAAGATTTGATGATGCCATCAGCTGCCATTCGCTTTATTTCATGTATGATTGTACAATTTCGGCCTTAGGCTGTTTTCAAGTATCTAAGATGGAAGCATTATACATTGGTTACATTAGTGACACTTGTGATTTTGATGTAGGAACAAGTCGCACTATAACTTAAATAATTAAATATAATTAAGAACAAAAGCATATTCAGGTTAATTAACAAATATCTGTAAAATAATTATAATTTTTCTAGTGTTAAGTACAGTGAAACATGGGCCTTATATATATGAACTTTGCAACAACTACTCGAAAGTAATGTGCTCCTAAAATAGCATAAAACATCTTGGATATATTTTATGAGCATAAAATGGAGTCCAAGGAGCAACAACATGCGTGGCATAATTTACTACTAAAAATCATCCGTAAAGTAAATTTTTATGTGCCTAGTATATCTACAGATATGACTTGTTTCTACATCAAAATCAAAAGTGTCACTAAGTATCCAATGTATAATGCTTCTATTTTAGATACTTGAAAACGCGCTAAGGCTGAAATTGTACAATCACACATGAAATAAAGAGAATGGCAGCTGAAGGCATTATGAAATCTTTCAAAAAACATCATCACAAGTGTTGTGGTGAAGGATCCAAGATTCTGGAACAGCATAATTAAGGACTCTGTTAAAAGGAAGGTGACGAGAAACCTTATAAACAAGGCCAGAGGTATCAATTTGAGCAAGACATGGAATACAGCAGGTAATTTATTAAGTGCTCACCATTCACCTCAAATGCCAGATCTAGAAAACATCAAGAGAGATAGCAAATGCCACATGTTGAACTCTGGTATAAGTAGGTGTGTAACACCAACAGTACCTGAAATACTGGTTCAAATCCAATCAATGAGCATGCATAAGTAATTAAAATTAAGACTGAACATTCACTGACAAGTGGGTGATTAGAAAAATGTAGCATAAAGGAAGGAGATCAGCTGTCCCCATTTTCAGAGATACTATCATGACACTCATCTTAAGTGATTTACAGAAAGCATAGAAACCCTGAATCTGGGGTGGCAGATCAGGATTTGAATTCAGTACTGAGGGTTATGACTGCAAGTAATGTGAGCTCAGGTTAGTACTAATGAATAATCAGAGTTGCTTTAATGAGACCACGCAGAACCAGCCAAGTTCAGGTCCAGAAAGTGAGGTAACAGAAGAATTATGATATCAGGATACCACAGGTTCTGGAGTTGGAAATGTCTACTGCACAGGTACTATTGCCATCGCTATGTAAGTCAGTTCCTATAAGACTGGAATGGTAGTATATTTGACCACCTCATCAGTGAGCACACATTAAAAATTGTGCATATTCATGAATTATTAGCATATTCGTAGTGCAGAGCATAAAAACTGCTTTCATCAGAAACATCTCAGACTATTTAGCCATTACGAGTTACTGCACTGCATGTCAAAGCAAAGTGCCTACAACTGTAGGTGGAGGAATAACATGGGCGCATGATCAAGTGATAACAGAGACCTACCTTTTTAATTCTCTGTACTGATAGTCCATCCACACATGTTGTACCTGTTAAATCTTACCTGCTCTTACGTGGTACACAGTTGGGTCTGGCATAACTAATTTTTGCAATAACACAACTCTGGAAGAGGTTCATTCACTGAGAAATAAGTAACATGCTACTCTGATAAAAACATGCTATATTGCTGAGGCCATATGTCCTCCAGTTGGTTTGGTGTACATTAGTACCACGAAAAATGCAGAGATCCGATTTCCACACACCACACCACATTTACAGAGCCTATATGATAGAAGCTAATTCTGTGATTGACAAGAAACACTTTTACATTTAATTCAGTAGTGACTCCCATTTAAGATCACAATAATAATGCTGCTGCTGCCCCCCCCCCCCCCCCCCACCACCACCACCACCACCACAAGGGAATTGGAAAATGAAACTCTGGGACAATTCTGAAACTGCTTGACGACAAGATGCACAGTATTTACTGAGATGATAAAAATACTGACCCTCGCAGTCACTACCAGAAAATCATCAGTGAAGATTTAATACAACACAGAGAAAGTACAGGGTGATTGTAATTAAAGTTATACTTTCAAATCGCTGTAGAAGTAACACCACTGGTTAGAATGATGTCAAATTGCAATGGAATGTTATCGGAGAAGGGGGAAAATGTATGGCAGAAGAAAATAAATAGTTACAAAATGCAGCAATAGATGGCACTGTAAACATCATAATTTAATAGTGGTCAACTACAAATGGCAAATGAATCCTACAACAATGCCTAAGGTGTATGTTTGACATTAAACAAACTGTACTACTCAGTGTGCATCGGTGTACAGGTGTGACATTGTTAGTTTCGTAATCCTATCCACCATGGCAAGGTTATATCACATCGGATGGGGAAAATCAGTTTTAAATGTTCTGAGGCCAAAAACTCCCTAAAAAGCAACAATTAAAATAAAATTGAATCATTAATTTCTGTGTGACTGGCACAAAACATGTTCAACATGCTGTCCACGGTTTTCTGCAACAAGTTGAAATTGAGAAGCAGCATGTTCCCCAACTGATCAAAGTATTTCCAGCGTCACATTCAGAATGTATTGCACAATGCGTGCTTTCAATGCAGCTCAAGTTCGCAATCGGAACACTGAACACGACATAAAGCTAAGTATTGCTAAGTACTGACAAAGTTATTTGTGCATTGTTACACAGTTATTAAATTTAATAGTTTTCAGCGGTGTTTCCTGCATTTTGTGGTGAAATAACAATTTAATAAACTTTTGGAGAGGTTTGCTCACTGTGTGGTGTTTTTTAAATAGAGTTTTTCTGTGTGTTGAAGTCATTTAGGGAATTTCGTGCTTTAGTTTTCAGCCAACATTTCTTATTGCTTCTAGTGAAATATTTCAGTAAAATTTTCATTCAGTGGTTTAGCTTCGTTGAGTGTTCCAGTGGCTGCTTGAATTTTTGGTTTTAGCTAATAATTTTGTGTAGTTCTGTTGGTACTGGTATTAGTTGTGGTTTAGTAATATTAATACAAGTAGTTGCTTTCTTAATAGAGAGAGAATTTTGATACCACTGCAAGACTCTACATTCTTACAAATGTATTTTAATTTGATTTTAAGCTAAATACAAAAATGGAGTAATTGTCTGCTACATCTCAAGCTTCCTTGGCCTGGATGGTTGATTACTGTATGTTAATAATTCATTGTCAGAAGCTGGAAGTCTGAATGTTGTAGAGAAGCGAGGAAATCTGAAAATGGAAATGCAAAAGCTCCACCTAGAGGGAAAAAGGGCATCAAGGAAGTGAAATGGAAGGATGATACGGATTTATGGTCACATGAAATATGCTACTGTTAAACCATTGCTTAAAAAAGGAGATAGATGTGATGCTAACAAGTACCGCCCAATCTCACTTCTGACAGATTTATCCAAAATTCTTGAAAAAGTAATGTATTCCAGAGTAGCATCACGTATTTGTAAAAATGAAGTTCTAACAAAATGTCAGTTTGGTTTTCAGAAAGGCTTCTCAACAGAAAATGCTATATATGCTCTCACTGATAAAATATTAAATGCAATGAATAACTGAACATCAGCCATTGGGATATTTTGTGATCTCTCAAAGGCTTTTGATTGTGTGAATCATGAAATTCTTCTAGATTGTGGTATTAGTGGGACAGTGCACAAATGGTTTTCATATGTAATTGGAAGAATGCAGAAGGTTGACATTAACAGTACAGATAGTCTACAAAAACCAGCAGAGTCCTCTAACTGGGGAGATATCAAGAATGGTGTCACACAGGGTTCAGTCTTGGGTCCCTTATTGTTCTAAATATATATTAACAACTTGCCACTCTATATCCATGAAGATGCAAAGTTAGTTCGTTTTGCTAATGATACAAGTATAGTAATCACACCCAAAAAGCAAGAATCAGCTGAGGAAGTTGCAAAGAATGTCTTTCAGAAAATTATTTAGTGGTTCTCTGCAAATGGACTCTCACAAATTTTGAGAAAGCACAGTTTATACAATTTTGTAGAGTAAATGGCATAACACCGTTGATAAATATAGACTATAAGTGGAAGTCTGTTTCTAATGTAGAATACTCAAAATTTCTGGGCGTATGCATTAATGAGAAATTGAATTGGAAGAAACACATCGATGATCTGCTGAAATGGTTAGGTTCAGCTACTTATGCTATTAGGGTTATTGCAAATTTTGGTGATAAGCGTATCAGTAAATTGGCCTACTATGCCTATTTTCATTCACTGCTTTCATATGGAATCATATTTTGGGGCAATTCACCATTAAGAGAGAAAGTATTCATTGCACAAAAGCATGTAATCAGAATAATAGCTGGAGCCCACCCAAGATCACCTTGCAGACATTTATTTAAGGAACTCGGGATATTCACAGTACCTTCGCAATACATATATTCACTTATGAAATTTGTCATTAATAATCCATTCCAATTAAAAAATAACAGGGAAGTGCATAGCTACAACACTAGAAGAAAGGATGATATGCACTATTTTGGATTAAATCTCACTTTGGCACAGAAAGAGGTGAATTTTACTGCCACAAAAATCTTCGGTTATTTGTAAAAGTTTGACAGATAGCCAACCAACATTTAATAGCAAATTAAAAGACTATCTGAATGACAACTCCTTCTACTTAATGGATGAATTCTTAGATATGAAGTAGTAACTGTAAAAAAAAATTGTGTAAAGAAAACTTATGTTAAAGTGACACGTTCCACATCGTTACGCTATGTCGTATTCATGATCTATGGAACAAGAATTAATGTATGTATGTATGATGTCAACAGTAGCAGGAAATGGTATAACAGGAATAGGATATATTATGATTAAGAAGATGTGACAGTGAGTGAGTTACTGTGAACAGTTCAGTGACAGGATTATCATCATCAGAATCAACAGTAAATGGACACCAAAATAATAGTTCAGCTATACTTGGTGATGTCACAGGCAGAAGATGAAGAGATAGAGAAAGACGTAGAATGCATAATTTAGTGTGTACAGGAAGAGGGAGAATTCTCAGGAAGAATCAATGTATCAACATGGAAATAAGTACAATATAATAATGATGTATGTTTTTAAGTTCTCTACTGTGATAATGAGTACCATGCAGGCTGTTCAGCTGAAGAGGAACTGATATTTCTGGAAAGACCAGTCACAGAATTTGGACAGACAAATATAGGTACAAGGAAGATGACTGTGAAGAAACTTTGAAGAAATATTTCAATTGATCGGTGAAAGAAGTAAGTACAAAAAATTCAGGAAAAGACAGGCAGTATATAAATTTCTTAGGAATGAAATTAATAGGAAGTGCAAGGAAGCTAAAGTGAAATGTTTGCAAGAAAAAAATATTCAACTTCAGATTATGACAAATCCACATCTGGTCATCCTGATTTAGGTTTTCTGTGATTTCTCTAAGTCACTTCAGACGAATGCCAGGATGGTTCCTGTGAAAGGGCATGGCTGACTTCCTTCCCCATCCTCTCCTAATCAAAAGAGAAATAATCACTGGAAGGACAGTTTCAACATATAGAAAAGTCAAAACAACTTTCTGTGAAATTAAGAGAAATGGTGTTAACATTAACAGTTTAAGAGGAATTCCACTGTTCCACTGTTAAAAATGAGAGAGTGGTTATGTGGAAAGAGTACATTGGAGGTACTGTCTGATGATGTGATAGAAGAAGAAATGTGAGGTCGTGTAAAGAACTTATGAGATCCATTATTAGAATCAGATTCATAGAGATTTGGTAGACTTGCAGTTAAATAAGGTAAAAGCATAGATAACACTCCTTTGGAATTCCTAAAATCACTGAGGGAAGCAGCAACCAGATGACTGTCTATGCGACTGGAGACATACTGTTGTGGAAAACTTGGCATTCAGTGGGAAAAGAATTCAGTTGAGCTACATGATACCCAAATCCAAATACCAACTTCTGCCACTCCAAAGGCAGCCAATATCTCTATAGCCAAATGACAGTAAAGCAAATAAGTATTCCCTTTGCCAAAATATTCCCCTTCAGATTACAACAAACCCGTGTCTGGTCATTCTGATTCAGGTTTTCTGTGATTCCCCTAAATTACTTCAGGCAAATGCCAGGATGGTTCCTGTGAAAGGGCATGGCTGACTTCCTTCTCCATCCTCTCCTAATCCAATGGGACCAATGACCTTGCT
This sequence comes from Schistocerca piceifrons, assembly GCF_021461385.2. Taxonomy (NCBI): domain Eukaryota; kingdom Metazoa; phylum Arthropoda; class Insecta; order Orthoptera; family Acrididae; genus Schistocerca; species Schistocerca piceifrons. The sequence continues at coordinate 538,647,184 of NC_060149.1, forward strand.
GTTTGGTCCCCTCCCCCAAATCAACCAATCAGATTACAAATTGGGACCCCTCACAATTGATACCTTCAATTAGAATACACAAAGAAGATAAAAAATAAAATCCACACATTTAAAAAGGCAATGATATATTATCAAGAACAAAAAATATACATGTAATATTTCTTGACATTGATGAGGTAATAAATGAATCTTTCTACTTACAATAAACTGTTGAACCTCGTCACAAAATAGCTCATTATTGACATCTCCTCATTGGTGTATTTAGAACTTTGCTGGATGTTTAAAGATAGGTATCTGGAAATAAATGTGACATTAGACATTTCTTCTGTTAAGTCACTCAGCTGTGTATTGTAGCCTCGTTACAATTGTATCATCAGAAGGAGAAGACTGCTTTATAATAACCAACAATGAGACTATGCTTTCTCAAATTCACCATTACTTCATGTCCACAAATTTCATCACAATATGCAGTATCATGAAAATTAAATGGAGTTTGACTTTAGCCCCTTTGCAGATTATGGACGGTAACCATATATTATACCAAATAATGAAAATAACCCATCAGATCATTATCTATGCCTTGTAATTTCTTGTCACTCTCACTCTCTTGCTTCTCCTTTTCATTCACTCACTCCCTAATGACCCCTGAATGGTTACCTGTGAAATCACTCTCATTTGTCATCTTATGCTGCACCCCCCCCCCCCCTTCCTGACACACTCCCTCCCACAGTGACAAAAAAAAGAGTCATCTGATTGTGATTTACGAAAATCTCGTTCCGTAAAATATCATCCACACAGTCATAAAGATAGCAAGGGCAGATAAGTGTGAGAACCATTGCACAATCAGCTAAACAGCTCATTCAACCAAGTAACTGTTAAGAATAATGTAAAGAAGAATAGAAAAGAAAAGAAAAGTGAGTCTCTGTTAGGTGAGTGTAAGTTTGGCTTTAGAAAATGAAAAGGCGTGAGAGCCAATTCTGATTTGTGCTTGATAGTGAAAGCAAGACACTTTCATTGAGATCCACACCTACAGCACTAGAGGGGAAAATTAAATTTAATACCCATTATTAAAGCTGCCAGTGGCTCAAAAAGGAGTTCAATATGCAGCAACAAAAATCTTGGATCATTTGCTCAATAACATAAAATGTCTGACAGGGAGCAAAGCAAATTTATATCCAACCTAAAATCATTGCTTCTAGACAACTCCTTCTATTCCTTGGATGAATTTCTATTTAAAAGCTTGTAGCTTCTATAAAAAAAGAAATAAAAATAAACTTCTTTTTAAGTGTAGTTGCATGAGTAGGATTAAAAAATAAAGTGTTCATTAATGTTAACACTAATCATGTATACGTATTCTGTAAACTGACTCATTCCACATCATTTTGATAAAAGAATTGTTCAAATGATGTATGTAACCTGTAACTAACTAACTAACTAACTAACTGACTGACTGACTAACTGACTATCAAAATAGTAAAAATGATCAGCAATGTAAAATTCTGCAGATGTTCAAAATTCTCAGAAAAATGTGTAAGCTCTATGGCAAGACAGGTTATATACAGTACATACAAGAACCAGGTGGGAACAATAAAAATAGACCAAGAACAAAGTATTTGGATTAAAAAGAGTGCCTTCTTTCAGCCCCACTGGTCTATCAATACATTACGAAAATAAAAGAAAGGTTGAGGAGTCAGATTAAAATTCAGGGTGAAAGGAGATAATGATAAGCTTTGTTGATGACATTGCTATCCTCAGTGAAAGTGAGGAAGAACCACATGATCTGTTGATTAGAGTGAACAGTCTAATGAGTACAGAATATATATTGAGTGTAAAATAAAGGAAGGCAAAAGTTACGAAGAGGAGCAGAAATGACATCAGTGATAAACTTAACATTAAAGTTGAGAACCACGAAGAATTAAGTGAAGGAATTCTGCTGTGTTGGAAGCAAGTAACACATGACAGGTGAAGCAAGGAGGACATAAAAAGCAGACTATTACAGGCAAAGAGGACATTCCTGACTTAAAGAAGTCTGTTAGTATCAAACATCAGTCTTAATTTGAGAAATCATGGAGAGTGAGAAAAACGGAGAAGGAGAGTCAACATGTTAGAGATGTGCTGTTGTAGAAGAATGTTGAAGATCAGATGTACAGATAAGATGAGAAATGAGTGATTCTCGACAGAACTGAAAAGGAAAGAACTGTGGAAGAAACACAGGCAAGAAGAAGAGACGAGGTGGTAGGACGTGTGTAAGATGTTACAGAATAACTTCCACAGTATTAGAGGCAGCTGTAGAGGGTAAAATCTGTAAGGGAAGACAGAAATTGGAATATATCAAACAAATAATTAAGGATGTTGGGTGTAAGTGCTGCTGTGAGAGGAAGAGATTCACACAGGAGAGGAAGTCATGGTGGGCCATATCAAACCAGTCAGAAGACTGATGACAAAAAATATATCAACATGGACTCATGAATGCAGTTGTGTTAATACATTAAAAACCTTCCTTGAGTTTGGAGTCATTAGCCATGATTAAAAGCAAAAATTCCTCTCCCTGTTGTGGTGCTGACAGGTAGACTTCATTGTCCACAATTTCAGTGTAGTCAGCCAGAATGTTGTAAAGCTGTTAGGCAGTTGATTACCTGATGCATTGTCACTTCCAGAGGTGTGCATCCTCAGTGCATGGCTACAAGTCAGCTAGTAAAGAACTATCAATGGATGATGATGGCTGTATTGCTCTCAGATGGCTGTGCAGATCAGTGATAAGCAGGTTTAGACAGATAATAAATTAAAAGTTAAGTTACATCATTATTTATAAAACCCATTTTAATTGTTCAGTTTATAAGAACCTTACCTATTGACATTTGGTATGTGGTTGTCTCTTACTAACTAGAGGAACTTTCAAACTGCAAAGGTGGGCTGAGCTATTTTATGGCACTGAAATACCACAGCTTGTGTGCTTTGTTGTTGGGACAGGTAGACCTCTCTTACATACACTATTTTCCCTGCGGGTGTTCTAGTTGGAAAAAACAACAGGTATCACAAGTGATCAAGTGGTTGAAAAAATTCCTGTCAAACAAGTTTACAATTATAAATAATAATTTAATAGTTATATTCAAGAAAGATCATTGAGGACAGCCAGCACTAAAGATGTATGGGTAAATTGAAATCAGCTATTTATTTTTCATTAATTGCAATCAAACTTAAGGCTGGTGGTCTCACAGTGAAATCAATAGTGGATATAATTGGTGTGCTGTTTAAAGTGTGAAATATAACCAGTGCAGTGAAAGGTTGCATATATGTGAACACATGCTAGCAAGTGCCTCTTCAACTTCTCACAGGGTGATTCATAATAAAATAGTTCACGTATGTGTGGGTGGATGTCAGTCTCCAATGGGCACAATACAGGGTGTACAAAAAGTCCAGGAACATTTTCAGTTATTTATTGCACAAGAACCAAACATTGCACAGATATCATACATATGTCATTTTGAAGAGAAACCGTGAAAGTTTTTTTTTTCATGTATACCACCACAGCGTAGTTTGGTAATTTGCCTATAGTCAGCACTAGTCACAAACATGGTGAGTTCAGGTGCGGAGTGAGCTTTGTGTTTTGGAGTTTGACAAAAACAGGTGTGCTACAGCTATTCAACAAATGTTTAGAAGCAAGTACGGTAAGAAGCCACCAACAAGGAAGGCCACTTACCACTGGCACAACAAATTCGTTGTGCCTGTAGCACAGTTGTTTTTGGTTTCAGGAATCACTGCAACCAATTGCCATTTTTTTTTTAACTCCAACACACAGAAAGCTCACTGTGCACCTGAACTCGCTATGTTTGTGACTATCGCTGACTATCGGCAAATTACCCAACTACATTGTGGTGGTATACCTGAAAAAAAAAACAAAAAAAAAAAAACAAAAAAAAACTTTCAGGGTTTCTCTTCAAAATGAAATATGTTTTGGTTCTTGTGCAATAAATAAATGAAAGTGTTCCCGAACTTTATGTACACCCTGTATTGTGGCCAGTGACCAAGTTGCCATTATCAAGTGTGGTGTGCTGATGAACTAATTGCTGAAGGGCTGGTGCAAGATTTGTGTCTCTCACCCACCCCCTGACCACATGGCACTCTCTCCATGATCCATAGCCACTCATGGACATGAGTCCATCATCTCCCCCTCCCCCCCCCCCTCCCCCCCCCCTTCCCCCCTCAACAAATCGCTCCATATTGGAGTAGTGCCCAGGAATGCGTGCTGCTGGCAGCATCTCTGCTGTTGCACCCCCAGCTGCCATAGGTGGTTCACTGTGGGATATTTCCTTCCCCTTCTTAATTTAAGTGCAGGTTCACATGCCCTACTAAGAATGTAGGCAATACCATGATTCATCAGTGGTTCCCTTACTTGAATCTATAGATTGTTTTATGACACAGCCCCAGAAGTTAGATAAATGTGTCAGTCAGAACCATAGTACTGTCACAATCAACAGTACATAGTTTGAAATGCAATATTCTGTGACTCTCCTGACATGTTGGGCTGCTGCAATGTGGTGTGCTGTTGGTATTCTCAGCAATGACCTTCAATAGTGTGCACTGTCTCACCTGTGTATGTCATACCACATCAGCAAGAGATCTGATAGACCCCAGACTTCTGTAATCCAAGGTTGTCTGTGACACTACCAAGCATGTCCTGTGTTTTTGCTAGTGCGCAGAATACAGTCTTCACTTGATATTTCCAAAGAATTAGACTGTCACCAATCTCACAGCCAAGTAGCTGGATGAGGATGAGTTTTCAGTTCTTAAAAAGGACTTAATTTGGCGCCTACTCTTAAATCTGTACCTATCATGGATACTATCAGTGCAATGGAACCACAGCTGCACAGTTTCCACATTAAGCACCAAAAATAGTATGTCGCAAAACTGTCGCACTCTCATGTAAACAAGACTTATAAAACTGAATATCTCTAGCAGGGAGAGGGCGAGCATACACAAACAGAAGATCCACATATCCTGATATTACCAGTCAACAAAGGCTACACAACTGTGGTCCTTTATACCATGATTACACTGAAAAGATAAGGGGACTGCTTTAAGACAATGCATATTAGAAGATCGACACTGATCCTACCAAGAAAGTGGACAGGAAGACTATGGTGTTTGTCAACGAATCCGTCTTGCTGGACAAAGTTCTTAGGAACTTACAACAGAGAGTATAATATGTACAGTTCTTTATTGACAACAGCAACACACAAATATATACAGTGGTGGCAAGCCAAGCACTGAAAATACACAAGAATGAGAGAGCATTAACCAAAGAATACAAGTCCAGGTCAAGTTCAGTCACATGCAGTGTCTGTTCTACAGTAACATGTAACTTCAATTCTGTAAATGGAGACTTCACCTAGCACAGCTAAAGCACAAGAGAGTGAGGTCACACTGGTGGAATACCACTGTAAACACTCGTTCGCAAGTGGCACTGCCATTGAGTGAAGCAGGCATCCTTGTATTGCCTTCTCGCAGGTGGTGCTTAATATGAACATTGCGGTTTTGAGTGCATCGCCACAGAGAACACTGGGTCCACTTTAGACATTACGTTGTTAGCAAAATTGGTGCTTTGACGTACTCACTAGCTAAATATGTAAAGGATATGCTTAGCCCACACATCACAAAATGTCCACATCATAATTGTAACTCCATTTATTTTGTTGGGCACCTTAAAAACTTTGAGCTTAAGGATTCTCTGATATCCTGTGAGCTTCAATATTGATTATCTTTTCACCAGTACCTTTAAAAGAATCCTAGGAACTTATTGGCCAGAAATTTGACATGGAAATGCTGACCTTCTAACAAGGAATAGACACAGAGTGTGCACTTTCACCAGTTTTTTCTAACTAGTATAGGGAACATTTCAAGGAGGAAACCCAATGGAAAACTACCTCTTTTTTCACATTGACCATACTTTCATCATATGGCCTCAATGGAAGAGAGAAGGTGAATTATTTCCTCTCACGTATCAATCCCCTACACCAGAGCATCTATTTTACCATAGAAGTCAAAGTGCAAGGGGTGCTTCCAGGTTTTTTTTTTTCCCCCATAGTAAGATGCACACCAATCACTGCTTTCACACAAAAAGCTTCCTCTACCAGGTACAGAAGAACAGTATGCTCACAACATTAGTGTGGAGGGGTTGCACCCTCTCCAACAATGAGAGCTTCAACCAAGAACCTAAAAAATCTGAGGACAGTGTTTTGGAAGAACAGCTACACAGGGTGATGGATTTGGAGAGCCCTATGTCATACAGCAGCTGCACAAGCAATGAAAACAACAGAGGAACTCCAGGAGACTGTGGCCATTGCATTTATTCCATTTTGTGATTTATTATCTGGAAATATAAAACAAATTCTTTGGAAACACTATGTGCAGACTGTATTCTGTCTACCAGCTACAACACAGGTACCACTTGGTAGGGTCAAGGACAGTCTTGGACTGCGGAAGTGTGACTTCTATCAGATCCCCTGCCAGTGTGGCACAATATGTGCAGGTCTGACACTGCATACTGTTGAAGATTGTTATTGAGAACACCAACGGCACACCAAATTTCAGTAGTGTAACAAGTTGGCAGTCACGGAACATTATCTATCAGGACAACATGCTACCAATCATGACAGTACTGATGTTCTGACACAGTGTATAACTTCTGCGACTGTGTCATTAATGAATCTATTGAGATCTGAGTGAGGGAACCACCAAGCAATCATAATAGTTGCTACATCCTTAGTAAGGCTTGGAAACCTGTACTTGGTTAGGTTAAGAAGAGAGAGAAATAGCCCACAACAAACTGACTTTTGGGGCTCACAGAGCAACAGCAGACACACTGAAAACACATGTCTGTGGGCATGAACCTTGTATGGAGCAATGTATCAGCAAGAGGAGAGGCGAAGCAGATGCAGCACTCATGCCCACACCTGAGTGCGACTGCAGAGAGAGTGCCAGGTCGGAGGGATAGGGGGAGAGGAGGAGATGCAAGCCCTGTGCCAGCTACTAGGCAATTAGTTCATCTGTGCACCTGATGATGGCAACATGGTCACTTGTCAAAATATTGTGCCTGTTGGACAGACATCTGGCCATTCACCCATGATACATTTTGTCACATGCTAACAACTTTAGCAACTATTTATTTAACTGGCACATAAATGTCCCAAAGCACCTCAGCTTCACTGAATACCAACAGTATTTGTTGTCAGTAGAGAAACAGTAACAGCAGAATGGATCAAACAGAAGAACTCAGTGACTTCAAATGTGGTGTAATGATTGGATGTCGCCTTAATAACAAATCCATCAGCAACATTTTTGGATGGCACCTTAATAACAAATCCACCATAACATTTCAACCCTTCTAAATCTTCCCAAGTTGACTGTTGCTATTGTTAAGTGCAAATGTGAAGAAACAACCAAAGCTAAATTGAGACAAGGAAAACTTCATGTACGGACAAATATGGACCACTGAAAATTGCAGAGGGCTGTTGTGCAAAATCACAGTTAATCACCTGAAAGAATCACTCATTGGTTCCAAAGTGCTATCAGCAGTCCAACTAGTGCAGTGTGTGTGTACAAAGGGAGTGTAGAAGAAGGGGGTATAATGGTCAAACAGCCCATGAGAAGTAACATATTTCTGTAGTCAGTGCTAAGCAATGTCAGTAGACAGTGGATGGCTGGAACCGAGTGATTTGGAGTGATGAATCACACTACATCCTGTGGCAGCCAGATGGGATGGTTTGGGTTTGACGAATGCCTGGTGAACATTACTTGTCATAATGTGTGACAACAGTGAAGTACAGAAATGATTGTGTTAGTGAATCAGAGTGTTTTTCATGGTTAGGGTGTGTTCCCCTTGTTGCACTTAAGGAAACACTAAATGTTAAACGATATGACAAATTTTACAGGATTGTGTACAGCATACAGTAGAGAAGCATTTATGGGATGATGGCTGTCTGTATCAGCATGTCAGTGCATCCTGTCATAAAGCAGCGTCTTTAATATAATGGTTTGTGGGCAGTAACATTCCTGAAATGGACTGCCCTGCCCAAGAGGCTTAACCTGCCACTGCACCAGACCCTAGCATCCAACATCATCACCTCCTCTGCTTTTGACTCTTGAGGAAGAATAGGCTACCATACCTCCACAGATATTCAGACACTCCACTGAAAGTGTCTAGCTTCTTGTTATGCTTCAGTATTCTCTGTAGTTGCAGTTCCCTTTACTTCCCTACTTTTTACGCTATATATGTTCTGCCATCCACCCAACTTATGCAATACTCTTGTGCATCCCTACTCCACCACTGCTCCCAACCCCTTGCCTCATGGATCTATCTCTGCTATAGACCTAGATGCAAAACCTGTCCCATACATCTTCCCATTACCACCTACTACAGTCCAGTTGGAGATATCTCCTACCCCATCAAAGGCAGGACCATCTGCAAAAACAACCAAGCGCTACACCAACTTAGCAGCAACTGTACTGCATTTTATCTGGGTTATGACAACTAATAAACTGTCTGTCCACATTAACATGATGTGCTTCAATTTAATGACTGTTTCACAGTCTGTGCCCTCTGAATTCTTCCTACCAACACCAGCTCTTCTGAGCTGCGCAGTGGAAACTCTCCCTGCAACATATCCTTTGTTCCTGTTACCCTACGTGGCCTCGACCTTCACTAGTCCCTGTGCTCCACCTACTTATTCCCTTCCTGCTCCCATTCTAGTACTACACATGCCTTCTATCCGCCAGTGCACCTAATAGTCATTTCCCCTTCTCTATTGCTCTCCTCCTGCCCCCTCCCCTCTTCGAGCACAGCCACCAGGGGCTGCACCTAGCAACCATATCATGTCTCCACTTCCCTGCATGCTTCAACAGGCAGCACCAGTGTCTTCACCAACCCTTCCTCCCCCCTCTCCTCCACACCTCTTCTGTAACCCCACTGTTCATCCGAACTAGATTGCTGCTCACATCAAATGCATTCGCAGTTGGCCCTTAGCACCCAAAGATGACAGGGACCATGTGTACGAGTTGTGAGTGTGCGTGAGTTTTCTCCTTCTGATGAAGGCGTTAGTCCAAAAGCTGTGCCTATCTGCAACTCAGTGCATCCCATATGTGGTGACTAGCAGTCCACACTTGTCATATTGTTCTTAAAAAAAAAAAAAAAAACCACACACGCACATGCACACGCAGGGCATGCTAGTGACATGCCCTGCCCTCACACAGGTAGCACCAAGTATCTACAGCCAGATGACTTGTCTGATGTAGTGGTAATAAATTATGTACACAAAATGTCCTGTCTATTTATTGGTGAAAACCACATCAAATTTCCTATTGCTAATGGTTTTCAACCTTTTTGAGTTTGTGGCTCCTCTCACCAACCATGTTGTTTCTGTGGCTCCCTGATGGGATACATTATAAAACCTGAAATAATTAATAAAAAAAAGTTACAAATAAAATACTACTCACCTCAGTGCTACACTTAGAGCTTACTTATTGTTACATAGTTTATCAGATCTTGGCACCAAATGAGATATAGCTACCCACATTTCCTTCTCAACAGAGTCTTGATCTGTACTTGATTTTAATGACAGCCACTACCAAAAACCTACTCTTGCAAAGATACGAGGTTGCGAAAGAAATGAATACATTCACTATTTCCTTGTTCAAGCTTGGAAACTCTTTTTTTCGTACTGAATACCAAAATGTTGACAGTGTCATTGATGAAAACTTCATTTTTTGAAGAATCTAATGAATGTTCTATCAACTTCTCCTCTTCTGTAGTATTGAACACAGAAGGAGAATCATTACTGAAGGAATTTTGAACCCACAGAAACTAGTGACTCTTTCCAGGAAAGTATTTTTCAAAGTGAAGTTCAGATAAATGTCCTTCAAGCATAAAAAAATATCTGCAGTAAGGTCTATCTCATTGTAATTTATAAAACGCTGCAAACACGGAAAGTAGTCAATTTCTCCTCCATAATTCTGTTTCTCTTCCTACAAAGAAGCTACTTTTTGAAGGCTGAAACTTTGTCAATAAGCTGAGTGAAATTAGTTTCCCTTCCTTGAGGAGACTTATCAGTGTGTTTATACCACATAAGTATGTGACCTTTAAGAGAAAGTTAGTGTGTGAAAAGTGCTTAGCACTGATAAGAAGTCCGTTCTTATCTGGAAGAGGAAAATCATATGTAAGTTCAAAAACATTTGATATACAGTTCCCCTGGAAAGCCAATGAGTACTGTAAAAAAATAAGAGAGATGTATCTTCAGTCCCCATATTGTGACACTTGTCTAAAAAAATCTAGCTTTCTGAGGACAAGTTTTAATAAACTCCACCACATTTTGACAGTTTGCAGTACTTGATTCAGATCAACTCTTGAATGTTGTGAATGAAGAGCTTCTCTATGGAAAATGCAATGGGTACACATAATATCGGGAACTTTGTCATGGATAAGTGCTTGTAAACCACTGTAATGTCACAACATGGGTCTCACACCATCAGCACACACACCAAAACAATGAACCCAGTTGATTTTCTGTCATGCAGTTGTCCACTACTCTGAACAAATCTTTGCCTGTCATACCTGCATTTATTTCCTTACAAAAAGATCATCTACCATCATAATCCGTCCGTCAAATTTTTTCTGTAATTTGTTCATGAAGATCCTTTCCTAAATCATGAATTCAATGACTAATTGTAGCATCAGATAAAGGAATGGGAAAGAATTGTCCCGCGGTGGACTCTCCAAGCATAGTGGACACCTTGTCAATAGCACACGGTAGAATCAGTTCTTCTGCAGTCATATGGGCTTTGTTACATTTTGCTACTTGGTAAGCTGCATTGTATGACACTAGAAATGTTTTATGCTTAGAAGATGATGCCTTTTGTTCTTTCCTTTGACATTTGACTCAGTTTTCTAGAAAAATATTTTCTTGGCATGTTCTTATGAACACTTTCTAAATGATGCTTTAATTTGTTAGGTAGCATAAATTTAGCAGAAATTACTTTCAAACAGAAAAAACATTGTGGACGCTCTTCATTGTTTGCAAGGGAACACTTGAAACCAAAATCTAACTAGCTATAATTGTATTTTCCATACTTTGCATTTCTTGTCATCATTACCACTTTCTTTGTTGTCCTCTGCAAGTTCTGTATTTTTATTTCCACTTTATGAATTTAAAAACTTTGCCATGTTTTATCATCTTTATAACAAAGTCACTGTGTAATAAAAACGGTTTGAAAATACAAGTGGTAAGTGTAATGCACAATAGTTCAGCTTAGAGGTTATGACTGCTTACACGACATCTAAAGTCGAATTTCTCTGAGACTACCAGAAATGAAATTTCCCCCCACTGTCTTCCTCACCATTAACTATGAAACAAATTCATGGCACTCCAGGCAGTCACTGATGGCACACCAGGTGCCACAGTACACAGGTTGACTACCTGTGTACAGTAGTGCCAGAGATTAGCCTTCATCTACATACAGAAAAACATGGTAAGGGACTTTAATTTGTAATGTGAATAGATATAATTATCAATATATTCTGGTCAAGTTTCACTGCTCTCTGGAGTTGCAGCAGCTGTTTACTTTACTCCTTTTCGCACCAGGTTTCATGTATACCTGACCTGCACATAGCTCCCATCGTTGCCATGAGATGTCACCCCAAGTAAATATGTAAATAATAACAATCCATATATTATACAATAATCATTACTATCATGTCAAGCCTGGTGGCCTAGTGGTAAACTGCATGCCTGGAAACTAAAAGGTCATGGATTTTTCTGTCTGCCTGTCAAACTAGCATTCACCTCTCAGTGACATGGAGATCCCTCAGAAGTGACATGTGGTAGATCCCTCAGAAGTGACATGTGGATTCGACTCCTAGTTACTCTGTGTATCCCCTTTTTCAGCTGGATAACTGGGGTAGGTTAAGGTTAGGAACAAGCAAGTCACGGAAGTGATGTCCAATTGAAAGACTTACACCAGGTCATTGTGCCACACAATTTTTTTTTTTTTAATTATAAATTATATACACAAACCATCCTCATGAGTCAGTCCATCTATTTACGAAAACTGTATCAAAATCCATATAGTGATTGCAGAGATCAGCCTTCACACACAGACAGACAAATGCAAAAGGAACTTTATTTAGTAATATTTATAGATACATACCTACAGTTGTCTGCAATTGGTGGTTTACTAGCCCCAGTTGTTGTAACCTTTAATTAACCTATAAATATACACTCCCTGCTCTTGTTCTTTTATGTGCTGATTATGCACTTGTATTCTGGTTTTCACTTAATTCACATATTTAATTGCAGTCAATTTTGTACTGGGATGGTGTTCTCTGCATCTGCAGTATTTTAAATTGGGCTACTGACCTCTAGACGATTGAAGATTTTTATCACAATGGGACAAAGAATGTCTGGTCATCCACTGGTTAATGTTTTCAAAAAATTATGAAGTAAATGTGTACCCCTGAAGATGTGGTTCTAATGCCACAAAACTAGTTGGATCATAAATAAATATTTATCATACAGCTGATGCAGTCTTCTTCATTATGGGACATATTCAATCTCCGTTTTCCCATTTTATATATCTGTTGGTATGTTTTTGTTTATATTTTCTCATTTTTATGTCTGGTCATGACTGCAAAGTTGAAATTGGTTATCAATTTTAATAGAGTAGCATGTGATCAAGACAACAACTTTTATAATCTAGTGAGACAGTATTGTTGCTCTGTACTTACCTTCAAAAGGCGAAATATTTACTACTGTGAATAAACACACATCAAAGTACACACACCACCCTTTTATACGTTTACATTTGTCTATTGATCATACTAAATATTTCACTTCTGTTGCATATTATACCCCCAGAAGACATGCTTCATAACAGTACTACATTTGTTAGGTGGCTGCAGAGCATTGTGTAATAGGAGTTCACCAATAACTTGGCAGAATGTTTTTTCCCCATTATTTCTGAAATTATTCATTTTATAAATTGAAATACAAACAAACTTGCTACTTCTGCAATTATACAACACAGAATACACCCATCACAGTAAATGACTACCTTTGTCTCTATGGATTAACTTTGCTGGCTACTGGCAACGATTGCAATGCTAATGGCCACACCAGACATTTCTGGTATAGGAGGGTCTCTAACTGCACCTACTCAGCGTTTTGAGTCTAACAGAGCTGCTGTTAATATTAATAAGTAGCTTAACCTGTAACTTTGCCATGCAGGATCAGGAAGTATAAGGGGTGTTCAATAAGTGATACAACACACATTTTTCCCAGCCAGTTTTGGGACATCATGGAATGTTCCCACTTCAGCTCCTATAGTTTCATGAAGTTCCTATAGGTGGTGGCACTATACGTAGCCTTCAAAATGTCGCTTGTAATGGAGAAGCTTCCAAGGGGACAGCTGTCACTGAGTTTGTTTTGGCAGATAACCAGAGCATCACAGTTATTCATAAACCCATATAGAATATCTACAGAGACTTTGCAGTGAACAAAAGTATGGTGAGTCATTGGGCGAGGCATTTGTGATCATCACAATAAGATCATGCAAACCTGTCTGATGATGTCCTCAATGGTGAGTGTTCATCGGAGATGAGGGTATCATCTGGAGTGCCCCGGTGAAGTGTGGTAGGTCCGCTGTTGTTTTCTATCTACATAAATGATCTTTTGGATAGGGTGGGTAGCAATGTGCGGCTGTTTGCTGATGATGCTGTCGTGTACGGGAAGGTGTCATCGTTGAGTGACTGTAGGAGGATACAAGATGACTTGGACAGGATTTGTGATTGGTGTATAGAATGTCAGCTAACTCTAAATATAGATAAATGTAAATTAATGCAGATGACCCCCATGAACCATGGACCTTGCCGTTGTTGGGGAGGCTTGCGTGCCTCAGCGATACAGATGGCCGTACCGTAGGTGCAACCACAACGGAGGGGTATCTGTTGAGAGGCCAGACAAACATGTGGTTCCTGAAGAGGGGCAGCTGCCTTTTCAGTAGTTGCAGGGGCAACAGTCTGGATGATTGACTGATCTGGCCTTGTAACATTAACCAAAATGGCCTTGCTGTGCTGGTACTGCGAACGGCTGAAAGCAAGGGGAAACTACAGCCGTAATTTTTCACGAGGGCATGCAGCTTTACTGTATGGTTAAATGATGATGGTGTCCTCTTGGGTAAAATATTCCGGAGGAAAATAGTCCCCCATTCGGATCTCCGGGCGGGGACTACTCAAGAGGACGTCGTTATCAGGAGAAAGAAAACTGGCGTTCTACGGATCGGAGCGTGGAATGTCAGATCCCTTAATCGGGCAGGTAGGTTAGAAAATTTAAAAAGGGAAATGGACAGGTTAAAGTTAGATATAGTGGGAATTAGTGAAGTTTGGTGGCAGGAGGAACAAGACTTTTGGTCAGGTGATTACAGGGTTATAAATACAAAATCAAATAGGGGTAATGCAGGAGTAGCTTTAATAATGAATAAAAAAATAGGAGTGCGGGTTAGCTACTACAAACAGCATAGTGAACGCATTATTGTGGCCAAGATAGACACAAAGCCCATGCCTACTACAGTAGTACAAGTTTATATGCCAACTAGCTCTGCAGATGATGAAGAAATAGATGAAATGTATGACGAGATAAAAGAAATTATTCAGGTAGTGAAGGGAGACGAAAATTTAATAGTCATGGGTGACTGGAATTCATCAGTAGGAAAAGGGAGAGAAGGAAACATAGTAGGTGAATATGGATTGGGGGGAAGAAATGAAAGAGGAAGACGCATTGTAGAATTTTGCACAGAGCATAACTTAATCATAGCTAACACCTGGTTCAAGAATCATAAAAGAAGGTTGTATACCTGGAAGAATCCTGGAGATAATAAAAGGTATCAGATAGATTATATAATGGTAAGACAGAGATTTAGGAACCAGGTTTTAAATTGTAAGACATTTCCTGGGGCAGATGTGGATTCTGACCACAATCAATTGGTTATGAACTGCAGATTGAAACTGAAGAAACTGCAAAAAGGTGGGAATTTAAGGAGATGAGACCTGGATAAACTGAAAGAACCAGAGGTTGTAGAGAGTTTCAGGGAGAGCATAAGGGAACAATTGACAGCAATGGGGGAAGGAAATACAGTAGAAGAAGAATGGGTAGCTCTGAGGGATGAAGTAGTGAAGGCAGCAGACGATCAAGTAGGTAAAAAGACGAGGGCTAATAGAAATCCTTGGGTAACAGAAGAAATATTGAATTTAATTGATGAAAGGAGAAAATATAAAAATGCAGTAAATGAAGCGGGCAAAAAGGAATACAAACGTCTCAAAAATGAGATCGACAGGAAGTGCAAAATGGCTAAGCAGGGATGGCTAGAGGACAAATGTAAGGATGTAGAGGCTTGTCTCACTAGGGGTAAGATAGATACTGCTTACAGGAAAATTAAAGAGACCTTTGGAGAGAAGAGAACCACTTGTATGAATATCAAGAGCTCAGATGGCAACCCAGTTCTAAGCAAAGAAGGGAAGGCAGAAAGGTGGAAGGAGTATATAGAGGGTTTATACAAGGGCAATGTACTTGAGGACAATATTATGGAAATGGAAGAGGATGTAGATGAAGACGAAATGGGAGGTAAGATACTGCGTGGAGAGTTTGACAGAGCATTGAAAGACCTGAGTCGAAACAAGGCCCCGGGAGTAGACAACATTCCATTAGAACTACTGATGGCCTTGGGAGACCCAGTCATGACAAAACTCTACCATCTGGTGAGCAAGATGTATGAGACAGGCGAAATACCCTCAGACTTTAAGAAGAATATAATAATTCCAATCCCAAAGAAAGCAGGTGTTGACAGATGTGAAAATTACCAAACTATCAGTTTAATAAGTCACAGCTGCAAAATACTAACGCGAATTCTTTACAGACGAGTGGAAAAACTGGTAGAAGCCGACCTCGGGGAAGATCAGTTTGGATTCCGTAGAAATGTTCGAACACGTGAGGCAATACTAACCTTACAACTTATCTTAGAAGAAAGATTAAGAAAAGGCGAACCTACGTTTCTAGCATTTGTAGACTTAGAGAAAGCTTTTGACAATGTTAACTGGAATACTCTCTTTCAAATTCTGAAGGTGGCAAGGGTAAAATACAGGGAGCGAAAGACTATTTACAGTTTGTACAGAAACCAGATGGCAGTTATAAGAGTCGAGGGGCATGAAAGGGAAGCAGTGGTTGGGAAAGGAGTGAGACAGGGTTGTAGCCTCTCCCCGATGTTATTCAATCTGTATATTGAGCAAGCAGTAAAGGAAACAAAAGAAAAATTCAGAATAGGTATTAAAATTCATGGAGAAGAAGTAAAAACTTTGAGGTTCGCCGATGACATTGTAATTCTGTCAGAGACAGCAAAGGACTTGGAAGAGCAGTTGAACGGAATGGACAGTGTCTTGAAAGGAGGGTATAAGATGAACATCAACAAAAGCAAAACGAGGATAATGGAATGTAGTCAAATTAAATCGGGTCATCCTGAGGGAATTAGATTAGGAAATGAGACACTTAAAGTAGTAAAGGAGTTTTGCTATTTAGGGAGTAAAATAACTGATGATGGTCGAAGTAGAGAGGATATAAAATGTAGACTGGCAATGGCAAGGAAATCGTTTCTGAAGAAGAGAAATTTGTTAACATCGAGTATAGATTTAAGTGTCAGGAAGTCGTTTCTGAAAGTTATTTGTATGGAGTGTAGCCATGTATGGAAGTGAAACATGGACGATAACTAGTTTGGACAAGAAGAGAATAGAAACTTTTGAAATGTGGTGCTACAGAAGAATGCTGAAGATGAGGTGGGTAGATCACGTAACTAATGAGGAGGTATTGAATAGGATTGGGGAGAAGAGAAGTTTGTGGCACAACTTGACTAGAAGAAGGGATCGGTTGGTAGGACATGTTTTGAGGCATCAAGGGATCACAAATTTAGCATTGGAGGGCAGTGTGGAGGGTAAAAATCGTAGAGGGAGACCAAGAGATGAATACACTAAGCAGATTCAGAAGGATGTAGGTTGCAGTAAGTACTGGGAGATTAAGAAGCTTGCACAGGATAGAGTAGCATGGAGAGCTGCATCAAACCAGTCTCAGGACTGAAGACCACAACAACAACAACAACAACAATGCAGATGAATAGGAAAAAGAATCCTGTAATGTTTGAACACTCCTGCATCAAATGGAGATTATGCTGAAAAATAGGATTTTGTAGCTGAAAGAGTGGGGAATAATATGGTGTATTGGAATCCTGAATAAAACCAACCTGCTTTCAGAAAAAAATGCATTACATTACTTATTGAATGCCTCTCGTAGCACTGTATTGCAGGTTGTGAACTACATGACATCACGGTAAATGGCGAAGTTGTCTTCCAGATAACAGTTTCATAAATGCCTACACATGAGGGAAAGTCATAAAGATTTAATTGTTACCTTGAAAAAATAATGTTACATAATTCATACTTGACTTGCCGATAAAGATCTGCAGTCCTGGTAAACACCGAAATCCCTTCATCGCATTACCACTGCATGCCAATACAGCAATGAAAACAAAATGGTGAAACTGATTAATAAAATAGAGTATGATGCAGTAATTCATTTTCTGCTTTTGAAGTGGAATAACTCCGCAGAAATCCATGCTGAGTTGGTGGAAGTGCAGAGCAACAATTCACTTTCATTTGACACAGTGGTTAGCTGGTGCAGACACTTCCAGTCTGTTCAAACAAATCTGAATGATGAGATACAAAGTGACAGACCATTTGTCTGCTATGAGCCAGTAATTGCAAGCAAAGAGAAGTAGAGGCCCTGATGCTCAAAGACTGGCATATCACAGTGAGGTAATAGTGGAAAAAGTGAAAGTCAGTCATGGATCAGTTTTCAGTACCTTGCATGAACATGATGGAGGTTCTTGTTTGGTTCTGCAACTGCTCGTACCCATTCAAAAATTCCATTGAACTAAGTCAGCAGCAAAAATGGTGCAGCTGTGTCAGTCCAGTCTAGATAACTTTTTAGCCACCTAATCACCATGGGTCCACAGCTCGTGATCTCGCAGTAGTGTTCTCGCTTCCTCAGCACGGGGTCCCGGGTTCAATTCCCAGCGGGGTCAAGGATTTTCACCTGCCTGAAGATGACTGGGTGTTGTATCGTCTTCATCATCATCATCCATGTGCATTACGCTCAGAGGAAGGCAACGGAAAACCACCTCCTTCAGGACCGTACCTAGTATGGGGGTGCGGGCCTCCCACATCGTTCCTCTACGCTCTGTCAAGAAGTGTGGGACTTCATTTCCATTTCCAATCACCATGGATAAATGCTGGGTGTTTCACTATGACCCTAAAACAAAGAATCAGTATAAGCACTTGAAACATGTGGATTCACCCCTGCCAAAGAAGGTAGAAGATTCAGCCATAATTGGACAAGGATATGTTGAGTGTTTTTTGGAACTGTCATGGCGTGTTGCTAACAGATTATGCTTCTAAAGGGGCAAACTATCTCAGGAGCATACTACCAAAATCTCTTGACCAGGTTACAAGAGGCAATCAAGACAAAGTGTTGCTACAGGCAGCTCAGGAGAGTGCTTTTTCTCCATGAGAATACATCATCTCATTCTGTGCAGGACAGTCTGCTTCTTGAGCTTCCATGTTTTACCTCACCCCCTATATTCTACTGACATGGTACCCAGAGACTTCTTCCACTTTCTTCTAATGAAGAAACCATTGTGTGGTCGGCTTTTCTAGAATTATGTTAAGGTGATTTTTGAGATGCAGATTTGTTCGATTGAGCTCCCCACTAAGTCATCCATCATGGGGAAAAAATGTTGAATGATATATATGTACAGGAGGACTAAATCCATCAACAAGAGGCAATTATTTAAACTTTAATTCTATCCCTCATAGCAGAGACATCACTGGTTCAATTAAGGTAACTTTGATGTACAAACCTGTGATCCAGAGCCTAGAGCAATCATTCTCTCTGTTATTTGTATCCTCTTCTCTGTATGATGTCATAGTGAATATTTGTTTAAAAACCTAGTTTTGTTGCATTAATTTTGTTCTCTTCAGCTACTGCTAGTTTTGGTTAATGGTAAGCAGTTGACCTTATCATGTCCTGTTTTCAGTTCTTTATTTCATGTATTAATTTGCTATTTTTTATTAGTCTATTATGTAGATACAAGAACAGACCAAATGTTGCAGATGAATTGGCTGAATACAGCATACAATATTTTAAAGTAATTTCAGATGTGTTAGTATAACTAAACATTATCATGTCCTACATACAGTATTTACCAATTTCTGATGAAATCCCATTTCAGAATGTCATGTCCATAATTTATTATCTGTATTTTGTTCAGTCTATATTGGCCAATGTGAACTGGCTGCTATTGTTGTATTTTTCACATGTATTGATTTTTAGGATTTCTTACTCTGTCCTTGCAAAAATTAATTTTATTGTCTTTGCAATGGAACATAACTGAAATCTAAAAATTATCAGGTAGTGTAGAGGCTTTGTAACGTACTTTAAACAAGTAGTTTACAGAAAGCTAAAAAAGCGTTGTGCAAAATGCCAATATAGATGCACATGTTACAGAGTGGGGAAATCTTAATCCACATGATGTACTGGTTCTCCCTTTTGATGTCACTGCAGTGAACACACATGATGATACTTTCAGTAAGGTTATCCATCACTTCGGTAAGGTATGTAATCTTCTGATACAGCTAAAATAGTATTCCTTTTTAAACAAACAATGAAATTATACAGCTCTCTCTTCTAATAGAAGACAAAAAAATCTTCATCTTTTACTTGGAATTTTTTAATTGTGTTCTGGTGGCAGTCATAGAATCGTGTCTATGGTTTTCAATTACTCATTTATCTCCTCTGTTCTGTGACTTCCGTAAATCACTTCAGGCAAATGCCAGGATGCTTCCTTTGGAAGGGCACGGCTGACTTCCTTCCCCATTCTTCCCTGATCCAGTGGGACTGTTGATCTTGCTGTTTGGTCCCATCCACCCTCTCCCCCATCAACCAACCAACCTACCTATCTACTCTGTACTGAACTTCATTTTTAAGAATGAAATGATTATATTGGGGGTCAATCAATGTGTTCTTTTGGGACAATAGACACAAATATTTTTTAAAAATGATGTGATTTACAAAATGTTAGAACATATGTGCTACATCATGATTCCAATTCAATTTTGGCCCCATTAATGAAATGTCACACATACATTTATCAAGTGACAACTGAAATACATAATTGTACTTATGCAAGCACTATAAAATGTTGTTATATTATTAGATGTACAGATACAGCCAGAATTATGATTTTATTCATAGCTGTTATTTTCTCAGCAACTGCAATATGGCATATATTTCAGAATAAAATTCAGTTGTCAGTTGCACAGTTATTTTTACTTTGTTGCACTGGTTTTGACAGATTAATCTGTCATCTTCAGAAGCCTACAAAATTTGGGGTAATATAAATCGCAAGTAAATTGCCATGTGTATTTATGTAAAGTATAAGGAGTGTATTACAGAAATTTAATAATCATGTGTTCCATGGATCAGTTTGCATGATAGACCATAATGATGTGAAATAAGTCATTTTACATTCACATCACAAATTAATTTGTACATAAGGTTACATTCTGAACATTTCTAAGGTTAATTATAACCACAGATTAATAATTTACAGTAAATGTATCACATTTATGTGCATATGCTTCTTTCACACTTGATCAACCATCTGTGCTTGAGGTCCTAATACCTTCTGCTATTGCTACTGAACTTAAAGTATATGTCGTTGTTGTTGTTGTTGGTGTTGTTGTTGTGGTCTTTGGTCTTCAGTCCTGAGACTGGTTTGATGCAGCTCTCATGCTACTCTATCTGTGCAAGCTTCTTCATCTCCCACTACCTACTGCAACCTACATCCTTCCGAATCTGCTTAGTGTATTCATCTCTTGGTCTCCCTCTACGATTTTTACCCTCCACACTGCCCTCCAATACTAAATTGGTGATCCCTTGATGCCTCAAAACATGTCGTACCAACCGGTCTCCCTTCTCCCCAGTTCTATTCAATACCTCCTCATTAGTTATGTGATCTACTCATCTAATCTTCAACATTCTTCTGTAGCACCACATTTCGAAAGCTTCTATTCTCTTCTTGTACAAACTATTTATCGTCCATGTTTCACTTCCATACATGGCTACACTCCATACAAATACTTTCAGAAACGACTTCCTGACACTTAAATCTATACTCGATGTTAACAAATTTCTATTCTTCTTGAAACGCTTTCCTTGCCATTACCAATCTAGATTTTATATCCTCTCTACTTCGACCATCATCAGTTATTTTGCTCCACAAATAGCAAAACTCCTTTACTACTTTAAGTGTCTCATTTCCTAATCTAATTCCCTCAGCATCACCCGACTTAATTCGACTACATTCCATTATCCTCATTTTGCTTTTGTTGATGTTCATCTTATATCCTCCTTTGAAGACACTGTCCATTCCGTTCAACTGGTCTTCCAAGTCCTTTGCTGTCTCTGACAGAATTACAATGTCATCGGCAAACCTCAAAGTTTTTATTTCTTCTCCATGGACTTTAATACCTACACCAAATTTTTCTTTTGTTTCCTCCACTGCTTGCTCAATATACAGATTGAATAACATCGGGGAGAGACTACAACCCTGTCTCACTCCCTTCCCAACCACTGCTTCCCTTTCATGTCTCTCGACTCTTATAACTGCCGTCTGGTTTCTGTACAAATTGTAAATAGCCTTTCGCTCCCGGTATTTCACCCCTGCCACCTTCAGAATTTGAAAGAGAGTATTCCAGTCAACATTGTCAAAAGTTTTCTCTAAGTCTACAAATGCTAGATATGTAGGTTTGCCTTTCCTTAATCTAGGTAAGTCGTAGGGTCAGTATAGCCTCATGTGTTCCGATATTTCTGCGGAATCCAAACTGATCTTCCCCGGGGTCGGCTTCTAGTAGTTTTTCCGTTCATCTGTAAAGAATTCACATTAGTATTTTGCACCCATGACTTATTAAACTGATAGTTCGATCATTTTCACATCTGTCAACACCTGCTGTCTTTGAGATTGGAATTATTATATTTTTCTTGAAGTCTGAGGGTATTTCACCTGTCTCATACATCTTTAACCCTATATTCACCTGACCAAAAGTCTTGGTCCTCCTGCCACCGAACTTCACTAATTCCCACTATATCTAACTTTAACCTATCCATTTCCTTTTTTAATTTCCTAATCTACCTGCCCAATTGAGAGATCTGACATTCCACACTCCGATCTGTAGAACGCCAGTTTTCTTTCGCCTGATAACGACGTCCTCCTGAGTACTCCCTTCCCGGAGATCTGAATGGGGGACTATTTTACCTCCGGAATATTTTACCCAAGAGGATGCCATCATCATTTAACCATACAGTAAAGCTGCATGCCCTCGGGAAAAATTATGGCTGTAGTTTCCCCTTGCTTTCAGCCGTTCGCGGTACCAGCACAGCAAGGCCGTTTTGGTTAGTGTTACAAGGCCAGATCAGTCAATCATCCAGACTGTTGCCTGTGCAACTACTGAAAAGGCTGCTGCCCCTCTTTAGGAACCACACGTTTGTCTGGCCTCTCAACAGATACCCCTCTGTTGTGGTTGCACCTACGGTACGGCTAACTGTATCACTGAGGCACGCAAGCCTCCCCACCAATGGCAAGGTCCATGGTTCATGGGGGGGGGGGGTTAAAGTATATAGCTGTCAAAAATGGGCATCAAGCCAGCCTTGTACAAAGACTTTATAAAAATAAAACCAATAAAAATATTAATCCCCGATACTCTACAAAAATAGCTTTACTGTTAAAAAATACTGTTAAGAAGTACTCTACAGTCTAGGTGACTTTTTATATCATATAGCTAATTTGTTAAAAAAATATGACTTCTCTGCACCCTTCACCACCAGTAATGTAACCAAATACATAATGATAAGCCACCAACAGATGAATTTCTCAAATCTGGTGTATGTAAAATTCATTGTAATATATGGCTGAGTTTTTATGTATGACAGACTGGGAGGGCATTGAAGATATGTTTATGTGACCTTCTGCTCAACAAAGACAGTGAAAATTTATTTAAGTCGACTTTTGCACAATATCTCAAAATCAAGAAATGCACTCTTCCTTCTCCATCTTTCTTTAACATGGAAATTTTGCTTATAGTTGACAGGACTACAAAGTGAACCTTTTGCAAGGGTTTCAAACATATAAATATTCCTTCCGAAAATCAAAATATTTATTTAATGATCGGGTTGCATTGAAAAATGCACAATTTCAACTGTATAGCATCTCTTACAAAATAGTGAAAATTAGTCCATTCTTTGAGGATATTAATGTTAGCAATAATAGCTGATGTGGAACTATGTGAAATATCTTTCTAGTTGTACTTTTTGTATGCTTTTTTATGTGTTCCTTGCTGCTAGCACAGCAACTTGACTATGTCTGCTGGCGTAAGCTGTTGCCTCACGCCGGTCAGCAAAGAGGTTGCGAGAAGATCGACAATAGGCACAGGAGCAAGCGCATCTATCAGGAGAGAGGCCAAAGACAGACTTGCAGGTAATGCGCCGCCAATGCCCTCTGGACCGCAAGTATTTAGATCACTGCCGTGGACCGGAGGGTCCAGTCAGTGCCAGTCCGTCACAGACAGTCAGCCCATTCGCAGTCGGTGAGAGTCACAGTTTCTAGCTCAGAGTCAGTCAGTACCTAGTGACCATAGTAGAGTACATAGTGGGACTTGTCCTTCACAAGCAGTGATGCTAATGTGGACTATTACGGAAAAGCTTGTACTATGAAACATGGACTAGCTTGAGATAAGTAGCTTTCTGTCCTAGTAATAAATAAAGAACACTAATAATACATGTGTGCAGTTTGTGTGGTAGAACTAGGATACTGGCCACCAAACAACATCCTCTTCTTGCTTCCTCTGGTACAAGACTCTACAGTGACAATGAGATGACAGTAAACTGTTTACATAAATGTGATACAGTTACAGTACATTATCCACCTTTGGTTATGATTGTCAAATACAATATGTGGGGACTTTGTAAATTGAAATATCGTCAGTATCATATAGGTTCACTAGATCTGCACAACAGTTGTCAAAATCACATTCTTCATTAAAAACAGTCAGAATCATTTATTAATTTTCAGTTTGTGCTACAATGAACAAGTTTGTAATAGCTTTCACATGATTTATTTTTCCTACAATAGTCAGCAACTTCATATAATTTTTCAGTGTTAATTAGACAGTGGAAACCCCAGGTTGCAATATCAACAAAAGGAGAAGGGTGACACGTTGAACTGCACATAGGGGACACACACACACACACACACACACACACACACACACACACACACAAATGACCGCTATCTCAGGCTGCTCAAGCCAGACTGAAACTGAAAAAATGCCTTGAACTGGAACAATAATTCATTGTGGAGTGGGGAAGGGGGAGGTATAGTAGGGTACGGGTGGGGGAAGAGGAAACAGTGCTGCCTGGCAGAGAGTGCAGGTGCTTGAGGTGGCAGACAAGGCTACCACATGCAGTGTCAGGAGGCTGTGGGGGAGGGAGGGAAGGGAAAAAAGGGAGCAGAATGGAAAGGAGAAGGGAAGGGGAAACAATGAGTGGGTTTATTGGCAGAGGGCTGTGGGGCTGTGCACAATGATTGTGGGGACATGAGTTGTGAGGAGTTGATAGGACAGAGGGGCCAGAAATTGTTGGGAGGAGGAGGTGTGGGGATAGTAGGTTTACTGTAGGTTGAGGCCTGCATGCCCACCAGGCAGTACTGTTTCCTCTTCCCCCACCCATACCCTGCTAGCCGTCCCCCTTCCTCACTCCATTATGCATTGTTTTTGTAAATTGGATCACTGGTAGAATACCTGTTTGAAAGATATGTGAAGGATTTGGGAAGAATGTTTCCTTACTTATGGGCATGATGTTTGGTAGTTAAAGCTAGTTAAGTCTGGAGTGATAAAGCAAATATAACAATGAAAATAATAAATTATTGATAATATAATATAAATGGATAGATAAAAAAAATTACTCACCAAGTATGGCAGGGAGAACGTACACACAAAAGGATTTAACTTTTACAAGCTTTCGGGTCCAGTGGCTCCACCTCCTGGCCAAAGAGTTGAAGAGGAAGGAAGAGGAGTGAAGGAAAAGGACTGGAAAGGTGTAGGGAAAGGGGTACAATTCAGAAAAGTCACCTAGAGCCCCAGGTCAGGGAAGACTTACTGGACAGACTTTCCTTCTCATTCCATGCAGTGTCTCCCCGGACCCAGGGTTCTAGGTGAGTTTTCTGAATTGTACCCCTTTCCCTACACCTCTCCAGTCCTTTCCCTTCACCCCCTCTTCCTACCTCTTCAACTATTCTGCCAGAAGATGGAGCCACTGGCACCAAAAGCTTGTAAAAGTTAAATCCTTTTGTGTGTGTATTTCCTTGCCGCCACTCGGTGAGTAGACTTTTTATCTATCCATTTATATTATGTGATCAAGTAAATAATATGGAGTGATGAAAGTATGGCAGCTTTTGGAACGTTTCCTACAGTGCACTGCTTGTAAAATTGAATCCATGTTGTGTGGATGTAACAATTAAACAGCAACCTGTAAGTTGCTTTTTTTTTTTTTTTTTTAATCAACTGTTTAGATAGTGAGAGTAGTCAGTAAGTACTCAAAACTGCAAGGGCAGGTTGTGAGTCATGTATGGATAACTCAGCTGATAGAGGACCTTACTGCAAATGCAAAGACGCTGATCCAAGTCTCGGTCCATCACACAGATTTATACAGTCATAAAGTTGCAAACCATGAGAAATATCATCCACTAAGTGAACATTTTGTGTGGTTTTTTTTATGTCAGAGAGATATTAAAAATAAGACACATTCAACAACACTGATTACCGTTGATAATACAACAAGTGGACTTGTACAGCTATATCACAGTCTGATTTTATTATCTAGGTAATGGGCCACCTATCAGTATAGGCTCTACATGTATTCCATATCTTTAAACTAAATTAAATTTGTTCATTCAGTAAATGTCAGTAAACCATACTGCTCATGACTGAGTGCTTTACCTTTTAAATATCCTTCGTGTCTGCCTGACATATTTTCTTTCTCTGATGATGTTTCTCAAAGGAGAAATTTAACTTTTGTTACCCCTTGCCATTGGTGGGGAGGCTTGCGTGCCTCAGCAATACAGATAGCCGTACCGAAGGTGCAACCACAACAGAGGGGTATCTGTTGAGAGGCCAGACAAATGTGTGATTCCTGAAGAGGGGCAGCAGCCTTTTCAGTAGTTGCACGGGCAACAGTCTGGATGATTGACTGATCTGGCCTTGTAGCACTATCCAAAACAGCCTTGCTGTGCTGGTACTGCAAACAGCTGAAAGCAAGGGAAACTACAGCCATAATTTTTCACGAGGGCATGCAGCTTTACTGTATGGTTAAATGATGATAGCATCCTCTTGGGTAAAATATTCCGGAGGTAAAATAGTCCCCCATTCGGATCTCCAGGCAGGGACTACTTAGGAGGATGTTGTTATCAGGAGAAAGAAAACTGGTGTTCTACGGTGGAATGTCAGATCCCTTAATTGGGCAGGTAGGTTAGAAAATTTAAAAAGGGAAATGGATGGGTTAAAGTTAGATATAGTGGGAATTAGTGAAGTTCGGTGGCAGGAGGAACAAGACTTTTGGTCAGGTGAATACAGGGTTATAAATACAAAATCAAATAGGGGTAATGCAGGAGTAGGTTTAATAATGAATAAAAAAATAGGAGTGCGGGTAAATTACTACAAACAGCATAGTTAACACATTATTGTGGCCAAGATAGATACGGAGCCCATGCCTACCACAGTAGTACAAGTTTATATGTCAACTAGCTCCACAGATGACAAAGAGATTGATGAAATGTATGATGAGATAAAAGAAATTATTCAGGTAGTGAAGGGAGACAAAAATTTAATAGTCATGGGTGACTGGAACTCGCTAGTAGGAAAAGGAAGAGAAGGAATTGTAGTAGGTGAATATGGAAATGGAGTAAGGAATGAAAGAGGAAGCCGCCTGGTAGCATTTTGCACAGAGCATAACTTAATCATAGCTAACACTTGGTTCTAGAATCATAAAAGAAGGTTGTATACATGGAAGAAGCCTGGAGATACTGGAAAAGATTTAGGAACCGGGTTTTAAATTGTAAGGCATTTCCAGATGCAGGTGTGGACTCTGACCACAATCTATTGGTTATGAACTGTAGATTAAAACTGAAGAAACTGCAAAAAGGTGGGAATTTAAGGAGATGGGACCTGGATAAACTGACTAAACCAGAGGTTGTACAGAGTTTCAGGGAGAGCATAAGGGAACAATTGACAGCAATGGGGGAAGGAAATACAGTAGAAGAACAATGGGTAGCTTTGAGGGACGAAGTAGTGAAGGCAGCAGAGGATCAAGTAGGTAAAAAGACAAGGGCTAGTAGAAATCTTTGGGTGACAGAAGAGATATTGAATTTAATTTATGAAAGGAGAAAATATAAAAATGCAGTAAATGAAGCAGGCAAAAAGGAATACAAACGTCTCAAAAATGAGATCGACAGGAAGTGCAAAATGGCTAAGCAGGGATGGCAGGAGGACAAATGTAAGGATGTAGAGGCTTATCTCACTAGGGTTAAGATAGATACTGCCTATAGGAAAATTAAAGAGACCTTTGGAGAAAAGAGAACCACTTGTATGAATATCAAGAGCTCAGATGGAAACCCAGTTCTAAGCAAAGAAGGGAAAGCAGAAAGGTGGAAGGAGTATATAGAAGGTGTATACAAGGGCGATGTACTTGAGGCCAATATTATGGAAATGGAAGAGGGTGTAGATGAAGATGATACTGACAGCATTGGGAGAGCCAGTCCCGACAAAACTCTACCATCTAGTGAGCAAGATTTATGAGACAGGCGAAATAACCTCAGACTTCAAGAAAAATATAAGAATTCCAATCCCAAAGAATGCAAGTGTTGACAGATGTGAAAATTACCGAACTATCAGTTTAATAAGCCATTGCTGTAGAATACTAACATGGATTCTTTACAGACTAATGGAAAAACTGGTAGACGCCGACCTCTGGGAAGTTCAGTTTGGATTCCATAGAAATGTTGGAACATGTGAGGCAATACTGACCCAATGACTTATCTTAGAAAATAGATTAAAGAAAGGCAAACCTACGTTTCTAGCATTTGTAGACTTAGAGAAAACTTTGGACAATGTTGACTGGAATACTCTTTTTCAAATTCTGAAGGTTGCAGGGGTAAAATACAGGGAGCGAAAGGCTATTTACAGTTTACAGAAACCACATGGCAGTTATAAGAGTTGAGGGGCAGGAAAGGGAAGCAGTGGTTGGGAAGGGAGTGAGACAGTGTTGTAGCCTATCCCTGATGTTATTCAATCTGTATATTGATCAAGCAGTAAAGGAAACAAAAGAAAAATTCGGAGTAGATATTAAAATCCATGGAGAAGAAATAAAAACTTTGAGGTTTGCCGATGACATTGTAATTCTGTCAGAGACAGCAAAGGACTTGGAAGAGCAGTTGAACGGAATGGACAGTGTCTTCAAAGGAGGATATAAGATGAACATCAACAAAAGCAAAACGAGGATAATGGAATGTAGTTGAATTAAGTCGGGTGATGCTGAGGGAATTAGATTAGGAAATGAGCCACTTAACATAGTAAAGGAGTTTTGCTATTTGTGGAGCAAAATAACTGATGGTGGTCGAAGTAGAGAGGATATAAAATCTAGATTGGTAATGGCAAGGAAAGCGTTTCTGAAGAAGAGAAATTTGTTAACATCGAGTATAGATTTAAGTGTCAGGAAGTCGTTTCTGAAAGTATTTGTATGAAGTGTAGCAATGTATGGAAGTGAAACATGGACGACAAATGGTTTGTACAAGAAGAGAATAGAAGCTTTCGAAATGTGGCGCTACAGAAGAATGCTGAAGATTAGATGGGTAGATCACATAACTAATGAGGAGGTATTGAATAGGATTGGGGAGAAGAGAAGTTTGTGGCACAACTTGACTAGAAGAAGGGATCGGTTGGTACGGCATGTTCTGAGCCATCAAGGGATCACAAATTTAGCATTGGAGGGCAGCATGAAGGGTAAAAATCGTAGAGGGAGACCAAGAGATGAATACACTAAGCAGATTCAGAAGGCTGTAGGTTGCAGTAGGTACTGGGAGATGAAGAAGCGTGCACAGATAGAGTAGCATGGAGAGCTGCATCAAACCAGTCTAGGGACTGAAGACCACAACAACAACAACAACAACCACCACCCCCTTTGCCCTTGTTTTGCTTTTCTAACACTTAATGTACTACTGTGGTTCATTTATTGTTGTAATGCATTGCAGAAAATTTTCACATATTCTTCCATCTTTTTCAGCTGGATATTCTTGTGAACAATGCTGGTAGATCACAGAGAGCAATTTGGGAAGACATTGATCTGGGAGTGGATAAAGCTGTATTTGACATTAATGTATTTTCAATAATCTCCCTGTCACGTATTGCAGTGAAATATTTTCTGAAGAGAGGGGAAGGACACATAGCTGTAACTTCAAGTTCTGCTGGAGTGTTTGGTGTACCATTTTCAGGATCATACACTGCATCAAAGCATGCTTTACATGTAAGTATTTTTGGCCAATCAGTGTGCTCACATTGTAGCTGGAGTTTTGGGAAATGGCTCTCCATAAAGTAACTGCATAGCATATTGTCAGGCCATGACTTTAATTTGGTAAGCTATTGTCTTATTATTTTAATTCTGCTTTCACTTTAAGTATATGTTTCTGGAGTGTGCTGATATAAATTGTTTGGATTTGCATTATGGAATTTGTGTGTTTTAACACTAAAAGAAGTTCACAGCAGAAAAATGATGCAGGAGGTTCTTTGAACAGTTCTTTTAATTCTCATAATGTATGCCAATCTTAACCTTAAGATGCCCAGTATAGTCTCTCATCTGTTCAGTTAACAAAGTTTGGAACAGAACTGTTCCATCCCTCTGTTTCCATCCCTTTTTATGAATGAGCAAGATGGGGCAATGGTAAGATATTAGACTTGCATTTGCCAGGATGATGGCCAAGTTACCATCTAAGCACCCACATTTACGTTTTATGTGGTTTCCGTAATTTACTCAAGGCAGATGGCAGGGTAATTTCTTTGAAAAGGTCATGGCTGATAATTTTCGCAATTGGGGCCTGGGCCCTGTCTGTAAAGGTTGCATTGTCAACAGGATATTAAATCATCATCTTGCTTTCCTCCTTTTCTCAGGCAGTTGCCTATGTAGCAATATTTGTTATACCCCTGCTCTGTCTCTATTGAAGTCGCTATAAATTTGTACAGTGTGTCAGTGTTAACTGAGTCAGTATGGTTTTCTTAATTCATTGAACAGTTGTATCCCATAGTACACTTTATAAATCAAAGGTTTTGTTAGAATCTTAAATTTACAATGTAATAAATGATCAACAGTAGTTGCAATCTGCACATAATTAAGTGCCATAGTGAAACGTCCTGGCATACTTGGTCTGTAGAATCCTTGTTTAAATTATGTGAATTATATCACTTTCCCATTTTGACTGCCATTGGATGAGTTGAAATATCTATTTATTTGCATACATTTTTGTGCAGTTTAGGCCATGTAGTCATTGTCATATAACTATCTGAAATATATATCAGGAGAGACCTAGTTAACAACAATTGATTATTTAGTTGAAAGGGTACAATGAGGTCTTACATAATATAACATCTCAAATCATCATATAGGAGTTACAGTAAAGCATTCATCAAGTCACATAATGGTAAAAATGTAGGGATCTGGCCTAGTGTGTAATAAAATGAAGCACAAGAAAAAAAGAAATTGTAGTATTAGGAGTCTTGTAGACTCACATTAGGTGTGCTGGGGTTAAAGAGCTGGTATTGGGGGAGTGGGGGCGGGGGGGGGGGGGGGGAGTGTATCCAGATGCATAGGTTTTGAAGAAGTGATTGAATTCAAGCATGTTGTGCTCATGCCAGTGTGTGGCAAACTCTCCTGGTGGCTACGGTAGACATGTTTCGTGGTCATGCTCACTTACAAGGCTTTGCCAAGTATACAGCAGATCTGGTATATAAAATGACTTCTTTGACAAGTGGGCCTGCCCCTTATCATGCAGGACTTGGCTATGGCCATGTAATAATCACTTCTGTGGCATGGTTTTAATGACTTATAAGTGCTGTGACTTTTCTGGTACAAGTCCTGTTACACAAAACACCACAAGTAATATTCCCTCACTTATACTTTCACTACAAGGCAAACACTTGTAATGCTAATCATGTCTTGAGCAAAAGTTTCCCTTTACGTATCAGTTTTATTTATGTTTTTTTTTCGAATTTTGACCATAATCATATTACCTAAGCTGTAAATAAAGTGTCAGTTTTCCTTCCAATAAAGAATTACCTTATGAACATGATTCCCTGATAACTCTGCAAAATAATTTCAAGGTGAAATACTGTTCATAACAGAGGATAACGAGGGTAATATGTTTAAAATTAGGAAGACAATTTTCATGGCATTAATTATAAACAACCACCAGTCCAAACCAGACATACTCTTACTGTAACCAGTGGGTTACACATTTCTTCTTTACATAGGTACAAAGTTTTATACAAGGGTCAAAAATATGCTTTCCATATGCTAAATAATGTAAACAGTCAGAACAAAACAAAAATAAATTTTGAACAGCTACGGAAACCATAAATAAGACTATGTCCTCATAGTTATGTTGTACTTTTCATCCACATACATTTTCAGATAACACTTTGCCTGATTTTAATCTGACTGTGAAATAGCAACAGAACAACAGAATCTCATATACTATGCAAGTGAAATCATTTATCAATTACAACATCAAATACTAAACATACATGAATAATTTAGTCAAGAAACAGTTTCAAAACCTACACTGCAGTAGTACATGAACTTTCGAGAAGTTTTAAAACTCTACTTGGTAGGGTAGCTTCTTTTCAGCATAAATAATTAGTATAAAATTCCACAATATTACTCAGATTAACTGTGAATAAAACATGCATTAAACATCTTGAGCATTCTGAACAGATGTTAATGTAGAATTCCAACTTCATACAGCACAACTCTAAAATAAGAAGTTATGATATGAATAAGGAATTGGACCTGATTGCATGTAATTGAGTAATCTTAATTTTCACACACATATGAAAATTCACATGCAGTATTTACAGTCAATAACATGAAAAGGTGATCTATGCATTTACATAACTGGAATGTATTATACTTGAAGGTGGTAAGCTGCAGTGTCAACCTGAAAAATGTCCTTTGTTCCACCATACAGCTGCTTTCCCACAACAGCTCACACTTGGCACATTAGATCAATTTACAACTCTTCTTTCTGGTACTGCCTGTATAATCTTGCCATAGAGTTAGCTGTGTCAGTCTTCCATACTTTCAAAAATGATATCATTGAATGCTAATATATGAAACAACTTTTACCAACCTGAGTGGTTCATATGCATACACTAGCCTCCATCCAAATGTGTTTCCTGCATGGTAGCTTTTCTTTGCACATAGAATGCCATTTGATAGGAAATTAGAATATGATGTTATGGGTGGGTCATCAACCATGTCTTGCTCTTGTATCTGATTGAGAGATATTGCAAAAGTGGTAAGGAACTTGAAGAAAGTTTGACATAAGGATGGACCAAGATATTTTGTAGATTGTATGGTTTGTGGAATATCACTTTGGGAGTATTGGGGAGGACTGAGAGTGAGATGTACCTTCAAGCCCTGATGAAGAACATGCTTAAGTTGTTCCAAACTTGGGTGGTATTGGGTAGTGAGTCTGGTGCTACTCTGCAGACAGTTCAAGTGGATAGCCAGAATATAAGGAACGTATGGATATTGCATGGAAGGCCTGTATAGAGACCAGGTTTGGAAGGTAATGCCTCTCTATAAAGGCTTTAATAAAACCTTCAGCATACTGTACAATATTGGAAAGATAAAATTTTAGTGATTGGGGAGAAACCACAAAAGGCGTCCCACGGGGTTCAGTTGTGTGGCCACTCCTATTCCTTCAATATGTGAATGGCCTTCCACTTAACATTCAACCAGGATAATTGGTACTTTTTGCAAATGATACTTGTGTTATAATAAATCTCATTAGACAGAAAGCAAAAGAAGAGCTGGTAGATGGTATTTCGCAATGCATTATAAAGTGGTTCTTAGAAAATGAACTCTCCCTTTTTTTGGGCGGGGGGGGGGGGGGGGGGGGGGGGGGGGGGGGGGGAGGAGAAAAACACACACCATATTCAGTTCTGTACAACAAATAAGAGTCATACCAGCAACTGATGTAGCACATGAGCAGGAGTCAGTAAATAGGGTAGAATGCTCAATATTTTTGGGTGTTCATATTAATGAAGACTTGAACTGGAAGAAGCATATTACTGAGCTTCTCATAGAGTTAAATTCAGCAACTTTTGCTCTTCATATATTTGCTAGTCTTGCAAACAAACAAACCAACCTCCTGACATATTTTACATATTTTCACTCAATAATGACTTGTGGGATAATTTCCTGGGCTAACTCATCACTTATAAAGAAAATATTGATTACACAAAAGCAAACAGTAAGAATAATGTGTTGTGTTCACTTATAGGTGTTATGTAGATACCATTTCAAGGAGGTAGACACTTTAATTGCGCCATCACAGTACACATCTTAGTTAATGAAATTCATCATAAATAAGCCATCACAATTCCAGAAGAACAGTGATGTCTATACCTACAATGCTAGAGGGAAAAATGATCTTCATTACCCATTGTTAAAGCTGTCAGAGGCTCAGAAAGGAGTTCAACATGCAACAACAAAAAGTTTTCATTATTTGTCCAGTAACATTAGCAAAGAAATATAACTTGAATTCATTTCTCCTGGACAACTCCTTCTATTCCACTGACAGGTTTCTGTTTAAAAGCTGATAGCCATGGGGAAAAGCCTAGTTTTTAACTGTTGTTGCAGGAGTAGGACTAAGATGATGATATGTTAATTAATGTTAACACTAATCATTTATACATATCCTGTAAATTGACTCTTTCTGCATCATGCCCATAAAAGAATCATTCAAATGATCTATGGAACATGTAACTAACTAAAATAATATACGGAAAAGGTAGAGTGCAGCTTATCATAAAGATGACATGTTAAGGTGCAGACAGACCCAACTAAAAGACACTTTTACTTTAGCTTTCAGCCACAGCCTTTGTCAGAGAAAGAAACACACACACACACACACACACACACACACACACACACACACAGTCATTGACACAAGCAAGCACACCTCATGTATGTGCACGCACATGACTGCCATCTCCAGCAGCTTGGACTGGAGAGCCATCTGTGCGTGAAAGGGGGGGGGGGGGGGGGCGGGCACGCGCACACACGTGCACGCACATTGACAAAGGCTGTGACTGATAACATGTCATCTAAATGGTAAGTAGCAACCTATCTTTTCCTTATGTTGTTGATGTGGTGTCACAGCCAGACACCACACTTTAAATCGGCCGCGGTCCATTAGTATACGCCGGACCCGCGTGTCGCCACTGTCAGTGATTGCAGACCGAGCGCCACCACACGGCAGGTCTAGAGAGACTTACTAGCACTCGCCCCAGTTGTACAGACGACTTTGCCAGAAGGGGATCACTGACATACGCTCTCATTAGCCGAGACAATAGTTAGCATAGCCTTCAGCTACGTCATTTGCTACGCCCTAGCAAGGTGCCATAATCCTTTGCTATATATATTGTGATGCCTGTACCGTCAGACCAATGTTCACCAATTATGGATTAAAGTTAAGTATTACATCAACTACGTACTTTATTTGCTACTACACATTTCCATGTAATGTTCCAGACCTCACGCCAGTCTGCATGTAATTAACACGTGCATTTCGGCCTCCTCTAGCAACACAGTGTTGGCTCTTCTGCCAACACTTCAGTTGATACTCCAACCTGGAGTTTCCATTGTTTGACTGACTAAAATGTATTACTCGTCATTGCAGATGTGCTGTCCATGTCTAATCGAACTGTATGGGAGAGATTTTTTGGTGTATTAGAGATGTTCACTATCAGAATGTGGGTTATGTTAGAGGTTAATGGGCTTTAAGTTTTTGGCTGTATATATTGCATGTGAATTTTCATATGTACACAAAAATTAAGAATACCCGATTACATGCAACTTTGGATAGGTTCCTTTCTCCCATTCTGATTTCTTTCTTTAATGTTGTAATGTTTGGAGCCACAGAAACGTGCACATCAATGTGCAGGAGGGTGCAACACTGGATTGGGAGGAATAGGTGAAGACGATAGGAAAAAAGGTGTTGTGGCTGTGTGAGAATGATGATTATGTTTCTCCCTGGGTGCAGTTTATGGAGATCTCATCAATTCACCTGAGCTAGACAGGGTGTTTAGGAGCTTCAGTGACTAAGAAGGTTTTGTGTAGGTAGGTATATGTGTATCATGTGGGTGCCCATGACTATGTTGCAGATTTGATAAAACATCTTACCCTGGAAGGAGAAGTAATTATGGGTAAGAATATATGGTCAAGTGTACAGGGAATGAGGTGGCAAAATTGGAGTCTGCAAGACATTGGAAGAGATAGTGTTCGACAGTGGTAAGACCACGAACAAGGGGAATATATGTATATAGGATAGTGGCACTAACAGATTGCAAATGATTGTACTTTCTCTGTGGTATAAATTTTATCCATTGTTATTTTGGAAGACAGGTTCTTTTGTAAGAACTTCCCCTTTGGTATATGAAAGCCATAAATCTTAGGAAGCAGACAGACTGTGTTGATTATGGTTTACGGAGATTTTTCACATATCTTGCTCTGTTGTTGTCCTCGTCATCTTCAGTCCAAAGACCAGTTTAATGCAACTCTCTGGACTAGTCTCTCCAGTGCAAGCCTCTTCATTTCTGCATAACTACTGCAGTCTATGTACACTTGAAGCTGTTTATTGAGTTGGGTCTAGGTTTCCCTCTATAATTTTTACTCCCACACTTCCCTCCATTATCATCTTGACAAGTCTTTGATGCTTCAGGATGTGTCGTATAAATTGAGCCCTTAAGTTGTACCAAAATTATCTTTTCTCACTGATTTGATTGACTACATTTTCATCAGTTACCCACTTTATCCACCAGAACTTCAGCATTCCTCTGTAGCACCACATTTCAAACGCTGCTATTCTCTTCTCATTTGCATCATGTTTCACTTCTGTTTAAGAGTACACACCAGGCAAATAACTTCAGAAAATATTTTCCAACACTTAAATTTATATTTGGTGTAAACTAATTTTTCTTTCTTACAAGTGTTTTTCTTGCTACTGGCAGTCTGAAATTAATATCCTCTCTACTTTGGCCATTGTAACTCTCTTTGCTGCTAAAATAACTAAAATTATGTATTGCTTTTAGTGTCTCATTTACTAAACCAATTACCTAAGCATTGCCTGATTTAAGTTGACTGCATTCTGTAATGATTGTTTTCCTTTTGTTGATAATCATATTATTAAATCTTTTCAAGACATTACCCTTCCAAGGCCTTTGTTGTCTCTAATTGAATCACAGTGTCATTCACAAAGCTGAAAGTTTTTATTTCCTCTCCTTAAAATGTAATTCCTTTTTGGAATTTCTCCTCAGGTTTCTTTACTGCTTGTGCATTGTGCAGATTGAATAACATCAAGGGCGGATCACAGCCATGACTCAATACATTCTAAACTGCTGCTTGCTATTCAAGTCCTTTGACTTTTATAACTTCAGCTTGTTTTCTGAACAGGTAGTAGATAATATTTTACTCCCTTTATATCATGTCTGCTCTGCAGTTGGCACTTGAGTGCTCGGCAGAGGGCTCATCAAACTCCTTTCAGACTGTTACTCTACTGGCCCACACTCAAACAGCATGTGGTGAAAAAGAACACACAAATATCTGTGTGTGAGCTCTGATTTTTCTTATTTTATTATAATGGTCATTTCTCATATTTTAATATTCAGACAAGTAATGCGGCAACTGAAATTTCGTGAAAAGACCCCACCGCAGTGAAACATGTCTTTGTTTTAATGATTGGCACCCCAATACGCATACCATATCTGTGACTCTCTCTCTCTCTCTCTCTCTCTCCTCTAGTTTGTGATAATACAAAACCAGCTGCCCTTCTCTGAACTTTCTTGATGTCCTCCATCATTCGTATCTAGAAAGGATCCGATAGCACACAGCAATACTCCAGAAGAGTACAGGCAAGTGTAGTGCAGGAAGTCCCTTCAGTAGATTTGTTGCATCTTCTAAGTGGAGAACCTTTGCAGAATCTTGTCACAGTCATTTTTCAATTTTTTTTTTTTGGCTTTACTAGATGGTAAACAACAGCACCATTTGCAGCAATCTAAGAGAGCTGCTCAGATTATCTTCTAAATTGCTTATATAGATTCGGAATCGTAGAGGGCCTGTAACAATACTTTGGGGAATTCCAGCTGTCACTTCTGTTTCAGTCAATGACTTACCATCAGTTGCTATGAACAGTGAACTTCCAGACAGGAAATCATGGATCAAGTCACACAGTCCATAGTCATGCAGTTTCATTAGAACCTGCTTCTGAGGGATGGTGTCGGAAGCCCTCTGGAAATCTAGAAATATGGACTCAACTTGAGAGCCCCTATTGATAGCACTAATTGCCTTGTGTGAATAAAGAACCAGTTGTGTTTCACAAGAACAATATTTTCTGAACCCATGGTTATTGTGTATCAATATAGCTTTTTCTTTGAGGTATTTGCTAATATTCAGACACAGTATATGTTCCAAAATCCTATTGCAAATTGATTTCAGTAATACAGATCTATAATTAAGACAGAGCACTTCTATTTTCTATGAGTTATGATCTTTGAACCACTAGTTTTAACTTCATATCAGTTACTACCTGCCTTCCGCATGGAAAACACCTGTCTCACCACTGACAACTAGTTGAGACACACATGGGTACTGTCAACAAGTATGGGCCTGAAGATGATGATGTAACAACATCGAAACTAGTTGCCAATAAAACCAACACCTTAATACAGCTGGAGGAATTAAGTCACTTTTTAACATGTTCCAAGTCGTCCGTTTTAATTATGGGTATACAAAGACTTCTATTTCCATTCTTGTGTATTTGTGTGACCTGTGCAACTTTCCACTTGTTAGGTATGGATCCTTCATTGAGCAAGCCATTGTATACAAGTGCCAAATACAGGGCTGTTTCATGAGCATACTCCTAAAGGAACCAAATTGGTATATAATCTGAGCAGGAAAATATTTCTTTATTATGTGATTTAAGTTGCTTCGCTTACCCTAGCGTATCTACAGCGAAGTTATTCATTCGTGATTTGAAAAGTAGAATATTTAGTGCATCTTCTTTGGTTAAGGAACTTTGGAAAGCTGAGTTTAGTAACTAGTGGTGCTATAACATAATGAAAATATTTATTGTGGCTTGCCACTAGCTTACTTTAAATATGAACAGAATCTCTTGTGATTTTTTGGCAGATTTAGTCTTACAGTAAACTTGGTGGTACACAGTCCCTGTATCTATTATTATGCTCCCTATTTTCTCAGGATTATTTACTGCTAAGGTGCCTAGTATGTCATTGAGACCAGTTACATTTTAAGTAGGCTTCTGTTCTAGCTGCTCTAAATAATTTTTAGATGATGTTTTATGCGTTACATTGACTTTAAACATATATTTTCATCAAAATATTGATGTTAGATTGAAGTCACCAACAACTGTAACTGTATAAGTTGGGCACCTATTCTAAATGACACTCTAGTTTTCTTTGAACCTTTTAGCAACTATATCATCTGATGTTTTGTGTATTTGATGCTCTGCAGCTTGTAGAAATTGTAGATAAGTTGGTATTAGTTTATTTTACTGGACGAGTTTTTGGTGCTGCTCATCATCAGCAGTATCTGCAGTAACATACTTCTTATAATACTCTACTTATGGTATACATAGTAGTGTTATATGTGTATGTGTTTTTTCATCTCATTATAATGTGACTAGCTATATGCAGAATGCTTCTTTAGCAAATGCCAGTGATAATACCCTACTGGCCATTAAAATTGGTACACCACGAAGGTGACATGTTACAGATGAGAAATTTAACCGACAGGAAGAAGATGCTGTGATATGCAAGTGATTAGCTTTTCAGAGCATTCACACAAGGTGGATTGAGAAGGGTAATACGGAATGCCGTGCTGGATCCCAACGGCCTT
Source organism: Schistocerca piceifrons (assembly GCF_021461385.2). NCBI lineage: Eukaryota > Metazoa > Arthropoda > Insecta > Orthoptera > Acrididae > Schistocerca > Schistocerca piceifrons. Next base: position 538,686,621 of record NC_060149.1, read on the forward strand.
GTATCACTAGCAGTCGAGATGACAGGCATCTTATCCGCATGGCTGTAACGGATCGTGCAGCCACGTCTCGATCCCTGAGTCAACAGATGGAAAGTTTGCAAGACAACAACCATCTGCATGAATAGTTCGACGATGTTTGCAGCAGCATGGACCATCAGCTCGGAGACCACAGCTGCGGTTACCCTTGACGCTGCATCACAGACAGGAGCGCCTGTGTTGGTGTACTCAACAACGAACCTGGGTGCATGAATGGCAAAACATCATTTTTTTGGATGAATCTAGGTTCTGTTTACAGCATCATGATGGTTGCATCCGTGTTTGGCGACATCGCGGTGAACGCACATTTGAAGCGTGTATTCATCATTCCCATACTGGCGTATCACCCGGCGTGATGGTATGGGGTGCCATTGGTTACACGTCTCGGTCACCTCTTGCTCGCATCGACAGCACTTTGAACAGTAGACGTTACATTTCAGATGTGTTACGACCCGTGGCTCTACCCTTCATTCGATCCCTCCGAAACCCTACATTTCAGCAGGATAATGCACGACTGCATTTTGCAGGTCCTGTACAGGCCATTCTGGGTACATACTCCAGATCTCTCACCAACTGAAAATGTCTGGTCAATGGTGGCCGAGCAACTGGCTCGTCACAATACGCCAGTCACTATTGTTGATGAACTGTGGTATCGTGTTGAAGCTGCATGGGCAGCTGTACCTGTACACGCCATCCAAACTCTGTTTGACTCAATGCCCAGGTGTATCAAGGCCGTTATTACGGCCAGAGGTGGTTGTTCTGGGGACTGATTTCTCAGTATCTGTGCACCCAAATTGCGTAAAAATGTAATCACATGTCAGTTCTAGTATAATATATTTGCCCAATGAATACCCGTTAATCACCTGTATTTCTTCTTGGTGTAGCAATTTTAATGGCCAGTTGTGGACTTATAATAATCTGGTAATAGCACAGTTATACAATTTAAAAAATATACACATATGCAATCAGCATAATGCATATTTTACAAAATTTACTTTATTATAATTGACTCTCTCCCGCGTGGTCCATTGATAGTGACCGGGCCAAATACCTCATGAAATAAGCATCAAATGAAGAAACTAAAAAGAATGAAGCTCATCTAGCTTGAAGGGGGACACCAGATGGCGCTATGGTTGGCCCACTAGATGGGGCTGCCATAGGTCAAATGGATATTGACTGTGTTTTTAAAAATAGGAACCCTCATTTTTTATCACATATTTGTGTAGTACGTAAAGAAATATGACTCTTTTAATTGGACCACTTTTTTCGCTTTGTGATAGATGACGCTGTAATAGTCACAAACATATAAGTACATGGTATCACGTAACATTCCGCCAGTGTGGACGGTATTTGCTTCGTGATACATTACCCATGTTAGAATGGACTGTTTACCAATTGTGGAAAAGGTCGATATCGTGTTGATGTATGGCTATTGTGATCAAAATGCCCAACGGGCGTATGATATGTATGCTGCTCGGTATCCTGGACAACATCATCCAAGTGTCCCGACCGTTTGCCAGATAGTTACGTTATTCAAGGAAACAGGAAGCGTTCAGCCACATATGAAACGTCAACCATGACCTGCAACAAATGATGATGCCCATGTAGGTGTTTTAGCTGCTGTCACGGCCAATCCGCACATCAGTAACAGACAAATTGCGCGAGAATCGGGAATCTCAAAAACGTCAGTGTTGAGAATGCTACATCAACATTGATTGCACCCATACCATATTTCTGTGCACCAGGAATTGCATGGCGACGACTTTGAACGTCGTGTACAGTTCTGCCACTGGGCACGAGAGAAATTACGGGATGATGACAGGTTTTTTGCACGCATTCTATTTAGTGACGAAGCGTCATTCACCAACAGCAGTAATGTAAACCGGCATAATATGCACAATTGGGCAACAGAAATTCCATGATGGCTGCAACAAGCGGAACACGAGCGACCTTGGCGGGTTAATGTATGGTGCGGCATTATGGGAGGAAGGATAATTGGCCCCCATATTATCAATGGCAATCTAAGTGGTGCAATGTATGCTGATTTCCTACGTAATGTTCTACTGATGTTACAACAAGATGGCAGAATGGCGATGTGCTTCCAACATGATGGATGTCCAGCACATAGCTCGCGTGTGGTTGAAGCGGTATTGAATAGCATATTTCATGACAGGTGGATTGGTCGTCAAAGCACCATACCATGGTCCGCACGTTGACCAGATCTGACGTCCCCGTATTTCATTCTGTGGGGAAAGTTGAAGGATATTTGCTATCATGATCCACCAACAACACCTGACAACATGTGTCAGCGCATTGTCAATGCATGTGCGAACATTACGGAAGGCGAACTACTCGATGTTGAGAGGAATGTCATTAGACGTATTGCCAAAGGCATTGAGGTTGACGGACATCATTTTGGGCATTTATTGCATAAATGTGGTATTTACAGGTAATCACACTCTAACAGCATGCGTTCTCAGAAATTATAAGTTCACAAAGGTACATGTATCACATTGGAACAACCAAAATAAAATGTTCAAAAATACCTACGTTCTGTATTTTAATTTAAAAAACCTACCTGTTACCAACTGTTTGTCTAAAATTGTGAGCCATATGTTTGTGACTATTACAGCACCATCTATCACAAAGTGAAAAAAGTGGTCCAACTAAAACATTCATATTTCTTTACGTACTACACGAATATGTAATAAAAAATAGGGGTTCCTATTTTTAAAAAATGCAGTTGATATCCATTTGGCCAATAGCAGCGACATCTAGGGGGGGCAGCCGTAGCGCCATATGGTTTCCCCCTTCAAGCTAGACAAGTTTCGTTCTTTATAGTTTTTTCGTTTGACGCATATTTCATGAGATATTTGGCCCGGTCACGATCAATGGACCACCCTGTATATAAAAGGAAACAGTTTAGCAATGAAAATCTCCATGCTGGTACACTAGTTAAAACTCTTCTTCACTATATCGAGAACAATTTTTGAATAATAATAATAATAATAATAATAATAATAATAATAATAGTAATTCAAAATGGTGTAATTAAATTCAGTATGATCATAGATATGTAAATGATACATGAATTTTATTTGAAGAAACATAAAACTATCTTCTACTTGTAGTGGAATAGCCTTCATAAAATATCACCATTACATGTAGAGGACAAGAACCTAAACTTTCTGAATCTCAAAATCAAAAGAAATGGACCAATGCACAAATTCAGTATCTGCTGAAAACAGATATCCACAGACTGTATACAGTAATATTCAACAGCTCGTCATCTGAGAGCACACAAAGAAGCATCACATTTTCAAACCTGCATAGAGCGCCTCGTAAAGTATCCATTGACTAAAGAAAACATAACATGTGAATTAAAGGCACTACAAAGAATAACAAAAAATAATTGTTACAACTCCACCATACTAAACAAAATTTATACCAGAAAACTACACACAAATGGAAAGAAAATAAAAGAAAACGTTACGTCAACAAGGACAAAGTAAAGCAAAAATACACAGTTCACTATCATACCATAATGGGGAAAATTTTCAAATAAAATGAGACTTGCACTTCAGAAAACCAGTCAAAATATAGGCTTCAGAACACATAACACATTGCAGTCACAAATTTCTTGTAACATAGACTAATCCTGTAAATTTGCATGTTACTGTGTTTATAAGTTTGTTTCTGTAGCTGAATGGTCAGGGCAGATGGCAGCCGTCTTTAGGAACCGGGTTCAATTCCTGGTACTGCTAAGCAATTTTCCTTGGTAGGAGGACTGGTATGAGCTGCACTCAGCCTTGAGATGCCAATTGATGAGCTACTTGACCGAGTAGTAGCAGCTCCACTATCTGGAAAGTCTGCAAAACAGACAAGACAGCAGTGTGCTGACATCATCACCCTCCATACTGCATCTGCATGCCATTGCAAGGCAGAGGATGACATGGCAGCCTGTAGAGATCTCTTGGGCCTTCACAGCCTGACAAGGAGTCGTTTTTTAGGTGTCATTATACAATAACTGTGAGAAATTTACACAGGACAAACTGGAAAAAATTTCAAAACAAGATTTAAAGAACATCTGAAACACGACTGGCACGAATATATCTTCATTTAGCACACACGTAAAAAAAGAAAATGACACGCCAGTGGCAAGACAGTCTGCCCATCAATCCTGAAGATTGGTGAAAATGGCAACTTACTAAATATATTAGAAAAATAGAAATTTTCACATATACAGGGTGTTACAAAAAGGTACGGCCAAACTTTCAGGAAACATTCCTCACACACAAAGAAAGAAAAGATGTTATATGGACATGTGTCCGGAAACGCTTACTTTCCATGTTAGAGCTCATTTTATTACTTCTCTTCAAAGCACATTAATCATGGAATGAAAACACACAGCAACAGAACGTACCAGTGTGACTTCAAACACTTTGTTACAGGAAATGTTCAAAATGTTCTCCGTTAGCGAGGATACATGCATCCACCCTCCGTCGCATGGAATCCCTGATGCGCTGATGCAGCCCTGGAGAATGGCGTATTGTATCACAGCCGAGCACGAAGAGTCTCTACATTTGGTACCGGGGTTGCGTAGACAAGAGCTTTCAAATGTAAATGAAAGTCAAGAGGATTGAGGTCAGGAGAGCGTCGAGGCCATGGAATTGGTCTGCCTCTACCAATCCATCGGTCACCGAATCTGTTGTTGAGAAGCTTACGAACACTTCGACTGAAATGTGCAGGAGCTCCATCGTGCATGAACCACATGTTGTCTCGTACTTGCAAAGGCACATGTTCTAGCAGCACAAGTAGAGTATCCCATATGAAATCATGATAATGTGCTCCATTGAGCGTAGGTGGAAGAACATGGGGCCCAATCAAGACATCACCAACAATGCCTCCCCAAACGTTCACAGAAAATCTGTGTTGATGACGTGATTGCTCAATTGTGTGCGGATTCTCGTCAGCCCACACATGTTGATTGTGAAAATTTACAATTTGATTACGTTGGAATGAAGCCTCATCCGTAAAGAGAACATGTGCACTGAAATGAGGATTGACACATTGTTGGATGAACCATTCACAGAGGTGTACCCGTGGAGGCCAATCAGCTGCTGATAGTGCCTGCACACGCTGTTCATGGTACAGAAACAACTGGTTCTCCCGTAGCACTCTCCATACAGTGACGTGGTCAACATTACCTTGTACAGCATCAACTTCTCTGACGCTGACATTAGGGTTATCGTCAACTGCACGAAGAATTGCCTCGTCCATTGCAGGTGTCCTCGTCATTCTAGGTCTTCCCCAGTCGCAAGTCATAGGCTGGAATGTTCCATGCTCCCTAAGACGCCGATCAGTTGCTTCGAACGTCTTCCTGTCGGGACACCTTCGTTCTGGAAATCTGTCTCGATACAAACGTACCGCGCGACGGCTATTGCCCCGTGCTAATCCATACATCAAGTGGGCATCTGCCAACTCCGCATTTGTAAACATTGCACTGACTGCAAAACCACATTCGTGATGAACACTAACCTGTTGATGCTACGTACTGATGTGCTTGATACTAGTACTGTAGAGTAATGAGTCGCATGTCAACACAAGCACCGAAGTCAACATTACCTTCCCTCATTTGGGCCAACTGGCGGTGAATCGAGGAAGTACAGTACGTACTGATGAAACTAAAATGAGCTCTAACATGGAAATTAAGCATTTCCGGACACATGTTCGCATGACATCTTTTCTTTATTTGTGTGTGAGGAATGTTTCCTGAAAGTTTGGCCATACCTTTTTGTACCACCCTGTATAACGAAACGTCTTGACATTATTTTAAATGAACAGACAAATCATCAAAATTTTCACCAGTGTTCTTTACAGACAATACATTTCTTTGTTCTACTTACATATAGTATAAAAATTAGCAATTGCATTATAAATGTTTTATGACATATAATAAAAAATAATCATTGAATTGCCAATGACGACTGAATACATTTTTTGAAAAATAATTTATGCTGACTGCATATATGTACATATATAAATAATATAATCATATTATTACACAATTATCATGAAATATCGTCATTGTCATGTGCTAAAAAGCATTACATATAAGGCAAATCACATTACAATGATATGAAAAACTGCAAAAACATAAAACATATAGTGTATGCTTTAAGTAAAGTATTATAACAACTAGCCGAGGTCTTGGCTGCCCAGATATGTATTCTATTAACTAGGTTTCACATGATCGATGGTTTAGGAACCCATGCTGATTGACATGGAGTAGTTCATTCTATTCAAGATACCTCATTATATTTAAACTCAGAATATGTTCTAAGATTCTACAACAAACTGATGTCAAGGATATTGGATGGTAGTTTTGTGGATCACTTCTACTACCCCCATTGTAGATGGGTGTGACCTGTGTTTTTTTTGAACTACTGGGCATTGTCTTTTGTTTGAGAATCTATAGTAGATTATAATTAGAAGGGGCTAACTCAGTTGCAGTTTCGGTATAGAAACTAATGTGGATTCCTTGGGTCCCTTGAGCTTTGTTCAGTTTTAATGAATTCAGCTGTTCCTCATCACCACCGACACTAACACTGAGAATTCACTCATCTTTTTAGTGGTACAAAGATTAAACTGGGACAATTCTCCTAGGTTTTCCCATGTAAAGGAACATTTGGAAACAGAGCTAAGCATTTCAGCTTTTGCTTTACTATCCTCAATTTCAGTTCCTGTCTTATTTGTTAGGATACTAACTTTGGTGACTAACAGCCTTTACGCAAGTCCAGAGTTTCTTTGGGTTTTGTGAAAGATCATTTGACCATATCCCATTACAGTAGTCACTGCAGGCTTCATGCATAGCTGTCTTGACAGCCAAACATGTTTCTTTCAGCACCTCTTTTTCTATAGTCCTACGCTTTGTTTTACACCTATTATACAGTAGTCTGTGTTTCTTTAAAAGTTTCTTTACAGTGACTGTCTACCGCAGAGGTCCCTCCCATTATGAACTTTTCTGCTGGGTACATATCTCTTCAGTGCATGGTCAACTATTCTTCTGAACTTGTGGCATAGTTCCTCTACATGCTCCTACCCTGTGCTGAAAGCTTCAAGTTGAGATACAACACTACTTATTTTTTATCTAGTTTATTGGACATATATACCTTTCTGCTTGTTTTAGGGTCCTTTGTACTTTGGTAATCATTGTTGCCACAATTGCACCATGGTCACTGATACCAGTTTCAATGTGGAATTCCTCAAAGAGGTAAAGTCTGTTAGCTGTCATTAGATCCAATAATATTTCCGTCATGAGTGGGATTCCGGACTATGTGTTCTAGATAGTTTTCAGAGAAAGTATTTGGTAATGTGTCACAGAATGTCTTAGCATGCCCACTAACAAAACTGTAATTTTCCCAATTGATTGTTGGACGATTAAAGTCTGCGCCAATTATTACAGTAGATTGGGGAACTTGGGTACAAACGAACTGAGGTTTTCTCTAAAGTTTTTGGTTACATTAGGAGATGAGTCAGTTGGGTGATCCAATTACCATTTTATGCACACCACTGATACTGAGTGTTGTCCAAACAATCTCACATGCAGCTTCCATTTCTAACTCAGTGGATTTGAGTTTATTGTCTACTGTGACAAATACACTACCTCCATTTCCATTTGCCCATCCTCAGATTTTCTCCAAAAATCTCACTGCTATTAATTTCAGATTTCAACCAGTTTTCTGTACCTAGTATTAAGTGAGCTCCACTGCTTTCCGGGAGCACTTCAAACTCTGGTATTTTGGTGCAAATACTTTGACAGTTAACCACTAGGATTTCAACACTCTCATCTGTGGGAGGCATTGCTTTCAATCTTACACTGATACTTCAGGGTTTCCTATAGCTACCATTATCTGAACTGGATGGAGAGTTACCTAATCTAAAAAACCCTTATGTGCACCCCATGTGCAGTCAGGCTATTTGGAAAGCAGCCTCAGATGTGTAGTGCACACCTGATCCATTTAGGGGAACCTACAGTTCTCAACCCTATGGTGCAAGTCCAGAAAGTCACAGCCTAGCTTGTCATGGAACCTTCAAAGTCTCTGGTTCAGTCCTTCCACTTGACTCAGAACCAAAGGGCCTCAACCACTTCTGGGGACAATACTGCAAATTGTGAGCTTTGTTGAAACTCCATGCCTAAGGTTGGTCTTCTCAACCTTATCTGCCAGTTGCTGGCATGCTTGAAGTACGACCTTGGAGCCCAGATGACAGGAATCATTTGATCCGACATGCGCCGCAATCTGCAGCTGGTTGCACCCTGTTTCCTCAACAACTGCCGGAATAGCCTCTTCAGCATGTTGAATGAGGCCCTTGGTGTTGTTCCTGTCCCTTGGTGCCATTTCCCTAAGGGGTACCATCTTTCGCCATATATTTGAAATGCCAATGATTAATAGATGCCTATCCTTTTGCATTTTCCTTTGCCTTCATTTGACACAGGATAAAACAGATTTCCGCAAAACTGATGAAGTGAGTCCCACTGGCCCAGTTTCAGTTTCAGTGAAATACAGCACTTTGAACTTGTTGGTTAAGGGGATCGGCATCACACCCTGAGTGCTCTCTGGTTCCCATCAACCCTGTACAGGATGCCTAGATCTACCATTGAAATGCCACTCACAATCAAGTGGATGACCAACAACAGATCCTGTACTTTCTGCAGAGGAGACAGGACCACAGGAGAGGATAGTACTTGAGCTACCTTTGGTACTGCTACAGAGGTACATGACTTGCAGGAGCTCTTCCAACATGCTGATTCGGAGCAGCTGCCAATCTTTGACAGTAGTCAGGACAATTTCCAGCTGCTTATGGACGTCAACCAGTTCATCCCATAATAGAGAACAGCATTCACAGTGGGACTGCATTTTGGCTCGCGCAATGTGTTACAGGCTAGTGAACAAATAACTTTAAATTAAGCCTGCTAATTATCTTTTAATATCCTAAGCTAAAAAATTACTAATTGCCCATAAGAATTGAAGCAAATACCCAAAATGGAGATTTCTATTGAGGCATCAGAGAAACTGATTGTAAAAATTAATAGTTTCCTAAAACTTTTTTGGGTTAGTTACAGTTGTTAGCAAACTCAAAAATAGAGTTAGTATACGATAAATATAGATATTAATACCACTCTTTAAGGGCAAACTAGATGTAGCACAATATGTTAATTACAAGATCTGCTACTGTAACTAAGTCATTAACACCTATTTACTACAGATTAGGTTGTGCACAGGGCAATGGTAACTTCCAAAAATTCTCAAAAATGCATATTTATTTGTGTTGATATATGAAATTCAGGGTGATCTGTTCTTTTGCTGTAACTGAGAATGACAAAGGCTGATTTGTTGCAAAATAAGAATGCCAAATTCAGAACAACGCAAAATCCCCAAGACTGGCTGAGTTTCACGGAAGCTTGAAATTATTGGGGATATCTATGCTAGATGCTTTTAATAGTTTCCACAATGAAACATTGTCTCAAAATATGGTTGAAAACCCAAAGAGATTCTGGTGGTATGTAAAGTACACCAGTGGCAAAAAACAATCAATACCGTCACTGCGCGACAGCGATGGAAACATTACTGATGATGGTGTCATTAAAGCGGAGTTACTAAATACAGTTTTCTGTAATTCCTCCACGAAAGAAGATGAAGTAAATATTCAAGAATTCAAAATCAGAACAGCTGTTAGCATAAGTGACATAAAAGTAGATATCTTAGGTGTTGTGAAACAACTCAAATCACTTAAGAAAGGCAAGTCATCCAGTCCAGATGGTATACCAATCAGGTTCCTCTCAGAGTACGTAGACACAATAGCGCCTTTCTTAGCAATCATATACAACCGCTCACTTGACGAAAGGTCTGTTCCTAAAGACTGGAAAGTAGCACAGGTCACACCAATATTCAAGAAAGGAAGTAGGAGTAACCCACTGAATTACAGACCCATATCACTGACCTCAATTTGCAGTAGGATTTTGGAGCATATACTCTACTCAAACATTATGAATCACCTTGAAGAAAATGACTTACTGATACATGACCAACGTGGATTCAGAAAATATCATTCTTGTGCAACACAGCTAGCTCTCTATTCCCATGAAGTAATGAGTGCTGTTGACAAGGGATCTCAGATCGATTCCATATTCCTAGATTTCCAGAAGGCTTTTGATACCGTTCCTCACAAGCAACTATTAATCAAATTGTGTGCGTATGGAGTATCATCTCTGTTGTGTGACTGGATTCATGATTTCCTCTCAGAGAGATCACAGTTCATTGTGATAGATGGTAAATCATCAAGTAGAACAGAAGTGATATCTGGTGTTCTGCGAGGTAGTGTCATAGGCCCCCTGCTGTTCCTGATTTACATAAATGATCTAGGTGATAATCTGAGCAGCCCCCTTAGATTGTTTGCAGATGAGGCTGTAATTTACCATCTATGAAAATCATCAGACGATCAATTCCAATTACAAAATGATCTAGAGAGAATTTCTGTATGGTTGCAAAAAGTGGCAATTGGCACTAAACTAAGAAAAGTGCGAGGTCATCCACATGGGCAGTAAAAGAAATCTGATAAATTTTGGGTATACGATAAATTGCTCAAATCTAAGGGCTGTCAATTCGACTAAATACCTAGGAATTACAATTACTAGCATCTTAAATTGGAAAGACCACGTACATAATATTGTGGGGAAGGCGAAACAAAAACTGCACTTTGTTGGCAGAACACTTAGAAGATATGACAAACCCACTAAAGAGACAGCCTACATTACACTTGTCCGTTCTCTGCTGGAATATTGCTGCACGGTATGGGGTTCTTACCAGGTAGGATTGACAGAGGACATCGGAAAGTGCAAAGAAGGGCAGCTCGTTTCGTGTTATCGCGCAATAGGGATGAGAGTGTCACTGATATGATACGCAGGTTGGGGTGACAGTCACTAAAACAAAGGTGGTTTTCAGAATGAGATTTTCACTCTGCAGTAGAGTGTGCTCTGATATGAAACTTCCTGGCAGATTAAAACTGTGTGCCGAACCGAGTTCGAGTCTCGGTCCGGCACACAGTTTTAATCTACCAGGAAGTTTCAAAGGTGGTTTTCTTTGCAGCGAGCTCTATTTACGAAATTTCAATCACCAACTTTCTCTTCCGAATGCGAAAATATTTTGTTGACACCCACCTACGTAGGGAGAAATGATCATCATACTAAAATAAGAGAAATCAGAGCTCAAACGGAAAGATTTAAGTGTTCCTTTTTCCCACACACCATTAGAGAGTGGAATGGTAGAGAAGTAATATGAAAATGGTTCAATGAACCCTCTGCCAGGCACTTAAGTGTGGATTGCAGAGTAACCTTGTAGATGTAGATGTAGATGAAGTTGTTCAGAACACTTATACTGATAAAATATAGTTTTGTAAGCATATGAAAATTCTCAAAAATAACCTATTTCTCACATAATTATACAATGAAATTAGAGAACAATCATTTTGAGGGAGGACAGGCCTGTCTGTCTCAAAAATTTTAAAAAAGCACAAATAAGTTTAAGTCTACAATTGACAATAGGAGTACAAGTTCATTGCAGCACACATGAATGTTCAAAATTTCATAATATATCACAGTACAAATGGGTAATGATACAATCAATGGAAGATTATGCAGAAGTGATGTGAACAGTAAAATATGTGAATCCAGAATTTCAAATCAGCACAGAATCTTGTACATGTGGTCTCATACAAAGGAAAATTCCAGTCAGCTTTTACATAAAAATAAACTTGTGAATTGCACAGAATTTTTACTTAGCTGTTTCTGTGCCAACTACTACACTGGCATGCCAAAGAACAATACTGCAGCGTGAGTTTATCTCAGCCAAAATCATGAAAACAGGCAGCACCAGCAAAGCATGTTTTCTGCCTGTTGCAGCCAACTATTCACAGTTATTTAATGAGTGGGGAATATGTTGTAAACAAAGCTGTCATCTGCACACTTCAGAAAAACTGGTAGTGGAGGGGAGGATCCAGATGGCCTTGTTGCGAAGCAGCTGTTGAAATCAAGCATGTTATGTACAGCAGCATGTTGTGCCACAGGGTGGCCCACTTTGCTCATGGCCATTCATCCTTGTGGACAGCTAGTTGGTAGTCATACCAATATAAAAGTGGAGCAATGATTCAAGCAGAACTGGCATATGACGTGGCTGCTTTCACAAATGGCCTGGCCTCTGATGGAGTAGGACAAACCTGTGATGATGGGATGGAAATAGTAAGAGCTATACTCTGTTCATCATAAGAATAAACCTGATGTAGACATTACACAATGTATTCTTCCGTGTTTGCTGGACCCTCATTATATTTCATTTCACATGGAGCAGAAGCCATGTTTTATGCTGTGCATTATGCGCACATCAACTCAAGCGATAATACGGGGCAACAGCTTTACTGGTGCATTTAACTTGGGTAGCACTGGCCATGCAAGTGATCCAACTAACATGCAGTGATGTGAACAGCTGCAATAAAGATGTAAAAACAGACAAGCAGAGAACAATAGAGATTTGAATGTCGTTTAATTTTGAAACAAAAGGAAATGATACATGGTAAAACTCAGGCGATGTTCTTCTTGGTGATCAGATGGAAAACAATACACTCTCGATCTTAGCTAACATAGTATTGTAATTAAAAACAAGAGTGATAAGAATTCCTGATTTTAACAATGGTAATTTTTCTGCATGACCTATGTGCAGTGCAGAAGTGCACTGATGGAATTTTACCACATTGTTAAATACTGAAGCCATTGGAGGTATTACTGTCATTTGTCTGGTAATCTCTGAACACTTTCTGGATTGGACTCTGAGGAATACATTCAGTACTGCTACATTGATAACAAGGCGATCAGGAACAGAATCCCAAGCCACCAGAAAGTCCACATGTCCTCCTCCACTTTTATGACAGGCTGTTCTGCATTTTGCCATCGTTCAGCAGTGATGTGTCTCAAAGCTTTGTGCATTAGTTCCAGTATATTTGGAAACTTAAATGTCTTGTTATGTGTCACAACAAATTCCTTAACATGGCTGCAGATCAATTCTGTTGGGTTCAGATTGCAGTGTTAAGGTGGCAACTGTAAAAATACAGCATGTTTGCAGTGTGGTCGATGCCGTGAAAATTATTGTTTTCTGTGTTTCCATGATGCTTATCACTCTGACTCGTGTAAGACCACATCTGTCCTACAAAAGAATGGGCATATTCAAACAAAGAGTATCTGATTTTTCTCCAAACACTTTAATTGTGTAATGATTTCTTAACTTCAATTTTTTATAAAAGATCGATAATTAAGAATGTGTATTTTCAATGAAAATCGGAATTTGCGTGCAATATGTTATTAGAAACTAGAAGATGTGCATTTTTCTTGATAAACGATGTTAAGTATGAGTTAATTACCACGTATTTGTTAACTGTGTTCCACTTGCGTGTTTCACTATGAAGCAGGAAGCATTGTCATCCATTTTCATGGTACATATGAACAGTGGGACAATCAGTACACAAGTAGCACAGAGACTGTGACTGTACATGATTTTTGAAACAAAAATTACATAGCTAAAGTACGATTAAAAAAGCGTTCATGGCTGTTAATGCATCAGAATCTATTAAATTTTCATACACAGTGACATAGTAATAAGATTTATAATACATAAGTTGGACCTACTTCCATGGGCAGAACAACACCAGCATTCGAGAGCTACGGTTGCTGACCAGTCATCACATTTGTGTTTGTTTACATCAGGTTTATTCTTATGATGAACGGAGTATAGGTGGGTGGATTGGGCAGGTCTTGCACAGAAATGTGATCCCTGTGGCAAGGGGCTGGGATTAGGAGTGGTGTAGGGATTGACTAAGATGATGTGGAGGTTTCATGGGTAAAGGAACACCACTTTAGGGGAGATGGGAAGGATCATGAGTATGGAATGTCCCTACTTTCAGGGTGTGATGGTAGATAATCAAAGCCCTGATGAACGATGTGGTTCATTTGTTCTAGTATGGAGTGACAAATGGGGCACTTCTTTGTAGCTGGTTCTTGGGGATGGTGGGAGGATTGGTGGTGTGTGGGAACATGGTATGGGAAATCTCTTCTTTGGTTTGAGGGATAGTGCCTGTCTTTGAAGGCTTTTGTGAGACCTTCAGCATGCTGGGCAAGGGAGTTCCCTTCACTGCAGATTTCCCATCCTTGGGTAGTCAGGCTGTATGGGAGGTATGTTTTGGTGTGGAAGGGATGACAGCTGTTGAAATGCAGGCAGTGTTGGTGGTTTTAATGTGGACAGAAATATGAGTGGAGCCATCAGAGAGGAGGAGGTCAGTGTCTAGGAAGGTGGCATGCTGGGTTGAGGAGGACCAATGTAAATCGATGGGAGAGAAGTTTGAAGTTGTGAAGGGATAAAGATAGGATGTCATGGCCCCGAGTCCAGCTCAAGAGTCCACATCAAAGATACCATCCATTTCCTTCACCAACTCTCCACCATATCCACCTCTGTACCTCCTGGATCCCTACTCGTCACTTTTGATACAGCTTCCCTATACCCCAACATCCCTCATGCCCATGGTCTTGCTGCTATTGATCACTACCTCTCCCCTCAGACCCCAAACCTACTACATCATTCCTCATACACCTTACTAACTATATCGTAACCCACAACTACTTCTCCTTTGAAGGGAAGGTATGCATACAAATCCACGGCATAACCATTGGCACCTGCATGGCACCCTACTATGCCAACCTGTTTATAAGCTATCTAGAGGAAACTCTCCTAGCCTACCAAAACCCATGATCCGAAATCCATGGTCTGGTTCAGGTTCATTGATGATATTTTCATGATCTGGACTCAGGGCCAGGACTCCCTACTCTCATTCCTTCACAACCTGAACACCTTCTCTCCCATCCATCACCTGGTCCTCTTTAACCCAGTGTGCCAACTTCCTGGCTATTGACCACCTCCTCGCTGATGGCTCCATCCACACCTCTGTCTACACTAAGCACACCAACCACCAAGAGAACCTGCATTTTGAGAGCTGTCACCCCATCCACACCAAAAAATCCCTCCCACGCAGCCTGGCCACCCAGGGATGTGTATATGCAGTGACAAGAACTCCCTTGCCCAGTATGCTGAGGGTCTCACATATGCCTTCACAGGTAGGCACTATCCCACAGATCTAGTCTACAAACATATCTGCCATGCCATTTCCCATCACACCCTGAAGAACCAGCCTCAAGGGAGTGCCCCCTTTGTCACCCAATACCATCCGGACTGGAACAACTGAACCACATACTTTGTTAGGGCTTTGATTATCTATCAACATGCAGTGAAATTAGAGACATCCCACCCAATATTCTTCCCACCCCTCCTGAAGTAGTATTCCATCAACCATGCAACCTCCAGAATATCCTAGTCCACCCTGTGCCACACCCAATCCCAATCTCATAACACAGGGATCATTTCCCTGCGGAAGACCCAGGTGCAAGACCTGCCCAATCCACCCACCCAACACTTTGTATTCCAGCCCTGTCACAGGCTTAGCCTACTTCAGCACAGGCCAGGTCACCTGTGAAAGCAGCCATGTTATATACCAGCTGTGCTGCAATTATTGCACAGTTTTTTGTATTGGTGTTACTACCAACCAGCTGTCCACGAGGATGAATGGCCACCACCAAACTGTGGCCAAGAGCAAAGTGGACCATCCTGTGGCACAACATGCAGCTGTATATAACATGTTTGATTTCAATGGCTGCTTCACAATCTGGGCTATCTGGATCCTCCACTCCACCACCGTCAAAGATGGGAGTTATCATAATAACACATTATTCGCTTCCAAAATCATCCCGGCCTCAACCTATGGTAACCTACTGTGCCCACACCCTCCACCCAACTGTTTCCATCCCCTCTGTCCTGTAACCTCCTCACAGTTTGCCTGTTCTTACCTTCATTGTACAGTGCTCTCTGCCAGTACACCATCAGTCATTTCATCTTCTGTACTCCTTTCCTTTTTGGTCCCTTCCCCATGCCCTCCTCCACAGCCATATGATGATGTGCTTGGCAGCCCTGTCCCGCCACCTCTAGTCCCTGCGTGCTCTACCAGGCAGTGCTGATTGCTCTTCCCCCAACCATACCCTGCAACCTCTCCCTCTTCTCTGTCGCACTCCAGATTGTTAATATAGTTCTGGCCCTTGAACAGCCCAGATCGGAACCAGCTCAACTACTATGGTTGGAGTATAGTCGAAAGAGTTGCCAGTAAGATGAGGTACCGTAATATGACATCCCTACGCACCGCTATCAAAGCAGCATTCGCGAATACGGACAATGCTGTTTTAAGGGGTGCATGCGATCGCTTCAGAACAAGATTGGAGGTGCTCAATGCGGCTGAAGAGGATTGCTTCGAGGAATGTTACTCTTGAAAGATACCACTACTTATATGTAAAGAATTTTCATTTGTATTTTGTTTCAGTAAATTTGCTTTTGAAGAAAAGTTTCACTTGTCTGGATTTAAGTGTTGCACCCTGTAGACTCATACAGGAAACTGGTGGTGGAGTCTCTGGTGTCGATCACCATATCTGTAAGTAGCATGCCTTAGCTCAGTGCATCAAGTAATATCTGTGATGTGCTGGTGCGGCCAGTGGCATATGTGGCCAGTGCAGTGTACTGATCTGGAGCGAGAGAGGTAACTTAAAGTACCGGTATCTAAAAGCTTAGCACAGTTTGGGGATATACTTCACCTGTATCACTAGTGAATTTGACTCTGCAGTTTCGTTTTCAGGCACCTCAACATTTCTGAAGTCATATCTCCTGAACTGTGGCAAACAATTGTATAATTTTGCAGGTACATATGTTTCAAATAGAGTTTGTAGCAATGATGCAATAAATTAAAAGATCATACTTGGTGCAACAGCTTTACTGCATGAACAGCGAAAATATAGTAAGCGATAAACTTACTGGCTGTGAAGATAATGCTCTGCAGCAAAATATTCCTCCGAATTTGACAATAGTAATGGACAATGCACAGTACCACTCAGTCGTGATGGATAATGCTCCAACAATGCATCGGAGGAAAGTGGCTACTTTTCTCTGGGTACAAAGAAATGTTCTATTGGATAAAGTTGAACCTAGCTTGTGTAAGGGGAAGTTAATGAAGCTTTTAGTACTGTACAAGCCAAAAACTCCACACTACCTGGTCGACAAACTGGCTAAGGATAATGGGCATAGTTTAATGAGGCTTCTCCATATGCTCATTTAAATTTGACTGAGAATATATGGGCCTAGGTGAAAAGTAATGCGGTAAAAAAAAAAATAAATAAATTTACAGTTAGTGAGGTTGAAATGTTGACAGAAGAAGTAATTACAAGTGTGACCTCATAGGACTGGCGTCAAGTAGTGAGCCACACCTGTAGTTGAGAAGGCAAGGATTCATGAAGGACTGTGTAGAGTTTTGAGTAATACATTACTTCTCTTGTTGGTGTGTTAACATCTGCTTCTTTTGCCGTGACAGAATGCTGAAACATTGTATTATTAAACTAGCAGCTGAGGGTGAGACATGTCAATAGTTATGAGAAGTCCCATTCTCAGTATAAAAAAAAAAAGAATCCTATTCTTGATATAAAAACAAATATGCAGCTTCTTCACGTATATTGTTACAAAACCCACAGCAGTTCTCGTTTCACATGCTATTGATGGTCCTTAAAAATTACATTATTTCATTTTTAAAAATCTGTAGTTTCTTGAATATCATGGTAGGTATGGAAGTTTCACATATTAATCATAGGGCAAAATAATCTCCTCTTTCCATGCTATCATTTGCCAAAATCTTGTTTTGATCTCAGACCAGTTATGAGATATGAGGAATTTATGAATATTTCTTTCTGGCTTTTTCACTGTGTATTTGTTCATGACGGAGACTTTATATACATTCCATTTTCTCGACATTGGATACAGATTGCGATATCCTTCAGTGTTTAAAGAATAATTCAGTATGTTATCTAAATTTTATATGCAGCAACATATGACCTAACACACATTAAATGCAAATTCATAGTGGTCCCTGTTCCTCGCTGCAAATTTTAAGAATTTCGTGCATTAGTTTAGCTAATACCAGAATATGACAATAACTATGACCATTAACAAAATGATAGATAATTGATCATGAGGCTGACTGATGAAGTTATAAGATGTGCAAGATTCAGAGTTTATTACTGTATACTTTCTTTAAAAGCATTTGAGAAAAATTGCAGAGGGCCCAGCTTGCGCAGCTGACAGGTTACACGCTGAGCAGACCTCGCATTATTGGCGCCTGTTGATGTGTTCAGCACACATTGACAACTACACATCCCTCCACTCACTCCCTACTGACCTGGCAAAAGATGCAACTAATTTTAAATGCACTATAAATACTCTTATGCTCAGATACTGGATGAATATATTCTGGCTGTTTGCATGTTGTGAGCTTTGCTTCTTTTTCCCTGCACCCCCAGCCCCTTTGAGAGGTAGATGGTTCTTACACCCACAGTGGTTCTTTCCAGACAGTAAGTGATATGTACACCAAGTTAGGTGGAAATCGATCCAGTGACTTAGGAAAGAAATGTGGAACATACATACACCCACTGTTATAATATATGTCTTTTTTAATGCAGATACTGCTGATGATGGGCATTGTCCAAAAGTAGTCTGGTAAAATAACCTAATACCAACAAACAGCTAACAATTAATTATTAAAATAAATATTTATTATATCATATGAGTTGAGTTGGGTGTGTGTGTGTGTGTGTGGGGGGGGGGGGGGGGGGGATGTAATGTAGGGGTCAGAAAAAGGAAACAATTGTTAATTTATTCCAGTTGTCAAGTGTAACTTCTGCCGGTACAAACTTACGGCAACTGTCTACTTCAATTTCATTATAAGGTAAACTACTTCTGACAGCAACAAACACACCAGCACCAACTAAATTTAATCTATCTGTTCTTTACATCATTACGTCCTTGGTAAAAATTTCAGCTGAACTTATATCTGGCTTTAGCCAGCTCTTAGTTCCTATGATGATTTCAGCCTCAGTGTTTTTTATTAGTGCTTGGAGCTATAATTCTTTCCCGACACAGCTACGATAATTTACCAACAGAGCTATGACAATTTACAACTAAAATCCTAATTTTTTCCTGTGTGTGACCTGCACTCTTTGGAAGCTGAACCTCTGTTTGTACTTTTCTGTGATGCTCTAATCTGATAAACAGTGCAATTCACTCCACACTATGTAATCATCTCCAGTGTAATTAAGCGAATCCTGAAACCTCTCTATTGTATGGTGCAAGTCAAGGAATCTGCACCCTATATGCTCACAGAACCATCTGAAACTTTCATTGGTTTCTGCACCAAAGATTCTCAGTTGATTCTGCCGATGATGTTGCAAATGGTGGTCTCCACCATCATCTTGTAAGCAGGACTGGCTGTCTTTACCACTTCAGGTAGCCAATGGAATCCAGAGAGAATGTCTTCCAGTCCAAAAAGTCATATATCATTAGCACTGAAACGATCCACCACTTGCACTTGACTGCCATTCTTTGCTCTTCGTGGCATCCAGAAAGACCTGTTCCACATCAAAGATGATTCCAATCCCCTGCCCCACCCTCCCCAACTCCTCCCACTGGCACCAGTATACCTAAGTGACTCTACCATGCACATGACATCGGAACTCCCAACTACCAGTAATCGCATCCTCTGTGAATGCCAGGACCTCTCAGGCTGAGACGCTTCCACTGAAGTAAGGCTATTGACTGCAGCTGGCACAGGATCTTTATCCACCATGCTTTCACAGGATCTTTATCCACCACAGATAGCACCTATTTGTCAGACAAAACTGGGAAGGCCTTTCGATTAGTCCCTGTGGAAAGTCTTTTGCTGCCTGCCACACCTTGAGATAATCTCCCACTTGAGCACAGGTGAAGAGTCAACCACAATGTGGGCAATAAAAGCACTGACCACAGTAGTGGACCAATTGGAGGACATGTAGGATGTGTTGGACGTCCCTGGCATCCCTATGTCCCACACGTCACAGTGGTGTCCATTGCCAACAGTCTCCAGCAGCACGAGCAAAACCAGCGCTGCCTGAAGCTGCTATCTTCAGAATACTGAGAATATTACAGCCAACATGATCCAAATCAACAAATGTTATAAAGTTAGTTTCGTCCTTAAATCTATCAGATAATTTGTAGGATGATTATTGGCTTGGTTGTTCCCCCTGTACCCGGAAACAAAACTGATCTTCCCCAAAGTTGGCATATACCAGTCTTTCCATTCATTTGTAAGTAAGTTATGTCATTATTTTGCAGAGAAAGTAATGTACTCAAGAGTGGTTAGCCTTCTCAGCAGAAGTGGAATGCTTAATAAGTCACAGTTTGGATTTCAAAAATGCTGTTCTACTGAAACAGCAATATGTAATTTCACTGCCTACATAATACAGTCTTTAAATTGTAAAATGTCACCAGTGGGAATTTTCTGTCATTTGTCCAAGCAGTTGATTGTGTGAACCATAACATTATGTTACAGAAATTACAATTCTTTGGTATAAATGGAACAGCATGTGAGAGTGGTTTAAGTCATATCTGCAGAGCAGGAAGCAAAAAGTTTCTTTATATGTTTTAAGTGATTTAAGGAAATTTTCCACTTCATCTAACTGGTGTGAAATTACTTTAGGTGCCCCACAGGGTTTGATCATATGTCCCCTTCTGTTCTTGATATACATGAATGACCTTCCTTCTTATCTGAAACAAGAAGCTAAACTGATGCTGTTTGCTGATGATACAAGCATCATTATTAATCCAGTAAAAGAAACTCAATAGAAAATGATACAAATAACATCTTGGAAAAGTTTTTAATTGCTTTTCTGCAAATTGGTTTACTCTGAACTTTGAAAAAAACACAGTACATCCAATATTCTACTGCAAGGAGTACAGTTACTTCAACAAATATACCACATCAACAGAAGACAGTAGTCAGGGTAGAGCATACTAAGTTTTTGGGTGTACATATGGATGAGAATCTTCATTGGAAAATTCATATTTTGGATCTCCTAAATTTGGAACACGTGAGGCAATACTGACCCTACGACTTATCTTAGAAAATGGATTAAGGAAAGGCAAACCTACGTTTATAGCATTTGTAGACTTAGAGAAAGCTTTTGACAATGGTGACTGGGATAGGTAATAAAAATTTTAAGCTTCTCTCTCTCTCTCTCTCTCTCTCTCTCTCTCTCTCTAATGCACTTGGCACATTCCACATCATAATGTTTACTGTGAGGTTAATCAATGAAACATGTAACTGACTAACTAACTGACTTGTTAAACTAATTGTTTGGTAATATTAACACATGTCAGCACCTGCCTTCTTTGGGATTGTACTTATTACATTCTTCTTTAAGTCTGCAGATGTGTTTCCCGTCTCACACGTCTTGTGTACCAGGTGGAATAGTTTTGCCATGGTTGGCTGTCACAATGATTTCAATAATTCTCAGGGAATGTTGCCTACTCCAGGGGCCTTGTTTCAGCTTTGGTGTATCAGTGATCTGTCAAAGACTTATTGCAGTATCATATTCTCCATCTCATCTTCGTCTATTTCTATAATATTTTTGTCAGTTTGTTTCTTCTGTATAGCTCTTGTGCAGCGGTCTTTTAAACACACATTGTGAATGTATGCCAGTTAAATACTATACATTTTGGTCCAGTTTTCTGTCTCAATCTAATTGGAGTAACTTCTGTAGAAAGTTGTGTTTAAGATGTCTGTCTTTGGCTTATTATGTGAGTTTTTATTTATTTACCTTTTTAGTGTTATGCTTTCAGTTGCATTTCAGTATTTATTTCAAAAATTGACATACTGCTACCACTTTCAGTTCAAAATACCCCAATATTTTGCTATATGGAGACCTAAATATAGCTTTTTTAAAAATATGCTGTTGGCAATAAATAGTGAATACAATATGTTGAAATGATATAATATGGAAAACAGTAACAACAGACCTAACACTTCTGATGGTATATCCAATCACATCTGTTTGATATTAAGTACAATTATGTCAGGTATAACCAAATATATAGAAACTTTGCAACATGTAATGATATGTAAAGGACAGATGGATAACAAAAACAATATATGTTTTTGTTTTGATGACTGCTTTAAAATATATCTCACAGGAAGTTCATTTTAAGTGAACATCTATATTTTAAACATAATAAAGCACTATGGTTAACAAATTCTGAAAATTTCCTGAATTTTTGCCAAATAATTTGTGTGCTAGAGCAGTTTAAATAAAATGCCAAATTCCTGTAATTAGCATATACCTGTAATTACCATGTTGTTGTTGTTGTGGTCTTCAGTACTGAGACTGGTTTGATGCAGCTCTCCATGCTACTCTATCCTGTGCAAGCTTCTTCATCTCCCAGTACTTACTGCAACCTACATCCTTCTGAATCTGCTTAGTGTATTCATCTCTTGGTCTCCCTTTACGATTTTTACCCTTCATGCTGCCCTCCAATGCTAAATTTGTGATCCCTTGATGCCTCAGAACATGCCGTACCAACCGGTCCCTTCTTCTTATCAAGTTGTGCCACAAACTCCTCTTCTCCCCAATTCTGTTCAATACCTCCTCATTAGTTATGTGATCTACCCATCCAATCTTCAGCATTCTTCTGTAGCACCACATTTCAAAAGCTTCTATTCTCTTCTTGTCCAAACTAGTTATCGTCCATGTTTCACTTCCATACATGGCTACACTCCATACAAATACTTTCAGGAAAGACTCCCTGGCATTTAAATCTATACTCAATGTTAACAAATTTCTCTTCTTCAGAAACGCTTTCCTTGCCATTGCCAGTCTACGTTTTATATCCTCTCTACTTCGACCACCATCAGTTATTTTGCTCCCCAAATAGCAAAACTACTTTCCTATGTTACGTGGCTCATTTCCTAATCTAATTCCTTCAGCACCACCCGACGTAATTAAACTACATTCCATTATCGTCGTTTTGCTTTTGTTGATGTTCATCTTATATCCTCCTTTGAAGACACTGTCCATTCCGTTCAACTGCTCTTCCAAGTCCTTTGCTGTCTCTGACAGAATTACAATGTCATCGGCAAAACTCAAAGTTTTTATTTCTTCTCCATGGATTTTAATTTCTACTCCGAATTTTTCTTTTGTTTCCTTTACTGCTTTGCTCAATATACAGATTGAATAACATTGGGGATAGGCTACAACCCTGTCTCACTCCCTTTCCAACTGCTGCTTCCCTTTCATGCCCTCGACTGTTATAACTGCCATCTGTTTTCTGTACAAATTGTAAATAGCCTTTTGCTCCCTGTATTTTACCCCTGCCACCTTTAGAATTTGAAAGGGAGTATTCTAGTCAACATTATCAAAAGCTTTCTCTAAGTCTACAAATGCTAGAAACGTAGGTTTGCCTTTCCTTAATCTATTTTCTAAGATAAGTGGTAGGGTCAGTATTGCCTCACGTGTTCCGATATTTCTACGGAATCCAAACGGCTTCCTCTTTCATTTCTTAGCCCCAATCCATATTCACCTACTATATTTCCTTCTCTCCCTTTTCCTACGCTTGAATTCCAGTCACCCATGACTATTAAATTTTCGTCTCCCTTCACTATTTTAATAATTTCTTTTATCTCCTCATACATTTCGTCAATTTCTTCGTCATCTGCAGAGCTAGTTGGCATATAAACTTGTACTACTGTAGTACGCGTGGGCTTCGTGTCTATCTTGGCCTCAATAATGCTTTCACTATGCTGTTTGTAGTAGCTTACCCGCATTTCATGATTAAACCTACTCCTGCATTACGCCTATTTGATTTTGTATTTATAACCCTATATTTACCTGACCAAAAGTCTTGTTCCTCCTGCCACTGAACTTCACTAATTCCCACTATATCTAACTTTAACCTATCCATTTCCCTTTTTAAATTTTCTAACCTACCCGTCCGATAAGGGATCTGACATTCCATGCTCTAATCCATAGAATGCCAGTTTTCTTTCTCCTGATAACGACGTCCTCTTGAGATAGTGGACTATTTTACCTCCGGAATATTTTACCCAAGCGGACGCCATCATCATTTGTAATTACCATATTTTTACAAAAATAGAGGTAACTGCCATCATCATTGAATCCTTCATGTCAGTGGCACATTTACAGTTGATCAGTGGCAGCATAAAGAACACATTAGTGTAAGGCATATGGGGACATTTCTGTACAAGCAGCTAGTTGCAGTTTTAAAATACATTCAGAAAAGTTTCAGTCCCAAAAACAAATAATTGTTATAGGAACACTTATTTTCCACTGTAGATGAACTTATGAATGCTAGTATAAAATAATGAAGTTCAATACCTCAGACACTGCACCAGTTCACACACATGAAGTTTTATGCCTCTGAGTAAGTGTCTGTTTCTTTAATTTTTACCTGGTTTATTCATTTCATGTGAGAGCTTTAACTGTTGGTTTTTATTACAACTCTTTTACAAATATGACAGCTTAGAATAATTAGTGTGAACTTGTACAGAGCATGGCATTGCAACTTTCTACCTGACATACCTGAAGGCTTCATGTAAAAAAGTATTGAGTAACAAGTGTCTTATATTACCAAATAATGGAAATATGTACAGGGTTATTACAAATGATTGAAGCGATTTCACAGCTCTACAATAACTTTATTATTTGAGATATTTTCACAATGCTTTGCACACATATACAAAAACTCAAAAAGTTTTTTTTAGGCATTCACAAATGTTCGATATGTGCCCCTTTAGTGATTCGGCAGACATCAAGCCGATAATCAAGTTCCTCCCACACTTGGCACAGCATGTCCCCATCAATGAGTTCGAAAGCATCGTTGATGCGAGCTCGCAGTTCTGGCACGTTTCTTGGTAGAGGAGGTTTAAACACTGAATCTTTCACATAACCCCACAGAAAGAAATCGCATGGGGTTAAGTCGGGAGAGCGTGGAGGCCATGACATGAATTGCTGATCATGATCTCCACCACGACCGATCCATCGGTTTTCCAATCTCCTGTTTAAGAAATACCGAACATCATGATGGAAGTGCGGTGGAGCACCATCCTGTTGAAAGATGAAGTCGGCGCTGTCGGTGTCCAGTTGTGGCATGAACCAATTTTCCAGCATGTCCAGATACACGTGTCCTGTAACGTTTTTTTCGCAGAAGAAAAAGGGGCCGTAAACTTTAAACCGTGAGATTGCACAAAACACGTTAACTTTTGGTGAATTGCAAATTTGCTGCACGAATGCGTGAGGATTCTCTACCGCCCAGATTCGCACATTGTGTCTGTTCACTTCACCATTAAGAAAAAATGTTGCTTCATCACTGAAAACAGGTTTCGCACTGAACGCATCCTCTTCCATGAGCTGTTGCAACCGCGCCGAAAATTCAAAGCGTTTGACTTTGTCATCGGGTGTCAGGGCTTGTAGCAATTGTAAACGGTAAGGCTTCTGCTTCAGCCTTTTCCATAAGATTTTCCAAACCGTCGGCTGTGGTACGTTTAGCTCCCTGCTTGCTTTATTCGTCGACTTCTGCGGGCTACGCGTGAAACTTGCCAGCACGCGTTCAACCGTTTCTTCGCTCACTGCAGGCCGACCCGTTGATTTCCCCTTACAGAGGCATCCAGAAGCTTTAAACTGCGCATACCATCGCCAAATGGAGTTAGCAGTTGGCGGATCTTTGTTGAACTTCGTCCTGAAGTGTCGTTGCACTGTTATGACTGACTGATGTGAGTGCATTTCAAGCACGACATACGCTTTCTCGGCTCTTGTTCCCATTTTGTTTCACTGCGCTCTCGAGTGAAGTGCGGCTTCAGTCGAACAAAACTTTATGTGTTTTTCTACGTATCTGTAGTGTCTCGTGACCATATGTCAATGAATGGAGCTACAGTGAATTTATGAATTCGCTTCAATCATTTGTAATAGCCCTGTATCTAACTTTCTAACTTTAATGTATATAGATTTCCTGTAACTCTTTCCACATCTGAGTGTGTTAATCCACTACAATAATGAATGAAATAGGTGATGGGCTGAAGCTCTTGCAATAAGGTGTTGCCATAAGAATTCACCAGCTACCAGAAGAGTTTACAGGACACTGGGCAGTAAATATTCATCTTCATCCTGCCATTTTTGCAGGATATTATTGAAGATTCATTCATTCAGTAATTCATTCAATCATTCATTCATCATGTTCCATAAATCCTATTGTGAAGCAGAGCCTTCAGGAATGTGGAACAAGTAAGGCTGTACGTTAACAAGCAGGAGCAGTCACTGCTGGCTCATCTGTAAAGTGTGCTGACAATGAAATGTGACTAATACTAATCTGCTGAAACTGATAACTATGGTAATCACTTCTAAATCCATACAGTTATAAAACTGTATTTATGAATGTATATACCTCATCGCCTCCTAAATTGCTGGATCAAATTTCAACCAAAAGTGGTACACATATCACTTACTTTCTGGAAAGAACCAGTGTGGAGGTAAGAAACACCTACCTCAAAGGGTTGGGGGTGAAAAATAAGTGTAGCTCATGACACACATATAGCCAGACTATATTCATCCAGTATTTAAGAATAAGAGCACTTAGTGACTTGCAAACCAACTTTACATGTAATTTCAAACTTTTACAAGACTTTTTCTCACTGATACACCCCCCCCCCCCCCCCAACACACACAAAATGATGAAAGGAAAAAAGAGTTTATCCCTTACTGCATTTTCATGTTCATGCAGTAAAAATGCTGAATCATCCATGACATTTTAATTTATCAGTTTTCCAGTTTTCACATATGCCACAGAATGTACCTGCAAGAACATATCATTATATGACACATAGATCAGGAGATACATTATCGTAAACACTAAACTCAGAGAAAAACTGTGGCATCCTGCATAATTTATTATGTCTTTATTACTAAACACGTCACAGACAGTATCCACATATGCCACTCAATATACCTGCAAAATTATATCATTGTATGACACAAAGTTCATTAGCTGTGATGTCCTAAACATTGACTTACATGAAAACAAAAGTGCAGGGTGAAATTTGCTAGAGGTACATGTGAAATTTGGGTATGAATATACACAAAACATATGTGACATGTATAAACCCAGGTGAAGCAGTGGATAGAAAGCTTCTCGTAAATCCACCTGTTAATACACATGTTAACACAACTGCTTCCAGAACTGGGAAGTACACTGGCCCCAGATTGAATCCACCCAGTGGATTAATGATGATGGATCAGTATGCTGGCCAACCTGGATATGGTTTTTAGGCAGTTTCCCACATCCCGCTAAGTGAGTACTGGGCTCGTTCCCATGTTCTGCCTCAGATACACACTACACAAACATTTAGAACACTCTCTCACACTTGTGCCCAGAATTTACTGTATACACAGTCAGACTGGGTACAGTGCTACTGTCCTGGAGGTGAATAAGAGACTGATGACCTATGACCTTCACAGTTTGGTCTCCTTAACACTAAATCAGCATCAGCAGAGAGAGTGAGCGAGAGAGAGAGAGAGAGAGAGAGAGAGAGAGAGAGAGAGAGAACCACCAGCTTCCTATTGGAATCTGATTGATAAAGTGGTGATGGAGAGAGAAGGGGAGAGGAGGAGATGGACTAATAGGAAATGGGACAATGCTGGGTCCTCAGCTAGTTAGAAATAAATTAAAAATTTGAAGCACGAGATTGGCTACATAACCTGCACAAGAAGCAATTTAAACTACATTTCTTGGCTAATCACATGGACATAATCCCAGACAACCATAACGTTGTTATTGAGAAATATGTGGATGGTTCCAAGTGGACATTTCTCAAAGGGAAAGTGTTATCAAGGCAAATGAAATGCCTCGATGTTGCCCAATTACAACTAAACCTTATGAGAAGACATTCCTTGAGCAAAGTATCAGGAAATCAGAAGGATGTTTTTTTATGAATGTTTCTTCACTATTCTTTACTCTAACATTGCTCATTTCTTTGAGTGTTTTGTGTACTGATACAGATTTCATGACCATTTCAGATTTAAACTCTTGTGGTGAGTGTCATTTTCCAGATACATGTAATGTATAGGCTCTTGTGAGAGGGGAAAACAGTTTTCTAAGTCAAATATTATGAAACAGATGGGAGTAATTTACAGTTATGAAACTTATCCCAAGATTTTTTTTGTTTTGGATTTTTTTTTTGTTTTTTTTTTTTTTTTTTTTTTTTTTTTTGTTTTGGATTTTTGTGTTCTAGGGATACTTCAACTCCCTCCTGAGTGAGAAGATGGGAATGAACCTACACGTCAGTTTATTATGTCCAGGTCCCACATTCAGCAACTTTCTTTCTGAATGTTTCACTGGCAGGCCAGGTGAGGTGAGTGCCACTATTTAGGATTACATATTTTCATTATTGTATAGCTTCTTCCAGGTGGAGTGGCAGAAATGTTATAAAAATGATTAATACATAGAAACTCAGTTACAAGAACTTTCTTTGATGTAGCAGTGAACAAAAAACAGATGTGGTAGTGAACAAGTAAATGAGGCTGCATCACAGAAAATATATTTAGAACAGAAGAAAGGGAGGATATTAAGTACTGGCAAGATTACTGCAGATAGATTGAGGAAAAAACAATGACTTTCACAATCATTTGGAAGTTTATAACCCAACTAAACCATCACAAATGAGCAAAATCTTATGAAATAGTAACATTTTTGCCAGATGACTCATTGTGGTGCAATATTCACTTTATTCCTGTATCGATCATGACCTGGAGCTATTTGCAGATGGTTCGGTAATACCATGATGTATTAGTCCACAACTAAAAAAATGCAATTCTTGCACTCAGAACCTTATTATTGAATATCTGATACTGTGAATTGCAGAGTTGCCATGTAGGTGTAGATTAAACTTACTTCAAACACTAGTGCATGACACTTACTAAAATGCCAACATGCCAAATACTATCTAGTCAAAACTGCACCAAATTGTGAACAAAAAACCTTTAGTCTATCTTAGTGCAACATATCAATAACAAAGACAAAACAAGTCACCAGCAGGAAAAGAAAGGAAAGCAGCAAGAACCATCTGAAGATGGATTTGTAATAATTCCGAAACTGGGCATTGTTTGACTTAAATAAACTTTTTAAACCATACTTGGGGCTGGTTACTGCTTAAATGGTAAACCTTATAAATGTGCCAAATATTTGATATTGTCAGCATTAATTGTTGTTTACAGGAACTATGTAAAGTGGAAACATATTGTTTTAGGGATTGAAAACAATGTATATGACTTGGGAACCATTACATTTTTACATTACTATGAGACACATACAGGGTGCTAAAATTACATCTATCCGTGCTTGTAACCTTGTGCATATTATCATTGTGGAGGCAAGTGAAACTGTCCATACATGGTACTACAACATGAATAGAGTGATAGTTGTAATTTGGCAATGGTTCTGGCAGGTTCCAGAGGATGGGTAAGTTCTCACCTCACTGTGTCAATTGAAGGGCTTATTTAAATAGTTGTACAAGTCCACTTTTGTTCATTCTGAGATACACAGTCCTAAAGTTAAATGAGCGCTGAAAAATCTGCAGTTAAGATACCAGATATATTCAAGCATATGGCTTCTTGCTAGAGATGAACCTTTCTTTCTGTTTGTTTGGACCATTAATGTCAGATACGTTATAGACAGAAATGTGGAGGTAATGGACTTGTACCACTATTGAAATAAGCCCTTAAATTGGCAAGAGGTCTGGTGATCCTGATGGCCAGGGCAGTTGGTATATACCATCAACACCACATTATGTCACAGCTGTAATATGTGGATGTGCACTGTCCTGCTAAAAAAAATGGATGTAAAAAAAATAATAAAATGCAGATCACCTTCCTGTGGAAGAAATGGGAATAGCTTGGGGATAACAGCCTGTGTGATGTGATTTAGCAGGCAAAAATCTGGTTACTTTTCCCTACAGACATGCCAAATGTAACTATAAGTTGCCACTGATGGCCACCACACATCGTGAAGCCTGGGGTGGGACCTGTGGGCGAATGCACTCTGGAATAAGCAGCTAACCAGCTCCATGCCATACACATGTACATCCATCACTCACATATAGACAGAACCTATTCTAATCAGGAAGAGAACAGATCACCATTCCACTCTCCAGTTGACTCTTTCATGACACAAGAGTAGCCATGATTGGCAGTGTCATGGGGTCAGTGACAGCCTGGCCAGATTCACATATGATCTGAATTGCGCTGCAAACAGATTATTCTTAGTGGTCCTCAGTGACATAGCAGATGCAACATGTGCCCACATTTCATCCCTGGATGATGTTCAGTTGGCCTCTAATGCTTGCACAGTGCATCTGTTTTCATTTGCGTCTGTACGACATGGCCATCCAAAACCTGATCTGTAGGTGTAAAGTGTTCCACAGACCACTGTTTAGAGCAGTGACACACCACTAATACATTGTGCCCAACATCCAACAGCCCCACTATGCAAGCACATTCAAATGGCTTAACTTGTGCAAAAGTTGTACATATTTGTCAAGAGGGCATTATTGCTCCCTACCGTGAATGTTGCAAACACTGTTCAGCTCTAACATCCGCAGTTACTGCTCACAGAGTTGAAACAGAAGGTGCACAGCCAGGCCTTCTGAGTGCCATCTGATTGCTAATGACAGTAATAAATGAATCACTAACACTGCAACCCCTCAATAAACTAATGGAGTGGTTAGGATTCTTTATTAAAATATATGTCTTGACAATCTCCAATGCAAGTAATCACACTTGATAACTAGTTTTAGTCGCATGTGATGGTCATTGTCAGATCTAAAAATACAATAAATTAATATCTTAATAAATAACTGTATCTGTAGGTTACATGGGCTGAAAATATTTAAAATTTAAAATTCTTAAAATTTTACCTGATTAATCATGAGTTGTGAAGAGTCAAAACTCTTTAATAAGTACATAATCAAAGATATAAAACAAAGGTAACAGCACAGTAGTACACTTGTTACAAAAATCCATGGCATCTAACATTTTACTAAACCCACTAACAATCTTAGAGACCCATGTATGTTGTGGATCAGTTTGGGAGGAAAGAAGGTGAAACGGGGAGAAGAAAAGTACTGATATTGTATGGTGTTAAAATATAACAAAGAACTGTCTAAAAGGTGTAATACAATTATTTGGTTTAAATAAGAAACAATTTAGATAATGCACCTGACATTAATATCTGAAACATCTTGTTAAAATTTATAATTTAAATGAAAACATTGATCTAAAATACTGTGTGCACTCAACTTTCACCTGAGTGTGTCAGGTGTGTTATGCTTGTGTGCACTGGCTCAGTTTGCCTGCAGCCATGCTGCCACTCAGCCACACTCTCAGCGAGTGTGGCAAACTGCCAAGGTGTTCTGCTTAGTGGGGCTGTAGCAAAGCAGAAGAGTTCCTGCAGACTGGGGCACCTGAGTACATCATCAAAATTCCTGAAGTACACTGTATTTTTGAAGTCACAGTGGAGACTGATTATTTTATCTGTTTCTTTCAGGTGATGTCCATATATTTCAAGAGGGCAGGTACTATTACGATAAAAGAGGAACATGACCACAATTACTATCTTCATACATTTTTATAGACTATAGAGGAAAGGTACCAAATACAGTAGCACAAGTTTCAAAAAAATTTGAAACTCTTCTTTTTCAGCTAAAACATGATACAGTTAAATTAATTTGTAACTTTAGTGCTGTTGGTTTATATAAAATTAAGTGCAATGACTTTCATAAAAATATATAGATCAGACTGGTAGAACTTTTGACACCCAATTTAAAGAACACACTGTGCTATAAAATAATAAGACAGCATTTAGGGATGACCTAACTTGAACAAAATGCTTAGTAGGAACAATAGAGACTCATCTTCAAATTTTACACATGGCTGTTAACGAATACCTTTTGAAGTTGTTGGTAGAACATAAAACATATGGACATTACCTGAAACAACCAGATAAAATACTCAGTCTACAGTGTTACTTCAAGAATTCAGTGTGTTTCAACAAATTTCAGATGGTCCAGTGAGCAGCTACTATCCAGCTTTGCTACAGCCCCATTCAACAGAAAAACATCTTAGCAGCTCAGCATACTTGCTGGCAGCATGGCTGAGGGGTAGTGTGGCTGCAGGCAAACTGAGCCCACTGTACACAATCATAATACATTTCAGACACGCCGTAGTGCAAGCGGTGTACACTCATTGTTTTAGTTCAACATTTTAATTTATTTATAATTATTTTCAAAATTTTAACAAAATGTTTCGTGTATTCATGTTAGGTGCAATATTTTAATTGCTTCTTAGTTTTAAATTAATTGTATTACGACAGTTAGACAGTTCTTTGTTAAATTTTAACACTGCACAATATCAGTATTTTCCCTCTGCTTCTCCCAGCTATCTCCCTCCCCTACCCATCATCCATGATACATGGGTCTGTATGGTTAGTGTGTTTAGTAAAGTGCTAGATGCCATGGAATGTTCTCACAAGCATACTATTGTTCTGTTACCTTTGTGTCACAGCTTTTAAAGAATTCTGACTTTTCAGAACTCTTGATTAAACAAATACAGTCTTAGGAATTTCAAATATTGTGAATCTATGTTATCTGCTTATTCAAGTACAATTTTAAATGTTTTCAATAAATATTTTCACAGAAATAGTTCTTTATTCATGTTGTAACGTATTTTTATTTTTAGATGATCATTACATGTGATTGAATCTAGTGTGACTATTTGCAATTGAGATTGTGAGAATAAATATTAAAAGAAATTGAAGAGTTGCAGAATCTCTCATGACAATATGTTATCCATTGTGATGATTATTTATTCAGTTTTGATTCTGGGACAAAATATATAACAAATTATGTAACTTATACAATAACATAGAATATTCTTGTGTGAAATATGTAAAATTCACTATGAGGCATTCTACACTTGTTATTGTAATACTAACTGCTAACTTATCAAATTATATTGGCCAGGGTATGCGGAAGTGTATGCCACATGGCAGTATGACACAAGCCACAAGATGAAAGACCTTTATCTAATTTGCACCTTTTTACAAATAAAAGAGCAAAGGCCTTATTTTGCATATTTAAAAAAATCCATAGTATCATAATTTCATTAACAAGCTATGCCAATAATTCAGACCTCTGAATATGTTCTAAAATTGCACAACAGACAAAGTCAGCGATAGTGATCAGTAGTTTGTGATTCACTTATACTACCTTTCCTGTAGGCAGATATGACATGTGCTCTATTCCAACCATTGTGCACAGGATTTTGTTTCAGGGATCTACGGTACATTATGCTTAAAGAGTGGCTAACTAAGCTGCAAATCTCTCTTAGGCTCCAGCCTGATTTTATTGCAGCTCTACACATCTTTATTACCACAGTAGGACTGAAACAATTGTTATTGCTAGTCCCTGCAATAGTGTCTATTCATCATCTAATTTTTCCTGAATAGTCTCTGTACTAGTGCATGAAAGTATGCTTTCTTGTGCATGGATGCATGACACAATTCATTATGTATCTGGGAATCAGTTGTGGTTGCCCCCCCCCCCCCCCCCCACACACACACACACACACACACAACAGCTGTGTTGTCCACCTGTATTTTCTGGGTTAGTGTCTACAAAGCTTATTGAATTACAAACTTCATTTTATTTCATGAAGTCGATTCTATGATGGAAACTTTTTAACTGAGCATGTGTGATGCCTGTTTGTGATGTGTACTGTCTAAGAAGATATGGGTATAATCCACATATCTGTTGTAGTACTTCAGTCTACCAGTGGTCTGCTTGAACTGTGTAAAGAAATTTCATTCTAAAGTAGTAATAAATATATCTGCTAGGTTGTTTGCTAGGCAACAACTCATTGCCATCCATCTTTCTGCATGTCTGTATCCTCTCTAGAGCTGAAAGAATTAAAAGACTTATGAGTTTAAGCAGATCAGTGATACTATTAATTTTCGTATAATTTTTCAAGTTATGTTCTGTAATATTGATGGTCTAAGTGACTGGCACATTTGGATAAAGATTAGTAATTTCAAAAGATATAAACATTTGTATAAAGACTGGTAACGTCAAAAGATACAATGCTCTCATTGTTAGAAAATACTTGTTGGCCAATATTAATATCGTAAGGCAATTGGCAAAAATATTGTCATTTCATAAATACAATGTGACTGAGTTCTGAGTTCTAATGAAGTAAAAGGTGGTAGTAAAACTCCTCCTTTACTTTAGGTAACCTGGTACATCAACATATACTATCTGATCAAAAGTATGTGGACATCTGAAACTTCCTGGCAGGTTAAAACTGTGTGCTGGACCGAGACTCGAACTCGAGACCTTTGCCTTTCGCAGGCAAGTGCTCTACCAGCAGAGCTACCCAAGCACAACTCATGGCCCGTCCTCACAGCTTTACTTCTGCCAGTACCTCATCTCCTACCATCCAAACTTTACAGAAGCTCTCCTGCAAATCGTGTAGAACTAGCACTCCTGGAAGATAGGATATTGCAGAAACATGGCTTAGCCACAGCCTGGGAATCTTTCCAGAATGAAGATTTTCACTCTACAGCAGAGTGTGCACTGATATGAAACTTCCTGGCAGATTAAAACTGTGTGTGTAGAGCTCTTTCCCGCGAAAGGCAAAAGTCCAGAGATCGAGTCTTGGTCCAGTACACAGTTTTACTCTGCCAGGAAGTTTCATATCAGCACACACTCCACTGCAGAGTGAAAATTTCATTAATTATGTTGACATCCATGAGGAAAACCATGATACCATGACACCTCCTTCTTAGTGCTGCACCTCTTGGCACTACACATGATGGCAGGTAACATTCTCCTGGAATTTGCAAAACTGAAATTATTCCATTGGATTTCTACAGAGTTTAGTGTGCTTCATCACTCCAAATCACCCCTTTACATTCATACACTGTCCATTGGCATCACTCTTTACACCCCCTGAAGTGTTACCTAGCATTGACAACAGAAATGTTTGGTTTATGAGGAGCTGCTCAACTGTTATACTGTGTTTTTTTAAGTCCCTACACACATCTTTGCACTTGCTGAACTTTGGAACTCATGAATGATTCCTTCCACTGATTACAGGCAAATTTTCTTACAGCCATCCTCTGTGATGTTTGGCAATCCCTGTCTGTCAGTTCATGGGGTCTGCCAGGTGTTGGATTAGCTGTGGTTGTTTCTTCACATTTCCACTTTTCAGTCACACCACCAACAGTGGACTTGGAAGGATTGAAATGTCACTGACGGATTTGTTAATCACTTGACATCCAATGACTAGTCCATGTTCGAAGCCACTGAGCTCTCCTTTCGGATCTGTTCTGCTGTTACTGTTTCTCTACTGACAATGCAATGTTCCATGCCTCCTTTTATACTGTTGAGTCCACCTCTCGTAACATCTACTGGTCAATGCCACATTACGTAGGACTGTTCAGATATGTTTGATCAGACGTACCTCTTTACTACACATTGCCTGACAAAAAAACTGAAGCATGCAGAAGGGGAGTTGGAAATAAATGAAGCTTCGTGGGTTGAGATGGTATGTGATGTTATTTCTATGATTACAGAATCTAGTCAGATTTACCAAGAATTTGGCAGTATGAGCCCATTTATCACTATGCCATTTAACCCCATCTTGCACTGATTCAGTAGGGAAAGGGGTCATAAAACTGTGACATCTGCAACAATCTGACACCTTAGGTTCACTGTCATCTATACAGTCCTGTTTTGGCTCCATCCTAGTTTCATTTGTTCCCAAAACTTAAGGAACACCTTTAAGGACTTCA
Organism: Schistocerca piceifrons; assembly: GCF_021461385.2. Taxonomy (NCBI): domain Eukaryota; kingdom Metazoa; phylum Arthropoda; class Insecta; order Orthoptera; family Acrididae; genus Schistocerca; species Schistocerca piceifrons. Next base: position 538,722,611 of record NC_060149.1, read on the forward strand.
CTTTGGTAGTGATGGAGCAGTGCTAGCAGAGGTGAGGTTGTGGCTTTGTCAATGAAGTCAAATGTTCTGGAGATGAAGAATAAAGATGCAGAAAGATGATAACATTTGTTTTATTTAACAAGCTTTAAGAGTTTTTGCATAAATACACTCCTGGAAATGGAAAAAAGAACACATTGACACCGGTGTGTCAGACCCACCATACTTGCTCCGGACACTGCAAGAGGGCTGTACAAGCAATGATCACACGCACGGCACAGCGGACACACCAGGAACCGCGGTGTTGGCCGTCGAATGGCGCTAGCTGCGCAGCATTTGTGCACCGCCGCCGTCAGTGTCAGCCAGTTTGCCGTGGCATACGGAGCTCCATCGCAGTCTTTAACACTGGTAGCATGCCGCGACAGCGTGGACGTGAACCGTATGTGCAGTTGATGGACTTTGAGCGAGGGCATATAGTGGGCATGCGGGAGGCCAGGTGGACGTACCGCCGAATTGCTCAACACGTGGGGCGTGAGGTCTCCACAGTACATCGATGTTGTCGCCAGTGGTCGGCGGAAGGTGCACGTGCCCGTCGACCTGGGACCGGACCGCAGTGACGCACGGATGCACACCAAGACCGTAGGATCCTACGCAGTGCCGTAGGGGACCGTACCGCCACTTCCCAGCAAATTAGGGACACTGTTGCTCCTGGGGTATCGGCGAGGACCATTCGCAACCGTCTCCATGAAGCTGGGCTACGGTCCCGCACACCGTTAGACCGTCTTCCGCTCACGCCCCAACGTCGTGCAGCCCGCCTCCAGTGGTGTCGCGACAGGCGTGAATGGAGGGACGAATGGAGACGTGTCGTCTTCAGCGATGAGAGTCGCTTCTGCCTTGGTGCCAATGATGGTCATATGCGTGTTTGGCGCCGTGCAGGTGAGCGCCACAGTCAGGACTGCATACGACCGAGGCACACAGGGCCAACACCTGGCATCATGGTGTGGGGAGCGATCTCCTACACTGGCCGTACACCACTGGTGATCGTCGAGGGGACACTGAATAGTGCACGGTACATCCAAACCGTCATCGAACCCATCGTTCTACCATTCCTAGACCGGCAAGGGAACTTGCTGTTCCAACAGGACAATGCACGTCCGCATGTATCCCGTGCCACCCAACGTGCTCTAGAAGGTGTAAGTCAACTACCCTGGCCAGCAAGATCTCCGGATCTGTCCCCCATTGAGCATGTTTGGGACTGGATGAAGCGTCGTCTCACGCGGTCTGCACGTCCAGCACGAACGCTGGTCCAACTGAGGCGCCAGGTGGAAATGGCATGGCAAGCCGTTCCACAGGACTACATCCAGCATCTCTACGATCGTCTCCATGGGAGAATAACAGCCTGCATTGCTGCGAAAGGTGGATATACACTGTACTAGTGCCGACATTGTGCATGCTCTGTTGCCTGTGTCTATGTGCCTGTGGTTCTGTCAGTGTGATCATGTGATGTATCTGACCCCAGGAATGTGTCAATAAAGTTTCCCCTTCCTGGTACAATGAATTCATGGTGTTCTTATTTCAATTTCCAGGAGTGTATTTTGGGTGCATTACTTTTCAGCACACCCTAATAAGATATAAATATTATAAAAAATCATATTTTGTGTAAATTTGTATTAAATAATAAAATGAAATAAAAGTGGTATTTATGTCAAGAATGACAGCAAAGCAAGTGGAGCTATTGCACTTGACTAAGTTTCATCATCCCATCCACTGTTGCCACTCTATTTTCCCCTGACCTTATTTCCACAAAAAACTGATTGCTCTGTCTGTTTTCTTGCTGTACATTTCCCCATTCGTATCCAGTTTAAAGAGTTTGTGTGTCAATACAATACACACTCCACTTGCTCACACCATAATCTGAGAGGTACATGACATACATCACAATTTCAGTCCATTAGGAACTGCAATTTGGTCATGTTACAATGGTGTTGTTACTACTGCTTTCTGGAGAAGTATATTGTGACTGTAGCATAAGGCATTCTAGTATTCATCATGCATTATACTCAAAATTTTCAAAATGTTTCACAGAAATTCAACAAGGCAGTAAGCAAGGATGATAAACGTATGACAACAGAACGCTGTGCTCATCTTTGTGCTGTTGCTCTTGCCAATAAACAGTGTGAGGCATGGATGGGTATATTTCCAATCATACCTCTACTCTATCTGTTGTATTTTCCCAATGTGGGGAAGTTGTAAGTATTTGTGCATCAAGTATCAAATTAAGTACATTTCCTTCTATAGCAATATAATCAACTGCTGACGTTATTTTCAGTGTTTGGAGGCGCCTTGGACCAAAGTGGCTGTTAAAATTGAGAGACAGCAAAGAGTCAATTAAAACAGAATAGTGTTGGGGACAAAGTAACTACAGTAGAGAAATATTTTTAGGGCCTGTAAACAAGAGAAAAATAATGTAACTAAGTAAAAAGGCATAATTGTATTTTGTGTAATAATCAGGAAGACAATATATTATGCATTATATTGTCCTGAAAGCAAATAATGGAAGGAGTTAAGGTAACCATTATCTTTTTTGTTTGCCAATTTATTACGTATTGTTTATTATGACTTGTGTCTACCTCACTGCTCCTTTTTTCAGTATATACCATTTTATTGCAATTAGAGTGTCTGAATATAGTTACAACTGTAACAATATTTAAAGGTAATCAAGACTTGTCCCACCCATGAATGGATAAGATATTATGCAGTTACTACTCTCAGATGGAAAAGCTTGTAATGTTGTACAGTCAATGAAAATTTTATAAAGTTAGAAGAAATGTGACAAACCAAAACTTATGGGTTATTTGTAAAGGTCATTGTACAAACACCAATTTGTGTCTTGCAGGCCCATATTTAACATATCATATTTTTAATAAGTCCTACTTTTTATTATATTTACTTCAGTGTCTGTATTGCTGGACATTTAATAAAGATAAATTATGGGTCAGTAACCATTAAGTTCCACGTGTGAAACTCTACACAAGATAATAAATATAGGAGTAACACAAATCCTTTCATAAATTGTGTGGAGACTGGAGCAGAGATATGTATTTGAGTTTTGTTAATCTTTGCTTTATGTATAAAACCTTGATTTTTGAAAGCAGATTTAGTGTAATGCTATTAATTTTCTTCATCATAGCTTATTTGATTTTTAAAATTTTTTTAAATTTATATTTTACCTTTAGAAAAACAAAAACAGTTGTGTTTTACTTTATTTTAGTTCAAAAGTAAGGGCTTGAACAACATTAATATTTACTTAACTGTGTTGATTTGATAACAATACAGCAGAAACTTAAATAGCATACTAGATACAAATGGATGGATAAGGTACTTACACTGTAACAAACTGAAACATAAATCGTAAAAATCTTAATGAGGAAGTCAAGCAACAAACTTACGTACAAATCATGCACCACTCTCACAAGGAAAGTGTCCAATCTGACATGTTGAAGCCATGTCTTGAAATTTTTTATATGGGAAGAATGTCAAAATTTTAGCTGCTAAGACTCAGTGCAAGTTTTTTTTTAAAAACCGCTAAAAATTGCCAGATTCATAGCTCACAGGTGGCTGGAAGAATGTATACACCTGCTGTAGCTGTGTGGCAGACAGTGCACGTGCAACAAGGTTAACAGAAAATCAGTTAGCAGGTAACATGGCACAATGCAATCGTAATTTGTAAAGTGAATTTCAGTTAACATTAATAGTTTCTCTGACACTATTGTTCATAGTTACTATTTACTTGAATTTGCAACTCATTTAATATCCATAATAATTATGAGTTGCTTTGTGGTATCGTTAAGTGTTAACAATGAAGATAAAAGTGAATTAACTTTCTTTGTGGTTTCATTGTATATGCCAGCTAATAGCACTTGTCTTTGTGCAGGTTAGAGAGTTTCATAGCAATGTGGAATCCAGTTAATGTTTTCAACCTTGCAAAGATGAAATATGAAGGAAGTGGCATGCAGTGAAAACGATCTATTTCTCTTAAGACCTACATATATGTTATTTATTAGTTAATTTCTTGGACATTCATTAGAAAATGTGGAAACATTAGAAGAAGCAGGAAATAGCTGACTGTTCTGTGAACTTTGATTCAAACAATGATTGTTGTGCTAGTTGAAATCCAGAACAAAAACACAGTACTTTTCTAGCCCAAAGAAAACATGTATGGTAATAGCTTTCAGTATCAAAGAAAGGCTGTAAATTTTTTTGATTAAATGAAGGAGGGAGAAAATACTTAAAGTTAAACAATGTGCAAAGCCAGTTCTGTTTCATAAAATCTGAACATGAACTGCATAAATGGAACAAAGATTTACACAAAGTATGAAATATTTTCCAAAATGAAACTCTCAAAATTGTGAAAGAAAAACTATTCGGAAGATTTAGAACTCCTTGTGAGAGTAAATGCCCCATTATCAAGGGGGTGTATGTGACTGGATCCTCTGAATTGCAAGTGAGACTAACATTACTGTTTTCCATGCATCTTCAACCTTGTTAAACAGTTCAGGAAATCATATGGAAAAGAAAGTCAGAAAATTATGAAGTTTATGTCAAGTAAACACGTGAAGATGTGATTCATAGGTAATACTATAAAAAATCATAGCTGATGTAAAGACAGAACCTCTTGTTATCCACTAAAATGATGTGTATAAAGCCAGTCAGTCAGATTTCATGCAAGGACTGCATGCAAACCACACTTTATCATTCTGAACGAGAAAAAGACAATGTCACTTGTGCAGTCAACGAATACTATGACACATTCATATACAAAATACCAGTGATAAGTACCTGTGGATTACTGTTTCTGCAGCTTTACACCTGTCTTCAGGAACCTCAAGACAAATTAAGGAGAAAAAAAAAAAGTTTAGTAGGAAAAATTTTATAATCAGCATAGTAAAATCTGGTGGAAAAATGGAAGAAAATAATTTCCAGTATTACATCTGAATCGTCTTGTTACCAGTTACAGAAAGTAATTGCTTTTGTTAGGCTCTTAGCCTAAACTTAAAACATCACATCTGTCTTTACGAGTATGACGAAAAGATTCTGCCTGTCAATAAAGAAATGTGTCGACACTGTAAAGAATTTTTCAACAGGTTGGTGGACAGTATAATTTCTGATAGCTCTTTGTCATTTCAAGTTTATCAGCGGATTAATAGTGGTGTACTTCAATCATTTGTGCAATGTCAGTTTGCATAACCAAGTCTTATGAATTGATCAATTATGCCTAGTACACAGCACAGTATGCAGAACAACAGCCTTGACAATTTTTTACTCCCTCTCAGTTCTCTCTAAATAAAGCTAGTAATTTCTGTGATGTGCCTACATGCATTAATTTTTCTTTTATTGGATGTGCTTAGTGGAAAGAAAATGTTTGTTTTTGCATACAGTAGACACATCACATTTTTGTGGCTACTGGAAATAATCAAGTAATGTTTCATTGTTAGTAAAATAAACATTATTCAAAAATTATCATAAGAATGGTGCTACAGGAATTGTTATAAAATATTTCATGTCAACGTGTTAAAAGTCTCAGTTGCTGGAAGTCATCTGTAATGTAACATCATTGACTGCCTTGATTTTATTTCATCTGAGAATCACTTGTATAACAATTATATCTGCGACAGTTTAGCTGACAATAAGAACTGCAAGTTATTCAAGAAGTTAATCATTTGAGCCAGTTTTGGTATGATTTAAGTGCTTAAAATATGCACTTGGGCACTTTTGACTTCACACTATGCCATGTGACATGCTCTTGTCATGGATGCATCTGCTTATTCACTGATTCCCACACTACGCAGAAAGGGCTGTACAAACTGCTGTTATAAACTGTTCTTTGTGCAGCAGAATGGGTAACTTTTTCAGTGTATTCTTCCTGTGTGAAAAATTTCTGAAATTCTGGATTGGACTATTCCCTTGTCAGCTGGAACATAAGAGGTGTGTGTGTGTGTGTGTGTGTGTGTGTGTGTGTGTGTGTGTGTGTGTTTGTGTGTGTGTGTGTGTACACATCTGCTCTCTTGTACAGTGTTTACCATACCTCAAACAGGATTCCCCTATTTGAGTTGAAGTTGGTGTTACAGTGACCAACAGGTGGAATATTGTAGTCAGGCCTTAAAGAGCTCAGTTAGCAATGATCACATAAAGATTTTATAATTCTTGGGTTTTTCATTGGAGAATTGTAACTGTTAGCATTTCTCAGTCTTCTTTTACGATATCCTCTGGGGATGTTCAGCAACCACCATTTACCGTGAAGATGTTGGCTTAATCTCCCAGGTATAATGGATAGTGAAATATGTATACCTTTATACTGTATACAGAAACCACATCGAGTGACTGACTGACTGACTGTTTGTCTGGCTGTACAAGATTTCTTCCCAAACCTCTGGATCAATTTCATCTAAATGTTGCATACAAACAGCAAACTTCACAAGTATCAGCACTGTGGGGTTTATGTACTCCAAACAATAGATAGGAGCAGAGAGATGGGCAAACGCGAGTCTCTTCAGCCCCTGCCATGTAGGCTGGACTGCATGACAGGTGTGTTGTCTGGGAATAATATCAGTCTACCATATCAACCTGCTTTGCAGGGCAGCCTACACCTCAAGGACAATAAATGTTATCAAGCCTCTGACATGTAGGTTGCCTGGAACTACAAGTGTGTTGTGGCAGCAGTCTCGCCTGCTTTATCAACCAGTTTTGTAGGGGCTATAAGTCTATATGGGCATAAGAGGGGAAAGTTCAAGATGGATATAGAAAGTGATGGATATGGGTTGAGAAGGTAAGATGGGCTGGGCAGAGAGGGGGAAAAAGGGGATGGGCAAAGTGCAGAAGGCAGGTGAAAGATGGAGAGAGGTAGTGGGCAGGTAGATAGGAATATAGTGTGAGAAGACAAATGTGTGCAATATACACAGTGTTAGGGGTATAAGTACAGATATTTTTATTGGTGACTGAGGACAGTGTACTGAACAACATTACATCAGTATTTACTTCATTTGGAGACTAATAATTATAGCTGTTAGGAGTAGTATATTTTTAGATTGGTTATTACTTCCAAGTACATATGACAAGAACAAGCCATTAATACCTATATTCCCCTGGGCAGCAGGTCAGGTGTGGAAGTGTGCATGCGTGAACACAAAATGGTTAATTTGTACTGACAGATGTAGCAGTTATGACCATGTAGCAAACAGGTAGTAAATTATGTTACACGTTTGCAGGAAGGCTGTTTGATACAGAGAAAAAATAACTGACATGCTGATGTGGAGGCATATTAAGGTACCAATGATTACAATATCTGTATTTATACCACCAACACACTGTAAGTGACATTTGCATATGTGGGTGAAGCTGCATGTGGAAAGCTAGTATCTTTATCTGTTAAACACTCTTAAGACAAAAAAGATGCCACACCAGGAAGGAATTATCTGAATTGGGTGGAAATTGGTGGATGTGACATACATGTACTGACAAACAAATGATTACAATTTCAGAAAAATTGGATAAATTAGTTATTATTAGTTATTATTATTATAACTTAGCAAGTTATTAACTTGTTAGTCCACCTCTAGCTTTTATGCAGGCAGTTATTTTGCTTGGTATTGATTGACAGAGTTGTTGGATGTCCTCCTGAGTGATATCCTGTCAAATTCTGTACAACTAGTGTGCTAGATTTCGACACCTCAAGCTGGTGAAGGGCTCTGCCCATAATGCTCCATGTACTCTCAATTGGGGAGAGATTCAGCGACCTTGGTGGCCAAGGTAGGGTTTGGTGAGCATGAAGACAAGCAGTAGAAACTCTCCCCATATGTGGGCAGGTATTATCTTGCTGAAATATAAGCCCAGGATGGCTTGCCATGAAGGGCAACAAAAAGGCATATAGAACATCATCGATGTACTGCTGTGTTGCAAGGGGCTGCGGATGACAACCAAAGGCCTCCTGCGGTGAAAAGAAATGGCATCTCAGACCACCACTCCTGACTATCTGCATCCTGGTCAAAGTGGGACACTTTGCTAAAACAATTCTACTCCAGTCAATGGTATCCCAACCTGAAGACGTGTCTGGAGACACCCCGGACAGTGGTGAGATGCCCACCTTACTTTCACCTGCCATATGGCCCAACAACAAGAACTGATGCTCTGAGTGCCATTTCATTTCGTAGCAGGATTCCTTTGGTTGTCATCCGCAGCACCCTTACAATGCAGCAGTACATCAAGGATATTCTGCACTCTGTTTTATAATGTATAGAAAGTTCTAGTTGAGAATAGAATTATTTAGGGATAAAGGAGATGACTCGCTGAAGGGCAGAATGCTGCGTCATTGATAGGTACACGAACAAAAGGTCCCAAACTCCTGGATCAATTTCAACTAAATTTCCACAGAAACAGCAGGTCTCTCAAGTATCAGCATTGTGGAGTTAATACCCTCCTACCTCCAATAGGAGTGGGGCTATGGTCAAAAAATGTTTTTTCTGCCCAAGGCATACAGGCTGCCCTGACCAACAGGTGGGTTGTGTGGGAACAGTATTGCCTGCCAGATCAACCTGCTACATTTCAAGGGCAAGAAACACTTCTCTGGGCCCTGTCATGTAGGCATGATAGCCTACACATCATGGGACAAAAAGGGTTTTGAACCCCTTGGCATGCAGACTATTCTGCAAGAGAGGCATGTTGTGGGAGTAGTACCAGTCTGTTCTCTTGACATCTTGTGTAAGGGTTATATGTGAAGTTGGCATACTGGGAGGAGAGTGGAGCTGGAGAGAGAGAGAGAGAGAGAGAGAGAGAGAGAGAGAGAGAGAGAGAGAGAGAGAGAGGGGGGGGGGGGGGAGGAGGGTCAGGTAGCGGGGGGAGGAGATGTGTGAAATATGTGTGTCTAGCACATACATGAGCAAAGACACCCCCCTCCCCCCACTCCATCTGTCTGACTGCTCCGCACTGTGCAGTGATGTGGGTAAAGGGGCGATGTAACCAGCTCCTGCTGTATAGGTTGACCAGTAAGGCAGATGGGAAGTGTGGGATTAGTAATAGCATACTTCATCATCTGTCAACAATAAGGCTTATCCATGGATACGTGCACTACACCATCACATCTGGTGTCATATGTCTTGTATGGTTATTCTGTGCTGCTCACTCCACAGCAATCCTATGCCTCTGCAAGAGCACTATTACGACCAAGGTAAGAAATATCTAGTTCTATACAGTTATCAATTGCAGCAATAAAGTCCTATACCTGCAACTGAACATGGTTGTGTGTTACGTAAATGCTGGTCAATGTGATTGAGGCTGCCATCTCATGTGGGTAATCAATCTGTCGTGTATAACAAAACTAAGGAAGACAGATGTTTTCAAAAAAACTTTTCGCCTTCCACCATGCATAGTGTGTTAAAGGGTCAGTGACAGCTGTCAAAGTAAACAAACTGTTAAATTACACATTCTATATAACTGATGACACACACACACACACACACACACACACACACACACACACACACACACACACAGAGAGAGAGAGAGAGAGAGAGAGAGAGAGAGAGAGAGAGAGAGAGAGATAGTGATGACAAATCAGCCTGCCATGTGTTTTTCACATGGACAGTTGTACACTGCATGGTCTAGGTTTAATTCACCATGAAATTTATAAATCTTTGCATCAGGAGGTGTAATGAGGAACATTACTGCAAGGACATTAATGCAACTTATCTACAATAATGGCAAGAGTATGTTACCTTTATTATCACTTGTGATGTACAAGTTACCAAAGTACACTGGTGCAGCTTTCATCCACCTTTAAGGTAGTGCTTATATACCAAATCCTAAGCACTGATTTATGTTCACAGATGTGATGTACAGTTACCCAGAATTGTTAATCATGTATTGATTAACTTTCCGCTCATCTTTATTTTCTTAGTATGACAATTCATGTCGTGGGATTATATAATCCCATCTTCAGACCTATGTATAGGCCAGAATGCCTCGTGGGACTCTGATAATTTTGTAGACTCCAATGTAATATGAGTAAATGACAGCTGAATAGAAATTTCCCCAGTGTAAAAAATTCAAAGTGCAGCTGAAAGGTCCACCATATCAGTCTACATAGATGGAGTATACAAAATTGTGAACAGATGTGTGGTGTCTCTGACTCAGCTGCCCATAAATTTAGTATTCAAATTTTCTGCTCAGTTGATCTGCATGAATTACACCAGCAAACATCCAGTTTTGAGCAGAGAATGTCAAGTATTCATCAAAGAGAAAACTACCAAGGAAATCAGCGTTACTCAGTACATTTCATACTCTGATGGGAAAAAGGCGTTTCAAATCCTTCAGCCCTATATTTTCGCAAATAATCTGCCTCAGTAACAAAGCAATTTATTGAAAACTTGTCAGCACTCAAATGGTGATGACGACAACAAATACAGGAACCTTACATATTTGTGCTACCTAATAAACGTTCAAGTTTGCTTCGAATAGAACAAACATTGGTGGTAGAACGTACACTTGACAAGAGTAATGAATTTTCCCAGGTAGCAGACAGGAACAAGTGAAACTGTTGTGCTTTGCAAACCACTGTATTGCACAGTTCACATTGGAGTAATGTTGCATGGCATGAACACCTGGTAGTGTGGCATGGACAGGACATGGTGAGAGTAAGGTGCAGTGCATACAGAAATGATGCAGATGCACAGCAGCTGTGACATAGGGATTTGGTGTAGGTGTGATGTGAGAAAGGCAGACTGGAGTGGCACATTGAAAGTGATGCAGGACAGTGCTTCTATGAATAGTATCGGAGTATGTCATCTTCATTGAAAGAACTCACCATGTATCATGGTTGTACCTAGAATCCTTACAGAATGTCTCCACGTTGTTCCTGTATTATTAGACAAAGCAACAATTTCATTCTTTTATGGGCACTGTACTACTGGATGTTCATTCAAAGCAATTTAATTTTACTTTCTGAAAAGCTATTCCACACACTGTGGAACCTGATCGTTTGTGTCGATAGTGTGGATGGTAAACATATAATAATAGAGGCACCCCCACATTCCAGATCTGTCTTTGTGTCCCACAGAGGATTTTTTTCAGTTGTGTTGTTAGGTGTTGCAGATGCAAATGGCTTATACACTGGTAAGCCAAGACATTATGACCACTGCCTACAGTAATGTTGGATGCTGCCTGGTGGCATTGTGGGCAAGTGCAGGGTAACAAAAGTATGTTATCGGAACAGACACGGATGGGGAATCACCCTAGCGAAGATATGGGATGCAGATGGGGAAATCAGGTGAGGTAAATGACTGAGAAATGGCAGATAATTATTGCACAGAGCCTATGAACAAGTATCTTGAAAATGGCGAAGCTTGTCAAATGTTCATGTGCTACTGTCATGAGCATCTAAGCAAGACGTACCAGAATAGTGAAACTACCAATAGTCACTAAATGGCTGGGCATCCACAACTCCTAAATGGTTTTATGTCCGTGACTATTCACAGAAGGTGGGGTTCGGGGTCTTGTCTGCTCTGTAAAGCACAACAAGTGGGGATCTGCAGCATCTCTGCCAAAAGAGCACAATGCTGGTGCACTCACAAGTGTTTCGAAGCACACAGTTCATCGTACATTGCTGGACATGGAGCTCCATAGCAGACCACCCCTACATATTCATCTGTCGACCCAATGACATCATCAGTTACAATTGTAGTGGGCACGGGACAATCAGGATTCGACTGTCGATCAATGAAAATGTGTTAGTCAGTGGTCATCTCCACAAACAACATCATTGAGGTGAATGGTGGCTCAAAACATGCAGGCTGGTGGGAGCAGTATTATGCAATGGGAGACATTCTCCTGTGCTTGTAAGGAAACTGTGGTAGTAGTAGAAGACACACTGACAGCTGCAAACCACCTGCATCCCTTAATGCTTGATGTCTTCCCCAACAGCAATCATCTTTCAGCAGTATAATTATCCATGTCTCAGAGGCAGAATTGTGCTGCAGTGGTTTGAGGAGTATTATAGTTAACTCACGCTGATGTCGTGGTGACCAAATCCAACTGATGTAAATTGTATGGACCTATCAGCATGCAAATCCACAGCTTGTTATTTACGTGAATTACGTGAGCTGTGTGTAGATATGTAATGCCACATACCTCCACCAACATACCAACAAACTGTTGGATCCCTGCTATGCAGAATCAGTGATGTATTTCATTCCAAAGATGGACAAACATGCTATTAAGCCAGTAATTCTAATGATCTGGCTCATTACTATATGTAATAGTGGAGATAGTTGAATATAGATGCATCAGCAATGGACAAGCTGTTGAGAACTGTAATTCTGATAGAGCCGTTGCAACTAGGACACCTGAATTTACCAGATCCAACTTTGTTACCAGGTGAAATCTCCAAGGTTCCTTTTTATTTCATAGCAGATGAGGCATTCCCCCACTGCAAAAATTTAATGAAGCCCTTCTCACAGTTTGACAAATGAGCAAAGAATATTGTCATGTTGTAATACAATCATGCCCAAATCCAAAAGTAGGGTCATCAGTGAATTATAACACTTAGCACTGAAAGCTTGTTTATTAAGAACACCAACAAACAGACAGAAAAGAACTGCCTCCTGAACAGGGTGTTCTGTTATTATACAAAATCAAATATTTCAGAATATGTGAACTTCGTTGGTGTGATCTTCAGTCAAGAGACTGGTTTGATGCAGCTCTCCATGCTACTCTATCCTGTGCAAGCTGCTTCATCTCTCAGTACCTTTTGCAACCTACATCCTTCTGAATCTGTTTAGTGTATTCATCTCTTGGTCTCCTTCTATGATTTTTATCCTCCACACTGCCCTCCAGCACTAAATTGGTGATCCCTTGATACCTTAGAATATGCCCTACCAACTGATCCCTTCTTCTAGTCAAGTTGTGCCACAAATTTCTCTTTTCTCCAATTCTGTTCAATACTTCCTCATTAGTTATGTGATCTACCCATCTAATCTTCAGCATTCTTCTGTAGCACCACATTTCGAAAGCTTCTATTCTCTTCTTGTCCAAACTATTTATCATCAATGTTTCACTTCCATACATGGCTACACTCCATACAAATACTTTCAGAAAAGACTTCCTGACACTTAAATCTATACTCGATGTTAACGAATTTCTCTTCTTCAGAAACGCTTTCCTTGCCATTGCCAGTCTACATTTTATATCCTCTCTACTTCGACCATCATCAGTTATTTTGCTCCCCAAACAGCGAAACTCATTTACTACTTTAAGTGTCTCATTTCCTAATCTAATTCCTGCAGCATCACCCGATTTAATTAGACTACATTCCATTATCCTCGTTTTGCTTTTGTTGATGTTCATCTTATATCCTCCTTTAAAGACACTGTCCATTCCGTTCAACTGCTCTACCAGGTCCTTTGCTGTCTATGACAGAATTACAATGTCATCGGCGAACCTCAAAGTTTTTATTTCTTCTCCATGGATTTTAATACCTACTCCGAATTTTTCTTTTGTTTCCTTTACTGCTTGCTCAATATACAGATTGAATAACATCGGGGAGAGGCTACAACCCTTCCTTCCCAACCACTGCTTCCCTTTCATGCCCTCAACTGGCATCTGCTTTCTGTACAAATTGTAAATAGCCTTTTGCTCCCTGTATTTTACCCATGCCACCTTCAGAATTTGAAAGAGAGTATTCCAGTCAACATTGTCAAAAACTTTCTCTAAGTCTACAAATGCTAGAAATATAGGTTTGCCCTTCATTAATCTATTTTCTAAGATAAGTCATAGGGTCAGTATTGCATCATGTGTTCCAACATTTCTACAGAATCCAAACTGATCTTCCCCGAGGTCGGCTTCTACCAGTTTTTCCATTCATCTGTAAATACAAAGCTTTGAAAACCTTCTAGAAATTATAAATACTAATTAACAAAGATTTGTTGGTGGTAGGATATGAACTGACAACCCGCAGCACACCAGCCAACAACAATAACTGCTACACATCAGTTCATGCAGAACAGTAGAAGTAGAAGTAGAGGTTTATTGTCTCATAACATACAATTTCAAGCATTGAGTTAAAAGTACAGGAGACTCATCAAAACACAAAAATTGGTTTACAATATGTGGCATTACATATCTACACACAGCTCACATAATTTGCGTAAATAACAAGCTGTGGATTTGCATGCTGATCGGTCCATACAATTTACATCAGTTGGATATCAGTTGGATTTGGCCACCACGACATCAGCGTGAGTTAACTATAATACTCCTCAAACTACTGTAGCACAATTCTGCCTCTGAGACATGGATAATTATACTGCTGAAAGATGACATCGCTGTTGGGGAAGACATCAAGCATTAAGGGATGCAGGTGGTTTGCAGCTGTCAGCTTCTACTACTACCACAGGTTCCTTACAAGCACAGGAGAATGTCTCCCATTTCATAATACTGCTCCCACCAGCCTGCATGTTTTGAGCCACCATTCACCTCAATGACGTTGTTTGTGGAGACGACCACTGACTAACACATTTCCATTGATCAGTGTATAGGAGACTCATCAAAACACAAAATCTGGTTTACAAGTTTCCTTATAATGCCAGTAATATAATATTCAGTACTGGATAATTACTTAACTAAGCAGTTATTAATTTTTCTTAAAAAGTAACAAACTTTTAAGATTAACAGTCCTAAGTACTTGCTCTCTCCTACTCAAATTTTCAGGTTGTCATTTATGAATTCTTCTACTGAATAGTAACATTTCTGCACTAGTTTCTAATATAAGGATTTTGTAAGTGTTTCTAAATTAATGCTGAGCAATTCTCTTCCTTTCATTGTGTTATACATTTTCATACCCATATGATGTGGAGTTTGAGCGTAAAGCTTTAAATGGTGGCTGGGCAGCATAAAATTGATTTCTGGTGTTGTAATCATGTTGAAAATGATTTGCTACAAATAAATCAGGGTCACTGAATACAAAGATAATCAGCTTATACATTCTTTGCCCTACATTGTGCATATTTCTAATGATGGTTTTCTGAAGTTCTAGTATTCGACACATATGGTTTGAGGTAGCCCAAAAATACAATTCCATACCTTATTACTGACTCAAAGTAACTGTGATATACTACTTTTCTTATGCTCATACTGGTAGCATTGTACAATATTTTCATTGCATATGCTAGGCTATTTAATTTATTTGCAAGGTACTGTATGTGTGACCCCCATGATAGATTTTTATCTAGTTCCATTCCTAGGAATTTCTCACAGCAAATCCTGGTTTCTGTGACTGACCTGAATATCATTTAATTTTGCTTGTTTTGTTTTAAATTGCATTAACTGAGTCTTTTCCATGTTTAATTTTAACTCATTTAAATGAAACCAGGTATCTAAGTTTTCTAGAGTATTTAATACAGTTTGTGTAATTTTATCTGTAATGTTACTTTTAATGATTAAAGATGTGTCATCTGCAAATAATACTGTGTGACAATCAATATTAAGTGGCAGATCATTTATGTACAACAAAAACAGAATGGGACCTAAGGCAGAACCTTGGCGTACTCCTTGTGACAAGGTTTACCATTTCGAAGTATAAGTTCCTATCTCTGATGTTATAACCACTCTTTGTCTTTGGTTGGTTAGGTGGGATTTAAACCATTCTAATACCATGCCCCTAATTCCATACTTTTCCAGTTTACATGGTAGCAAGGAGTGATTCACACCATCAAAGGCCTTTGATAGGTCACAAAAAATTCCTGTAGCATGCAGTGAGTTGTCTAGAGACGAGCTGATTTTATCAACAAAATTATTTATAGCAGATATTGTGGTTTTGACTTTTTGAAATCCATACGGATTTTTTGAGATTATTTTAAATTTTTCTATGAAATTTTGAATTTGTATGGTGACTACCTACTCAGATATTTTTGACACTGAGGGAAGAAGAGAGACCGAACGATATTTTCCCATGTGTTCTTCTGTGCCTTTGTTGAGTAATGGCTTAACTACTGCACACTTCAGTGTGCCTGAAAAATAACCTTCTTGAAGACACTTGTTAACTATAGTAGTTAGTGGCTACGCAATTATTTTAGAGACTGTTTTTAACACTTTTGTTGGTATCCCATCCCATCCCACTGATGTTTTACTTTTTAGTGACAGTATCACATTTTCTATATCTTTTACTGTAGTTTTTGTAAAGGAACTGAAAAATTCACCGTCAAGTTGCTCACCGTTGAAGAAATTTACCATGTCTGGATACTCTGCTACATTGACATTTGATTTGTTTACATTTATAAAGTATTTATTAAGCAATTCAGAAATTTGAGCAGGATTTACAATAGTTTTATCCTCTATCTTGATTTCAGAAATATCGTGGCATCTACCTGTGGCACCTGTTTCAACTTTGATCACTATCCAGTATAAATCTGTTATTTGCCAGTTCTTTGGCTGCTTTTACAACTTTTTTAAAAATATTTTTGTAATCTTTTACATAGGTAACAAAATCAGGACTTTTATTATGTTTTAGTTCCCTATGTAGCCATCTTTTTCTTGCACTCGAGATTTTTATTCCTTCAGTAATCCACTTTACTTGATTTTCTACTGTTTTATGATGTACAGTAAGGGGGAAAGTTTCATTAAAAACGAGCAGGAATGTTTCAAAAAAAAAAAAAAACCAAGGCAAAATTTTCAGAGCACGACCACTCCACCTTATTTAATCTATGATAGACTAAGTTTATATTTTCTTTGCTGAACAGGCGTTTGGTGTGGGTTTTTTCGAGCATGGTTCTATTGTTTTTGGTAACTCCATAAACAGAGCACAATGATCAGAAAGTCCTAAATCTAAACAAAACTTATTTGCCTCATTATAAGTGTAATTGGTTAAAATATTTTCTATACTTGCTGCAGACACTTCGTTTACTCGAGTGAAATTTGCGCTGAAACCCGATGTTTGAACTATATCAATGAATTCTGTTGAGTTATTGGCTTCACTGGCTAGATCTATGTTGAAATCGGCGGTTATTATGATTCTTTTCTTAGTTTCTTTTTGAAGTTTTTGCAATAGACACTGGAATTTCGACAAAAAATGTCTCGTTATTTCTGCGCCCGGAATTCCGTACACACATAAAATTACAATATTTTGCCCTAACACGTACCATAGCTTTCAAATATACATTCTTCATTAACCCTAGGATGCATATACAGGGCCTCCGAGACCCTTGCATGTCTTCATTTTTAACAAAATTCTGTAACTTTTCGTTTGATTTCAAACTGCTTCCCAGTACTCTTTCACTAACACTGTGACATTCCTCTTATCAAGTCTGAGCGAGATACCTTTTTAAGTTTTTTGTATAATTCAATACGTTTACCCATACACCGTGAATGCATAAGTAGGGCTTCAGAAGCCCTCGCACATTTATAAATGTTCTTTGCCTATATTGTCTTCAACATTTGTTTGGGTGCAGTTATTAATTCAACAAGAACTGTAGTGGTATTTCCAGCAACAGGAGTGCCAACAGCAGCAGTAGCTGTAGTAGTAATAGTAAACTAAAAAATAATATACACTAATTTCACATATTGGTAATGTCGGTGTATTATTGATCTTTTTGCTATCAAATGTTTTATTATTGCATAGTATTGTTATCCTGTGTTACTTTTGTCAGCCTCATTGTTACTGTAGTTTGTTTGTTGTTGCAAGGCCCATATTGTTACGAGTATGACTCGTTTAGTGCTGCACAAACTGCTGTTCGAGAGACACGCCTTTTACTATGGCTTCGAAACACGAAGCAAGAGAGTCAGTACGTGCAAATGCAGCTAATTTTGAATGTGTTGTGGCTCAGTGGTTTGAAGAAGATTATTCTTACGAGGAAGGAAATATTTTTGAAGATGCAAGTAGTAAAGAATCAGCCAATGAACCTGCAGATGTGAATGTGTCCTTCCAATAATATTACTTCATCAGAGTCTGAAAATTAAGAACCACCACAAAAAGGTATAGAAGACCACACATACATTAGTCGGAATGGAACGATTTGGAAATTAGATCCTCCTGCAACTTTTCGTACGCCTGTCCATAATATCGTAAAGTAGGCACCTGGTCCAGGTTTGAAAACCTGTAAACCTAAGGATACCTGGGACTATTTCATCTCCCAGGAAATACTAGAGGAAATCATCAACTGCACAAGTATTGAAGGCAGAAGAGTGGCTGCTTTACGTGGTAAAATGTGGAAAAACGTTTTGCTTGCTGAAATGGAGGGTTTTCTTGGTCTTTTACTGCTTTCTGGTGTTGAGAAGAGTTGGGATATCGCTATTAGAGAATTATTCTTAGATGAAAAGGCAAATCCTACATATAAGGCCACTATGTCAGTAAATAGATTGGAGGATATAAGGAGAATGATTAGATTTGATGACAGGCATACCCGTGAAGCTCGATCTGCAGATGACAAACTTGCAGCTGTGCGCTATGTATGGGAACTATTTCTTGACAAGTGTAGAAATAGAATGATCCCCAATGATTCGTTCACAGTTGATGAACAGCTAGTCCCATTCCGTGGAAGATGCAGCTTCACCCAGTATATACCCTCTAAACCAGCCAAGTAGGCCATAAAAATATTTTGGTCATGTGATGCTACATTTGCATATGCTTTAGACGGAATTGTTTACACGGGAAGGAAGCCCCATGAATCTATTCAGAAAAATCGTGGAGTGAATGTAGTGAAAGATCTTGCTAAAAGCATTGAAGGATCATCAAAAAATATTACTGTTGACAACTTCTTACTAGTGTGCAGCTGGTAGAAGAGATGCTTCAGAAGCAAATTATAGTGGTGGGAACAATCAAACAAAATAAACCAAAAATTCCTAATGAGATGAAACCATCTACCTCAAGAGCGATTCATTCCTCTTTGTTTGCATTTAGAGGTGACATTACAATGGTGAGTTATGTTCCCAAAAAGAAAAAGTCTGTAGTTCTCATTAGCACAATGCATCACGACAGAAACATTGATGAAACTCATGCAAAAAAGAAACCAGATATAATAAAGTTATATAAATCTATGAAGGTTGGAGTAAATCAAATGGACCGGAAAATTCTTTATTAGACTTGCAACAGATAAACCAGAAGATGGCCATTTGCATTATGGATGAATATGATGGACGTCGCAGCAATGAATAGTGAAATTTTATTTCCCACCCAACGTCTGACATCCCATAGTGGAAGAAGTGATAAAAGGCGTTTGTTCCTAAGAGATTTAGCAGAGGAAATGGTCAGACCACTAATGGAAGTTCGCATTCAGACTCCTAATCTTCCAAAGAAAATCGTTGATGTCAGGCAAAGATGTGGTGTTCAAAAAGATGTCATATTGCCGAACCAACTACCTGTTTCAGGAAAAAGAAGAAGATGAAATTATTGTCCGTATCATAAACACAGGAAAAGTGCTATGACATGCATTAAGTGTAAAACCAACATTTGTAAGGAACATAGTGGCGTTCGTAGTGCTTCTTGTTTGTCACGTGTTGAAAACGATAAAAAATGCAATTTTATATGAACAATGAATAATAACTTTCAGTCAAAATATTGCCTAATACATAATATTGTGAATAATGAGTACGTTTTAATTGAAGGAATTGGTTGTAATAAATGTTATAAAATGTAAACTGCAACTTATAAGTGAATTAACAAAATTATTTGTATATGTTGTATGTAAATGGATGTAAATAATAAAAATTCACTCTTAGTTTTTTTTTAAATTAATAAAATGTTAATCAGACCCACCAGATCCTGTTACTGTATCTTAGGAATCTTTCAATATGACAATAAATTTGACAAAAATAAATTTAATTCCAAAGAATGATTATAGGAAAAGAGGAAAATTTAAAATTAGAGCAGGGCCTTGGAGGCCCTGCGTATGCATTCATGTGTGTTTTCGGCACCATGCATCCTAGAGTTAAGGGAATCGAAATCGAGTCTTGCTTTATATTCCATTGATCTTTCCACTAGTATGCACGATCCTCCTCGAGTTAAATTATTTGTACAAAAGCTGCTGAAAACATAAAAATTATCATGGCCATTTAAGATTTTGATACTATCCTTTGTAGGCCAGTGGTCATTCAAGCATACAATCTTGATATTTGGTATTTCCGACAAAATGATTTGCAAGTCGTTAAGTTTAGTTTCTCTACCATTTGTGTGATTTGAATTTAACCCATTTATGTTCAAGTGCATTACGAAAGTATTGTTACCTTTTTTAATATTCCTAATGGCATCTGGTTTGAATCACTGTTTGTGTATTTTTGTTTCAACTTCGTTATCAATTTTTACACTCCCATCTTTGCATACTATTTTCCCTTATTAAGAATGATCTTACATATATCATTATACATATTGCTGCATGTTGTCGATCCTAGCCTGTTCAGATGCAGTCCATCTTGTCCTAATTTATCACTAATAAATTTATTCGAATCCAAAACTGCATCAAGTCTGTTGTACTGGTCTCTGATCGATTGTTTATCCTGTCTATGTATTTATTACTTACCGATCCTTTGTGCAGAATACTACTAATAATTAACTTTGATGCTGGGTACACGTTTTTCGCCATCCGGATTAGATTTCTTGCTCCGTTTACCATATCTTCTTCACTGCTGTTTTGCAGCGAGTTCGTCTCCACGTGGATGAATACACCTTTGTAGTTTTCATTGCGATGTGCCGACGGGAATGCATTTTGTTTCGTTGTCTACATGTTCTTGAGGTGACTATTTAATTGATGTATACCTATCTCTGGGCGGACATCAGCTTTAGTATTCGATACAGCAATGTTTTTAATTAGTGAATCACCAATTATTAAGAAGTCATTTCCGGTGCTTTTTTTTGCCACGTTCTTGATACTTCCTTCCTTTGTTTTTGTGCGTCACTGCAACCCACTTATATTTATTTCTAGGTTCGACATATTTTGTATTTCTTTCTGTGCGAGTTTCGTCATTATCATCGCTTTCTTCGGTTTGCTTATCGCTTTTAACACTTTGAGTCTCACCATGTTTTTGGCCAATTTCCTTCACTGATTCGCTGTTTCCACCGGTCCATAAACGTTTTTCATTTAATAGTTTCGCGTTTTCTTGCTTCAAGATTACAATTTCTTTTCTGAAAGTCTCAATGTTTGCAACATTGCTCCATCTCCTGTAGAAACAGGGACCCACTGTTTCAGAATCTCACACTGGAGCAAACTACAGAATCCTAGATGTAGATATTGTCAGTGGTCATCTGTATGGCAGCTCTGGAGCACTGCCATTTGTATTGTGTTGTCACATCCTCTTCACTGTGATGAGCATCGAAGCTAACGCCTCATGTTGAAGCTCTGCTACTATCAAGAGGTTCTTCAGTTGAATGGGAACCTCTCATCATTGAGCTGCACCTCAGTACAGTAGTAGGGCTTCATGCATAACACATGGTTAACATTTCTGACTTTTTTGTCTTTCTTATGAAGTGTCATAATCCTCGACTTCATATGTAACGCCCAACAAGCGATGAAGGATACAATACAGGTAAAAACAGCTGTTTAGTAAGACCTTAGTTTCTCCCCGAATATAATATGTTCAAATAACTTACAGAAATGCAGCCAGCAGACGTCGTCAACAACTGTTGATATTTCGACAAGAGCTCACCCCACCATTTTCAGGGCAAAACTGCAGCAAGTAAGCACTGCAAGCAAATTTAAAACCTCAGTTTTCAGAGAAGTACACACACACACACACACACACACACACACACACACACGTACACACGTTCTCTCTCTCTCTCTTTCAACAGCTCGTTAATAACACTATCCCAATAGCTGGAAGTGCATACCAGAATCACCATGTTGTTATACCCGTAAGATGACCAATGCCAAGACAATGTTCTGCAGTGGCAGATTTGCTCAGCTGTTGTAAGCATGTGAGCCACTTATGCACAGTATACCAGTCCTCCAGTCTTGATAGTCTGGCCAATATGTTACAGGCCACAACTGTAAGGAATACCGTAGGCACCCATCTTACACAAACATAGATCATCGTTTACAGAACCTAAAAGGACCTTGAATTTAGATGGTGCTTGAGAAACACACTTCACATCACATTTCTGCAAAATAATACCAGTCCTGTTCGAAATGCTACCTGTATAAGGGAAAAAAGCCATAGACTTTGGTGCAACCTCGATATTATCATCACTCACATGGTGCACAGTTGGTTGATGTTGCAAAGCATGTCTAATCTGTCTTTCACTATAACCTTTCTGACAAAAGGTGACTTTGAGATTACTGATTGCTCCAACATATTGTGTAGCAAAACACATTGCTACTCTGTTTAGCCCTACAGCATTTGAGTGATGTTCTAGTAAGTTTTGATGTGACCTCTCTCTTCATTTGTGTTCCTCTGTCTGATTCGTTGTGGTTGATTGAGGTAAGGTTTGGTGTTGAATTAACAAACCTATTTTGCCGTTGTTGACTTTCACTTACTTTTTATTCAATGACCAGTATAATGAGCAGATTGATGGAGTTGCAATGGGAAGCCTGTTGTCACCTATTACTGCCAATTTGCTTATGGAATACTTTGAGGAAGTTGTCTTGGAGTCCATGGCTTTGAAACTTGCATCCCCCCCCCCCCCCCCCCCACAATAAGTAGACAATTACTTTTGTTGTTTGGCCTCATGACAGTGAGAATTTTAACGCCTTTTAGAGCCAGAATTCAATCCAACTGAATATTTGTTTCACAGTGGAGGTGGAAAAGGATGGCTGTCTTCCCTTCCTTGATGTGACAGAAGGAAGGGGTATGGTAGGTTAGGACATGCTCTTTATAGGAAGCCTACTCACACTGACTTCTACCTGCAGGTTGATAGTTGTCACCATCTAGCTCAACGTGAATGGGTGCTTCATACCTTGCTTCACACGGCCCACGTCTTCCTGGTACCTGAGAGTGTGTTAGCTGAGTTAGCCCATCTCGAAGTCACTTTTCATCAGAATGATTATAGTGAAAGACAGATTAAATGTGCATTGCGCTATCGACCAAACAGGTTTGCTCATATTTTGTGAAAATATGATTTGAAGTGCGTTTTTTGACCACTGTCTAAGATCAGGGTCCTTTCAGGTTCCATAAAAAGAATGATCTTGGTTTGTGTAAGATGCGTGTCTACCGTATTCCTTGCAGTTATGGCGTGTCATATATTGGCCATAATAGCAGGACTGTGGAGGACCAGTGTACTGAGCATAAGTAGCACACATGATTGCAACAGCCGAGCAAATGTGCCATTGCAGAACATTGTCTTGGCATCGGTCATCCTACAGAATACAACACGGAGACTCAGGCATGTACTTCCAGCTATTAGAATAGTGTTATTAAGAAAGCTGTTGAAATTAAATTAGCAAGTAACCTTATAAAGAAAGATTTTTTTTTTAAAATTCTGTGTGGATCTTGCTCTCTCACTTGTCAAAAAACAAAGGGGAAGAGTTTATCCTACCTCAGTGGCTGATTGTTAATTGCACTGTCGACAACTTCTGACGTCTGACACCTTTGCTTTGTGATGGTGCTAGTGTTTGGAGAGAGAGAGAGAGAGAGAGAGAGAGAGAGAGAGAGAGAGAGAGAGAGAGAGAATTTTATACCTTTACAGAATTTCTGTGAAAACCAAAGTTTTAAATTTGCTTGCACAGCGCTTACTTGCTGCAGTTTCGCCTTGAAAATGGCAGAGTGGGCTCTTGATGAAATATTGACAGTTTTCGAAGATGTCAACAGGCTGCATTCCCCTAAGTAACACTGTACATGCTGGGAGGAACTAAGGTCTTACTGAAGAGCTGCTTTTGACTGTATTGTATTCTTAATCGCTTGTTGGACATTACATATGAAGTCGTGGATTACGGCCCTTCACAAAAAAGGCAAAAAGGTCAGACATGTTGTCTGCGTTCTACATATGAAGCCCTACTACTGTACTGAGGTGCAGTGCTTACTTGCTACAGTTTTGCTTTGAAAATGGCAGGATGTGCTACTGTTGAAATATCCGCAGTTGTCCACAGTGTCACCCGGCTGCATTTCTGTAAGTTATTTGAGCTCTTGAGTAAGTTTTCCAATAGTCCCACTTTCTGTGCAGATGAAAAAATATGGATACTATGTCTTGTGGTCTGACTCTCACTGGTCGATGCTTGGTGTAATAGCAGTTTTGGTGCTTCTCCTGGGGGTCTAGGGACTATGTAAGAGCCAACTTTCTTGCTTGTTCGGTCTTAGAGATGAGGTGTTTCATATCTCCTCTAAATCCGGGCCTGCTGCGCACGCGTGAATCTGGCAGCTTGGGCGCGCCAGTAAAATTTTTTCGGTTACCCCATGTCGCTGGTTACACAGCCAACAGCCACATTACTGCAGCCAGAAGCGGGAGAAGGTATTACCACAGTCTAATATATTAGACTGTGGTATTACTCATACGCGACTCAACTGCGCGTGTGCGTGAGCCCGCTCGTAACTTCTTAAATGAATATAACGTAAACAGTTGTGACGTCACGCTCATCGGAGACAATTTGTTGTTATAAAGCGTTGCATAGTCTTCCTAAAGCCTTTGACACGTTTTGCTGATGGCAGACGCTTGTACGTGTACTGTATAATTTTTATATGGCGCATTTCCTTTGCAATTTAAGTTTTATTTTCATTTTTTTCTCTCGTTCATGTTCTAATGCTGCAGTATTATTCCGCACTAGCGGGGTACAGTAATATCCTTTGTAGGAGTATCGGTTCTTACCAGTCAAAAGTACAAAAATTTAAATGAAAACTAAAACAACGAAAAATTCCCGTATTTCCAAAAAATTCCCGGTTTTTTCCGGTTTTCTCCCGGTTGTCGCGAGTCGTATACACCCTGCTATTCGTCTATGGGTAGTAGGCAGTTGGCATATGTTGGCATATCGCAATTTTAAGTTCCCTCTGAGACTAGACTCAATTGGAAAACTTTTCCATGATCAGAGGTCACCACTCAGGGTGCTCCACGCTTCAAAATTGTGTCTTCTAAAATGGACCTTGCAATTTCCATAGCTTTGGCGGTTGATACAGTGTAGTGGTCCAGTAAGAGTGTATGAGTCAAAGTAGTCAGTGCAGACTATTATCCATTGAGTCCCATTTGTCAACTTTGGAATCAACCCTTCCAGGATGTTCCCAATCTGGTGGAATGCCACTGCTGCGCACTGCATCCAGCTGTTTTCTAACAAAGGCTTGCTTGAAAGGCAGTCAGTATTTCGTGTTTGCATCCACTTTTGTACATCACTTTGACATCATACTCCTGAATCTTCAGTGCCCATCTTGTCAGTGGAATTGGTATCAGGTGCCACAGAGCTAATTGTGGCACGCCCAAATTGCGTGTGTAGGAGGAGGTAGGTCTCCACACCACGTGCCGCAAATATTTCGCCTGAGCGGGCCGTAGGAAAGGAGAAAATGCTCTAGATTGTTTTTCGGTGGCACTATATACCTTATTCAGTACTCTGTTCGTCGTTAACGGCGTAGCGTAACGGTCAAGCGAAGCTGGCACGGTAGCTCAGCGTGTTCGGTCAGAGGGTTAGCTGCCCTCTGTAATTAAAAAAAAAAAAAAAAAAAAAATACTGAGTCAACGGCTCAATACTGAACTTGAACGGGTGTCATGGGACATCCGCACCGAGAGAGAGAGAGAGAGAGAGAGAGAAAGAAAGCACATTGCTTACGAAACAGGCGACCTGAGATCAATCCCAGGTGCTTCCTAATTGTTTTTTCTCATTGTTATTTTACTTCGTTTCTTCAGATTGTTCAACTATTTACCGTAGAATTTAAATACATTCAAGTTTTCGAATCAAATATAAAACAATCATTCGTAAATGACGTACAAATGGTTAGAAAATAAAATAGTATTCTTATGATGTATATGACGCTAACAGACGTTATCCTAGCTGACCGCTGGAATCGAAGGCCTCGCGTCAGCGATCAGACGGTAATGCATTTCTCACGAGTGTCGCGACTGTATGTATCAGACTGCTTCTATTGTCAGTTCGCAACGATTCGTGGAGCTGAGAGTATCGTCGCGCCAAAATCAAACATGGCAACCCAACAAAAAATGACTGATAATCTCGAAACGTTTGATGAAGATTTCAAAGCAAACTTTAACAGTGCTCTTTCCTACGCTTTTTCAATTTATAAATTAAAAGGGACGATCACTGACAATCCCCCTATGTCCTTCAGTCCTACAGTAATATCCATAGGTGAAGCAATTTAAGAGGCAGTTATCGACGTTATGAATACGCATTTCATCGAGCACGACTAAGATCTGATACTATGCACAGAGCCTGATGAAGAAAATTTTTATGAAAAGGTACGTAGAACATCTCTCCCTCCCTCTCTCCCCCCTCCCCCCCCCCCCTCTCTCTCTCTCTCTCTCTCTCTCTCTCTCTCTCTCTCTCTCACACACACACACACACACACACACACACACAAGTACAGATGAGGATTATACTTCCGAAGATTTCTCCACGAGTTCCTCACGTACATCAGCAACATTGGCTGACAAGAAGAAGGTTCTGGAATTTGCTGACGCTCATCCGAAATGGAAATTTGCAACATTGCAGTCTAGATTCCCAATCCTGAAGAAAAGGGATTATCTTAAAATTTGGAGGAAAGAAGTACACCAAGGTGGCACCAGACTTGAAAAGTTGTTCATAATTGACTCGGAAACACAGTAAAAATTTCAAGATGCACGACACTGCTATGAACAGGTGACGACTACAACCCTACAGCAATGGGCAATGACCGCTGCATTCCCGTATTTGTCGGAGAGTTTTCACTTCCGTGCTTCTAATACTTGGGCAAAATCTTTCAAGAAAAAATATTCGATAAGGCAGCGAAAAATCACGAAATTCGTCAGCAAAAATGATGTCGCAACTTTGGACGAAACAGTGGCAGCAGCAGAGAAGTTTCGTATGCAGATGAGACTTTTTATGCCACGTTTCAACATCGACTACATAATTAGCACCGACCAGACCGGATGCCAGTATGAGTCAACGTACAACAGGTCTCTGGATGTCAAAGGTGCAAAGACTGTTATGGTGAAGAAACTCAATGTATCGAAGACCACCCACTCTTAAACAGCACAGTACAGTTTAACCGCTTCAGGGAAACTTTTACCACTTTTGTTTTTATGTTTGCAAGAACCTGCTAATGAATTCGGTCCTCGGGTTGCCGCCACTGTCAAAAAATTAGAAGACGAGTACGAAAATGTTGTCGTTACTTGTTCCCTGTCAGGGAAACTAACAAAAGAGAAGATGCTTGGAAACAACATTGAAGCCATTCGTCGCAGACAACAAATTTCTTCTGTTGGTGGATTCTTGGAGCGGCCAGACAGATTCAGCATTGTATGATGAGACATTTACGAATGAGCTAGGTGAGGCAATGTGTACCATGAATGTCATCCCACCAAAATGTACACCGCTGGTTCAACCATATGATGTATATTTCTACCGCCAAGTCAAAATTCTTATTAAAAGACTACAAAGTGCCCCTGAGTTGCTCCAACAACAGCGAGAAATATCATCAAGAGAAGATGCAATTAAAATACATTCGATCATGCAGCATCTATTCAGTGCTCCTATTTTCGCCCCTATCATCCAGTGCGCTTGGTTTGCATCCAAACTGACAGCGGACAAACCGCCGTTTCAAAAGATGAATGAAGTGTCCTTTCCAATGACGCGTGTTTCGGCAACTGCTCAAACAATGCCTTCATAAAATGTGCCTGGTGTGAAACGTACATGTTTCACATGTTTCTATGACAGATGTCACCAACAAAATTAAAAACCTTCTACTATAATAATGAATAAAAAGTAGCGCACGTAATCACAAGAATCTTTGGAAAGTTTATTTTTATTAACACTTTCAATTATATAAATATACCGTCTGAATGTGTTTAATTTCAACGGTAAACAGTTGAACAATTAGAAGAAGCAAAATAAAAGAACGCTGCATAAGGTAAACAGGGTGGTCCATTAATAGTGACCGGGCCAAATATCTCACGAAATTAGCATCAGACGAAAAAACTACAAAGAACGAAACTCGTCTCGCTTGAAGATGGAAACCAGATGGCGCTATGGCTGGCCCGCTAGATGGAGCTGCCATAGGTCAAACGGATATCAACTACGTTTTATTTAAATAGGAACCCCCATTTTTATTACATATTCGTGTAGTATGTAAAGAAATATGAATGTTTTAGTTGGACCACTTTTTTCGCTTTGTGATAGGTGGTGCTGTAATAGTCACAAACGTATAAGCGCGTGGTATGACGTAACATTCCGCCAGTGCGGACGGTATTTGCTTCGTGATACATTACCCGTGTTAAAATGGGCCGTTTACCAATTGCGGAAAAGATCGATATCGGTTGATGTATGGCTATTGTGATCAAAATGCCCAACGGGTGTGTGCTATGTATGCTGCTCGGTATCCTGGACGACATCATCCAAGTGTCCGGATAGTTACGTTATTTAAGGAAACAGGAAGTGTTCAGCCACATGTGAAACGTCAACCACGACCTGTAACAAATGATGATGCCCAAGTAGGTGTTTTAGCTGCTGTCGCGGCTAATCCGCACATCAGTAGCAGACAAATTGCACGAGAATCGGGAATCTCAAAAACGTCGGTGTTGAGAATGCTACACCAACATCGATTGCACCCATACCATATTTCCATGCACCAGGAATTGCATGGCGACGACTTTAAACGTCGTGTACAGTTCTGCCATGGGTACAAGAGAAATTACGGGACGATGACAAATTTTTTGCACGCGTTCTATTTAGCGACGTAGTGTCATTCACTGACAGCGGTAACGTAAACCGGCATAATATGCACTATTGGGCAACGGAAAATCCACGATGGCTGCGACAAGTGGAACATCAGCAACCTTGGCGGGTTAATGTATGGTGCGGCATTATGGGAGGAAGGATAATTGGCCCCCATATTATCAATGGCAATCTAAGTGGTGCAATGTATGCTGATTTCCTACGTAATGTTCTACTGATGTTACTACAAGATGGTTCGCTGCATGGCAGAATGGCGATGTGCTTCCAACATGATGGATGTCCAGCACAAAGCTCGCGTGTGGTTGAAGCGGTATTGAATAGCATATTTCATGACAGGTGGATTGGTCGCCAAAGCACCATACCATGGTCCGCACGTTGACCGGATCTGACGTCCCCGTATTTCATTCTGTGGGGAAAGTTGAAGAATATTTGCTATCATGATCCACCGACAACGCCTGACAACATGCGTCAGCGCATTGTCAATGCATGTGCGAACATTACGGAAAGCGAACTACTCGCTGTTGAAAGGAATGTCGTTACACGTATTGCCAAATGCATTGAGGTTGACGGACATCATTTTGAGCATTTATTGCATTAATGTGTTATTTATAGGTAATCACGCTCTAACAGCATGCGTTCTCAGAAATGATAAGTTCACAAAGGTGCATGTATCACATTGGAACAACCGAAATAAAATGTTCAAACGTACCTATGTTCCATATTTTAATTTAAAAAACCTA
The DNA here is from genome assembly GCF_021461385.2 of Schistocerca piceifrons. NCBI lineage: Eukaryota > Metazoa > Arthropoda > Insecta > Orthoptera > Acrididae > Schistocerca > Schistocerca piceifrons. The sequence continues at coordinate 538,752,150 of NC_060149.1, forward strand.
CCTGTTACTAACTGTTCGTCTAAAATTGTGAGCCATATGTTTGTGACTATTACAGCACCATCTATCACAAAGCGAAAAAAGTGGTCCAACTAAAACTTTCATATTTCTTTACGTACTACACGAATATGTAATAAAAAATGGGGTTCCTATTTAAAAAAAACGCACTTGATATCCGTTTGACGTATGGCAGCGCCATCTAGTGGGCCAACCATAGCGCCATCTGGTTTCCCCCTTCAAGCTAGACAAGTTTCGTTCTTTGTAGTTTTTTCGTTTGAAGCTTATTTCGTGAGATATTTGGATCGGTCACGATCAATGCACCACCCTGTATAGTGCTATCGGAAAAACTTTCGAGAGCATGTCCCGAGCCGGCCGTGGTGGCCGAGTGGTTCTAGGCGCTACAGTCTGGAACCGCGCGATCGCTACGGTCGCAGGTTCGAATCCTGCCTCGGGCATGGATGTGTGTGATGTCCTTAGGTTAGTTAGATTTAAGTAGTTCTCAGTTATAGGGGACTGATGACCTCAGAAGTTAAGTCCCATAGTGCTCAGAGCCATTTTTTAACAGCATGTCCCGATTGGCGACCTCCTCTTGTAAATTTTTCACGAATCCCATGTGACCAGAGGTTGGAGTGCCGCGAAAATACTTGAGGACAGCTAGCCGTAGATGAACTGTAATGAGGAGCAGTCATATCTGCCTCATTATGTCTTAGTTCCTCTTATACAATGTTCTTTCTTTTTATTAACTGGAATTCTTCTTTGGTCAGTTCTTCCTCCTTAAAGGCTTCTATGGTTTTCAGCAATGTTGTGCCTTCCCCTGTTCAGCAGCAATGGCATTCAATGCATCAATGACTGATACATCTTTGTAGCTGTTTCCTGACAAAGGGTTCTTTGAAAGACAGTCAACATCTTTGTGTTTGCATCTGCTTTTATTTACCACTATGACATCATATTCCTGAATCTTCAGTGCCCATCTTGCCAGTCAACTCAACGGCTCCTTCAGGCTAATCGGAGAGTGTAGATAATGGTGGTCCATCACAATGGTGAATAGTTTGCCAAGTAAATGACGATAGAACTTGTTGTTGGCCCAAACAACTTCAAAGCACTCTTTCTCAATTGTAGAGTAGTTCATCTCATACTTGGAGAGTATTTGCAAAGCATAAGTTGTCATCAAAGAGCACCTTCCTGATTTTGCTTTAGAACTGCACCTATCCGATAACCATTACCATCAAGTTGGAGTTCTGTCTTGGAATTCTTGTCATATAGCGCTATGACATGACAGGATATAAGCACCTCCTTAACGGTAAGGAAAGATGTTTCTTGCATCTAGTTCCAGGAGTCTTTAGCACTTCCCTGCAGCAGATCTTTGCAAGGGATGTGCCTTGGTATAGAGGTTCTTTACAAATCACATGTAATACGAGCACATTCTGAAAAGGCATCTCATATCATGAATGTGCTGAGCAGTCACAAAATCTTTCACTGATTTTATTTCTCTTGATTGCAATGAAACCCATCACCATTAACTAGGTGCCCCAAGATTTTTATTTCTTGGATGGCAAAGGAACACTTTTTTGGATTCAGGCAAAGGCCTGCAGTCGGAACACTCTTCAAGACATTTGCCAGGTTACTTAGATGTTTTTCAAATATCTTCAGAAAAACTGTAATGTCATCCAGACAAAAAAGGCAAGTTGTCCATTCAAGGTGTTGAAGCAAGTTGTCTATCATATGCTCGAAGATGGTTTTGAGTGATACATAGTCCAAGCAGCATAACTTTGAACCCATAGAGGCTATCTGGTGTTATGAAGGTATAATGTGATTAAAATAACTTTGTGACCGACATATTGGTGGGACTGGGGAGGGGGACAGCAGTGTTGCCAGTATGCAGTCGCCATGCTTCAAAAGGCACTGCACGTACCTACGAAGTAGGGAACACTGTGAGCATGTGCTGCTCTAGAAAGAATTTACTGCCAGCATTAATCTCATTGAAATGTCAACCACAAAGTAATTTTAACTGGAGGATAGTCTTTTATCAGTCAATCTCGAGTTGCCACTAGCTTGTCTACAGGTCCATAGTTGAGAAATACTTTGCTCCTTTGGGAGGGCGTCACACGCAGCAATGGATCAACATATTTTTTTTCATGATTTTGTTCAGTCGTTGGAAATCACAGAAAACTTATGTGCTGTCCTCCTCATTCGCAAGGGCCATAGGAGAGGACCAAGGACGCTCTGAAGGTTAAATTACGGTATTGGCAGTTCAATAGTAGCTTCCTCCATTGCATGTCTGTAGTGGTAGCGAAGCATGATTCGCTTTCAGTGGCAGTAAGCTGCCTTTTCTGGACTTGTTTGGCTTTTCGTATACACACAAAATTCCGGAGGAGTTGTGGCTCCGCCTGACAATTAGAGATCCAACATTGTCCTCGACCACCTGCAATGCTTATGATCATCTTTTGTGAGCCTGAGTAGCTTTTAAGCTGCCTACAAAACCTTCACAGTTTCACTGAGCATTTATATTGGCAACTGGATCTCGCCTCATTCATGACAGTGGTAGAACAATGTCTTCAGCAGCAAACAACTGCTTTGAGCAATCTTTGTTGTGGGCGCTTGTTGGAATAGCGTTGTCAGTTAGGAGATCTGATCTTCAGTTTATGCCTGCTTGTGATATGTGCAAGAAGTCCCATCCACGAATAACATTACGACTACATTCTGCTAAAATGACAAATTTGAAGGACTTTATTCTGTCAATGCAATGCAATATTCTTGCAGTCCATAATCCTGTTGGCTAGATGTATTTTCCATTTCTGACCTTGGGCACAATTGCTTTTGTAACATGGAACGTAATCTTCATTACTTCATAGCAATAAGCATTCGACATTACACAAAAAGATGCCCCTGATTCGAATAGTGCCTCAACAAGTTGGCTGTTTATGATGCTCTTGATGAGTAACTGTCATCCATGGAGGATTTTCTTTTGTGGCAGCCTCACCTCCATAGATGGTCACCTCGCTTTTCCTGAAATTAGTGGCTAGGTGAGCAAAAAGTATGTTTGTATTGTGATGTGGAACAGTTAGGGCTTGTTGGGGAGTACCTTTATCCAGGGCATGGTGATGGGTCAACTACAGACATCTGCATTTGACTGTCATGCATGTGACTATTATGGCTGCAGCGCAAGTGCAAGTTGTCCAAGACCATTCTTCATGGCTTGTTCAACTAGTGGTGGACATTGATACTAAAGATCAATACACACCTTCTTCAACATTATGTATTACCTCTTGATGAATGGGGTGGACATTTCTGGCTGCTTATCTGTTGCGTACTTGATCCAACATTTCTGGCTGCCATAAACAGCTGTACCTTTTCTTTTTTCCCTGGCACATGTGAGAGATGAGGTCATAGTGGTCTTCCTGATCTACCATATGGACCACATTCGTGAGTTGATGATATCTCTTTTGCGAGGCTCTTTCCTATTGCATTTCGTCAATACACTGGCACCATTTGATGAATTCCTCTGTTGTAGTGACATCCTATACCAGAAGAGCTTAGTATATGTTTTCTGCAACTCCCTTCATCATGTATGAGATTGTGTTGGCCCCTGTCGTATTTGGATTCACAATGTGGCATAATGCCGGAAAATTCTATATATAATATATAATTCTATATAATGTGTCATATCCCCATGACATAGGTCTGTTTCTTCAATTGTTCTTCTTCTAAGCAGACTTGCTGTTGATTGTCACAGAATTTTTTCTTCTGTTCACCCTAGAATTTATCACAGTTATCTAGCTTCTCCAAATTATTCTTGAACCACTGCTGGGCCATGCCGTCAAAGTAAAACTACACACTTGACAAATCCCTTGCGTATTTAGGAACTCAGTCACATATTTGTTGGTGACCGGTTTAGAGCTGGCACCCTGCAGTACACCAGCCATTGATGCTATCTGCTACTCCACACTGCATCCAGCACAGTTCACAGCAATATTTAATACGAGATCATCAAGGGGGATGAGAATCAGTGGGATGAACATTTGGTATGTTGACAGCTACATTCAGAGCATTAAATATGCCATTGTGTTGCAACCCTTCCTAAGTTGAAGTTATCATTCATACAATGTGCATGTTACACAAAACTGTGATGGAACATTCTCAAGACCTCAATTTGGCCATACCACAGTAGGAAACCAAATGAACAATAAATGCAAGAACAATGGCCAAACCCACAGTATATTAGAGAATAATAGCATTCACGAAACACTGAGCAGAACAAGTCAATTGTGATATGTTAACTTTTATTTCCATGATGTAACATGAACAGTGCTATTTTACAAATGAATAACAGTGACATTTTTGATTGTGATAAGCATTTTTTAACTATGTGAAACTACATTATACCTTTAGTTAGGTCTGTATCTTACCAACCACAGTCGTGTGCTAGATATTACACACTTCAGGTTTGTGATCTGTCAGCCCTTGTGGCACCACATCTGACTCATGCAAAAGGGTGCTGTCCAATTGAGGAGCTGTTCGAATAGGTGTCACCAAGAAGGAAAGGGCAGTTTGGGGCATCCTGTTCCAAAAGTTTGCTACTTAACTTTAAATGGTGGCCCAATATCAGCTAGGCTCTCCAATGCTAACTTAAAATGCTTATTTTGAATTTCTGTTTTTGTTGAGGCATCACTGCCTAAACATCTGGAAGCAGACTTTGAAGAAAAATCACCTACTGTCGAGTTTTTGTTTCTGCAACTATGTCTTTTCCTGAAAATACCTGCATGTTTGTTAACGTTGCTTTGGGCAACTACAGGCGCTATAGGTAATATATACAAATGATGTGGTAGAGAGTAGAATCCTGACAACGAAGAACAGGAATCTGCAGTGAACAGTTCATGATCTCCTGCATCACCTGAAAAACTTCTTCAGCTGTTGATTTTTCATTGGCATGATTGGCCTTTGTAAGTCATGATCTTAAAATCCTGTCCAAGAATTGAAGGTGTGATATCAAGTTATACTCTAACTTGTTAAGCTCCACAACCTGAAGGAAGAAATGCAGCTTTTTTTATATTTGATGTAATCATTTACAAGATTATCAATAATAATGAGATTTATTGTGTAACTGGTAGTCTATCCTGTTTAGTTCTCCATTGATATTCTGATATTCTTTGTCCTGAATGCTGGTGGAATGGTACTTTCTCATTTGGGCTATAGTTAGCGTTAACCCTAGCATTACCAAGGTAATTTTTGTTACATTTAATACCAGAAAGAAAGTGGCAATGTAATTTGTCATAACACAAGTTTGTTTACTTCTGATACCACTGAGAGCACTTAGAACTTCTTGGATATTATTTTTGTATACTGGATAATAAAAAATTAAATTATAATAGGAACAAAATCAACAAATCATAAAATTCTGTTTGTGTATTTTTTCCAGTAATGTTCATAATTGTGTTTTCTTCTAAAAAGCAGCTATTTAATTTCAGTCCACTAAATGAAGCACATAGAATTTACTGTCTCATTCTAAAACACATTTTTCAAGCAACACAGATATGTTTGTGGAACTGAGAGCAGGTAACAGCTGATTTTCCCAACTTGTTGTCTTGATCTTTTTAGATGCATCTTCTTGACAGCATGGCTGGCACTGTCCATGTGTTCCTGGCTATGCTGGTGATAGTGAAGCTTCCATAGTGCAGCTAAGCTTCTGTTGTGTGATGCTTCCCATTGGCATTATTACTGGCTTCAGAAGTCTGTGCAAATTTTGAGCCTATTTATCTACATGAGGCCTTACGAGTTCAAGAATAAGTCAATTTGAAAAACTCTTCTCTTCTCTTTACCAAATTCTTTTTCCAATTTGGAAAGTTGAGAAAGAAGATTGAATACACATTTTTTGCTGTTAGATCAATGTGTGTGTAGAAAAGGGACATAAACCATCTTCTTGTTCTCTCTTCACACTGTAGTGCCTTGCCATCTGGTCTATGGTGTCCACGCCTCCCTCTGTAGAGTTATAAAAAACGATTAATGTTAAGTCTTTTTTTGAGTCTTTACTAATCACCCCTTCTGAGTGATAAGTTGAAAGCATCAAGAGCAATCACTTTGGTTCCTCACGGACTAGAGTTGATGGGTGTCAGTTACGTCAGAGAGAGTGGATCTCTAGTTGCTGCTGCTACTAAGGCAAGTACACCGTTCGTTTATTACATGTTTTTACGAGCTTCAAACAGGAGGAGTGCAGTAATGGATAGGAACTGTGATTGTTGTGTACAGATGCGAGCTGAGCTGGCGACCCTTCGCTCACAGCTTCAGGCTGCGTTAGCTTACGTCACACAGCTTGAGGCTGCTGCCAAGGGGCGTCACTGTGGGGGATCGGATGCGGTGATGCGAGGGACGTCGAGCGTGTCCCACGTGACCTCCCGGGTACTGCCTGCACTGAGGTTGACCCCTCACCCGTGGTCGAGTGGGAGATCATTCCAAAGTCTGGCAGGCAGCGAAAAACTTTCCGTGGGGCCGAGCATAGGGCCTCCCCGGTTCGTTTGACGAACAGGTTTCGGGCGTTATCTGTGGCTGACCATGTCTCTGAGCTGGATGCAGTCATACACCCCGTTCCAGAGGAAGCTTCTCGGCCCGTAAGCCCTGGGCATTCACAGAGGGTGGGTTTTCTGGCAGTTGGGAGCTCCAACGTTAGGCGCGTAATGGAGCCCCTTAGGAGCATGGCTGCCAAGGAAGGGAAGGAAGCCAGTGTGCACTCTGTGTGCATTCCAGGGGGTGTCATTCCGGATGTGGAAAGGGTGCTTCCGGATGCCATGAACAGTACAGGATGCAGTCAATTGCAGGTGATCGCTCATGTCGGGGGTACCAGTGACGTGTGTCGCTTTGGATCGAAGCAGATTCTGTCTAGTTTTGGGCGGCTAGCGGAAATGGTAAAGACTGCCAGTCTTGCTCCAAGATTAAGGTGGAGCTCACCATCTGCAGCATCGTCGATAGAACCGACTGTGGTCCTTTGGTGCAGATCCGAGTAGAGGGTCGGAATCCGAGGCTCAGGCGGTTCTGTGACTGAGTAGGCTGCAGATTCCTTGACTTGCGCCATCGGGTGGTGGGTTTCCGGGTTCTGCTTAATAGGTCAGGAGTCCACTACACACAGGAGGAAGCTACACGGGTAGCGGGGGCTGTGTGGAAGGGACTGGGTGTTTTGATTTACGTTCGAGGGTCTCAGGGAACCACAGAAGGGGCGTCCGTCAGAAAGTGGGCAGGTAAAACACAGTAAGGCTAGGCGCAAATTGAGACGCGTATAGCGCGTGTGGCGCGACGTAGCGCAGCGCGCGTTTTTTGTAAGATCACAGGTTCAAATGGGACCGCGCAAATTGCGACGCGACGCGACTGGGACGCGACACGCGCCTGCGCCAGGTCGCGCGGCATTGTGGTTGAGGCACAGTTTCTTGCGTAGCGCGTGCCTCGCTAGCACCGTGGGAAATTTGAGGCGGGGAGCGGAAAAATAGCCCAGCCATATGCTCACATCGGAACGGCGCATATGAGCGGTGGTAATATTGCCCATACAATAAATTATGCCTTACTGTGTACTAAATTTTATTGCCTTTGGGTAGTGTTTCGTTTTTCGCCATTTAAACGCTCCAATTTTCTTCGTTAGTACATTATAATCTTCTGTTATTTATATCTGTATAGTTTTGTTTTGTTTTTCTTCTGTCAAGAAAAATGCATACTTCAGTAACTGATGAGACACTGGCCGTTGGAATTGTATCATATGCCTCCGCGATGTTTTCAGATCGCAAGAAGTGACAGAGGGTAGTGAATATGGAAGCAAGGAATATTACGAAATCATGTGATTAAGAATCAAGGCAGGAAAGGAAAAAAAAAAGGTTATCTTCTTGCTGCCTAGAATGCTGGCGTATCTGTACGATCTGTTACAAAAATTAGAAAGAGATAATCTCCACAGGTGTGATCCCTTTGTGCGCCTGGTAAAAAGCGTCCGCCGGCCGTTGTGGCCGAGCGGTTCTAGGCACTTCAGTCTGGAATCGCGCAACCGCTACGGTCGCAGGTTCGAATCCTGCCTCGGGCATGGATGTGTGTGTGATGTCCTTAGGTTAGTTAGGTTTAAGTAGTTCTAAGTTCTAGGGGACTGATGACCTCAGATGTTTAGTCCCATAGTGCTCAGAGCCATTTGAACCATAAAAAGCGTCCAAGATCTGAAGTATAGAAGTCTCACTGTGATTACTCTGATATGGATATAATAATGTAATACGACACACTGTACTACATGCATGTGAACATCACATTTCCACTGCAAGCTAGAAACAGTCGAAAAGCTGTCACAAATAACAATGTTTTAATTGGTTCGCCGTGAAAAGAAAAAGCATTTCAATTGTTGCATGCACATTATCAGCTTTAATAAACTAATTATACAACAAGCTACACATATGAAGAAAATGGTCGGTATTATTACGAAAGTAGGAATATCCTAAAAGAGTATTATGATTAGATATATTTATTTTGTTGAAATGTACTGCTGACAAAGGCAGATTACTTTCACGACAATGTTTTTCGAACTCACAAGGCACACATAGCTAGCGTGTGGATTCCTGTCGTGCGAATTATCCTCCGCTGCTAACAATACACTGACCATTGTGTTGTGCAACAGATCAATTGTTTATTTTTCTCAATAACAACTATTTTATTCACGATCACACATTGTCAGTTTGACAAGCCGTAGGTGAGTAACCAGTATCTGGCATTTGCCTATCATTCCGCCTGAAGGAACGCTCGTCATTATTTTAATACTGCTCAGATCAAGAGAAGGAATAAAATCCTTTGGTAAGTTTCCAGTCCAGTCGCTCAGTGTTAAAAATACGGTGGGATACGGGGATTCCACCAAAATTCCAAGAGAATTGGCAATCTATTTTTGTGTGAGTTGTTAACCTTTTTTCATTCGAAGAAGCATCACCGTTTGTGAGTAACGGCCACATTTCCCTAGGTGACTGGTTTAATTGTACTTCCTTTGTCACAGTGTAATTTGCGAAGCGCACCTCACAGCAGCTATTGAGACAGAATTCCGAAACCGAGTGCCTTACTAAAAAAGTAATTGGCATTCCCTTGGTGACTGGTTTAATTGTACTTCCTTTGTCACAGTGTAATTTTCCAAACTCATCTCATAGCAGCTATTGAAACAGAATTCCGAAACGGAGTGCCTTATTAAACAAGTAATTGGCAATCACACACCTCAATAGCTTACGAAAAACCTCATAGTGTCCGTTTGCAGAAACAAAAAAGAAGAAATTCCGTGTTTACTTTCATACTAGGAAACTCCTGTTTCGCTAGCTGTCACTGGAGTGAAATAAATAAGAAGGAAAGTATAAGTACTGATATATCGCCATAGATAAGAAAGTTCCGTGTGTTTAAGAATTGGCAAAACACTCTCCTCCTTGTGTGCTATCATTCGCCAAACTTTCGTTTCAATGTCTCGAGCGGTTTAGGAGATATGAGAGATGTTGCGAGTATTTCATTCTCGCGGGCGTGAGATCGGAAGTGAGCGCGCTACATGGGATCCATTTTCTCGAGATCGGAGGCAGATAGAGACCTCCTCCCAAGTCTAAACAAAAATTCATCATGTTAGCTAAATTTCATACACAGCAACATATGGTGTAATACGCACCAAACGCAAAATCACACCCATAATTTTCGTTGCAAACTTTTTGAGTTTTGCGTAGTGTCTTACTAAAATGTGTAGCCGGCCGAAGTGGCCGTGCGGTTAAAGGCGCTGCAGTCTGGAACCGCAAGACCGCTGCGGTCGCAGGTTCGAATCCTGCCTCGGGCATGGATGTTTGTGATGTCCTTAGGTTAGTTAGGTTTAACTAGTTCTAAGTTCTAGGGGACTAATGACCTCAGCAGTTGAGTCCCATAGTGCTCAGAGCCATTTGAACCATTTAAAATGTGTACATCACAATAAGAACGGTCATTAGCGAGGTGATGAGCATTTCGCCACGAAGCTGACATATAACGCTACAAGTAAGGAAAAAATCATATATTTTCAGTGAATAGTGTCTGTAAAATCGTTTGAAAAAGGTTACAGGTTGCGCGCGCTTCGGTTGTCAGCGCAGTGTCGCCAGTTGGCGCGAGCTATTAGTATGGTGTACGCGTCGCAATATGCGCTGCACCCGCGCGACTCGTGCGGCACGTACGTGTCGCGCTGTAGTGTCGTGTCACGTCACACGTGTTATACGCGTCTCAATTTGCGCCTAGCCTAAGGTAGTTGTAGAAACGATTGGTATTGTAGTTTTAAATTGTCGTAGCTGTGTTGGGAAAGTACCAGAGCTCCAAGCCCTAATAGAAAGCACTGAAGCTCAAATAGTTGTAGCTGGCCAAAGCCGGAAATAAGTTCAGCCGAAATTTTTTCAAATGATCTAACGCCTTGTAGCGAAATTGAAGTAGATAGTTCATGTGAAATTGTATGGGTAGAGGTTATACCTGAAAATCGGACTAAACTATTAATTGGATCGTTTTACCGACCCCCCGACTCAGAAGACATAGTTGCTGAACAGTTCAAAGAAAACTTGAGTCTCATTTCAAATAAGTACCCAGCTCATACAATTATAGTCGGTAGTGACATCAATCTACCCTCGATATGCTGCAAAAATTATACATTTAAAACAGGCGGCAGGCATAAAACATCATCCGAAATTGTACTGAATGTTTTCTCAGAAAATTATTTTGAACAATTAGTTCATAAGCCCACTCGAAGCGTAAATGCTTGCGAAAGCATACTTGACCTTTTAGCAACAAATAATCCTGGACTAATAGTGAATGTTGTGACGAATACAGGGATTAGCGACCACAAACAAGGCAGTTGCTGCTAGGCTGAATACCGTAACACCTAGAACCATCAAAAAGAAACGCAAAGTATATCTATTTAAAAAAAAGCTGATAAAAAAAGCTATTAACGCCTTTTTAAGAGACAGTCTTCATTCTTTCCGATCTGATAATGTAAGTGTAGAAAAGTTGAGGAATGTTTTCAAAGAGATAGTATCAACTGGAATTGAGAGATATATACCACATTAATTAATAAGTGATGGTAATGATCACCCATGGTACACAAAACGGGTCAGATCGTTGTTGCAGAAGCAACGAGAAAAGCATGCCAAATTTAAAAGAACGCGAAATTCCCAAAATTGGCAAAGTTTTACAGAAGTTCGAAATATGGCGCGTACTTCAATGTGAAATGCTTTTAATCATTTCCACAACGAAATTCTGTCTGGAAATCTGGCAGAAAACCCAAAGAGATTCTGGTCATACATAAAGCACACCAGTGGCAAGATACAATCAATACCTTCACTGCGCGATAACAACGGTGAAGTCACTGATGACAGTGCCACTAAAGCAGCGATATTAAACACGGTTTTCCGAAACTCCTTCACCAAAGAAGACGAAGTAAATATTCCTGAATTCCAATCAAGAACAACTGCCAAGATGAGAAGCATAGAAATAGATATCCTCGGTGTACCAAAGCAGCTTAAATCACTTAATGAAGGCAAGGCCTCCGGTCCAGATTGTATACCAGTCAGGTTCCTCTCAGAGTATGCTGATAAAATAGCTCCATATTTAGCAATTATCTATAACCACAAGCTCACAGAAGGATTCGTACCTAAAGACTGGAAAATTGCTCAAGTTACACCAATACCCAAAGAGGGAAGTAGGAGTAATCCGCTGAATTAGAGGCCTATATCACTAACGTCGATTTGCAGTAGGGTTTTAGAACATATACTGTATTCGAACATTATGAAGTACCTCGAAGAAAACGATTTATTGACATATAGTCAGCACAGATTCAGAAAATATCATTCTTGTGAAACACAACTAGGTCTATATACTCATGAAGTAATGAGTGCTATCGACAGGGGATGTCAAATTGATTCCATATTTTTAGATTTCTAGAAGGCTTTCGACACCGTTCCTCACAAGCGTCATCTAACCAAACTGCGTGCCTACGGAGTATCACCTCAGTTGTCCGACTGGATTCGTAATTTCCTGTCAGACAGGTCACAGCTCGTAATAATAGACGGAAAGTTTTCAAGTAAAACATAAGCAATATCTGGCGTTCCCCAACGAAGCGTTATAGGCCCTCTATTGTTCCTGATCTATATTAACGACATAGGAGACAATCTGAGTAGCCGTCTTAGATTGTTTGCGGATGATGCTGTCATTTACAATCTTGTAAAGTCATCAGATAATCAACACGACTTGCAATATGATTTAGATAAGATATCTGTATGGTGCGAAAAGTGGCAATTGACCCTGAAAAAAGAAAAGTGCGAAGTTATTCACATGAGTACTAATAGAAATCAGCTAAATTTCGATTACGTGATAAGTCACACAAATCTAAGGGCTATGAATTTATCTAAATACTTAGGGATTACAATTACAAATATTGGAACGATCACATAGATAATACTGTGGGTAGAGCAAACCAAAGACTGCGATTCATTGGCAGAACACTTAGAAGGTTCAACAGGTCTACCAAAGAGACTGCTTACACTACGCTTGTCCGCCCTATTCTGGAGTACTGCTGTGCGGTCTTGGATCCGCATCAGGTGGGACTGACAGATATCGAAAAAGTACAAAGGACGGCAGCTCGTTTTGTATTATCGCGAAATAGGGGAGATAGTGTCACAGGCATGATACGTGAATTGGAGTGGCAATCATTAAAACAAAGGCGTTTTTCGTTGCGACTGCATCTTCTCATGAAATATCAATCACCAGTTTTCTACTCCGATTGCGAAAACATTCTGTTGGCACCCACCTACATAGGGATAAATGATCATCACGATAAAATAAGAGAAATCAGGGCTCGCACGTAAAAATTTAAGTGCTCGTTTTTCCCGCGTGCCGGTCGAGAGTGGAACGGTAGACAGACAGCATGAAGGTGGTTCATTGAACCCTCTACCAAGCACTTTATTGTGCATAGCAGAGTAATCACGTAGCTGTAGATGAGAGAAACTGAAGGCCTCTGCGTCTGAAGGTCAGTATATGCAAAGACGGATGAGCGTACACTGCCCACCGAGCATAAAATCAAATAAATGTAAAATGGTTCAAATGGCTCTGAGCACTATGGGACTGAACTGCTGAGGTCATTAGTCCCCTAGAACTTAGAACTAGTTAAACCTAACTAACCTAAGGACATCACAAACATCCATGCCCGAAGCAGGATTCGAACCTGCGACCGTAGCGGTCTTGCGGTTCCAGACTGCAGCGCCTTTAACCGCACGGCCACTTCGGCCGGCTCAAATAAATGAATTTTAATTAACAAATTCTATAATGCTTCAATTGCAAATACAGTAATAAGCAATTAGCTTCAGTTTCAGGTTAATATATCAAAGGTTGTGGATACAACATATAAATATTAAGTTAGTGGGACCTATGATAATGCTAGGGTTAATGAGGGTACCTATTCCTTGCGACAACCTGTCACCTTGATGGTAGTGGAAATGTCAATACCACGAATATATTCGTACCGTTGCCTTTTCGCCGATTCTTGATAGAGTGGTGCTGCTATGCAATTATTCTGTCGGACATCGTTCCAAATGCTGCAGGTCAAGGGCTGTAAGGGAGTTCATATTCTCTCTCAAGTAGCCAGGAAATCACATAACGACATTTTCAATACAGGTAATTCTTCTGTATTTTAACGCTTCTCATAAACTTTTATAACATCAGCGAACTAGAATTCTTATTTACAATCTCAATGTAACTCATGACAACTCTGCAAGTGACAAATCGAGAGAAAGGAAATAAAGAACAAGAATAAGAGCGTCAAGATCGACGAAGAAGAAAACATGATAGACCCCCAAAGACAGATTTCCGTCACAAGCCCCACCACAAGGTTCTCTTCCAGATGAGTAGCAATGCCGGAGGATGACATGGCCTACAGAACAGCTTTGCCACGGTTCCACTCACACTCCACATATTGGTCAAAACAGCCCTGTGGATAGCCAGTAGAGATCGGGTAGTCGCTCGTCATTGAGTTGTTGTTGTTGTTGTTGTTGTTGTTGTTGTTTTTGTTGTGCGTCTAAACGCCAATGTCACTTGTGATGCTACCTAACTGTTATTGCTTAGTGTAGTTGATCTTCCAAATAGCACTCCATATGAACAAACCACTTGCGTCTTTACCCGTGTTTATTCGTACCATAGGTACTGGGACTCTGCATGCCTCTACCTAAAAAGAATAGCTCGATGTAGTCATAGGGTCGAGCCGTGCACGTCTGCTTTCATGCCCTGCAGCTAATTCTCGGCAAATAATAACCTATAGCTATAATCCTGCAATCAAATAGTCTATGCATTGGCTAGAATTGCGAGTTGATAAAATATTCAGGAATATAAAATAAGAGATAAGCGAGTAATTTAATAAAAATGGTGCTATTCTAACGACTGTAACTAACGAAGTCGACAGAGAACTATGTTGAATAATTTTTACTCAAGAAAGGACATCTGAAGTAAACGGGAAATGGCCATACGATATTCAGTTAAAATACAGACTGGAAATACCCTTATAAAATGCAGTAAAGTTACGTTGAGAGCAATACGAGAATGGTAGCATACCCCCAAACTAAAATGTCGTCAAACACTCGCGAAAAATAAATTTCATGATCACAATACATGAAAGATTCAACAGCTCAAAATATTCAACATGATGATTCACAAATTAACACACGCAACACAAAGAATAGTAACTCATACTCTGTCTGTTTCCAGTTCCGTAAATCAGGTTGAATAAGTTAGAGTCCTACCCTGGAGCACATCCAGACCTCTCGGAATACAAAGTCCCTTGAGTAATTAAAGTATGATAGGGGCCACTCACTGCCCATAGTCAATCACCTATACCACTTAATCATCCACCTTACCTAAGGCAGGTCTGCCTACTTCAAGAAGTTGACATAGTGTCCAGTATTGCTACCTTGAGCTCTTCACTCGAAAAGTCCTAGTCTCCAGCAGTGTTCCGCCTCTGTCCAACTCTCATTGGCTGAAGGCCATCCCCCACCAAAAATACATTATTCTCAAGTTCTACAGACATGATTTGACTCGTTTGACCAATTTCCTGCACTAAATTAATATATTATAACATTTACTTAAATAAAATAAACGTCTAGTTACATTCAGACTATTTACAATAAATATATGTAATAGCAGGTTCATAAAACAATAATCCAGCATTCTTGCACCAGTGTGCTCATGTTACATGACAATGAATTGTCGTTAAATATATTTTAAACAACTATTTAGGCCTGCTTGTCAAGAGTGTCTGCTAACACACGCGATTGACCACTTTCAAATTAGCCCAGTTTTTTAATAGTGTAGTGTCACGGAATAGTAGAGAGTTGGAAACGTGGAATATTGTCATGAATTAATAACGTTACTTTGGCGTTTCTGACGCGTTCATAGTCATTTCCTAGCATCCTGACAACTGGAGAGGTCACCGCTCGGCCTCCAGTCCACCGTAGGCGACCGGGACCACCGGGGCGCCTACAATAGCACTTGCAATCAACATTTAAATAAAGTTACTGGCAAAATAGTAAAATATTCATTAAATTAAAACACAAGTATGACGAAATAAGAGGTATTCATGCAGGATTCATTTGCCGTATAAATATGGAGAATACGATGTTCAGACAAATATTTGCATAAAGAGAAATATGTATGAGACATTGTAAATCAATAAATTATATAGATATAGATACAGATACGTAGCTTTCAGGTATGGTAGTTATGGTGCAATGCCGTCAAGCTGAGGTAACTTTTGTTGAAATTGCATGAAGCAATTAAAAGTTGTTAATTCATGGGGTCATTGTGAAAATGTTTATTCGCTGTGAAATATTAGCTTCTGTAGTTTTAAAGATATTGAAACATTGTTGTGTCACTGGATGTATCTCATTTTTCTCAGATAGCAAATGTATTCAGATTTGCATTAATATTTGTGATGTGAGTTATGGTCGAATCTCAGAGCTGTAACTTGGCTATCTTTAAGATTGTCTGACACTCCGCCATTTCCTAGAGCATCATCTGCACACAGGCAATGCGAGCATCAGCCATCCAAATTCCCATTTCTAGCGACAGTTTCATTGTCTCTGTACCTTAACTCGCCGTGACAGAACCAGTCAACTAGCCAGGCTGGCCATGGTGTGCCCCATGCCCTGGGCTCACTAGCATTCAGCTGTGCAACACATTAATCTTTTCTCCTACCAATTCTATGTGGCTGATTAGCTCGCTTATGTACGCTTAATGTTAAAACAAGAAGAAGAAGAAGGGAAGAAGAAGAAGACAGTTGCACATATTTATAATACCTATTCTCTTATGTCATAAGTATTTCCTTACATAATTATGTACAGGATGACAATTATTGAACTATTTGAAATAAAATCATCATAGCTTCTTAACGGTTTGCGTTAGGACGTTCAAACTGCATGGTTGGCTGTGGGGCATGATGGGAATTAGTATGTACATGCATGGTTTGATTTAGTGACGAAGCCCACTTACATTTGGATGGGCTCGTCAGTAAGGAAAATTGGTGCTTTTCGCGATTCAGAAGTCTCTTCACCCTCAACAGGTGACTGTGTGGTGTGTGATGTCCAGACACAGAACAATTGGTGCAATAATCCTTGATGGCACGGTGATTACCGAAAGGTACATGGAGGTTTTGGAAGATGATTTCATTATCCAAAGAGCCCGTAATTTCGATAAGATGTGGCTCATGCAAGACGGAGCTTGACAGAATCGAAGCAGAAGAGTGTTTGATGTCCTGGAGGAGAACTTTGGGGATCACACTCTGGCTCTGCGTACCCAGAGGCTACTGACATGGGCCTCAATTGGCCGCCATATTCTCCGGATCTGAATATATGTGACTAGTTTTTGTGGGGCTTTATTAAAGACAAAGTGTACAGCAATAACCATTGCTGAGCTGAAAACAGCACTTTAGGAGGTCATCGACAGCATCGCTTTTCTGACACTTCAGTGGGTCATGCAGAATTTTGCTGTTCGTCTGCACCTCATCATCGTCAATGATGGCAGGCATAACGAAATGTCATAATCTAAATCAGAATATCTGTTTACATGTTGAATAAAATGTGTGCACGCTGTAGTTGTAACTAATTTACATTTCTTTTCATATAGTTTAATAATTGTCACCCTGTATATTACCCATTCTTGTACATAGCCTCCCCTGTTAAAGATATAATAAAACCAACCATTTCGTGAATGAAAGAAACAAAAGAAAAAATGTATAGAAGTTTTTTATACATAAAACATAAAGAAAAATAGATTTATCAGCCAAATGCACAAACAAATGTATTTGCAATTATCCTGCATGTGCTTAAGTACTTCATTTTAATACTCCCAATAAATCTTCACCATCTTAAAAAGGCTTATGATGGTTCATTATGTTATCCCATAGCAACTTAATACATTGCTTTATCTTCCTGAGGGTAACTGCACGGTAATTTCTGTTTTCTTAATCATCTCTTGTAAGATAACCAACTGTAATATAAGACAGTAAGAGATGTTTGTGGTTGAAAGACAACAGAATAGTTGAAGTCGAAGAAATTTTCTCATGGATAACTAAAGCAGAAATAAAGAAGCAATTATCCTGGCAAATGTACTATGCTTAATCTGCAAAGAAGGCAGAGTGTCCTGAGGACTACAGTTCTTTACTGCATCAATGCCATAAAGTCCTTTTTCTTTCCCGTTTGAGGACAGAAACATTGCTGTGAGATGTGGTATAGGGTCTACCTATTAGTTTGAAAGGTCTACTATACCTTAAAAAAACTGACTCAACTTTTTATTTATATTATAACTCCGCCAAAATTCTTTCACTAATACTGAATCGTTTATATCAAAGAAAGGTATATTTGCCACTGCCAGTCCCAAGCCCGGGGCCTCATCTCGCAAGTGATGAGGAAGGAGGAGGGGGAGGAGTAACACCTCGTAAAAAAAAAAAAACCTGGGTCCATCTGGCTCAGGATGGTAGCACCCTGTTAGGGCCCCTGCATAGGGTTACATGCGAAGCCCCAAAATCCAGACACGTCTGCGTGGCAGCCACCGGTACTCTGGTCAGCGTCGCTTGGCTCTGTGAGCTCGGCTGTAAGTTAATCTTCTGGAACTCAAAACTCCAGTCGAAATTATGTGATATCCTTCGTGATTTCACCACCAATACCTCAACACAAACCAATAATCATGACGGAACAACGGGAAAGAATCCACTACCCTGGGCCCCAGTCAGTAAGGCTGGGTAATAGACCTGACCATCGGATTCCAGGGGATCAGGCATGTCATGAAGAGAAGAATCGGACCCTCTCAAAAACCCTCAAGATGAAGAAAGTATTTTACATGGGAACACTCAACACCAACACACTACTGAGGCCAGGTAAACTGAAACAATTAACAAACGCCATGGATAAATACAACATCAAAGTTATGACAATACAGGAAACACGATTTGAAGATGAGAACCACTTTGATTCTGAAAATTACATAATATATAAGGGGAAACCAGCCATAACCATCCCAGGAAGAAATCTCAAACTCTTCGGAACTGGTTTTGTAGTACATAAATCGATACTGGACTCCTTAATAGATTTCACCTCAAAATCAGAAAAAATGTCGACACTCACGATAAGATCTGGAAACAAAGCCTATACATTAATCAATGGACATGCCCCCACAAACAATTATAACAAGAAGAACCTAGAGATGATAGAGGAATTCTGGGACGATCTGGAAGAAACTACCAGCAAAATCCCCAAGAATCACATAAAAGGGTTACTAGGAGACTTCAAAGCCCAGTTAGGCAAGAAAAGAAAATTCCGAGACACGACAGGGAAACACACGGCCCACATGACAACAAACAAAAATGGAGAGAACTTGATAAACTTCTGCAGAAATTTTGATCTGAAAATCATGTCAACGCAATTCCAGAAACCACACAGAAAACTTGTGACTTGGAAATCCCCCAACCATGCTCTGGAGAATTTCAGATAGACCACGTAGCAATATCCACAAAAAACACCAGAGAAATAATGAACGTAAGAACAAGGAAAGGAGTTTTCGAATCTGATCATCACCTTCTCCAAATTAAAGTAAAATTTATACCCAATAGACAAATCAAGAGAACCAACAGACCTTTCAGAACAGATCCAGAGTACCTACAAATAAACAAGAAGGAAATAATACAAGAAATTACGAAAATCAATAGTAACAACTGGACAGAACTGTCAGAAATAATAAAAGAACATAAAATTGGGGCAGCCACCGAGAAAAAGGAAACACTGATGGTGGAACATGACATGCGACAGGGCCATAGAAGACAGAATACAAGCCGGGAAAAAATTTAACAGCCATAAAACATAAGAAAAATGGGAGGACTTCAACAGGATACAGAAAAACACTTCAAAAATGATCCGAAGAGAAAAAAGAGGTCACGAAAACAGCAGGCTGAAGGAGATAGAAGAAGACTTCACCAGAAACAACACACGAAATTTTTACAGAGTATTCCGAGAAAATATGACAGGACATCAGCCACCAAGCTTTTCCTTCAAAAGACAAGATGGAACACTGGAGACAAATCCGAAGAAAAACTGTGAAATATTAGCCAGATACTTTGACACGTTACTTAACTGTGATAAACCAAAACAGAGAATACAGTTTACAAAACCAGAACCCAACTGGGACTCCGAACCCCCAACATATGAAGAAATCGTGAAAATAATAAAATCATTGAAAAATAACAGAGCATCAGGTGAAGATGGACTGATTGCAGAAATCTGGAAATTAGACCGTGAAAACATTACACCCAAAATTCATAGTATAATCAAAAACATCTGGGAAACAGAAAAGATACCAAAAGAATGGAAGTCAGCCCTAATACACCCCCTTCACAAGAAAGGAGACAAAACAGACCCTAATAACTATAGAGGAATTTCGTTACTGCCGGTGGCATACAAAATTCTATCTAAGGCTCTGTTAAATCGCCTAGAACCTCAGATAGATCCACAGATCGGAGAATACCAAGGAGGGTTCAGGAAGGGAAGATCATGCAGTGAGCAGATCTGGTGTCTGAGAACATTATTAACAACGAGAAAGTCCAGAAACACCACAGTAACATTTGTTGATTTCAAGAAGGCTTACGGTTCCATAGACAGAGAAACACTTTTTAATACACTAGGGGAAATGAAGGTAGACAATAAGACCAGAAAACTAATGCAGGAAACATTAACAAATACAAAGTCAAAAGTGAGGTTCATGCGCGAGATCTCAGAATCTTTCGAAATCAGGACAGGAGTGAGACAGGGAGATGGCCTGTCACCCATTTCATTTAACGCTGTTTTAGAGAAAATGATCAGGACGTGGGACAAAGGAGTCAATGGGGGTAAAGATGGGGAGAGAGAAAAATAGAACCGTCAACATAAAATGTCTGGCCTTTGCCGACGATATAGCCATCATTACAAATGACAGAAAAGAAGCCAGAGAAGCCCTAGAGATACTGCATGAAATCGCAGACAGAACAGGACTACAAATATCATATGAAAAAACCCAGTACGTAAACACAAAATCTACAGACAGAAGCCCATTGATAAAGTACGGAAAGAGAACACAAGTAGAAAGTTTCAAATACCTGGGAGAGATTATACAGAAAACAGGAATGAATTCAACAGCCAATGAAGAAAGTGTTACAAAACTACAAAAAGCATACAGACTTGCATGGAACCATTACAATAAAAGAAATACACTCCTGGAAATGGAAAAAAGAACACATTGACACCGGTGTGTCACACCCACCATACTTGCTCCGGACACTGCGAGAGGGCTGTACAAGCAATGATCACACGCACGGCACAGCGGACACACCAGGAACCGCGGTGTTGGCCGTCGAATGGCGCTAGCTGCGCAGCATTTGTGCACCGCCGCCGTCAGTGTCAGCCAGTTTGCCGTGGCATACGGAGCTCCATCGCAGTCTTTAACGCTGGTAGCATGCCGCGACAGCGTGGACGTGAACCGTATGTGCAGTTGACGGACTTTGAGCGAGGGCGTATAGTGGGCATGCGGGAGGCCGGGTGGACGTACCGCCGAATTGCTCAACACGTGGGGCGTGAGGTCTCCACAGTACATCGATGTTGTCGCCAGTGGTCGGCGGAAGATGCACGTGCCCGTCGACCTGGGACCGGACCGCAGCGACGCACGGATGCACGCCAAGACCGTAGGATCCTACGCAGTGACGTAGGGGACCGCACCGCCACTTCCCAGCAAATTAGGGACACTGTTGCTCCTGGGGTATCGGCGAGGACCATTCGCAACCGTCTCCATGAAGCTGGGCTACGGTCCCGCACACCGTTAGGCCGTCTTCCGCTCACGCCCCAACATCGTGCAGCCCGCCTCCAGTGGTGTCGCGACAGGCGTGAATGGAGGGACGAATGGAGACGCGCCGTCTTCAGCGATGAGAGTCGCTTCTGCCTTGGTGCCAATGATGGTCGTATGCGTGTTTGGCGCCGTGCAGGTGAGCGCCACAATCAGGACTGCATACGACCGAGGCACACAGGGCCAACACCCGGCATCATGGTGTGGGGAGCGATCTCCTACACTGGCCGTACACCATTGGTGATCGTCGAGGGGACACTGAATAGTGCACGGTACATCCAAACCGTCATCGAACCCATCGTTCTACCATTCCTAGACCGGCAAGGGAACTTGCTGTTCCAACAGGACAATGCACGTCCGCATGTATCCCGTGCCACCCAACGTGCTCTAGAAGGTGTAAGTCAACTACCCTGGCCAGCAAGATCTCCGGATCTGTCCCCCATTGAGCATGTTTGGGACTGGATGAAGCGTCGTCTCACGCGGTCTGCACGTCCAGCACGAACGCTGGTCCAACTGAGGCGCCATGTGGAAATGGCATGGCAAGCCGTTCCACAGGACTACATCCAGCATCTCTACGATCGTCTCCATGGGAGAATAGCAGCCTGCATTGCTGCGAAAGGTGGATATACACTGTACTAGTGCCGACATTGTGCATGCTCTGTTGCCTGTGTCTATGTGCCTGTGGTTCTGTCAGTGTGATCATGTGATGTATCTGACCCCAGGAATGTGTCAATAAAGTTTCCCCTTCCTGGGACAATGAATTCACGGTGTTCTTATTTCAATTTCCAGGAGTGTATTTCCGTCAATGCCAAATTAAGACATTACAAAACAGTAGTCTTACCTGAGGCCTTGTATGCCTCAGAAACAAGAGTTATGCCTCAGAAACAACAGTAATCAGAGGAAGAACTAAAATCAAGGAAATGGAAAAGCAAGAGAGGAAAATTCTGAGAAAGATCTATGGGCCAGTTCAGAGACAGGGGATCTGGATAAAGAGACCAACAAAGGAATTGTACAAACAGGCAGAGACAATTACAGACAATATCAGAAAAAGCAGGGCAAAATTCTATGGGCACATTCATAGGATGAATGAA
Source organism: Schistocerca piceifrons (assembly GCF_021461385.2). NCBI lineage: Eukaryota > Metazoa > Arthropoda > Insecta > Orthoptera > Acrididae > Schistocerca > Schistocerca piceifrons. The sequence continues at coordinate 538,774,613 of NC_060149.1, forward strand.
AATAGGCTGACCAAGAAGATTTTTAACATAGTGGTGACGAATAAGGTGAAAACTAACTGGGTAAAGGAAACCATGGAAGGCCTCAAAAATCTAAACATCTCCACAGAAGAAATATCAAACAGAGGAAAATACAGAGAAAAAATCAACAAACAGAAATTCGAAGAAACACCGAAAGAGAAGAAATCAGGAAAGAAGTGGACAGAAGAGAGGAAGAAGAAACACAGTGAATTTGTGAGAGGTTTTTGGGAAGAGAAAAGAAAGAGACAGAAAAAAGTGCCATGAATTTGAAATGTACCAATTTATGTACCATATTGTCATTGTGAATACTGATTGTGTTTTAACGCTCTCCTTAATGGGGAATTAACGATAATAATAATAATTTGTCATTTCACTGTGTTCCTTTACTCTTAATCGTGCCTTACGCAAGATGAAGAAAAATTCTCATACTCTGACTTCGCAGCGTGATTCCTCACACAGTAGCAATACAAAAATGTATCTCACAAAATTTCGTCCTGCGCATATTTCCGTCAGTAAATCGTCGTCAAAGACTGGCAATCTGGCAACACTGTAATCATATGTACGGTAACTATCGCATGGCAGTACAAACCAGTAGTTCTGTGTAGTTGGTTCAGCGGTTTGGTTTGGCATACAAAAGTTCGAGGGTTCGATTCTGGATTGGGATGTGTTCGATTTTAATTGCTAAATGTACTGTGTGTGACAGCTGACTTCTTAATCGTCATAGAGCGATTATAGTGGATCTGCTAGAAAACATTTGCCCTTTCGTACCATGAACACAGAAATTGAAGTACAATCGTTTTCATTGCTCAGCTTTTAGAGAATCCTTTTGCACGTCATTGATGCAAATTGTTTAGCACTACTGCATCTACTAGATTCTTTATCGGTTTTCTGTGTACCCTCCTTCAATGATCCATCGATTAATACAAACTATTATGCTTGCCACATTCATGTCCTTTACATTTCGTTAAGGCCTTACATCACCAGCAGGGCTAGCCACATGCTTTGTAAATAATTTCCATACTCGGTTACCATCTGTATGTTGTATGTATTATCACCATGGAACCACTAATTATGCCTTTCAAAATTGTGTGTGATCAGTGCATGCTGTTTAATAAGTATCTTCACACATTACTATTATATAGTTATTATCTGTATTATTATCATCGATGGAATCGTGGAAACGTCATGTCAATTACCACTTAGGAAACAGTGTAAATGACGGGTACGTGTGGCTTATGGAATGGTGTATATTACAGTATTTCGCAGATGAAATTGGCAAATAAAAAAAAAAGCATGCCTCGACTCTGAATTGAACCCTCATCCTCCTGCATGCCAGCCCAAAGTGCTATTCACTGCACCAACTGCACAGAACTATTGCTGTTTGCTGACACAGATAGTAACCAAACATGTGATTACAGTGTTGCCAGATTGCCAATCTTTGACATTGATTTACTGCCAGAAATATGCGCAGGACTAAATTTTGTGAGACACATTTTTGTGTTGCCAGCCTGTATAAATCATCTATTCTATCTTCCTTAATGCTGGCAAATTAAATAGTTTTAACAGAGGATCATCAATAAAATTCTTATTTACTAGTTCAACAGGGGATAACCCTGTAGACATATGCAACAACTATTGTAAGATCACCTGGGACTCTGGCATCATCTGAGTCCAAGTTGCATGTAATTGTCCTATCTCTTTCATAAACAGTTCACACTTATTCAATTCGGAACGGTATTTCGAGACACATACATGTTTAACATCTTCCCATGGTAAGAATTCTTTAAAAGTGTCTGTTGTGAACTCTTCCTTTCGGTAACTGGCCAAAAAAATCTGCAGTTGTAAGATCATGTAGAGTCTTTGTAATTATAGGTTACATCTTGTATGATACATGAATGTTATCTTTTGTAACTTTTTGGCACATCTTAAATGTTCTTATTACTTTTATTACCTTTCTGTAAGATATTTACTCATTTGTTTAATATATTTCCATATGCTGAAATGTCCATATTCTTTATGTATGAACCATATAATTTCTTCCACTCGGCTTTGTTGTCTCATTACTTCCAAAACAACGCATCTGCGTCTTGTTCATGTAGATTTCTCTTCTAGTAGCAGTGTTGTCTTTCTGCATAGTTATCGCTTCTCTCTAAATATTCATCTGCTTTTACATCTTGTTATATTCACAATGCCAATGTCCTTATGTCAACAAATTAATGGACAAAATAACCCCTGGTCCTCCAGTTCCTTTTATTTCACTCATGCTAAATGGTAGTCATGATAATGCATCTCGTACTATATTTTCTGACACTATGTGATTAATGTCTATTTGCTATTTCTGCAGGAATAATATCCATCACATTAACCTAATATGTAAGAATCTGCTTTCCACGAAGAAAGCTAAGGTGTGGTGGTCAAATGGCTCTGAGGTCATCAGTCCCCTAGAACTTAGAACTACTAAAACCTAATTAACGTAAGGACATCTCACACATCCATGCCTTAGGCAGGATTCGAACCTGCGGTCACGCGGTTCCAGGCTGAAGTGCCTCAAACTGCTCGGCCACACCGACCAGCAAGGTGTGGTGATTTGTGTATAATATAATCTTTGAGCCACAAATGACCATTTGAAATTTTTGTATCCTCCGTATGATAGTTAAAATCTCCTTCTCTGTTGCTTTATAGTTAAGTTCATGTTTTTTGAGACTTTTGCTAGCAAAAGCTATTGTTCTATGGCTCCCTAACAAAGGACTCCATTCACTTTGAAATAGTTTACACACAATACCATACTCAGAAGCATCAATTGATAACTTACAGGCCTCCTTTTGTTTAATGTTATGAAATGCTTCTGATGCTCCTTCATCCCACATCCATTTAGTCTCTTGTTTTAATAATGACAACTACGTGGGGTCATTCATTGGTTGACCTCGTACGTAGCGACAATAAAATCCGTCCATTCCCAGAAACGAACGCAACTGTTTTACATTTTTTGGTGCAGGACAGTCTATGTGGCTCTCACTCTAGTGGGTTTGGTCTTATTCCCTCTATTCCCACAAATGTCCGAAAAATTTGAGTTGTTCTCTTTCAAAATGCGATTTTGCTAATTTGATTCTGAGGCCCTCTCCATGAAACTTATCTAACATTTTAGTTAATAATGTACAGTTACTTCCCATGTTTTGGATAGAAGAAATATAACATCCACATAAATGAGTAATTCTTGTAATAACCCTTTAACTAGCTCTTCATCCAGAGCTCGTATCAACTCCGATACATAAATGTTTAATCGAATGGCTAAGACTCTGAACTAACAACATTTCCCATGAAACTGGAATGCAGTTTATTTTCATGAATCCTCTAGAACTTTACTTGTTAGTATCCAGTTGGCAGATCCATCAAGGTAAAATACTATCCTTGCTCAAACTTGGCTAACAAGACATCAGTACACAGAGGTCTATCTCTCTGTGTTTCTATTTTTGTGTTTAACGTCCTTGCATCTAAGACCAAGCGTGTCACTCCTGTGGCTTTCTTAACGACTAGTATATGGTTATTATAAATGCGTACACTTATTTCTATTACTTTATTTTCTACCATTTTGCTTATGATTGGTCTTGAACTTATTGGAACTTGATGTAAGTTGTAAAAGAATGTTTCATTATTTTTTCACTTAAATTGACAAATGTATTAACCAGTCACTCCTGGCTTATCAGAAAATACAACCCTGCATTTCAATATAATCATACATAAATCGTATTATTGTTGTTCTGTTAGTTGATAAGATTCTTGAACTTTGATCCTTATTTGCTCATTTAGTTCATCAAGATTACCTGCTGCTTCCTCATTACTCAATATTTGAGCAGTAGCAACTATTAACAAAGTCAATATTACCGACTGTGCAGTTTACCTAAAAAGCTGTATCATACTTAGTACCTTCATTATTCCAGCATAATACTCTAGTATTAAAGTCAATCTTCACTTTATGCTTTAATAACCCATCAGTGCCTCATAACATCTGGAAATTTGCGTTTGGCACTACCAAGGAGTCTGCATAAAACTTAAATTACACTAAAGCAGCAAAAAGAAACTGGTATGGCCATGTGTATTCAAATACAAAGATATGTAAGCAGGCAGAATACGGCACTGAAGTCCGCAACACCTATATAAGACAACAAGCGTCTGGCGCAGATGCTAGAGCGGTTGCTGCTGCAGCAATGGGAAGTTACCAAGTATAAGTGAGTTCGAGTGTGGCGTTATATTCAGTGCACGAGCTTTGCGACATAGCATCTCCAAGGTAGTGATGAAGTGGAGATTTTCTCGTACGACCATTTCACGAGTGTACCGTGAATACCAGTAACCTGGTAAAACATCAAATCCCTGACCTTGCTGCAACCGAAAAGCAATGCTGCAACAGTGGGGCCAAAGACGACTGAAGAGAACTGTTCAACTTGACACAAGAGCAACCCTTCCGCAAATTTCAATGTTGGGCCATCAACAAATGTTAGCTTGCAAACCATTCAACAAAACATCATCGATATGGCCTTTCGGAGCCGAAAGCCTGCCTGGGCCCATCAACACCGACATTGGACTGTTGATGATTGGAAACATGTTACCTGGTCGGACAAGTGTCATTTCAAATTTTATCCAGCAGATGAACGTGTACGAGTATGGAGACAACCTCATGAATCCATGGAACCTGCATGTCAGCAGGGGACTGTTCAAGCTGCTGGAGTCTCTGTAATAGCGTGCAGTTGGAGTGATACGGGACCCCTGACAAATCTAGATACGACTGTGACAGGTGACATGTATGTAAGCATCCTCTCTGATCACCTGCATTCGTTCTCGTCCACTGGACATTGCGACAGACTTGGGCAATTCCAGCAGGACAATGTGCTGCCCCACATGTTCACGATTGCTACAGAGTGGCTCCAGGAACATTCTTCTGAGTTTAAATACTTCCGCTGTCCACCAAACTCCGCTGACTTGAACATTATTGAACATATCTGTTATGCCTTGCAATGTGCTGTTCAGAAGAGATCTCCACCGCATTGTACTCCTACGGATTTGTGGACAGCCCTGCAAAAGACTCATGGTGTCAATTCTCTCCATCACTACTTCAGACATTAATCGAGTCCATGCCACGTCATGTTGTGGCACACGATATTAGGCAGGTTTACCAGTTTCCTTCAGTGTACTTATTTCTATTGTATTGTATGTTAACCGGGGACGTAGAAACGACAGAAAGGTTCCTTCCCTACCGCAGCTGCAGTGGTCCACAACCCCACGATGACTACCACAGTCCACTTCACCCCTCCGCTGCCCCACACAGAACCCAGGGTTATTGTGCGGTTCGGCCCCCGGTGGACCCCCCCCAAGGAATGTCTCACACCAGACGAGTGTAACCCCTATGTTTGCGTGGTAGAGTAATGGTGGTGTACGTGTACGTGGAGAACTATTTTGCGCAGCAATGGCCGACATAATGTAACTGAGGCAGAATAAGGGGAACCAGCCCGCATTCGCTGAGGCAGATGGAAAACCGCCTAAAAACCATCCACAGACTTGCCGGTTCACCGGACCTTGACACAAATCCGCCGAGCAGATTCGTGCCGGGGACCAGGCGCTCCTTCCCGCCCAGAAAGCCGTGCGTTAGACTGCATGCCCAACCGGGTGGGCTACTTAATTATATTGGTAGCTGTATTCTTCTCTAATTCGCTTTCCTTTACTTCCAGTATTCCTAGAATGTATAGTCCCGTCACAGGTAAAATAGGGTACTTTAATATTCTGCTAGGCACTCCATCATAACCATGAGAGTCCTTAGTCTTCAGTGATTTAATTATTGACTCAATCTCCCTCTTGTCTGTATCACAGAGGAGTATTTCAGAAATCAATCTCGGAAAGCATTGCCAAGAAAGTTATATGATTTCCTGTAGAAACTAAGTATTTATTTAATGCACCAGTAATGCTCAGAAAATGATTGTTAAATACCATACATATATCTGTTTTATCAGTAACAGAAATATTTTTACTGTGAACTGACTTTATATTGTTGACCTTGGGCTGCTGACCAGACACTTTCTTCACAACTGACCATATGGTTTTAATTTTATCCTGTGAACTTGCTATTCTATTTGCGTACCACATATTATTTTGCCTTCCTAATAGCATTTTTAGGCACCTTACAATACTGTTATCTATCTTAGCTTTATCTGTGGTCATATCACTAGACATTTCTTCTAATGTTTGATTGTTTTCAGATAATTAATCTAGTTTTTCTGCTTGAATTTTGCTCTTTGTTTTAACTGTTGTCATATCAAACTTCGAGGCAGATTAAAACTGTCTGACAGACTGAGACTCAAACTTGGGAACTTTGCCTTTGGCGAGCAAGTGCTCTACCAACTGAGCTACCCAAGAATGACTCACCACCCGTCCTCACAGCTCTACTTCCGCAACTACCTCATCTCCTATCTTCCAGATTTCAATCTGTAGTCATATCGTACACATTATTGTCATATCATTAGAAATGTTGTGATACTATTAGACATTTCGTCAAATTTTTGTTTGTTTTAATTTGTCTAAACTTTCTGATAGAATTTTGCTATCCATACTATGGGTTGTGACAGGTGTACAGTAAAGATGCACTACCGAAAACAGTTGGGAGTACACGGTACAGCTCACGTAATTAGTTGTTTAAATAGCTGCAGAGCTGCTGACGCAGTCCTTTGTGTGCCTGGTGACGTCATGATCAGCCGCCATGCAAATGTTGGCACAGTTATCTGCACCGCCGCTGAACTGCAAAGTGCACGCAGAAATCTTCTGTCTTGTCTCCTCAGTTCCTCACGACTTATGTGCTGAGAAATTACTCAAACACATAAATAATCCTTGTTCTTGGCTGCATTGCTATGGTCAACTGATTTTCCTTAGGTCAGATTTTGTGACAATTCAAACTTATTTGGCTGGTACCCAACCAGAAAATTCCTCTTTGTCTTAAGCATTGTAATTACTAGCAGCTCACTACAGAATGTGCACTTTTATTTCTTCTTGACTTCTTTACTTATGTTGCTCTTGGCAAGATCGTACTTTCTTCTGATATGTTGCAAAAAATTCTTCTTTTTAGCATACAAAACTCCTTTACTTCATAACGTCTTTCACCAGGGGTGCCCAAATGGAATGGTACCATCTCGTTATGGGTGTAGTTAGAATGAATTCCTATTCCATGCTACAATCTGTCACCTTGACGTCAGTAGAAATGTCAATTATCTTGAATATCTACTTACAGCTGCCTTTTCGTTGATTTTTGATGCAGTGGTCCTGTTATGATGTGCCACCAGTTATTCTACAAGACTTCGTTCCAGCTGCAGCAGACCCAGGGTTGTACGGGAATTCGTATTCTCTATCGACTAGCCATGAGATCACATAACCAAGTTTTCAGTACTGGTAATTCTTCAGTATTTTAACGTTTTCCATAAACTTTTATAAAATCAATTAAAAGGAACTCTTATTTACAATGTCAACATGATTCATGACAAATCAGAGAGAGAGAGAGAGAGAGAGAGAGAGAGAGAGAGAGAGGTATGGGTAAGTGAATTGTCATCCAGAGGTGGTCTTCTCTAGGGACCCCAGCATCCCCAAGCTGCGACAGCGAAATGTACATGACTTTTTCAGTGTATGACACTTGCTCATTGTCCAGTCTTGTTGATGATCTGTGCCCACATTTCTCCTTTCATATGTGCACATAAATTCAAAATGAAACATGCACTGCCGGCCGTGGTGGTCTAGCGGTTCTAGGCGCTCATTCCGGAACTGCGCGACTGCTACGGTCTCAGGTTCAAATTCTGCCTCGGGCATGGATGTGTGTGATGTCCTTAGGTTAGTTAGGTTTAAGTAGTTCTAAGTTCTAGGGACTGATGACCACAGATGTTAAGTCCCATAGTGCTCAGAGCCATTTTCTTTCTTTTTTTTAAACATGCACACAATAGGCATCCCTTTCCATACTACTAACTAAAATCAAATTTCTCCACAAACATATACTACTGGTATAGCAGGAGACAATGGGTCATGTTGCTAACTGTAAATAACAACATGTACCACTGCACTGCGATTGCAGTAGTCGACATAATTATGATGGTATAAATGACTACTTATCTACTATTATCTGCTGACCTAGTAGATAGTGTCGGAAGTTCCATGCGGCTTTTCACGGATGATGCTGTAGTATACAGAGAAGTTGCAGCATTAGAAAATTGTAGTGAAATGCAGGAAGATCTGCAGTGGATAGGCACTTGGTGCAGGGAGTGGCAACTGACCCTTAACATAAGCAAATGTAATGTATTGCGAATACATAGAAGGAAGGATCATTTATTGTATGATTATATGATAGCGGAACAAACACTGGTAGCAGTTACTTCTGTAAAATATCTGGGAGTATGCGTGCGGAACGATTTGAAGTGGAATGATCATTTAAAATTAATTGTTGGTAAGGCGGGTACCATGTTGAGATTCACTGGGAGAGTCATTAGAAAATGTAGTCCATCAACAAAGGAGGTGGCTTACAAAACACTCGTTCGACCTATACTTGAGTATTGCTCATCAGTGTGGGATCCGTACCAGATCGGGTTGACGGAGGAGATCGAGAAGATCCAAAGAAGAGCGGCGCGTTTCGTCACAGGGTTATCTGGTAAGTGTGATAGCATTATGGAGATGTTTAGCAAACTCAAGTGGCAGACTCTGCAAGAGAGGCGCTCTGCATTGCGGTGTAGCTTGCTGTCCAGGTTTCGAGGGGGTGCGTTTCTGGATGAGGTATCAAATATATTGCTTCCCCCTACTGATACCTCCCAAGGAGATCACGAATGTAAAATTAGAGAGATTCGAGCGCACACGGAGGCTTTCCGGCAGTCATTATTCCCGCGAACAACACGCGACTGGAACAGGAAAGGGAGGTAATGACAGTAGCACATAAAGTGCCCTCTGCCACACACCGTTGGGTGGCTTGCAGAGTATAAATGTAGATGTAGATGTAGACGGTACTCCTCTATTATTTCACTGAACTTTGTTACTCTCTAAATTAGCATATATTTTGACATCTGAAATTGATGCAAAACAATAGTGTGCCATCTGACTGTCTCCACCACACACCTCTTTCGACAGGCATTCACGGCTACAAATGGATATAGCGCAGGCCACAAAACAACATGTTTTGTTGCCGATATGCAACCTATGTATGCATTTATTCATTATTTAACATGAAGGTGGCTTGAAAACGTATTGTTCCACAGACCTCCGTGCCATACCCGCTTGTTTGCGAATTACACCTATTGTGTACGGTGGAGAATACACAATGCATCAGAATCATTTCCTCCCTTCCACTTTAGAGACCATGTTTACTAGACAGCTTTTTTCTTGTTTTGGTCCATACTGCCATGTCTCAAAATACAGAAACCAAAGAGCTTGCAGTGGAAGAGTTCCACGGTATTGAAGATGATGAAGTGCTCATAGCTATTAATGTATGCTGTTTAGAGCTGATGCGCTTCGAATGATCATTCCTGTCATATCCCTGAATATGCCCATTCATTCTGGGGCACCCTGAATTGTTATTCTTCCATGTGAACAGGCTAAAAAATGGGTCAGGGATAATGCAATATCAGACACTTGAGCTGCAATTCCCTATATGAGTACAGATAGGGAGATATAATGAAAGACACAGTGTACTATAAAAGAGTCACTAATAAAATTTTAAAATATCTTTCATTCCAATAAAGATGATTGATATTGGCAGATAAGGGGGGGGGACACCAAAACTCATGGGAGTACTTTTTTAGGCTAAGATCAGTATCCAATCATCCTACATTGATTGAAATTAAGCTTAATGAAAAGTTCAGTCAGGCAGGTACTAGAGATGTGAAAGTATTACAAAATTCTCATAACAGTACAGTGAAAAGTAATGTTAGTATGTCACAAGATTCAAATAAAAGCACAGTAAAAAATAATGTTAATATATTGCATCAGAATATCAGGGGATTAAAAACAAAGTAGATGAGCTTCTTGTTTGTATAGAAGATTTAGAAACTGAGGGTGGAATAGATGAACTATGCCTGTCTGAACATCATATAGTCACAAGTATGGAAATGGTAAATGTAGGTGGATATAAACTTTCAGCACATGTAAGTAGAGACACTATGGAGAGAGGAGGAGTTGCCCTATATGTTAAAATCAGTCATAGTGTGAAAAATTTGGAAACTAAAAAATTTGGAAACTAAAAAATTTTGTGTAGAGTAACACATAGGAGCATGTGCATGTGATCTTAAAATAAATAAAGGCACTTTTATAATTGTAGCCGTGTATAGGTCCCCATTGGGAAATTTTCAACTATTTTTGAAAAACTTGGATTCTTTGTTGTGCTACCTGTCAGACAAAGTATAGCAAATTTTTGTTTGTGGGGATTTCAATGTGGATTTTCTGAAACAGTCAGATAGAAAGTTGACCTTGAAGTATTACTTGGTTCTTTCAGTTTGACATCAGTTACTGATTTTACTACTCGGGTGGTGCAGGAAAGCAGCACACTGATAAAAACTTTTCTGTCTGATCATGAGGCACAACTAATTACAGTGTATAATATAGCTCCATACAGTAATGCAAAACAGTCCTGCAAAATAGTGTGTTCCATTAACGATTTAACACTTCAAAATTTTTGGGAAAGCTTGCAACAGTTAGACTGGGATGAGATGTACGGGGAACATGATGCTAATTAAAAATTTAACCTATTTTGTGATACTTTTGTGAGTATATTTGAAGACAGTTTCCCTAAGAAAACAGTGAAATATAATTGTAAGAAACCATGTAAAAAGCATGGCTTACTAAAGGGATAAAAGTATGTTGTAAACAGAAAGTGGGAAATGCACCTAACAGCCATGAGGAGTAATGAACCCCAAAACAATGAAACATTATAAAAACTACTGCACTATATTAAAAAAAGTTATTAAAAAGTCCAGAAGTATGTGCATTATGTCTGAGATTAGCACATCTGATAATAAAATTAATACAATTTGAAATATTGTGAAAGGGAAACACAGCAATCTAGAGCACAGGAAGATTGTATTTCTATCAAACACAATGAAAAGTTTGTTAACAAAAAGTCAGAAGTAGAAAACATTTTTAATAATCATTTTTTAAGTGTTGTAGAGAAAATAGGTTCCAGCTATTCATTAGAAAATGCAAGGCAGTATATTGAAGAGCCAGTACCTACGCAATTTGATAAAATTGAAATTCAGCCCACATCTCTTACTGAAATTAGGAAAATAATAAATTCACTCAGAACAAAAGCTCACATGGAATTGATAGCATTTCCAACTGAGTACTAAAAGCTTGTTCCCAACAGATAAGTAGGATTCTCAGCCACACATGTAGTAGCTCACTGAAACAGGGAATTTTTTCAGATAGACTGAAATATGCTATTGTTAAACCATCGCATAAAAAAGGGGATAGATCTGATGCTAACAACTACTGAACATCACCCATTGGAATATTTTGTCATCTCTCAAAGGCTTTTGATTGTGCGATCATGAAATTCTTCTAGATATGCTTAAGTATTGTGGTATGAGTGGGACAGCACACAAATGGTTTGATTCATACTGGAAAAATGCATAAGGTTGAATTTAACAGTACTGATAGTCTACAAAAACCAGCAGAGTCCTCTAACTGGGGAGGTATCAAGAATGGTGTCCCACAGGGTTCAGTCTTGGGTCCCTTATTGATCTTAATATATATTAACAACTTGCCATTCTATATTCATGAAGATGCAAAGTTAATTCTTTTTGCTGATTATACAAGTATAGTAAGCACACCCAAGAAGCAAGAATGAGCTGAGGAAATTGCAAACAATGTCTTTCAGAAAATTATTAAGTGGTTCTCTGCAAATTGACTCTCACTAAATTTTGAGAAAACACAGTTTATACCAGTGGCGTAGCGTGAGGGGAGACTTTGAGACTTAGTCTTCCGTGTATTCCTGCTTAAAAAAGATGCAATAGTAATTCATAACAAAAATATAAACAACTGTCTACTAAGAGCTCTAAATGTACGAAGACGTCAGCTTTGTAGCCCACGCCGCATCCTGAGCATTAGTGTATTTGCCTGTTTGAGACTCAACTGCTCCCAGTCTCTACCTCCCTTCGCTTACCTGGCTGTGTGCGCCTGCGCTTTAGTGGCATTCTCGGCTCCCCTCCACCTCTCCTCTTCCACGAAGGCTGGTGCGCTGCGCTTGCTAGCAGGTATCGAAACTAGTCTCTGCTGCTTCTATGTTGGCTTTTAACACGGAAGTGAGCAGTCGCACGGTTTGTGTTCATAGTCATGTGTGATTTTAGTGCATATTTTCGTTGTGTCGCCAACATGAGTGAGCCAGCAACTGAACACCTTATAGAATTTTTATTGAAAACGCCTTTTTCTACATTAACGAACGAAAAAAGTGGGAATTGAAGGACAAACGACCTACTCCTAGTTTTAAGTGAAGCCAAACAAAAACGCACTTTTCAGACAGCCTGGTACGAAAAGTATACTTGGTTGACTGTGAATGCAGTTATAATGTTATTTATGTCTTCTGCTTGCGGTGAAAAGGAGTGGTGCAATGAGGGCATTTGTACAATAAAGAACTTTGACAGCAAAGCACAAAAGCATCAGATATCAAAACGTCACCTGTGGAACAAAGAATCATTTCAGTTATTGGGTAAAAGTAGAAATGAGCACGCCCTTTCTGAAGCCGCTCGTCTGACAGCAACAAAATACAACGAACAAGTTGCACCCAGTTGGAGAGTATTGGCTCGTCTTATTCAGGCAATTCTATTTATTTGCAAACAAGAACTAGTCTTTTGCGGCCATCGAGAAGACGAATCCTCTAGCAACAACGATAACTATCTGGAATTGTTGGATTTACTAGCGCCCGGGTTCGATTCCCGGCGGGGTCAGGGATTCTCTCTGCCTCGTGATGGCTGGGTGTTGTGTGCTGTCCTTAGGTTAGTTAGGTTTAAGTAGTTCTAAGTTCTAGGGGACTGATGACCATAGATGTTAAGTCCCATAGTGCTCAGAGCCATTTGAACCATTTTGATTTACTAGCTCAAGGAGAGCAGTTAATCCGAGACCATCTGTCATCATCTGCAACCTTTAAAGGAACTTCTCCAGATATACAGAATGATGTAATAGAAATGATAACCCTTACAGTTAATGAGAAAATAAAATCTGAAATTCAGAACTGCAATTTCATTTCGATTCAGGCTGATGAAACATTAGAGTCAAATGATTATAATATTCAGGTACTGTACTGCAGACAAAACTGAGGAAAGATGCGTTGGATTTTACGATGTTTCTGGAGATAAAACTGCTGAAGGTTTGTTAAACATTATTCATGCAGTATTGAAAGAATGGAATGTAGAAGGAAAAATGGTTAGTCAAACATATGATGGCGCTTCAGTAATGGCGGGCAGAGAAAGAGGACTACGACAACTGGTAAAGCAGTTCTGTTTCTATGCGCTGTTTAGTCATTGTTACGCACACCACCTGAATTTGGTACTGTTACATGCCTCCAAAATCATATGACAAGTACGCAAGTTTGTAAGTGATCGTACTACATTCCATTCGTGTTTCAGCAAATTATCAAAACGAACTGTTTTGCAAACTGAGAAAGGATTTTAACTGCCACATGCAAGCAACACTCACTGAACCTTTCGTTCCAGGGCAGTTTCAACAATATCCAATCATTTCTCATAGTTATATAGTGTTTTTAATTATATTTAATTATATAATTGATGATACAGACTCTCAATGGGACCCACAATCTTTGAGCTCTGCTGTGGGAATGAAACGAAGAATGGATGATCCTACGTTTGTCTACTTGCTTTGCTTCTACCGAGGGTGCTTTGGTTATGTTAATAATCTCTTTAATGTTCTTCAGTCAAAATCTGTCAGTACAACTGCCCGCCACGACTAAATAAGAATTGTTTTGAGAAACTTAAGACAATTAAGAACTGAAACATTCTTAGATGAATGCATTAAATGCAGCTTGTGTTTGAATGGCAACTTATCATTCTATGACAATCAAAAGACGTCTCTCAGGGCACTAACTTACAAGAACTGGATTCGCAAATTGTTCAGATGGAAAGAAGATTTAAACACTTTATCCCAAATTTAGTTTGTTGAACTTCTGAACGAAAAGTGTTCCCCAAACTATCGAAAAGAATTCCCAAAGTTGAAACAGCTTCAGTTATTAGAACAGTGCCCTTTTTACGAACAAGTTGAGAATGATCTGTTTAACATATACGCTGATGAGAAAAAACACTTATCTCCAAGAATCCTCTTAAAGTACATTGTCAACAATGATTTAAACTCTGTTTATGACGAAACAACGAAGTTTCTGCGTTTGGTTTTGACCCTACCCGCAATTATTGCAAGCATAGAACGAAGCATGAGTACTCTTAAACGAGTGAAGAATTACTTAAGGAATTCAATGTCCAACACCCGGCTGTCGAGTCTGAGCACGTTAGCAATAGAAAAGACACTACTTGGAGAGCTATGCAGTCATCAGATCTTTGTAGACCGAGTTATAGACTTAGTCGTGTAAAGAAAAGACAGACGCATTGTACTTGTGTACAAGAAAATATAAGTGCTTCTTTTCTTGCTGCTGGAGTTCTGCAAATTTGTCATCGTTTCTTGAAAAAGTTAGTTATTAGTTGTTGTTGTTATTGTTTTATTTGATGCATTTTGTTTCATTTGTTTAAATTATTATTTATTGTACTATTTTGTCTCCCTATAATAAGTGTAGTCTCTCCCCAACCTTTACAACCACATTACGCCACTGGTTTATACAATTCTGTACAGCGAGTGGCATAACACCATTGATAAATATAGACTATGAGTGGAAGCCTGTTGCTAATGTAGAATACTCAAAATATCTGGGTGTGTGCATTGATGAGAAATTGAATTGGAAGAAACACATCGATGATCTGCTGAAAGGGTTAGTGTCAGCTACTTATGCTATTAGGGTTATTGCAAATTTTGGTGATAAGCGTATCAGTAAATTGGCCTACTATGCCTATTTTCATTCACTGCTTTCATATGGCATCATATTTTGGGGCAATTCATCATTAAGAGAGAAAGTATTCATTGCAGAAAAGTGTGAAATCAGAATAATAGCTGGAGCCCACCCAAGATCACCTTTCAGACATTTATTTAAGGAACTCGGGATATTCACAGTCCTTCGCAATACATACATTCACTTATGAAATTTGTCATTAATAACCCATCCCAATTAAAAAATAACAGCGAAGTGCATAGCTGCAACACTAGAAGAAAGGATGATATTCACTATTCTGGATCAAATCTCACTTTGGCACAGAAAGAGATGAATTATGCTGCCACAAAAATCTTTGGTTATTTGCCAAATAGTATTAAAAGTTTGACAGATAGCCAACCAACATTTAATAGCAAATTAAAAGACTATCTGAATGACAACTCCTTCTACTCAATAGATCACTTCTTAGATATGAAGTAGTAACTGCAAAAAAAAAAGAAGAGTGTAAAGAAAACTTATGTTAAAGTGACACGTTCCACATCGTTACGAAATTTCGTATTCATGATCTATTGAACAAGGATTAATGTATGTATGTATTATTAGCAAGTTGTCCAAGTGTAAGTTAGCTTGGCTTACTGGATGGGCCACTTGTTCTCCATTTCTTAATGTGCATCAGTTACACTGAGACAGCAATGAAGATGAAATGGGAGGTTTTTCCTGTTCAATAAGTTGTTACGATTTTAAGATGGAACTGAATACAAATCTGTGTTTGTGCATTTGCCTTTGGTGACTCTTCACCTTTCAAAGCAACAGTCTGCCAAGGATGTAACAAATTCAGACAAGATAAACTTTCTTAAGGGGAGGTTTACTGTCTTTGACCCGAAACAAGCATGTTCTTTGAGAATTTTTTTCTCAGGATGTGTTATAGATACCAATGTCAAATTTGGTCAAAATGTTTATTGATATTTCCTCTACAAACTGGAATTTTTTGGACCGGAAATGTCGAAGAACAAAGCCGGAAGTGACGTCGGAACGAAACAAAATTTCGATGTAGACCTCCATGCGCGGTATGTCACAGGTCAGCAGCTCGTCTGAAATCAAAATTGAGTTGACGTTAGCAAAGTATGTAAGATTCTTTAGGAATTGTACTTCGATTAAGTTATTTGAACCATAGGAAACAAAATGGCGGCGATTTGAAAAAAAAAGGTTTTTTCATCGATTTTTCGACTTCGTCGGCCAAGTAAAAATATTTATTGTTGATGGATCGGAATAAAAATGGTACAACTCCTAGACAATTCAGTTAGCTTCGTCGGATACAAAGAATCATGCCAATCGGTTCAGTAGATTTGAAGTTACCATACCGCGCGATAAAAAAAATCGTTACGAGAAAAACCCAGTTTGAAGTTTTGACTACATACGAGGGCGGTTCAGAAAGTAACCTCCGATTGGTCACAGTGCGGGTTGTGGGGGGAGTAGCTACGCCATCTGTGCGTTCACGCACTCAACAGGTCAGTCGGCATCAAGCCGTGGTCGAGTGAACGTCGTACCTGCGCTAGTTTAGTTTTTGTGGCAGTTTGAAATGTGTGCTGCAATAGAAAACCCCGCCAAATGTGAAGTGCGTGCTGTCATAAGGTTTTTTACAGCCAAAGGATATTCTGCAGCTGCTATTCATCATGAGCTTTGTGCCGTGTACGTACCAAGAGTTATGAGTGAAGAAGTTGTCCGTGAATGGGTACGTTTATTTAAAAGTGGACGAGAAAACGTTCATGATGAAGAGAGGAGTGGTAGACCATCTTTGGTGACTGACGAACTCGTTCAGACAGTTGATGCAAAAGTTCGTGAAAATCGACGTTTCTCAATGTAGGAGTTGTCTACTGGTTTTCCACAGATTTCTAAGACTCTCTTGTACGAGATAGTGACAGCAAGATTGGGTTACCGTAAGTTCTGTGCACGATGGGTGCCCAAAATTCTTACCGACCACCACAAAACTGAAAGAATGGCCTCTGCATTAGACTTTCTGTCACGTTATGAGGACGAAGGAGAACCATTGTTAAACAGAATCGTGACCGGTGACGAAACCTGGATTAAGTACATGAACCCTGAGACAAAAGAACAATCAAAGATGTGGGCACATTCAAATTCGCCTACCAAACCAAGAAAAGCCTCGCAAGATTTTTCTGCCAGAAAACTGATGGCAACGGTGTTTTGGGATGCCAAAGGGGTGTTGTTGGTTGAATTCATGGAACGTGGTACGACCATTAATCAAGACGTGTTCTGTGAAACAATAAAAAAGTTACGACGGGCTATACAGGACAAACGCCGTGGTATGCTGACTTCCGGTATCGTTTTTTTGCACGATAACGCCCGTCCTCACTCTGCTCGCAGAACAACGGCCCTTCTTGAGTCCTTCAAGTGGGACCTTATCAACCATCCACCTTACAGCCCAGACCTGGCGCCAAGTGATTATCACCTCTTCATGCATTTGAAGAAATGGCTCGGGTCACAGCGGTTTGATGACGACGAAGAGCTCAAAGATGTGGTCACAGGCTGGCTCCAGGCACAAGCGGGTGATTTTTTTGCAAAAGGAATTTCAAAGCTTGTGAAGAGATACGATAAGTGCCTCAATCGCTATGGAGACTATGTAGAAAAATAGTGCAAAGATGTAGTTGTAAGATGTATATATTAAAATATTTTTATTTAACTTGGTGTATTTTTTTAAATCAACCGGAGGTTACTTTCTGAACAGCCCTCGTATAAACGCAATATTATGCAACTTACGTTCAATCTGCTATTCCAGGTCCATAAACTAGTCCTTCCTCTTCCTCATAGAGGGCGTTCTGCTCGATCTGGCCATCCTGCGCTGCTCCAGAGACGCTAGTACGGCTGGTGACAAGCGGTTTTCGGCCGCTTGAATCCGGTGGTCGTCCGAATGCTTGGTGAACTGCGTCTAATAGTATTCCAGTGTGACGTCTATCGTTGTCATGGTCTTCAGAATTGCTGAATACCCTTCGCTGAAGCTGCTCACTGCCAGGAAAGTCGCAGTCTCCACAGTCTTCGCACCAAGATGCCAATGCCTTGGGGCTAAATTCCAAACACACGCGTTCAAACTTTCATTTGAATTTTGTGTGTTTCCTCCGAAGCAGCGGTACAATAACTCGTCTTCCGAAAGAAAAAAGCTGCTGCGTGAAAAAGGCCTATTTCAGGGAGGTGCATTTTTTTGTTCAACCGCGAATAACAAACATTTCCTTCCGTATTCGGAAAAAACCGTTTCAGGGGTGGATTCTAAACATTTTTATGGATCCAAAAATGCAATTTAAAAAAATCGATTTTTTGAACAGTAAACCTCCCCTTAAAACAATCTAAATCGGACAGCTGGTAACCGCCACTAATGAAGATAAGTATGCTAAAGTACGGTATGGATGCTGACTGGAGAGGATCCCCAAAGCACCTCTTGATTAGTATTAGGCACACTTAGCCTCAAATTGCCAACATGTTTAGATGATCCTACATGAAAATCTTTGCATTAAAATGGTCTGCATTTGTTGGATATCACATCTAAGTCCTTACATAAAATTTCTGCTTGTTAAATTCTGATTGCAAAAGTTAATTCCTAGAAGTCAAAAACAGATTTTAATATTCTAGCTAGTAACAAAACAAAGATATACCAATTTCACTCTAAAATAAAGCAGTAGTTATGTTTGTTTCTTCTCGGAGATGGTCCACCAAGCACATGAGAAATTAGCACACAATGTGGGGAAAAGAATGATCTGCACATTCTTTGTGTCAGATGGCCTCATTACTATCACTGGTTTGATGAATACAAGACAGTAATTTCAGGTTAATACTCTGGAATTTGCTACCAAGGATCTTCTAATACACCAAGCATTTAGAATCAATCATGCAAGTGATACTGTTCCTGAAACTACTGCATATATTCCATACTACTTGTGAAATCAGACAGTCGTACTGCCTGCACCTTCTGAAGTTAAACAGGCAAGTTGCAATCCTGCAATACACTCTAAATGTTTGTATAATTTATGCACATAGCTCATGCCACAGCAAGTGTACATATATCTTGAGATTCTCAAAAACCAGTGCTCTCAAATAAATTCTTCCATTGCCAATTTGCTTAGGTTAGTAACTTCTTATCTCAACAGAACCAATAATTTGTAACAAGATTACGTATCTGTGGATATCTCCTCTTACAAAACTGATGATTGTCAATATAAAAAGTGACTCATCCACTACCATGCCCCCCACTCCCCTCCTCTCTTTCTTTACTGAGTAAATAAAATTATGGGATGTTGGACAAATGTGCGACCCTAATTATTATTATTATTGTCTCCTCTGTCATACTTAGGTGTGGATAACACAGCACTTTCATTCATGACCTGCAGCAAATTCATAAAAGTATGGCAAAGGTGCAAAATTATATGAATGTCACTGCTAAGGTCTTCAATGCAAAGACTGGTTTGATGCAGCTCTCCACGCTAGTCTATTCTGTACAAGCCTCACCATCTCTCTGCAACTAATGCAAGACACAGCCATGTGAACCTGTTTACTGTACTCAGGCCTTGGTCTCCCTCTACAATTTTCAGTCTTGATTACCAAACTGACGATTCCTTTATACCTAAAGGTATGTCCTTTAAAGTAATTCCTTGCTTCAGTGAAGTTGTGCAACAAATTTCTGTTTTCCCCACTTCAATTACATATCTTCTCATTAGTTATTCAAGTTGCCCATATTATCTTCAGCATCCTTCTGTAGCACTTCATTTCCAAAGCATTGATTCTCTTTTTGTCTGGACTGATGTCATCACCTTTCATTTCCATACAAGGAAACATTCCACTCAACCAACTTTCAGAAGAGACTTTCTAACACTTAAATTTATACTCAATGTTAACAAATTTCTAATTTTCAAAAATGCTTTCCTTGCTATTGCCAGTCTGTATTTTATATCTTAGTGTTTCATTTCCTAATACAATTCCCGCGGCACTGGCTGATTTAATTAGATTACATACCAGTTTCTCTATTCTCCTTTCGTTGATCTTCATTTTATAACATCTATTTAAGACAATATCCATTGTGTTCAATTGTTTTATGAAATTCCATACTGTCTCTGACACAATTACGTCATCAGCAAACATCAAAGTTTTTATTTCTTGTACCTGAACTTTAGTTCCCTTTCTAAACTACTCCTTTGTTTCTTTGTTGCCTGCTCAACACATACATTGAATAAGAATGAGGGAGGGCTACAGGCCTGTCTCACACTCTTCTCTATTACTTTACTCTTTCCCTTTCATGTCCTTTGAGCATTGCAACTACAGTCTGGTTTCTGCACAATTTGTAAATAACCTTTTAGCTTCCTGTATTTTGTTCCTACTACATTCAGAATTGCAAAGTGGTTATTCCAGTCAACATTGTCAAAAGCTTTTTCTAAATATAAAAATGTTTGCCTTTCTTCAACCTACCTTATAAGGTACGTTCTAGTGTCAATACTTCCTCTTCTACCAGTCTTCCTATTCTTCTGTAAATAATTCACGAGGATTTTGTCACCATTATTGATTAAACTGATAGTTCAGTAATATTCACACCCATAAGCACCTGATTCTTCTGGAATTGGAATTATTATATTCTTCTTGAAATCTGAGAATGTGTCACTTGTCTCATACGACTATCTCTCTCTCGAGTACTTCAATAATTCTGAAGAAATATGATCTATTCCAGAAGCCTTGTTTCCAATTAGGTCTTTCAGTGCTCTGTCTAATTTATTCTTCTAATATCATATCTCCCACCACATCTTCATCTTCACTGGCATCCTCTTCCCTTTCTATAATATTGTCTTCAATGTCATTTGCTCTTGTAGAGCCCTTCTATATATTCCTTCCATCTGACCTCTAGACATATCTCATTAGCCATTTTGCACTATCTATCCTTCTCATTTTTTAGACACCTGCATTCCTTTTTGCCTGCTTCCTTTGAAGGTCTCAACAACCTCTGATTCTTTCAACTTTGGTCTTAGTCCATATCTGCCATTCTTTCATGATTTTTGAACTAAATAGTAACAATGTGTTCACTACCTTTCTACACGGTCGCACAAGCCAACACCACACCACTTCACCAGAGATTGCTGCAAAAACCTTTAGAGAAGCAGGATGGGAGAAGGCCACTGAGACATTCTTTTGAAAGCTTTTCATTCCTCCTCATCCCCCCCCCCCCCCCCCCAGTCCATGTTCTCCCCTTCTCTTCCCTTCACTGCTATCAAATTTCAGTCCCTCATCACAACTAACTTTTTGTCACCCTTAACTATGTTAATAACTTCTTTTATCTCATAAAACATTCTTTCAATTTCTTCATCAATGGCATACCATAATAAATAATTTTTCTACCCATTTCAGGGATATTCAAGTAATTTTAAAACAAGCCTTTGTCATTTTATTAATAATGGTAAACATTACCCTAGTGAGTTCGAGTGAAAGCAATGGGACTATGATACCATTGTTATATCCTGGATTCTGGCCCATGTTTCAGGATGTTGTCCATTTTCCATCGCTATTATAGGAATATTACTAGTATCTGTACTTCGTGTAGAACAAGATACATTGTGCTTTGCTATACTGACACTGGTATTTGTGTTGCTAGGTACAAATACTTGGTTCTTCTCCCTATTAATTTTCTTACTACCTTTTCCATTATAGGTTCTCCTATCTGCAGAACAAAAATTACTTTCTTTTCTCTTAGGAAATTTCGTTGGGTAGTGATCCCCTTCGCTATTCTCTGTCTGCTTATTTCCTAGGTTTCTATTGTCTCCAGGACTGAAGTCTCCTATTTCTTTATTTAATGTATCTAAACCTTCTATAAATGCTAATAAGTGGTCTACTCTAGTCCACTCACTATATAGGATTTCTTTCCACATAAAATATGGCAATCTCATCACGAGAATCTGAACGAAACATTTTTCATCTAGTGGGTTGTTCACGCATTCAGATCTAGTTAAACACTATCCAGTATATCTCTTATAGGTACCCCACAAACTATGAGAGGGTACCCAAAAGAAAGCGGAATTATTTTTTAAAAGCTATATATTTTCAAATCGTTTACAAAAAAACCTTATCCCCTTCAAAACACTCTCCATTACAACTAATACATTTGTCCCAACGGTGCTTCCACTGTTCAAAACATTTTTGTAATCATCTTTAGAAATGGTTGACAGCTTCTCCCTCGTTTTTTCTCAACTTCTTCAATGTTGTCAAATAGGTGTCCTTTCATGCCCCTTTTCATGCGCAGAAATAAGAAAAACTTGCATGGAGCCAGATCAGACAAGTAAGGTACGTGGGGTGGTGGAAACATGCCATTTTTAGCCAAAAACTGTCTAACAGAGATGGCTGTGCACGCAGGTGCATTGTCATAGTGGAAGAATCAATCTCCTGTCTGCCACAAATCAGGTATTTTTTGATGAACACTGTTGCACAATCTTCTTAAGACTTCCAAATAAAATGTTTGATTTATAGTCCAACCTGGGGGAATAAACTCTGAATGAACTTTTCAATATTTTTGTTGATTTGGGCAGTTGATGGATGCCCAGAAGACGGTTTGTCACCATTTTTAAATTTAGCAAACCCCTCGTACAGTTGGGTTTTTCCCATAACATCATCTTGGTAAGCTACTTTCAACATTAAAACAGTTTCAGCAGCATTTTTACAGTGTAGAAAACAAAATTTCACAGCTGCTTGTTGTTCACTTAAACCTGCGACCATAAAAAACAAAACAAGAACAAAACAGTGATAGCAAGAACAATTCCTGCAGATGAACAGAACGAGCCAGTTCAAGAACACTGGCAGTACTGAATTGGCAACTATTTGTGCTATAGATGCCTAGCGGCAAAAATGCGTAATACACAAGCTCGGCCCACGTCAATGTTATTCCGATTATTATTATTATTATTATTATTATTTTTATTTATTTATTTATTTATTGTACCCCCTTGCTGCCACTTATAAATCTCTGATAAAGCTTGGTGGGTGCTGTTAAGGTTGACAATACAGCCTCTTGTAAAGGTTGCCTACATTTGTGAAAAGGGTGGATGACAGAAATCAAAGCACAGTGGTGGCCTGTGAGATGAACCAGTGACGAAACTGTTGTCACGGAGGCCATAACACTTTTATGCGTTGTAAATTATACGAATAGTGGCAGTTCTCATGGAGAATATTCCACACAGTTATCTGGCTTACCCAATGCTGACAGGCCACCTGCATGGTGATGATACTGGGGTCACTGTCACAGATTTTTTATCTCCACCTTCAAATGGGACTGCCTCCATTGGCATCATATATCCACGCAATATTTTTTCCCTTAACCTCTCAGGAAAAGTTTCCTGTAGTGTGTCCCCAATTTGCAAAATCACCCTGTAATGCCGCTGTAACTGAGACAAGATTGAATTAGGGCCTTACAAAATATTGAGCATTCTGACAGACTTGGGCAATTCCAGCAGGACAATGTGACACCCCACACGTCCATAATGGCTACAGAGGGGCTCTAGGAACACTCTTCTGAGTTTAAACACTGCCACTGGCCAACGAACTTCCCAGACATGAAGACTGTTGAGCATATCTGGGATACCTTGCAAAGTGCTGTTCAGAAGAGATCTCCAACCCATCGTACTCTTACGGATTTATGGACAGTTCTGAAGGATTTATGGTGTCAGTTTCCTCCAGCACTACTTCAGACATTAGTCGAGTCCATGCCATGTCGGGTTGCGGTACTTCTGCGTGCTTGTAGGGGTCCTACACGATATAAGACAGGTGTACCAGATTCTTTGGCTCTTCAGTGTATTTGGAACTGTTCTTCGTGATACAGCCAAACACACATTATTATGCAGACTGAAATCTGTTAAAACATGAATGGTGGTGGGACTTGGTCAGTTTCATAATAGAAGAAGGAAAGAAAGAAAGAAACACATATGTTGAATCAAACACTGAAATAATTTTAGCAGCTCGTCTGTATAGCTGAGGATATTGCTCTTGGGATAACATTTTATAAAAGTCTTTCAAAGCCTTGGATTTGACAAACAGATCCTTGAGCTGTGTGCTACACCGTAGATCTACCAGTTTAAGCTGAAAGTAATGAGCTACAACAGCAACCAAAAGTGAGAATGGTCTGACAAAAAAATCAAATTTAGTCTTCATTCGTTTAAATTCTTGAAACACCTTTGAGAATACATGATGAAGTGTCTCAATAACTGAAACCTAGTCAGTCGTGTCTGGTCCACAACTGACTGCCTTTTGTTCTGGGAAATACTCCACATTGTGTGCAAGAAGCTGACTTTTCCATAGGTTTAATTTTTGTCTGAAAGCATCAATTTTGTCCACCAAATCTGTCACTAAATTGTTCTCTCTTTGCACTGAGACACTTCATGTATTCAGATAATTGGTGATGTTGGCCATAAATGCGAGATCAGTAATTCAATGAGGATCATCGAGATGCTTGTCCTCTTTTCCATTCACCTCCAGAAATATTGCGATCTCTTCTCACAAATTAACCCGGATATGGCTGTTGTCAATCTGGAAGGATTTTTACAGTGGCGCGTAAAACTGCTTATAGCACTTAGTTATTCTGCTTGCCAATGCAAGCATTAGTATACACTTCATCCAATAAACTCTTTCCATTGCTTAAAACATAATTTAGCTTCCATTGTCGAGTCACACTTTTTCTGTGTGCATGTGAAAACTTGCTGGCTGAAAATGGGTTATCTGTCCGACCTTCTTGTCGATGGATAAGTACATGGAGTTTATAAATGAGTATCGGGGTTTTAATGCTTTATAATATTTATTACATTAAACTTACAGTTATAAATGATATGTCAAATGAAAGAGCAACTCAGTTTTACCAAGAACCTTATAAATGTCCAATGTGAGCACCATTTGTCACACAGCACACATCAATTCTATAGCCGAGTCCTAGGCCACAAGGGGCCCAATGACAGGGCTTGTTTCACCCAACCTAATGCCATGTGATTTTTTTCCTTTGGGGCTTCATCAAGGATCGTGTGTACGTGCCTCCGCTACCAGCAGAACCCCCCCTCCCTCCCGAGTTAAGAAACCGGATTGAAGCACCTATTGCTACAATCACCGAAGACACAATTATCAACGTTTGGGAGGAATTCGGCTATAGACTTGATGTGTGCCGTGTGACAAATGGTGCTCACAATGAACATTTGTAAGGCTCTTGGTAAAACTGTTTGAGTTGCTCTTTCATTTGACATATGATTTATAACTTTAAGTTTAATATAATAAATATTATAAAGCATTAAAACCCCGATATTCATTTATAAACACCCTGTATAATGTCTATGTGAATATATTTCTTAGAGATATAACTATTCACATATTATCTCAGAATGGCGTATTAGCATACTAAAGGATAATATGGATATTTCTTTGCCAACTATCAACTCCATGACCGTCTATTTAAACACAGCCTTCTAGAAAGACATTAGTTTACTGCATACAAAAATCAGACACAATGTTTTCTGGGACTCCCATTTCACTGCAATGTAATTATATGTGCCTATACAAAATTTTCGTGACAAAGGTTGAGGTTTTAATCACTAAAATGTATAAAATATGCTCTTAAACATGTTTAACATCACATTTTTTTTTAAATTTTCATTTTTTTAATATCAGAATTGAGAACCCAGTCTTTTGTACAAACCACGCTTTTGAAGAGGATTGCTCTTATTTAGTTATATGAAAATAAAGAGCAACAGTAAGAGTAAATACTATTAAAAGTATCGCTAATATAAGCAAATAATTGCATTTCCTGTAATTGCATTTCCTGTACAATTATTTGCAGGGAATGGGTGACATTAGATGAACCTCTTGAAATTCAAGAGTACTGATGATGGCATTCCTGAAAATAGTTTGGATATTGCTTTGTTACCACCCACAAACGCCAGATGATCTGCTGAAAGCTCCAGCTGCAATTTGCAGTAATGCTATGCCTAAAAACATTGAAATTCCATCTATCTCTACCAATGATACAGATACTGACCTTTTAACAAGCAGAGATTCTCTGCCTTCCACATCCACTGCTGCAGTATCCTATGCAATACCAAAGAAATCCATTGCACTAAAATGAAAAATCAACTAAACTGTCTTGTACATACAACTGGGCAAAACAGACACTTTCACCTACAACCACAGTCTTGCCACAAATGAGTACTGAAAATATTCATTGAGGTCACCATTAGAATATTTTGAACTATTTTTGACCATCATGTCATAAGCATGATGGTGAAATACACCAACCAATATGCAGCGAAGAGGAACCAACTTGGAGATTGCTCTTAAGAGGAAATGAAATTTTTTTTTTTTTTTTAGCTATTTTGCTTCTTAGTGGATACGTCGTCCTGCCAAGGAGATACATGTATTGGCAGATGACAACAAATGTAAACAACATTTTAGTTTCTAATGCAATATTCAGGGACCGCTTCAAGTTCATTATGTCAAATATTCACGTTTACAACAATGATGATGGTGCTGACAGATTTTCTAAGGTCCACCCCCTTACAAGCACGATAAAGAAAACTGCAGAGAACGCAATGCAGAGAACATATGCCTAATAAGCAAAATCATTCAGTCGACGAAAGCATGGTGCCTTATTTTGGGCAGCATGAGGCAAAACAATTTATTCGAGGCAAACCTATAAGATATGGGTTCAAGTTCTGGTGTGAAGGGCCAAGTAATGGATATTTGACATGGCTTGAACCATTTCAAGAGTTGGCACACTGCCAGTAAAATATGTTCACAATGATCTGGAGTAGTCACGACTTATATCGACCAGCTGGAAGAGATGCCATATAGACCGTATTTTGACAATTTATTTACTTCGTTTCACCTTCTGTCTGAGTCGCATGTACGAAATATCCAGGCCACAGGTACTATAAGAACCAACAGAATTGGTAAAGATTGTCGTTTATAGAAGGGAGAAGATTTGAGAAGGAAACTTAGAGGGGCATTTGACTTCAGGTTGGACAGTTCAGCTAATACATTAGTGGCTTCATAGAATGACAACAGTGTGGTGACAACAGCAACAAACTTTGACACTATACACCCAACTCATGCAGTAATGCGGTATTCATATCCGGAGGAAAGCCAGACAGTAATTCAACAAACAAGAGTCATTTATCACAACAATGAGTTTAAAGATGGAACTGACAGAGCTGACCAAAATATTTCACTCTACAGTGTATCTATCAGGGGTAAGATATGGTAATTCCCCATAATTGCACATTTAGTTGATGTAGATGAACACAATGCATGGCAGCTCTACAGGATAGCATTTCGTCGAAGAATCATCACTCAATTCTGGAAACAACTGCTGTTGCTACGTAGAGAGGACGACCATCTAAAATGGCAAAAATTGATTTTAGTTATGACAAGCTGGAACATTATGTTGTACATTTGCCACTTGAACCACAGGAAAGAAGAAACAACTTCACTGTTGCTAATGTAAAAAAAAGTCTAAAACACAGTACATTAAATGTAGTATACCACTTCATGTATCATGTTTCATACTGTTCCACAAAAAATAGTAAGCAGTATTGTTTGAATTATTAAATAGTGACATTGTGTTAAGTGAATGTATATTCAGTCAAAATCCTTCCAGAAGGATAGCCCGTTTTTCAAAATCCATGCAAATTAAAATTGTATAACTATTATAAACATGTAAGTTTCATTATAATTAAGTGATTATTTTTATTAAAATGCAAACAAAAAATAATTCAGCCCTATCTGGGTTAAGAAATCTCTTCAGGACTTGTCCATGACTTAGGCACCTAACTTCAGAGTGAAGTTGGAACTTCAGCATATTCAGCATCGGCCAAGACTTCCTGAAATATACGCTGTCTCAGTCCGTGGGACCAAATGTAGTTCACTGAATGGACAAATACCTCAATTACATCATTCACTTTAGTTGACTAGGCACACAGCACCTCTTGATGTATCAGGTATTGAACTGCAGCTGTTGATGAGGCCCCAACAGATTCCAACTTCTTCCCTGCATTGATGGCCCACTGTTGTAATACTGACCAGCCGTTTCCAGTCCACTCCAAATGAATCAATTGCCACATCCATCACATCAAAAATGATGTAGCCAGTAGTAGTACCCTTACATGAGATTAAACTGAGAAGCTCCGCCATTACTTCTAGCTTACTCCCCGCACAAAAATCCCCAGCTTTGCTGTGACCAACATGTCAGTGGAATCGTCAAATGCGATGGAAAATGCTATGAACTTGGATGCCCTCCGAGTCAACTGACCCTGTACGTCTGCAGCTGCAGCAGCAATGCGGTGTTCCACATGTGTTGAGAAAGAAACAATCATCTCTCTTGTAGTTTAGGTCAGAGTGTCAATGAGATTGGAATTTAGTGTTTCTGTCCTTGTTTACTGACAGTTTCAGTAGAGTAGCACGCACGTGCCCAGAGTTTTCCGTGTCTGGCTACACCGGGTGCTTGGCTGTTCCATGACATGTATTGAATACATCAGCATCTTCGCAGTGTATTGCATCAGCAGACACACATTTGTTTATATGACCAAATCAATAGCAGACAGTCTTGTAAAGAGGGGTTCATTACACTACGCAGGTCTTTCTTTAATTTGTTGTGAGGGGAGTGCATGATAAGCATGTCACGAATTAGTGAGTATGTGTAAGATTTCTTACATCGATGATTTTCACAATAAAATTCACATTTCCAAGTCAGGCCCCGTAAATGAGTGAGTTATTCTTTATAGTTCTGATTTGACTTCTTGAAACATTGAAAAAATTCGCTATCTGCCAGTAGCAACATGAAGTTGTGGATCAAATGATTTCACAAGAATTTCTTTAATGTCAAAATAAGAGTGAGTCACAGTTCACTAGCATGTGATAATTTCTGGAGAAGTTGAAATACAGTGGGGCCTCCTCATACTAAAAAAATTAGTTTATTTCTACATAACCTTATATCTGATGCATGAGGATATGATGCTCCAGATGCTGGATATAGTTGTTTCAGAGCTCAACTTTTTGATTGAATGCTAGAAATGCTGACAGTGGCATCCTAATTGTCAGTGGTTCTTTTTGGTCGTCGTTCTTGCTTTCTTCAAATCAAGCCAAGTGCGCCATTATCAAGTCCTGTTGTGCTGACAGTTGTTGCAATAAGTTTAGCAGGGGCTAAAGGATGAGTTCTGACTGGGCCATGTGTGAAAAATATGCTCAGAAGAGTTTACAATATTCCCATAAATCTTCCTGGAAAGGAAACGAATTTGCAGTCCTAGAACCCACTATATACAAACTATTTTAAGAAATACAATGTTTCCACAAAAATCAATAAAATTAATTATGCACTTAAAATTAAGTAATATTAAAAATTGTCCTGCTTAGGTAGGCCTTTTTACCCCTCTGCTTGTCGCCCCTATTGGCAAGAATGCTGTGGGTTTGCACTGTCTTATTGTCAGTGTTGGAAGTGACGAAAATTTTTGTTTCACCATCCTGTAAACTTCTTCCTTGTCACAGAATATTAGGGATGTTGTAACTGAACCTTACTATTAATTCAGCCCAGACATTTCTGGTAGCAGAAAAGTGGATTTACTGCTATAGTTCTTCGAAGGTGGCCGAGTGCATGCTTACTAGTTAAACACTTGCTTGACAGGGTGGTACTTGAACATAAATGTGACAACACAATAAGAAATAACAAATAACATTTATGAAGAGTGTCTTACAAAATGGTAATTAACTTTGGTAAAGTTTGATGTGTGGTACTGGATGCCCTAAACCTAATACAATGATATGTAAATAACTTTGCAGTCTCTTGGCAGTCGTATGATTTTGTTACTATGACTGATAGTAATATTCCAGACACACTTGATTTTTCTGTTACTCCATAAATAGCAACTGCACAGTTGGAAGGTAGTCTTCAGGAAATTACACTGAACTGGCTGCAGGCACTGAACTGAACTGTCATTTTATAACTGTGTGACTGTCTGCGATGTGTTGTGTTTTGTGCCTGTCAGCGGAAGAATTTCCATGTCCACCAATACAAGACAGGAGCAATGAAGTCCATGGTTGACAGTGTTCTCTTTGGTTACTGTCCACACTATAAGCGGATGAGTATGATGCACTTAAGGACCCAGCACGAAAGAAGAAAGAGGTCAGAATTATCTGGAGGCTGCTGCTCGGAACTGAGAGGCATCAGCTTAGTAGTTGTGCCTGTGTGGTGTCGTCGTCTTGTGGTATTTGATGTGAACCGGCTGCCTGGTAGACAACACACCTCAAGGCACAGAATTTGTCAGCTCCTTGACTAGGCTCTCCAAAGATTTGTACCCATTCCAGTTTGCTTCTTCACAAAAAGTGTATTGTCCAGTGCTTCTTACTTGTGTTCAATATTTCAAGTCTGCAGATGGACTGTAGATTTAGGGGAATATTTATTGATTTTTAATTCTCTTTTGAGTAAATAGTTTGTGTTCATTTTCATGATATAGTCTTAAGGCATGTGTCCACTACCAAGTAAACTTCAGCAAGTCGCTTGCAGAAGCTACTTCTGCAAGTTATTTGACTTGGAAACACCCTCAGCAAGTCAACTTCCACAAGTTCTGCCTACTTGCAGAAGTAGCTTTCGCAAGTTAGTGGACACAGTTTCTTGGTTCTTGCTGCAAGTGCTTGCCAGTTGCTGGAAGTTTTTCTCAAACTTGCAGAAGTTTTGTGTGTTCAATACTGGTATGACAATGTCAGTGTTGAGGAGGAGAATGACACAAAGACAGATGAACTGAAACAAATGAACTATGGGAACCCATAAACATGTATACTTGTCGATCAACCAAGGAAGTACGAAAAAATTGACTGATTACTTTGTTTCACCAGAAGGAAATGTAGAATGACAGTAGAGACTTCTTTAAATTGTAGCTGATTTTTTAATATTAGTATCACCATAAATGGATTACATTTGTTATAAATAATATTTACAAAAGATGGATGGTAATTAAAAGGTGATTCAGCCACAGCAGTTTTGTATCCTGGTTTTGAATATTTTATTGTGCAACACACAAGAGATTTACGAAAATGTGACATACAACATTCTCATAAAGTTTTTAATCTGAGTGAAGTCCTCTCATTTTAAATTATTCAGTAGTGTTTCTTGATAAATATGTAAATCTCTGTATCTATTTCTTTTCTTTTTTATTTTCATCACAATTTTTCTTCAATAATAATAATAATGCAACAATGATGGCAGCTGTTCTGGATTTTAGCATGGCACTGTGAACATTCATTCGCCAGTCTTATGACATGACACTATTGGAAACACTTCTGCAAGTATTTTCAGCAAGTTGCTGAAGTTAACTTGCCCATGTGACTTGTAGAAGTAAACTCACATAAGTTTTTGTTCTGATGTAAACACCCCAGCAAGTGCTTCCTGAAGTTACTTGCTAGTGGACTCGCGCCTTTAGATCAGGCCTGGCCAAACAGCATTCCGCGAACACTTCAGCCACTCTCTTGCCTAGCGCTCTGAGTACACCAGCGAATGGGACAGAATGGTGAGGAGGGAGGAGAAAGAATGCCTCTAGAGATAGATAGTAGCCTTGAGACTTGTCAAGCAGTTCATTAATGACACAACCTGTGTCAAATTAGATTTATGTTCAGAATCAGGAGCACTATGGCGTCTACACATTTGCACAAAAAGAAAAAGGAAGTGCGGAAGCCACAACGTTCAATGAGGAATGAGAATTACATTACTTTTTCATGTTGTTTGAAGGCTACAGAAAGTGCTTATTATGCCACCACACTGTTATGAGCTGGAAAAATCACCCATTGGAACACCATTACAACAACAGACACAAAGACGATACATAATGAGATCAAAAGTATACGGACACCTACAAAAACATACGTTTTTCATATTAGATGCATTGTGCTGACACCTACTGTCAGGTACTCCATATCAGTGACCTCAGTAGTCACTAGACACAGTGAGAGAGCAGAATGGGGTGCACGCCGGAATTCACGGTCTTGGAATGTGGTCAGCTGATTGGATGCCACTTGTGTCATATGTCTGTACGCAAAATTTCCACACTCCTAAACATCCCTAGCTGCACTGACAGAGACCTCCAACAGTTGAAGATGGTGGTAATGTGTAATAGGCAGACATCTATACAGACAATCACACAGGAATTCCAAACTGAATCAGGATCCACTGCAAGTACTATGACAGTTAGGGGGGAGGTGAGAAAACTTGGATCTCATGGTCAAGCAGCTTCTCATAAGCCACACATCACGCCGGTAAATGCCAAACGGCACCCCGCTTGGTGCAAGGAGTGTAAATTTTGGGTGACAGAACAGTGGAAAAACGTTGTGTGGTGTGACGAATCACGGTACACAGTGTGGCGATCCGATAGCAGGGTGTGTGTATGGCAAATGCCCAGTGAACGTCATCTGCCGGTAACATTCAGGGGCGATGGTGTTATGGTGTGGTCGTGCTTTTCATGGAGGGGACTTGCACCCCTTGTTGTTTTGTGTGGCACTATCACAACACAGGCCTACATTGATGTTTTAAGCACCTTCTTGCTTCCCACTGTTGAAGAGCAATTCGGGGATGGCGATTGCATCTTTCAACATGATTGAGCACCTGTTCATAATGCACGGCCTGTGGGAGAGTGGTTACACAACAATAACATCCCTGTAATTGACTGGGCTGCACAGAGACCTGACCTGAATCCTATGGAACACCTTTGGAATGTTTTTGAACGCCAATTTCATGCCGGGCCTCACTGACCGATGTCGATACCTCTCCTCAGTGCAGCACTCAGTGAAGTATGGACTGCCATTCCTCAAGAAACCTTCCAGCACCTGATTGAACGTATGCCTGTGAGAGTGGAAGCTGGTATCAAGCCTAAGGATGGGCCAACATCATATTGAATTGCAGCATTAGTGATGGAGGGTGCCACAAGATTTTAAGTTATTTTCAGCAAGGTGTCCGGATACTTTTGATCACATAGTGTATGATGCATTTGTCCTCTGATGAACAACAGAGAATATTGAATGCGATGAAGGCAGCCCATTTGGAATAAACCATATTGAGGGTACATGAAGAAGTGACGAAGTTTTATAAATCAAAATTTTGTTTCTACTTGGGTCTACAGCCTCAAAATATTTTACAAATGGAAACATGGTCCATTGCAGGCTGTATATTAAAGTATTTAATTTTATTTTTGTGATAAGCTAATTTCAGCATTGCATCGTCATTAGGCACATGTGTAGCATCAACTTAACATGTATCACATTTTACAGTGTGTGCCTCCACTGCCTGTATGAGTACTTGTAGTTACAGCTAGAGTGTGACGTGATGATGTAGCAATATGATTTGGATTCCGTCTTCATATATTTACGGATTACAACATGTGGCCATATACGTGTAAGATGAACCCGACATTTACACAATGTAAATTGCATTGTACATAATATAATGTCACACATGTGCCTGATAATGACACATTATCAAAATTAGCCAGTTGCATGACTTAAATAAAAAACTTTAACAACAGAGCCTACAATGAATAATGTTTTTATTTGCGTTATAAATTGTATGTTATAGAGATTTAAAGAAAAGAGTAGGTTACAGCAGAGCCATAAAAATAATTTCAATTTACATAATTTTTTCCCAGTAAATTATTAATTACATTTTCCGTTTACGCATGTAGTAATACTTCTATGTGTGTACCTATCCTATCTGTAAAAGGTGGTTGTACAAGATTGTCAAACATTTATGATATACTGTCTTTTGATTTACCCTCTCGATTGGACAAAAGAGCATTTGAATGGGGCTATTGGGTAGTGATCAGGGCTATTGAAGAAGGTTAATTATGGGAAGATAAACAATTAAATTATGTGGTGTGTAGTTCAAAACAATGCTGATTTTTATTTAATACAGATTAGTCCTAATAATACAATAATATCACATTAATATAAATTATCCTCTGTAAAATGTTTCTGTTGTTGTATAAATCACATGCAGCAACCGCAGAGAAATTGCTTGCGACCTGTCGCACCAACTTGGTACACATCTAGTATTGTATCCACACACTTTTATCTTCGTGTGCAGGTGCATCACTTGACCATTTTACCTGGCAGGATCCACATTCCCACTCCGTCGCTTCTTCATTAGAATTATTTATTGGTGCATCATCATCGAAACTGCAATCTGAATAAGTGTCAAAATCTTTTCTTTTAATTTTGATAACTGTCTTTATAGCAGCCTTACACTGACTCTCTTTCTTGCACTGGTACTGTAATACATTGGACAAGTAAGTTTAAAGATGTTGAGGTGGGACCATCTGACCTGTGTGACAAACAAAGAGTTGGACGTCCTGTGACAGCAACCACAGAGTTTCACAAGCAAAATATTGACAGATTGATTCAGACAGAAATTGCAAGCACAATCGGCATTTCACAAGAACGTGTGGATCACATTATTGCTTTGCTTGGCTATAGGAAGATCCGTGCACAATGAGATGCTGACTCCTCAAATGAAAGTGCACAGACTTCAAATTTGCCAGGAACTACTCACGCGTTACGAGAATGAAGGTGATTGCTTTTTCCATTCAATTGTAACAGGAGACGAAACGTAGGTACACCATTACGACACAGAGACTAAGCGTCAGTCTATGGAATATCGACACAAAGACTCGTCCCAGAAAAAGAAATTCAAGACTTAGCCCTGGAAAAATCATGGCCACAG
The DNA here is from genome assembly GCF_021461385.2 of Schistocerca piceifrons. Taxonomy (NCBI): domain Eukaryota; kingdom Metazoa; phylum Arthropoda; class Insecta; order Orthoptera; family Acrididae; genus Schistocerca; species Schistocerca piceifrons. Next base: position 538,809,430 of record NC_060149.1, read on the forward strand.
TGTTCTGGGATGCTGATGGTGTTATCAATGTTGATTTCCTTGATCGTGGAACAACAATAAATTCAGAGCATTACATCACAACGCTGCGAACTCTGAAATGATGGCTAACAAGGGTCCAAAAGGAAAAGGGAAATGTTTTCCTACCATGTGACAATGCCAAACCACACATTTCACATGCCACCACAGCAGGACTTCAGAGACTGAATCTCACCACCGTACAGCATCCTCCATACAGTCCAGCAATCCAGATTTAGCACCATCTGACTTCCATCTGTTCCCGATAATGAAAGACGATCTGCAAGGACATCATTATGCTTCTGATGAAGCCACTGAGAGAACTGTGAGACTGTGGTTGCAGAAACAGAGTGCCGACTTCTTTCATGACATCTTCAGAAAACTTTTTCATCTTTGGCAGAAATGTATCCAATTGGCTGGTGATAATGTGGAAAAGTGAATATTGGTAATTAAAGATCACATTCTAAGGATTATTACAGGATTTATTACAATATTCCCATCCACACCCAATTAACAAAGGTGGAGGCATTCAACCCCTGTCAATTCCATATTAGGGTGAATAAATTATTATCGGAAGTTCCCTCCTCATGCAGTTTCCATCAGTAAATCACTGCTTAAGCTGTTACAAAAGGACACTAAATGCAACTGAATCAGGGGATGCCAATACACATTTAACAAATTGCAACAACATTTGCTTGCTGCCAAATGTCATACAATCCAAGCAAAATACTCACGATTGGTACAGATGCTTCTGGCTCTGGCATAGGTGCCACTCTGTCACATTGACATGATTTTAAATGACCAACTGCATTTACTTCAAATACTCTTACAGTTGCACAAAGAAATTACATACAAATCAAGGGGGCGGTTCTTGCGATTATATTTGCAATCAAGACATTTAATGACTACATTTACAGAGATAAATTCAGCTTCCTCACAGACCACAAATCTTTAGTGGCTACATTTGGACTGAACAATACAGTTCCTACATGGACAGCTCAATGATTGCAGCACTGGGGCTGCTTCTGCACCTATCAACACCGCCAGCTGATGAAGTGGGACATTAAAGAAGCAAGCTGATTTCATCAGCTTCCTCCCCCAGTGTTGTGCACAACAAATACCACAAGAGGCTGCCACCGTGCAGGAACAACCATTCACCTGGTGCATCTCAGTTCTGAGCAGCAGGCTCCAGATGGCACCCATAATCCGGACCTCTTTCTGTTTCCATGCCACATCCTCAAGCTCACCATACTCATCCACTTACAACGTGCCAAAGAAAACACTGTCAACTGTGGACAACACTGCTTCCACCTTGTAGTGGCAGACATGGAAATTCTTCTACTGATAGGCACAAAACACGATGTGCCACAGCCAGCCACACAGTTCTGAACCAACAGTTAGATAGTTCACGTCAGTGCTTGCAGTTAGTTTAGTTTAATTCTCTGGAGACTACCTTCCGCCTAAACGGTCATTAATTATGGAGTATCAGGTCAACCAAGAATGTCTGCAATATTACTATCAGTCACAGTGGCAATATCATAGAATGCCAAGAGACAGCAAAGTTATTTAGATATCATCATATTAAGTTCATGGCATCCAGTGCCACACATCGAATTGTACCAAAGTTAAGTACCATTTTTCTCATGTCTTGGTTTTTACTTTTGTCTCAACTCAATTTGTCTTGTACCATAATATGTTACTTGTACATTCAGCATTAGTGCAAAGTTCTTGTTAATGTTAACCATCATTTTAATATATTTTTATCACTTGCTATAGTGAAAATAATATAACTGTTCTTTCAATGCAAGAATTAAAAAAAAAAAATATGACACATTTAAGGTTTAAATAATAAATACAGAAATATTACTGATAACAAAAATGAAACATATTTAAAGTATCATTTCAAAATGCTACTCTATTGTTTAATTCCCCAAATATACAAATAGTAAATCCCAGTTGGATAAATTAATTAATTACGCTTATACATGGGTATAAAACTGATAAATTGTTTTACTTAGTGCTGGGCCTATCTTTCTACGTGTCTTTCCATATAAAATGTTACTCAGAAGGTCGTCTCCTCCTCCTTGTGCATATGCCTTCATTAATTCTGATGGAGATGGATAAATCTGCACTACTGCAAGTGCCTTGATCACAGACATTCCATATAACTGCACAAGCTGTTTGATGAACATCTCCTTCACTGTGTATTGCTGAAAAACAAATAAAAATAAAAAATTCCAATAGTTTCATATTCATAGCACTGTTTCACACAGTCTAATATTTCTACAAAGAACAATAAACAAAGGTAATATGCACAACAGGAATGTGCCACAAATAAGGAGCATTTCATAACTCCTCCATGAAGTAAGAAAACTGCTGCGTGAAATTTATGCAGTTCACTTTTCCTGGTGTTGATGTCAAACAGTATCTTTTTGTGTGATTTTTTTAGGTTTTTGGCAATTAACTCTCACTACTAATACGAAAGCAATGGTCAATAAAAAAGAAAGAAGGAAGAGTTGACTGCAAGGTCATATAGAGATGGAGTACAAAGTTCGGGGCAGGGTTGTATTAGGAAGGAAATAGGTTACGCCCTTTACAAAGGAACTATTCTGGCATCTGCCTGGAGCAATTTAGGGAAAACACGGAAAACCTTAACCTAGATGGTCAGAAGAGGACCTGAACCATCATCCTCCCGAATGCAAATCCTTTGTGCTAACCATTGCACTCCCTTGCTCCAATGGCCAACAAATTCACTGTTTTAACTACAACTGGTGCAATAATTTTGGCTCAGTTATGTCAAGGCCATTACAGACAAGATGTCTTCAAATTTAGAGACAGATAGCATAATAATGGAAAAACATGGTCCAGAGCACTGATCATTCATGTGAGGTTATTTCTTTTGTTATTTCAGTAAATGTAATTATATTGTGGTATAACAAGCAGTCTAATACAATTTTTGTGTTGTATGCCAAATATAAGTGACACAAAAAGGAAACCAGACAGAGTTCCAACAATGGACAGTTGGAGCAAAGTTCATTGTATCAAACATATCAGGGTATGATGGGATTGACAAACATAATTTACAGGACGAAAGTTGCAAAATACAAAGAACTATAAGTGACTGTTGTATCAAAAGCTGAAAGTTATATTAACTTTGAACTGTACAGCTTGTGCAATACAGGTGATGCCAGAATTTTATAGGAATTTTAAACAATCTGTTCTGCAATTAGAGTCCAATAGGAACTGCACAAACTGAACACCAGCTGCCAGCTTGCAATTGCAACAAAACCTTAGCACAAGACAGACAACGGAAGTAAGGAGAAAGGTAAAGGTTTAGAATTCTTTTGATAACAAGGTCATTAGGAATGCAGCACGACCTCAGATTAGACATACGTGGGAAGAAAAGTGCCAGTTTACTTTTGAAAGGAATCATATTGGCATTTGAATTACCTTTAATAATTCAGAGAACCCACATAAAATCTCAGTGGTTACATGGGGAACTGAATCCCCAGCCTCTTGAATGCCAGTTCAATATCTCAACCTCTGTATCACCATGCTCAGTAATGATCAAAATAATGACCAATGAATCATCCTTCACCCTTTTTGCAGCGACAAATCTGATAGACATATGGTGGTTACTGAAGGAAGCTGAAAGGTTGCATTGCCTACTTCTTATAGTTCAAATGTAGGTGAATCAGTGATAGTATGGGCTATATTTGCCTGGAGTAGCTTTAGTACCATTTTCATACATTGAAAACAAATTACAATCAAGGAGTAGATCAAAATTTTAGGAAATCAAGCATACCATTAGGATTGAAATGTTGTTCCCTAACATGGAAGTTATCTTCAAAGATGACAATGTCACAGTTACTACTGTTAGCTCCATTCAGAAATGGCTTGGCTAACATGTAGATGAACTACACTCACCACATGGTCCATCACCAGACTTGAACATTGTCATTAATATGTGGTTTTGTCATGGCAGAGAAACCTTGCCAGATTGCTTCCAGCAGTATCACTAAGTGTTCTATTTTGTAACAAACACCTAAAACAATTCAGCCATTCTAGAAATAAGAACTGAAATGTGACAGGCTGAAGACAGTCCTCAAGCACAAAAACTGATGGCAACACATGTGAAGTCTCATAAAAAATAGTCCAAGTGGCAGTGGTTCTTATTTTGAGGCTGAAGGTGTCTGTTGATACTGTTGACATCTATGAAGATGTAGTCTACAGTACTCAATTAGAATACTACACTAAAACCAATTTTTCTAATGGCCAGTAGAACCTTAGCAGACCTACATTACAAAACTGAGTATGGGGGCCCAAAAATGCTAATTTATCTTACATAAGCTCTAAGTTTTAAGTTCAGAAAGTGTACCAATGACTGAAAATTTCTGATGGAACAAAGGAAAGCTTTTGTAGGCTACACACATTTATTGCATACTGAGGACAACAGACATGTATGTGATTTACATGCATCAAATAAATAAATTTGGTATGACTCTAAGAGAAAAACAGTGGCTTGTAAGTATCTAAACATTGAGGTGGCCCACAAAAGTTTCATACTAACTGTCACGCTAATTTCAAGGCTCCAAGGTATCCAATTTTATTTAATTCAATTCAACAGATTCCTTGGCCATGGAACAAATTCACAGAAAGCTAATAAGAAAATAAAAAAATTATCAAAAATATTTATAGTTGTATATACAATGAATAATACATTACAGTGACAAGCTGTAAGCTACTGTGAGGAAAGCTTCTACATATTAAATGAAGTGTACCACAAGTATGTTTTCCAACTGAGATTTGAGCTTTTCGAATTTATCACTCAAAATTTTCTGCTTTTCCAGAGAATATTTTGAAATACATGCATCTATTTTAAAAATTTGTTTGGTAATAACCTGATGCACTCGCTACAAGAAGGCTGTATTACTGCAATGGATAATGATAGCTATCATTCAATGCACATCTCGAAGCTAATATCTTTGAAGTGGTGTAAAGCGTAAATTGCAAACTGGCTGCATAAGATGCTCCATTTTCACTGGCTGGAATTAGAAACAAACTCTTGTTCAAGCACAATGGATTTGAAAGTAGGTATATGAATTAGATCATATTACAAAAGAAGTGGGAAGTGAAGTGCTGTGCCTTCTGCCTCATTATTGCCAACATAATACAATACTTATGTTTACAAGTTAGAATATGTGTTAGAAAAGTAATGGCCAGTAGACAACAAAAATTTATAATAATCAGAAAAAGATTTTATTGGTGGTTTTAGTTTCCTACAAACGTACTTCAATTTGCTAAAAAATAGCCACCTTACTCAAAGCACTTTTAATAATATGTACACTAACTTATTGAATCTTTTTGTACTAACAATCCCTGCCTGGAACTGAACTACTTGACCATGGAGGCCTACATTTCTTCATTACCTCCAAACTGTTGTCTATTGAGCCATTGTATTCAAGTGGAAGAAGAGGTAAACGGTTGTTAGATGTGAAGTCATGACCATAGGGTGGGTTGTTGAAAAATTCCCCATTTGAAAAATCCTGTAGCATAAATGGTAACTGCTCCCACAATGCAAATAATACTTTTAGAAGACACTGGCTATCAGGAATCCCCACAGGGGAACTTTCACTATCTATTCAATTCAAAGGCAGTGTCCGAGGGACAAAATACTTCAGTCAAGATTTACTTAGTCAAGTAAATTTTCCCAACAGCTCCATGATATTTTGACAGGACACATGCAATGCTTAGTTGTCTGCGTTTTCTATAGCCACTGGATTACGTCCACTCCCAGAGACACTTAACAATCAGTTGCAACTGTAGCATGACTGCTACAAGACCAGAAGAAGAAGAGAATGTGAAAAAAATATTACTACATTAAGAGCAGCTGTACAAAAATGATTACTGTGAATTTTTAATATTGACAGTCTTCTTTTTTTGTGCCTTTGCCCCATATCGGGACACAGTCAGCATGGTTAATTAAAGGGATGGCCGGATTCCGTTCATGTGGCCACAACATTACTCCTTGGGGTGCTATATGTGTATGTCAACTGTCTGCATGTAGTGATATTCATGTAAAAGTTTTCGAATGTCTGAAAATCATGTAACTTAGGTGGTGCTTGGATACCTATCTGGCATTTACCTAGCAGGATGTGAGGAATTTGCCTAAAAAACAACACCCGTGATGGATGGCACACTGATCCTCATCATTAATCTGCCAGACGGATTCAATATGGGGCCAGCAAACCTCCCCACCTCAGAAGTAGCATCTTAACATGCATAGCTATCTGCGCAGGTCAATTTTAGACTTCTGATAATAATGCCACAAAACATCATACACTTAAATGTGATAAGTATAATTCTCTGGTCCAAAGTGCTTTTATCAAGGACACCACAACTGATGGATATTTTGGTTCTACCAGGAAGATCACAACTATTGCAGTTTTTATCAGATTACCTCTTGATGAACCAGATAAGAGCAGTAGTCAATGTTCTTATGGCTATGCCTAGATATCCCCCCCCCCCCCCCACACACACACACCAAGAAAAAACTACCTTTTTTAAATATATCTCCCTCAACAGTGACGGTAATAATATGGCTCCAGGTATTTGCCATTGGATTCATATGAAAATTGCAAAGTCCATAACTGACTTACAGTTAGGTGGGTATTTCATCATGACAGAATCACACTATCAGGAAATTCAAAGGAAGGAAGTTCAGAGTTTAATGTCCCACTGGCATACAGTTCAACAGAGATAGAGCACAATTTCAGACTACATATACAAGGAAATCAGCCATGCCCTCATTTAATGAACTACTCCAACATTGGTCTACTGCGATTTTGGGAAACTATGGAAATATGGACTGCCAAGCCCAGTGTCTTAACTATAGCATCATCTCACTCACAGCTGAGAAGTTCTTATAGCCACAGGGTGAATCTACAAATTTAAAACAGGGTTGTGCACATGCACATTGGAATTATGGTTACCTTTTTAATTACTGAGCCCAAATGTAGCTATAGGCCATCATTTTAGAAAAGTATGCAAATAAACTAACCCACACAATTAATTCCACACTCGAGAGGAACACCCCGGAAATGTTTTGAACTGTGTATTGGTGTATTTATTTATTTATTTATTCCATGTGATCTGATGGTACACAGTGTGTTGCAGATGTGGGAAAATATCAGTTAACATTGTTAACATATATTAATATAGGCCTATAGTATCCTAATGTATTATATTGCTCAATGTTTTCAATTTAACACAAATAGCAAGATTACTGTTCTAAGTATTCATTTACAGAGTAAAAACAGTGACACAACAAATATGACTTCACGGCTTTGCTAAATTTTATGTTGTCTTCGATGGACTTAATACTAATGGGAAGATTGTTGAACAGTTGGAGGCCCATGTGGAAAGGTCCCTTTTTACACAGTAGAATGTTTGTATGTAAATTGTGTTTTTCCTGGTGTTGTGTTCATGTATTTCATTATTTTCTACGACTCTGGTGTCAGTTGGCACTATGTGGTTTCTGAAAAATTTTAGTCACGAGAATGTATAAGCAAGGCAATGTAAGAATTTCCAACTTTCTGAAGATGGGTTTGCAGGAGTCTCTGGGTTTGCTCCCAGTAATAATCCTCATTGCTCTCTTCTTGATTCTGAATGTGTTCAGAGCAGTTGGAGAATTTCCCCAGAATATCACACCATATTTTAGGTGGGCTTGTATGTAAGCGTAGTACGCACTGGTTAATGTTTTCAGGCTAGCACATGATTTTAGTACACTCAATGCATAACAGGCAGTACTAATTCTGGCATTTAGCTTTCCTGTATGTGCATTTCATTTCAGGTTAACTTGAACCCACAGACCTAGGAATTTGAAAACAGTGTCGGTATCTATTGGCTGGTTATTTACAGTGACAAATGGCTGAGAGGAATTTGCATTTTGTGTTGTGTGGAAGTTCAGGGAAGCTGTCTTTTTGGTGTTGATAGTTAATCTGTTGATTTTAGCCCAGTTGCTGAGTTGTTCAGTGGCCAAGTTCACAGCTTTTTGCACAGCCTCTGTATTCTCCACTTTGAGGAGTACAGTTGTGTCATCAGCAAATATTACTGTTTTGTGTGCATCAACATTCATGCTCAAATCATTAATATACAGGAGGAAAAGTAGGGGTCCCAATACTGAGCCCTGTGGAACACCTTGTTTTACAGTTTTATTACTTGATAGTATTTCGGTTATTGAGTTGCTTTGTCTATTAGTGTATGTAATGCTGACTCTCTGCATCCGATTGGTTAGGAATGTAGCAATCGAATTGTTTGCAATTCCTCTGATACCATAGTGTTCTAGCATCTCTTTCATCTGAGCAGGGTGACAGGAAGTGTTCCCACCAAGACACAGTTCAATATGAATTTCGTAATACAGATGATACATTTTAATTTGGACTTATAACACAGGAGCACATGGACAGTTCATTGAACCCATCTAGGGATGCAAATGGTCAAAACTGCAATTTTTAGATGTGATATTTGGATATACAGTATTTGATCTGTTTATCTGTTCTGATTATTGCAAGCAGACACATGCAGATTTGACTGTGGAGGCATGAAAGATCTGTTTGTAGGGAGAGCTGCATGGCAAGAATTGAATGCCTAAATCATAATTCGGGACTTGCTTCCATTTGATTACATACATTAATCTACGCAGCAGCAGTTAACAGTACAAATCAAGTCGATTACCTGGAACACAGCTAAAATTATCAATGCTTTGATGTGTAATGCTACAGTGGACAGTGACACCTCACATGATATTGGCATGGAGTTGAAGCATAAAAAATTATCAGTTATCACAACTCAAAAACAAATTACAGAAGCTGAAATTGACTTATACAAAGAGCATGGCTGGCACAGGAACCACACAATAATGTTAGGATTGTGTCTCAAGTCTTTAGCACAAGTTTTTCTTTATGAACTAAGGAGAAAAGTTAAACGCACAGATTTTCCCGGTCACTTTTATGTTGCAATCTCATATGCAAAGGTGGAAGAAGTTGATAAGCAAAAACTGTCCAGACCTATTAATTAGATAAGTTATAATACGTTGAACACAGCCACAGACGTATACTGGGACACACACACAAAGTTGGGTAGGGATGGGGGAAAGGGGGCACGGGGTAGGGAATCACAATTTGGACACAAGCCAAAGGCAGTTCTTATTTTTATCCTAACTTGTAAATACCATTAACTTAATTTGACATGATCATGAGAAGAATTTGCCTTTTAGTAAGTTATTAATTTCAGGAATGTGTACTGGAGCCACCAACTCCCAAACAATCCCTTCAGTTAGTTATTTTATTGGTGTAAACGTGATAAAGAATCACTGGAAGCACGGATGGAGATCTCATGAGAAGTATACAACACAATACAAAATTTACATAATGTAAAGGCACAAATTAGATCCAAATTATCATAAGATGGGTCTTGGCAAGTATTTCTTACAAATTCAGATGCACAGTAATAGTGGTGCTCTTGCAAGAGTTTATACTCACTTCTAACAACATTATCACAGCTTTCAACATATTTCTGCTGTCAACCAGAAAGTTTTGATAATTACTCTGTTCTGATCCACTGTTACATTTCCAAGAATGTTAAATCCATTGTTGCACATCCAAGAATGTTATGCGATAGCAATAATCTGCCAAATGTATTGCTGAAGGGTCCGGCTGACAACAGGAAGCGAGGTAAGGGCACCATTGTCACACTCCACATATTATTCAGTCACTGTTGGTATGAAGTTGAAAAGTGAACATTTTCATTAAACACATTTAATGCTTTGGCTGGGTTTGAGGTTAAATCACTGCTTTGACCAATTACATTTTCCATTTGGAGACTTGCTCCTCCAATGACCACCTCTTAAAGATAATTGTGTGTGTGTGTGTGTGTGTGTGTGTGTGTGTGTGTGTGTGTGTGTGTGTGTGTGCGTGCGCGGAGAATAAGTGAAAAGAACACTATCCCCATCTTCCAACACATTTAGCATCCTCTCAGATCTGGATCAACAGCTACCATTATGACCTTACAAAAGTGTCCTCCTATCAGAAAATTTGACATTCTTCAAAACCATACCACCACACAACAATGAATCAATATTTGGAGTTCTGTGGACAAATGGTTTAATGTAGCACATCTGAATAGTTATGCGTAACTGTATAACTGCAACTGTTGATGAGACATGAGTGTACCAATTTGACTACCCAGATGTGAAACTAAATCCTGGATCTCCAACAATGATCCTTATTCAGCAAAAGTGAAGATATATTTCTTTACAGTAGGTCATCTTACCTACAACATTAACGGTAGATTGGTAGGCCTTCCAAAGAAATTCTGCAGAAATCAATGGAAGAAGTCAAATATTGTCCAGCATGAGTTCTTGTGATGCCACGATGAAGCTCCTGTTCACAAAGTGGCCAAACTACGTTCATTTCTTGAGGAGACCCAGATATAAACACTTCTACATCCACCTTAAAACCAATATCTTGCAGAACAATTATTTCATAATTGAAAGAAACCACCAGCAAGCATTATCTTGTGTGTTCAGAAGTAGCTGTCTCCCCTCTGATGATCAGTACTTAAAACATGGGAGACAGGTGGTGGGCTGCTATTAAAATTGCTCTCCACTTTTTTAAAATAGTTTTAGGTTTCAAATATTTTTAGTGACTGTTTGTGATAATTTTTCCTCTAAAAGTAATTGATTTGTTGATTTGAATTCATCTCTACCTTGTTCTGTTATTGTTCTGAACGGTCTGTTATCCAGGTGTGTTTACATTTTGCATCGAAGTAACTCAGCTGACTGAGGTGAGCAGTTAGCAGTTGAAGCGGATCTGAAAGCTAAGAGCTGATAATTTGTTTATGCATTGTAGTCCACTATAAATTTTTGTAGTTTTAAACTGGGATTTCTTATTATTTCTTGTGAAATAACTGTAGACATAACTTTCAGAAAATTTGCTCATTGTATAGTGTTCAATTCTGATGAGTATTCCAGTGAACATGTGTCACTTTTGTTTTAGGTAAGTAATCACGTGAAGTATTTGTAGTGGTAGTATAAACAGTGGAGAAGTAGTGTTAGTAGCTGTAGTTACATTTGTTCTACGGAGTAAAATTTAAATCATTGCAGTTAGCTCATAAAACCGTTTTACTGCATTAGCATAACTTAGGTAAAGTAGACATTTCTTTTCAATAACAGTAAAATTTTTACCATGAGTGAGAAGTGCAGGCTTTGTCATAGGTTTGACCATAATTGGTTACAGTGTGAGATTTGCGCAACATATTTTCATGGGGGTGGGGGGGGGGGGGGGGGGGGTGACGCATGGGGTAGGGCAGTGTGCATTCTAGTTAGATCATCTCCAAATCTCCAGGAATTGAAGGATATATAGCAAAATAGGTTAATGAAGGAGCAGGAGCTTAAGATCTGTGCCCTTCCGGTGCAGTTAGAAAACACATGGGAGGAACCAGACAGGATGAAGAGGGAAAAGGGGGCTGGAGACTGGAAACTGGCAGTTGGTAAGGATGCTGCTAGGAGAAGGATATATTAAGATAGTTTCATTTTGTGTATCACCAACACATTTGACCACCTGTCATAGTTTATACAGACGACTCTCTTGTGGTTATAGGTGTAGGTGCAGGAAATATGCAGCACACCTGAACAGTTAAGAACCCTAAGTGAGTTGTAAATTCAATAACAAAGAAGAAGGTTTTGCTGTTAGCTAGTTCTCATGTCATAGGTGTGGGCACAGGTTATGGATAACACAGGTGAGTTACATTGGAATTTCACAAAAGAGGATCAGATGGTGATCACGAGTGGAGTTGGAAATAGTATTGACAGAGAGAAGGAGTATGGCATTGGGGATGATCTGGAAAAGAAAGCTACTCAAACTGGTGGTACAAATTTGCACCTCTCACAGCTGCTTTAGCATCATGACTTCTCTCACCTTAATATAGCAGTCAGACTTTATTACAGGGGCTTGGGATGGCACAGATGACTTTGGGTATGACTCTCATGCAGTGGTGCCAGTTGAATCTATCAATACATTGAGTTTCACAAGGCATAGCTTGCACATCAATAGGTATAGGAAGGGGAAGCTGGCAAAGCTTATAGGTGACAGTGTAGTGGTGGGTGATGAGATCACTCATGGGAAAAGTCCTATAGCAATTGGTATTAGAGCTCCATCTTTTTTAGATTCAAGCCAGTTGATGGGTATTCTTGCTTAGTGAAAGTGTCTCTAACAAAGGAACCACCTTCAAAAAAGGTCAGGTATCAAAGTAATGAAGGATTTACCAAATTTCACCAAAATATAAGTGTATTAGAGATAAAGTTAGTGAACTGAACAATATTGGTATATCAGAGCACAACTTGAACAATGTGACAATTCAGAGGATTCCTATTTTGGGATACAGATTAACTGGCTATATTTCAAGGAGCTGTTTGCAGAGTGGGGGAGTAGCCATGTACATGAAAAATGGTATACCATTTGAATCTACTGAACAGGTCATTGGAAGTTGTTCAGGGTCAGTTGACTTTATTGTAGCTAGACTTCTATTTACTGTTATCTATATGTACCCAAAGTCTGATTTCAGGACATTCCTGACATGTGATTCTAAAATATTTCTGTTCGCTGATGACACCAGCTTTGTAGTGAAGGATGTTGAGTACAAAATACAAATACTGCGTCCAAGACATAAGATCATGGTTTGTAGAAAATAAATTGATGTTAAATCACACAGAAACTCAGTTTTCACAGTTCTAACACACAATCCAACAAGAACTTACATTTAGATTATGCAGAATAGGCATATAATTAGTGAATCTGAACAATCCAAATTCCTAGGTGTTCAGGGCGATGGTGAGCTGTCATAGAAAGCCCATGCTCAGAATCTTGTTCAGAAACTGAATGCTGCTACATTTACCACTAGAAGAGTATCAGCAATAAGTGATATTCCAATACAAACATTAGTCTACTTTGCTTATTTTCATTTGGTTATGAAATACGGCATTATATTCAGGGGTAACTGTTCCCATTCACAAAGGGTGTTTTTGGCTCAGAAAGGGCGGTTTGAGCAACATGCAATTTAAGTTTGTCAACCTCTTGCTGACCCCTGTTCAGGAGTTTGGGACTTCTGACATTGGCCTTTCAATGTATGTTTTCTTTACTGGTGTTTGTTAACAATATGAGCTTATTTTCAAGAATTAGTAGCTTTCATTCAATAAATACAGGCAGAATGATTCTTGTGCAGACAAGAATACAGTATTAAGCTGTATCCATTTTCAATATGTTACCACAAGAATTTCAAAACATCTTAGCAGTAATTCTTGCACTTCTGTGTCTAAAACTGAAGAATATCTTCATGGTACACTCCTCCTTATTTTGTCGGTGAGTTCCTGGAAAAAACGGAGTCAGATTCATGCATTTGTTGTATTGTTGAATATGCTAATATATACTAGCAGTGTGTCATCTGCGTAGTATACATCAGGGTGTATACGTGGACAAGGAAAAAAAAATTCCCAGGTTTTTCCTGGATTTCCCGTTCAAAAATACACTTTCTCCTGGGTGAAAACACACTTTTTTGTGTTAAGTCTCAGTGTATTTTCCCTCAAAACTGCAAAACTTATCGATCCTTTGAATGGTTATGGTTTTACACACGGGCACAGACTTTCCCGGCGCTTTAGAAAACGAAACTCAGGGAAAAAAGACATGTTTTGGAAATATATTTGATGTGCAGCAACATGTACGCTGCATATTTTCGTATTATGAAAGTATACATTGGAATTCCATCAATCACCGCAGGTTACTTTCTGAATCATTGAAATCGAGATTGTGATGAGCTTTTGTAACCCAGTCATAGCTCATGTCATGTGATCTTGCCAGCCAATGACAGCGGACATTCAGAGCAAAGGACACGTGATGTAGCCAGCCAACAGCAATATCTCTGTTAAGTAGCACAAACACACAAACAGGGAAAGTTAATAGTTTAAATTAATATACATAGTGTTGCTACAAGAAAAGCAAAGCTTTCACATATAATATTGGTCTCTAAGGTTAATAAGCTGTAAGAGAAGCTAAGCTTTCACATATAATGTTGATCTTTTTTGTGCTTGTTACACTTTAAGATATATGACACAAATGCGCCAGTAGAATTTTTAATAATGACATAAATGTCTGATCTTCAGGGTTCAAAATTCTTTTAAATGGCTCGTAATCAAAGAGTAGATTTTTCAGTGAGAGTCAAACGCTCTGTGATTTATGAAATTCATGGTACATTCTCGCACATAGTTCAACTTACAAAAAAGGATATTTACTTTGAAAGTAACGCTTTGCAAACCACCATTGGCAATATTTTCCTGTGACCTGTTAGAAACAGGTTCGTTTCAGCAGTTGCCAGAGAGCACAGATAACAGGCGATGCCGCACTTGCGCAGCTACCATGACGTAGGAATCCCGTATGTACGTACATGTAAAACATTGAAAGATCATACATTGTCATAAAAGAAACAAGACATCAGAGGATACTCCAAGAGCATTGGAATTTCGTGAACCTTACTAAAACGTGCACATTCGTATGTCCAGATTCCCAATGAAGTAGACCTCGACCTGATATTAAGCTTTTCAGTATGGCTTTCAGGATGTAAATTTTCTTGAGCATCAGTACTGTATTATATCATCACTAAATGTAAACACGGGTCACGTGGAGACTACCCGCTATAACTCAGACTGCTTTGCAGATCAGCCATGGATCTACGATATTTGTTAAGCGGGTCAATACTTAAAAAAAAAAAAAAAAAAAAATAAAAAAAAAAAAAAAAAATCGAATTTTCAAAAATATGTTCATCTTGTAGCACACATACATCTGAAAAGTCTGAAACATAAAACATATGTGTTCGAGGAAACCTAAGACATGTTATTTGGTCTAAGTGTGCCAAAGTGCAGTGCCATGCCTCTTCACACAGCATTCTTCTACCACACGTCACTGTATTTCTATCTGTGGAATTGAAATGTGTGTATTTTCTAATGGATGCCATCAAACTATATTCAGGACAGTGGAAACTGAAATGTCCTGTGGTGCCTCTCCTGCTCCCAGTTGGTCGATTTGACAGCCTGGCCCCTCTTTTTTTTTAAAAACAAAAATCTCGCAGTTAATAGCGGATGGGATTATTTGTAATAGGAAGAACAAGAACTATTCAGAAAATTTGCACTCTTTATTGCCTATTAGCTAATAACTTGATGTTTTGTGTGACATAAAATGAAATATAGGATACATAAAATAAAGACAAGAGACAAGCAAGAAAGTACACATTTCTTCAACCCTTAGCTCCTAGCATTTTTCTCTCTCTAATTTTGCTACAGCTTTACATGTCGTGCTTTCCTTTCTGCGAAAGTTTGTCAAACATTTTGCTACATGAAAAATCAAAATGTCATTATCTAATACTGAAAAAGCTGTTAATACAAATAAAATACCCAAGACTGGTGTGGTTTCTCGATATTTTTATGTCTATTTTGTCACTTTCTGCTAGATAAAAAAAAAGGCCTTTCTAATATTGCAGCAATTTTGTAACACACACCAAATAAACGAGACTGTTTTGACACAAATAGTCATTTTTATAACATGACAGAATATAATTCACGTAGGCCTATTAGGCCTACTACAAGCAAAAAGCTTTATGTCAGGAAATAGTTTCACATTTCATTTATACTCACCAGTTTCTCAAGCATGAAAGCAAAAAGTAGTATTACGAAATATTTATATAAATTTGGAATCGTCTTAGTCTTCCACAATTTGTGAGACGTCCCTGTTTTTTCTCCTTCCTCGTTCTAACATCTTGTCATCACCAATTCTGTAGCTATTCCTGCCATTGTCAAAATTTGTTCGCCGATTAACTTCACTAACACTGCCAGAATCACAATTTTAGTTTTCTCATGATTATTCTCCGGTTAGTCGTTGGTACATGTTCGTACAACACATTTTCCGCGTTACTTCCAGAATAGAATTTAAGAGGCTGCGAGCTGAGGACTGTACAACTGCTCCTTACTAGTGTAGCGATCTGGCCAAAAATTTTCTGGCAAAATTTCATTTTCTTGGATACACCGAGAAGATAATACATAATCTTTCTCACCTGTTATTGCTGTTAGTCGTTTGTTTTCATTCTGGTAGTCTGAATCTATGGATTTCGCTAGTAATTATAACAACGCTGATCATTCGCGAACCCTATCAACCACATAATCAGACAGCAATTGGCAGTCATCCGTTCGGCTTTACCCCACTCAGCTCGTATAGCCCCGTCCCCTTTTGTCTGCAGAAAGTTTATTTCTAGATGCGACGAAGATTCTCCTGACAGAGACATCACGTACACTATGCATTCATTCAAAAATCAACTTATGATTCATTCAGAAATAAACTTAAAATGTGTTCAAGAATGTTCAAAAGCCGGCCGGTGTGGCCGAGTGGTTCTAGGCGCTTCAGTCTGGACCCGCGCGACCACTACGGTCGCAGGTTGGAATCCTTCTTAGCTTAATTAGGTTTAAGTAGTTCTAAGTTCTAGGGGACTGATGACCTCAGATGTTAAGTCCCATAGTGCTCAGAGCCAATGTTCAAAAACCAACAGGGATGCGTTTCAAAATCATATGAATAATCGATAGACCAAAGTGCGCTGGATGCTAGGCACTTTGTGAAACAAGTTTTTTTTTCTCAAGAATATGAATTTGGCGCCCCCTTTTCCCGGTAGCATCTAGCTGCTTGCTGCGACTGCTTGCATAGCCAACAGCTACACTCCTGTAACCAGAAGCGAGAGAATCTACTACTCAAACCTGACTCAACTGCTCATGCGCATGAGCCCACTCGTAACTGGTAAATCGAATCTAATGTAAATAGTTGTGACCTCACACTCATCGGAGGCAATTTGTTGTTATGAAGCATTGCATTGTCTTCCTAAAGCCTTTGACACATTTTGCTGTTGGCAGACGTTTGCATGAGCACTGTGTGTCGTAGTTGTATATGGCCCATTTCCTTTGCAATTTAAGTTATTTTCATTTTTTTCTCTCGTTTACATTTTATTGTTGAAGTATTATTCTGCAGTAGCGGGATACAGTAATATCCTTTGTTAGAGTGTCAGTTCTTACCAGTCAAAATTACGAAAAATTTAACAGAAAACTGAAACAATGAGAAATTCCCGGTTTTTCCTCGATTTTATCCTGGATGAAAAAATTCCCGGGTTTTTCCCGGATCTCCCGGGTCATATACACCCTGATACATGTAAAATTAATTTTATTTATTATTAACTTTTCTTATGTTAATTTCAGTTACTGATGTGTTCCATGACCATGGAGATATGCTGTTCAATTTGGAGCTATGTAAGTAGATGTGACAAATAAAATTAGAAACTTTCTGGTTGATTAAGACTGTCTGCTAGATATGGAATTCAACACAGAGCAATCCAAGCACAACTTATGAGTTGCCCTCTGGATAAAGAAGATAACCTTTAAAATATGTGGACATAAGATTGTGGAAAGCTAGGATTTCTATTACTCTCAATACCTTTCAAATGACCCGTGTATTTAAATAATGACTACACGTAAAGGTGACAGTTAATGGTAGGGGTTTAGGTGCTTGGGAATATCAGTAAGTCACATGGATCCAAATCTGAGCTGTGACACGACTGTGAGTAAGTATCAATTCTCTTTATCAGTGAAAATATCGTTTGTAAACCCCATAGTGATAAAACAGTATTTTAATTAGAACTAATGAATATAGTGATTTTTAACTGTGACTGCCCTTATTGGGAGAGTTAATAAGTTTTATGGATTCAAATCTGAGAAGTGAAGTGACTATGCACAAGTATCAGTCCTGTATATCAGTGAAAATCTCATTTGTAAACCCAACAGCGATAAAACAGTATGTGTATTAGAAGTAATGAATGTATTAATTTTTAACTGTTATTTAACTTGGCAAAAAAATAATGTGTGTTACTAGGACATTATAGTAAACATCTCTTCTAAGACCAGGGACAGGCAAACAAAGACTTAAAAATGGTGTTACTTTCAGAAGTTGGCAGCATGAGGTTGAACTTCTGCAGCACCTAGATATTGTCTTGATTTAACTTGATTTTCTGTCATGTTTGTAATAAGAATCATAGGGCATCTACTTCAAAATACTATGTATAATTAAGAAGTGATCCTTTTAAGCTGACAGCAGTGTGTAGACTACGATAAATGAATTGAATTAAATTGGTTTTGACAGTGACAGATTACTTAAAGTAACTAGAAAATACATAATGCAAATCTATTATTATATGTTGCGTAATCACCATTTTCTTCCTTGCAGCACCATTGAAGTCACTGAATGCCATAAGCGATACAGTGTCCGATGCGAGGAAGAGTGGAGGTAGATGTTCCTTGGGACAACTGACAATCATTTTGTCCTGTGTAAAACAACAAAGGTAATTAATACAAAGAATTGAGGAAAAAATAAGTTTCAATAGCCAGTAAGGATAACTTGTTGCATCGTAAACACAATGGTAAGTGATGAATCACGAAGTGATGAATCACAACATACATTACTCATAATGACAGTAGTAGAAGCAGTGAATTGGATGAATTATTCCTTAATTCTTACAGTAATATTCTGTGGCTATGGTTTGCACATTCTACTTATTCAAGATTTTCTCAGGGACAGCAGATGATTGTCTCAATGCAGAATCCTCAGAAAGTGCACACCAGTGGTCACATGGAATGTCATGCAATTTTCTCCACTTATTGGCATCAGTTCATTTATTCAAAATTTAATGTGAATGTGAAACATCAAACCACAGACAAGTAAAAACTTGTTTCAATGTATTGTCATTCTCAATAGCACAATTTTAACTAATTTGCTATATGGGCTGCAACAGCAGTCTTCCACTACATTGAAATCACTTTCCTTTGGTTTTGGTTTGTTTTCTATGATTTCCTTAAATTGCTTGCAGGACTGTTGTGATACTGATGTCTCCCCAAACCCTTTGTAATCTGAGGTACTATATTCACAGTCCAAGAAAGTTCTGTCAGACGGCTGACAACAAAATTTGAAGTGATAGAAACTGAATGACACTGACAGGTATCAACTACCTGCTGGTTGTTGCCAGTGTTGGGTACCACAAAAAACTACATTTAAGGTGTCTGCATCTACAAAAGCAGAAATTACACACTGAGTTAATGATCTCTGAAATGTTTTATGGAACTGTGTTTGAAAAACTGATATCCGTTGAGATGTCAGACACATTAAATAATTGGCTAGTTAAAACCAATGCCAACTGGAAAGCATTTAATGGCAGTCAATGCAATTTCATTTTTATTTATTCAGCTACATCCATCAGCCATCTCGCTGAAAATCTTCTTTTAGTGAACTGAAGCTACATGGACTGACAATCATGAGAAACACTATGCAAGTAGTATCATGTCAACAGAACAAAGTGAAGGCTGAAATTGTGAATTCTGGTTTTCAGGATTTTCTACTAAGCAAGAACTATTATAACAGTGAGACAGATATACACAAACGGAAAATAAAAAATGAATATGCTAAAGCCATGGCCCTCAAAAATTAAGTTTTACTCACATATTATAAAGATTGTATATTTTAAGTGATCAAAATTATATACTCATCCACCTGGTGATAAGACTGTTTCAGGCAAAATTATTTTCTCTTGTATAGCCTCCCTAACTGGAATGCATTCCTGTATAGGCATTTACTAACCTTGGGAAACAGTTTCATATCATTTATGCTTGTTGATGTTGTTGCAATTGATTGATGGATGTGAGTGACTTCATTGGACAATACAAGAAGTGGCTGCACTGGCACTGTCTCACTAGAAGTGCACGTCTTGCCACAATTGTAGGAGCAACAGTGAAATGGCTGCAAGTGTCCTGCTCTGTTTATTATTCTCCTGATAAAGGGCAATGTTGTACAGTCACTGTAGACTAGAGCTTCCCACACCATGATACCCAGAGCTGATACCATATGTTGCTGCCATATACACAGCAATTTCCACTATCTTGGGCAATATGTTACAAACAATGGTCAGTGACATCAAGGCAGAATCTGTTCACAGGACTAAAAGTAGCTAAGATGCACAAGGAGTCATGAAAGATGCAAGCTTACTCAATGTCCAGATTCAAATAAATGGTCCGTGATGACTGCGCCACCTCATTCAGTAACATTAACAACTGAAATGTCATGTTAAACATGTTGAGAAATTCCTAGGCATTACTACATGGTCTTTCACTGGCCCACAATACCATCTTACAAAAATTAATTCAACTGTATTATTTGCAACTGGTGAACCACACAAGTATGTTTACTACATTTGCTAATCCAATGTGATGCAAATATGGTGTTCATTTTTCATTTCCCATTGTGTATCTGTACATGTGAAACTGTAAGGTACTGCATATTTCTACACAAAAACAATGTACTAAGATTAAATGGATTTTATGCATTGCATACCCAGTAAAGCTGGCCCCTGTTCCAACTACTATTTAGCACAGAAAACTTGGGCTACAGTGTCCCACCGACAACTGCAAGGGGGTCACACACCATTCCCTTATTCAAGACAAATTTCAAGAACAAACCTAACTACAGACTATGGAGGTACCCAGGCTTGGCTGAAGTATACAGGTTCAAATGAATGTTGGTTATAGTTGTTATGCACAGATCTGGAAGCTTGTACTGGATACACTGGAGTGGACAGCTGCATCAACTGGAGACTGAAGATTCCAACAACAGCAACAAAATATATCTTTTACTGAGGCTATAACAACATCATGGAAATGATAGATTGCTACTCACCACATAGGGGAGACACTGAGTCACAGACAGGCACACAGGAAAAGAATGACAGAAATGGTCAGCTTTCAGACAAAGCGCTCCTTCAGAATTAGAAGAAACACACACATTCTCTCTAGCGCAACACGCGCTCACGCACCCGCATGCGCACACCTGCACGCCTCTGTGTGTGTGTGTGTGTGTGTGTGTGTGTGTGTGTGTGTGTGTGTACGCGGGCACACCCGCGTGCACGCGCGCACACACAAGCGCGCCCGTGCGCCCACACACACACACACACACACACACACACACACACACACACACACAAGGTCCAGAAATGACAGTGGCCATGTGAATTGTGTTAGTGTGAATTTGTGAGAGTTTTCTACTTCTGGTGAAGGACTTTGTGAGCCAGTGTAGAGCCCACAGTATGAGTGAATCAAAGGGAGAGTTGAACCAGCAGTGGAAAGGAGAACCAAGCTGGAGGTGGAAGGGAGAGCCATGCTGCCGACTAAGGGGGCAGTTCCAGACGTGAGCTGTTTCAAATGAAGCAAAATGAGAGCTCACAGTTCCAGCTAGAAGCCAGCAACAGGATTATACGTGAAGAGACAGGAAATGTTGACCATAAAGCACAGTGTGGAATGGGACACTGTCAATGTGGCTGGACAAAGGCTGTCTGGTGAGACGTCGCCAGAGCTCTGGTGGCTGTTAAGAGACAGGGGCTCGAACGAAGGGCAGCTGCTGGAGATGCAGTGGTACCAATAGGCTCGATCACAGCAGCAGCTTCTAGAGAAGACAGCACCAGATGAGTAATTGGGAATGCTGTTGTAAGCCTAACTGCCTGTCCTGGATGTTGAGCCACCCTTCAAAGGAAGGTGGCCACGAATGCAAGTTTGGGCCAAAAGTGCAAGCAAACTCAGTTGTGGCCAGTGGAGGGCAGGTGTCGGGCAGGACAGTGGCGATGGATGAGGTGAGTTGTGTGGGATCATAGTCAACAGTCTTGTCACCAACTGGAGCACTGTGGCAGGATTGGACCATCCCATTCCCAACTTTTATGTCTTTTGTCCTTATGTGGTGGCAAAGACAGCATAAAAAAGTCTTTCAACTGCATTCCAGTTCAGGGTTCTGGTTTGGCATCCAGTCGAAGATCTAGGTGGTGTCTGGCTTGGTCGAGGAGCAGGCTGACCATTGGGATGTTGGCAGAGTGCTGATTGCCAATGGGAGACTCGTGTTCAACTCACCAGCATCTGCCAGGTCATGAGAGTGCTGATGGTCTCAGCAGGTGGTGACGTTCTAGGCAATGTTCCGTCAGGTGCAGGCAGGCCGGTTGGCAGTTGATGGGAGATTCATGCTCAAACTGACAGTGACTGCTGGGACATAAGGGTGCCAATGGGTCCAGTCAGGCAGCAATGTCCTAGGTGGAGTCTGGTTAGTATCTAGGTTCAAGTCCAGCTGGAGTCATAAGCCGCACTGGGTTGATGTTTTGTCAGAATCCTGGGTTAAAATGGAACTGCTGCTGGTGAACACTATCGACAGATGGGCTGCAGGACGCAGGTGGCATACAGTCCGGAGTGTGTACAAATGCCGTCGAGTAGCAGTCCTGCAGTGTCTTAAATAATCCAGTGGAACGATTTCTGTGATGTGTCACATGATTTGCAGATGTAGTGTAGTACCATGCTCTCAGTGCCGTAGATGGATGCACACGCTGCTGGAGGGTGATGCTGATTCCTCTAGTGGAGCCTGCTGGAATCTGTGTACACAAATCAGTGAGTTGCTGTTGTGATCTCCAATTTTAGTAATCACACGGTGCTTTCACACATGTAGGGTTGGCTTTGGCAGAGAACGCCAGGTGTACAGCAACCCGCCAGATAAAGTCTGGATCGGGCTCCTGACTGCTCAGAACAACTTATGAGATACATCGTTATAGGAGGAGTCGGCACTCACGCACTGCTTCATATAAGGCTATTGATAATGTTACTTTTGCTAAGCTTACAAAGAATAAAGTGACACTGAACAGTATTGGATCTTTCACTACTGTGGATGGACCATGTTTTTTTGTTAGTGCTGTACTGAATCTTATTATTAATAAAGCTGATTCTTTTTTGCATGGTAGTGGTTGGCTGACTGTTGCTATAGTACGGTGTGGAAGTATTATTGAAATTGGTGGACCTGAAAGTTGCAATGATCATAATGTGATTACTTATAGTACTTTTAATGTTTCTGAAGTTTTTGATAGAGATATTGGCATATCTTATATTAATGGTACTATGCCTTTTGTTGTAAGAACTCGTGGTAGGAATAAGGTTCGTCCTGATGAAGCAATTTATGTACGGTGTAAAGGACATGGTGGGTGTGAAACTGTAAATTTTGTTGGTGACATGACTTAATATTTTCATAAATAAAGAGTGTGACGTTGAGGGGGTAAGAAAAGCTGCACAATGATCTTGTTAAAAGCCGAGACGTGATTTTTGCTGTTGTAGCTCTCAGGGACACTCCGGGGTGCTCTCTGTGTAAGGCATCCCTCTGCAACTCTGTGAGGCACAGCTCTATTGCATGATAGCGCTACACAGAGCTATGATGTAGCGTGGCTCTGTGGGTTGCCTATGTGGGTTATTGTCCTCGAGGCGGCAGTGACCCCTGGCAATGATAATATAGAAATCCTACAGTGTTGTCTAAGGAAAGATTCTAGCTTTGATGGTTTTATATCACCTTTCTCTGACCTGTTGTTAACTGGTGGTGGTTATTTTTATAGTTTTAGGTGCTAAACCGCTGGGTTGTCAGTGCCTTTATATAAAACAGAGAAAATGTGGTTAAAATTTAATTAAAACATCAATAAGGACGTACGGAACATTCTGGTTGAAAATTAAGGAATAGTCCGCAGCTCGTGGTCTCGGGCTAGCGTTCTCGCTTCCCGAGCATGGGGTCCCAGATTCAATTCCTAGTGGGGTCAGGGATTTTCCTTGCCCCGAGATGACTGGGTGTTGTGTTGTCTGCATCATCCTCATTCATCCCCATTATGGTTGGAGGAAGGCAACGGCAAACCACCTCCATTAGGACCTTACTTAGTGTGGCGGTGCGGGTCTCCCGCTTCGTTCCCCTACGCTGTCAAGTAGCATGGGCCTTCATTTCCATTCCATTTAGGAAAAAAGGAGATGACTCATCAAAGGGCAGAAGTGGATGAAGAAAAGGTACAGAGCTTGGATAGCTTTCAGAATGTGGTTTCTTTTTCTAGCTGTAGGAATAACAGGCAGGCACAAGTACATGCACATGCACACACGTGCATGGGTGCGCCCCCCCCCCCCCCCCCCCACACACACACAATCCCAACAGGCACGCACCTATCTCCCTAAACTGTGCTCTAAATGGTGCGAAGGAGTCATTGAAATATCGCATGTTGTGCTCGGCTGCATGTTATGCAACTGGCTGGTCCACCTTGTTTTGGGCAACAGTTAGGTGGTGGCTATTCATTCTAGTTGTCATCTGGTTGGTTGTCATGCCAATGTAAAATGCGGTGCAGTGGTTGCAGCAGAGCTGGTATGTAACATGGCTGCCTTCACAGGTGGCCCGGCCTAGGATAAAGTTGTGATGGAACTAGAGTAGCCGATGCTGGGTGGGTGGACTGGGCAGGTCTTCCACAGGGGTATCATCCCTGTGGCAAGGTATTGGGCATGGGAGTGACATAGAGCTGGAGGTTGGGTGGGCAACAGAACACCACGTTGAGAGAGATTGGAAGTAGCTTGAGTAGGAAGCCCCTCATTTCAGGGCATAATGGGATAATCAAGAACGTCATTCAGTTGTTCCAATCTGGGGTGGTATTGGATGACAAGGGGGGGGCACTTCTTTGTGATTGGTTCTTGAGATAGCTGAGAGGATCGCGCGCACGTGTGCATGCGTGCGTGTGTGTGTGTGTGTGTGTGTGTGTGTGTGTGTGTGTGTGTGTGTGAGGATATGGCATGGAAAATTTGTTTGTGAATTAGATACAGAGGTTATTCCCTGTCTGCGAAGGCCTTTGTGTGGCTTTCATTGTACTGGGAAAGGGAATTCTCATTACTGTGACCACGCTTGGTAGCCATGCGGTCTGAGGCGCATTGTCACGGTTCCAGTGGCTCCCCCCATCAGACGTTCAAGTCCTCTCTCAGGCGTGTGTGTGTGTGTGTGTGTGTGTGTGTGTGTGTGTGTGTGTGTGTGTGTTCCTTAGTGTAAGTTAGGTTGTGTAGTGTGTAGGTCTAGGGGCCGATGACCTCAGCAGTTTGGTCCCGTAGTGCAAATTTACCATGGGTGGCCAGGCTGTTTTTGGTGTGGAAGGAGTGGCAGTTGTCAAATTGCAGGCTCTGTTGGTGGCTGGTGTGTTTCATGTGGACTGAGGTGTGGCTGGTGCCATCTGATAGGAGGAGATTGATATGTAGGAAGGTGGCATGATGCATGGACGAGGACCAGGTGAAGTGGATGGGGGAGAAGGTGTTGAGGTTGTCAAGGGATGAGAACAAGGTGTTCTGGCTTTGGGTTCAGGTTATAAAGATGTCATCAATAAAACTAAAACGGACCAAGGTTTTCGGAAGCTATAGGAATGTTTCCTCTAGGTGGCCCGTGAAGGAGCTGACATAGGAGGATGCCATGCGGGTGCCCATGGCTGTGCCACGAATTTGTTTGTATACCTCCCCTTTAAAGGTGAAGTTGTTATGGGTTAGGATGGAGTCAGTTACGTGTACAAGGAATCAAGTGATAGATTTGGAATATGCAGGGCATTGAGAGAGATAGCATTCAATCGTGGCAAATTTGTGGGCATGAGGGATATTGATGTATAGGGAGGCTGCACCAACAGTGACGAGTAGAGATCCATTAGGTAAGGGTGTGGGGATGGTGGAGAGCCTGTGCAGGAAGTGACTGGTATCTTTAATGTGGGAAGCTGTGTTTCGGACAATTGGTTGGAGATGTTGATCAACAAGGACCAAGATTCTTTTGGTGGGGGCACTGTAAGCAGCCACAATACAGTGCCCTGGATTGTTAGGTCTGTGGATTTTGGGGAGCATGAAGATGGTGGGTGTGTGGGCTGTTGTCGGAGTGATTAGGGAGACAGATTACGGGAAGAGATTCAGGGAATCGCCCAGGGATTAGAAGTAATGTTGGATTTCTGGGATAGGATCACTCTGGCAGAGCTTGAAGGTGGAGGTGTCGGACAACTGGCGGAGACCCTCTGCCAGGTACACTCCAGTTCATCACAACAGTGGTGGAATCTTCGTCTCCTGGGACAATGATAGTCAGGAACCACTTTTAGGTTGTCTAGGGCAATCCTTTCTTCTGTTGAAAGGTGTTACTTCTTAGGGATGGACCTGGGAAAGGGTGGTCTGATTCAGGTTTACTGATGACATCTTTACAACCTGGACCCAAGACCAGGACACCTTATCCTCATTCTTCCATAATCTCAACACGTTCTCTCTCATCCACTTCACCTGGTCCTCCTCTACCCATCGTGTTATCTTCCTAGATGTCAATCTCCTCCTCTCAGATGGCTCAATCCACATCTTGGTCCACATGAAACCCACCAATCACCAGCAGTACCTGCACTTTGACAGCTGCCAACATTTCCACACCATAAAATCTCTCCAATAACAGCCTGGCTACCCATGGTAGATGCATCTGCAGTGATGAGAACTCCCTTGCACAGTGGGATAAGGCCTCACAAAAGCATTCACAGACAGACAGTACCCTCCAGGCCTAATCCTCGAACAGATTTCCCATGCCACACACACACACACACACACACACACACACACACACACACACACATTATCCTCTCAGATATCCCAAGAACCAAATCAGGGCTTTGATTATGTATCATCATGCTCTGAAATGAGGGGCATCCAACCAAAGATACTTCCAATCTCTCCCAGTGTGGTGTACTGTTGCCCACCCAACCTTGGCAACATCGTTTTCCATTCCTATGTCACACTCACCCCCAATACCCTGCCACAGGGATGATACCCCCTGGAAGACCTGCCCAATCCACCCACCCAGCACCAGCTACTCCAGTTCCATCACAGCCCTATCCTACACCATCAGAGGCCGGACCACCTGTGAAAGCAGCCATGTTGTATAGCAGCTCTGCTGCAACAACTGCACAGCATTTTACATTCGTATGGCAACCAACCAGCTGTCAATCAGAATAAATGGCCACTGCCAAACTGTTGCCAAACACAAGATTGAGCACCCAGTAGCGCAAAATGCAGCAGGGCACAACATGCAAGATTTCAATAGCTGCTTCATAACCCACACCACCTGGATCCTCCCCAGCACCACCAGCTTTTCTGAGCTGCACAGATGGGAGCTATCATCACAGCACATCCTTTGTGCCTGTAACCTTCCTGGCCTAAACCTAAGGTAACTAGTTACCCCCCCCCCTCCAACTCCCCACCCAATAGAGAGAGAGAGAGAGAGAGAGAGAGAGAGTGTGTGTGTGTGTGTGTGTGTGTGTGTGTGTGTGTGTGTGTGTGGGCGCGCGTGCATACAGAATCCCCTGCCCCAGTACCCCCACCCAGTTTGTGTCCCCACAGTAATCTCCCTCCCCCTTCCTAATTCCAGTTATTGTCCACATTAAGCAAAGTCTTTTATGAAAAATTTGAGAGGAGTGAAGATTACAATAAACTTTCTAGTTCACGTAACTTTTCGTGTAGAGTTGGCTCCAGTTCTTCTTGTCTAGGGATCTGATTCTTGAAGCTGAAATTCTCATGTTTTAGGTCCTCATGGTTGAAGTGATCTAAATAAATTTGAAGATTGTCGTTGCAGAATTTTTGTAGTTACATTAATATATTTTGTCACATTTTAGTATATCGTACAGTCTTCTTAATTTTCACATTAACAAAGACAAAATTACATTGTTCACCCAAAATACAAAAATATGTCTGATCACATCAGAGGCATGCTTACTACTACTTCACTCTGTGGTAACAACGATATTCCAGAGGGTTTACAATTTTTATTGACAAATAAATTTCTGCTACTTTCGATTACTGTTTCAGATACGAATCCAGAAATAAACATAATAAACAGTACTAGATTGCGTAATTAATAACAGAAACTTTAAGTGTGCCGAATAATTCATAATTTCAAATGTTTCTAAAAAAAATAATTTTAACTGTACATTCTGTGCTAGTACTTATAGATTGTAACATTGAAAATAAAGTAATTTCTTCTCATAATTCTTTTTAGCTTGAAATATAACATACTGTGTATAAAATTATATGAAAGTTTTCAGGAAAGCAGCTGAGATAATATTTACCTGTCCAAAATTCGAAAAATAATACTGGTATTGACAAGTACTGTTGTGGAAAACTAATGCTAGAGGACGATGTCCTGTTACACCACATCAGCTAGTTGTGTGCTGTTATCTCATGCCTAATCTATGAAATCACATGTCTAGCTAGGGCTCTCCACTCTCCCATGAGTTAGCATTTAAGGAGGCCAAACAGCTAAGGTAAATAGTCTCCTATTCCCCCCCCCCCCAAAAAAAAAAAGCACAGAATCAGTGTATCCAATCTGTCTGCATTTAGGATAAATTCCGAGTGCAAGTATGAGATGTGTACTTATGCTGAGACAGCATGTATATCAGGTGGAACATGGGAACCAGCTTGGTATTCACCTAGTTGGATGTGGGCTTCAACCATTAATACAACTGTCAGTTGTTTTAGTATGCTGTATGTTATCAGGAAGTGTCTGCTGCAATGCTACGTGCTGCAGACAATGCAGCTCCCATGGGGACACTGCATGCCTAAAAGTTTGTGGAACAAAACTCACAACCACCCTATCCTGTGGATGGAAAGCTGGATTGTGTCCCTAGTCAGCCATAATATTTGTATAAAATTCAGTCCATGTTCAGGCAATGCCGCCAGTGTTGCTAGGATATGACTCTGATCTTTACAGATGCTATTGACAACTGTGAATTCTGCATGTGAATCCTAATAGGTTCTCATATGTTACTTCAATATGCGATGGACTGCAGAAGCTCTTGCTGTGACCTCTTCTTACTTTCTTTAATTATTCTCCTCAACTATACCCTTGACACTTAAAAGAAGCAGTGCTAAAATATGTAACATGAATTAGTTAGATATATGATGTTTGTGGATCCTAGTTGCAACTTCAAACAAACATAATGGCAACATATGAACCGTTTACACAACTTCTTAAAGATTTTTTTCTTTTCTTTTTTTTCCTAGGGAGATTTATACTTAGTTATGAGTTATGTTCAATCCCCCCCCCCTCCCCCCCGTTCCATTCTCTCTCTCTCTCTCTCTCTCTCTCTCTCTCTCTCTCACACACACACACACACACACGACTATGTTACTACACATTCCGTAGTAAATAGTACTACACATTCAGCAATAATTCTATTGAGTAGGAGTAGTTGTGAGGTGGATATACTTTAGTATGTGTTTTGTTATCTATTAAATTCTTTTCATCAGTGCTTAGGTACAAAAGATTTTTATGGCTGCATACTACACTCCATTCTGCAGCACACAGAGAATGTGATGAATATTGTACACAATTTCTTATGTTAATTGATTCTTCCATCGCTTCTTGGTAAAACTAGATAAATATGAAAAACACAATACTGTATATGTTCTACAGGATTAACTTATTTTGTTAACCGGTTTTTGGCTTACAAGACCACCATCAGACTAACTATCATTGTCAAAGAAAATACAATATTTGTAACCAAACAACACTGGAAAGGTGTTACTAATCTAGACTGAAGCACAAACACAGAGTAAATGCCATCTCTAGCAGTGCAGTGGTAACGCAATTAAAAAAAAAAAAGGAAAAAGTTAAACAGTAAATAAATATAAAGGGATCAAACCAGAAAAAACATTAACATTAAGCTTGAAAAACAGTGCCTGTATCAGAATTTAAATTATGTTAACAATCCCAACAAAATAAAATTAGTACTTGACAAGAATATTAAAGAATGTCTATGAGGTATTCACTGCGAAAAGTGACATGTACTGAATAAAAGATAGAACTGACAGTTGTAACATAGGCATCCAAAAAAAATAAACACAGTAAAGTGGACAAACAGAAAAAAGCATACAGTATGGATAGCATTTGAAAAACTATGAGGGTTAATTGAAGCTCAGAAAAGTGAAAGTGCTTAGCTGTTTGGTCATTTAATATTACATCAGGACAGTGGGCCAGATTTCAGAGGCTTTCAACTGGGTGAGTTTTTGGACTTTTGCTAAGTGAAGGACATGGGCCTGTGTGTGATAGCTCACTCACTACATGCTCAACAAATGTAGAGTCATAATTCCATGCCGTGTTCATGTTCAGCCAACCTAGTCGCTATGTCTGCCTGACCGACAGGCTATACCTTCTAAGATGAAAAGCAGTTAATTAAATAGATTAATATAGTAGAACATACACAATATTTTGTTGAATAAAATCTACTTGGACTTCCAGCCACGCCAGGTGTTTAAAAATCCACAAGCTCTTCACTGCGCTCTCCTTGGCCCATGTCTGGTGGTAAACGACAGTCATTTCGCTGTGGCCTCACTATTATAAGCCACGCTCCTGGTTGGAACATTACTTGTGCCCTTACCCTCACCAAATATAGTAATGTTTTAATCCCGTGTCTATTGCCCCCACTTCAACCTCATGACGGCTGGATCCCAGGCTGTGCTGAGATACAACTGCTGTCCTTTCTGATGGTGTTTTCAAATATTTTTATTTCTACGGCTTCTTTTACAATGCTATCCCAAAATCCCTTTGCCTTCATAATGACAGGTGTTTTGTTGAATACAATTCAGTGACTGTTTTCTAAAGTGTGTTCTACCACAGCCAATTTATCAGGGTAGCATGGGCATATACACCTCTGATGTTCCTTCTGGCACTGCTCCACAATGCATACTGTTTGGCCGACACAGTAGCAGCCACAATGACATGGTATCTTGTACGCTCCCAGCATTCTAAGCCTTAGATTGTCCTTCACAGGCCGCATGAGCTGTCATATGTTTGCTGGGGGCCTGAACACTGCTGAGATGATGTGTCTCTTCAGGAGTCGGCTAATCTTTCTCAACACTGTGCAACAGAAAGGCAAAAACGCAAGTTTCTTGTTCTGGTGGTGTTTTTCCCACGCATCTTACCAGAAATACCCTGTGATACCTGGTGGTGATTGTACCCATTTTCCCAGAAGGCTTTTCAGAGGTGGCTTAGTTCTTGTGGCAGATTTTCAGCATCTGAGATGACTTTAGTATGGTGGACGAGGGTGCTTAGAACACCATGTTTTCGCACTGGATGGTGGTAGCTGAGAGTGTGCAGATAGCCAATCCATGTGTGGAGGATTCCTGTAGACACTGTGACTGAGGTGCCCATTGGTTTTCTGGTGAATGAGGACATCAAGGAAGGGCAATGCACCATCCATCACTACTTACATCATAAACCTAATATGGTTATGAATGCCATTTAGATGTTCTAGGAATTCTCCCAGTTTTTCATGTATATGGGGCCAGATAATAAATGTGTCACTGACATAACAATAAAAGCAACTTGGATTATCTGGAGCCATGTCCAAAGTGATGTCTTCAAATCTCCCCGTAGAAATACTGACTATGGGTGGAGCTAATAGACCTCCCATCATCATTGTGCCCAACTGGTCAAAATACGTCCATAAAGTGTAGGTGGTTTCGCCGCTAGTGGGAGGAGATTCTTAATAATGGCCTCTTCCAGTGATGAATGTTTGAGGAGCTCTGATGTATTCTTCATTATTCTTGATGTTGGTTCTCAATTCGGTTTCCGGTAGGTATACTCCTTGAAAATCAACTGAATTTTACCATTGTAGTCCACTTTATTCAGAATGACGGATGCATTGCTCTTGTCAGCTGGCAGAACCATGATATGGGGGTCTTTATGGAGTGCACGATGTCCTTTGATTTCAGTCCTAGTCAAGTTAGACAGTGGTGGGTTGGATTTTGAAATAATCTGGGTTTTGTGATGAAAATCTAACCCACTTCTGTCTAACTTGACTAGGGCTGAGTCCAACGGACTTCATGCACTCCGCGACAACACCCTCATCGTGGTTCTGCCAGCTGACAAGAGCAGTGCATCTGTCATTCTGAATAAAGCTGACTACGACGCTACAATTCTGTTGATTTTTGAAGAGCATACCTACTGGAAACTGCCATGGGACCCAATGTCAAGAATAATGAGGAAGACATCAGAGCTCCTCAGTCATCACTGGAAGAGGCCATTATTAAGAATCTCCTCCCTCAGGCACCGAGGCCACCTATGCTTTATGGGCTACCGAAGATCAACAAAATGGATTCTCCTCTTCACCCCATTGCCAACATCATTGGGTCACAAACTTACACTGGCAAAACGTCTGTCCAGTCTCATTACACCGCATGTGGGGCACTGTGTGCATCACATCTGCATCTTGTGCAAGGTGGTACAAGGATGAGTTTTGATGTGGTGTCACAACTTACTTGTCTTCCTTTCAACGACTGCAAAGACCTCCTCTCCCAGTTACTTCATGGTACATCTGTGGGATTGTTTAAGCACATGCTGACATCGTTTTATTTTCTACATGGCAGCCATAATTTCGACCAGCTGGAAAGCGTGGCGATCAGAACACCATTAGCTCCATCCATAGCCAACATTTTTATGGAGGAATCTGAAGACATGGCTTCAGATAAGCCAAGTTGCTTTTATAATTAAGTCAATCACACTTTTATCACATGGCCCCATGGACACGAGAAACTCGGAGAATTTTTAGAACATCTGAACGACATTTGCGACCACATTAGGTTTATGATGGAAGTAGAAATAGATGGTGCATTGCCCTTTCTTGATGTCCTCGTTTGCTAGAAAACCAATGGGCACCTCAGCCACAGTGTCTACAGGAAACCTACACACATGGACCAGTATCTGCACTCTCTCAGCCACCAAAATCCAGCAGAAAAACATGGCTTTCTGAGTAACCTCATCCACTGTGCTAAATTCGTCTCATCCACCATGCTAAAGTCATCTCATATGAGGAATATCTGCCACTAGAATTAAACCACCTCTGGCAAGTCTTCTGGGAAAATGGCTGCAATCACTGTCACATATTATAGGCTATTTCTGGTGAGGTGCACGAGAAAACACCAGTGAAGAAGAGAACAAGAAACCTGCATTTTTGCCTTTCTGTGGCTTCTGAAGAGACACACCATCTCATCAGTGTTCAGGGCCCCAGCAAAAATATGACCGCTCATGAAGCCTGGAAAGGACAGTCTAGGACTCAGAGTGCCTGGCATGTACAAGATACCATGTCAGTGTGGCTGCTATTACGTCAGACAAACAGTACACACTGTGGAGCAACACCAGATGGAACATGAGAGATACATATGCCTACACTATCCTGAAAAAATCAGTTTTGGCAGAACACACTTTAGAAAATCGACACAGAATTCTATTCAACAAAACATCTTTCATTATGAGGATGGAGGGATTTTGGGACAGCATTATAAAAGAAGCTGTAGAAATAAAAATATCTGAAAACATCATCAATAACGATGGGTGTTTGTAGCTCAGCACAGCCTGAAACCTGGCCATTGCGAGGATGATTGGATGCAAAAGATGCTGGATGAAAACATTACCATATGGTAGACATTTACCACTTGACAATGGCCAAGAAGAGCTCACCCAAAAGGTCATGGGATTTTAACCACCTGAAGTGGCTGGAAACCCAAGAAGATTTTAGTAATTCATATGACCATGAGACCATACATTCATACTATATTTTGATTTTCATTTATAAATAATGTCTTGTGCTAATATTATATCTACAAATGTTATCCTTTTTTAAAACTGTGATTAATTTTGTAAGGCTGTGATGGATTCTCAGGGTTGCTCTGCAGATGCACTGAGAAGGGTTCCATTGCTTTAGTATGCAGCTGTATGTGCATAAGGTAAGTATGCCTAATATGTATGTGACATAGGACTACAGCTTCTCTTTGAAAGGGGTGAAGTGATATTCCATGTATTTTGGTGAAGTCTTTCATTATTCAAAGTGTGTTGGATAGGATATTGGTCACCCACTCTTCTCCTCATTTTTTTTAAGACGTGGTCTCTAATATGTACCTGTAAGTCAGCTTCTGTGATTTGTAATGGTAGCAGGTTCATTGTAGAGGTTTTCTTATATTATGTATCAGCACAATCATTGTCTGGGATGCTTACATGGTTCAGAATACATAAGAATACTGTGGAAGTCCCTGTATTGCTGAGGTGGTATAAAAGTTTGTGAATGGAGGAGACCGAAGAACAATTCGGTGAGTAATTTTCTTGTGTTAAAACTACTGAGGGATTCACTGTACAGGAGAATAATTCTGGCAGATTGAGGTTGTACATGTGTGAGAGCTCTGTGTATTGCCACTAAATCCATCATGTGGATGCTTCATACAGTAGGAAGGGAGTGTTGTTTATAAACATTTTTGTCCTTGGAGTCATTAGTATACATCAGATTAAAGGTCGCATGGTCGTGATAAACTGAATAGAATCTATGGTGATGAAAGTTAAGGTTTGTGTGATCCTTCTATCACACTGGAGACCTATTCGCAGTACAGGACATGGAATACACGGCACAAGGGGGAGTCTATATTTGTGCAGTACGTGAGCCAGTTATTACAAGAGTCCCAGAGGAGCATTGCATTCACCTTGGCAAAACTGAGCGAGTGACTCACTTTGAATGGGTGAGCATCACTGAGTGCAACTGAAAGGCATGTGGTCCCATCCACGCAACTAAGGAAACATGGCGGTTAGCTATGTAGCAATGCAGTATGATCCGCGTGGCTCTGCAAACTGTGCAAGTTGCAGTGTGATTAGATGAGATGATGTCAGTCACATTCAGCAACTTCTGTCGAGCTGTGGAAAGTGTATTCACTTTCCCTCTCACACACCACAGCTGAGAGAACTCCACATGGATAGGGCACTCATTTGCAGTGCTCTAGTTCCCAGTGAGCATATTTTAGTCTCCTGGCTTTCACACAACTCACAAGGAGATGGATACTGGAGTTCTGGAAAAAGCAACATATAACAATGGTATTGTGGCCTACAGTACCTTTTAACCACATCATTAATTAAGAGTTGTTGTTGGTGTACCTTTCAAGGTCAAATACCTACTTCAACAAGAAGACTATTGAAGGGACTTGTGTAGAAAGTTCCAGCTCCAAGATGGACTCTACTAATGTATACAGGGTGTAGTAGCCCTAAATCAGAAGGTGCTGTTGACCTCAAAGCAACATATTATTGTCTAATCAAGCTAAAATCAACAGTAAAATTTTAATAGAATCTGTTGACATGTTCCACAAAAAGTGTTTCCAAGAGAGTGCACAGAGTTTAATTTCTGCTTACAGGTTGTCAAAAACTGTTTTATGTATAGTTGACAAAACAAAACTGTTCACATGTCTTGATAAGCTTGGGTACCTTCAGTTGTGTACATCTCACACCAGTGGTAATGCAACAGACACTGGCAGCACCGGAAGCACCATGCTTAACACACTTTTAGCTGTGTTTATGTTCCCTTCTTATTGTAACAATTTCACTTACAGCCTTTTTGATTTTCTGTGATTGCATACAATTATTGCATATTGTTTTACATATAGTATACTTCATAACATTTACTTTTATCTGTTTGAAATGCTGAGATGTTTCTGCTTTGAATAAACAAATAACAGCAAATCTGATTGCTGTTTGGCAGTGTTCTGCTGTGGGAAGAACATAATGATCTACAGTATGTGGAGCTACGTTCACAAGTTGGCCACATCACAGTCTCATGCTGGGGTGGATGTCATCAGTTGACGCAGTGATACTTCATCAAATTTATGGACAACTCGCAGTGAATCAGTATATGCACATCATGAAACATGCTAGGATGCTGAGTGTGAATATGTGCAGTTTTCTACGTAACTGAGGAGGCACAGTACCTGATAACCTCAAAGTGATGACTAAAGTGCAAGAGACGCAGGACAACATATATGCAAACACCACACGAAATACTTATGCACATATTTGCAATTGACAACGAGAAAAAATTCTCAAAACGTGTGATGCTAAGAATGAAAAAAATGCAAAACTGTTGCAATGTTTCATTATTTAAATAATGAATGACCTCTGCAGGCTTTCAAGTAACATCGATTACGATGTATGAAATTTAGTCAAACGTTTCTACTTCCCAGACAGTAACCAGTTCGAGCTACATCAGTGGTTTTTATTAGATAATAAACCTTTATCAGATAATAAACAAGTACCTGACAAGTATTTTGATGCCTATTATACAAATGTATTAAACATAAGTACGAAAATGCAAGGGGGGTAACCAATACATAACTTTTACAGATTAAAACGTTATTTCCCACATTTTACATTTTCCAATATTTTACACCATTTTTTTGAAGTCCTTTGAAAAGTGTAATAGTAGAGTTTCACTGTATTTTCCATTGTTACTGCTCTCAAGTATGCCATTCCAAATAACCTCATAATAAAAAAAATTAGGTAACTACTTGACATGGGTTATCTGCCCACCAGGTATCCATTTCTTAGGGATAATGTTTTCCCCTGCTTTATCCATCACGCAAATGTAATATGTTGCCCATCAATTAATTGCAAGAAAGGGTCATTACAAGATGGCTCCACAAAGTTCACAAAATTGTCAAACTACCTAGTAAAAACAGGAGTCTGAATACGGCTACTATGGTGGAAAGCTGAAGTTGTACTCATATCAGATAGTGCGTCCTAATAAGCGATACTGTTGCGTATTAGGATACCCAGGTACTGCATATTAGAAATAAGCCATTTTGTGCTAGAACCCTAGCCCCACATATTTATGCTGTTTGGTCTGAAGGGGAGTTCATTATAGCAAATGAAGGAGTACTTTGTGAAGAATACTATCATATGGATATTGCTGCAACAGTCAACTTTAGATATTAAAGCCCTACAAGCACACACTCAAAACACTTTAAATTCAACACTTTTAAAATTGAGGATTGCCGACAATGTCCAGCTCTGTAATGGTCTTATTGTCGCTGCTCTACACTTCACGCACTGTGGTAACTAAGTTTAAATACTTCACAACAGAGATGAGCACTTGCTTTAGTTAGAATCCAGCTATCACATATTAGTGAACTCTCCTACAATAGGCTTCTTCCCTCTACATTCAAAATAATTTTCAGTGAAGTCAGTATCTTTTTGGTAAATTAAAAACAATGGCAAAGCACAACATAAAGTCATTTTCTCAAATTCAATTTTAACTGTAAAAATGCAAAGCATAGCACCTTCGGTCACCTAGTAGTTGTGCCACCAAAATTACTCAGTCATTGAAAAGTATGGAGAAAAGAATAATGATGTTCATTGGAAAAGCATATTTTACATTTGTACTGTAAATTGTAAGGTTGTGCTATTTCATATCTGCTCATATCTTTCAGATCATTATACACGTCCAGCCGGCTTTTGATAAATATTATCTGACAGAATTTAAACGTCTTCTTCAGACCAATTTACACTGAATAATTGTTATTTTTCCCAAAGTATTTGTAATATTATTTTGAGGCCCAAATTTATGAGAGCACCATTAAGCATTTATTCTCTATTATTCAATTTTATCTTTATGACTTTTTCTGCTGCTTCTGCTTTCTCTTTCTGTCTGATATTTCTGTGAACAGTTTTATGCATACAGACAAAACTTTATTTTTGGGCAACTTAATTTGGACCTGACTGTTTTTGAAACAGAGTGATGGTGATTTATAGTGCTCCCAAATAAAAGGGCAAAAGGATTACTGTTGAGCTTGGCACTTAAATCTGAGTATGTGATTGGAAAAAAAAGTATATCATTACCAGTTTCATCCATGCCAAAGAATTAAATAAGTATTTGATTGGTAACTGTATCTCACATTTGAAATATGAGCTATGTAAAAGATAAAATTTTGCTAGATGTCTGATTGATCTAAAATCACTTCCTGGCACTCCTCAAAGCAGTATATTCTCTTACTCAGTATATTCTCTTACTCCCATAAAATGAATTCCCTTAAAATAACTTGGATGATTTTATAGAAAATTTTGTGCTCTGTGACAAAGTTTTTGTTAGCTTGCACTATAGTTCACGTCATGTAGAAAGGCGGCTCAATTTTCAGCCATTCTGCACATCCCCCTCCATTACCTGTTAGCAGCCAATAAGATTCATTCTCTCTCCGAGCAACCAGCCACTATTTACAAATTATACTGCGAAAATCTCTCTCCTACATGCTGCGCTGTTGCTGTACTTTTTGACAAAGCAGTTTCATTCACAGAGGGACCACATTATACATTCATATGTTGATATTACTTTCTTGTAGCAGTATAGCTGTGACTGTGTATTTGTAAATTTTTTAGTGTGATTTCCAAATAAATATGTCAGGTGACAGCAATAAACATGACACTCCTCACAGGTGACTTTTAATCTAATTGTGTGCAACTGGATTCCTGATTTTATGTCAGAAGGGTCACAGTATATAGTAACTGATGGAAAATCTTTGAGTAAAACAGAAGTGATATCTGGTGTTCCCCACCTGTGCTATTCTTGATCTACGTAAACAATTTAGGGTACAATCTGAACAACCCTCTTAAATTACCTGCAGATGAAGCTGTGATTTACTGTTTTATAAAGTCTGCTGATGATCAAAACAAATTGCAAAATGATTTAGATGTGATATCTGTATGGTGCGAAAAGTGGCGAATGACACTGGATAATGGAAAGTGTAAAGTCATCCACATGAGAGTACTAAAAGGAATCCACTACATTTGTTACGGGATTAAAATGCAAATCTAAAGGCTGTAAATTCACTAAACACTTAGGTATTACAATTATTAATAACTTAAACTGGAACGATCACATAGATAACGTTGTGAGGGAGGCAAACCAAACACTGTGATTTATTGGTGGAACACTTAGGAAATGCAATAGGTCTACTAAAGAGACTGCTTCTCTATACTTGTCCGTTCTTTTCTGGAGTATCGCTGTTCGGTGCAGGATCCGCATCAGATAGGATTGATGGAGGGCATTGAAAAAATTCAAAGAAGGGCAGCTCATTTGGTATTATATTGAAGTAGGGGAGAGAGTGCTATGGATGCAATAAGCAAATTTGGGGTGGCAATCATCAAAACAAAGGCTTTTTCATTGTGGAAGCTCTTCTCATGAAATTTCAACCACCAACTTTCTCCTCGGAGTGTGAAAATATTTTATTTGTACCCACC
This sequence comes from Schistocerca piceifrons, assembly GCF_021461385.2. NCBI lineage: Eukaryota > Metazoa > Arthropoda > Insecta > Orthoptera > Acrididae > Schistocerca > Schistocerca piceifrons. Next base: position 538,848,522 of record NC_060149.1, read on the forward strand.
TACACAGGGAGGAATCATAGTCACAACAAAATAAGAGAAATAAGAGCTCACACAGAAAGATCTAACTGTTCTTTTTCCTGAGTGCTATTTGACAGTGGAATGGTAGAGAAATAGCTCAAAGGTGGTTCAATGAACCCTCTGCCAGACACTAATTGTGAATTGCAGAGTAATCACATATATCAACATGTACATGTAGATTTAGATGCTTGACAAGCAGCTGAGGAGGTTTATGTACCACATTTATAACTTTTTCAAATGTAAATCTGAAACCGAAACTCCTATTTTTGACATTTTGAAGACTCAAGAACGAACTGCAGAAGCATGTGTTGGCAAGAGAACTGTACAGAGAATAGTAAATAAAAGTGTCAGAGTTGTAGAAACCCCAGGAAAATTTGTTTTCATGTTGACTGGAAAGCATCGAAATTGCAAGAAACCTGTAACACAAATAGACAGTTTGTCAACGATATTTTAAGGTGCTCCGTATTTGAAATGTAGACAATACCCAATATCACAAAAACATGTTATAATTTTGCATGAGCAAACTGACTTCAAAGGTAGCGCTTCATCAATGCAAGAAATTTTAAAAAGAAATTAGTTTCAAATATGTTAAGAAGAGAATTTTTAATTTAATGAAGTGACATAGGTGCAGCACATATCATATCCCTTATAAAGATGCACTATACGAGAGAGGAGGTAGATCTTTAGTGTATTACCTTGATGAAACGTGGGTGAATCGGAATCATTCCATGAATACCTGCTGGAACTTGAATGATGGTACTGGCGGTTTTAAAGTTCCCATAGGAAAAGGTTCTGGGGTAATTATTCTGCATGTTGGCTCTTCTTCTGGTGTTGTTCCCAAGACTAAACTTGTATTTGGGTGTAACAACAGTGACACCATTTGGAAATGAATGCTGTCTCTTTCAAGAAGTGCTTCACTGAATAATTCTTGTCATATCTTTCTTCAAAGTTGGTCACTGTAATCACCATGCCAATACAGAGAAATACCTGGTACAAGCATCAGAAAAGTGGACATTGTGCTCTGGGTGAGAAATAAAAATATTCCATACAGTATAAGTCAGACTTGTGCTGAATTCCTGCAGCTCGTAAATTTATACAAGTCACGTGACTGAACATACAAATTTGACTTTCTTGCATGTGAATGTAATCACACATTTTTGCGTTTATCCACATATCGAAGTCAGTATAATCCAAGAGAATTAGTTTGGGCACAGGTTAAGAGCTATGTGGGAAAAAAATTCAAGATAACAGACATTGAAGCACATGTGCATGAAGCAATAAACATCCTCCTTCAGCATGGGCACACTGTGTGCTGCATGCTGAAAAGTTTCAGAAAGAAGACTTTGATAGGGATGTGCAAGATAGATTTCAGCCTTGAATAGATCATCCTAAATTTACAATTAGATGGTATGGACATGCTCTTTGATAGCAGTGCCAATGGTGGTATAATGTGAGACTCTGGAACAAAATACAGTAATAATATGTCTTGGTTTTAAAGACTCATGGTTTGAAAAATGTGCTTGTCAACATATCAGTTGCATGAGTAGTATATGAGAACTTCCTAGCCTTTGCTGATTAAGAATTTGTAGCCTATGAAGTGTTCCGACTATAATGTTCAACACACTGCCTAAGGAGAAGTTAAGCTTTTCTCAGCATGTTGTACACTCCAATTACTCACAAAAATGCGGCTGGATAAATTCGCCAAAACTCCAATATTTCGACAAGTAAACCCCTGTCATTTTCAAAGCACATATTGGAAAATGTCTTAAAATGAAAGGGGGGATCACCTGGCAAGCTATCAGTGATTTTCAACATTATCAATCAAAATTCTGTCACGTTATTTACAGATAATGGTTAATTGTTTGCTTGTTCAATGGTTCATTAATGTGCTCTCTCACCATAATGTCGAACAGGTTAATTTACACTCATAACACCCGTTCACACCAAAAAATATGATAATATACTGCCAGTTTTTATGATAGCCTTTTGCACTTGTCTTTGTTACCAGTAATTCTTGTTTACACACAGTGATTTACATTGAACTGCAATCAAACACACCCACGACCATGCATTATACACATTTAAAAAACTATGTGGAGTAGAAACAGTTGTCCAGCAAATGTAATTATTTCGGTTTGAGTTTGAAGTTAATTTCATTGCGTATTACATTTTTACTTATAATATAGACCAAATCACAACAAACTATAATTATTGCAACCATTTTCGATAATCTCGTTACTAGACAATCATTATTTTGAGAAAGCACTTGAGGTCTTCACAAAGGTGCAACAGCTGTTCTCCCTTTCTGATGTCACACAGACAATATGCCGTGGAGCAGTGGACACAACGTCAAGACGTGATGCAAGTTTCTCTCATGTAGATGATTGATCAAAATTGGTTTTAAACAGTTTTATTCCCTTCATAGATTTCAATGTATAATACAATCTACCAAAGGCACATGAACCTGACTGTTGTTCACAGAAACACAGTTCCACAACACTGATTTTGCCTGCTCTCTGCTACCATGCATGCACAGACGTCATCCCCTGCACACTTCCCTATCACTCAGTCTCTATGCATGGAAGCACTGTCCCACGTGACACATGCTCTACAATAGTTCTCTTAAAGTCTGCAATTAATATGCACCAATGTTGTACTCACTAAGACAACAGATGCTACCACATGCACAGTGACACTAACACTCCTTCAGATCGCATCTGGTGAAGTCGGTCAAATCACTGCATATTTCACAATCACTGCAGACCTCCTATACTTCCATGTACAATGTTTAATTGGGATTAATTTGCAATGTTGTGTATAGTACATTTCACTACCATCCTAATATGCTGATGCAACAGCCAACATGGGCATTAATGTGCCAAATCTATTGCCACAATTTGTGAAATGACCGTACACGCCAAGAATGCCTGATGTGGGACTTGCATTTTCTGAGCAAACAGTTTTATTTTGTCGACTTTATATCAGTCAGTTTTTGGTCAAACAGCAGTCTTAAAAAGCAAAAGTCATCTAATACTTCCACCCTTTTTTGTCCAGATACAATTCAGGGCGTAAGTGGATGGATCAAATTCTGCAAAAGTGCGTGACCCAGAATTTTGTAGATGATAAACTATGTCCACAATTTTAGGTCCATACCCATGTCTTCTGACTGCTGTCTGAAAGTGACATTCTGCTGCTGAGCACAATGACGTAGAACTTTAGTACAGACAGAAGTTTTTGACATACAAGACTGATGATACATTTGGTCCTGTAATGCCGGTAATTCCATTTTCGGCAACTGAATAGGATAAGATTAGTTTAGTTCATTTGAGAGGTTTCCATCATGAAACCATATAATTTGGTGAAATGGCTTCCCTACAGGTGTTAAACACCCACTGCAATGACCACCTGGCTTGATTGTAACTGCTCAGAGTCCTGGTACCCATAATGAATAGGCATCTATTCTTTGACTTACATGAAGAGATCAGCTTAGGTATCGTCTGTGAGAGCCCTGAGTTACCAGGGAGGCCAACAGTTGACAGGGTACATGACAACGTCACTATGTCAGACTAGCTGCCATCTTATCTTTTTGGCAGGAGTAGTTGCCCATGTACTGGGGATATGAAGGTGGTTATCATATCTCACAGATAGGATGCCACCTAATGTACCCTTCCCTCAAAGACCCACAATAGTGCAAAAAATGTGAGTGAAACCCAAAAGTGGGGACTAGACTTTAATTTTTCAAAAGGATGAGAGAAGATAGCAAAATGAGTAGCCTGATCTAGAACCAAATTGGGATTGACCAAGTATCTTATTTTGAGACTGGTGCACTGTGGTTCTTGCATACATAATGACGACATGTTCGACAACATGTGCTGTTTGTGTGGCACCCTCAATTACTCTATGCCTGGAGCCGGTAGAGGTCATTCCCCACAGCACACTGTGTGCCAAAATCTCCTAAAATGAGAAAGAAATGGGGGAGTTAAACAATACATTGCTTTAAGGGTTTCACCATGAATGGGCTCATTTAGATGAGAGAGATGCAGAGCACACTGACATAAATATACACCTGAACCATGACACCCACTTCTTACAGTGTTGTGGTTAATAGCATAGGTGAGGAGTGGCACGTGTCCCTGATGAACAATACCACCCAAACCTCACACTATCACCAGTAAGGTCATCTGTTCTGTGGAGCCTACAACCTCTGAGTACAGGTGCATAGTAATTTTTAAAATGTGTCTCTTGTACACATGGGCAGAGAAGTCTTTCCTATGAGATCAGTCTTCATTCCTCCACATGTCCTGAACCACATGAACTTCCACTGGAGTATGAGAACCATCTTAGTTCGGAGGTTTTCATCAGCTTTTCTCCTTCTCTCTTCAACACATTGAGAATTTTCTATTAATAAGTGACTGGTGAAAGTGACTTGTGGTGGTGGTGGTGGTGTCTCCACAAATTTGAAGCACACAAGGAATTTGCATTTTGTCTGCCTGTTCAGATGAGGATGGTGGACTGTTCACCACAGATACAGCACGTTTAGTTATCTGCCAAGAGGAAGTTACCTGCTTTGCTATTGGTGAGCTTCTGCAACTAAACTTGCAGGACATAAACTTATGTTTGCATTTGTTACCTGTGACTGTTGCTGCGGTTATGTTTGCTAACTGTTTCTTCACTACTGATGTGAACAACGTGGCAAAGGCAGGCAGCTGCTGTGCTTTGATCTCCATCTTAGCTCCTCTGAAAGATGCACACTTTCTGGTCTTCATTTCCTGGATTTTTCTTGCCTCCCACTATACAAAGCAATCTCGACTTCAGCTAGTGTGATTTTTGTCACAATGAAGACAGGCTGGCTGAGATGGACATTGTGTTTCTTTCTCAAGGGTTATATTATCGTAATTTCGGCAATTTTATCTGTCCCTTACATGTCAGCATAGTGTGTCCAAATTCTGGGCAGAGCTTCTTAAAGAATTAGTCATATTTTTATGAGGATGAACCCTGCTTTTAAGTACTTCAGAAGCTCAGGTGCGTTAAAAGTTTGGATAAAAGTGGTCTTCATCTGCAGCTTGCTATTAACCCTCTCAATAACATTCATGATGTCTATAACACCTTCACTCTCCCATTCTTCCTTCAGTTCACATATTTCCTTATTTAAAAGAACCTTGCATGACATAACCCCTTGGATGTATAAGAGTACTGTGCAGCTTAGTCAAAACGGGATCTTCTCCAAGATGCATGACATTTAAGAGTATAGTTGCTAGCCATGTGGTAGAGGCCTCCATTAACAAAGTGCAATTTCTGAGCCTTTTAACCAATTTCAGGTTTCCAGCCATGCAGACTATGCTTTCTGAATATAAAAGGATGACAGTTTTTCAAAATTTCCTTTTGTCCCTTTAGTATAAAAAGCGCCATCTGAAATTCTGTGTATCATTGTGTATTCACCCGATCCACAAAGTGGTTTTAATATAACAGGTAAGCTTCATAGAAACTTTATGAACAGCTAGAGGAAATAAGGTCCATACAGAGTAAGTCCTGGTTGCCTGGACAAATTTTGTGATCAGGTCAGTTATGTCAATGTGCACACTCAAAGAGAGAGACAAATTCCACTGTCAGACCACATAGTGGTTGCTGAAGCACATAGAGAGTTTATGTCAGTAGAGGACTGGTGGTGTAAATCAACCTGCAGGTCAGGAGTTCTGGATTCACCATACACAAACTCAGCCAACAAATACTTAACTCCCTAGGGTGCACTCCATTTGACACAACCTACAAGGCATGTGCAGCTTATCGAATGCTAAGGAGGACACAGTGAGCATTACCCCCACTGAGCTTAATGTCTTTATCTAAATAAACAAATTCTTGTCCCATGGCCCTTTCCAAGGGACACTTTAGAGTAGTCTGTCACCTATTCTCCTCTCCTGGCCAGCATAATACAAGTGATGAAAATTTCTCCTAAATGAATTCTTATGCATTATGAATTAGTATTTAATACTTTATTATATATTGTTAGTGGCTTCTAAAATCATTCACAGAAAGTATAATCATCAATAATGAAGAAATATGTACGAGAAATGCTATTACATTCTGGCAGATTTGTGGAAAAGAAGAGTGAAGTGCCACAACTGGAAGATGGGTGACAATCTAAGCAGTTGCAATGTGATTTGCATACTTAGATGAAAATCTCTCTGAATTTGTTTAACTGCAGAATCAACCATCAACTTTTATAAATATCCTGATATTCCTATGGAAGAATTAGCTAATAAGGTGGTTTAAATATAAGATTCAGCCCTTAGTGTTACAAACTGCCTGAGCTCTTGGCAAATCAGAATAACAGAAGCAAGTTAAAAATTACACACAAACATTGGTGAGGTTTTTTTTTTGTTTTAGGGCGCAAAACTGCTATGGTCATTAGCGCCCGGTCTGTCACTTAGGAAACAGTAAAAATCCGAAAATGGAAACCAGCAGTAATGGGAATGAAACTCAAAAAATTGGAGAAACTAAAAGCAGAAGGAAGGCTTAAAAATCCACTACAGAAAGGGGTTGGTTGTCCCCAAAAAAAGCGTCAAATGACTGACGTCATTTCACTGGCACTAATAAACTCGAGAACGCGATTGGCCGAGCGCGTGTCATCTGCTAAAATTGACAATATATCAAGCGACAGCTGTAGACGGGCGCGTAACGGAGTAAAATAGGGGCACTCAATTAAAAGGTGTCTTACCGTCCACAGCTGAGAGCAGTAGGGACAGAGTGGGGGAGGATCACTGCTTAAAAGATGTTGATGGCTAAAAAGACAGTGCCCTATCCAGAGTCTAGTTAAAATTACCTCCTCCCGACGACGGTTCGGGAGGAAGAGGTCCAAGCACAAGGAAGAGCTTTCACGTCCCACAATTTATTATGGGGAAGTGTTGACCAATGTGCGTGCCATAAAAGAACAACACGACGACATAAAACGCTCCGTAGATCGGCGAAGGGAATCGATTGAATAGCTGGCTGAAGAAGAGAGACTGCAGCTTTGGCCGCTATATCGGCCGCCTCATTTCCACAGATACCAACGTGTCCCGGGAGCCAGAGGAACGCCACCGAGACGCCCCCCAGGTGGAGCAAGTGCACACAGTCCTGAATCCAGTGGATCAGAGGGTGGACAGGGTAGAGAGCTTGGAGACTGAGGAGAGAGCTGAGAGAATCTGAACAGATAACATACTGTATCTGCTGATGGCGGCAGATGTAATGGACAGCCTGGAGAACAGCGTAAAGCTCCGCAGTATAAACCGACCTATGGTCGGGAAGCCGAAATTGATTTGGGGTGTCGCCAACAATATAGGCACTCCCTACACCAAACGATGTTTTTGAGCCATCAGTGTAAATAAATGTGGCTTCCTTCATTTGTGCACATAGAGCAGAAAATGCCCGACGATAAACAAGTGAAGGGGTACCATCCTTGGGAAACTGACAAAGGTCACGGAGCAGGCAGATCCGGGGACGGAGACAAGGCGGTGCTGTACCCCGAGTTGTCAAGAAGGTTTTAGGAAAGCGGAAGGAAAGAGAATGGAGCAGTTGACGGAAGCGGACTCCCGGTGGTAGTAGGGAGGAGGGGCGGCCTGCATACCCTACATCAAAGGAGGCGTCGAAAAAAATGTCATGGGCTGGATTAGCAGGCATGGAAGACAGATGGCTAGCATACCGACTCAGAAGGACTGCTCGCCGATTGGACAGCGGAGGTTCAACAGTCTCAGCATAAAGGCTTTCCACAGGGCTGGTGTAAAAAGCTCCAGACAGTAAACATAATCCACGGTGGTGGGTAGAGTTGAGACGCTGAAGAATAGACGGCCGAGCAGAGGAGTAGACTATGCTTCCATAGTCCAATTTCGAGCGCACTAAGGCGCGATAGAGGCGGAGAAGGACCACTTGGTCCGCTCCCCAGGAGGTACCATTCAGGACACGGAGGGTGTTGAGGGATCGCAGACAGCGAGCCGAAAGATAGGAAACGTGGGAGGACCAGCACAGTTTTCTGTCAAACATAAGACCCAAGAATTTAGCGACGTCCGAAAATGGAAGGTTGACAGGTCCTAGATGTAAGGAGGGTGGAAGAAATTCCTTACGTCGCCAAAAATTAACACAAACGGTCTTACTGGGAGAAAAACGGAAGCCGGTTTCGATGCTCCAAGAGTGGAGGCAATCGAGACATCCTTGAAGACGTCGTTCAAGAAGGCTGGTCCGTTGAGAGCTGTAGTAGATCGCAAAATCGTCCACAAAGAGGGAGCCCGAGACATCAGGAAGGAGACAATCCATAATTGGATTTATGGCAATGGCAAACAGTACAACACTCAGCACAGAGCCCTGGGGTACCCCGTTTTCTTGGGAGAAAGTACGGGAGAGAGTAGTGTTCACCCGCACTCAAAATGTGCGCTCTGCCATAAATTCGCGAAGAAAAAGGGGCAGCCGACCTCGAAAGCCCCAAGAGAACAGTGTGTGGAGGATGCCTGTCCTCCAACAGGTATCGTATGCTCTCTCCAGATCAAAAAATATTGCTACTGTTTGGCGTTTCCGGAGAAAATTGTTCATGATATAAGTGGAGAGAGCAACAAGATGGTCAACTGCAGAACGATGCTTTCGGAATCCGCATTGGGCAGGTGTTAAAAGACTGCGGGACTCCAGCCACCAAGCTAAACGGCAATTCACCATATGCTCCAAAACCTTACATACAGTACTCGTGAGAGAAATGAGGCGATAGCTAGAGGGGAGATGTTTGGCCTTTCCAGGTTTCGGAACAGGAACGACGATAGCTTCCCGCCATCGTCTGGGAAAAGTGCTGTCGGTCCAAATTCGATTATAAAGGTGAAGGAGGTAACGCAGACTATGGGTTGATAAATGCAGCAACATTTGGACGTGGATACCATCCGGTCCTGGGGCGGAGGAACGAGAAGAAGAGAGTGCATGTTGGAGTTCCCGCATGGAGAAAACAGTATTGTAGCTTTCGCGATTTTGAGAGGAGAAAGCAAGAGGTCGCACTTCCACTGGACGTTTCTTTGGGAGAAACGCTGGCGGGTAATTTGAAGAGCTCGAAATCTCAGCAAAGTGTTGACCCAATGAGTTAGAAATTGCGACGGGGTCCACTAATGTATCATGTGCGACAGTGAGCCCAGAGACCGGGGAGAAACTAGGCGCGCCTGAGAACCATCGAAGCCGACTCCGAACTTCCGACGAGGGAGTGAAGGTGTTAAATGAGCTAATAAAGAATTTCCAGCTTGCCTTCTTGCTATCGCGGATGACGCGAGGCATCGCGCACGGAACTGCTTATAGCGGATACAGTTGGCCAAAGTAGGATGGTGGTGGAAAACGCGAAGAGCACGTCGCCGCTCACGTATTGCGTCACGGCACGTCCCCACTGGGGGGCGCCGGTGCGTGGTATTGAACGTTCCGCAGCTGTAAGAATAACGTCGGTAATATGTGTGACCTCATCGTCGACGCTGGGAAAGTGACGGTCATCGAATGTCGCTAGAGATGAAAAAAGTGTCAAATCGGCTTGGGCAAACTTCCAGCGTCGCGGGCACATATATGGAAGTTGAGGCTGCAGTCTAAGGACACATGGAAAGTGGTCACTCGAGTGTGTATCATCAAGGGCGACCCATTCGAAGCGCCGAGCTAGCGGAACAGTACCGACCGAAAGATCCAAATGAGAGAAATTTGTCGTGGAGGCAGACAAAAATGTAGGGACCCCAGTGTTGAAGCAAACTAGATCCGCTTGGTGGAAGACGTCTAGCAACAGTGAGCCACGTGGACAAGGATGTGGAGATCCCCAAAGCGGGTGGAGGGCATTGAAGTCCCCAATCAGCAAATAGGGGGGGTGGAAGCTGACCAAGAAGATGAAGGAGATCAGCTCGTGCCATTGGTGTGGACGATGGAATGTATACAGTACAAATAGAAAAGGTATATCCAGAAAGGGAAAGACAGACAGCGACAGCTTGGAAGGAAGTGTTTAAGTGGATTGGGTGATAATGGAGAGTATCATGGAGAAGAATCATGAGTCCTCCATGGGCTGGAGTGCCTTCAACAGAGGGGAGATCAAATCGGACGGACTGAAAATGGGGGAGAACAAAGCGGTCATGGGGACGCAGCTTTGTTTCCTGAAGACAGAAGATGACCGGCGAGTAGGATCGTAAGAGGATCGACAATTCATCCCGATTGGCTCGAATGTTGCGGATATTCCAGTGGATAATGGACATAGGGTGAACAGAAAATGGAGGAATGTGACCAAGGTCGCTGTCAACTCAGTGACTGCTCAGAGCTTGCGACCGACAGCATGGAATGGCATTCAGCCGAAGGCAGAAGATCCTGATCCATAGGTTGTTCAGGAGCAGCTCCTGCCACCAGCGATCGGCCGGTTGATCGGCTGCCAGCAGTGCGCCTCGGCGACACAGAAGACGGCCAAGGGCGATTTCCGCCAGGTGGTGCTGTAGATGGGACACGCCTTGGCGGAGAAGGAGATGAACTGGGTTTCTTAGTAGCCTTCTTGGAAATATGATGTTCAGATGGAGGAGGAACCGATGGTTGTGAAGTTGGGGTACGTAAAAAATCTTCACGAGTATGCTCTTTTTTCGAAGTCTTGGTGTCTGATTTTTGGGCTCGAGATTTAGCAGAACCCGATGAAGTGTGAGCCATAGAGTGGGCAGGCGAAAGTGGTGAGGTTGAACAGGTGATCTTTGCGCTGGCCGATCTGACGACCGTGGCACTAAAGGTGAGGTCGCAAGTCTGCGTGGCCGCCTCCTTTGTTGGCCGAGGAGAAGCACGGACAGTGCTGTATTTTCCTGTCTGAGGCATGGTGGGCTGTCGACTGGCGAATAATTTTCGAGCAGCAAAGGTCGACACCTTTTCCTTCACTCTGATTTCCTGGATGACCTTTTCGTCTTTAAAAACGGGGCAATCTCGAGAGGAAGCAGCGTGGTCACCCATACAGTTGATGCAGCGAGGGGATGGAGGTGGACAAGCACCCTCATGGGCATCCATGCCACACGTAACACATTTGGCCGGATTGGAACAGGACTGGCTGGTGTGATTGAATCGCTGACACCGATAGCAACGCGTAGGGTTTGGGACGTAAGGGCGAACGGAAATTATCTCATAGCCTGCTTTGATTTTCGATGGGAGTTGAACTTTGTCAAATGTCAAGAAGACAGTGCGGGTTGGAATGACGTTCGTGTCAACCCTTTTCATAACTCTATGAACAGCCGTTATGACCTGGTCAGACAGGTAGTGCTGAATTTCTTCATCAGACAATCCATCGAGGGAGTGTGTATAAACGACTCCATGCGAGGAATTTGAAGTGCAGTGCGCTTCAACCCGGGCAGGGAAGGTGTGGAGCAGTGAAGTACGCAGCAATTTTTGTGCCTGGAGGGCACTGACTGTTTCTAACAACAAGGTGCCATCCCGTAATCTGGAACAAGACTTTACAGGACCTGCAATTGCATCGACACCTTTCTGAATAATGAAAAGGTTGACCGTGGAGAAGTTGTGACCTTCGTCAGACCGAGAAACAACAAGGAACTGTGGCAACGACGGAAGAACTGTCTGTGGCTGAGACTCAGGGAACTTACGCTTGTGAGCAGACATAGTGGAAGGTGAGGAAACCATTGCGGAAGAATCCCCCATGATTACCGGTGTCTCCGATGGCGCGCTCCTCCCTTGTGGGGGCCACTCTGAGGGCACTCCCGCCTTAGGTGATTGTTCACACCTCAGGTCACACCTCCCGACAAACGGATGGAGGGACCAATCGGCACTTTCGGAAGGTATCAGCTCGGGTAATCACCCCTCCCTGGGCCTGGCCGTTACCAGGGGGTACGCACATGTCCTACCTGTCTACCCGGGGCGGGGAATTACGCGTTACCCCGTCACCGGCTACGCACAAAAATGCGTGGGTCGGCCTTCAGACACGCACAGGGAGGAAGAAAGAGAAAGGGAAAAACAAAGAAAGGGAAAAACAAAGGAAGGGAAAAACAAAGAAAGGGAAAGGAAAGAAGAGAGGTCTCAAACGCCGCAGCGGAGAAAAGGGGAAAGAGAAGAGGTAAGGAAAAGAGAAGGACAAAGGAAGGATGAAGATATACAAACAGAGAAGGTGAAGAATGTGTGACATTTATGAGCGTCCGTCTCCGGATGTAGGCACAAACCATACTCCCAGAGGGGGAGAAAGGGAAGGAAAGAGCTAGAGGTGAGGCGAGGGGGGGCGAAGATGGGGGATAGGGAAGGATGCGGAAAAGGAAGGTATGCAGCCCGGAAAGGAAGGAGGGCCACATTAGCTCGGGGTCCCGTGCTCGCTACGCACGTATCCACAAAAGAGTTGTGGACCCCCTGAAAGGTGGTGAGATTGTGATGGATATATTTGATTGCCACAACAGCATCACAGAGATTCTTGAGCAACTCCCATGGGAGGTGGCAAGACATGTCATGTACAGAATGAGAGGCAAATTTCATTTTCCAAAAATGGACTCATTTTAAGACGAATTGTTGAAATGCAGTTGACACTTGATTATTTCTGTAACTGTGTATTTGGCACATCTACCTGCCACAAGCCCCAGCCAAGCTTGATCTCTGGTGTTGTTGAGTATTGTTGGTTGGTGGGAAAGACAGAGCAGAGCCCATTCAATCTTTTGAGAACAATTCAGGAACTGCTTTAAAGAGGAATAGCAGCTCTGTTGCAGAAACTCATGTGCTACCATATTGCCCCTCCAATGCATACTGTGAACTCACTAATTAATTTTTTGTACCTTCAATATTCTTTACTTAAGATGCTTTTTACCCTTACCTTGAATGTCCTTGTAATAAAATTGGTGACGCAGCTAAGGTATTTAATAGTTCCCAGTGGCCCTGGTGTTCTTGTGATGATGAATTCGTCTACAACATGTGTGTTGGCAGCAGCCTGCTCAATAGTACTGAGTGGCAGTCCGAGATGCTGATTATTTCCATGGCTTTCTACTAGATAGATGCGATTCTGAACACCACATTTTTTAAGTCTAAACTGAAACAAAAATTAAATCAATTAGCCATATTGAATGTTATGCACACATAACAGTTATTTCGAATTTCTTATTCTAATGACTTGTGTAGAAAATCAAAACTAGTGTCATAAAAAAGAAATCACAAGAGGAATTCTTTCAGAAATGGCAAGTGACTGAAGTAAGGAGCTACAAATCTTGCAAGTGTTCTCTCACTCAATCTATGTCAATATTCCTACAAACCCCCCATTAATTCTAAAATGTTTTTGCTATTCTCTGCATGCATAGGGTGGGTATAATTAAACTTTTACTACTTGAGAGGGCCCCCATGAAAAACAAGTGATCGTAGGACAAGGAAACAGTGAAAACATTTGTAAGGACATGCAGAAGGCACACAAACCACCAAACGAAACATTTTAATTGTCATATGAGTGGGTAACATTTCAAACAATGGAAACTCCAGGTTGGAATTTAAACAATATTAGGGAAAGGACAGATTACTACTAACAATAAAATTGACATGATGAGTTGCAGACAGCCACATGAAAAGAGTGTTAGACGCTTAGCTTTCAGCCAAAACCTTCTTCTGAAACGAAAAAATGGGGGAGGGAGGGGTGAGGGGAGAGAGAGGGAGGGGTGGGGGGAGAGAGAGGGAGGGGTGGGGGGAGAGAGAGGGAGGGGTGGGGAGAGAGAGAGAGAGAGGGAGGGGTGGGGAGAGAGAGAGAGAGAGGGAGGGGTGGGGAGAGAGAGAGAGAGAGGGAGGGGTGGGGGGGAGAGAGGGAGGGGTGGGGGGGGAGAGAGGGAGGGGTGGGGGGGGGAGAGAGGGAGGGGTGGGGGGGAGAGAGAGGGAGGGGTGGGGGGAGAGAGAGGGAGGGGTGGGGGGGAGAGAGAGGGAGGGGTGGGGGGGAGAGAGAGGGAGGGGTGGGGGGAGAGAGAGGGAGGGGTGGGGGGAGCGAGAGGGAGGGGTGGGGAGAGCGAGGGAGGGGTGGGGGAGAGCGAGGGAGGGGTGGGGGAGAGCGAGGGAGGGGTGGGGGAGAGCGAGGGAGGGGTGGGGGAGAGCGAGGGAGGGGTGGGGGAGAGCGAGGGAGGGGTGGGGGAGAGCGAGGGAGGGGTGGGGGAGAGCGAGGGAGGGGTGGGGGAGAGCGAGGGAGGGGTGGGAGAGCGAGGGAGGGGTGGGAGAGCGAGGGAGGGGTGGGAGAGCGAGGGAGGGGTGGGAGAGCGAGGGAGGGGTGGGGTGGAAAGAGGGAGGGGTGGGGTGGAAAGAGGGAGGGGTGGGGTGGAAAGAGGGAGGGGTGGGGTGGAAAGAGGGAGGGGTGGGGTGGAAAGAGGGAGGGGTGGGGGGAAAGAGGGAGGGGTGGGGGGAAAGAGGGAGGGGTGGGGGGAAAGAGGGAGGGGTGGGGGGAAAGAGGGAGGGGTGGGGGGAAAGAGGGAGGGGTGGGGGAAAAGAGGGAGGGTGGGGGGGAAGAGGGAGGGTGGGGGGAAAGAGGGAGGGGTGGGGGAAAAGAGGGAGGGTGGGGGGGAAGAGGGAGGGTGGGGGGAAAGAGGGAGGGGTGGGGGAAAAGAGGGAGGGTGGGGGGGAAGAGGGAGGGTGGGGGGAAAGAGGGAGGGGTGGGGGGAAAGAGGGAGGGGTGGGGGAAAGAGGGAGGGGTGGGGGGAAAGAGGGAGGGGTGGGGGAGAGAGGGAGGGGGAGTATTGGTGGAGGTGGTGGTGGTGGTGGTGGGTGGGGGGAGTAGTAGGAGGAGACAGAAGAGAGAGGGAAAAAGGTAAAGTGAGGCACCAGGAAACAATTTAGCGGAGGTTCGTGCTGGTAGGATTGTGAGAGTCGAGGATATGCTGGAGACACAAATTCCACCTCCATAATTCAGAGACTAGTGCTGAAGGGAGCAGCCAAATGACTTCTGTAGTGAAGCAGCTGTTTAAGACATTTGTGTTATGATGAACAGCGTGTTTGGCAACTGGAAGTGTATTTTTGTGCCAACATACAATTTTTAAGTGGCACAATATGTATTAACATTAACAAACTAAAAGTAGGGTAAAATTAGAATGTCAGTGGTATTTCTTGTAGTATTATAGTGTGAGTTGTTGATGAGATACTGTATTTTGAAGAGTTACCACACCAACACTTGTACAATACCTGTGGTAGCACACACTAAAGAACACACGTGCATACACCAGTTATGTAGATTCTGACCAGTAGCAATACAATTAGCCATCACAGGTTGTGTTCCAAATCACCACTGGCAGCAGCAATAAACATTTCCAGTCTGGTATGGAATGACGGCTGCACACGTGTTAACATTTCAGTGGAGATGTCCAAGCAGGCTGCAGTAATATGTCATTGTATAACATCGGGTGTGGTTGGTATGTCCTTTTAGACAGCTTCTTTCAGACTTCCTCACAGAAGAAAGGTTTACACTCATAAAATCTGGGGAACAGTCTGGACAAGGTACAGGTCCTCTGCATCCAATCCAATGATTTGGTTGGCTGGTTGGGTGGAGAGGGGACCAAACTATGCGGTCATCACACCCTTCGACCTTAGATTAACTAAAAGCTATAAAATCCCACATTAAAAGAGGGAACTACAATATCCATAAAATGATAAACTATTAACAGGGAAGGAAGGAAAAGGATGGAAGAAGAGGTGAGGGAAAGAAAGTGACTAATGACAGGGGCATGAAGGAAGAAGCACAGGAGACAAAGAGATGCTCAAGACATAACAGACCGCATAAGGAAAGGAGTGGGAAGTCAGACAGCCGGGGTGAACCACCAAGCCCAGTTGAAGCCAATCCAGTCAGGGCAAAAGGGGGAGCTAGGGCCTGCCATCCCTTCCACTCACCAATAAGGTGGAAGGTCCCTCCCTTAAATAAGGAGATAATAAACCCCCATCATGAATAAAACGTAAAACGAGATCCACTCTTGAGGCATTGTCAGCCAACACCAGCAGTAGTGAGTCTGAAAAGCTAGAAGTCCGTCGCAGGGTGGCTAAATTGGGGCAGTCCAGTAAGATGTGAGCCACAGTCAATATCGATCCACAATGACAGAGAGGTGGGTCCTCAAGACGGAGGAGATAACCATGAGTCAACCAAGTGGGGCCGATGCGGAGCCAGCATAGGACGACAGAGGCCTTATGAGAGGCCCAGGAGGAGGACCTCCACGGAGTTGTAGAAACCTTAATCGCCCTGAGCTTGTTCGGCAAAGAAAAAGTGTGCCATTCTGCATTCCAAAGGCCCAAAACCCGATGACGCAATGCCAAGCGGAGGTCTCTTTCCAGAATGCCAACAGCAAGATATGGTCTGGTAGTAGCTAACTTAGCCAGTCGATTGGCAAGTTCATTGCCAAGAATCCCAACATGGCCTGGGTTCCAAATGAAAACCACCGAGCATCCACGCTGAGCAAGGATAGAAAGGGAGTCCTGGATAGCAATGACCAATGGGTGGCGAGGGAAGCACTGGCCGATAGCCTGCAAACCGCTCAATAGCTACAGATAGTGAAGGACAGTCCTGAACAGGAGTGGATATGATCCAGTGCATGCAAGATGGCTACCAATTCTGCAGTAAAAACGCTACAGCCATCTTGCAAGGAAAGAAGTTCTGAGCATCGCGCATAAGTGTAAGCAAAACCAGTGCGGCCAGCAACCACAGAGCCATCAGTATACATCATTTCTGAACCCTGGAATGAACTGAGGAGACAGTAGGATCGGTGGCGAAGAGACAATCAGAGGGACAGAATCCTTTGAATCGATTGAGAGATCAAGACAGAGCTGTGGCCAAGAGATGCACCAAGGAGGGGTACATGCGTGAGCAGAGAAGAGAGGCGGTAAAGGGAATTGCTGGAGTTCAGAAAAGAGTGTCTGAATGCGGACAGCCATGGTAAGCCCACATCATGGCTGCCGCTGCAGCAGGGTGATCTCCGTGTCTGGGTAAAGGAGACCATAATTAAGGTGCTTGAGATGCAGCGAATGCGGAGTGCATAAGATATCAGCTGTTGTTGGCGCAAAACTCACAGTGGTGGAATCCCTGCCTCTGCAACAATGCTAAGTACGAGGCTAGGCCAGAAGGCACCAGTCACAAGTCGGACCCCACAGTGGTGGATGGGGTCTAGTATCTTGCAGCATCGAAGGCGACGCAGAACCATAGACAGGACTTCCATAGTCTAAACGAGACTGGACCAACGCTTGATACAATCGCAGGAGAACAGAGTGGTCTGCACCCCGGGTGGTATTGCACAGACACCTCTTCAGTTGGCAAAGATGAGGTAGCCATGTCATCCGGGCATCGAAGACCAGACCGAAGAAGCAATGGGTGTCCACTACTATGAGGGGCTGGCCATCGAGGAACAGTTTTGGATGGGGATGGACCGTACGGTGACGGCAGAAATGCATGACACATGTCTTGGCCACCAAAAACTGAAAGCCACGGGAGAGAGCCCATGAGTGCGCCCGGCAGATTGCCCCTGTAGACGGCGTTCTGCAGTGCCCATTATGGAGGAAGTGAGGTAGATACAAAAACCGTCAGCATACAAAGAGGGGGACACTGTCGGCCAAACAGCTGTCACCAGACCATTAACAGCTATGAGAAAGAGAGGGACACTCGGCACGAAACCCTGTGGAAGCCCATTTTCTTGCAGATGGGGAGTGCTGTAGGAGCAGCCAACTTGGACCCGAAAAGAGCAACAAGAAAGGAAGTTACGGATAAAAATGGGTAGAGAGCCTCAAAGGCCCCATTCATGAAGGGTGGTGGTGATATGGTGGCACCAGGTGGTGTCATAGGCTTTATGCAGATCAAAGAAGACTGGAAGGAGGTGTTTTCGATGGGCAAAAGCCGACCGTATAGCAGACTCCAGTGGACCAAGTTATCCACCCTAGAGCGGCCACAGCGAAAACCACTTTGAATTGATGACAAAAGGTCGTGTGATTCAAGGATTCAAAACAGCCGCCGAATCACTATGCGTTCAAGGAACTTGCACAGGGTGGTAGCTATCAAACTGAAGGGGTGGTTTCCCTGGCTTCAACACCGGAACAACAATGCTTTCCTGCCACTGGGTAGGAAAAACCCCCACACTCCACAGACGGTTGAAGAGGGTCAGTGTATGATGGTGGCCAGCCACCGATAAGTGTTGGAGTATTTGGTTATGTATCCAATCCGGTCCAGGAGCTGTGTCAGGACAAAGGGTGAGGGCACTGGCAAATTCCCACTTGCTGAATGGAGCATTATATGGCGCCGAGCAGTGAGAAACAAAAGACAAAGGCAGTCGTTCTGAGCGCTCTTTCAGGAGAAGGAACATGGGCGGATACTGAGCTGATGCCGAAGCTTGAGCAAAGTGTTGAGCGAAATTTTCTGCTACAAAATCCGGATTGGTAAGGACAACACCATGCACAGAAATTCCTGCAACCCCGGTGGGAGGACGGTGGCCAAAAATTCGCCTGAGTTTCACCCAGACTTGTGAAGAGGGGGTGTGTGGTCCTATAAGCAGCTACATATCGTTCCCAGCAAATCCGATTCTGAAATTTGATTAGGTTGCAGGCATGGCGCAGAGTCGTTTAAAGACCAGAAGAAGAGCAGTAAAATGGTGCCACTTGAAGTGTTGAAGAGCACAGCGGCGATCTTTTATGACTGCAGCAATTTCCGGAGTCCACCAAGGGACCATCTTCCGGTGTGGGGAACCTTAGGAAGAGGGGATTGCTGAAACAGCTGCTGAATGGATGGCGGCAGTCAAAGTCTGAGTAGATTCATCAACACTGTCGTGTGGCAAGACGGGGGGAATGGGAGCAACGGAGAAGGCACCCCAATCAGCCTTAGATATGGCCCACCTGGGAGGGTGATGGAGCGAGAGACACTGAAGGAAGGTCAAAACAATCGGATAATGGTCATTGTGGACTCCCAACTGAATGGAGGGAAGAAGGCTGGGACTGCAGATGGAGAGGTCAGTGGTAGAGAAAGTGCCGTGCGCCACACGAAAGTGTGTGGGAGCACCTGTGTTTAGTAAACAGAGGTCAAGCCCTGCCAGAACAGCTTCAACTGTCCTGCCCAGGACAGTAGTCGTATGACTATGCCAAAGAGGGTTGTGGGCATTAAAGTCTCCTAATAGCAGGAAGGGAGAAGGGAGTTGTTGAAGAAGAGTGGTGAGGGCATGGAATGTGGGTGGCCAATCAGGTGGGTGGTAGAGATTACAGATTGTGATTGGAGTGGCCAAACGGACCCTGACAGCAATGGCTTCCAGAGTGGTATGAATGTCCTTGTAGACCAAGGTGCAAACACCACCAGAAGCCTGCAAAGGGCCAATTTGGTTCCGACAGAAAGGGTGGAACCCACAAAAGGCAGGTGAGTAAGAATTGACAAAATGGGTCTCCTGGAGCACAATACAAGCAGCAGAGTAGAAGGAAAGAAGGGGCTTCAACTCTGGAAGGTGATGCAAATACCCATTACAATTCCACAGGAGGATTCTCAAGCCGTCAGACGCTGTTGGTTCATTGATTGGGGGAGGGGCAGGCTGCACCTCAGGCGGTACAGGAGGGGCCTTGTTCTTGTTCTTGTTCTTGCATTTCTGCTTCTTCTCTTGGGAAGAAAGAGAAGGGCAGACTTCAGTGAGGGCAGGCACGGAATTACACGGGGCAATCTTGGCGCCCACTGGTCACAGATCGTGCTGTCGATGTGGAGCAGTAGATTGCCTTTCAGGGGGGTGCCAGGAAGAGGAGTCCCAGGAGGGAGCTCGAGTACCGGCAGCCACCGAAGGAGGGGGAGCAGCACCTGAAGGGGTGGGTATGGGTACTGAGGGGGATGGGGAGTGGGAGAGGGAGGAGGAGGCTGAAGGCATGGGGTGAATGGGATGGGTCTGGGAAGAGGAGGGGGTAGGAGGGGGAATGGACGTAACTCAAGCAAAAGTAGAAGTCATACACACGGGATGGAGCCGGTCATACTTTTAATGAGCCTCAGTGTAGGTGAGCCGATCTAAGATTTTCTACTCTTGATTTCTTATTTCTTTCACAAACACCAGGCATACAGGTGAGCGTGGAGAATGCTGTCCATGACAATTTTCATACACTGGTGGGGGAGCACAGGCACTGCCCTCATGGAGGGGGCGCCCACAGTCACTGCAGAGGGGATTAGTGGTGCAGCGGGAAGACGTGTCCAAACCGTAAGCATTTAAAGCACCTCATCGGTGGTGGACTATAAGGTTTTACATCATGCTGATACACCATTACCTTGACCTTCTCTGGGAGGACATCCCCCTTGAAGGCCAGGATAAAGGCAACAGTAGCGGTGTGATTGTTTAGAGGGCTTCGCTGCGTGCGGCAGATAAGACGAACCCCCTCGCTGCTCGATGTCAGCACAGAGCTCCTCGCCAGTTTGGAGAAGATATCTATGGAAAATAATGCCCTGTACCAAGTTCAAAGACTGGTGGGACGTGACGGAGACTGGGACATCACCGAGACGGTCACAAGCATGCAGGGCGTCAAGATTGGGAAACAGATGTCTTCATTAGCAAAGCATTGGACCGCATTTTACACACCGATTCCACTTCGTCATCCTTATCTTCAATCATCTCCAGGAAAAACAAAGGCTTGGTCGTGGCAAAACTTCTGCCATCCGCCCTGGTACAAACCAGGTACCAAGGGAAAGGTTTCAACCCAAGCTGGCAAGCTTGACCCTCCTCCCAGGGGATGGCCAGGGGGGGGAAGGCCAAAGGATCAGAAGGTGGAGAATCACATCTGCTACAACTCTTCGAGATGGCCACAGAATGGCCAGGGTGGTGAAGCTTTTGTCGTTTCATGCGCAAGGCATCCGCCCTAGTACCACCCACTCTGATCAGGGGCTCGCCCTGTGGGCACCACCCAACCAAAGCAAGGGCCATCTGGCACAGTGGCCATTGCCGGGGGTTCTGGTGCCCCAAATGATGATCATCGACTTCTGGGCATACACGAGGCATTAACAGCTGAGGTACTAGCAGTGTGATCCCTGTGGTTTCAGGAGGCTCAGCCAAGTGGGTACTTAATAGCCCCACCACACAGACTGGCTACCATGCTGGTGACTTAGCAGGAAGGGGACCATGGTGCAAAGGGAAAGGGGGGGGGAGGACGTGCACTATGGAAGCTAGGTAGGGAGTTCATCCCCAAATGGCTCACACTGAACGGAAAATTTTGGAGATGGAGGTCAAACCCAAAAGGGACCAAAAACGCCAAAAAGGAGATGGAAA
Source organism: Schistocerca piceifrons (assembly GCF_021461385.2). Lineage (NCBI taxonomy): Eukaryota > Metazoa > Arthropoda > Insecta > Orthoptera > Acrididae > Schistocerca > Schistocerca piceifrons. The sequence goes on from NC_060149.1 coordinate 538,869,716, forward strand.
CAGCAAACTGAACAATAGCACAGACCAAAACAAAGCCAGGAGGATAGCCATGTTGGGTTGGACAGCCATCATGTTGGTACCACAGATTTCTACGAGTCTGCAGAGGAACATCTTCTAGCATACGTAGAAGATGGTCTGTTAAGAGGCTGCGATTCTTGTTTGTGTTCAGTATACCAAAAGTGGGCCTATGAGCTGATTGTTCACTATCCCACACTACACGTTTATACTGCATGGACACTGATGTTCCATCTGGCGAAGTCAATGGGGATTGTCAACAGACCAATGGTGCATGTTTTGGAGGTTTACCTGGCCTGATTGGGATGTGTGGCTTCATCACTAAGCAAAATACATGATACATCTGGAGTATCCTGTCTTAATGCTCACATACCAAAGTTAAAACAATTCTTGTGAGTGTTTCCCAGCAGCTCTCGACGGAGAGAGATGTGATAGGGATGGGACCTATGTCGATGTAGAATTCATAGGCACTTGCCTGACTCATGCCATTTCCTCATACAATTGCACATGAGCTGCAAGAACATTAATTTCTTCCTCTTCTGTTGTTAGTTGTTTTCTTCTGTTATGTTGTCTTGGTGCTACACTACCACTTTCACATAACTGCTTGAAGAGGTTGATAAGTAACTGCCTAGATGATTGAATTCTATTGAGGTATTTTGCTGCACACACCACACAAGAATAAACAATATTCTTCCTACAGTCTCCACACACCATGAACATTTCACTGCATCGCTAAATCCCATCACCCACTCATGACCTACTGCTTGGACTATCACACACTAACTGACTAGCAAGTCACAATGCACTCAAGGAACGCACAAGCATGCTGTAAGCAAAAATAACATCGTACTTAGCTACTATGCGATTGAATGGCACAAACAAGTGGTGGTGTGGCCACTTTTCAAAATACGATATCCCATTAATGACTTGATCTAGAATTATGCAACAAACACTGCTGAAATTTTAGTTTACTCCACTTTTAGCTTGTTAATGTCAATAGGCATTGTGCAATTTAAAAAAGTTACGTTTGTACAAAAAATACACTTTCTAAGTATTGTTACAATTTGTTGATTGGCTTACAATATGAGCCCCTGATTACCAATCCACTCTGTGAAAACCGCACATTAAAGGCACTTTCCATTTCTACAATATTTGCAGTGCAAATTTTAGCCGACTGACCCTGTATCACATGGCTGCTTTCACACACAATCCTGTTTTTTACAAGATAGGAAATGCATGCAACTGGATGACAGTAGGATGCATAAGACAGGTTTTGCATCTGGGTCAACCATGAGGGAATTACCCATGGGGTGTAGTATTGGAAGCAGGATTGGAGTAGGAATGGACAAGGGTATTCTGTAGGTTGGGCTACTGGCAGATCACTACTCTGAGTGATATGGGTACAATTTTGGGTACAATATCCCTCATCTCAGGGCATGGTGAGAGGGAGTGTAAGTCCCGGTGAAGGAAGAGGTTGAGCTTTCTGTGGCCAGGGTGATACTGGGTGATCAGGGGAGTGCTGATCAGAGGCTGGTTAACAGGTTTACTTATGTCAGAGAAGATATACAGAAGATATGATTGTTGATGAGCTGGATAGGATACTGTCATTAAAGGCTCTGGTAAGGTTATCAGTCTATTTTGACAGTGCCTGCTTTCCACTGCAGGTGCAGCATCCACAAGTGGTGAGACTGCAAGGAAGAGACTATCTTGACATGGAACAGGTGGCACCTGTCAAAATGGAGGTACTGCTTGTGGTTGGTGTGCTTGATATGAACAAATGTATTTATTGAGCCATCTGAGAGATGGAGAGCACTATGAAGAGTTTGTGAATGGTTTAATAAAGCAGTGAAGCTGATTAACGATAAAATTACTGAAGATTTTAAAGAAATCTTAAAAAATGATGACTGGGGTGAAGTTAACAATGAGCATAATGCTAACTCTAAATTCAACATATTTCTTAATGAATTTTTATCCATTTTTAAAAACAGTTTTCCTAAAAAATAATTAAAAGTAATAATGGCAAGTCATTAAAGAAACCTTGGATCACTACAGGTATCAAGGTCTCTTCACAAAGAAAAAAAGGACTTGTACAAAATAGCCAGAAAAAGTAATGACCCATAAATATTTTATTATTATAAACAATACTGTAACATATTTACAAAAGTTGTAAAAAAAATGTGGCAGTATGCACAGCTAGTCCTAAATTGACAGATCAGGTAACAAAATCAAATCAATGTGAAATATTGTTAGAAGAGAGACAAAGAAAGAAGTCATAGAAGCTGACATTTCTGTTAAAGAGAATGGGAGCATTGAGAAAGAAAGATCACATGTTGCAGCTTTTTAAAAACAGGTGAACAAATTGATGCAAATAGTTCAGAAGAGAAAGCAAAACCTGAAGAAGCAGTACAGTGGAAATTTAGTGAATTAAAAATTAATATCAAATCCCCATCTGAAACAAGGAAGCTCATCATGACTGCAAAAAGTTAAAGTACATATGGGATGGAAAACAACTCCAACAAAACAATAATAAGTTGTTGTCCTATACTGTGTAAGGTTCTTAGTCACTTAGGTAATGCATCATTAACTCGGTGTGTTTTCCCAGAAAGATTGAAATATGCCAGTGTTACAACTCTCTATACAAAGGGCGACTCCAGAGATGTCAGTAACTACCACCCAATGTTACTCCTTACATATTTATTTCTCAAATTTATGAGAAAGTAATGTAGTCCAGCATTTTCACCCACCTGTGCAGTAATGGGATACTTAGCCAATAACAGTTTCAATTTCAAAACGGCCATTCTACTGAGTCAGCTATTTATATATTTACTACAGATATAATAAACTCTTTAAATGATACGATATCATCAACTGAAATCTTCTGTAACTTATTGAAGGTACTTGATTGTGTCAATCATAATATTTTAGTAGAGACATTAACATTTTATGGAAAATGTAGTTCAGTGACACCAAATCATCTGGACAGGGAGAAATTGCAATGGGAGGCCCATAGTATTCCATTATTGGCTCACTACTGTTCTTGCTTTGTGTCAATGAGCTGCCATTTTATTTGAATCAGGAGGTAGAATTAGTCCTGTTTGGGGATGATACAAGATCTGTTGTGAAGATGAACAAAGAAACATCAACAGAGAAAATCGTAAATGGCGTTTTTGTGAAAGTTACTGAATGGTTTTACAGAAATGGGCTAGATTTAAACTTTGTAAAAATGCAGCTCACCCAATTTTGTACTGTCAAAAATGTCCCACCTCCAATTAATGTACTATAGGAATAAGTAATAGCAAACAGGGTAGAAAATTGTAAGTTCTTAGATGTGTGTACTGATGAAAACTTAAACTGGAAAAACCATATACACTGACAGGAAAAAACAAAAATCGCAACACCAAGGAGTTGTGAAACACAAAAAAAAAAAAAGGTTGGCAGATGTGTTTCTACAGCTGAAAGATGACGTCTATTCAAATTTCAGACCACTTACATAAGAGTGGCACTCGGAGCGCCATTGTGAGGATGCAAATCAGCTTTGCTTTAAATACACACTGTACCTGTTGTGAGCATTGGTTACCCTTGAAATTGGATGTGGTGAATTGATGTCAGTCAAGAATGCCTTTAAGGCAGCAAAGATGCCGTTATCAACAACTCACTGATTATGAACAAGGTCATGTAGTAGAGCTATGAGAAGGTGGATGTTTCTTCTGCTTTACTGCAGAAAGACTTGCCAGGACTGTAGTTACTGTACACCACAACTGCTGGCAGTGGTGATCACAAGAACATACAGTCACATGAAGACTTGGCTCCTGAGAGTCCCGTGGCACTACAGAGAAGGAAGACCATTGTGTTCTGAGTATGGTTTTGGGGCATCAAAATCCATCTTCAGCAGCAATTTCAGCAGCAGTTGGTACCACAGTGATACAATGAACTGTTAGAAATCAGTTACTTCATGGACAGCCCTGAGACAAATTCCCTGTAGCGTGCATTCCACCGACTCCAAACTACTGCCATTTTGACTTCAGTTGTTTCAAGCAAAAGCTCATTGGAGCACAGCGTGGAGGTCTGCTGTGTTTTCTGATGATAGCTGGTTCTGTCTTGGGGCCAGTGATAGCCATGTGTTGATTAGAAGGAGACCAGTTGAGGGCCTACAACCAACCTGTCTGTGTGCTAGACACGCTACACCTGAAATTATGGTCTGGGGTGTGATCTCGTATGACAGCAGGAGCACTCTCGTGGTTATCCCAAGCAGCCTAACTCCAAAATTGTATGTCAACCTGTTGATTCGACCTGTTCTGCTGCCATTCATGAACAGCATTTTGGGGGCTGTTCCACAAAAGGATAACGCTTGCCCACATACTGCTGCTGTAATTCAATATTTTCTACAGAGTGTTGACATACTGCCTTGGCCTGCTCGATCACCCGATCTGTTTCCAACTGAGAACATATGGGACATCACCAGATGACAGCTCCAGCATCATCCACAAACAGCATTAACCATCCCTGTTTTGAGCGACCAACAGGCATGCAACTCCATACCAGAAACTGACATCTGGCACCTGTAAAATGCAATGCATGCATGCTTGCATTCAACAGTCTGGTGGTTACACCAGTTTTTACTGTACCAGCATTTCATATTTGCAAAGGCTTATCTGGCGCTTACATTAACCTGTGATCTTGCAATGTTAACTGCTTAAATTTGTTACCTAGGCAAATGTATTCTCAAAATCTCATTACTTTATATTAATAATTTTTTGGTGCTGGATTTTCTTTCTGTCAGTGTAGTAGACCTACTGCAGCATTTGGGTTCGGCATCTTTGGGGATATAGAAATCAGCAAATAGACATGTTTCGTACATCCATTCACTGATGTCTTATGAGATAATATTCTGTGGGAACATCTAAAAGTGTTCATTGAACTAAGGAAAGTAATGAGAATTGTGTTTAAAGTTCAAACAGGTTCATCTTGCAGATATCTCTTTAAGCATCTGGGAATAACAAACACAGCCTTATTCACTAACAAAATTTGTTATTGACAATCCATCTGAATTTGAGAGTAAGAGAAATATTCGTAAGTACAAAATTACCAGCATTGCCTTTTAATGAATCTAAGTTCAGCACTACTCTTTGACAATCTAGCCACGGTATCTGACAGATACCAGATGTGTTTTCAAATTTATATTAAAGAGGTTTTTCCTTCTATTCCAGAGATGAATCCTTGATTGAGATAGTGAGTCAATTTTTTAAAAAAAAAAAAAAGGGGGGGGGGGGCTATCAGGCAGTCATATAACTGTTTTCTTTTCAATTTTGTTATTTAGTTGTCTATAAATGTTCTATGTTTGTCCTATTGACACGTTACACATTTTAACGCTTATTACGAATTTTATTTAAAGAGCAAGTAACTATCTATTTAACTAAGAATATCACACATACCTCCACTGCAGTCTAACAGCATGCTAATCTTAGAGATATTTCAGCATTTCAAGATGGAGGTTTCTTTACCGAACACACCACTAAGAAATTACACTTAATTCTCTAAGATGTAATCTTTAATTTTATCAAAACAGTAAAATTTTGAAAGGAACCATACTTTAAATTATTTCTGGATTCTCTCACTACTGTTTGTACAATGGAAACAACCTATGCTTAAATCCAAGAAAAGCAACACAATACACCACTCTATCTTCAACAATGCAGGCACGGGACAAGTGTATTAGAGAGATTCACTGAAATAAAGCTAGTCTTAGTGATGATTTATTGTTTGGAAATTATGCATCAAAAGAAATTACACATTAAATTATGATGTTTACTGAAATTACTCCACTAAGATATTAAGAATGTCGCAATTAGGAGGTCCTATAGCCTTGGATCAAACCAAAACCTTTGAAATAGCTGTTACTATAGATGGACCATATTTTACAGCGATCTTTGGCTGCAATAGTGTTGCAGTCAACACTGCTGCAATAGACGGCAATTTTGTGGTATGGTTGGACAATATTGCTGATATTGCAGGTCATTGCCAACATATTGCTGAGGGGATAGTGGTGATCTGCAGCAAGGGTTGTGAATATTTTTGTTTGCTGGGCAATATCTATCTCTGTCCTTGTCTGTAAATGCTTCCCTCTCACCTTTGTTTCATACTTCTCTCACTGACAGTGTTGCAGCCATGTGTCTGATTGAAAACAATATCATTTCTCTTTTCTTCAAAAGTTTACACATTTGCTTGTTGACATGAGCTTGTATACAGCAATGGTAAAGTGGACAAATGAGAGAACTATGAATTTAATAAATGTGATCCATTTACGAGAAGAGCTGTGGGACGTCAAAAGTAATTCATGCAAAGACCACAATCTGAAAAAACTGGTGGCAAGCTACCATATTTACTCGAATCTAAGCCGCACTCGAATCTAAGCCGCACCTGAAAAATGAGACTCGAAATAAAAGAAAAAAAAATTTCCCGAATCTAAGCCGCACCTGAAATTTGAGACTCGAAATTCAAGGGGAGAGAAAAGTTTTAGGCCACACCTCCAAATCGAAACAAATTTGGTCCATTATAATATGAGAAACAATTTAGGTCGAATGAATGACTATACAGCTACAGTAGTTTGGTTCGAGTCGTAAGCTTAGCAGTTAAGCTTTACCAGGTAGCCATTGCTATGCAGGTGCTCCGTCCGTATTTATACGGGTACCCTTCCTTTTTCACGTGCTTCATCTGGTTTGAATCGATTGCTTAATTTCCTTTGATCTGATAAGTGCCGTCTTCTTTGTTATAGGTGTTTACGTCACTCTAAGCTGAAAATGCATTACTATACTGTGTCATGCATTGTTTGTCGCATTCTGATAGTGCATGTTTACGGCCTGTTGCCGCTCGCGGCATGGCTTGCTTTTGTGCGCGCTACCGCTGCTTACAATTTTTTTTAAAAAAGAGAGAGGAATCGTCTCATTATCGAAACAATGGCAAGAGACTGCTATTTGTTGTTACTTACACTGCTGCTTTCGTTGATAATGATAAACAAGAACCAAATAATAGACTGCGTATGATAGAACATGTTCTGAACGAGAGTTAGGTGAAAATTTTTCACCGTTTGAAACTCTTTGAGGCCGCTTCTTTAGTACATCAAATTCTGCATAGAAATTAGTCATCTTAGATTTAAAAATCTAGTCAGTTGCTGTGCTTCATTTCTGACTGTATCACTACTAGGCATAAGAATAATACGAATATAAACATGACATGATACGTATATTCTTCCGCGTTTGCTGTTGTCTCACTCTAGTTTCGTAGTTTATTAGGCAGACAGGATTTAAATGAGATAGCAGCAAACACGCAAGAATACATGGCAAAATGTTTATATTCATATTATTCTTATGGTGAAGAGAATACTGCATGTGATTCACATTTCATCAGGTTCCTATTAGCAACCATCTCTTTTCACTGCTAGGAAAAAATTCAGAACGTAGAGTTGGCCATATTGACAAACATCCCAAACAATCTTGCCAGTCGGATTTTCGTAGTACATTGAAATTCTGCTACATTCTAAGATGAACAACACGGAATTTGTATTTACTTCGTTGGGTAATGTATGAAAATGCAGTGGTCGAAACTCGGGGCGGAGAAAAAAAAGCTCGTCTTCCGCCTTTTCTTTTAAATTTATTTACTTACGCAGAGGTTTTGGCGCCAATATTTATCTTTGTGCCTACAAAGCATGCCTGTGTAGCGCTACATATATTTGATGGCAGAAGTTAGTTGTGGTGGGACCTACCAACATTTTTCAGAACTTCCGCTTGCTTTGCACTCGATTCTAAGCCGCAGGCGGTTTTTCGGATTACAAAAACAGGAAAAAAAGTGTGGCTTAGATTCGAGTAAATACGGTATTGCCGGCGAGCTTGGAATTGTGGTTGACAAAGCATACAAAAAGTTCTGAAGTCTTCGAACCAATGCTAGAGAAGAAAGTTGCATAGGAAATGTGGAAGTGCAGGTGGTTCTTCATCCACATGGTTTGCATTTGATATCACAAGTTCCATACTATCTCAAGATGTACCTGAAGAAGGAATAGATAGTGTAAAAGGTGACGTGTGCTGGTGAAAAAAAGAAAGTAAGAATAGTGTTCTTATTTCAAATTTCCCTTAATGAAATCTTTCAGTCCTTCTACCAAAGCATAGACACTTCTGGTAGCATGAAGCTTATTGATGAATAGTGAACTTTAATGAGATACATTATACTTTTGTACTGATCACCAATAGCTAGTAACCAAAGAGTGATCACCATTCAGATTGTAATTGGTACACACTCTCTCATATTTGTATCAGTTTTAGCTATTGTTGCACCACTTGCTTGAAATTATGTTTCAACATTCTGGTAAAGTTCTGTAACAGGTATGCATACAGCATCAGTTCACTAGTTAAAATTTTCTGCAGCATTCCGCTTATTTAAAAAGCTATGCACCCACAAAGCCCAATTTCTCTTGCCCTTTCTAACTTGAATCTTTGTGTTATGTAAAAGCAGTAGAGCCATTCGCATGTCCACTAGCTTGCATTTGTCAATTTGTTGCAATAGTGTGGCATTTTGCAAACACTTCTGGGCCAGAAAAATATTGTCGCAAACATTACCAGGCAAGAGTAGCTGGTAATGTTGCTGTACACGTGGCTGCAATTCATGTGACAGCAATGTTGCCAGACAAAATTGTCAGGATATACTGTCTGCAATATGCAATTTTTACTGATCATGTCAATGTACCTTAGGTTAAGCATCCATTGTAATGTAGAACAAATAGTGTGTTTAATGATCAATCATCCTGTGCAACTAAAAGTTGTAATCAACATTTAAATCAGTGATATACAAGCTCACAAATGATACCGAAAAAAAAAAAAAAAAATTATCTTTCTATCACTATTATTCCTAGAGTTAATAATTCAATGTTTCAGTGAACTGTCATATGTCATAAACAATGAATTGTAAAATCTATGTTTTAATTATAACCACAGTAGACATATTATACAAAAGTACAGGAAATGACCTATAGTCACACCTTTTGTTCATGAAAGCGCCCATCCTTTATACTTTTTGCAAAATCATCTGTCCGTTTCCTTTCTACAATATATGGTAGAACTGCTTCATTCTTTGAATTATCTTGACATATCCATGCAAAGTCTCCAACATTAAGATGGCGAACTTCAATGTTGACTTGCAAACGTTTCAATTCAGCAATTAATGCACCTTGAGATTGTTTAAGATGATTTCTGGAATAATAAAACAATCTATTGTTCGCACTGTCAACAATTTAAAACATGAAAAAATATATAATTTGTTTGTTTGTCAATCAATATGCAACAGTTTTCCAGGTCTATAAAAAATTATCATATGTAAGTGGAAGCCTTTCCACAACTAGTGACCGACAAGATATAGCTAATAATTCTTTCCTTTCCCTTAGGTATTAAATGGCAATTCCCTTTGTCTATTAACAGGGAATGGTCCAATCCAACATGTCGAAACCTACCCTGAAAATTTTCACAAATGAAGAATACACCAAGAGAAATGCACTGTTGGAATTTTAACTCATAAGGCACACTGCAAGTATTTTAAAAAAGTTACTCATTTTTTCACACGAAGAGCTTCTTATAACAGCTGCCTAGCACAGGAATCAGTGAATAAGCAGATGTAGCCACAACAAGAGAATGTAGCACTGTATAGTGTGAAGTCCAAAGAGCACACACACAAATTTCAAGCACTTAACCATACCAAAAAATCTTAAAATCATTAATTTTTTGAATAACTAGCAGTTCATATTGACAGCTAAACTTTTGTACATGTAATTGTTACACATGCAACTAGTAGAGGAAAGAAAATCAAAGCAACATATAATGTTACATTATAAATGATTTACGACAATTGGGTCTTAAAATTTCTCGACATGAAATATTTTATAACAATTCCTGTAGCACAGTTCTTATGATAATTTTTAAATAATGTATATTTTATTAACAATGAAACATTTACCTAATTGTTAAGGCTTTCGTGGCCACTTGTTGATAAACTGCATATTCACTTCTGCCTCGGGTTCTTCGGCCGAAATTCGCCTGATGATTTTATTGACTTTTGCCAGCATGAGTGGCTGGCATTGTCAAAGATTCACCTTCCATTGCTGGTGGTGAACTGGAGCCAAGCTCGCAGCCTCAAATGATATGTACCAAGCGCGCCAACGTCCAAGGGCTTCTCCGCGGTCATTTCCTGTGCAGTTCTCCTCTTACCAGCGACGGTTGTTTGCTGCAGCATGGGAAACCAGGATCTGTTTACCTTAAGGCTTTCTTCTTTTTTGTTGAAGCTTTCCCATGTTCTTGTATTTCTATAGCCTCTCTGTACAAGCAGGTGTGAGAGTGCTTCTCTACAGCCAGAACTTCTGTGTCGGCGAATTTTACTATGCTGATTTCTCCACCTGCCCCAACCTGCAATGTCGCTTATGTTCTTTGATCCTGGTGTTGATCGATTGTCCAGTCATTCCGACAAACTTTTCTGCATGTGCATGGTATGCGGTATATTCCCAACATTGCAAGTGGGTCCCTTTTCTCCTCTACAGATCTAAGACACTCTCTGATCTTCTTTGTAAGTTTGAAATTTGTCTTTATGCCATGTTTGCGCAATATACAGCCAATTCTGTCCGTCACTCTGGGGATGTATGGCAGAAAGGCTGTATCCAACATTTATTTCTCTGATTTGTCGCTTCACCTAATGTTTGGCTTTTAATATAACTTCTGGAGTACCCATTGCTCCTCAAAACACTTTCCAGGTGCTGCATTTCGTGTCTGAGGTTCTGTGGCTCACATATTCATCCTGCTCACATTATGAGAGTATTAATCATACCTCTTTTCTGGCTCGAGTGGTGGTTTGATAAATTGTGCAGGTACCAGTCCATGTGTGTTGGTTTTCGATACACGCTGTGTCCCAGGTTTCAGCCATCCCTTGTGACCAGCACATCTAGAAATGGTAGTTTCTTGTCCTTTTCTACTTCCATGGTAAATTTTATGGTGGCATGGAGGCTGTTCAAATGTCTTAGGAAGTCACCGAGCTTTTCTTCACCATGGCTCCACACAATGGAGGTATCATCGATGTGTCTGTACCACACCTTAGGTTTACACGTCACCAAGTATAGTGCCTGTATTTCAAAATGTTCCATGAAGAAGTTGGCCACCACTGGACTAAGAGGGCTACCCATGGCGACGCCTTCCAGCTGTTCATAGAAATTGCCATTTCGTGTGAAATAGCTCATGACGAGACGTGATGAAAGAGCTTTGTGATGTCTTGTGGGAAAACGGAACCGACATGCTGCAGAGAGTCACTGAGTGGCACTTTTGTAAGCAAAGAAACAATATAAGAGCTGACCAGGATGTTGTTTGGTGTAAGTTTTAGTTTCTTCAGCTTCTCAATTAAATGTCCCAAGTCCTTTAAGTATGTTTCAGTCTTTCCCACGTGCGGTTGTTGTTATGGATCTTGGGTAATCCATACAGCTGAGGTGGCAGGGCTTCTGTATTGAGCAGGTTCCTCTGTATATCCACCGGCAGAGAAGACGCCTTGATTAAGCGACTTGTATTCCATGTGATATGCTGTGTCGGATCTGGGCTTATTTTTCGGTACATTGCTGGATCTAACAGCTCGCGGATCTTTTGCTCATAATCTTTGGTCTTCATTATGACGGCCGTATTTCCCTATCGGCAGGCAGTACTAATATACTCTTGTTGGCGTTAATGCGAGCTGGACGAATATGTGAGCCGCAGCATCTCAGATGCGATATGCAACACCTGGAAAGTGTTCTGAGGAGCAATGGGTACTCCACACGTTATATTAGAAGGGTAACAGAGCCAAACACTCACCGAAGCAACAAATCCGAAAAAGAAATGTCGGGTATGCTCTTTCTGCCATACATTCGCAGAGTGACCAGCCGTATATTGCACAAAACAGTGTAAAGACGATTATCAAACTGATGAAGACGATCAAAGAGTGTCTTAGATCAGCAAAGGAGAAAAGGGACACACTTGCAATGTCGGGAATATACCGCATACTATGCACCTGCGGAAAAGTTTATGTCGGAGTGACTGGACAATCATTAAATGCCAAGATCAAAGAACATAAGTGACTTTGCAGGTTGGGGCAGGTGGAGAAATCGGGCGTAGCAGAGCACGCATAGTGTGAGACTGACACGTAGTAACCAATACGGAAGTTCTGGCTGTAGGGAAGCACTATCACACCTGCTTGTTCAGAGGGGCTATAGAAATATCAGAATATGGGAAAAGCTTCAACAAGAAAGAAGAAAGCCTTGAGGTAAACAAATTCTGGCTTCCCGTGCTGCAGCGAACGATCGTCGCTGGTAGCAAGAGGAGAACCACACCGGAAATGACCGCAGAGAAGCCCTCGGACACTGGAGCGCCAGGTACATATAGTCTGCGGCTGTGAGCTCGGCTCCAGTTCACCAATAGCAATGGAGGGTGAAGCTTCGTCAATGACAGCCACTTGTGCTGGTGAAACGTCAGTAAAATCATCAGACGAATGTCGGCCGAAGAACCAGAGACAGAAGCCAATAGGCATTTTTTCAATGAAACAGTTTATTGTTTGTTATCTAAAGTCATCTCAAAAGTGCTTAGTGTCTACTGGAAGACAAAAATAAACATTTCCTTTATACCAGGCATACCTGATAAAGTAAAAATCAATGCATTCAGGCACTTCACAGCAATTACTAGTTTTATTTAGACAAAATTGAAATGGAGGAAGAAATGGTTGTGGCTGTTGTTCTGAATACTGTGTTGCGCAATAGACATACTTTATCAATTTCATATAATGTGGTGATGTAAACTGATAATGCACAAATGTCTGATGTTTAACAATACTGTTCCACTGATATACCAGGAATGACAAACTGCTATAATCAATTTTATGAAAAATGTTTTCCACTGTAGAAATTTTTTTTTACTGAGAGTCTGTATTGCAGTATTAGTTCTCAGTGGAATCTGGATTGTATCAACAATCTTTTTGTCATCTTCCTAAAGACAGAGGTGTTTTTATGTCCAGGCCATGTGTCCAACAAAAGAAATGAATTATTTTCTGTGACTGGAAAGTAGACGTTTCAGTTGCAATACTGAAACTTATTCTCTCCTATTTTTCCCCAATTCTTCTACAATGATTACAAGATTTCTGTAATTAAAAGATATTCTTTTTTTAAATTTTTGATCCTAACTTGCCTTCAGGTACCTGAAGAAACACACAGAGCTGTAGAACAAGTAATCCACTTATCACTGACATTGCCGTATATGAATGTGTCATAGCATTCATCGACTGCAAAGTCTGTCTTTTTTCATTCAAAATTATAAAGTGCATTTTGCGTGCAGTTCTTGCATGAAACCTGACTGATTGGCTTTATACACAGCAGTTTCGGGGATAACAGGAAGCTTTGTCTTAAATCAAGTACAAATTTCTCTATAGTATTACCTGTTACTGACATTTCCTCTACAAGTTTTCTTGAAGTAAACTTTTTAATTTTTTACTTTGTAATTTTGTGACTTCCTTATCCATATAATTTCCTGAAGATGTTTAACTACATCAAAGAAGCCTGGAAATCATTAATTTTCATCTCAATTGCAATTCTGGGGGCCCAGTCGCTTAGATCTTCCTCCAAAAAGGTGCACTAACTCTCAAGAGCAGTTCTAAATCTTTAGAATAGATTTTCTTCAACACTTTTGTGGATTTCATTTCAGCACATATTATGTAGTTTGTGTTAATATTTCTTTATTTATACAATTCATGTTCAGATTTTGCTAAATGAAACATATTTTACACACTGTCATGCATTTAAAACAACTTGCAACTTTTGGCAGTTCAATATGCAGCGAGTGGAGGGAAGCGTAGTTGCCAGCGTGTGCAGGGCGCATCAGCAGGTGTCCGCAGTATAACGCCAGGCCTACTCGGCGTGGTGCTTGACTCTGTAAGGAGCAAGTCGTCTGAAGAGCGATATTTCATGAATGATTTTAAAGAAACTACTCGATAATAAACTCTCATTCTCACACGTCTTATAGTTTATTTCGTTAACTTAATGATAAACCACCTATCATTTCATTAACGGTCATAGTTATTGTGATATTTCGATAGTAGCTAACCTACTGCAAGAAATTCTTAGTTTGCAGTGAAAAATAGGTATCGCTTTGAATTTGTGTTTGGTGCGTGTTAGGTCACGCGTTGCTGCATATTAAATTTAGAATACAGTGAAATATTCATTTAACTTGGAAGGATGAACTCGTGTGTCAGCGAAAACTAGAGTGAAATATTCAAAAATTCCTCATGTCTCATAAATGGTCTGAGATATCCAAACACTATTCTGCAAAATGACAGCGCGTAAAGACGAGTGTCTTTTGCCATATGATTAATATGCGAAACTTCCATATCTACTGTGACATTCAAGTGACTACAGATTTTTTTAGTGAAATAATTTGATTATTGAGGGCCATCAATAGCTGATGAAACGTGAACTGCTGTGGGTTTTGTAACAAAATAAGCGAGACGTTACAAGTTTAATTTTATACTGACATGACTGGCACTCAGTTGTTAGTTTAATATTACACTATTTCAGGATTCTGTTGCAGTTTCAACTGAATTAGAATGTTACTGAGATGAATATTTCTAAACTCTGCTGTGTTGATCATACAATGTAGTGTTTCACGGCCGGTACTGCCTGTACTTAAAATTTCCGGGCAGATAAGCTGTGGTCGATGTATCAAACTCTCCCCTGACAATTCATCTCCGACTGCAGGAGGATGTCTCCCGCAGTCGGAGACGAAACGTCAGGGGAGAGTTTTATATATCGACCACGGCCTATCAGCCCAGAAGTTTTAAGTGAAGTTCGCTGTGTTAAGTTACATATTCCTCAAAACTCATCACAGTCCTTCATGAATCGGTGTCTCCTTAACTACCTTTTTGGTATGGCCGACAACTCAAGATTGATCCTGTTGTGTAACATTTACAGTGGCTTCTATTGTCGGAGGAAGCCCGATTAATATATTTCCTTCACCATTAGCAAGTTCATTGACATGGTAGCGTGGAGTTTTGGCTTGTACAGCACTACAAGTTCCATTAACTTTGCCTTATACAGGTTCAAATATTTCATGGAACATTTCTTTGTACCCAGAGCGAAATATCCGCTTTCCTCCACTGCATTGTTGGAGCTTTATGGATCACAAGAGAGTGGTATCGCGTTTTGTCCTTTACTACTGTCGAATCCCGAGGAATGTTTTGCAGCAGAATGTTATCTTCCCAGCTGGCGAACGTGTTCTCGAACGACACTTTCATTCCGGATTTCGTATTCAGCTATACTGCACTCTTGTTATTAATGCAACACCAACGCAGAAAACTTGTTCCAAATGCTTGTAGACTACAGAACACTTCAACGCCAGAAAATACTACTTTACGAGAGCTGTCGAATGTTGATTCATCTAATGCATGACACCACGTGGTACTGTTTGCTGATGGTGTGGCAACAGGGGTGCTTAACCAGCCAAGCTGCTGGCGGCGTGACAGGGAAAGCCAGCTCGCTATTGGTGTTACCTGGGCCACGGCATCACATCCCCCTCCGGCCAGCCAAATGTCAAGGGTCACAACTAATTTTAAACACACTATAATATTGACATCATTATAATGAATGTCTAAGAAATTAACTGCTGAATAACACATACGTATGTCTTAATGTGAAGCATGTGATTTTGATTGTATATCACTTTCTTCACATTTCATCTCTGCAAGATTGAAAACATTTATTGGAGTCCACATTATTGTGAAACTCTGGAACCTACACAAAGACAGTTGTTATTAGCAAGCATATACAAACAAAACAAAAAGAGAATTAATTCAGTTTCATCTCCATTGTGAACACTTATTAATATTGTAAAGGCAACTGCTAAATATTTTGGATATTAAGTTAATTGCAAATTCAAGCAAATGGTAACTGTGCACAATTCTGTGAGAGAAAGTATCATCGGAAACTGAAATTCACTTTACACATTACGATTACATTGTGTTGTGTTATCTGTTTAACTGCCGCACTGTCAATCAAGGCTATACACCTGCCGTGTTGTGGTAGGGTACCACGTACAGTTCTCAAGCCCCCTGGTACGCTATGAATTTGTCAATTTTCAAAATAAAAATAAAAAAGAACTTGCAGTGTGTCTTACAGCTAAAATTTTGACACAGTGTTTCTTTCAGTGTATTCTTCATGTATACAAAGTTTCAGGGCATGTTTCGACATGTCTGATTGGTCCATTCTCTTTTAAGTATACAACTTTCTTCAAAAATTAAGTTTTTCCTATCATCTAATGAAGGAACCACTGGTTATAAAATGTCAGTGATAGATGTTTGTTGCATTTTGTGCATTTGTCAAGCTGGAGTCATCTGTATCTTTTGTTAGTCAATAAATACACTTCTCGTATCACAACAAAAACACAACTTCACTGATAGCGCTTTCAAAAATCATGTGATGGCTGTATGGAGATGAAACCTAGACTGAGCATTTGGATGGGATGAACATGCTGGTCAACGCAAGTAGAACAACACAGCATTGCACCATTGCTCACAGTGCTGTCAGTCTTATTACTTTTCTCACACACCTCATATTTGTCTGGAGTGTAGCCTTATATGGAAGTTAAATGTGAACCCTACATAGTACAGACAAGAGGACAAATACAAGATTTTGAAATGTGGTGTACAGAAGAATGTTGAAGATGAGATGGGTAGATTGAGCAACTCATGAAGAAATATTGAATCAAATTGGGGAATAAAGGGTTTTATGGCATAGCTTCACAAAAAGATGAAACAGGTTGATAGAACACACCCCGATGCATCAGGGAATAGTTAATTTTGTAATGAGGTGTGTGTGAAGGGATGCTGAGGGAGATGAAGGCTTGACTACAGAGGCAAATTTAAGTGGATGTAGTATGCAGTAGTTATGCAGAGATGAATTCACTTACACAGGGTAGACTAGTATGGAGAGCAGCATCAAGCAAGTCTTGACTGAAGATCGCAACTACAACGGATCAATTTTTCTTGACAAGTTAGAACATGCAGCTTTTACAAGTCTATTTCAGGTGTTACGGCATTCCTGTAGTGTGGTAAAGTGTTCACTTCACGTAAATATGCAATTTATTTTGGCAATCATAAAAGATATATTCACTCTTTGTAACAAAGAAAACCTCCCAATAGTGTCAAGCATTGAGGTACACATATTATGATTTCGACAGCAATGCCTAGCAAACATATGTCCTATTCATTTTGGTAGTTGAGTCCCATCAAAAGTTCTATCTTGCTACATTGAGGAGCATTCTGCTGGGCAGTTGGTGGTTTCTACAGGGTGAAGTTTGTGTAACTGAGTGGTATTAAGTGTTAAACACAACAGGACTCAGCCTCAGTTGATGCCAAGATTTTCTGTCACTTGAGACTGTTCACTTATACAATTCATCAATGCTGGTGGAAAGGGTGATTAGATTCACAGCAGTTTGGTGTACATGAACTTGTGCCCTGTTAACAAGAAGAACAGGCTTCAGTGGGCTAAGACACACCAACATCGGACAGTGGGGAATTGGGAAAGAGTCTTAGTCACTGATGAATCCAAGTTCAAAATATTTGGAAGTATACGCCGTCAATTTGTATGCCATTTACCCTATGAACGCTTGAATCCTCAGTGCATAATTCCAACTGTAAAGCATGGAGGGGTTTCAGTGATGGCATGGGGATCCTTTGGAGGGAATAAAGTTGGAGATTTGGTGAAAATAGATGGAAAAATGAACCAAAAAGATTATCATGCCATTCTCCAGCGACATGCTAAGACATCTGGTTTGCGTCTGACTGCTATAGGGCTTGTCTTGCAGCAAGACAATGACTCGAAACATACATCTCGCTTGTGTCAGAACTATGTGAAGTCTCTAGAGATTTGTAAAATATTGAAAAACATGGAATGGTTGCCCCAATCCCGATTGTAACCCAGTCGAGCTGCTATGGGTTGAATTAGACAGGAGGATCCAAAAATGAGAAATCATGAGTGGGTCACAATTGTGGGAGGTCCTGCAGCAAGAACGGAGATTAATTCCAACTGAAACCTTGGCAAAACTGATGCAGCGGATGCTGAGAGTGTGCAAAGCAGTGATGAAAGCAATGGATGACTATTTTGAGGAATCGAAAATTTAATTGTTGCATCTTCCTGTGTATCATTTGAGCTCAATAAACATTTGGAAAACAACAAAATGCATTTTTATACTGTATTTCCTTTACATTATCTGTAATTACTAGGTGTTTTCAAATTTATGGAGGACAGTGTAGTTGTGTCGTCTTTCAGGAAATTATTGCGTTCCATATGTTTTAATATTTATCAACAAACTCCACTTGAATATTCTGGGTGCTTAAATGTTAAGCATCAGCTAATATTGTCCACCTGTACTAATACATGGAGAAACCTAGTAAGTGATGAGTCTTTGAGCCAGCCTGTGCTTATATTCTGAGGGAGGTATGAGAACTTACCCAGTAGTTTCAGATACATCGACAAGCAGTACAATACGAAAAGATCCACCAGGCAGTTTGAATGTAGATAAAGCAGGCAGTACTGGCTCATCAAGTTGCCTCCATTCTTCCTGCACTGTTTTCTACAAAAAGAGGTGGGAAATAAAATCAGTGCTAAATCAAGACCCTCAATAATTAAAATAGTTTTACAGTCACAGCTCCTATCATTCAGAGATATCCTGAAGTATAATGATTTACGTAACACAGTAAGTCATGGACATCTGTCACAGTTTAACATATTATATGAATTCAGACTACATATATGGGGTCACAGCCCTTGTGAAGTTGGCCAACAGTCTGGTTTTTGACATCTCAGATTTTGATGACTTTTGTGCGTTGTTAGTAATTGTATTTTTCATGAAAATTACCAAATTAAATTTTTTTGGACCTTTCATTCTTCAGTTACTAATTTTTAAAGTTTTCAAAATAGTATGATTTTTTTCACATTTTGAAACTTTAAAACTTTTTGATGCAGAGACCTACAATTTGTGCCATTTTATTCAGATTATTATAAGCTTTAAAAATGTCTGTTACTTGCCCATCTTCATAAATATGCTGAATTTTCTCAACCAAAGCTTTGTTAATATTCTTAAAAATTTTATTTTGGGAAAAAGATTGTGAGCTGATCATATATTATTTGCAAATGTGTGTGCCCAAGTTCAAAATATTAAAATAAAATTTATTTTTTGATATGTACAGTATCCACTGCATAGTCTGTAGGATTTATTACCGAGTTGTAATGGAAATCTTAAATGTCAAAGACCAAATAAAGCTGTCAAATCATCATAATATTTTTGTTTATTTAGTGACAATCAATGTGTTGCATTGAATTACACATTTGAATTCAGATTTGGTTTTCCAAGCCAACTGCGAGGATCATTACTGTACATCGTAACAATACATGCTAAATGAAGACTATGAATGATTTCCTTAGTACTGTAACCTCAATTTTAAACATACATTGATGTTAATTAATATTGTTAATTAAACATTGGTGCAGTTGATGCTATTTAACAATGGGTTATCTGAGTGCCTTGCAATGAGGAACTTTCTAATCATCTGCAACAAGAAAAGTTTCATGTTGACCAAATTACAGTCTTATTAGAGTCTAAGGTAATATACTGCAGTCTTCCTTTAATTGACATCCCTAGTCCTCTCAAGCAATATTCTTTGATCAATAAAATACCTTTTAAATGTCAAGCTGTCAAACCAACAAGACAGCATTTATGAGCCAAAACAAATAGAAAACACAAATTTAAAGACACTGACATTTCAATATGTAGGGCATAGTTTTCTATTGCAGGTAAATGTATTTATAACACTTTTTATTATCTTCTTTACATTTCTATTCATGGAGGTAATACAGTATGTGATCAAAAGTATACGGACACCAGGCTGAAAATGACTTACAAGTTCACGGTGCCCTCCATCGGTAATGCTGGAATTCAGTATGGTGTTGGCCCACCTTTAGCCTTGATGACAACTTCCACTCCCGCAGGCATACGTTCAATCAGGTGCTGGAAGGTTTCTTTGTTCTATAGGATTCAGGTCAGGACTCTGTGCAGGCCAGTCCATTACAGGGATGTTATTGTCATGTAACCACTCCACCACAGGTCGTGCATTATGAACAGGTGCTCGATCGTGTTAAAAGATGTAATTGCCATCCCTGAATTGCTCTTCAACAGTGGGAAGCAAAAAGGTGCTTAAAACATCAATGTAGGCCTGTGCTGTGATAGTGCCACTCAAAAAACAAGGGTTGCAAGCCCCCTCCATGAAAAACAAGACCACACCATAACACTACCCGCCTCAGAATTTTACTGTTGGCACTACACATGCTGGCAGATGATGTTCACCAGGCATTCGCCATACCCACACCCTGGCATCGCCACATTGTGTACCATGATTCGTCACTCCACACAACATTTTTCCACTGTTCAATCGGTCAATGTTTATGCTCCTTACACCGAGTGAGGCATCTTTTGGCATTTACCGGCATGATGTGTGGCTTATGAGAAGCCACTCGACAATCAAATTCAAGTTTTCTAATCTCCTGCCTAACTGTCATAGTACTTGCAGTGGGTCTTGATGCAGTTTAGAATTCCTGTGTGATGGTCTGGATAGACATCTGCCGATTACACATTACGACCCTCTTCAATTGTCGGCAGTCTCTGTCAGTCAACAGACAAGGTCAAGCCTGCATGCTTTTTTGCTGTACGTGTCCCTTCTTGTTTCAACTTCACTAACACATCAGAAACAGTGGACCTAGGGAGATTTAGGAGTGCGTAAATCTCGTTTATAGACGTATGACACAAGTGACACCCTATCACCAGACCATGTTCAAAGTTCGTGAGTTCCGCAGAATGCCCCATTCTGCTCTCTCACGAATTATAACAGGGTGTATACGTGGACGAGGAAAAGAAATTCCTGGATTTTTCCCGGATTTCCCAGTTAAAAATACACTTTGTCCCGGATGAAAATACACTTTTTCCGTGTTAAGTAACAGTATACTTTTCCTCGGAGCTGTAAAACTTATCAATCCTTTCAATGCTTGTTGTTTTATACACCGGCGTAGAATTTCCTGGCACTTTAGAAAATGAAACTCGGGAAGAAACAAATGTAGGAAAGATTTTTGATGTGCAGCAACATGTACACTGCATATTTTCGTATTACAAAAGTATAAATTCGAATTCCACCAAACACTGCATGTTACTTTCCGAAGGATTGAAATCGAGATTGCGATGTGATTTTGTAAGCCAGTCGTAGCTTATGTCAAGCGATCTCGCCAGTCGATGTCAGCGGATATTCAGAGCTTCGGACACGTGATGTAGTCAGCCAATAGCAACATCACTGTTAAGTAGCGCGAACACACAAATAGGAAAAGGTATGGTTTAAATTAATGTACATAGTGTTGCTACAAGAAAAGGAAGGCTTTCACGTATAATATTGGCCTCCGAGATTAATAAGCTGCAGGAAAAGCTAAGCTTTCACACATAATGTTTATCTTTTTTGCACACACAAATGTGCCAGTAAAATTCTTAACAATGACATAAATGTCTGATCTTCTGGGCTCAAAAAGATTCTAAATGGTCATCCTCAAAGATTTGAATTTTGAATGAGAGTCAAACGCTCTGTGATTTAAGAAATTCATCGGACATTCGCGCGCAGAGTTCATCTTGTGTGAAAGGAAATTTAATTTTCTTGAAAGTAACGCTTTTCAAATAACCATTCGGAATATTTTTCCGCGACCTTGTAGAAACAGATTCATTTCAGCAATTGCGCTAGATGACAGGCATCGCCACGCTTGCGCAGCTACGATGACGCATTAAGCCTGTACGTTCGTATGTGTAAAACATTAAAAGATCTTACATTATGTCATAAAAGAAACTCCAAGAGCATGGGAATTTTGTGGACCATACTAAAATGCACCATTCAGCTTAAAGTGCACATTCATATGTCCAGATTCAGATGTAAATTTTCTTGGAGTACCAGGACCGCATTATCTCATGTTTGGTCCTTTATTATGGCATAATGCTATACATGCTAGAAGATGAAAACACGAACTTGAAATGTAGCGAACAGTTGAAACTAGCCAATGGTGTGGAATTAAACACTTTGTTTCAAATAAATTGACTGTCTCAGCAGAATAGATTAATAAAAGTCAAATTTCTTTAACAAACCAACAAAAATAACTTCATTGCTCAAAGGCAATTAATGCTTGACGTGTCAGGAAGGTGGAAACAAAATAAAATCTGAAACTAATAACATATTTTAGCCTTCCATAATTATGTGAATTTATTTTAATTCACTTGATAGCTCCCAGCCACAGAAATCCGTTTTGCTTTCATTTGACGTGAGAGCTACAAACGAAGAGGAAACAGCAAAATCACTAAATGTAAACACGGCTCACGTGGAGACTATCACCTCCCCACTACAACTGAGACTGCTCTGCGCATCAGGTCCGGATCTACGATATTTCTGAACCAGGGCAGTATTAGATAGTGGCGCTCCCCCTCCCTCGAGCATTTGAGGTAGGATGCCAAAAATTTTAAAAATAGACTTTTCAAAAATATCTTCATTTTGTAGCGCACATCTTTCTGAAGAGTCTGATACATAAAACATACATGTTCGAGGGAACGTAAGACATGTTATTTGGTCTTAAAGTGTGCCGAAGTGCAGTGCCAAGCCTCTTCACACAGCATTCTTCTATTGCACGTCTCTGTATTTCGCTCTGTGAAATTCAAACGTGTAGTATTTTGTAATTCAAGCCGTCAAACTATATTCAGGCCAGTGGAAATTAAAATGTCCTGTGGTGCCTCTCCTACCCCCAGTTGGCCGGTTTGACATCCTGCCCCTCTTAAAAAAATTTCGCAAATAATAGCGGTTGGGATTATATGTAACTGGGAGAACAAGAATTCTTCAGAAAATTTGCAGTCTTTACTGCCTATTAGCTAATAACTTGCTGTTTCGAGTGACATAAAATTAAATATAGGATACATAAAACGAGTAAAGACAAGAGATAAGCAAGACAGTACACATTTCATCAATCCTTAAGTCCTAGCATTTTTTTCTCTCTAACCTTGCCACGGCTTTATATGGTGTACTTTCCTTTCTGGGAAAGAATCTATTACCTCATCAAAGTTCGTCAATCGTTTTCCTACATGAAAAATCAGAATATTGTTGTCTGCTGTTAATACAAATAGTACCCAAGACTGGTGTGGTTTCTCGATCTGATTACGTGTATTTTGTCACTGTGTGCTAGATAAAACGAAACAGGCCTGCCTAATATTGCAGCAATTGTTACACACACACCAAATAAACGAGACTGTTTTGCCACAAACGGTCATTTTTATAACACGACAGAATATAAATCACGAAGTATCAATATCAAATGCCTATTAGGCCTACTACAAGCAAAATGTTTTATGTTAGGAAATAGTTTCACATTTCATTCATACTCTCTAGCTTCTGAAGCATGAGATTGAAAAGTAGTAGTACAAAATGTATATAAATTTGGAATCGTCATATTCTTCCGTAATCTGTGAGAGTCTCCGTTTCTTCTCCTTCCTCGTTCTAACAAACAATCTTGTCATCACTAATTCTGTAACTATTCCTGACAGTGTCAAAATTTATTCTGTGGTTAACTTCACTAACCCTGCCACAATCACCGGTTTAGTTATCCTGCATTTGTTCTCCGATTAGGCGTTATTACGTGTTCATACAATGTGTTTTCCACGTTACTCCCAGAATAGAACTTTAGCGGCTACTAGGCGGCGACTGTATAACTGGCCCTTAGTAGTGTAGCGGTCTGGCCAAAAATGTTTTGTCAAAATTACATTTTCTTGGATACACAGAGAAGACAATACGTAATTTTAGTTGCCTGTTATTCCTGTTAGTCATTTATTTCCGCTCTGGAAGTCTGAATCTATGGAATTCGTAAGTAATTATAACAATGCTGATCATTTGCAAACCCAGTCAACCACATAAACAGCGATTGTCATTCACCCTTTCAAATTTTCGCTCAGCTTACATAGACCCGTCCCCTTTTGTCTATAGGAAAGTTTATTTCTAGATGCAACCAATGCTGGGCGCTTTATGACGCAAGGTCTTTTTCCTCAATAATATGAATTTGGCGCCTCCCCTCCCTGAAACTGCCTCCGGGGGCAGATACCCTGGTTTGCCCCCACCTGTTGCGCATACGTGGATCTGTAGCTTAGGTGCATCAGCAAAATTTTTCCGGATAGCATCTGGCTGCTTGCTGCACCCCCTTGTACAGCTAACTGCCACACTTCTGTAGCCAGAAGTGGGAGAAGGTACTACTCATACGTGACTCAACTGCACATGTGCATAAGCTCACTCGCAACCGCTCAAACGAATCTATTGTAAACAGTTGTGACGTCACGCTCATCGGAGGCAATTTGTTGTTATGAAACATTGCATAGTCTTCCTAAAGGCTTCGACACATTTTGCTGTTGGCAGACACTTGTATGAGCACTGTGTTTTGTTCTCGTATATGGTGCATTTCCTTTGCAACTTCACTTTTATTTTCGTTTTTCTCTCTAGCTCGTGTTTTATTGCTGCAGTATTATTCTGTATTAGCGAGATACAGTAATATTCTTTGTTAAAGTACTGGTTCTTACTAGCCTAAGTTACAAAAATGCAACTAAAAACTAAAACAATGAAAAATTCCCGGAATTCTAAAAAATTCCTGGGTATTTCCCGGTTTTCTCCCGGATGAAAAAATTCTCGGGTTTTTCCCGGATCTCCCGGTTGTCCCGGGTCGTATACACCTTGTATAATGACTAATGAGGTCACTGATATGGAGTACCTGGCAGTAGGTGGCAGCACAATGCACCCAATACGAAAAACGTATGCTTTTGGGGGTGTCCGGATACATTTGATTACATAGTGTATGCATTGTCCAGTCACATTATTGTGAACACCTGTGAAAAGCCTGGAATGACCAGCTTTTGCAGCACAGATTGCTGTGAGATGCATAGGAGGAGTCAGTTAGGTTCTGGAATGTACCATCAGGGATGTTGAGCAATGTTGACTGTAGTGCAGTGATTAGCTGTGCCACATTTCTCAGCTGAGTGTTCATGGCACAAACAGCTCGATTCAGGTGGTCCCACAGATCCCTGATTGGATTTTAATCCACAGAGTTTGGTGGCCAGATGAGTATGATACACTCATCCTGATGCTCTTTGTACCACGCATATACACTGCAAGCAGTGTGACACACTGTATTGTCCCTCTGGTATATGCCATCATGCCTGGGAAAAACAAACTGTATGTAGGAGTGGAGATGGTCCCCAAGGATAGTTGCATACTTGTGTTGATACACTGTACCTTCCAAAATGATGACATCACCCAGGTAACGCTATGAAAATATTCCCCGGACCGTAACGTGCCCGTTTATGGCCTGGATCCTTCTGACAGTTGTTGCAGGGTGTTTGCTTTCACCCTTTTCACACCATAGATGTCAATGGCTGTCTGTCAGATGGAGCATAAAACATGATTCATCTGAAAAGATCATCCGTACCCACTCAGTGGATGTCCAGTTGTGGTGTTGGTGTGCAAATTTCTGTCTTCATCGCTAATGAACAGCGGTCAGCATGGGTGCATGAATCAGATGTCTGCGATGGAGGCCTATATGCAGCAGTATTTGCTGAATGGTCACTGAGGAGACACTGTTGATAGCCCCTTGGTTCATCTGGATGTCAGCTGCTCAACAGATACTCGTCTATTCACCCATACACATCTCTGCAACCATCGTTTCCCCTGTCGTCTATGGCCTGTGGTGGACCACAATTGCCTCAGTGCCAGTTTTGGATAGCACCACATAGCCATGCAAATGCCCTAGAAGGCTGAAACTACTTGTGAAGAAAAAAAATTAATACTGCAAAAGTGGAAAATGCCACCTTATTTTACAACATTTTACTTCACTAACTTTGCTCGGTACTTGTCATATTTCAAATGCACCTTTCGAGATTTTATTTGGCAATTACATATTTTAAATCTCGATACAGGCACATTTTTGTCGCTTTGTCACCTAAGCTCCAGTGCTTAAAGTAGCAACCATGCCAATAAGAGTGAATATTTTGTTTTATTATATATTGTTCTTTTGTTCTGTAAGCATAAACTACACCCAAATTACACATTATAAGATATGAAAAAGAAATAATGATCATTGCATTATTCATGTTAATTGTTATTGGGGGTAGTTTGCTACAGTTTAAAAAAAAAAAAAAATCAAAAGCCAAAACATACTTGATTAACACTATGCCGTCCGGCGACACCACAGTGGTGTTGTGTGCGAAACAGTGGTCAATGACCCACGACACCACAGTGTTTACTGTCCGCACGTCTTGTACAAATTTCTTCACTTGGTGTTGGCAGTGCTAATTTGGATTACTTGGCTTGTTGCCGGCCATTCTTGACATAATCGGGAGCTTATAAATTGTTAAGTTTTACTAATCTCATTGTTAGTGCTCTTACATTCTCAACCCTGTTCCCCTACTTTCATGAAATTTCGAAGATATACATACGTAAATAAATACAAAATTTGTTTGTTTCATATATTTGTTTATTTGCATTGTCTTTGGTACTTGGTATCTCTCTTTCATATGATATGCAGTAAAACAGTCTCCAAGATGTAATCCAACTCCACAAGACTTGCACATTAAGTTTGTTGTCCTTTTTTGTTTTTGGAACATACATGGCAGTTTCTCTCTTTTCGTTTACTCATTTCAGAAATAAGTATTAGTTTGTGTTGCTTTATGTGCCCGGAAAATCTGTCAACCGGATCATGATGAGATGTACGTGATGTAGTGGCAACCTCCAAGTTTTGCTCACAAGGGAACCTCCCCATCGCACCCCCCTCAGATTTAGTAGTAAGTTGGTACAGTGGATAGGCCTCGAAAAACTGAACACAGATCAATCGAGCAAACACGAAGAAGTTGTGTGGAACTATGGAAAAAATAAGCAAAATATACAAACTGAGTAGCCCATGCGCAAGATAAGCAACATCAAGGATAATGCGAACTCAGGAGCGCCGTGGTCCCGTGGTTAGTGTGCGCAACTGTAGAGCGAGAGGTCCTTGGTTCAAGTCTTCCCTCGAGTGAAAAGTTTCCTTTTTTTATTTTCGCAAAGTTATGATATGTCCGTTCGTTCTTTGACGTCTCTGCTCACTGTAAAAGTTTAGTGTTTATGTTTTGCGACCGCACCGCAAAACCGAGTGATTAGTAGACGAAAGGACCTGCCTGTCCAATGGGAACCGAAAACATTTGATCGCAAGGTCATAGCTCAACCGATTCCTCCACAGGAAAACAGGTCTTATATATTCTATACAACACTGGTGACGGCACGTGCGTCACATGACAGGAATATGTTGTCGACCCACCTAACTTGTACACTTGGCGAATGGGTAAAAAGATTCTTCTACCTTGCCCAATTTAGGTTTTCTAGTGGATGTGATAATCACTCCCAAAAATGTGATGAAAACATAAGAGTTTGTCACGTAAACTGCAAAAAATGAATGCAACAGTTTCACAGTAGCACAGTTTTCCCTGTGCTCTGTCAAAACATATGTTTTTAACGTTTTCAAATTTTTCGGTTTAGGTGTAGCGTCACAATACTACGGCACAGTTGCCTCACAACGGACGGACGGACAGATAATAATTGTCTGAAAATAAAAAAATTAAACTTTTCACTCGAAGGTGGTCTTGAACCTAGGACCTCTCGTTCGGCAGCTGCTCACGCTAACCACGATGCTCCTGAGCTCAGATGTCCTTGATATTGCCTATCATGCACATGGACTACTCAGTCTGTATATTTTGCTTATTTTTCTCATAGTTCCACGCAACTTCTTCCTGTTTTCTCGATTGATCTGTGTTCAGTTTTTCAAGGCCTATCCACTGTGCCAACTTATAACTAAATCTGAGGGGGGTGCGATGGGGAGGTTCCCTTGTCAGAAGCAGGTACATGGTCTTTTATCCACGAATCAGACACTTTCAATAAAAAAAATTTGAAATCAGAGAGTCTTGTGTTCTGTATTGGAATTCTGACATGTATGGCATGCACTAAATAATGCGCAATTAAAGATGTACATGCAAACCGTTTTTGACCATTTTATAGTTTTTCTGTATATAGGGTAATAACTCAAATATTGGTCTGCCCGATCCACTCCTTTCATGCATTTGTTGTAGTCTAATACACTTTCAGGTGTTTTTTATTGTATAACTGGTTTATCTACATTTTCTTTGAGTGTCAGTCAAAGTGGCATTATGTACTGTACAGATCATTTGTATTGATTAGATTAGATTAGATTAATACTAGTTCCATGGATCATGAATACGATATTTCGTAATGATGTGGAACGAGTCGAATCTTCTAATACATGACATAATTAGGTTAATTTAACAACATACTTAAGTTAATATAACAACTTTATTTTTTTGTGTTTTTTGTTTTTCTTTATTTTTTATTTTTATTTTTTTATTTTTTAAATATTTTTTTTCTTTTCTTTTTCTTAATTTATATCTAAAAATTCCTCTATGGAGTAGAAGGAGTTGTCATTCAGAAATTCTTTTAATTTCTTCTTAAATACTTGTTGGTTATCTGTCAGACTTTTGATACTATTTGGTAAGTGACCAAAGACTTTAGTGCCAGTATAATTCACCCCTTTCTGTGCCAAAGTTAGATTTAATCTTGAATAGTGAAGATCATCCTTTCTCCTAGTATCGTAGTAATGCACACTGCTATTACTTTTGAATTGGGTTTGGTTGTTAATAACAAATTTCATAAGAGAGTATATATACTGAGAAGCTACTGTGAATATCCCTAGTTCCTTAAATAAATGTCTGCAGGATGATCTTGGGTGGACTCCAGCTATTATTCTGATTCCACGCTTTTGTGCAATAAATACTTTATTCTTCAGTGATGAATTCCCCCAAAATATGATGCCATATGAAAGCAATGAGTGAAAATAGGCGTAGTAAGCTAATTTACAAAGATGCTTATCACCAAAATTTGCAATGACCCTTATTGCATAAGTAGCTGAACTCAAACGTTTCAGCAGATCATCAATGTGTTTCTTCCAATTTAATCTCTCATCAATGGACACACCTAAAAATTTGGAATATTCTACCTTAGCTATATGCTTCTGATTAAGGTCTATATTTATTAATGGCGTCATACCATTCCCTGTACGGAACTGTATGTACTGTGTCTTATCAAAATTCGGTGAGAGTCCGTTTACAAGGAACCACTTAGTAATTTTCTGAAAGACAGTATTGACAATTTCATCAGTTAATTCTTGTTTGTCAGGTGTGATTACTATACTTGTATCATCAGCAAAGAGAACTAACTTTGCCTCTTCATGAATATAGAATTGCAAGTCATTAATATATAATAAGAACAACAAAGGACCCAAGACTGACCCTTGTGGAACCCCATTCTTGATAGTTCCCCAGTTTGAGGAATGTGCTGATCTTTGCATGTTACGAGAACTACTTATTTCAACTTTGTGCACTCTTCCAGTTAGGTACGAATTAAACCATTTGTGCACTGTCCCACTGATGCCACAATACTTGAGCTTGTCTAGCAGAATTTCATGATTTACACAATTTAAAGCCTTTGAGAGATCACAAAAAATCCCAATGGGTGGTGTTCGGTTATTCAGATCATTCAAAATTTGACTGGTGAAAGCATATATGGCATTTTCTGTTGGAAAACCTTTCTGGAAACCAAACTGACATTTTGTTAGTACTTCATTTTTACAGATATGTGAAGTTACTTTTGAATACATTACTTTCTCAAAAATTTTGGATAAAGCTGTTAGAAGGGAGATTGGACAGTAATTGTTGACATCAGATCTATCCCCCTTTTTATGCAAAGGTATAACAATAGCATATTTCAGTCTATCAGGGAAAATGCCCTGTTCCAGAGAGCTATTACACAGGTGGCTGAGAATCTTACTTATCTGTTGAGAACAAGCTTTTAGTATTTTGCTGGAAATGCCATCAATTCCATGTGAGTTTTTGCTTTTAAGCAAGTTTATTATTTTCCTAATTTCAGAGGGAGAAGTGGGTGAGATTTGTTTTAGTTTTCGAAGCTCTCCATACCTGTGCGAGTACTTCACCTTTCCACTGATGATAAGCTTCAAACACAATGACTTTTGCGTACTTTAATTTTTCTGGAAATCCTCCATTTTGCCGTATTGTTCCACGAACTCGAATTTTCTTTTCAAGAAACTTCTCTGCAAGTTCTACACTGTTATAATAATTATCTACATAGAGGAGATGCCATTTTCCATAAGGTGTCAATAATTCGATCACTGTTTTTGCTAAAGGCTGCCCAGTGCTGGGATATGTCTTGCATGAGGAAATGTATCCCGTACTCAAATCACACAGCATCCGAATGAGTATGCCAATTTCGTAATTTTCGACAGATTGTAAACTTTAAAATTTAACCGTCCACGCCACAGTATCATTCATTCATTCATTCATCAGTTGAGATGTTTTAACTTAGATGAACAGTTTCTTTAAACTTCTTGGAAAAATAATCAATTACGAATTGCACTTTGAAAAGCCAGTCGGTATTATCTGGTTTATTGCTGTTGTCAGAAAAATGTAAAAATGATCATTTTTGTCTGAATTCGTTGCGGGACATCATTTTGCGAAATATCGGTGTGCCTATCAATGGATTCGTTGATCAATAATCTTTGATCCTTGCTTTTTTTGCAACTCCCATAAGCATAGCATGCCCAAACCCTTTTCTAAGTTTTGGTCCTATAACATCGACAAATTTGGCATTTCTTTTAGTCAGTTTCCTTCTATTACAATTTTGGCTGTAGTACTTGTTGATTTCATTGCTAATATATTCAAAGAGATCGTTCCCAATATATAATTCTATGATATCTTTGATGCTCTGTGCATCTTTGGGAAATATGTTTGGACCTGGAGATCCTTCAAATTTTTTATTGGTCCGCAGTAAATCAAAGTCTGGCCACTGTGCATTGTCTTCTTCATCCGATTCATCCAAATCATTTGGTAACTATAGCATTTGCTGAATTCTTCTTGGATGTATTTCACTATCTTCTGACGATTCTGCTTCACTTTCACTCTTTGATATCCAATGTCTTCTTCCCAATCGGCCACGTCATCCGGAACATCAGACAAGACGTCCGTGCAGTCATCATAAATAATCGCATCGTCTCTTTCATCTGCCATGTTGAAAGGGCACAAGTACTTATAAAAACAAAACACTTGTTGATGTGTGTAACTTATTGTTACCTAAACAAAACAGCAACACAATGCAAAAGATACTAAAGTACTGTTGCTGGCCACTGCACGATACTATGCTCATTACACCACTGTGGTGCAAATGGCCACTGAGCGATACTATGTACATGACACCACTGTGGTGTCGCTGGCCATTGACCGCTGACCGCTATTTCGCCTACGACACCATTGTGTTGTTGCCGGATGGCATAGTGTTAATAATAAATAATTTCACTTTAACCTAAGTTTTATAAACCAAGTAGCAAACCATGCACAGTAGTGTTGTTATTGGCAATACACATGGCAGTAAAATAAAATTTATTTCTACATGTTTCCATTAGAATATAATCATGAAATCTGTCTGGCACACACATTAACGAATAATGTATGACTGATATACATTTCTGTTCAATACAAAAAATTCTGATTTTCAAATTTCAAGAATTTTAAAAAATGTTTTGTTTGGAAAA
This sequence comes from Schistocerca piceifrons, assembly GCF_021461385.2. Classification (NCBI taxonomy): domain Eukaryota; kingdom Metazoa; phylum Arthropoda; class Insecta; order Orthoptera; family Acrididae; genus Schistocerca; species Schistocerca piceifrons. The sequence continues at coordinate 538,901,553 of NC_060149.1, forward strand.
ATTTCATGTTTTAATGAATACGGTCCAATAGTATCCATTTTTGAAGCTTATAAAAAACTGAGTAAAACTGTATAGATTTCATGTCTGTAATGTAAACAGTTTTTGAGATATTGCCATTTCACTGTTTCAGATGTGACAAAGCTTGTATAATTTTGAAAACTTCAAAAATTAATAACTCAAAAACAAAATGTCTACAAGATCTTGAATTTTGTACTTTACCTTATTAGGATAGGTAGAATAAAATGATAAAAATTTATGAAATTCTACATCATCAATGTTCAGACTGATTTTGTTATTGGTTCACTTCACGAGGGATGATTCATTTCACGTGGAATACCCCTATGTGAATACAAATCACAAATAGATGCTTAATGTTAATAATAATGGAACTACATATAAAACTATACAGAAAAGTAAATTAGAGAGAGATGAATCAGTTAATTTTAGACAATGTACAACAAATGAACAAACAGGCAAATACAATAGATGGAAATGATTTTCATGAATCCTGACTTCAATCAACAGTTAAATCTCCGGGCCTCACTGAAGCTTGGAGTATTCCAGTGAGGGTGTGAGGGGGTGTGTGTGTGTGTGTGTGTGTGTGTGTGTGTGTGTGTGTGTGTGTGTGTATAATTGTTCCATATACTTTTAACTGGTTACATATGTTAAAGGGAAAGGGACATTGTGTAGTAAGTAAAGAAACATGTCCAACATCTTACCACTCCTAAGCATAGAAAACAACTACCATGAATGACAGCAACATATTGAACACACACATGAAATTGTCTTATTTTATACTCACAAATATTCATTCATGGTAAAGGTGAACTGAAAACTACATGGCAGATAATACATTGTAATGAATAAGAGAGGTTTTACTCCTCAACTAGTTTCTCCTCATTTGGACAATAATTCTTATTACGTGGTATATGGAATATCAGTTTCATAAATGCAGTTCCACATTTTTTCTTGATAGTGGCTCGATAACACCATCACCATATATTATGGTTCTGAAGCAGAGAGCATTACAGTTTGCCATTTGCATGAATTTCATGTAATATTGCCTTTTGATTAACAGTAAAAAGTAACAATTCTTCTGAATAATGGCCAAGTCAGCATCACAATATCAAGTTTTTTCTGTGGAATATTCTTTGGTGAAACATAGTTGCCTTTTGTTAGTTTCCTGAAGAAACCTTAAAATTAGTTTCACATCTATCTAGTATCAGTTTTATGGATCAGTGCAGCACTGGTTGAACTTGTTTAAAGCAAATGAATATACAGTCGTGTCACTTGTGCAGTACACAGCAGACATCCTACTGCTTGTCTATACGGTATGTTCTCTCTTCTTTCAGTATGATTTTCATCAAATTTTTCCTTCACTTCAATGGGGGTTCTAACAAGTTTAGATTCTGACATTAAAAATTGATCAAATACTTCACTGACATGCTTCCTTTTGTAAGCTCAGTCACAACTGGCCCACAATTTATGATCAAGTACATATAAAGATATTGCTTCATTCTGCCAATATTTTTCATGTAACATTTTCCTTGTAGCTTTTCTTTGACCTCCAGTTCATTTTCCTCATAGCTAGGAAATATTAATATACTGTGTACCACATTGTGTGAAATAACATCATTAATTTGCCAACAGAACTACATATACCAAGAAGCAATTCTTGAGCCTTCCAGGTCTTATTTCAAGCATCATATTATCCAATTTCAAATTTCAGTGTTGGCTAGCCTACTTCATAAGATAAGAATACTTATACAACAAATATATCTGAGCACCTGCTTCTACATGTCAGGTTGTAACACACAAACCTCAGTATCAATGTCCACCAGCAGGTACACACTTACTGCATGCATCTGATCCTTGATGAGCTTGTCTTTGTAGTGGGAGCAAATAAACAAGAAACCAAAGTGAAACTTCCTGGCAGATTAAAACTGTGTGCCCGACCGAGACTCGAACTCGGGACCTTTGCATTTCGCGGGCAAGTGCTCTACCATCTGAGCTACCGAAGCACGACTCACGCCCGGTACTCACAGCTTTACTTCTGCCAGTATCTCGTCTCCTACCTTCCAAACTTTACAGAAGCTCTCCTGCGAACCTTGCAGAACTAGCACTCCTGAAAGAAAGGATGGTAGAGCACTTGCCCGCGAAAGGCAAAGGTCCCGAGTTCGAGTCTCGGTCGGGCAAACAGTTTTAATCTGCCAGGAAGTTTCATATCAGCACACACTCCGCTGCAGAGTGAAAATCTCATTCAAGAAACCAAAGTGTACTAGAGATGGGTAGTTTGCAAACGAATGGAAGGAACAGTTCACCAAGATGAACAAAAGGACCACGGAATGAATTCCAAGGAGCGATTGGTTCATAGTTCACTTCGGTAGTGGCGGTCTACTTATAGTTCCCGGGAACGAAGCACAATCAGTTCATAGTTCACTTCGGTCGTGGCAGTCTACTTATAGTTCCCGGGAGCAAGGCACAAGCGGTTCATAGGTCAGCAGTTCACTTTGGTCGCGGCAGTTCCCGTTCCAGCCTCGGTCGCATGCTCGTCTCAATCTTGGTCTCCCTCGGTCACACTCATCGTTCTTCGCATGTCCACCTGTCTCAGTTCCACTGCCGACTGCTCCTAGATAGTTCAGTATCCGGTTGTTCGTTTCGTTCACTGCGCTCGCCTATTTTACATGTGTTCCAAACTGTTCTTGCACTTGGTTTTGGCTATTCAGAGTCCATAACCGGTAACCAAAAAGTATTTTATAGTTACGTAAATTATATAAAAATTACGTTGTATGTAATAGGTACGCCTTTCAGGTAACAAAAGGGCATATCAGCTCACTTCATTATATCGATGAACAGCAGAAGACATACTTAGGGGTGTGGGAGGGAGAGGGGCGGGAGGGGGAAGGGAGAGAGGCGGGGGGAGGGGTGTGGTAGGGGTAGGGGGAGGAGCGGAGGAGGGGGAGGGGCAGAGGGAGGGGCAGACGGAGTGAGGGAGTGAGGGAAGGGATGGTAAGAGGGAGGATGGTAAGAGGGAGGGATGGTAAGAGGGGATGGGTAGAGAGAGGGACGGGGAGGGGTGAGGGGAGGGAGGGGGGGAGCTGTGAGATGGAGGGGATGGCCAGAGGGAGGGGAGGGAGGGGCGAGAGGAAGGGGAGGGGAGGGGCGAGAGGAAGGGGAGGGGAGGGGTGAGAGGAAGGGGAGGGGAGGGGAGGGCGAGGGGCAGGGGAGGGGAGTGGAGGTGCGAGGGGGAGGGGAGGGGAGGGGAGGGGCGAGGGGCAGGGGAGGGGAGTGGAGGTGCGAGGGGGGAGGGGAGGGGCGAGGGGGAGGGGAGGGGCGAGGGGGGAGGGGCGAGGGGGAGGGGAGGGGCGAGGGGGATTGGAGGGGAGGGATGAGAGGGAAAGGAGGGGAGAGAGTGAGGAGGGAGAGGAGAGTGGGAGAGGAGAGAGGGGAGAGAGTGGGGGGAGACGAGAGGGGGGGAGAGGAGAGGGGGGAGAGAGTGGGGGGGGTAGAGGGGGGAGAGTGGGGGGGGGAGAGTGGGGGGAGAGGGGGGGAGAGTGGGGGGGGAGAGTGGGGGAGAGAGGCGGAAGGTGAGAGAGGGGGGAAGGTGAGAGAGGGGGGAGGTGAGAGAGGGGGGAAGGTGAGAGAGGGGGGGGAAGGAGAGAGAGGGGGGGAAGGAGAGAGAGGGGGGGGGAAGGAGAGAGAGGGGGGGAAGGAGAGAGAGGGGGGGAAGGTGAGAGAGGGGGTGAGGAGAGAGAGGGGGGAGGAGAGAGAGGGGGGGAGGAGAGAGGAGGGGGGAAGGAGAGAGAGGGGGGGAAGGAGAGAGAGGGGGGAAGGAGAGAGAGGGGGGGAAGGAGAGAGAGGGGGAAGGAGAGAGAGGGGGGAAGGAGAGAGAGGGGGGGAAGGAGAGAGAGGGGGGAAGGAGGAGAGAGGGGGAAGGGGGAGAGAGGGGAAAGGGGAGAGGGGGAAAGGGGGGAGAGGGGGGAAAGGGGAGAGAGGGGGGAAGGGGAGAGGAGGGGGGAAGGGGGAGAGAGGGGGGAAGGGGAGAGAGGGGGAAGGGGAGAGAGGGGGGAAGGGGAGAGAGGGGGGGGAAGGGGATGAGAGGGGGAAGGGGAGAGAGGGGGAAGGGGTGAGAGGGGGGAAGGGGAGAGAGGGGGGAAGGGGAGAGAGGGGGGAAGGGGGAGAGAGGGGGGAAGGGGAGAGAGGGGGAAGGGGAGAGAGGGGGGAAGGGGAGAGAGGGGGGAAGGGGAGAGAGGGGGGAAGGGGGAGAGAGGGGGAAGGGGAGAGAGGGGGGAAGGGGAGAGAGGGGGGGAAGGGGAGAGAGGGGGGAAGGGGAGAGAGGGGGGGAAGGGGGAGAGAGGGGGGAAGGGGAGAGAGGGGGGAAGGGAAGAGAGGGGGGAAGGGGAGAGAGGGGGAAGGGGAGAGAGGGGGGAAGGGGAGAGAGGGGGGAAGGGGAGAGAGGGGGGAAGGGGGAGAGAGAGAGAGGGGAAGGGGGTGAGGGGATGGTGGCAAGGGAAAGGGGGTGAGGGGAACAGGGGTAAGGGAAAGGGGGTGAGGGGAACAGTGGTAAGGGGAAGTGGGGGTGAGGGGAGGAGGAACAGAGAGGGGTTTAGGGGGGAGAGAGAGAGAGAGAGTGAGAGAGAGAGAGAGAGAGAGAGAGAGAGAGAGAGAGAGAGAGAGGGGTTGGGAGAGAGAGAGAGAGGGGTTGGGAGAGAGAGAGAGAGAGAGAGAGGGGTTGGGAGAGAGAGAGAGAGAGAGAGGAGAGAGAGAGAGAGGAGAGACGAGAGGAGAGAGAGAGAGAGAGTGGTGTGTGGGGAGTGGGAGAGTGGCTGAGAGAGTGGGTGGAGAGGGGGTGGGTGAGGGGGTGGGGAGAGGGGGTGGGAGAGGGGGGTGGGAGAGGGGGGTGGGAGAGGGGGTGGGAGGGGGGGTGGGAGGGGGGGTGGGGAGGGGGGGTGGGGAGGGGGGGTGGGAGGGGGGGTGGGAGGGGGGGTGGGAGGGGGGGGTGGGAGAGGGGGTGGGAAGAGGGGGTGGGAGAGGGGGTGGGAGAGGGGGGGTGGGGAGAGGGGGTGGGGAGAGGGGGTGGGAGAGGGGGTGGGGAAGTGATCATACTCCATTTTTACTTCTATACTGAACCAGCCCCTTTTCATTGGCTTTTTATACTGACATGTGTCAACTTTCTATCACCTTATATACTTATATGTATATGGTGTCTGTTCTTTCGGGACATGCCCCAAAGAACACACACTCTAGGTGCTAAATATGCTCATCTTACATCCACTTCATCTGGGTCACTAGAATAACATGCTTAAAATGCTTGTCTCTGAAATGTTGACAATAAATCTTCTCTCTCAGGTCTCCACTCTGTGGCCACACATCACCATTCGTGAAACTTTGTGGGACCCTTATCAAATTAGCCACACAAGGTAAATATGCAATCTATCACCACTGAAACATCATGAGCCCTGATAAAATATTGGCACTGCCACTACAGGAACTGCCAACAGCATTCAATCCCACATTTAAGATATTTTCAGATTTTCCCCTACAGAATGGTATCACATGGCAGCACCATCCATGCCTAATTTAATGGCAAAGCTAAAAGGAGGTGTGCCTATTCACATTACATTTGAAAAAGG